>NC_053489.1:375344007-376566507 GCF_905171775.1 Rana temporaria
GAGCCTGACGTCAGACGCTGGTTGGAATGCGTGACGCCGATGCTCTGTGTGTGCCAAACCCACTGCTGCACCACACGCCGCCCCAATTGGGGGGCGGGGGGAGAACGGTGGGCGGGGGCGCGCCGGGAGCATCGCAGCTCCCAAGGAGACAAAAACAACAAAATCATGGCCCAGGACATACACTGTATCCAGACCTGAGTCACACAACCATGACAATGGCGCCTAATTGCTGATGGGTCACAGAGACACAAATCAATTGTGTCCTGGATTTACAAGACCTGGGCATGGTAATAACCTGTCCAAGGCTTGACAGCCTAACACCTGGGTGGCAGGGCAGCACTGCCAACCCTGTCTAGCAAGCCTCCACCCCGGACCGGATTGGTACTAAAAGGGGGGGTGGGACTTTAAATGAGGCGCATGGGGGTGCACCTCCATCCCTAATTCTGAAAGAATAAAAATAAGGGAGTTTTGGGACTTTGAATGAGGCTGCAGACATGGGGCTAGATTCACGTACCTCGGCGCATCTTTATGCTGGCGTAGCGCATCGAAGATACACTACGCTGGCAAAACTTCGAGGGGCAAACAGCATATTCAGAAAGCAAATGCACGCTGCGATGCACCGGCGTAATTTAAATTAGACGGTGGGAAGGAAGTGGGCGTGATCCATTTAAATGAATCGTGACCCCATGCAAATGAAGGGCCGAACGAACGGCGCATGCGCCTTCACGTGATTGCATGTCCCGCGTCCCACTGCGCTTGCGCACAACTCCGCCTATCGTATCCCCCGAGATAAGCCGGACCACCGTTTACGCCCCAGGGTATAAATACGGTCCGTAAGGAGGAGATCTTGTCATAGATAGCAGCGCAGGTCAGTGCCCTTGGCCATGCGGAACGGACCCCAGACAAGATCGGCAAGAAAAAAAATTACCTGCGGCGTCTCGTGAAGGAGAAGGTGGCCAAGATGAACAGGCACAGAAGGGGCACCGGAGGTGGACCAGTCCTGAATATTACACTAGAAAAAGAAGAAAAATTGCGCCAGCCAAATAATATAACAATCAAGTCCTTTGTGAATCCACAAATGAATTATCAATAATAGAGTCCAAAAGGTGTACACTGAAAATCTTGAACAGACAACACCCGGTGCACTGATGATAAAGTGATCCACCACCACATGGACTGAGGCTTACCAGAAATAAAACAAATAACAGCGTTATTTATTAGTCCCAGCAGGATATCCAGAGAGTGTAGCCACAAGACAGGATAAAATCAGATGTGCAGCATAGATCATACAGCCATATATCCACGGAGGGATGCAACAGACTTGGCACAGACAGATCCTCTTAGGCCATTCCGGGAGCCCAGCAACATGTTATATAGGAAGAGAACTGCACATAGTGTAATACGTCCAAAAGAATGTTTTATTTAAAAAGTAAAAACCTACTTACAGCGATTAAGCGTAATACAGGCGTATAAAAACAAATGCCGGCCGGCATAGACAGGAGCCCTTCCTCCTCATGAGAACGCGGTGACGTCACTGCACGCCGTTGATCCAGACGCGTTTCGTCATAGATTGACGTTTTCAATGGGGCTGAATATTACACTGACACCTGATGAGCAGGTCATAGCCAGGTGCTTGGAGAGGGAGCAGGTGGAGGGCCTGGAGGGATTTGAGTCTGTTGATCAGCCCTTGAGGACAGGTGAGTGTGTTTTATCTCTTATCTGGTGTGTAGCATGTGTGGGGGGGGAGGGAACATGTGACAAGTGTGTGGGTCCACCAACATGTGAATGTTTTGTGTCATCCACAGATGTGCAGGATGAAGCGGGCCCATCCTCGGCTGCTGGGCAACCAACCACATCCCATGATGCCAGTGTCCATACCTCTCCTTTAGAGGAAGTAGAGGAGGAGCACGGGGACCTTGAGGATGGAATTTACCTGGGGGATGAGACCACCATCCCAGGACCCTCCCATACCTCCACCTCCATAGGGGATAGCCCCCAAAGGGCCTCCAACTTCAGGGGAAGCCCCCCAAGGGCCTCCACCATCATGGGAAGCCCCCCAAGAGCCTCCATCATTTTGGGAAGCCCCCCAAGGGCCTCCACCATTTTGGGAAGCCCCTCCTCCTCCTCCATAAGGGAAGTACCCTCAAGGGCATCCCCATACAGTCGTCCCCAAGCCACACCTGCACCCAGGACGGCTACTAGCAAGACAAGGGGTGATCCAGACACCTTAGAAGTCACTTTATCGAGGGACCAGGCCAGGCAGACCCACCATGTTGGACATGCACCGGGTGGCCTCCTTGCAGCAGACCCAGGCTGCTTACACTGCCGCCATCATAGAAAGTGTGCAGGAGGTCAGTGTAAACAGCACTGCATTAGTGACCTGCGTGAGTGACCTGGAGGCCACAAATTCAGGCCTTGTGGCAGAGGTGAGGAGCCTGGCAGTGGCCATACAGGCCAATACAGCAGCCATTGAGGCGGTGGGGGCTCAAACAAATGCGGTCCTCACACGCATAGCTGTGGCTTTGGAGGGAATCCAGGCAGCCAGGGAGAGACCGGGGGATGATCCTCCTCCCAATGACCCACCCCCCCACCCGCGGCTGCCCCCAGGCAACAGAGGGTCAGGAGCCTTGGCACTAGGCGTAGTCCACGTCAGGCCAAATGAGTGCCAGTTATATTATTTTATTATTATACTCGATATGAGTGTGATTTATTTTATATTATACTCGATATGAGTGTTATTTATTTTATATTATACTCGATATAAGTGTTATTTATTTTATATTATACTCGATATGAGTGTTATTTTGTTTATATTATACTCGATATGAGTGTTATTTATTTTATATTATACTCGATATGAGTGTTATTTTGTTTATATTATACTCGATATGAGTGTTATTTTGTTTATATTATACTCGATATTTTTTTTTTCGGAAAAATAATATACTGCAACATAATTGGAGCCTTGACGTGGCGTTACTGCTCACTAGTACCGTGCAGTGTACTTCGGTCTAATCCAATTTAATGGGGATGTGGGGTGTGTGTGAGCTAGGGACCACAGTGGTGTGCATGCGTGCATTCTCATTGTGCCATGATTAATGTGTGTGTTTAACGTGAAAATAAGCCGAGCACGAGGCATCTCCTGACTGCTCTTCCCTCAGAAGACGGGGTAGCCTCGGTTAGGGGGGGATTGTGTGGTTCAGGGGTCAGGTCATCACGTAGGTCAATCTACAGGCCCCTTCTCATGGCGAAGTTGTGCAGAATGCAACATGCACCGATTATCTGGCACACAAAGTTTGGGGAATACAACAGGGTACCCCCAGACTTATCCAGGCATCGGAAACGGGACATCAGGAGGCCAAAGGTGCGTTCCACCACATCACGGGTACGTGCGTGTGCTTCATTGTATCTTCTCTCTCCTGGGGTTTCAGGATTCTGGTATGGAGTCATGAGATGGGGTCCAAGTGCATATGCAGAGTCACCTGGAAGGGAAAATCCAGGAGGATGTTAGTCATGCATGTGCTCCTCGTGATGTCTGCATCATGGGGGGGACAGTCATGCCTGACTCCCATGTCACTCACCAACCAGCCAGCTGTCCCCATACACGTTCTGTTCAAATTCTCTTGGAATGTCGCTTTGGCGGTATATGAAGCTGTCATGGCTGGACCCTGGGTGTTTGGCACGGACGTGCCATATGAGGCATTGGGCATCGGCTATCACCTGTACATTGATGGAATGCCAATGTTCCGATTGCGGTACATGTGCTCTGTCTCATGGGGGGCTGTAGTGCCACATGTGTGCAATCAATGGCCCCCACGGTGCGTGGGAATCTGGCAATTTTGTAGAAATCTGCCCTTGCCTTAATTCGCTGATGCTCCTGGGTGGGTCTGAAGATGTGGTGGGACATGCGTCTGAGGATTGCGGGGACAACCTGGTGCACACATCTGCTCTTGGTGGATTGTGACATCCCAGCCACAGCTCCACTTGTTCTTTGAAAAGATCCACTGGCCAGGAAATGGAGTGTTGCCATGACCTTGACCAGTGGCTGCACTGCTTGTGCACGATGTGTCGTGCTGGTGATGTCATCCTGCAGGGTTCTGGCTATTTCCAGGATGGCATCAGTGTCAAATCTGAACATGCGATACACCTCTGATTCCACAATGCCAAAGAGGTCCAGGCGCGTTTGGTATATCCTCTCCCGTGCCCTCCTCCTCCTCCTACGTGCCCGTAGACGCAGTAGTGCTATGACCACGGCTGCCCCTGGCATGTTGGCACACAGATGTGTTGTCCTGCAAGTATTGTTGCTCAGGTCGTCTGTAACGCTACTGCTGTTGCTGCTCTCCAGCTGACCTGTGCAAGCCTGGTGCAAAGTTACCCCTGCTTTTATGAGGGGTAACTTTAGACCGGGCGTACAGCTTACGCACACCGCGCGTAGCCTATGCCGGCCAAACGTACGCATGTGAATCGGCATATCTCCCTCATTTGCATAATTGAATAGGAAAATAATGGTAACGAAAGATGCGCCCAGCCTAAATATGCGCCTAAGTTCCGCCGGCGGAGGACAGTTACGTCGGACGGATGAAGCCTATTTTCGGGCGTATCTGCTTCTGTGGGTACGGTGCATAGATACGACAGCGCACATTTTCACTTACACCGGCGCATCTCGAGATACACCGTCGTATCTCTTTGTGAATCTAGCCCACGGTGTAGGTAAGTTGAAAAAAAGAGGTACATATTTATTTATCAATAAAAAATGTAAAACATATGACATACAGCAAGAATCACCTTGAGGGAACAACATTAGAGTACCGTATTTTCCGGCGTATAAGACAACCCCCTAATTTTCCAGGAAAAATGTTGGTTTTGGGATATACTCACTGTATAAGACTACCCCCTTCTTACTAGTCTTTCTGGAAGCTGAGGGGTAGCCAGAACCGCTGACAGAAACAGGCTTTTTCATATCTCACTGTGCCATTACATTACATTCCTCACTGTGCCATTACATCACTTGCCCCTCACTGTGCCATCACTTGCCCCTCTCTGTGCCATCACTTGCCCCCTCTCTGTGCCATCACTTGCCCCCTCACTGTGCCATCACTTGCCCCCTCTCTGTGCCATCACTTGCCCCCTCTCTGTGCCATCACTTGCCCCCTCTCTGTGCCATCACTTGCTCACTGTGCCATCACTTGCCCCCTCTCTGTGCCATCACTTTTGCCCCCACTGTGCAATCACTGCAAACGGTGCATTTACTCACTTTTTTTCTGAATAGCAGGCAGTGACAGTCTCCGTGCTTCGAGCGTCAATGATTTAAAAGACGATTCTCCTCAGACTGTCCTGTGTTAGGCGGAACACAAATTTTCCTAGCAGCGCCTCTGTTCTGTGTTCCGCCTATCACGGACGTCTTCTCATCTTGTCCGAGAATGAGAAGGCATCTGTGATAGGAGGAACACAGAACAGAGGCGCTGCTGGGAAGATTTGTGTTCCGCCTATCACAGAACACTGTGAGGAGAAGGAGCGTTTTTAAATCATTGACGCTCTCAGCAGCACGGAGACCGTCCCCGGCGTATAAGACGACCCCCGACTTTGGATGCATTTTTTTGCATCCAGAAAGTCATCTTATACGCCGGAAAATACGGTATATACTATTCCCACATGCACATGTAATACGGCATTGGAAATACAACAGTGCGCAATCCAGCAACATAAGGTGATCAGTGTTAGTGGATGGGTACATTCAAAATGAGTATTTATATTTACAATGTCATATAGGCAGCAAAAGGCGAAAAAAAAAATAAATACAATAAAAATAATCATTATATTGTGGTAACCAGTAAAACGAGAAAAGTTTCAATGTTGGCAGATTGGAGAGTAATTGCATCTGCGTCCCAGTTGCCCGTCGCGTTTCGTGTATTTAAGACACTCATCAGGGGCTGGTGTTTTGGGGTATCTATAAAGTGTATAGTAGAATATGGTTATTGAACATGGTTCATGATTAAATAGATAAACGATGAGGCAGTAACGCCCATCTGACGTTACCTCAGCTCCCATGACGGACTCAACTTTTGGCCTCGGCTCCATACCTACCATTCCTACCACACTTCCATGTAAGTACATCAGATGGGCGTTACTGTCTCATCGTTTATCTATTTAATCATGAACCATATTCAATAACCATATTCTACTATACACTTTATAGATACCCCAAAACACCAGCCCCTGATGAGTGTCTTAAATACACGAAAACGTGTCGGACAACTGGGACGCAGATGCAATTACTCTCCAATTTGCCAACATTGAAACTTTTTTGGTTTTACTGGTTACAACAATATAATGATTATTTTTATTGTATTTATTTATTTTTTTCCCCTTTTATTGCCTATATGACATTGTATATATAAATACTCATTTTGAATGTATCCATCCACTAACACTGATCACCTTATGGCGCTGGATTGCACACTGTTGTATTTCCAATGCCGTATTACATGTGCACATACTATATGTGCATGTGGGAACAGTATATACAGTAATGTTGTTCCCTCAAGGTGATTCTTGCTGTATGTGATATGTTTTACATTTTTTATTGATAAATAAATATGTACCTCTTTTTTTCAACTTGCCTACACCATGTCTGCAGCCTCATTCAAAGTCCCAAAACTCCCTTATTTTTATTCTTTCAGAATTAGGGATGGAGGTGCACCCCCATGCGCCTCATTTAAAGTCCCACCCCCCCTCTTAGTACCTTCTCAACTATAAACGGCAGTCCTTCAACCACACTGCAAAGTGGCACCTTGCTACACAAGCACCATTGTTTCTTTCCCTTTTATGAACTACATGAACAGCATAAGGAAGTTTGTCATTTTTTTTATCAAAAGCGCCGCTACAATATGGACATATGGACATATGTAGGTTGATTCAGGTAGAGTTAGGCCGGCTTATCAGTAGATAAGTCGACCTAACTCAGAATCTACGCCGACGTATGTTTAAGTGTATGCTCAAACAGAGATACGCTTAAACATATCTAAGATAAGACGGCTTGCGCCGTCCTATCTTAGATTGCAATATTTCGGATGGTCGCTAGGTGGCGCTTCCATTGCGGTCGGCGTAGATTATGCAAATTAGGATATACGCTGATTCACAAACGTACGCCCGGCCGACGCAGTACTTTTACGCCGTTCACGTAAGAGATAGGCCGCGTAAAGTTAGAGCTAGGCCCTAGTGGAATAGTAATGTTAAGCATGGCCGCCGTTCCCGCCGCGAGATTCTAATTTTTTACCTTGTTTGCGTAAGTCGTCCGCGAATCGGGATTTATGGCGTTTACGCAAAGTTGCGGCATTCTACCTGAATCTACCTATTTGACATTTATAGGTAGATTCAGGTAGAATGCCGCAACTTTGCCGCCGTAAGTTAGCTAGGCAAGTACATGATTCACAATGTACTTGCCTGCTAAGTTACGACGGCGTAGCCTAAATCAGCGGGCGTAAGGGCGCCTAATTCAAATGTGTTGGAGGGGGGAGTGTTTATGTTAATGAGGCTTGACCTCACGTTTTTTAAGTTTTTTTTAACTGCCCATGTGCCGGGCGCCTACATTTCCCAGTGTGCATTGCGGCTAAGTACGCTGCACGGGCCTATTGATTTCAACGTGGACGTAAACTACGTGAATCCCGATTCGCGGACGACTTCCGCAAACGACGTAAAAAATTCGAATCTCGCGGCGGGAACGGCGGCCATACTTAACATTACTATTCCACTAGGGCCTAGCTCTAACTTTACGCGGCCTATCTCTTACGTAAAAGGCGTAAAAGTACTGCGTCGGCCGGGCGTACGTTCGTGAATCGGCGTATATCCTAATTTGCATAATCTATGCCGACCGCAATGGAAGCGCCACCTAGCGGCCATCCGAAATATTGCAATCTAAGATAGGACGGCGCAAGCCGTCGTATCTTATATATGTTTAAGCGTATCTCTGTTTGAGCATACGCTTAAACATACGTCGGCGTAGATTCTGAGTTAGGTCGACTTATCTACTGATAAGCCGGCCTAACTCTACCTGAATCTACTTATTAGAGTGTTCTTCTGAGTATTGTCTTTTTAATTTATGATTATTTTTAAGTGGCTGCTTTTTATTAGTTTTATGTGATTTTATGACGATTATCAGATTTTTTCATGTATGTATGACACATCTGATTGCATAAGAGACCATAATTGTTGATTCCTGAGCTGTGCTAACATAGGAGTGTCGTTTTAAGCATTTTTTGGCATTTACCAAATATTTATGGCCTTTCCCATAATGCCAAAGGAAACTCCTAGTGAATTATTAGTGGGAATGCTTTAACCACTTGCCGTCGCCGCACCGTCATAATACGTCCACAAGGTGGCTCTCCTAGGCGAGAGCACGTATTATGACGTCCTGCCTTTTAGCCGCCACTAGGGGCGCACGCGCGCCGCCGGAGGCTCTCGCACCCGAGTCCCGTGCGTGTGCCCGGCGGGCGCGATCGCCGCCGGGCACACGCGATCGCTCGGTACAGAGCGGGGAACGGGAGCTGTGTGTGTAAAACACACAGCTCTCGTTCCTGTCAGCAGGGGAAATGCTGATTTTCTGTTCATACAATGTATGAACAGAAGATCAGTGTTTCCCCTAGTGAGGCCACCACCCCCCCCACAGTAAGAACACACCCAGGCATACTTAACCCCTTCCCCGCCCCCTAGTGTTAACCCCTTCACTGCCAGTGGCATTTTTATAGTAATCTAATGCATTTTTATAGCACTGATCGCTATAAAAATGCCAATGGTCCCAAAAATGTGTCAAAAATGTCCGAAGTGTCCGCCATAATGTCGCAATACCGAAAAAAAAATCGCTGATCGCCGCCATTACTAGTAAAAAAAAATATTAATAAAAATGCCATAAAAATACCCCCTATTTTGTAAACGCTATAACTTTTGCGCAAACCAATCAATAAACGCTTATTGCGATTTTTTTTTACGAAAAATATGTAGAAGAATACGTATCGGCCTAAACTGAGGAAAAAAAATGTTTTTTTATATATTTTTGGGGGATATTTATTACAGCAAAAAGTAAAAAATATTCATTTTTTTCAAAATTGTCGTTCTATTTTTGTTTATAGCGCAAAAAATAAAAAACGCAGAGGTGATCAAATACCACCAAAAGAAAGCTCTATTTGTGGGAAAAAAAGGACGCCAATTTTGTTTGGGAGCCACGTCGCACGACCGCGCAATTGTCTGTTAAAGCGACGCAGTCCCGAATCGCAAAAAGTACTCTGGTCTTTGGGCAGCAATATGGTCCGGGGGGTAAGTGGTTAATAAGCATTCCCAGTATTGATATCCGTAAATTTATTATTAGTGGGAATGCTTTAAGAAGCATTCCCAGTATTGATATTAGTTTTTTATTATTAGTGGGAATGCTTTAATAAGCATTCCCAGTATTGATATTCGTTTTTTATTATTTTTCTCCTTTATTATTCCGTACGTTTTTTGGCTCTGCGTAACTTCTGCATACTTTCAGCTATTGAGACCATTCAACTATTAAAATGTTCGTCTCGTTCAGCTAACAATGGGACTTCTTCAAGTTTTTTTTGTACTATTTATACTTTTTAAAATATTAAGCTTTTAGACACTTTTTTTTAACATTGAAGTCAATGAGAACATCCTTTTTCCCGCTCCAAATCACACGTCCTGCCAAAAGTTTCAGCTCCTTCATACTTTCACTTACAGTATGGTGTGGATTACTGCGCTGCTAAGTGTGCATGTATCAAGCTGCTATACACAGCTACTGAAAAACAAGAAGAAAAAAACTAAATGTGGACAAAAAAGTGTAGCGCTCTGATACAAAAAAGGTATGACAATAAAATCAAAACCATGCGTGGTCAATATGCAACAATGTGAAATGCACATGTATATGAAGACACAGATGTCATAACGTAAATATAAAAGTCCAAAGTGAACCAAGTGATGAGTGAATGACACAAAGTTCAAAATTGAAGAGTCAATGGAAGTGAGATGGAATCTTCCAGAGGTAAAATGAGTGAATATAAGTGAATTTCCAAGTGAAGAAATATCCCGTCACCAGTGTGAATGCAGGCTTATCGGAACGTGTGGACTCTGCGAAATATATATTTCCAGAGTCAATCAGGATTGGTATAAACTGGAAACCACGGTGTGGAGTTACTTCAGGAAGGGGTCAGCGAATGATCTTAGTACAATAACCTAGGGAGAAGCTGGAAGGTCTCTCGCTCAGGGAATGCAGGAGATGGTCATCCGTGTTTAAAGGTCACATGTAAACGTGGAAAAGAGAAGAGGGGACGCCATAGTGTAATACCGTAAAAAAATCAGTTTATGTTTAATTAAAGGTTGCACTTACATGTCAGATGAGAATAAAGCGCATTTCAATATAGTGATGGCAACATTTGAGTCATCCCTGACGCGTTTCGTGTAACCACGTTTTTTGGCTCTGCGTAACTTCTGCATACTTTCAGCTATTGAGACCATTCAACTTTTAAAATGTTCGTCTCGTTCAGCTAACGATGGGACTTCTTCAAGTTTTTTTGTACTATTTATACTTTTTAAAATATTAAGCTTTTAGACACTTTTTTTAACATTGAAGTCAATGAGAACATCCTTTTTCTGCCAAAAGTTTCAGCTCCTTCATACTTTCACTTACAGACACCAAACAAACTTTAAAGCGGTCACAAAATATTCAGCTATCCAAACATGACTTTTTAGATTGATATCTTTTATGGTTTTTGTGAAAACGCAATTTACGTTTAGTGAATTTTTCAGAAAATTTTATCGGTTATAATGAATTCCTATGGAAGGTGTTTTAGAGTGTGTCATGTGACCTTTACAGTGGAGATCGTTGAAAAAAAAAATTATCTTTAAAAAAAGGGGAAACAAATTGCTCTCACGCCCACAAGATCTACTTGTCATACACAATTTATATATCAAAACGTAGGTATTTTTGTCTGGTTTCAGGCAATGTGATCAGTTTTGCGATAGGCATTTGACTTTTAGTTCCAGGAGCTTCTAAAGGACAAGCACCTCAAAATCCCTCCCATTGAACGTCATGTTAAAAAGTCTAAAAAATGTTTCTGCAAAACACACAAAGACGCTCTTTTCTAAATCGCTGACATGGCCACATTTTTAAGTTTATCAACATAAATTTCATATCGATGCGTTCACAAGGGCCGTGTCTTTCAAACGGTGAAGTCGCTGTATCGATCGCATGTACGGTTGTGGATTTATTAAGGTTTGTTTGAAGGCGTATTATACGTATTTGGTATGTGAATTAAAAGCGTTTGTAATGGTATTTCTTTCCATAAATAGCTTTCCTTATCTCAGTGCAATATTCCTCCTCACTGACCTGGGGGGGGGGGAGAAAACCTCTTGAGGGGGGAGGGGCTACCAGGAAGTCAGGATACTCTCTACTTTGCAGATAGAGAAAGGAGCTGTGTGTCCTAAAGATACTGTAGTGGTTATGGTGAATGGCTTTGGTGCGGGCTCAGCAATTCAGCTATTCAGCATTCCCACTCGCATTTTCCTCAGGAAATGCATTTTCTAGTTCTTATCCTTTATTCCGTACGTTTTTTGGCTCTGCGTAACTTCTGCATACTTTCAGCTATTGAGACCATTCAACTATTAAACTGTTCGTCTCATTCAGCTAACGATGGGACTTCTTCAAGTTTTTTTGTACTATTTATACTTTTTAAAATATTAAGCTTTTAGACACTTTTTTTTAACATTGAAGTCAATGAGAACATCCTTTTCCTGACAGACTCCATGGCAGCCTACGTGTGGGTTAATCCCGCCTCTCATACCTCATAGGACCCTACTCCCATAAAGCTTTGCTTCCTGGCCATAGACAGTGTTCCTTTTTTTTCCTCCTCCTAGGACCTATATAATTATATGTTAGTTTAAAGTTCAGTCCTGGTGATATTTATGGGAGAGTATGTGTACTGAAGTCCAACAAGTCCCAGCTATTAGCAGGGTGGAGTGTGCGGTACAAATTGATTCCTGGTGGAGCTTATTATCCAGCCATTGGCTGGCAAGCAACTTTGGTCATTCATCCTGGCTATTAGCAGGAGGCCCTTTCCCCTACAAACGATGCCCAGGTGATGTATCTTTACTCCCTATCCCAGGCTGGACCGGATGGATTGGTAATGTATTGTCATTTTTTTTGCTACACATGGCAGCTGTTTATGTGTGTTTGTGTGTCTGCGCCGTTTAGCCTTACCGTTTTGGTTAATGGCTTCTGGAACGCATGCTGCGTTCCACTCCTTCCTTCTTCAGCTTCCTTGTGGATGTGTGCGCGCGCGAGAGTCTCCGGCTCGCGCATGCGCAGTAGCGCCTATTTGCAGATTCGCGCATGCGCGCATGGCATTCAGGGTCACGCCGCACACAGCGCAGGTGCGCGGCGTGTGCGGCGGGCGCGGTGACGTCATCGAGGGCGGCAATTTTAAAAAGATGTCAGTGACAGCTGATTCTGGGGAATCTCCTAGGTGCACTTTGGATTTCCAAGCACAGGTCTTGACTGGACAAGGTAAGGTGCCCTGTGGCACTCTGTCCTGTGTACTGTCAGTTTCCTCTGCTGTTGTATTGCCTATGCCTTACTCTTATTGTTATCTTAATGGTTATTGCAGTGTATTCCTCACCACTATGGATGTATCACCGCCCCCCGGTGGCCAACCCTTACGCCGCAGGTAGGATGGAAATTTTCTTTCCTCTGCCTGTCTGTTTGGGTTTTTTTATATCATGTTTTTTTCCTGATTTCTTTTTCACCATCAGCCCTTCTAGGTCTGATCATCAGCCCTCAGTCCACGAAGACGTTGATATCACTAGATCACATCGCCATCATTCCAGGTCAAGCTCTAAGCGACCAAAGAGCAGGTCACCCTCCAAACATCATGGGGAAAAATATAGATCCACTTCCGACCGCCATTCCCACCGTCATTCCAGCAATTCCGGAAGAAGATCTTGCTGGGGGTGCAAGGCTCAAATCCCAGACGGCAAATCTCTCTGTGATCCCTGCTATTCTCGTGCTGCAAGAGAAAGGGTGGATAGTGACCAACAAGTTGAAGCTCTGGTCAGGAAGGTGGTCCAGGAGTCCCTGAATAAACCTGATCCCACTGGTGACATTCTCTCACCTGTAGTTCCAGCTCCAGTCCTTGTACAGGATGACTCTGAGGTTCCGGGCCCATCTCAGCGCAATCGCTCCTCAAGTATGTCCTCCTTTAGTGAGGTGGAGAGTGTTGTCAATTCCACAGGATTTGACTTTTCTCTAGTCCCAAATCTGGTAAAGGCAGTCAAAGTCGCTTTAAAATGGGAAGACCCGGTGGAATCTCCTAACAAACAGAGAAAGTATTTTAAACACCTCAAGAAGGAGCGTCCTAGCTTTCCCCTTTTGGGTGAACTCAGTGAAATGATTACTGATGAGTGGACCACCACTGAAAGGAAAAATTCTTTAATCTCCAAAGTATCAAAGATGTACCCGTTTAAACGCGAAGAAGTGAAACACCTGGAGTCTGCTCCCTTGGTAGACGCCGCTCTAATGAGACTGGTTAAACATGTTACCCTTCCTTTGGAAGACACAGTTTCATTTAAGGATGCTCTGGATAGGAAAATTGATACAGATTTAAAACGCATATATATCACAGCAGGTATGGCGTGTAAACCAGCACTGGCCCTTGCGGCCCTCTCCAAGGCAATGGAGACTTGGACGGATGAAGTAGATTCTACTCTGTCAAACATGTCTGGTCTTCTGGTCAGAGACCTACCAGTTCACGAACTAAGAATGGCTGCTGCCTTCCTGGGTGAGGCCTCCCTTGACATTATCCGCTTAGTGGCGCGGGTCATGCTCTCATCTGTTACAGCTAAACGCGCCCTATGGCTCCGTCCTTGGGTAGCCGACCCAGCCTCTAAACAGGCATGGTGCCGTATTCCCTTTCAAGGGTCTTCCCTGTTCGGGAACAAACTTGACAGCGCTATCTCCCGTGCCACAGGGGGTAAATCGGGGTTCCTTCCCCAGGGCCGTCGTCCCTTCAACCAAAGGAAATTTTTTCCCAGGCAAGACCAAGATCGTGCTAGAGAGGCTCGTCGATACAAGCCGGGTAGAGAGTTCAGGAAAAAATTGGAGAAGAAACCAACCTTCGAGTCAAAAACCCACAAAAGGGGCAACTTCGGGTAACCGTGACACCCCTAAGTCCTTTTGATATTGGGATCGCTCAGACGGAGTGGGTTGGAGCTCGGCTTCTGCAATTCCGGCACGTTTGGGCAGCCTCAATAAAAGACTTTTGGACGGTCAAGACAGTATCCTTAGGTCACTCCTGGACCTTTGTCAACCCTCCTATACTTCAGTTTGTCCCCACAACTCTGCCTCACTCAGAAGAAAAGAGAAATATCCTTCTAACATACACAGACACTCTCTTGTCCCAGGGCGCCGCTATACAAGTGCCAGCGGCAGAAAGATTTCAGGGAATGTACTCACCTCTGTTCATGGTTTTGAAGAAGTCCGGCTCTTGGAGGCCAGTGATAGACCTGACGCATCTAAACACCTTTATAAAAAAGGAAAAATTCAAGATGGAGTCACTTCTCACAATTCGTCAGACCATTCTGCCGGGCGACTGGCTTGTGTCAATCAACTTGAAAGATGCCTACTTCCACGTGCCCATAGCGGCAGAATTTCAGAAATACCTTCGGTTTGCAGTGGGCAGTGTTCACCTACAGTTCACATGTCTCCCATTCGGGCTTACAACATCGCCGCAAGTGTTTTCAAAGCTCTTACTGGCTGTCGTGGCCTTAATCAGAATGAAAGGCATTCGTCTACACCACTATCTGGACGACCTGCTGTTACTTTCCCAGAACAGGGAACAGCTATTGATACATCAGGCTCAAGTTATTCTCACTCTGACCGAGTTCGGCTGGCTTTTGAACAGGGAAAAGAGTCATCTAGAACCCACACAGTCTCTAGTCTTCCTCGGTGCCCAGTTCGATACGATCCAGAGTACCATATCTCTACCCTTAGAAAAAATCCCAGTCATCCGGGAAAGAGTTCGTCTTGCATTGGAGTCCCCTTTCCTCAAAGCTTCACTCTGTCTCAAAATTATAGGCACCATGGTGTCCACGACTCCCATGGTCAGATGGGCACAATGGCGAATGCGTCCTTTCCAGAGGGGTTTTCTCCAACAATGGGATCCGAGGCCCCAGGACCAATTAATCCGGATAACTCAGTCAATGAGGGACAGCCTCCTCTGGTGGCTTCTGCGGAAAAATCTCCTCAATTGTCTCTCAATAGCCCCTGTCTCCTGGATCACAGTTACATCCGACGCCAGCAGCAGCGGCTGGGGTGCCATTTGCCTGAAAGAAGTAGCCCAAGGGAAGTGGGATTTCCCATCTCGAAAGGTAGTATCCAATATCCTGGAACTCCGTGCAGCCTTCTGTGCCCTTCAAGCCTTCACCCATCTGGTAAAGGGGTCGTCAGTCCTTCTGAGGATGGACAATACGACAGCCGTGTCTTACATAAAGAGACAAGGAGGCACTCGCAGTTTGTCCCTTCTGAGGGAGGTGGAGCCGATTATGTCATGGGCTCAGACACATCTGACAGATCTAACAGCGGTTTATCTCCCGGAACTCAGAATATTCAAGCAGATTTCCTATCGAGGACGACACTCGACAACAACGAGTGGTTTCTCCACAGCGAGGTTTTCATCTGGATCCTGTCACTAGGATTCACACCGGAAGTGGACCTATTTGCATCCCCGTGCAACTACAAACTGGAGAAATTTTACACAAGAAATCGCTGTCCCCAAGCGTTCGGGGTGGATGCTCTAACAGGTCAGTGGATGTTCCACAAAGCCTATGCTTTTCCCCCAACTCCAGTCATTCTCCGGTTCCTGTCGAGACTCAGATGGGAGGAGGTCGAGGTGGTCGCAATAATTCCTTACTGGCCCAACAGACCATGGTTTCCACTGTTATTCCAGTTGAGCTTCCGGGATCCAGTTCAGCTCCCATCCAGACCAGATCTCTTGCTCCAGGGGTCGACCCCTCACCCTTGTCCATCACATCTGCACCTGATGGCCTGGTTTTTGAGAGGGAAAGACTGGAAGCGCTAGGTTGCCCAAGCCAAGCAATCTCTACGTTACAAAATGCCAGGAAAGTGAGCACCAACAAAGTCTATCAGAGGATATGGTCTAAGTTCTCGGATTACACCTCCTCCATGAACAGTTCAGCCAAAGTCCCCAGAGTGCAAGACATTTTGGGCTTCCTCCAAACTGGGCTTGACCTACCCTTATTAGTCAGCTTCTTGAGGGTCCAAGTATCAGCAATCTCTGCCTTCACAGGTATTTCGTGGGCCAGACATTCCCTTGTCCGTCAATTCTTCAAAGGAGCCATGAGGTTAAGACCTCTAAGAAAACCAAGATTTTCCAAGTGGGATCTTCCATTAGTCTTGGACTTTTTTTTTAGGAGATCAAGATTCAACTAATCAATCTATCAAAGATCTTTCCCTCAAGATTGTCTTCCTTGTGGCTATAACATCCGCCAAAAGGGTCTCCGAAATTGGCTCTCTAGGCTCCAAAGAACCGTTCCTTACTTTTTTTCCGGACCGTGTTGTGTTAATTCCGATGCTGGGTTCCAAGCCTAAAGTCACGTCAATCTTTCATGAAAACCAGGAAATTGTACTTCCCACGTTTCAATCTTCTGAGGGTTCTATGGTTCATCCTCTGGATGTCGGCAAAATCCTTAAACAATATCTGGAAGCCACAGCGTCCTTCCGTAAATCTGATCATTTGTTTATGTCATTCCATGGGAAAAACAAAGGCATGCGTGCTTCCTCCAGAACCATCGCCGCATGGATCGTCCAAGCTATCCAAAGGGCTTACAAGGCTAAAGGGTTGGCTCCTCCTGAAGCGGTAACCGCTCATTCCACGCGGAGCGTCTCTACATCATGGGCGGCTGCCCGACATGTTTCCCCTGAAGTTATTTGCAAAGCGGCCTCTTGGTCGTCCTTAAATACATTTATGACGCACTATTGCGTGGAACCGGCCTCCTTGTCGTCGGTTAATTTTGGTTTGAATATATTATCTGTTGACAATGTCAATTAAAACATTTTTTTCTTTAACCAGCAATTGCCCACCCGGGTGTGTTTGGCTAGTCATTTCCCACACGTAGGCTGCCATGGAGTCTGTCAGGAAAAAGGAAAATTTATATGAAATACTTACCGTAATTTTCCTTTCCTGATGGACTCCATGGCAGCAGGAGTTCCCTCCCTTTGCTGGAGTAGGCTATATTACGGAACACTGTCTATGGCCAGGAAGCAAAGCTTTATGGGAGTAGGGTCCTATGAGGTATGAGAGGCGGGATGAACCCACACGTAGGCTGCCATGGAGTCCATCAGGAAAGGAAAATTACGGTAAGTATTTCATATAAATTTTCCTTTTTTCCTGCTTCAAAACACACGTTCTGCCAAAAGTTTCAGCTCCTTCATACTTTCACTTACAGACACCAAACAAACTTTAAAGCGGTCACAAAATATTCATTTATCCAAACATGACTTTTTAGATTGATATATTTTACGTTTTTTGTGAAAACGCAATTTACGTTTAGTGATTTTTTCAGAAAATTTTATCGGTTATAATGAATTCCTATGGAAGGTGTTTTAGAGTGTGTCATGTGACCTTTACAGTGGAGATCATCCACAAAAAAAATTATCTTTAAAAAAAGGGGAAACAAATTGCTCTCACGCCCACAAGATCTACTTGTCATACACAATTTATATATCAAAACGTAGGTATTTTTGTCTGGTTTCAGGGAATGTGATCAGTTTTGCGATAGGCATTTGACTTTTAGTTCCAGGAGCTTCTAAAGGACAAGAGCGACAAAACTACTCTCATTGACCGTCATGTTAAAAAGTCTAAAAAATGTTTCTGCAAAACACACAAAGACACTCTTTTCTAAATCGCTGACATGGCCACATTTTTAAGTTTATCAACATAAATTTTATATCGATGCGTTCACAAGGGCCGTGTCTTTCAAATGGTGAAGTCGCTGTATCGATCGCATGTACGGTTGTGGATTTATTAAGGTTTGTTTGAAGGCGTAATTCATGTATTTGGTCTGTGAATTAAAAGCGTTTGTAATGTTATTTCTTTTGTAGTAGTGTGGTACCCCAGGGGTGTGGTGACCCAGGATTCTCAACCAGGCAGGTTGAGGGGCTCCAGGGTATTTGCTATTTTAAGAGAAAACTGGCTTTTCAGTTTCCTCTGTGTTTACTAAAATCCACTTTGGGATCTGGAGCCTGGGGATTTCGTAGAGATCCGGGTGGGATGAAATCCTCAGTCCTGAGTTCAGGCTTTAGAGCTGATCAGCACACTGATTGTGCAGGTGTGTGTGGGCCTGATAGGAGACTCAGGACCAGCATTCTGGGCTCCACCCTCCCCAGGAGTCCAGGCTTACAAGGGAGAACTCAGAGAGTGCAGGTGTGCACTGGGAAGTAGCTAGAGAGCTGTAGAGTGCAGTTGTGCACCGTGAAACCCAGAGACCTAAATCTGAGGTTGCTGACAGGCGTCAGGAGGGCTTCATGCTGAGCAGTGGTGCTACTGCTGAAAACGGCCAGGTGGCTTGGCATTTCCTTTTACATGTGTGAGCCAGGAGGCTGAAGTCATTATTTTGTTTGGACTTTATTTTTGCCTTTAATAAAAATGGGCTACCAGGCCCTTAAATATAGTTCTGGACTGGCGTGAATCGCTTAAAAACCGCATATCCCACTTGAGCTAAACACCCCCAATATTACAAGTGGTGGAGAATGCGGGCACAAGACGGTGGTATCCGGGTCCTTGCTCTACAGTGAGTTCACGTCAGGAACTGTTGGCTGTGTGTGGAAGTGCAGCCAGGCAAAAGGCATTGCAGGTTATGTGCCTGTGAAAGGAGAATCTTGGCAGAACTGGAGATCTCTGCAAAAGTAAGTTCACCTGTTATATGAACTGTGTTTGTGTGCTTGAGACAGCACAATCTGTGTGTGCAGCTGAGGAGAGCTTGCATGAAGTGAAAAGCAACTTGCTTTAAAGTGACAGTGCTTCATTTTTTTTGCTGGACGGTGCAAAAGTTTGGTGGAGTGACTGCAAAGATGATGCAAGGGTTTGAGCCTGCCGGAGAGCATTGCAGACTGTTTTTTGCTAAACTAACTCCAGTTAAAGGGGAAGTGCATGTGGTCGCCCCTGGTAATGCTAGTACAAGCAGGACAGCTGTTAATGTGAAAAGTTCCATGCTTACAAGAGGATGCAGTTGGGGAAGTCCTGCTAAGGCTCTGAAGCAAGAGCGCTGTTTGCGGTGCAGTGAGTGGGGGCATGTTGTCTCCAAATGCCCTTTGTCTCAGTCTCCAATACAAAGTGACACAGCCAGACAAAGGTCTGCAACAATGTTTGGAAAACCTGATTTGAGTGCCAGAAGTGTCCAAAAAGCAGATCAGAAGTTTGAGAGGTATGTGGTTGCCCGTAGCAACGGTGGTGATGTCAAGTCTGCAAACCACGTGAGAAACGTATTGCCGACAGAGGAGCGTAGTAAATTGAAAGCAACAAGGCGTCAAGGATCGCAAAGTCGCTGCGTTTGGGAGAGTCAGCAAAGTACAGCTGGAAGAGCGCCGTCTCCCTTAGCAACGAGAGATCAAATGGTAACCGGAAGGAGGAGCTACAGTGGAGATGTAGAGAGGCGTCCCACTAAAGATGTATGCAAAAATGTACCATGCCTGGAATGTGGTCAGCTGGGGCATGGCATTTTTTCTTGTCCCAGGTTATGGAACTTGGCTGGAGACATGGCTACTGGGCACAAGTCTTTGTCTGCAAGCCCAGATCCTTGTGCAAGTGTGTTTGCAATCACCTCTGGCAACAGTAAGGAAGTACCTGTTGTGCCTGCAGGGGGTGCTAAGGAGTCAACAGTGGCTGTTGCAGTTTCATCCCAGGAAGAGTTGGCCAGTGTAAGTGCGATAAAGGACAGACAACGTACTCAAATGAACCTGGCAGCCCCTGTTACAGTGATCAGTAAGACTGTTGCTGGTAAATGCATGGAAAAGATTGACTATGTGAATGTGCACACTGGAGTTGCAGTGACCCCAAATGGGAAATCCACTGTCTGTGTGGAAAAGGACTTGCCTCGCTGCAGTGCCCTGTTCAGTGGGGAGGCAAGTGGTAAACTTGAATGTGACAGTGTGATGGGTAAAGCTGATAATATTGTGTTGTCTAAAGTTGATGGCCCAGCTGCTAATGGGCTAGTGCAGCTCACTAGAGATAACAATGTTGCTATGAATGCAGTTAAAGATGTGTTATCTCCCCTAGCAACCGTGATGAATGCCACAGAGGTGTCCCTAGAAACCCCCAGGGAGCTCTGCGTTTTGGAGCCGGAGGTTGCCTGGGACAGCTATGGTGCCGCCCTGGTGAATAGGAGGGTACCTGAACATGGTGATGACAAAATGTTAAATGCTAAAATGGAAATGTTTGAAAACACTCATGGTGGAAAGGGGTTAATGCTGTCTGGCAATGACAGGTGTGAAGGTGTTCATGCATTTAATGAAGCGCCACCAGAGCAAGGTGGTGAGAGTGTGGTATTGCAGCCTGCAATGGTTAAAAATGTATTACCACAGTCTGGTTTACACAAAAGTGATGTTTGCAATGTGTCTGTTGCTGTGCCACTCTGTCCCTCTGGTAGCGCAGAGATAACAGATTGGGACAGATGGGCAAAAGGCCTGTTGGCTTTGTTGGAAAAGGCCTCTGTTAGTAAAAGTGGAGCAGACATGATTTCTGCAGTGCCAGATGAAGGACCTGCAGAGCAACTGGTATGCAATGGTGCATTTGCTGCTGCAGATGATGTTGCTCACAAGATGGTAACGCCAAGTAACGGCAAACGCACAGAAGAGGTCATGTCTGTGATCCACAAAGGGCCTAATGATATGGTAATGGATGATGCCGCGCCAAATGAGCTGGTATTGGTGGAAATGCCAGATGGCACAGCAATAAGTGAACTGATTGTAGTCAAAGATCCAAATGTTGTGTTATGCGATGTTCAGCGGTCAGGACAGTTGCTGGCAGAGGATCTCATGCCAATGGAGTTGGTGTATACTGAAGCTGCCGGAGACAACCACTCCGTTGGCTGTAGTTCCTCTCCAGATACTGCCCTGCCAAACATGGGTGAAATTAAATATGACAAATGCATTGATATTTCTGACCATGATGAAAAATGCAGCATGTTGGCGATTTTTGATGGTATGGTTGCCATGGGTGACATCAAAAATAAAGGTAGACCTGATGGTCTTGGTCAAGTTGATATGGTTGTAGCAAACCCTGAAGATTGTAGCAAGACAGGAAATGATAGGTTTGACACAGAGGTAAAAAGTAAAGCAGAATTAGGCCCCCTACAGGTTCAGGAGGGTAATTCTGGGGAAGGTTTCCTGAGGTTCGAGGAACTTCTAGGATCTGAGAAGGATCCTGGTAAAAAATGGTTGGAGGGAAAAAGCCCAAAACTTAGCAAGGTGTCACATGACTTAAAAACCTCAGAGTGGCGAGACAGTCAGGATGTCCTTCAGAGGGAGACTAGGATGAGGCCGCAGTCATATGAGGGTGTTAGTGATGAAACTGACATAATGAAGCATGCAGTGTACATGGGGAAACAAGTGACGCTAAGTTTGGACAGTAAGTGGGTGCCCGTACATAGAGCTCAGAGAGGGACCAGCGTCACCCCAATAAAAGAGCCCCCGCTTATTACTAAACAAGTGTATAAAAATATGATCCCTTACAAATTAAATAAAGGGAAAGGGGGTGGTCTATCGGAAATTGAGGGAGACTTTGGTAGCCTTAATGGTATCGGACCCTCAAAGCTCAGAAATCAGCCTTGGGTGCAAAAAGGTGCCAAGAGTAGTAAACTCCCTACTGATAAGGTGGCTAGTGTAGGTCCAAGGGAAATGGGAAGACAGCGCTTTTGGAAGCATACACGTAAAAAGGCATGGGAGTGTCTTTGCAGACCCCGAGTAAATCTAGCAGGGGGACGCGGAGAAAGTCACCGGATGGGACAAGGTTTGGCCCATGTGGGTGGTAGCTTGCATGGTCATGCCAAAGTGAGGAGGTTGTACTGGTGTGTTCCGCCCTCTGGGTCGAAACAAGGGGGGGAGATATGTAGTAGTGTGGTACCCCAAGGGTGTGGTGACCCAGGATTCTCAACCAGGCAGGTTGAGGGGCTCCAGGGTATTTGCTATTTTAAGAGGAAACTGGCTTTTCAGTTTCCTCTGTGTTTACTAAAATCCACTTTGGGATCTGGAGCCTGGGGATTTCGTAGAGATCCGGGTGGGATGAAATCCTCAGTCCTGAGTTCAGGCTTTAGAGCTGATCAGCACACTGATTGTGCAGGTGTGTGTGGGCCTGATAGGAGACTCAGGACCAGCATTCTGGGCTCCACCCTCCCCAGGAGTCCAGGCTTACAAGGGAGAACTCAGAGAGTGCAGGTGTGCACTGGGAAGTAGCTAGAGAGCTGTAGAGTGCAGTTGTGCACCGTGAAACCCAGAGACCTAAATCTGAGGTTGCTGACAGGCGTCAGGAGGGCTTCATGCTGAGCAGTGGTGCTACTGCTAAAAAAGGCCAGGTGGCTTGGCATTTCCTTTTACATGTGTGAGCCAGGAGGCTGAAGTCATTATTTTGTTTGGACTTTATTTTTGCCTTTAATAAAAATGGGCTACCAGGCCCTTAAATATAGTTCTGGACTGGCGTGAATCGCTTAAAAACCGCATATCCCACTTGAGCTAAACACCCCCAATATTACACTTTCCATAAATATCTTTCCTTACCTCAGTGCAATATTTTCTCCTCACTGACCTGGGGGGGGGGAACCTCTTGAGGGGGAGGGGCGACCAGGAAGTCAGGATACTCTCTACTTTGCAGATAGAGAAAGGAGCTGTGTGTCCTAAAGATACTGTAGTGGTTATGGTGAATGGCTTTGGTGCGGGCTCAGCAATTCAGCATTCCCACTCGCATTTTCCTCAGGAAATGCATTGTCTAGTTATTATTTTTCTCCTTTATTCCGTACGTTTTTTGGCTCTGCGTAACTTCGGCATACTTTCAGCTATTGAGACCATTCAACTATTAAAATGTTCGTCTCGTTCAGCTAACGATGGGACTTCTTCAAGTTTTTTTGTACTATTTATACTTTTTAAAATATTAAGCTTTTAGACACTTTTTTTTAACATTGAAGTCAATGAGAACATCCTTTTTCCCTTTGAAATCACATGCCCTGCCAAAAGTTTCAGCTCCTTCATACTTTCACTTACAGACACCAAACAAACTTTAAAGCGGTCACAAAATATTCAGGTATCCGGCTATGACTTTTCAGATTGATATCTTTTACGGTTTTTGTGAAAACGCAATTTACGTTTAGTGATTTTTTCAGAAAATGTAATCGGTTATAATGTAATCCTATGGAAGGGATTTAGAGTGTGTCATGTGACCTTTAGAGTGGAGATGATTGAAAAAAAAGTTATCTTTAAAAAAAGGGGGAACAAATTGCTCTCACGCCCACAAGATCTACTTGTCATACACAATTTATATATCAAAACGTAGGTATGTTTGTCTGGTTTCAGGCAATGTTATCAGTTTTGTGATACGTATTTTATTTTTAGTTCCAAGAGCTTCTAAATGGACAAGAGGGACAAATAAACTCTCATTGACACTCATGTTAAAAAGACTTTAAAATGTTTCTGCAAAACACACAAAGACGCTCTTTTCTAAATCGGTGACATGCCCACATTTTTAAGTTTATCAACATAAATTTTATACCGATTTGTTCACAAAAGCCGTGTCTTTCAAACGGTGAAGTCGCTGTATCGATCGCATGTACGGTTGTGGATTTATTATGTTTTGTTTGAAGGCTTCGATAACTGATTTTGTGTGTGGATGAAAGCGTTTCTAATGGTATTTTGATTCCCTAAATAGCTTTCTTTACCTCAGTGCAGTCCTCCTCCCCCACCTCATGTGGAGAAAGCCTCTTGAGGGGGAGGGGCGACCAGGCAAGTCAAGACACTCTCTATATTGCAGATAAAGAAAGGAGCTGTGTGATATTAGGCTTTATAAGTACTGAAGGAACACTGCTTGTATGTCCTAAAGATAGTGTAGTGGTTATGGTGAATGGCTTTTGTGCGGGCTCAGCAATTCAGCTATTCAGCATTCCCACTCGCATTTTCCTCAGGAAATGCATTGTCTAGTTAGTGGGAATGCTTTAATAAGCATTCCCAGTATTGATATTCGTTTTTTATTAGTGGGAATGCTTAATAAGCATTCCCAGTATTGATATTCGTTTTTTATTAGTGGGAATGCTTTAATAAGCATTCCCAGTATTGATATTCATTTTTTATTATTAGTGGGAATGCTTTAATAAGCATTCCCAGTATTGATATTCGTTTTTTATTATTAGTGGGAATGCTTTAATAAGCATTCCCAGTATTGATATTCGTTTTTTATTATTAGTGGGAATGCTTTCATAAGCATTCCCAGTATTGATATTCGTTTTTTATTATTAGTGGGAATGCTTTAATAAGCATTCCCAGTATTGATATTCGTTTTTTATTATTCTTCTTCTTAATTTTATTCCGTACGTTTTTTGGCTCTGCGTAACTTCTGCATACTTTCAGCTATTGAGACCATTTAACTTTTAAAATGTTCGTCTCATTCAGCTAACGATGGGACTTCTTCAAGTTTTTTTGTACTATTTATACTTTTTAAAATATTAAGCTTTTAGACACTTTTTTTTAACATTGAAGTCAATGAGAACATCCTTTTTCCTGCTTCAAAACACACGTTCTGCCAAAAGTTTCAGCTCCTTCATACTTTCACTTACAGACACCAAACAAACTTTAAAGCGGTCACAAAATATTCAGCTATCCAAACATGACTTTTTAGATTGATATCTTATACGGTTTTTGTGAAAACGCAATTTACGTTTAGTGATTTTTTTATCGGTTATAATGTAATCCTATGGAGCAGGTTTAGAGTGTGTCATGTGACCTTTAGAGTGGAGATCTTTGAAAACAAAAATTATCTTTAAAAAAAGGGCGAACAAATTGCTCTCACGCCCACAAGATCTACTTGTCATACACAATTTATATATCAAAACGTAGGTATGCTTGTCTGGTTTCAGGCAATGTGATCAGTTTTGTGATACGTATTTTAGTTTTAGTTCCAGGAGCTTCTAAAGGACAAGAGTGACAAAACCACTCTCATTGACCGTCCATGTTAAAAATTTAAAAAATTTTCCTGCAAAACACACAAAGACGCTCTTTTCTAAATCGCTGGCATGGCCACAATTTTAAGTTTATCAACATAAATTTCATATCGATGCGTTCACAAGGGCCGTGTCTTTCAAACGGTGAAGTCGCTGTATCGATCGCATGTACGGTTGTGGATTTATTACGTTTTGTTTGGAGGCGTAATTAATGTATTGGTCTGTGAATTAAAAGGCGTTTGTAATGGAATTTCTTTCCATAAATAGCTTTCTACCTCAGTGCAATATTCCTCCTCACTGACC
The DNA here is from genome assembly GCF_905171775.1 of Rana temporaria. NCBI lineage: Eukaryota > Metazoa > Chordata > Amphibia > Anura > Ranidae > Rana > Rana temporaria. The sequence goes on from NC_053489.1 coordinate 375,369,568, forward strand.
TGGGGGGAGGGGAAACCTCTTGAGGGGGGAGGGGCGACCAGGAAGTCAGCATACTCTCTACTTTGCAGATAGAGAAAGGAGCTGTGTGTCCTAAAGATAGTGTAGTGGTTATGGTGAATGGCTTTGGTGCGGGCTCAGCAATTCAGCATTCCCACTCGCATTTTCCTCAGGGAATGCATTTTCTAGTTCTTAATTTTAATTTTAATTTTATTCCGTACGTTTTTTGGCTCTGCGTAACTCCTGCATACTTTCAGCTATTGAGACCATTCAACTTTTAAAATGTTCATCTCGTTCAGCTAACGATGGGACTTCTTCAAGTTTTTTTGTACTATTTATACTTTTTAAAATATTAAGCTTTTAGACACTTTTTTTTAACATTGAAGTCAATGAGAACATCCTTTTTCCTGCTTCAAAACACACGTTCTGCCAAAAGTTTCAGCTCCTTCATACTTTCACTTACAGACACCAAACAAACTTTAAAGCGGTCACAAAATATTCAGCTATCCAAACATGACTTTTCAGATTGATATCTTTTACGGTTTTTGTGAAAACGCAATTTACGTTTAGCGATTTTTTCAGAAAATGGAATCGGTTATAATGTAACCCTATGGAAGGGATTTAGAGTGTGTCATGTGACCTTTACAGTGGAGATCTTTGAAAACAAAAATTATCTTTAAAAAAAGGGCGAACAAATTGCTCTCACGCCCACAAGATCTACTTGTCATACACAATTTATATATCAAAACGTAGGTATGCTTGTCTGGTTTCAGGCAATGTGATCAGTTTTGTGATACGTATTTTAGTTTTAGTTCCAGGAGCTTCTAAAGGACAAGAGTGACAAAACCACTCTCATTGACCGTCCATGTTAAAAATTTTAAAAATTTTCCTGCAAAACACACAAAGACGCTCTTTTCTAAATCGCTGGCATGGCCACAATTTTAAGTTTATCAACATAAATTTCATATCGATGCGTTCACAAGGGCCGCGTCTTTCAAACGGTGAAGTCGCTGTATCGATCGCATGTACGGTTGTGGATTTATTACGTTTTGTTTGGAGGCGTAATTAATGTATTGGTCTGTGAATTAAAAGGCGTTTGTAATGGAATTTCTTTCCATAAATAGCTTTCTACCTCAGTGCAATATTCCTCCTCACTGACCTGGGGGGAGGGGAAACCTCTTGAGGGGGGAGGGGCGACCAGGAAGTCAGCATACTCTCTACTTTGCAGATAGAGAAAGGAGCTGTGTGTCCTAAAGATAGTGTAGTGGTTATGGTGAATGGCTTTGGTGCGGGCTCAGCAATTCAGCATTCCCACTCGCATTTTCCTCAGGGAATGCATTTTCTAGTTCTTCTTAATTAGTGGGAATGCTTTAATAAGCATTCCCAGTATTGATATTCGTTTTTTATTATTCTTCTTCTTAATTAGTGGGAATGCTTTAATAAGCATTCCCAGTATTGATATTCGTTTTTTATTATTCTTCTTCTTAATTTTATTCCGTACGTTTTTTGGCTCTGCGTAACTTCTGCATACTTTCAGCTATTGAGACCATTTAACTTTTAAAATGTTCGTCTCATTCAGCTAACGATGGGACTTCTTCAAGTTTTTTTGTACTATTTATACTTTTTAAAATATTAAGCTTTTAGACACTTTTTTTTAACATTGAAGTCAATGAGAACATCCTTTTTCCTGCTTCAAAACACACGTTCTGCCAAAAGTTTCAGCTCCTTCATACTTTCACTTACAGACACCAAACAAACTTTAAAGCGGTCACAAAATATTCAGCTATCCAAACATGACTTTTTAGATTGATATCTTATACGGTTTTTGTGAAAACGCAATTTACGTTTAGTGATTTTTTTATCGGTTATAATGTAATCCTATGGAGCAGGTTTAGAGTGTGTCATGTGACCTTTAGAGTGGAGATCTTTGAAAACAAAAATTATCTTTAAAAAAAGGGCGAACAAATTGCTCTCACGCCCACAAGATCTACTTGTCATACACAATTTATATATCAAAACGTAGGTATGCTTGTCTGGTTTCAGGCAATGTGATCAGTTTTGTGATACGTATTTTAGTTTTAGTTCCAGGAGCTTCTAAAGGACAAGAGTGACAAAACCACTCTCATTGACCGTCCATGTTAAAAATTTTAAAAATTTTCCTGCAAAACACACAAAGACGCTCTTTTCTAAATCGCTGGCATGGCCACAATTTTAAGTTTATCAACATAAATTTCATATCGATGCGTTCACAAGGGCCGTGTCTTTCAAACGGTGAAGTCGCTGTATCGATCGCATGTACGGTTGTGGATTTATTACGTTTTGTTTGGAGGCGTAATTAATGTATTGGTCTGTGAATTAAAAGGCGTTTGTAATGGAATTTCTTTCCATAAATAGCTTTCCTTACCTCAGGGCAATATTCCTCCTCACTGACCTGGGGGGAGGGGAAACCTCTTGAGGGGGGAGGGGCGACCAGGAAGTCAGGATACTCTCTACTTTGCAGATAGAGAAAGGAGCTGTGTGTCCTAAAGATAGTGTAGTGGTTATGGTGAATGGCTTTGGTGCGGGCTCAGCAATTCAGCATTCCCACTCGCATTTTCCTCAGGGAATGCATTTTCTAGTTATTATTCTTAATTAGTGGGAATGCTTTAATAAGCATTCCCAGTATTGATATTCGTTTTTTATTATTCTTCTTCTTAATTTTATTCCGTACGTTTTTTGGCTCTGCGTAACTTCTGCATACTTTCAGCTATTGAGACCATTTAACTTTTAAAATGTTCGTCTCATTCAGCTAACGATGGGACTTCTTCAAGTTTTTTTGTACTATTTATACTTTTTAAAATATTAAGCTTTTAGACACTTTTTTTTAACATTGAAGTCAATGAGAACATCCTTTTTCCTGCTTCAAAACACACGTTCTGCCAAAAGTTTCAGCTCCTTCATACTTTCACTTACAGACACCAAACAAACTTTAAAGCGGTCACAAAATATTCAGCTATCCAAACATGACTTTTTAGATTGATATCTTATACGGTTTTTGTGAAAACGCAATTTACGTTTAGTGATTTTTTTATCGGTTATAATGTAATCCTATGGAGCAGGTTTAGAGTGTGTCATGTGACCTTTAGAGTGGAGATCTTTGAAAACAAAAATTATCTTTAAAAAAAGGGCGAACAAATTGCTCTCACGCCCACAAGATCTACTTGTCATACACAATTTATATATCAAAACGTAGGTATGCTTGTCTGGTTTCAGGCAATGTGATCAGTTTTGTGATACGTATTTTAGTTTTAGTTCCAGGAGCTTCTAAAGGACAAGAGTGACAAAACCACTCTCATTGACCGTCCATGTTAAAAATTTAAAAAATTTTCCTGCAAAACACACAAAGACGCTCTTTTCTAAATCGCTGGCATGGCCACAATTTTAAGTTTATCAACATAAATTTTATATCGATGCGTTCACAAGGGCCGTGTCTTTCAAATGGTGAAGTCGCTGTATCGATCGCATGTACGGTTGTGGATTTATTACGTTTTGTTTGGAGGCGTAATTAATGTATTGGTCTGTGAATTAAAAGGCGTTTGTAATGGAATTTCTTTCCATAAATAGCTTTCTACCTCAGTGCAATATTCCTCCTCACTGACCTGGGGGGAGGGGAAACCTCTTGAGGGGGGAGGGGCGACCAGGAAGTCAGCATACTCTCTACTTTGCAGATAGAGAAAGGAGCTGTGTGTCCTAAAGATAGTGTAGTGGTTATGGTGAATGGCTTTGGTGCGGGCTCAGCAATTCAGCATTCCCACTCGCATTTTCCTCAGGGAATGCATTTTCTAGTTTTAATTTTAATTTTAATTTTATTATTCCGTACGTTTTTTGGCTCTGCGTAACTTCTGCATACTTTGAGCTATTGAGACCATTCAACTTTTAAAATGTTCATCTCGTTCAGCTAACGATGGGACTTCTTCAAGTTTTTTTGTACTATTTATACTTTTTAAAATATTAAGCTTTTAGACACTTTTTTTTAACATTGAAGTCAATGAGAACATCCTTTTTCCTGCTTCAAAACACACGTTCTGCCAAAAGTTTCAGCTCCTTCATACTTTCACTTACAGACACCAAACAAACTTTAAAGCGGTCACAAAATATTCAGCTATCCAAACATGACTTTTTAGATTGATATCTTATACGGTTTTTGTGAAAACGCAATTTACGTTTAGTGATTTTTTTATCGGTTATAATGTAATCCTATGGAGCAGGTTTAGAGTGTGTCATGTGACCTTTAGAGTGGAGATCTTTGAAAACAAAAATTATCTTTAAAAAAAGGGCGAACAAATTGCTCTCACGCCCACAAGATCTACTTGTCATACACAATTTATATATCAAAACGTAGGTATGCTTGTCTGGTTTCAGGCAATGTGATCAGTTTTGTGATACGTATTTTAGTTTTAGTTCCAGGAGCTTCTAAAGGACAAGAGTGACAAAACCACTCTCATTGACCGTCCATGTTAAAAATTTTAAAAATTTTCCTGCAAAACACACAAAGACGCTCTTTTCTAAATCGCTGGCATGGCCACAATTTTAAGTTTATCAACATAAATTTCATATCGATGCGTTCACAAGGGCCGCGTCTTTCAAACGGTGAAGTCGCTGTATCGATCGCATGTACGGTTGTGGATTTATTACGTTTTGTTTGGAGGCGTAATTAATGTATTGGTCTGTGAATTAAAAGGCGTTTGTAATGGAATTTCTTTCCATAAATAGCTTTCTACCTCAGTGCAATATTCCTCCTCACTGACCTGGGGGGAGGGGAAACCTCTTGAGGGGGGAGGGGCGACCAGGAAGTCAGCATACTCTCTACTTTGCAGATAGAGAAAGGAGCTGTGTGTCCTAAAGATAGTGTAGTGGTTATGGTGAATGGCTTTGGTGCAGGCTCAGCAATTCAGCATTCCCACTCGCATTTTCCTCAGGGAATGCATTTTCTAGTTATTCTTTTTATTCTTATCCTTTATTCCGTACGTTTTTTGGCTCTGCGTAACTTCTGCATACTTTGAGCTATTGAGACCATTCAACTATTAAAATGTTCGTCTCGTTCAGCTAACGATGGGACTTCTTCAATTTTTTTGTACTATTTATACTTTTTAAAATATTAAGCTTTTAGACACTTTTTTTTAACATTGAAGTCAATGAGAACATGCTTTTTACCGCTTCAAAACACACGTTCTGCCAAAAGTTTCAGCTCCTTCATACTTTCACTTACAGACACCAAACAAACTTTAAAGCGGTCACAAAATATTCAGCTATCCAAACATGACTTTTTAGATTGATATCTTTTACGGTTTTTGTGAAAACGCAATTTACGTTTAGTGATATTTTATCGGTTATAATGTAATCCTATGGAGCAGGTTTAGAGTGTGTCATGTGACCTTTAGAGTGCAGATCATCCACAAAAAATATTATCTTTAAAAAAAGGGGGAACAAATTGCTCTCACGCCCACAAGATCTACTTGTCATATACAATTTATATATCAAAACGTAGGTATGCTTGTCTGGTTTCAGGCAATGTGATCAGTTTTGTGATACGTATTTTAGTTTTAGTTCCAGGAGCTTCTAAAGGACAAGAGTCATGTTAAAAAGTCTAAAAAATGTTTCTGCAAAACACACAAAGACGCTCTTTTCTAAATCGCTGACATGGCCACATTTTTAAGTTTATCAACATAAATTTCATATCGATGCGTTCACAAGGGCCGTGTCTTTCAAACGGTGAAGTCGCTGTATCGATCGCATGTACGGTTGTGGATTTATTACGTTTTGTTTGAAGGCTTCGATAACTGATTTTGTGTGTGGATGAAAGCGTTTCTAATGGTATTTTGATTCCCTAAATAGCTTTTGTCATGGACCTTGAGATATTAAAGTGTTTCTACTTGACATCTGTTACACAGGAGAGGGACATTCAATGCAAGGCTTTTGAAATGCTAAGTGGAACCAGCTTGCGAAATACCTTTTATTGTGTTCTGCAGGTTAAGAGCGGGTGTCGGAGTCAGTCCGTCTAGCTAGAACCGGGTTATTGTGTACATTGATTACCCCCTGGGGCTTCTGTCTCAATACACAAGTCTTTCTATCTAAGCTATTGGACCAATCCCTGTTGACAATTTCAAGTCCTCATTTGCATGGTCAAGGAGGACTTGAGTGAAGACTGGATATACTTTACAATTGACCAATAGGAAAACGGTTGTTGGGAGTGGGATGTTCCAAAATTCTGTATAAAAGTGTGCTGTGTACTTGAAAATAAAGAGTCCTGTTGGAACTTACATACAGCCTGCCTGGTGTTTGTTCTTAATGGGTCCGAATGGCACATAGCTGTAATTCGGATCCCGGAACCTTGGATGACTGGACCATCAGACGTTGCAATCTGCAAGCTGACTCACTGGTAGCAGAGGAGTGTCGGGAGAGCAGGACCTGGGCGAGCAAGGATCTTGTCACATTGGTTGGCAGCGGTGGGATTTGCTCTCCAGTTACTGGGACTCCATGACAGCTTTCTTTACCTCAGTGCAGTCCTCCTCCCCCACCTCATGTGGAGAAAGCCTCTTGAGGGGGGAGGGGCGACCAGTCAAGTCAGGACACTCTCTATATTGCAGATAGAGAAAGGAGCTGTGTGATATTAGGCTTTATAAGTACTGAAGGAACACTGCTTGTATGTCCTAAAGATAGTGTAGTGGTTATGGTGAATGGCTTTTGTGCGGGCTCAGCAATTCAGCTATTCAGCATTCCCACTCGCATTTTCCTCAGGAAATGCATTGTCTAGTTTTAATTTTAATTTTATTCCGTACGTTTTTTGGCTCTGCGTAACTTCTGCATACTTTCAGCTATTGAGACCATTTAACTTTTAAAATGTTCGTCTCATTCAGCTAACGATGGTACTTCTTCAAGTTTTTTTGTACTATTTATACTTTTTAAAATATTAAGCTTTTAGACACTTTTTTTTAACATTGAAGTCAATGAGAACATCCTTTTTCCTGCTTCAAAACACACGTTCTGCCAAAAGTTTCAGCTCCTTCATACTTTCACTTACAGACACCAAACAAACTTTAAAGCGGTCACAAAATATTCAGCTATCCAAACATGACTTTTTAGATTGATATCTTATACGGTTTTTGTGAAAACGCAATTTACGTTTAGTGATTTTTTTATCGGTTATAATGTAATCCTATGGAGCAGGTTTAGAGTGTGTCATGTGACCTTTAGAGTGGAGATCTTTGAAAACAAAAATTATCTTTAAAAAAAGGGCGAACAAATTGCTCTCACGCCCACAAGATCTACTTGTCATACACAATTTATATATCAAAACGTAGGTATGCTTGTCTGGTTTCAGGCAATGTGATCAGTTTTGTGATACGTATTTTAGTTTTAGTTCCAGGAGCTTCTAAAGGACAAGAGTGACAAAACCACTCTCATTGACCGTCCATGTTAAAAATTTAAAAAATTTTCCTGCAAAACACACAAAGACGCTCTTTTCTAAATCGCTGGCATGGCCACAATTTTAAGTTTATCAACATAAATTTCATATCGATGCGTTCACAAGGGCCGTGTCTTTCAAACGGTGAAGTCGCTGTATCGATCGCATGTACGGTTGTGGATTTATTACGTTTTGTTTGGAGGCGTAATTAATGTATTGGTCTGTGAATTAAAAGGCGTTTGTAATGGAATTTCTTTCCATAAATAGCTTTCTACCTCAGTGCAATATTCCTCCTCACTGACCTGGGGGAGGGGGGGAAACCTCTTGAGGGGGGAGGGGCGACCAGGAAGTCAGCATACTCTCTACTTTGCAGATAGAGAAAGGAGCTGTGTGTCCTAAAGATAGTGTAGTGGTTATGGTGAATGGCTTTGGTGCGGGCTCAGCAATTCAGCATTCCCACTCGCATTTTCCTCAGGGAATGCATTTTCTAGTTCTTCTTAATTTTAATTTTAATTTTATTCCGTACGTTTTTTGGCTCTGCGTAACTCCTGCATACTTTCAGCTATTGAGACCATTTAACTTTTAAAATGTTCGTCTCATTCAGCTAACGATGGGACTTCTTCAAGTTTTTTTGTACTATTTATACTTTTTAAAATATTAAGCTTTTAGACACTTTTTTTTAACATTGAAGTCAATGAGAACATCCTTTTTCCTGCTTCAAAACACACGTTCTGCCAAAAGTTTCAGCTCCTTCATACTTTCACTTACAGACACCAAACAAACTTTAAAGCGGTCACAAAATATTCAGCTATCCAAACATGACTTTTCAGATTGATATCTTTTACGGTTTTTGTGAAAACGCAATTTACGTTTAGCGATTTTTTCAGAAAATGGAATCGGTTATAATGTAATCCTATGGAAGGGATTTAGAGTGTGTCATGTGACCTTTACAGTGGAGATCTTTGAAAACAAAAATTATCTTTAAAAAAAGGGCGAACAAATTGCTCTCACGCCCACAAGATCTACTTGTCATACACAATTTATATATCAAAACGTAGGTATGCTTGTCTGGTTTCAGGCAATGTGATCAGTTTTGTGATACGTATTTTAGTTTTAGTTCCAGGAGCTTCTAAAGGACAAGAGCGACAAAACCACTCTCATTGACCGTCATGTTAAAAATTTTAAAAATGTTCCTGCAAAACACACAAAGACGCTCTTTTCTAAATCGCTGGCATGGCCACAATTTTAAGTTTATCAACATAAATTTCATATCGATGCGTTCACAAGGGCCGTGTCTTTCAAACGGTGAAGTCGCTGTATCGATCGCATGTACGGTTGTGGATTTATTACGTTTTGTTTGAAGGCGTAATTCATGTATTGGTCTGTGAATTAAAAGGCGTTTGTAATGGAATTTCTTTCCATAAATAGCTTTCCTACCTCAGTGCAATATTCCTCCTCACTGACCTGGGGGGGGGGGAAACCTCTTGAGGGGGGAGGGGCGACCAGGAAGTCAGCATACTCTCTACTTTGCAGATAGAGAAAGGAGCTGTGTGTCCTAAAGATAGTGTAGTGGTTATGGTGAATGGCTTTGGTGCGGGCTCAGCTATTCAGCATTCCCACTCGCATTTTCCTCAGGAAATGCATTTTCTAGTTCTTAATTTTAATTTTATCCTTTTTTCCGTACGTTTTTTGGCTCTGCGTAACTTCTGCATACTTTCAGCTATTGAGACCATTCAACTATTAAAATGTTCGTCTCGTTCAGCTAACGATGGGACTTCTTCAAGTTTTTTTGTACTATTTGTACTTTTTAAAATATTAAGCTTTTAGACACTTTTTTTTAACATTGAAGTCAATGAGAACATCCTTTTTCCTGCTTCAAAACACACGTTCTGCCAAAAGTTTCAGCTCCTTCATACTTTCACTTACAGACACCAAACAAACTTTAAAGCGGTCACAAAATATTCAGCTATCCAAACATGACTTTTTAGATTGATATCTTTTACGGTTTTTGTGAAAACGCAATTTACGTTTAGTGATTTTTTTATCGGTTATAATGTAATCCTATGGAGCAGGTTTAGAGTGTGTCATGTGACCTTTAGAGTGGAGATCATCCACAAAAAATATTATCTTTAAAAAAAGGGGGAACAAATTGCTCTCACGCCCACAAGATCTACTTGTCATACACAATTTATATATCAAAACGTAGGTATGCTTGTCTGGTTTCAGGCAATGTGATCAGTTTTGTGATACGTATTTTAGTTTTAGTTCCTGGAGCTTCTAAAGGACAACAACCTGAAATCTTCTCTCATAGACTCTCATGTTAAAAAGTCTAAAAAATGTTTCTGCAAAACACACAACGACGCTCTTTTCTAAATCGCTGACATGGCCACATTTTTAAGTTTATCAACATAAATTTCATATCGATGCGTTCACAAGGGCCGTGTCTTTCAAACGGTGAAGTCGCTGTATCGATCGCATATACGGTTGTGGATTTATTAACTTTTGTTTGAAGGCGTAATTCATGTATTTGGTCTGTGAATTAAAAGGCGTTTGTAATGGTATTTCTTTCCATAAATAGCTTTCCTTACCTCAGGGCAATATTCCTCCTCACTGACCTGGGGGAGGGGGGGAAACCTCTTGAGGGGGGAGGGGCGACCAGGAAGTCAGGATACTCTCTACTTTGCAGATAGAGAAAGGAGCTGTGTGTCCTAAAGATAGTGTAGTGGTTATGGTGAATGGCTTTGGTGCGGGCTCAGCAATTCAGCATTCCCACTCGCATTTTCCTCAGGAAATGCATTTTCTAGTTATTATTTTTATTATTCCGTACGTTTTTTGGCTTTGCGTAACTTCTGCATACTTTCAGCTATTGAGACCATTCAACTATTGAAATGTGCGTCTCGTTAAGCTAACGATGGGACTTCTTCAAGTTTTTTGTACTATTTATACTTTTTAAAATATTAAGCTTTTAGACACTTTTTTTTAACATTGAAGTCAATGAGAACATCCTTTTTCCCTTTGAAATCACATGCCCTGCCAAAAGTTTCAGCTCCTTCATACTTTCACTTACAGACACCAAACAAACTTTAAAGCGGTCACAAAATATTCAGGTATCCGGCTATGACTTTTCAGATTGATATCTTTTACGGTTTTTGTGAAAACGCAATTTACGTTTAGCGATTTTTTCAGAAAATGTAATCGGTTATAATGTAATCCTATGGAAGGGATTTAGAGTGTGTCATGTGACCTTTAGAGTGGAGATGATTGAAAAAAACGTTATCTTTAAAAAAAGGGGAAACAAATTGCTCTCACGCCCACAAGATCTACTTGTCATACACAATTTATATATCAAAACGTAGGTATGGTTGTCTGGTTTCAGGCAATGTTATCAGTTTTGTGATACGTATTTTATTTTTAGTTCCAGGAGCTTCTAAAGGACAAGAGGGACAAATAAACTCTCATTGACACTCATGTTAAAAAGACTTTAAAATGTTTCTGCAAAACACACAAAGACGCTCTTTTCTAAATCGCTGACATGCACAGATTTTTAAGTTTATCAACATAAATTTTATACCGATTTGTTCACAAAAGCCTTGTGTTTCAAACGGTGAAGTCGCTGTATCTATCGCATGTACGGTTGTGGATTTATTACGTTTTGTTTGAAGGCTTCGATAACTGATTTTGTGTGTGGATGAAAGCGTTTCTAATGGTATTTTGATTCCCTAAATAGCTTTCCTTACCTCAGTGCAGTCCTCCTCCCCCACCTCATGTGGAGAAAGCCTCTTGAGGGGGGAGGGGCGACCAGGCAAGTCAGGACACTCTCTATATTGCAGATAGAGAAAGGAGCTGTGTGATATTAGGCTTTATAAGTACTGAAGGAACACTGCTTGTATGTCCTAAAGATACTGTAGTGGTTATGGTGAATGGCTTTTGTGCGGGCTCAGCAATTCAGCTATTCAGCATTCCCACTCGCATTTTCCTCAGGAAATGCATTGTCTAGTTATTCTTAATTTTAATTTTAATTTTATTCCGTACGTTTTTTGGCTCTGCGTAACTTCTGCATACTTTCAGCTATTGAGACCATTCAACTTTTAAAATGTTCATCTCGTTCAGCTAACGATGGGACTTCTTCAAGTTTTTTTGTATTATTTATACTTTTTAAAATATTAAGCTTTTAGACACTTTTTTTAACATTGAAGTCAATGAGAACATCCTTTTTCCTGCTTCAAAACACACGTTCTGCCAAAAGTTTCAGCTCCTTCATACTTTCACTTACAGACACCAAACAAACTTTAAAGCGGTCACAAAATATTCAGCTATCCAAACATGACTTTTTAGATTGATATCTTATACGGTTTTTGTGAAAACACAATTTACGTTTAGTGATTTTTTTATCGGTTATAATGTAATCCTATGGAGCAGGTTTAGAGTGTGTCATGTGACCTTTAGAGTGGAGATCTTTGAAAACAAAAATGATCTTTAAAAAAAGGGCGAACAAATTGCTCTCACGCCCACAAGATCTACTTGTCATACACAATTTATATATCAAAACGTAGGTATGCTTGTCTGGTTTCAGGCAATGTGATCAGTTTTGCGATAGGCATTTGACTTTTAGTTCCAGGAGCTTCTAAAGGACAAGTGCCTCAAACGCCCTCCCATTGACCGTCATGTTAAAAAGTCTAAAAAAAATTCCTGCAAACACACAAAGACGCTCTTTTCTAAATCGCTGGCATGGCCACAATTTTAAGTTTATCAACATAAATTTCATATCGATGCGTTCACAAGGGCCGTGTCTTTCAAACGGTGAAGTCGCTGTATCGATCGCATGTACAGTTGTGGATTTATTACGTTTTGTTTGGAGGCGTAATTAATGTATTGGTCTGTGAATTAAAAGGCGTTTGTAATGGAATTTCTTTCCATAAATAGCTTTCTACCTCAGTGCAATATTCCTCCTCACTGACCTGGGGGGAGGGGAAACCTCTTGAGGGGGGAGGGGCGACCAGGAAGTCAGCATACTCTCTACTTTGCAGATAGAGAAAGGAGCTGTGTGTCCTAAAGATAGTGTAGTGGTTATGGTGAATGGCTTTGGTGCGGGCTCAGCAATTCAGCATTCCCACTCGCATTTTCCTCAGGGAATGCATTTTCTAGTTAGTGGGAATGCTTTAATAAGCATTCCCAGTATTGATATTCGTTTTTTATTATTCTTCTTCTTAATTTTAATTTTAATTTTAATTTTATTATTCCGTACGTTTTTTGGCTCTGCGTAACTTCTGCATACTTTGAGCTATTGAGACCATTCAACTTTTAAAATGTTCATCTCGTTCAGCTAACGATGGGACTTCTTCAAGTTTTTTTGTACTATTTATACTTTTTAAAATATTAAGCTTTTAGACACTTTTTTTTAACATTGAAGTCAATGAGAACATCCTTTTTCCTGCTTCAAAACACACGTTCTGCCAAAAGTTTCAGCTCCTTCATACTTTCACTTACAGACACCAAACAAACTTTAAAGCGGTCACAAAATATTCAGCTATCCAAACATGACTTTTTAGATTGATATCTTATACGGTTTTTGTGAAAACGCAATTTACGTTTAGTGATTTTTTTATCGGTTATAATGTAATCCTATGGAGCAGGTTTAGAGTGTGTCATGTGACCTTTAGAGTGGAGATCTTTGAAAACAAAAATTATCTTTAAAAAAAGGGCGAACAAATTGCTCTCACGCCCACAAGATCTACTTGTCATACACAATTTATATATCAAAACGTAGGTATGCTTGTCTGGTTTCAGGCAATGTGATCAGTTTTGTGATACGTATTTTAGTTTTAGTTCCAGGAGCTTCTAAAGGACAAGAGCGACAAAACCACTCTCATTGACCGTCCATGTTAAAAAAATTTAAAATTTTCCTGCAAAACACACAAAGACGCTCTTTTCTAAATCGCTGGCATGGCCACAATTTTAAGTTTATCAACATAAATTTCATATCGATGCGTTCACAAGGGCCGTGTCTTTCAAACGGTGAAGTCGCTGTATCGATCGCATGTACGGTTGTGGATTTATTACGTTTTGTTTGGAGGCGTAATTAATGTATTGGTCTGTGAATTAAAAGGCGTTTGTAATGGAATTTCTTTCCATAAATAGCTTTCTACCTCAGTGCAATATTCCTCCTCACTGACCTGGGGGGAGGGGAAACCTCTTGAGGGGGGAGGGGCGACCAGGAAGTCAGCATACTCTCTACTTTGCAGATAGAGAAAGGAGCTGTGTGTCCTAAAGATAGTGTAGTGGTTATGGTGAATGGCTTTGGTGCGGGCTCAGCAATTCAGCATTCCCACTCGCATTTTCCTCAGGGAATGCATTTTCTAGTAGTGGAATCTTCATTCCCAGTATTGATATTCGTTTTATTATTCTTCTTATTTATTCCGTACGTTTTTTGGCTCTGCGTAACTTCTGCATACTTTCAGCTATTGAGACCATTTAACTTTTAAAATGTTCGTCTCATTCAGCTAACGATGGGACTTCTTCAAGTTTTTTTGTACTATTTATACTTTTTAAAATATTAAGCTTTTAGACACTTTTTTTTAACATTGAAGTCAATGAGAACATCCTTTTTCCTGCTTCAAAACACACGTTCTGCCAAAAGTTTCAGCTCCTTCATACTTTCACTTACAGACACCAAACAAACTTTAAAGCGGTCACAAAATATTCAGCTATCCAAACATGACTTTTCAGATTGATATCTTTTACGGTTTTTGTGAAAACGCAATTTACGTTTAGCGATTTTTTCAGAAAATGGAATCAGTTATAATGTAACCCTATGGAAGGGATTTAGAGTGTGTCATGTGACCTTTAGAGTGGAGATCTTTGAAAACAAAAATTATCTTTAAAAAAAGGGCGAACAAATTGCTCTCACGCCCACAAGATCTACTTGTCATACACAATTTATATATCAAAACGTAGGTATGCTTGTCTGGTTTCAGGCAATGTGATCAGTTTTGTGATACGTATTTTAGTTTTAGTTCCAGGAGCTTCTAAAGGACAAGAGCGACAAAACCACTCTCATTGACCGTCCATGTTAAAAAATTTAAAATTTTCCTGCAAAACACACAAAGACGCTCTTTTCTAAATCGCTGGCATGGCCACAATTTTAAGTTTATCAACATAAATTTCATATCGATGCGTTCACAAGGGCCGTGTCTTTCAAACGGTGAAGTCGCTGTATCGATCGCATGTACGGTTGTGGATTTATTACGTTTTGTTTGGAGGCGTAATTAATGTATTGGTCTGTGAATTAAAAGGCGTTTGTAATGGAATTTCTTTCCATAAATAGCTTTCTACCTCAGTGCAATATTCCTCCTCACTGACCTGGGGGGAGGGGAAACCTCTTGAGGGGGGAGGGGCGACCAGGAAGTCAGCATACTCTCTACTTTGCAGATAGAGAAAGGAGCTGTGTGTCCTAAAGATAGTGTAGTGGTTATGGTGAATGGCTTTGGTGCGGGCTCAGCAATTCAGCATTCCCACTCGCATTTTCCTCAGGGAATGCATTTTCTAGTTCTTCTTCTTAATTTTAATTTTATTCCGTACGTTTTTTGGCTCTGCGTAACTTCTGCATACTTTCAGCTATTGAGACCATTTAACTTTTAAAATGTTCGTCTCATTCAGCTAACGATGGGACTTCTTCAAGTTTTTTTGTACTATTTATACTTTTTAAAATATTAAGCTTTTAGACACTTTTTTTTAACATTGAAGTCAATGAGAACATCCTTTTTCCTGCTTCAAAACACACGTTCTGCCAAAAGTTTCAGCTCCTTCATACTTTCACTTACAGACACCAAACAAACTTTAAAGCGGTCACAAAATATTCAGCTATCCAAACATGACTTTTCAGATTGATATCTTTTACGGTTTTTGTGAAAACGCAATTTACGTTTAGCGATTTTTTCAGAAAATGGAATCGGTTATAATGTAACCCTATGGAAGGGATTTAGAGTGTGTCATGTGACCTTTAGAGTGGAGATCTTTGAAAACAAAAATTATCTTTAAAAAAAGGGCGAACAAATTGCTCTCACGCCCACAAGATCTACTTGTCATACACAATTTATATATCAAAACGTAGGTATGCTTGTCTGGTTTCAGGCAATGTGATCAGTTTTGTGATACGTATTTTAGTTTTAGTTCCAGGAGCTTCTAAAGGACAAGAGCGACAAAACCACTCTCATTGACCGTCCATGTTAAAAAAAATTAAAATTTTCCTGCAAAACACACAAAGACGCTCTTTTCTAAATCGCTGGCATGGCCACAATTTTAAGTTTATCAACATAAATTTCATATCGATGCGTTCACAAGGGCCGTGTCTTTCAAACGGTGAAGTCGCTGTATCGATCGCATGTACGGTTGTGGATTTATTACGTTTTGTTTGGAGGCGTAATTAATGTATTGGTCTGTGAATTAAAAGGCGTTTGTAATGGAATTTCTTTCCATAAATAGCTTTCTACCTCAGTGCAATATTCCTCCTCACTGACCTGGGGGGAGGGGAAACCTCTTGAGGGGGGAGGGGCGACCAGGAAGTCAGCATACTCTCTACTTTGCAGATAGAGAAAGGAGCTGTGTGTCCTAAAGATAGTGTAGTGGTTATGGTGAATGGCTTTGGTGCGGGCTCAGCAATTCAGCATTCCCACTCGCATTTTCCTCAGGGAATGCATTTTCTAGTTCTTCTTCTTCTTAATTTTAATTTTAATTTTATTATTCCGTACGTTTTTTGGCTCTGCGTAACTTCTGCATACTTTCAGCTATTGAGACCATTCAACTTTTAAAATGTTCATCTCGTTCAGCTAACGATGGGACTTCTTCAAGTTTTTTTGTACTATTTATACTTTTTAAAATATTAAGCTTTTAGACACTTTTTTTTAACATTGAAGTCAATGAGAACATCCTTTTTCCTGCTTCAAAACACACGTTCTGCCAAAAGTTTCAGCTCCTTCATACTTTCACTTACAGACACCAAACAAACTTTAAAGCGGTCACAAAATATTCAGCTATCCAAACATGACTTTTCAGATTGATATCTTTTACGGTTTTTGTGAAAACGCAATTTACGTTTAGCGATTTTTTCAGAAAATGGAATCGGTTATAATGTAACCCTATGGAAGGGATTTAGAGTGTGTCATGTGACCTTTACAGTGGAGATCTTTGAAAACAAAAATTATCTTTAAAAAAAGGGCAAACAAATTGCTCTCACGCCCACAAGATCTACTTGTCATACACAATTTATATATCAAAACGTAGGTATGCTTGTCTGGTTTCAGGCAATGTGATCAGTTTTGTGATACGTATTTTAGTTTTAGTTCCAGGAGCTTCTAAAGGACAAGAGCGACAAAACCACTCTCATTGACCGTCATGTTAAAAATTTTAAAAATTTTCCTGCAAAACACACAAAGACGCTCTTTTCTAAATCGCTGGCATGGCCACAATTTTAAGTTTATCAACATAAATTTCATATCGATGCGTTCACAAGGGCAGTGTCTTTCAAACGGTGAAGTCGCTGTATCGATCGCATGTACGGTTGTGGATTTATTACGTTTTGTTTGGAGGCGTAATTAATGTATTGGTCTGTGAATAAAAGGCGTTTGTAATGGTATTTCTTTCCATAAATAGCTTTCTACCTCAGTGCAATATTCCTCCTCACTGACCTGGGGGGAGGGGAAACCTCTTGAGGGGGAGGGGCAACCAGGAAGTCAGGATACACTCTACTTTGCTGATAGAGAAAGGAGCTGTGTGTCCTAAAGATAGTGTAGTGGTTATGGTGAATGGCTTTGGTGCGGGCTCAGCAATTCAGCATTCCCACTCGCATTTTCCTCAGGGAATGCATTTTCTAGTTAGTGGGAATGCTTTAATAAGCATTCCCAGTATTGATATTCGTTTTTTTATTATTAGTGGGAATGCTTTAATAAGCATTCCCAGTATTGATATCCGTAAATTTATTATTCTTAATTAGTGGGAATGCTTTAATAAGCATTCCCAGTATTGATATCCGTAAATTTATTAGTGGGAATGCTTTAATAAGCATTCCCAGTATTGATATTCGTTTTTTATTATTATTATTCCGTACGTTTTTTGGCTCTGCGTAACTTCGGCATACTTTCAGCTATTGAGACCATTCAACTATTAAAATGTTCGTCTCGTTCAGCTAACGATGGGACTTCTTCAAGTTTTTTTATACTATTTATACTTTTTAAAATATTAAGCTTTTAGACACTTTTTTTTAACATTGAAGTCAATGAGAACATTCTTTTTCCCTTTGAAATCACATGCCCTGCCAAAAGTTTCAGCTCCTTCATACTTTCACTTACAGACACCAAACAAACTTTAAAGCGGTCACAAAATATTCAGGTATCCGGCTATGACTTTTCAGATTGATATCTTTTACGTTTTTTGTGAAAACGCAATTTACGTTTAGCGATTTCTTCAGAAAATGGAATCGGTTATAATGTAACCCTATGGAAGGGATTTAGAGTGTGTCATGTGACCTTTACAGTGGAGATCTTTGAAAAAAAAGTTATCTTTAAAAAAAGGGGAAACAAATTGCTCTCACGCCCACAAGATCTACTTGTCATACACAATTTATATATCAAAACGTAGGTATGCTTGTCTGGTTTCAGGCAATGTGATCAGTTTTGTGATAGGCATTTGACTTTTAGTTCCAGGAGCTTCTAAAGGACAAGAGCGACAAAACCACTCTCATTGACTCTCATGTTAAAAATTTTTTAAATGTTCCTGCAAAACACAGACGCTCTTTCTTTATCGTACATCACGGGACACAGAGCGGCATATTCATTACTATATGGGTTATATGGAGTACCTTCAGGTGATGACACTGGCAATCTCAAACAGGAAATGCCCCTCCCTATATAACCCCCTCCCATAGGAGGAGTACCTCAGTTTTTACGCCAGTGTCTTAGGTGATGGTCATGGTTTAGCTTGCCTCCGCATCCTTGGGATTAGGTGAGCTAACCGGTTCTGTCCAAAGGCCTCAGCGCTAAAGTGGTCAGTAACCGGACCCCAAACCCTTGGGGTATAGCCCATAATGCTTTTCTTTTTAGAGAGCTGGACCCTGGGCCCAGAACTTAAGAAACCTTTGGGGGCCTAATGTTTCTGTTGCCAGGGTGCTATATGGGCCCAGGACAGTGGATCCTTCATAGGAACCCAGGGCCTGAAGGTCTAGACAGCCCCACGGAGATGGGGGAAGATTGGGCCTCTTGCTTGGCAAAGTCCTGCGGCATGGAGCAGGTAAGTGAGGGGAAACTTGCGGAACTTGGTTCTTAGCAGGTTTTTCTGGGGGGTCACAGGGGACATGCCTAAAGTTATGCGCTGCATCTGGCAAGTAAGTCACATATCTTAATGATAGGATGGCTCTATGTGTTGTTTCCCCATAAGAGGTGACCTCCCTGGTAGTATTGAAAAGCATTTGAGTGGCTGTGTGTGTGTGTTAAGAGAGCTGTGCTTACCTGCAAGCCTCCAGGCGATGCTGCATCGGTTCTTCCTCCTAGCCTGGATGACAGGCAAACGCTGGCCTCCTCGTGGGCTCCCTTCCCCCCACCCCCCCCCCGTCGGCGCGCGCGCGCGTCCCCGTGTTATGAGCGCAATTTTCGCGCCATTAGCTGAAGGGGGAAGGGCGGGTCAGTTAGTTTAAGGAAGGGGCGGCCCTTCCTTTCTCGTTCCATCAGCTCAGTTCATGCTGGAACTGAGGAGGA
This sequence comes from Rana temporaria, assembly GCF_905171775.1. NCBI lineage: Eukaryota > Metazoa > Chordata > Amphibia > Anura > Ranidae > Rana > Rana temporaria. The sequence continues at coordinate 375,388,753 of NC_053489.1, forward strand.
AAAGACCAGAGCGGCAGCACAGGGCGCCGAGGACACACAGTGGCCAGAAAAGATATTACAGTCTTCATAAGACTGTCTTAGCCTAGAAATAGGCTGTTCTTTTCTATCTCAGCAGTTTTTTCTTTGGCAATACTACTGAGGGGGACAGAATGTTTTTTCTTTCTTGGGTTTGAAAAAAAAAAAAAAAAAAGAAAAAATCCATCAAGGGAGAGAAGGCAGTTTTTTCCCCCAAACGGGTTTTTGGACAATAATTGTTATAGTTCCAAACACCGATAAGTTAGCAGGCGTACCTCGGTATTGTACCATGGCATCCGGGTCAGAGGGTACAAGAGGTGGGGATTCCCCCAGAGAGTCTGAGGTCTCAGACAAAGTTATGCCGCTGCTTTCCCCAGAGGGAGCCTTGGTGGGACCATCGGGATCTGGGGCTGAGACTGTCACGGGTCAGTCCAACCCTACGGTGATTACGGACGAGGTATTATCCACCTCTTTAAAAGAGATGGAAAAAAGAATGGAAAAGATGATAACCATGGCTCTGCGGGGCAGAAAACGGAATAAATCTCCATCACCCGAGCATGGACCCTCTGAGGAGGAGGTCCTTTCTGCAGGAGAATTGGAAGACCTCTTGGACAGAGACCAAGCAGGTTCAGGGATCGAGGATCCGGATACAGGGGAGTCTGGGGCAGTCTCCCAAAGGGAGAGCTTGTGGGTTCAAGCCTTAACGGACTTGGTCCATAGTGCTTTCAACTTGCCAGTACCAGATCTCCAAGTATCGACTGTTTCAGCTTTGGGCTCACTAAGGGCGCCTCAAAGCAACGCAGTTTTTCCGATCCATCCTCTGCTAGAGGAAGTTTTGTTCCAAGATTGGATCAAGCCAGATAGAATCTTTTTTCCACCTAAAGAATTCTCTGCCTTGTACCCTATGGAAGATAAATTTTCCAAGAGATGGGCAACCCCTTCGGTGGACGCAGCCATCTCATGTGTTAACAAGTCTTTAACATGCCCTGTAGAAAACATACAGGTGTTCAAGGATCCGGTTGATAAACGCTTGGAAGCACTACTTAAAAACTCCTTCACTACTGCAGGGGCAGTAGTGCAGCCAGCTGTGGCTGCGATTGGGGTTGCACAAGCATTATCGGATCAAACTAAGCAGATGCTTAAACTTATTCCTGCCCAGCAGGCAGAAGAATTTTCGGATGTCCCTAGGGCCATACGCTTTACGGTAGATGCGATTAAGGATTCTATCCAGCAAGCGTCACGTTTATCGTTATCCCTTATCCATATGAGAAGACTCTTATGGTTAAAGAGCTGGGAGGCAGAGCCCCCATGCAAGAAGCTCCTGGTAGGGTTCCCCTTCCATGGAGGACGACTCTTCGGAGAAGACCTGGATAAATATATTCAGACCATTTCAAGCGGCAAAAGTACACTTTTGCCAACTAAGAAGAAATTTCAGGGGCCTGCGTTTAAACGACAGCACTCCCCTGGGCAGGGGCCCTCTAATACCAAACAGTATCGACGGCCTCCTGCAAGATCGAACTTTAGCTTCAATAGCAGATCGCAGGGCCAGGCGGCCAGAGGCAAGAAGCAGTGGTTTCGCAAACCAGCAAAACCAGCCCCCAAGCCGACCTTATGAAGGGGCGCCCCCACCCACGAAGGTGGGGGGAAGGCTGCGTCTCTTTTCAGAGGTTTGGGAAGCCAGCATTCCCGACAAGTGGGTACGGTCTTCCGTGGCCACGGGCTACAAATTAGACTTCCTAAGGTTTCCTCCTCCTCATTTCCAGGAGTCAAGGATTCCAAACGATCCGGAGAAGGGAGCCGCATTAATGACGGCATTAAATCATCTACTCTCCCAGGAAGTAATAATAGAGGTACCAGCCCTAGAACAAGGGCTGGGTTTCTACTCCAACCTATTCATCGTCCCAAAGTCCAATGGAGATGTCAGGCCAATTTTGGACCTAAAGATGGTAAATGCATACCTAAAGGTCCGCTCATTTCGGATGGAATCCGTGCGGTCAGCAGCTGCCACACTCCAAAAGGACGACTTCATGGCTTCCATAGACATAAAGGATGCCTACCTTCATGTTCCAATTTATCAGCCACATCAAAGATATCTACGCTTTATGGTGGCTTCGCTTCATTTCCAGTTCGTATCGCTTCCCTTCGGGTTGGCTATGGCCCCCCGGGTGTTCACGAAGGTCCTAGCCCAGCTAAGGATCCAAGGGGTCACGATCCTAGCGTACCTGGACGACCTCCTAGTCATAGATCACTCGTCTCCTGGCTTGGAACGAGCAGTGGCCCTCACGGTCCAATACCTCGAGAGGTTCGGCTGGGTCCTAAATCGAGAAAAGTCAGTATTCCAGCCCACAAGGCAGTTGGAATACCTCGGCATGAGGTTAGACACAGAACAGCAAAGAGTGTTTCTACCTCTGATGAAGGTCAAAGCCATCAGGGAATTGATCCTACTGGTTCTAAGCAAAAAGGAACCAACTATTCGCCTATGTATGCGGTTACTAGGCAAGATGGTGGCCACATTCGAGGCGGTACCGTACGCCCAGAGCCACACTCGCATCCTGCAGGCAGCCATTCTGTCAGCATGGAGCAGGAGGCCACAGGCCTTGGATATCCCTTTGCCGCTCTCATCAAGAGTCCGACAAAGTCTGTGTTGGTGGTTAGACCCTCAGAATCTACTGAGGGGGAAGTCTTTCAGCCCAGTGGCTTGGAAGATAGTAACCACAGACGCCAGCCTGACGGGCTGGGGAGCAATTTTGGATGGTTGCACTCGCCAGGGTACTTGGGCAAAGCCAGAGAGGCAGTTGCCCATCAACATCTTGGAGCTCAGAGCTGCTCGACTAGCCCTCAGGGCTTGGACGTCCAAATTGAAGGGGTTCCCGGTGAGAATTCAATCAGACAATGCCACGGCCGTGGCATACATAAATCACCAAGGGGGAACCAAGAGTCAAGCCGCTCAGAGAGAGGTGAGCTTGATTCTCCTATGGGCAGAGGCTCATGTGCCCTGCATATCGGCAATATTCATTCCAGGAGTGGACAACCTTCAGGCGGACTTCTTAAGTCGCCAGACTCTGTTGCCGGGGGAATGGTCTCTACATCCACAAGTCTTTCAGACACTCTGCCAAAGATGGGGAGTGCCGGACGTGGATGTCATGGCATCGAGACTCAACAAGAAACTAGACAGGTTCATATCCCGCGCAAGGGATCCGATGGCCTGCGGAACCGATGCGCTGGTTTGCCCTTGGCATCAGTTCAGACTTCTTTATGCGTTTCCCCCGCTCCAGTTACTACCCCGCCTGCTGCGCAGGATCAGGGTGGAGCACATACCAGTCATCCTGGTAGCTCCAGCATGGCCCAGAAGGGCATGGTACTCACTAATCCTGAAGATGGTAGTGGGAGACCCTTGGACTCTTCCTCTACGGCCAGACCTGCTATCGCAAGGTCCGATCCTCCACCCTGCCTTACGTCATCTAAATTTGACGGCCTGGAAGCTGAATCCCTAATTCTCAGGGGTAGAGGTCTGTCTCAGAAAGTAATCTCTACCCTAATCAGAGCCAGGAAACCGGTCTCTAGGGTGATTTATTACAGGGTCTGGAAGGCCTATGTAGGCTGGTGTGAGTCCAAGCGATGGCTTTCTCGCAAGTATACCATCGATAGAGTATTAAGTTTTCTCCAGCTAGGAGTGGATAAAGGACTGGCATTAAGCACAATCAAGGGACAGATTTCAGCTTTGTCAGTGTGGTTTCAGCGGCCGCTGGCCACCCACTCGCTGGTTAAGACCTTCATTCAAGGGGTCTTACGTATTAATCCTCCAGTTAAATCCCCAATTTGTCCGTGGGATTTAAATCTTGTTCTGTCAAGTTTACAGAAACAGCCTTTTGAGCCGTTGGCTGAAATTCCTTTGGTTTTACTGACAAGGAAGTTGGTATTTTTGGTCGCCATAGTTTCCGCCAGAAGAGTATCGGAACTGGCAGCCTTATCCTGTAAGGAACCATATCTTATTTTACATAAGGACAAGGTCGTTCTCCGCCCTCATCCTTCCTTCCTACCAAAGGTTATATCCAGTTTTCATCTAAACCAGGATTTGGTTTTACCATCCTTCTTTCCAAAACCTACTTCCAGAAAGGAAGGGTTGTTGCATACCTTGGATATTGTCAGGGCCATGAAGGCCTATCTTAAAGCTACAGAGAAGATCCGGAAAACAGATGTGCTGTTCATTTTACCGGATGGGCCCAAGAAGGGGCAGGCAGCTGCAAAATCCACCATCTCAAGGTGGATTAAACAGTTAATCACTCAGGCCTACGGCTTGAAGGGGTTGCCTCCTCCGTTATCATTGAAGGCTCATTCTACTAGGGCCATGGGCGCGTCCTGGGCAGCACACCACCAGATCTCTATGGCTCAAGTTTGCAAGGCGGCAACCTGGTCTTCTGTCCACACGTTTACAAAATTCTACCAGTTGGACGTAAGAAGGAATACTGATACAGCCTTTGGGCAGGCAGTGCTGCAGGCTGCAGTTTGAGACCCTCGGACTCCGGGGGCTCCCTTTGAGTTAAAATTTTAAATTATTTTTTCTCAACTAAGTTGGATTTATTATGATTTGAGTATCTCTAAATTAAATCCTTTTGTCTTGGAGATGTTCTCCCTCCCCTCATTGTGAGCATTGCTTTGGGACATCCCATATAGTAATGAATATGCCGCTCTGTGTCCCGTGATGTACGATAAAGAAAAAGAGATTTTTAATACAGCTTACCTGTAAAATCTTTTTCTTGGAGTACATCACGGGACACAGAGCTCCCACCCCTCTTTTTGGGGACCATTTTGGGAGGCATACTGCTTGCTACAAAACTGAGGTACTCCTCCTATGGGAGGGGGTTATATAGGGAGGGGCATTTCCTGTTTGAGATTGCCAGTGTCATCACCTGAAGGTACTCCATATAACCCATATAGTAATGAATATGCCGCTCTGTGTCCCGTGATGTACTCCAAGAAAAAGATTTTACAGGTAAGCTGTATTAAAAATCTCTTTTTTCTAAATCGCTGACATGGCCACATTTTTAAGTTTATCAACATAAATTTCATATCGATGCGTTCACAAGGGCCGTGTCTTTCAAACGGTGAAGTCGCTGTATCGATCGCATGTACGGTTGTGGATTTATTAAGTTTTGTTTGAAGGCTTAATTCATGTATTTGGTCTGTGAATTAAAAGCGTTTGTAATGGTATTTCTTTCCATAAATAGCTTTCCTTACCTCAGTGCAATATTCATCCTCACTGACCTGGGGGAGGGGGAGAAAACCTCTTGAGGGGGGAGGGGCGACCAGGAAGTCAGGATACTCTCTACTTTGCAGATAGAGAAAGGAGCTGTGTGTCCTAAAGATAGTGTAGTGGTTATGGTGAATGGCTTTGGTGCGGGCTCAGCAATTCAGCATTCCCACTCGCATTTTCCTCAGGGAATGCATTTTCTAGTTCTTCTTCTTCTTAATTTTAATTTTAATTTTATTATTCCGTACGTTTTTTGGCTCTGCGTAACTTCTGCATACTTTCAGCTATTGAGACCATTCAACTTTTAAAATGTTCATCTCGTTCAGCTAACGATGGGACTTCTTCAAGTTTTTTTGTACTATTTATACTTTTTAAAATATTAAGCTTTTAGACACTTTTTTTTAACATTGAAGTCAATGAGAACATCCTTTTTCCTGCTTCAAAACACACGTTCTGCCAAAAGTTTCAGCTCCTTCATACTTTCACTTACAGACACCAAACAAACTTTAAAGCGGTCACAAAATATTCAGCTATCCAAACATGACTTTTCAGATTGATATCTTTTACGGTTTTTGTGAAAACGCAATTTACGTTTAGCGATTTTTTCAGAAAATGGAATCGGTTATAATGTAACCCTATGGAAGGGATTTAGAGTGTGTCATGTGACCTTTACAGTGGAGATCTTTGAAAACAAAAATTATCTTTAAAAAAAGGGCGAACAAATTGCTCTCACGCCCACAAGATCTACTTGTCATACACAATTTATATATCAAAACGTAGGTATGCTTGTCTGGTTTCAGGCAATGTGATCAGTTTTGTGATACGTATTTTAGTTTTAGTTCCAGGAGCTTCTAAAGGACAAGAGCGACAAAACCACTCTCATTGACCGTCATGTTAAAAATTTTAAAAATTTTCCTGCAAAACACACAAAGACGCTCTTTTCTAAATCGCTGGCATGGCCACAATTTTAAGTTTATCAACATAAATTTCATATCGATGCGTTCACAAGGGCCGTGTCTTTCAAACGGTGAAGTCGCTGTATCGATCGCATGTACGGTTGTGGATTTATTACGTTTTGTTTGGAGGCGTAATTAATGTATTGGTCTGTGAATAAAAGGCGTTTGTAATGGTATTTCTTTCCATAAATAGCTTTCTACCTCAGTGCAATATTCCTCCTCACTGACCTGGGGGGAGGGGAAACCTCTTGAGGGGGAGGGGCAACCAGGAAGTCAGGATACACTCTACTTTGCTGATAGAGAAAGGAGCTGTGTGTCCTAAAGATAGTGTAGTGGTTATGGTGAATGGCTTTGGCGCGGGCTCAGCAATTCAGCATTCCCACGCATCGCATTTTCCTCAGGAAATGCATTGTCTAGTTAGTGGGAATGCTTTAATAAGCATTCCCAGTATTGATATTCGTTTTTTATTATTCTTCTTCTTAATTTTATTCCGTACGTTTTTTGGCTCTGCGTAACTTCTGCATACTTTGAGCTATTGAGACCATTCAACTATTAAAATGTTCGTCTCGTTCAGCTAACGATGGGACTTCTTCAAGTTTTTTTGTACTATTTATACTTTTTAAAATATTAAGCTTTTAGACACTTTTTTTTAACATTGAAGTCAATGAGAACATCCTTTTTACCAGCTTCAAAACACACGTGTCCTGCCAAAAGTTTCAGCTCCTTCATACTTTCACTTACAGACACCAAACAAACTTTAAAGCGGTCACAAAATATTCAGCTATCCAAACATGACTTTTCAGATTGATATCTTTTACGGTTTTTGTGAAAACGCAATTTACGTTTAGTGATTTTTTTATCGGTTATAATGTAATCCTATGGAGCAGGTTTAGAGTGTGTCATGTGACCTTTAGAGTGGAGATCTTTGAAAACAAAAATTATCTTTAAAAAAAGGGCGAACAAATTGCTCTCACGCCCACAAGATCTACTTGTCATACACAATTTATATATCAAAACGTAGGTATGCTTGTCTGGTTTCAGGCAATGTGATCAGTTTTGTGATACGTATTTTAGTTTTAGTTCCAGGAGCTTCTAAAGGACAAGAGTGACAAAACCACTCTCATTGACCGTCCATGTTAAAAAATTTAAAAATTTTCCTGCAAAACACACAAAGACGCTCTTTTCTAAATCGCTGGCATGGCCACAATTTTAAGTTTATCAACATAAATTTCATATCGATGCGTTCACAAGGGCCGTGTCTTTCAAACGGTGAAGTCGCTGTATCGATCGCATGTACGGTTGTGGATTTATTACGTTTTGTTTGGAGGCGTAATTAATGTATTGGTCTGTGAATTAAAAGGCGTTTGTAATGGAATTTCTTTCCATAAATAGCTTTCTACCTCAGTGCAATATTCCTCCTCACTGACCTGGGGGAGGGGAAACCTCTTGAGGGGGGAGGGGCGACCAGGAAGTCAGCATACTCTCTACTTTGCAGATAGAGAAAGGAGCTGTGTGTCCTAAAGATAGTGTAGTGGTTATGGTGAATGGCTTTGGTGCGGGCTCAGCAATTCAGCATTCCCACTCGCATTTTCCTCAGGGAATGCATTTTCTAGTTCTTTTTATTCTTATCCTTTATTCCGTACGTTTTTTGGCTCTGCGTAACTTCTGCATACTTTGAGCTATTGAGACCATTCAACTATTAAAATGTTCGTCTTGTTCAGCTAACGATGGGACTTCTTCAAGTTTTTTTGTACTATTTATACTTTTTAAAATATTAAGCTTTTAGACACTTTTTTTTAACATTGAAGTCAATGAGAACATCCTTTTTCCCGCTTCAAAACACACGTTCTGCCAAAAGTTTCAGCTCCTTCATACTTTCACTTACAGACACCAAACAAACTTTAAAGCGGTCACAAAATATTCAGCTATCCAAACATGACTTTTTAGATTGATATCTTTTACGGTTTTTGTGAAAACGCAATTTACGTTTAGTGATATTTTATCGGTTATAATGTAATCCTATGGAGCAGGTTTAGAGTGTGTCATGTGACCTTTAGAGTGCAGATCATCCACAAAAAATATTATCTTTAAAAAAAGGGGGAACAAATTGCTCTCACGCCCACAAGATCTACTTGTCATACACAATTTATATATCAAAACGTAGGTATGCTTGTCTGGTTTCAGGCAATGTGATCAGTTTTGTGATACGTATTTTAGTTTTAGTTCCAGGAGCTTCTAAAGGACAAGAGTCATGTTAAAAAGTCTAAAAAATGTTTCTGCAAAACACACAAAGACGCTCTTTTCTAAATCGCTGACATGGCCACATTTTTAAGTTTATCAACATAAATTTCATATCGATGCGTTCACAAGGGCCGTGTCTTTCAAACGGTGAAGTCGCTGTATCGATCGCATGTACGGTTGTGGATTTATTACGTTTTGTTTGAAGGCTTCGATAACTGATTTTGTGTGTGGATGAAAGCGTTTCTAATGGTATTTTGATTCCCTAAACAGCTTTCCTTACCTCAGTGCAGTCCTCCTCCCCCACCTCATGTGGAGAAAGCCTCTTGAGGGGGGAGGGGCGACCAGGCAAGTCAGGACACTCTCTATATTGCAGATAGAGAAAGGAGCTGTGTGATGTTAGGCTTTATAAGTACTGAAGGAACACTGCTTGTATGTCCTAAAGATAGTGTAGTGGTTATGGTGAATGGCTTTTGTGCGGGCTCAGCAATTCAGCTATTCAGCATTCCCACTCGCATTTTTCTCAGGAAATGCATTGTCTAGTTTTAATTTTAATTTTATTCCGTACGTTTTTTGGCTCTGCGTAACTTCTGAATACTTTCAGCTATTGAGACCATTCAACTTTTAAAATGTTCATCTCGTTCAGCTAACGATGGGACTTCTTCAAGTTTTTTTGTACTATTTATACTTTTTAAAATATTAAGCTTTTAGACACTTTTTTTTAACATTGAAGTCAATGAGAACATCCTTTTTCCTGCTTCAAAACACACGTTCTGCCAAAAGTTTCAGCTCCTTCATACTTTCACTTACAGACACCAATCAAACTTTAAAGGGGTCACAAAATATTCAGCTATCCAAACATGACTTTTTAGATTGATATCTTTTACGTTTTTTGTGAAAACGCAATTTACGTTTAGTGATTTTTTTTTCCGGTTATAATGTAATCCTATGGAGCAGGTTTAGAGTGTGTCATGTGACCTTTAGAGTGGAGATCATCCACAAAAAATATTATCTTTAAAAAAAGGGGGAACAAATTGCTCTCACGCCCACAAGATCTACTTGTCATACACAATTTATATATCAAAACGTAGCTATGCTTGTCTGGTTTCAGGCAATGTGATCAGTTTTGTGATATGTATTTTAGTTTTAGTTCCTGGAGCTTCTAAAGGACAACAGCCTGAAATTATCTCTCATAGACTCTCATGTTAAAAAATCTAAAAAATGTTTCTGCAAAACACACAAACACGCTCTTTTCTAAATCGCTGACATGGCCACATTTTTAAGTTTATCAACATAAATTTCATATCGATGCGTTCACAAAAGCCTTGTGTTTCAAACGGTGTAGTCGCTGTATCGATCGCATGTACGGTTGTGGATTTATTAACTTTTGTTTGAAGGCGTAATTCATGTATTTGGTCTGTGAATTAAAAGGCGTTTGTAATGGTATTTCTTTCCATAAATAGCTTTCCTTACCTCAGGGCAATATTCCTCCTCACTGACCTGGGGGAGGGGGGGAAACCTCTTGAGGGGGGAGGGGCGACCAGGAAGTCAGGATACTCTCTACTTTGCAGATAGAGAAAGTAGCTGTGTGTCCTAAAGATAGTGTAGTGGTTATGGTGAATGGCTTTGGTGCGGGCTCAGCAATTCAGCATTCCCACGCATCGCATTTTCCTCAGGAAATGCATTGTCTAGTTTTAATTTTATTTTTCTCCTTTATTCCGTACGTTTTTTGGCTCTGCGTAACTTCTGCATACTTTCAGCTATTGAGACCATTCAACTTTTAAAATGTTCATCTCGTTCAGCTAACGATGGGACTTCTTCAATTTTTTTTGTACTATTTATACTTTTTAAAATATTAAGCTTTTAGACACTTTTTTTTAACATTGAAGTCAATGAGAACATCCTTTTTCCTGCTTCAAAACACACGTCCTGCCAAAAGTTTCAGCTCCTTCATACTTTCACTTACAGACACCAAACAAACTTTAAAGCAGTCAAAAAATATTCAGCTATCCAAACATGACTTTTTAGATTGATATCTTTTACGGTTTTTGTGAAAACGCAATTTACGTTTAGTGATTTTTTCAGAAAATGTTATCGGTTATAATGTGTTTCTATGGAGCAGCTTTAGAGTGTGTCATGTGACCATTACAGCACAGATCATCCACAAAAAAAAATTATCTTAAAAAAAGGGGGAACAAATTGCTCTCACGCCCACAAGATCTACTTGTCATACACAATTTATATATCAAAACGTAGGTATGTTTGTCTGGTTTCGGGCAATGTGATCAGTTTTGCTCTTTTCTAAATCGCTGACATGGCCACATTTTTAAGTTTATCAACATAAATTTCATATCGATGCGTTCACAAGGGCCGTGTCTTTCAAACGGTGAAGTCGCTATATCGATCGCATGTACGGTTGTGGATTTATTAAGTTTTGTTTGAAGGCTTAATTCATGTATTTGGTCTGTGAATTAAAAGCGTTTGTAATGGTAATTCTTTCCATAAATAGCTTTCCTTACCTCAGTGCAATATTTCTCCTCACTGACCTGGGGGGGAGGGGGAGAAAACCTCTTGAGGCGGGAGGGGCGACCAGGAAGTCAGGATACTCTCTACTTTGCAGATAGAGAAAGGAGCTGTGTGTCCTAAAGATAGTGTAGTGGTTATGGTGAATGGCTTTGGTGCGGGCTCAGCAATTCAACATTCCCACTCGCATTTTCCTCAGGGAATGCATTTTCTAGTTATTATTAGTGGGAATGCTTTAATAAGCATTCCCAGTATTGATATTCGTTTTTTATTAGTGGGAATGCTTAATAAGCATTCCCAGTATTGATATTCGTTTTTTATTAGTGGGAATGCTTTAATAAGCATTCCCAGTATTGATATTCGTTTTTTATTATTAGTGGGAATGCTTTAGTAAGCATTCCCAGTATTGATATTCGTTTTTTATTATTAGTGGGAATGCTTAATAAGCATTCCCAGTATTGATATTTCTTCTTCTTAATTTTAATTTTATTATTCCGTACGTTTTTTGGCTCTGCGTAACTTCTGCATACTTTCAGCTATTGAGACCATTCAACTTTTAAAATGTTCATCTCGTTCAGCTAACGATGGGACTTCTTCAAGTATTTTTGTACTATTTATACTTTTTAAAATATTAAGCTTTTAGACACTTTTTTTTAACATTGAAGTCAATGAGAACATCCTTTTTCCTGCTTCAAAATTGACCGTGTGTGGGGGAAAACGTTGTTTTATGTCTTCTAAAAAACGACCAAAAAAAATTGAAGCATGCTTCAATTTTATGTGTCGTTTTTCAAAACGTCAACTTTTACTTCACAGAAATTGACCGTGTGTAGCAAAAAACGTCGTTTAAAACGACGTTTTTTCACCCGCGCATGCCCAGAAGTTACTTATGAAGCAAGCTTCAATGGAAAAAGTGGTGAGAACGTAACCTCGCTTTGCTAGAACATTGTGAGAAAAACGATGGTGTGTAGGCAACTTCGTCTTTGAAAATTGAAGTTTCAAAAACGTCATTTTTTACTTCACAGAAAATGTCGTTTTTTTTCATCACATAAAGCGATGGTGTGTACGGGGCATTACTGCCCTAACACTTTTTTCTGTCACACTGGCACTAAATGCAGCAATCAGAAAATAAATGATCATTGCATTCAGTGACACTGTGACAGGGGACTGGGGGGTGATCGGCGGTGACTGGGGGGGGGGGTTAAATGTGCCTATGTGTGCTGGTGTTAGTGGTCTGTTGGTGCAACTTACTGTGTGATGTCTTCTCTCCTCGGCGGCGGTTGAAAAGACCACCACAAGGAGAGAACACATCACTTCCCTCTTCCTGTGTTTACACTTAGCACAGGAAGAGGCGGGGGCACGCGCATTGGCTGAGAGCGATCGCGAGGGGGTGGCTGAAAATGAATAGACGCCGCTTCATCCCGGATCGCTCCTGCAGCCTACGGAACCGCCGCATGTACTGGGGCAGGGACGACCCGGTATGCCAATGTGCCTGTCCGTGCCATTCTGCCGACGTAAATGTAAATGCGGCGGTCCGGAACTGGTTAATATACTGTCACCAGTGTAGTACAGAGTCATCATATAACTGGCGTGGAAGTGATCAGGGGGACACTGACTGGTAACAGTATGTAAAACATATTTTTTTTTCAATTTTTTTTTCTTTCTTATTACATTTGTTTTGTTTTTTTACATTTTTTTTTAACACATTGTGACCAGAGCAATATTAGTACTGGTACTATGTTACCACAGTAACATTGTACTACTCTAAGGAAGTGATCAGATTTTTTTTTTAACACATTATGATTGAATGAAATTCAGTAAATTCAGTGTTTGTTAGTGTGGTTAGTTATGATTGGCCACAGGGAATCACATGGTATAGAAAGGCTGTTATTGGCCCTGTCTGCACTATGTAATCAGTGTGACCAATCAGAGATCAACGTAATAGTACACAATGGGTGTCATGAATGAAAGCCATACCTTGTGTAAAATTTTCATGTGATCTGTTGTGATTGGTAACAGTGATTACATGGTATCGGCAGTAGTCGGTACACTGATTCATCAGATGTGTCTGGTGGACATGGGGAGTGCATGATAAACATTCCGGGAGGACATCAAATGATGTCCACCCAGAACGTTAGAATATCCCACTCAGCGTATAGATAAATCTCTGGACAATGGTTAAGAAGCCTGATTGGGTAAAACGTGTTGAGGCGGGTCTTAGCCACCGACGTCATGTCCAGTGACATCACTTCTGGGTAGTGGAATGCATGCTGATTTCGGGAACCCAAACTCAGGTAGTTCCAGATTAACCTTGAACTGCTGGAAATCTTCAGTGCCGAGAGAGCGCAAAACAATGTGAGTGCATATCTGGTGGGGGGCTTTTTTCTGCATTGAGGATTCATGAGTAATAAATATTTGCAGGATGAATTCCTCTCTGTGGTTTCTTGATATATGTTACCGATCCATTCGAGGCTGAATTTCTTGGTGTGGAACCAGGGGACCAGAGTCAGTGGTAATTGGAGACGTTATATCCACATTTAAACTAATTTACCACCCACCATTTGGGGTCATACATTTCTAATGAGTGCATGGTGTAAAGGGGGGTGTCACCATCCCTGGATGCATGTTTACTATTAGTAGGAGTACAGAAGCACTCGGTTCACTTTATATCAAAAGTTGTATTAAAGCGGAAGTAAATCCATCCATAAAACAGTTTCATTTCCTGACACAGCATGACAGCATATATGTATGGGAAGGCTCCGCCTCCCTGCCCAATCAGGACCGGTTATACTATAAAAGTAGGTCTCCTCCCATACCACAGTATCCTCTGTTTTTTCCTCACTGCTAACAGGCGGTTATGCTACTGCTAGAAAGCAGGATTTTTTCTTTTCCCTCACCTTGCTGGACACTTCCGGCCAAGCCGCACAGGTTCAAGCCTCTCCTGTGACGAAGCTCCCCGCTTTACAGGCAGACCTGAATGCCTATATGGGGGAGGCCTCACCCCAGCAGGATCCAGGAAGATGGGGGTGAAGGCATCTGGTCTCTAGGGATTGCACATCTATCATGACGCCATGGATGGACATTCATTGGACTTGGTTTGGACATGAAGCATGCAGGTGGTAAGGCACCACATGGTGCAACAATTCTATTCAGTTATTGCTGCAAGTATGTGGTTAAACTTGCATTACTGAAGGGTAGTGATGTCGCGAACCTAAAATTTTGCGTTCGCGAACGGCGATTGCGAACTTGCGCATATGTTCGCGAATGCACGAACCGGGCGAACCGCCATAGACTTCAATGGGCAGGTGAATTTTAAAACCCACAGGGACTCTTTCCAGACACAATAATAATGGAAAAGTTGTTTCAAGGGGACTAACACCTGGACTGTGGCATGCCGGAGGGGGATCCATGGCAAAATTCCCATGGAAAATTACGTAGTTGCCGGAGAGTCCGTTTTTAATCAATAAAGGGCATAAATCACCTAACATTCATAAATTGTTTGGAATAACATGCTTTAAAACATCAAGTATGATGTTATATCGATCAGGTAGTGTAAGGCTTATGCCCCGTACACACCATCACTTTATGTGATTAAAAAAAACGAAGTTTTTAAAAACGTCACTTTAATTGACCGTGTGTGGGGGAAAACGTTGTTTTATGTCTTGTAAAAAACGACCCAAAAAAATTGAAGCATGCTTCAATTTTATGTGTCGTTTTTCAAAACGTCAACTTTTACTTCACAGAAATTGACCGTGTGTAGCAAAAAACATTGTTTAAAAAGACGTTTTTACACCCGCGCATGCCCAGAAGCGAGCTTCAATGCAAAAAGTGGTGAGAACGTAACCTCGCTTTGCTAGAACATTGTGAGAAAAACGATGGTGTGTAGGAAACTTCGTCTTTGAAAATTGAAGTTTCAAAAACGTCATGTTTTACTTCACAGAAAATGTCGTTTTTTTCATCACATAAAGTGATGGTGTGTACGGGGCATTAGGGTTAGGGTTAGGGTTACAGATAGGGTTAGGGTAACAGATAGGGTTAGGGTAGGGTTAGGGTTAGGGTTACAGACAGGGTTAGGGTTACAGATAGAGTTAGGGTTACAGTCTGTAACCCTAACCCTATCTGTAACCCTAACCCTATCTGTAACCCTAACCCTATCCTAACCCTATCTGTAACCCTAATCATAACCCCATCTGTAACCCTAACCCTAACCCTATCTGCAACCCTAACCCTGTCTGTTATAGGGTTAGGGTTCACAGTGACAGACCAAACTCTGACAGATCAAACTCCCCGTTTAACGCACCACAAACACCTGCAAACAGTCCATTAGCACAACCGCAAACTTCCCATTTACACAAGGATGGATACCAAGCTAGCCATGTCCCCTTCCTCACTGACGTCAATGAACGTTTTGGAGATTGCAGGCGATGGGGGTTTTTCAAAGCCTATGGTCGTGCTGAGGTAGTTCAGTGACAGCTAAGTGACCCAGAAAACAATGATTCTGCAGTGTGGGCCCATTGTTGGCCTAGTAGGCTTTAATGATTACCTTAGATGATCACAAAGAAAATTAATGTTTTTTCTATGCAAAATTAACCAGCCGATCGCTTTTGGTCTGTTCACAATGAAGCAACGACCTTATCATCTGGGGTGTGCCAACATTGCCATTGCCAACACACTCATAGAGGTGGTCGCTTCATTGTGATACGCAAGCCCCTTCACCACAACAAGGTAACGATCACGAAGGGGAATTGACACATGTATGTGCCTTTTTTTTTGTTTTTGTTTTTGCAGCCACAGTGCAGCACCAGTGGCCAGAAAAATTAGGCATGTACACATGCCTGAAAAAGTAGGTATTGTAAAAATGTATGTTTTCCAGGCAGAAAGTGCACTAAAACATTGCGGCTTGAACCATATTTGGAGACGGATAAGTCACGCAAGTCATCCGGCATGCAGAGATAAAATACAGCAGCGTGTGGACCATTTGTAGCCCAAGGAAGCTCATCTCATCAGGCCTTTAGTCAAATGTATCGCCCACTGTCAGTCCCTTCGGGATCCATGCCTCATTCATCTTAATAAAGGTGAGGTAATCTAGACTTTTTTGACCTAGGCGACTTCTCTTCTCAGTGACAATACCTCCTACTGCACTGAAGGTCCTTTCTGAAAGGACACTTGAAGCGCGGCAGGCCAGAAGTTCTATCGCAAATTGGGATAGCTCAGGCCACAGGTCAAGCCTGCACACCCAGTAGTCAAGGGGTTCATCCTTCCTCAGAGTGTCGATATCTGCAGTTAAGGCGAGGTAGTCTGCTACCTGTCGGTCGAGTCGTTCTCTGAGGGTGGACCCCGAAAGGCTGTGGCGACGCGTAGGGCTGAAAAAGCTCTGCATGTCCTCCATCAACAACACATCTGTAAAGCATCCTGTCCTTGCCGGTGTGGTCATGGTAGGAGGAGGAATACTTTCACCTCTTCCACTGTTAGATTCCTGTTGTGCAGTGACATCACACGTATAGGCTGTGTAAAGCATACTTTTTAATTTATTTTGGAACTGCTGCATCCTTTCCGACTTCCGGTAATTTGGTAACATTTCAGGCACTTTATGCTTATACCGGGGGTCTAGTAGCGTGGCCACCCAGTACAGGTCGTTCTCCTTCAGCCTTTTTATACGAGGGTCCCTCAACAGGCACGGTAGCATGAAAGACCCCATTTGCACAAGGTTGGATGCCGAGCTACTCATGTCCCGTTCCTCGTCCTCACTGATCTCACTGAAGGTCTGTTCTTCCTCCCAGCCACGTACAACACCACGGGTACCAGATAGGTGACAATGAGCACCCTGGGATGCCTGCTGTGGTTGGTCTTCCTCCTCCTCAAAGCCACATTCCTCCTCTGACTCCTCTTCCTCACACTCCTCTTCCAGCGTTTCTGCAGGTCCAGCAAGCGATGCTGATAAGGCTGTTTCTGGTGGTGATGGTGACCACAACTCTTCCTCTTCCTCTCGCTCCTCTATGGCCTGATCCATCACTCTTCGCAGGGCACATTCCAGGAAGAAAACAAATGGGATGATGTCGCTGATGCTGCCTTCAGTGCGACTGACTAGGTTTGTCACCTCCTCAAAAGGACGCATGAGCCTACAGGCATTGCGCATGAGCGTCCAGTAACGTGGCAAAAAAATTCCCAGCTGCGCAGAGGCTGTCCTAGCACCCCGGTCATACAAATACTCGTTGACGGCTTTTTCTTGTTGGAGCAGGCGGTCGGACATTAGGAGTGTTGAATTCCAACGTGTCGGGCTGTCGCGAATCAGTCGCCTCACTGGCATGTTGTTTCGCCGCTGGATATCTGAAAAGTGCACCATGGCCGTGTAGGAATGCCTGAAATGGCCACACACCTTCCTGGCCTGCTTGAGGACGTCCTGTAAGTCTGGGTACTTATGCAAAAAGCGTTGTACAATCAGATTCATCACATGTGCCATGCACGGGACATGTGTCAACTTGCCCAAATTCAATGCCGCCAACAAATTGCTTCCGTTGTCACACACCACTTTGCCGATCTCCAGTTGGTGCGGAGTCAGCCACTGATCCACCTGTGTGTTCAGGGCGGACAGGATTGCTGGTCCGGTGTGACTCTCTGCTTTCAGGCAAGTCAACCCCAAGACGGCGTGACACTGTCGTATCCGTGATGTGGAATAGCCCCTGGGGAGCTGGGGGGGTGCAGTTGATGTGGAGCAAGACGCAGCAGCAGAAGAGGACTCAGCCGAGGTTATCGAAGAGGATGGAGTAGGAGGAGTAGATGAGGTGGCAGGAGACCTGCCTGCAAGTCGTGGCAGTGTCACCAATTCCTCTGCAGAGCCACGCATTACATGCTTGTCAGCCGTCAGCAGGTTTACCCAATGCGCAGTGTAGGTGATATACCTGCCCTGACCGTGCTTTGCAGACCAGGTATCAGTGGTCAGATGGACCCTTGCCCCAACACTGTGTGCCAGGGATGCCATGACTTCCTTTTGCACAATAGAGTACAGGTTGGGGATTGCCTTTTGTGAAAAGAAATTTCGGCCGGGTACCTTCCACTGCGGTGTCCCAATAGCTATAATTTTTTTGAAGGCCTCAAACTCCACCAGCTTGTATGGTAAAAGCTGGCGGGCTAAGAGTTCCGACAAGCCAGCTGTCAGACGCCGGGCAAGGGGGTGACTCTGTGACATTGGCTTCTAATGCTCAAACATGTCCTTGACAGACACTTGACTGTGGGCAGATGTGCAGGAACTGCTCAAGGTGAGAGACGGAGTGGCGGATGGTTGAGAGGGGGCAAGGAGGACAGCAGTGGTTGACGTGACTGAAGATGCTGCACCAGGAGGAGGATGGTGGCTTTGAGCTTGTGTGCTGCTTGTACTCTTCATCATGTGTTGATCCCATAGGCGTTTGTGATGTTCGATCATGTGCCTTTGCAAAGCAGTTGTACCTAGGTGGGTGTTGGATTTCCCACGACTCAGTTTCTTTTGGCACAGGTTGCAAATGGCATCACTGTTATCAGAGGCAGACACACACAAAAAATTCCACACTGCTGAGCTTTGCAACGCCGGCATTCTGGTGGTGGCAACAGCATGCGTTGATTGGCGTGCTGTCTGGCTGACCCCGGGTGCCGATACATGCTGTCTGACTGTGCCACTAGCTCCTTGCGACGACCTCCCCCTGCTTCCAACTCGTCTCCTCCTCCTCTCTGTCTCCCCATCTGAACTTTCCCCCTCTTCTTCTTCTCTTCGAGCGGGCACCCACGTGACATCACCGGACACATCGTCATCATCAACCGCTTCACTTGTATCTGACAACTCAGCAAAAGAAGCAGCAGCGGGTACATCATCATCACACCATACGTCCATGTGTGTAATGCTGCCTGACTGAGTCATATCACTTTTATCTACAACCTCTGGCAATAATGGTTGCGCATCACTCATTTCTTCCAACTGATGTGTAAATAACTCCTCTGACAAATCAAGTGAAGCAGCTGTGATGCTAGTGTTGGTGGTGGTGGCATGCGGGCGAGTGGTAACTTGAGAGGTGCCCGAAGCTGAGCCTCCAGATGGTGTGTCAAGGTTATGAGCGGAAGCTGTAGAAGATTGGGTGTCCTGTGTTAGCCAGTCAACTATGTCCTCAGAACTTTTCGAGTTCAGGGTACGTGGCCTCTGAACACTGGGCATTATTGTAGGGCCAAAGGGAATCACAGCACCACGACCACGACAGCCCCTGCGGGGTGGCCTGCCTCTGCCAGTCATTTTTTTTTATTTGTTTAGTTGTACTATGCGTGCAAGCTACTGTGACACCAGATATGAGTGGCACTGTGCACTGGCAGAAGTTGGCAGAGTAGACGCTGTAGGCCTGACACACGCCTGCAGACAACTAACTGCTATTCTATTGCAGTCAAAATTGTGTTTTTTCTTTTTAAATTTAATATACTATGCCACCAGATATATGAGTGGTGGCACTGGGCAAGTGAGCACAGTTTACACTAAGAGCCTGACACATGCTGGCAACTGACTACTATTCTATTACAGTCAATTTTTGGGGGGTTTTAAATGTTATGTACTGTGCCACCAAGATAGACGAGTGGTGGGTGGCACTGGGCACAGTGTACGCTGTACCCCTGACAAACGCTGGCAGCCAGGCAACTGACTACAATTATATTGCAGTAATATATATATATTTTTTTAAATGTTATGTACTGTGCCACCAAGATAGATGAGTGGTGGGTGGCACTGGGCACAGTGTACGCTGTACCATGACACATGCTGCCAGCCAGGCAACTGACTACTACCGTGTTTCCCTGAAAATAAGACAGGGTCTTATATTAATTTTGTCTACAAAAAACACACTAGGGCTTATTTTCGGGGTAGGGCTTAATTATATTACGGTATGTACAATGACAATCTTAAAGTAGATGTAACCATAAAAAAACCATGTTCCTTTAAAGCACAGTGCTTGTGCTGTGTAATTTACCCATCTGTACAGTATGTTCTAAAAATCCTGGAATAAAACAATAAAACATTTTTTTAAAGTTCCTGTGTCCCCTGTGTTCTCTCTCTCCCCACCCCCCCTGTCAGGTCAGGAGTAAATTTTCAACATCGTTTTAAAAACATCTTGGTTAAAGTCCTTTTAAAATTTATGTAATCCGTTTTATAAAAGGAACACACTGGTATAAGGTGCAGTGTGTCTCCCATTGCAAATGTCTCATGGAAAATACCTTTTTACAGCTCCCCTGGTCTTCTCCGTGCTGAGATCCCTGCTGATGTCAGCCTGCTCTGTGCACTGAAGAGGGAGGGGCCACTGACGTCAGCTGGGAGGAGAAGAGAAGGGGGAAGACCCGAGAACCCCGCTGACGTCAGCCCGCTCCGTGCACTGAAGAGGGAGGGGCGGCAGATGTCAGCGAGGAGAAGAAAACCTCCGGCGGGACAGCACCTGCTGCTAATAAAGTATTTTATAAAACAGTCACAAGGGGAGACACACTGCACGCCATACCAATACGATCGTCCTACAAAACAGACCACAGTTTTTTCATGTACTTTACTAGGGCTTCCCCAATAATCACGCTAGGTCTTATATTCGGGGTAGGGCTTATTTTCGGGGAAACACGGTATTATATTGCTGTAATAATTTTTTTTTTTAAATGTTATCTACTGTGCCACCAAGATAGATGAGTGGTGGGTGGCACTGGGCACAGTTTACGCTGTGATCCTGACACACACGCTGCATTGCAGGCAACTGCAAT
The DNA here is from genome assembly GCF_905171775.1 of Rana temporaria. Classification (NCBI taxonomy): domain Eukaryota; kingdom Metazoa; phylum Chordata; class Amphibia; order Anura; family Ranidae; genus Rana; species Rana temporaria. Next base: position 375,409,477 of record NC_053489.1, read on the forward strand.
TAGATTACAGGGAAAAAAAGCTGACTGATATACTAGCCCTAAAAAGGGCTTTTTGGGGTGCTGTCCTTACAGCAGAGATCAGATGAGTCTTTCAGGACTGGAGTGGACACTGAAAACACTAGCCTAGCTATAGATTTGCCTATAAATTCAGCAGCAGCAACACTATCCCTCCTCTCACTAAGAATGCAGGTTCAGAATTAATCTAAAATGGATGCTGCCCGAGAGGCGGGAGGGTCAGGGAGGGATGGTATGCTGCTGATTGGCTGGAATGTGTCTGCTGACTGTGAGGTAGAGGGTCAGTTTGCTCAATGATAATTAATAGGAGGCGGATCGAACAGCGCATATGTTCGCGTGCATCGGCGAACGCAAACTCGCAAATATCGCAAATTATTCGCCAGCGAACAGTTCTGTACATCTCTACTGAAGGGCTGTGGTTTGTGTCTGCAATACTGCTAATGATGATAGCAGGTGTGCTGCTGGGCTGAGGCCTTCCTTTTAACTGAACAAGCCTGGCTTTACAGTCTTGATTTATTTTCTGCAGGTATGTTGTAAGTTTGCATTTCTGAAAAGCATATATTGTAGTGGATGATTATAAAATCCCTATTTTCAAATTAGGCTAATTCTTTTTATTATTAGAACTATTGAAATGGTTCTCGGTTTATATTTCTTTAATTTCGGATAATATTTCCATATTTCTTTTTATATACGTATGTATGTATGTATGAGAATGATCAATATTGCTTATTTTCCCTGATAAAGATTTTGGCAGATATGTTCTTAAAGTATATTTCAACTTGGATGGACATACAGAGAGAGCTGTTGAAATCAAAAAGCAGCTCCATTCCCCTCACTCACTCCGTGTCCCCCCCTCCCTTCTAAATTCCTCATTTCAAAGAACAAATACGGACTTGGTTGTAAGAGGAAATCGCTCCTCATGTTACAGATGTGCTCAAGCCTCCCCCTTCTACACACTCAGAGGAACTTGTGTGAAAGAAAACCATTAAGGACTGATATGCTGAATCTACTCCCTGCTTCGTGTAAACCTCTGATTGGACTGTTTTAACTCTTTGATGTGTTTGAATAATTCTTTATTTTTATTTTTCGTATATTTCTTCACATCACTTACATATACATTCGACTTCCATCGAAGACAGTGTACATAACATTTATAGATACAAACAAGACAAACACAAGGGAGAAAAAAAAAAAAAAACAATATCCCTTCTTTCTCCTCTCGCCCCTTCCCATAAAAATTATTCCCTATTAGGGTGTTCCTTCTTTTATATTCTTATGTGCTTATCGTGTTTTCCATATTTATTTCGTGTTTTATCGTGTATGTGTTTCCTTTTTCCTAGTGTATGTTTATATATATATATATACATATATAAAAAATAAAATACAAAAAAAATAAAAAATTCTACGTATTTATTTTGTTGGTGATATCTATGTGTCTGTGTTTGTTTTGTGTGTGTTGTCTTATATCTCTAGTGTTTGAGGTGTTCCTTATATATTTCCCTTTGTGAATTATTTACATCCACCAAAAAAAAAAAAAAAAAAAAAAAAAAAAAAGTAGGAAAACCCCATTCTTTTTCTTTCCCTCCCCCCTTTCTTTACCCCTCCCCCCTCGATGTCCCTTTCCTCCCCTCTCCTCTCCCTTGGGTAGGAATGACAAGTGCGAGTAGATGAGAACAAGGAAAAAAAACAATATAAACTAAATAATACCAAGAGAGAAAAAAAAAAAAAAATAAAAAAAAAAAAAACAAACAAAGAGAAAGAAAAAAAAAAGGAAAAAAATAAAATAAAAAATAATATTAAAAAATAAATAAATAAATAAATAAATAAAAAGAGAAAATTACATAACATTCATTCAATATTGTAGTTTGTCTTCTCCAATAAGCATCCGATATATTTTTAGAGAGAGGAGTGAGTATATGTGGCTGCGGAAAAGAATACTAGAAGTAAGGAGACAAACTCCCTTCATTACTCCTATACCATCTGTAAGGAGTGGTGTTCCCAGTCTGCCCATATGTTGTTGAATCTTGCCTGTTTGTCTCTGATCTTATGTACCCATCTCTCTGCCTCCATTATTGAATTAACTTTTTTCCATTCCATAAGGGAGGGGCATCTGTTCTGTTTCCAGTACCTGGGTATTAACATTTTTGCTGCGTTTAATAAGTGCGGTATCACACTTTTCTTATAACTATTCATAGATCCTGGTGTTCCATGAAATAAAAAGTGCATGGGTGATAGTTCTATAGGTTGATTGGTCATCTTCTTAACCCATGGTGCTATTTCTTCCCAAAATGGTCTGATCTTTCGACAGGACCACCAAATATGGAGGAATGTTCCCTTTTCTTTGCATCCCCTCCAGCAGTTTCCATCTGCTGTGGGGTATATTTGGGCTAATCGGGCCGGCGTCTGGTACCATCTGACCATAAATTTATATGACATTTCTTGGATTTTAGAGTTTATAGATGTTGTGTATGTTGATTCTATAAGTTTTTTAATTTGTGCTGATGTAAATGTATGATTTAGCTCTTTTTCCCATTCCCTAATAAAATAAGGAATAGTGTTTTTTTGTTCACTAAGAACCAGCCTATACATTTGTGATAACAAATGGCTAGGCTTCAGCATTTTCACGCACATATTCTCAAATGTCGTAAGAGACACTACTGTCCTTACTTTTGGTTTTAATTTCATAAAAAAAATTGTCATTTGGTAATATCTCCATTCAGCCATTCTCATATTCCCTTGTGCTGCTGTTAATTCTGCTAGGGGTATTAGGGTTCCTTGGGGTGCATATCTTGAGCACATGGTATTCCCGTTAGATCCCCATGGACCCATTGCCCCATTCTTTTCTCCTGGTGGAAACCATGGGTATCCCTCTAGTGGTGCCAATGGGGATGTGGGTGGTGCATATTTCCCGTCTTTATTTAATCTGTCCCATATCGCTAGGGTATTCCGGGTCAGCGGAGATGTCCATTTAGAGAGCCCCCTCCCTTTGATCGGAATCCATGGTGCTCCCTTTAAGTCTCTTCCAGCCATAGTTTTTTCAGCTTGGACCCATATTTTATTTGAGGAGTCATGGCACCAATTTAATATACGTACCAGAGACATTGCTTTGTAGTACATATATATATCTGGTAGTCCAATTCCCCCTTCCTGTTTATTTCTGCGCAGTATATCATAAGCTATTCTGGATTTCCCATCTTTCCATATGAAAGATATAAATGCTTTACGTATTTGTTTAAAGAAAACTTGTGGGATCGACATTGGTACAGTGTTTAAGAGATATATTATTCTAGGTATAATATTCATTTTTATTACGTTAACCCTCCCAAACCATTTTAGGGAGTGGCCTTTCCATCTATGGTGGTCTTTCAATATCTCTACTATTAATGATCCATAATTACGCTCATACAAAAGTTTTGTATTTGCCGTAATATGAATTCCTAAATAGTGTAATGATTCTTCTTCCCAAATGAACGGGAGGTTATTCTTCAGAGATGTGGCCATTACGACCGGTACATGACTTGGCAATACCATAGATTTCTCAAAATTTATTTTAAAATTAGACAATTCTCCATATTTCTGTACTTCCATCATCAGTGCAGGTATAGACTCATGAGGTTTGGAAAGGTAAAACAGCAGGTCATCTGCATATGCAGATACCTTGTGTACTTCTGAACCAATGTCGACCCCAGTTATTCTCTTATTTTCCCTTACTTTACATAGAAAGGGTTCTAGCACTATTGCGAATAACAATGGTGAGAGGGGGCACCCCTGTCTAGTGCCATTCCGTATATCAAAGTTGTCTGAAAGACTCCCGTTTACCTTAACCCTGGCTCTAGGGTTAGCATATAATGCCAGTATCCATCCCATCATCCGCTCCCCAAGACCTATTCCTTTTAATACCTCTGTCATAAACCTCCAGTTTACTCTATCAAATGCCTTTTCGGCATCCATTGATAGTACTACTGTTGGTTTCTTATCTGGCCCATTCTGTATCCAATGGAGTACATGGATGACTACACATAAGCTTCAAATAAGACATAAATTATATAATTATATAATGATATAAAGGATATATAAAGGATACAAGGAGTCGGATGGTGTTATCCTTGGTTTCTCGGCCCTTCATGAAGCCTGTTTGGTCCCTATGGACCAATTGAGCCAAATGATCTTCTAGTCTTATAGCTAGGATTTTTGCTAGGAGTTTAGTATCTGAATTCAAGAGGGAAATAGGTCTATAGTTTGCACAAAATTGTGGGTCTTTCCCTGCTTTTGGTATTACCGTCACATGTGCCGCTAGGGCTTCTGGGAGCAGAGGGTTACTATCTGTTATCTTATTGAAATAATTACATAAGGGCATTACCAGGATCTCACTGTACTTCTTATTATATACATTGGTTAGACCATCCGGTCCTGGACTTTTCCCATTTGGTAGATTTTTTATTACCTTACTTATTTCCTCCGTAGTTATCGGTCCTTCTAATTTTTTTATAATCCTTAGGGGGAGGGTTGGTAATTTAGAATCTTTAATATATTTCTCTATCTCTTCCTTCTCTCTCCTACCTTCCCCTCTTAGGGGGGTTGTTTGTATATTATATAATTCCGTGTAGAAGCGATGGAATTCTGCTGCTATTGTTTTAGAATCCTCTATTTCTTTGCCGTTTGCTGTTATTTTATGTACATGAGTAGTTTCTTGTTGTTTTTTTTATTTGATTCGCTAATAATCTGCTACATTTATTTCCTTGTTCGTAAAATCGATGAGCAAGGAATCTATATTTCTCTTTATTTCTTCTATCTAAGCATTCCAACAGTTCTATCCTTAGTATGTCAAGTTGCTTAGCTTCTTCTGGATCTAAGTTAGTTTTATGCTTAATCTCTCGGTCCTGTATTTCCCCCAACAGCTCCTCTATTTCCTTCCTCTTTTCCCTTTTAGCTCTAATGCCATGTGCTATTAGCTCTCCTCTGATGACAGCTTTATGTGCTTCCCAGACTATTTGATCAGATATTTCCCCATCTATATTATTCTCAAAGTATTCTACCAGTTTGTATTGTATGTCCTCCGCTATTTTTACATCGTCCAGCAATAATTCATTTAGGCGCCATGTCCTCTCCTGGCGGCCCCCTGGCACCAAATGAAACACTACTACCACTGGAGCGTGATCAGAAATTGTTATCGATTCTATTTTGCTAGATTCCACACAGTCTAGATAATATTGGTCTACCAGAATCAGATCTAATCGGGAGTATACTTTATGAGTCTTTGAGTAATAACTGAAGTCTCTCTTCTCCTTATTTAGTACTCTCCAGCTGTCTATTAAGTGTAGAGATCGTAGGAGTTTTTTAATATGTTTAAGAGCTCTAAAAGATAGTGGGGTTTTGCCTGTGGATGTGTCTAATTGGGGGTTAAGGGTGATATTGAAATCTCCTCCTAATATTACAACCCCTTCCTTAAATTTTTCCAATAGCCTTAAGGTTTTAATTAAGAAGCTGGCTGTGCCGGAATTAGGTGCATAAATAGAAGCAAATGTATAACATTGTCCTTGCAGCATTCCTTTGATAAAAAGAAACCGTCCCTCAGGGTCCGTCTGAATCGATGTCGGCACTAGTGGGCAGGCTCTTCCAAAAGCTATTGTTACTCCCTTTGCCCTTGCAATGGGTGATACTGCGTGGAACCATTGATTGTAGGGAAAAAGAGGTAACTTCGGTACTGATCCTGCCATAAAATGTGTCTCTTGTAGGAAGGCGACATCCACTGCTTGGTGCCGCAATTCCTGCCATAGACGCCCCCTTTTTTGGGGGGAACACAACCCTCTCACATTATAAGTCATAATTTTTATTAAAGTATCCATTGTTAAAGAAATTGCCACATATCTCTTTTTCTCCTCTCTCTCCATAGACCCAAAATACATTCTACTACAATGTAAACTAATTTTCTACTACATGACATAACATATAACATATAACATGTAACAACTAACAGAGGGATAGGTCCTTGTAGGTATTTCTTATACCCCCCCGAACCACCCCACCTATCTGCTCCCATGCAGATTAACCAGTCCTTTTTCCAGGACCTACCTAATGGAAAAAAAAAAAAAAAAATATATTAGACAGTAATAAAATTACCATCTTCTGTTCCCCGGGACTCCTTGTATCCTTTATATATCCTTTATATCATTATATAATTATATAATTTATGTCTTATTTGAAGCTTATGTGTAGTCATTTATATTCACTTATATAAAAACAGAGAAAAATGAAAAATATTGTTCTAGGCCCCTTCATCAGCTTTAAGAGACAATCCAGCTATTTCCACATTCTTCCTCATATCTCATATCTCCACCCACCTCTCTCCTCCCTAAGACGGGTGAGCGAGGTGAGTGGAGATCTTTCTAAGAGAGAAGAGAAGAAAAAAAAAAAACAACAGGAGGAAGGGGGTTAGCGGTGGTGGAGGGGATTAGGAGGGGCCAAACTCATAGGCCATTTATATCTGAATACGGTCCCAATACGGTCAGAATACAACTCAGCCCCCTTAGTCAGTTGTCTAAAAGGATGCACTCTTTGTGTTCTCCCTTTAATGGGGTAAGGGGGAGAGCAGAGGGAACGCTAATAGAGAGAGAGAGAGAGGAAAAGAAAAAGAAAGGGGGGGGAGGGGGGTAGCAGCAGGTGGCTGCAGGAGAAATGTGGGGGAGCCAAAAAAATAAAATAAAAAAAGTAACCCCTTTCCATCTCTGAACGCCCCCCTTTCTCTCCTCCAACTCTCATTCCCGCTTCCTTCCTAATCTCTCCCCTCCCCCCCTTCCTCTCCACTCCCCTCTTTCATTAGTCTTTTTCTTGATACCCTGTGCCAAGGCTCCCGGCCCTGTAGGGTATTTTTCATGTTAAATCCTCTCCAGTCCTGGAAATCAATTGGGGGGAGATCTAAAGTTTCTAGAAATATTTCCAAATCATCCTTAGTCCGGAGTGTTGCCGTTTTCCCATTCCGAGAGGCCGTTAAGCGAAAGGGAAACCCCCACCGGTATCTAACACCCACCGCACGTAATGCTTCCAACACTGGTCTTACTGCCCTCCTTTGCATTAAAGTGCGGCGTGAAATGTCTGGAAATATAGAAATTTGAGCTCCCTCAAATTCTATCATAGGTGTATCCCATACAGATCTCATAATAGCTTCTTTCACTGAATATTTATGCATTTTACAGATCACATCTCTTGGCCTCTCTTTATTTTGATAGGGGGTGTATGTCACACGATGGACTCTATCTACCTCCAGGGCTTCTGGTGTGGTTTCTCCTAGGATTTGAAAAAATAATTTCTGCATTATTATGAGGCTTTTCAGGTAGCCCTCGTATCCGTATGTTCTGGCGGCGTTCCCTGTTCTCATAGTCATCCAGTCGATCTCTATATGTGTTCAGGGCTTCTTCATGTGATCTAGTAATGTCTCTGAGGTCATCTAATACTTGTGTGATCTCCTCCTGACCATTTTCAATGGCTTCTACTCTGTTTCCTACCTCCCCCAGCTCTTCTTTAACTTCGTCCACCACCTGTTTGCAAGAACGCTCTACTGTTGCTATTAGCTGTTGTATGTCTGTTTTTGTGGGAAGGGCTTTTATTTGTTCCAGGATAGCACTGATTTCTGTTCCACCCCACCCCCCCCCCCGTGTGTGCCATATATACTAGAATTTCCAAGCATGTCCGTTGAGCTAGTTGTGTCTTTTACCCCTTGCTCTTTAAGGGGGGGTCTATCAGGCCCCTCATTAGGTGGCACAGTCATGACAAATACTGGTAGAGTACTGGAGTTTAAACGCTCATTTGATAATGAGGATTTTGTTTCTAGGGAGCTACCTCCACTCCTCCCTTGGTGTTGTTCCTCCCCCATATCGTCTCTAACCACACCTATGGTTGTTGTAGGGGGGTCCTGGGGGTCCTGGCTTGTCTTTCCAGGGGTACCTCTCAGGGTATCTCCCCCCTCTGGCCGATAGTCCTCCCTCCTCTCCGAGTTATTACTCCCCCCCCACACAGTTCATATTATTCATACCTCTGGTAGGCTGTCCGTCATCTCTTTGCTCCCCACTTACGCTTTCGGAAAGTTCTTTCAAAATTCCGCTGTTCCTTGTCAGGGTTGTCGGGGTTGTCGGAGTTGTCAAAGTTGTCGGGGTACCACGTCCATGTGCAGGGGAGCCCCGGTTAGCTGTAGATGCTGTTGTACCCCGTTTGGGGGCTACGCCCCCCCGACCTTTCTTAAGGTCCGGGCTACCAGCCCTTACCTCCTCCTCCCATCTTCTGGTTATAGTCCCAGCTAATTGACCTCTCTGCGGCGGTGTCAGGTATGCTCTAAGCCCACCCACCGGGCTTCTGTTTCCTCCTGTTGCGGGTTGGAACGCTGCTCGCCTACGAGTTGTCATCTCTCTACTTCAGGTGACTAACCAAGTCCGTGCTCTCACACCACTTTAAAAAAAAAAACGTTATTCCACTTTATTCAACTCTCTTCCTGTACATGAGCTGCCTCCACAGCTTAGACACCTGTATAATGTATAGTATATAGTACCGGTTTCTAGTACCGGTGTCTGAGTTAGTTGTGGTCTACGGTGGGTTGTCAGCTAGAGGGTGGTGAGGAGGGCGGCAAGGAGCAGCAGGGGAGGCTGGAGTCTGCCAAAGTCTGCTTGGGGTCTGCCGAGTCTGCGGATCAGCAGCTCAGCTGGTAACAGGTCCGGGGGGGGAGGTCCGTGCTCTGCCCACTGCTCAGCTCAGTTCCACGGCTCCACTGCTCAATGGGTCAGCGGCTTACCTCTATGTGGAGCAGACGGGCTGGTAATCCGGGCTTGATCCGGGCTGTGTGATTGGACTCCGTTCGGTGTCCGGAGTCCGTGGCTCTCTAGCTTGCTTCTGCCTCCTGTGAAGAGCTACGGGACAGCGGGGGAGGAAAGACAGCTGATCCGCTGTTATCAGCTGAGATCAGGATGGGGGGGGGGGATACGGGCTCCACTCAGCGGCTCAGCAGCTTGCTTCAACAGGGAGTGCTCAGGCAAGCCAATACTGCGAAAAACAGCAGACCATGCGGGCCATGCAGAAAAAAAAGGATTTCTCAATCACCCTCATTCAGGCTTCATGATCCTTGCAGCTGCGTGTGTCCCGGGGAGAGACAGGAGACGGGAGCTCTCACATCGCACGTCCGCTCAGCTCTTCGATGTGTTTGGATATGAACTGGCCAATGACAGCCTCACAAGGGGGTGTGTATGTATGTTGTGTGATATTCTGTGTTCTAATAAAGAGCCAGCAGGCTTTAGTAACTTCCTGTTGGGATTGAAGCTGAGAGGTGAGCATGTAGTCTGGTTTTTGATTGCATTTTGTTTCACCAATAGTAATTTGGGTCTTCCGGCAGAAATGTGTAACCCTGAGTTTGTCAGGATATCAATTAAGTAATGAGTCTCTATCAGTTGGCCGCCCAACGTTTGTTTTGCTCTATTGGGGAGATACAGCACCCCAGGATGTGGTCGGGTGCGTCTGTGCGGATGGTGACTGATCACCTCCATGGCTGCGGTTTTTTTTGCAGCGATCTGCTTCCGTGCAGACGCACTTCATTCTCTCGGTCGTGCTGGGCCTCACCCAATCAAAGATGGGGGGAAAATTTCTTGAGCAAAAATATTTAACCCATCGTTCTTTTCTGCCGGTTTGACGTTTGTGTCTGTTTAATGTTTTTGTTTGACGTTTGTGTTTTTCTGTTTTAAGTGTTGTGTTAGTTTGAATGTGACTGTTTCAGGGGTCTATGTCTGTAGGCGGTGGGTGGACAGTATTTTTCCTTCAGGGGTCCTGAGCCGGTCTTAGGGTGGAGATATTTATGTGTGCATGACTGTCCCTGGATCCTTAAGAGTGTGTAACAGTATGCACATGTCAATATGTCTGGTCTGAATGAAGAAGGGGTGCGAATCTACTGACTAAGATAGTTTGGTTATCGGTCGACTAAGTGAGCCGACTGGTGTTGAGCTGTGGCTTGGGTAGCTACATTGGGGTGCATTGGGGTGCATCTTGGCTTGGATATAGTCTTGGATATAGCCGCTAAGGAAGTTTGGCTGCGAGAAATAAACTGTATGCTTGTGGTAAATATATCAACTCTTCTTTGTGTTAGCTAAATTGGGGTTAAATAACGTAGGGACTTTTTATGGGTTTGCTATACATATGTCTTGTGTTGTATGTATACCAAATCTCTTTTTGTTTGGGGTTACCTTGGGGGGACTGGGGACATATTTTTGGGGTTAGGGGTTAAGAATTAGCGTCCTGCAGCCAGGGGGTCTGAAACAGTCGTATTCTGTGTATTTTGTGTATTGTTTTATTGTCATGAACTGCTATGCGTTTTTTTATATGCGGTTTTGTGTGCAGCCAGGACAAACCTGGCTGTGCAACTCGTTTTTTTTTGTTGTTTCTTTTTCTCTCCTCAAAGAACTGCTGTGCTTCTGGCCCCCCCTTACAGCGTAGTTAGAGCCATAATACTTTTAAGCATAGCTAAAAGTTCCCGGTCTATTTGAAACACAGGAATTCCCCCCCTCATGCTTCCAACCCCCCCTCTTGGAGTATCAGATTTCTCTCCTGTCTGTTTTTTTAAAGTTAGCTCGTGAAGGTTTTTTTTTTTTTTCTCAAAGAATGCTGTGTCGATGGCATAGTTAACCCCTTCCCTTCTTTCCTGCTCCGTCTTTTATTAACAACATGTGTCAGCTGGCTATTAGCAGCCGAGAGTGTAGGAGACAGTTTTTTTTTTGTTTCTGTTTCTTTGATAGATAAATGTAACTTACCTTTGTTAATCCCCCCCACTTGGACTTAACAATTGCTTATTATGTGCATCAAATGTCTTTTCCATATTTGTTAAACCTCTAGAGAAATATCCTATTATTTTACTTAAACTAAGACAACCTAGAAGACAGTTTTTTTTACAAAAGGTTGAATTGGGATATTGCAACTGTTTCAGTATTGATGTGTGCAATGATCATTCATTGAGTACAATTGAAGTTGGTCTGTCTATGTCTGTTAGATTGTACGCTGATTTATCAGATAATTCGATTTCAGTTACTTTGTCGCAATTACAAAACAGTAATCAGAAAATAATAGGATATTTCTCTAGAGGTTTAACAAATATGGAAAAGACATTTGATGCACATAATAAGCAATTGTTAAGTCTTTGTTTTGCAGTTGAAGTAACAGAGAAGATTGTGAGATCTAGAAACTTCTTCTAGAAAGAATTAATTTAGGAGAATTATATGCCTCATGGTGCTGGGCTTAGTTTAGCGGTTACATGGTGACCAGCCCGTCCTTTTTTTTATCCTTTAATCGGATAGATTGAATGCGTGTTCTGTGAGGACCTGTCTCTCTGGGTTGCCTACTTACCCTGACGATGCTATGCATTGCTTAACCTGATATGTAGAGGGCTTTTTGCCAGTTTGGTTGTTGTAATGTGATACCCAGGGCCTGTTATTGTCTTTTCATTTCCCTCATGTTCTGCCCACGATGCCCCGGCTGGTGGAGACATGGGCCACGCCCGAATTCTGTTCCCTGCTGGAAGCATGGGCCCCGCCCGACTGCTTGAGGCCTTGCCCCTTCCTTCCCCTCACGTTCTGTCCAACTGTATGCCCGGCTGGAGGAAGCATGGGCCTGCCCGGATGCTCTCCCCTGCTGGAGGCCTTGCCCCATCCTGCCCTTATCCCATGTGCTCAGTATTGCCCCGTTCTGAACGCAAATGGTGTCACCTCCTGCCCGCTGCCCATACTGGATTCTGTGCCCTCCGGCCCACGGGCCTTCTTTTTCTTCATTCTCTCCTTAGTCTGTCCAGGGGGGGATAGATGACATGTCGCTTTGCTGGACAGACGCGTAAGGATGAGAATCACCTCCTACCTGGAGGTGGAATCCGCTCATTTGCTGTCCTGGATGCCTTGACCCCAATGTGTTGATTTCATAAGGTGGTTGAGAGTGTGTAAATCCCTGCGTTCCTGGCTACAGTCATTGTGTTCACAAGTCACAAATGAGGGATGAGGAGATTCTGGGTATCACATTGGAACAGTAGAACATTTTACATAGTACATTTAAATGGTTTTATTCCACATGCCATGCCATCCTCAGTGTTAGTGGGTAAGTGGCCCCAAGGGGGGAGCATTCAATTCATTCTTTTCTTTGAAATCTTATTTGAGACAGTCTCTAGATTGGATTGTTATAAGCTATGATTATGTGACCGCTTTTGGAGAATAATTAACTAATATCCGTGTACGAGTTTTTTCTCGCATTTCTGATGTAGGTACCGATAATTACCGATATCCCCTGGGTGATGATTAAGAGGTTCCTTCGAAAATATTCTCTGGAGATGAGATATAATGGACTGTGCCGCCCACACATCTGAATGAAATTATATATCTGTTTTCAAATACATGGGATTGTGACCACTGGGGTTTGTGGGTTGGAATATCTCAAAGGGGGGTCCCGGTTACATGGGGTAATTAGTTAATTAATGTCAGAGTGTAAAGAAGTTCTCTAATGAGATAATTAATTCTGCCTGTAAATGTTTATGAATATGTTTACCCCAACAACTGAAAATGTATTATGACATGTCAAAGCATAAACATGGGATTAGAACAAAGGTTTAATGGGAGAATTGTTGATTGAGATTGTGTGAAGAATTGTATACAATTCAGTTAATGGTAAACAACATGGTATTTTATATTTAACTGAAATCCTACAGATCTGGTTGTAAGAAGTAATAAGTAGAGGTTTGAGTAATGTTTACAACAGATTCTAAACTTGGGTTTGGTTTATTATAAGGTTCCCCAGAGAAAAATATTAAAATATGAAAGTTATGTTCAATCGAAAAACGTTATAAAATATAGTAAAAAAAAAAAAATAGTAAAAATTAAATTAAAAACAAACAAGTGTTAAAGGTTTTTATAACATGGTGTTGATGACAGGGTGGAGATATTGGATTGGTTGGAGAAGGTTCTCGTGAAAATGGCCACTTCACAGTTCATTAGGCTGGAGCTAGTCTGTGAATTTCACGAGTTTGTCCTCTAAACAATCTTTTGTCGCTGCTGGAGTTAAGAAATGTTGTGTTATAGTGTAATGTACATGATTTTTGGCAGATGTACAAACCAAATATGTTTTAAATTTTTTGAAAAAGAGTTAAAAATGAGAAAAACGATACAATTCGATTGTATTGTATATGGTATAAAACTTGTACAATGTGTTCAGTGGGGGGGGGGGAACAGATGTTTTCCCTTAGAGGTCATTAACAGCAGATCAGGTTACACGCTGTGGTGAATTACCCTTCTATCTGGAGTGCTAGCGTTGAAACCAGACACCCCTACATTCTCACCAGATGTGCTTTAAAATGGCTCTGCGATGTTTGAAGGGGAAAAAAAAATATATCAAAGTTTGTTAAGTAGACTATAAAGTTTTTTTATAGGGTGAATCTTTCTTTAATAATAAGAGGTAATTTGTACACAATCATTTAAAGTAAGGAAAGCCCTTATTAATATAATAGATTTTGTTTGAAATAGAGATTTTTCTCTCTCTCTTTCTTTCTTTTTTCTTTCTTCCTCTCTCTCTTTCTTTCTCTCTCTCTCTCTTTCTTTCTCTCCTTCTCTCTCTTTCTCTTTCTTTCTCTCTCTCTTTCTTTCTCTTTCTCTCTCTCTCTCTCTCTCTTTCTCTCTCTCACACACACACACACACATTCTCTCACACACACACTCTCACACACACACTTGCACACACGCACACACACGCACACACGCACACACTCACTCTCTCTCTCTCTCTCTCTCTCTCTCTCTCTCTCTCGTGTTAATCTGCAAAGCTAAGGAAAAAGTCAGTTAAAATAGTTTAAAAATAAAGATACAACATGGATAGATGATGCGGTATGATACAGCCATATTTATGGATTAAAGGGTCATCTTCCAGGTTTTGGAGTGACGAAGGTGTTCAGTTAGAAAGGGGAGTTGTGTTTTGTAGAAGGATCCCTATGAGACACAATGAATCTTTAAGACTGAACCAAAGGCTGTTTGTTTAAACAGTCATGCGAAAAGAATATTCATGCTGTGTGATCAGTTCTGAAAACTAGTGTAATGTAATAACTAAGTTCCTTTAGGAAATAAAATATTTAGGACAGAGCCCAATATAAAATTAAAATGCTAATGAAGAAAAATATAGTAATTAGGTGGGAACGGATGCTTTTATGAAATTTAACTTAGTAATGGGAATGTAGATTGGATAAATTATGTTTGCTATGGTCAACAGAGGTTTGTTAACTGTAAACAAGGATGCATTTTAGTATATTACTGAACACCTAGAGGCCACTTCACAAATGACTTAGTATAAAATTATGGCCTTATACATGATATTAGGTGAACAAGGGGGGTGCATTTAGAATGTCACCTGCGGACAGCATTTTGGGTGATAACACATTTGTGCTCAGGTATAGCAATTTTGTTTGTATTGGTTATGATAATGTTTTTTTTATATTGACCATGTCCTCCATTACCGTCCTTGTCTGTTAAGAATAACAAAGAGAATGTAGGGACAGTACTGATAAAATATGCATTTTTAGGGGGGATTGTAGTGGATGATTATAAAATCCTTATTTTCAAATTAGGCTAATTCTTTTTATTATTAGAACTATTATATTTCTTTAATTTCGGATAATATTTCCATATTTCTTTTTATATACGTATGTATGTATGTATGAGAATGATCAATATTGCTTATTTTCCCTGATAAAGATTTTGTCAGATATGTTCTTAAAGTATATTTCAACTTGGATGGACATACAGAGAGAGCTGTTGAAATCAAAAAGCAGCTCCATTCCCCTCACTCACTCCGTGTCCCCCCTCCCTTCTAAATTCCTCATTTCAAAGAACAAATACAGACTTGGTTGTAAGAGGAAATCGCTCCTCATGTTACAGATGTGTGTCAAGCCTCCCCCTTCTACACACTCAGAGGAACTTGTGTGAAAGAAAACCATTAAGGACTGTTATGCTGAATCTACTCCCTGCTTCGTGTAAACCTCTGATTGGACTGTTTTAACTCTTCGATGTGTTTGGATATGAACTGGCCAATGACAGCCTCACAAGGGGGTGTATGTTGTGTGATATTCTGTGTTCTAATAAAGAGCAAGCAGGCTTTAGTAACTTCCTGTTGGGATTGAAGCCGAGAGGTGAGCATGTAGTCTGGTTTTTGATTGCATTTTGTTTCACCAATAGTGTTGCTCACGAATATTCGTATTGCGAATATTCGGCTCGAATATGGCATATTCGAGTATTCGCGATATATTTCGAATTTCGCGGTGAATATTCGCAATTCCGAATATTCACATTTTTTCAATTTTATTTTTAAAACAGATCACATCCTATCGACGTCTAAAAGCATTGCTGGTATGATTAGAGACCCTGGGCCGAGTAGCTAAGCTGAGGCGATCCTTTTATGTTGCCTAATTGAAAGAAAAAAAATTGTGAATTTTCGCTAATGCGAATGCGAAAATGATTGCGAATTTTCGATAACTGTGGTAGGAGAACTCTGATTGTCTCTGATGCAAAAGGGGGGGCTTTGTGTATGTTTCTGTTATGAATATTTGTATGTTTGATATTATTTTTTTTTTAAGAAGGAAAAAATTGCGCATACCTTAAAAAAAGGGGAGAATACAGCAGCAACTCAAAAATGTTATACAACATAAATTAATACAAGACAGAAAATGGAGTCGCTCTACAAGAATAAAAAATATGTCTAGTGACAAGACATGTGGGCAAATTATAAAATAAGCAAGCGCAAATAACTTGTGAAATACACAGTGAAACAAATATATAAAGAAATATAGTCCCAATAATAGAAAAATAATCTTTCATAAAAATGTCTTTGATATGTGAAGTGAAAAAAAGTCCAAAGCATGCAGCATGAACGTGTTCAATCTTCAAGGTGTTTGATTGACAAACGGCTGTGACAGATGGATAGAGTAAAGAATCACCACCAATGCAAAACACTTTTTATTTTCTATTGTAAAATATCAAGAATATTCTGAGCCAATCAGAGTGCTCCTTCCGCATTTGCCGAATATTCGCAATTATTTTGTATTGTAAAATATCAAGAATATTCTGATGCAAATGCTCCTTCCGCATTTGCCGAATATTCGCAATTATTTTGTATTGTAAAATATCAAGAATATTCTGAGCCAGAGTGCTCCTTCCGCATTTGCCGAATATTCGCAATTATTTTGTATTGTAAAATATCACGAATATTCTGAGCCAATCACAGTGCTCCTACAGCATTTGTCGAAATTGCGCAGTAAATATCGCATTCGCATTTTGCGAAATTTCGAAAAAATATCAAGAATATTCTGAGCCAATCAGAGTGCTCCTACCGCAGTTATCGAAAATTCGCAATTATTTTCGCATTCGCAATAGCGAAAATTCGCAATCATTTCATTTCGATAAAATATCACGAATATTCGAATTTAGCGAATATATCTCGAATATTCGACTATATATTCGAGATATATCGCGAAATCGAATATGGCGTATTCTGCTCAACACTATTCACCAATAGTCATTTGGGTCTTCCGGCAGAAATGTGTAACCCTGAGTTTGTCAGGATATCAATTAAGTAATGAGTCTCTATCAATATCACACATGTGAATGTAACTGGAGGTCCATAGTGCCACTCTGTTTACTAATATTAAACAGACTGAAGGAAGTGTTGCAGTATTGCTAAAGCTTGAACTGATAACAGGTGATACTGAGAGCCCTTTCATTTTAATGCAGGGCCTTGCCCTGCAGCATGGGCTCACTGTGTATTGAAGATTGGTCTCCTTGGTGGTACATGTGTCTGGGTAGGTTTAACCTGCTAGTGCTAATTGTCAGATGACTATTAATTTGTGCTGCTTGCCTGTGATTACATTAATTTCACATTAGGTAAGGCTGTGATGTGTTTATTTCTATGCATTTACATGTTGACCTTGGTGCTTAAGTGTCAGGATCTGTTTAGTCACATTCCTTAGTACTTACTTGGTAGCAATAGGTAATTGCTTGTGTTATTTGGGGTACCCCACAGAGAGATATGGGGTTTGTAGTGGTTACTATTTATGGAAAACAACCCCAGGCATGGCTCCAGGCTTTCAGCTAATCTGTGAACCAGTAGCAATCAGCCTTCCTAGAGACCAGCAACTTTAATGAAGGTGAGGGCAGGTATGCTATCCTAAAAGAGTGCACATTATGGGCATAATGAGTGTAAATCTCCAGCCCTCAACACCAACACCAGTCTACCTGATTCTGCGACAAGGGACAGGTCCTCTTCAGCCCTGAAAAAACCCACTATGTAGTTAACTGCCAGAAGGGGCAGATCAAGAAATCGCTACAGTAATCATAGTGGTCTGGTGGTAACTGGTGTGTCGGCCAGAATGCAAAACAAGGTTGCAGGCCAAAGACAGTGACAAATGGGCAGAAACTGAGAAGGCCTACAGTCACTAATGGTTCCATACCAAGCCTAACCAAACAACTGTGTTTGTTTAAAGGCAACCTCTACCTGAGAGCTTGCTTCTGAAAAATTGCTCTGGCAAGTTGGTATATCAGAAGCAAAAGACGGATACATTAACCCTGTCCAAACTGACTGTGGAACTCAGGTACTAAGCTATTCAAGCAAAGTCATCTAAAGGGTACCTCTGCCTCAAAAGCAGCCGGCCAAACGGGCTTCATGAGATCAACCAAGGGTGCCATTCTTTCAACAGAAGAAACAAAACCCTTGCAGAGACCCTGGGACAGCAAATAGATCTGGAGATTAACAAGGTTCATACTACTGTTAAGTAGTGTTGTTGTGACCTGTGATTGAGCAGGAAGAAATCAGAGAAGAGCAACCAAACTGATAAGAGGCATGGAGGAGCTCAGCTATGAGGAAAGATTAGAAGAACTAAATCTATTCACTCTTGAGAAGAGGAGAATTAGGGGGGATATGATCAACATGTACAAATATATAAGAGGTCCATACAGTGTACTTGGTGTTGAGTTATTCACTTTACGGTCAACACTGAGGACAAGGGGGCACTCTTTACGTCTAGAGGAAAAGAGATTTCACCTCCAAATACGGAAAGGTTTTTTCACAGTAAGAGCTGTGAAAATGTGGAACAGACTCCCTCCAGAGGTGGTTCTGGCCAGCTCAGTGGATTTCTTTAAGAAGGGCCTGGATTCTTTCCTAAATGTACATAAAATAACTGAGTACTAAGATTTGTAGGTAAAGTTGATCCAGGGTAAATCCGATTGCCTCTCGGGGGATCAGGAGGGAATTTTTTCCCCTGCTGTAGCAAATTGGATCATGCTCTGCTGGGGTTTTCTTGTACAAAGAGTTTTATTGAAAAACACATCAACAATCAAAAAAAGAGAATACAAAAGAAAAAAAGCAGTGGAGGACACACCATAAGCTTATCATATATCAGAAAAGATAGTCCGTAAACCTGAGGTTAGTCCAGCTCCTAGGGATCCGAAAGCGAATCCAGAAGGCCGGCAATAGAATGTCCTCAACTCAAGTGGCCTGCTAGAGTGACCTAATGCTGGCTTAGGTAACATTCCGGTTATCACACCGGGGTAAATGTAAAACTTAAAAGCACAGTTGTTATACGATACACAACCTTACAAAAAAAAAAAAAAATTCTAAATATATACATATATATATAAAAATAAATGATATAACAAAAATAATAAATAAAAAAAAAAATATATATATATATATATATATATATATATATATATATATAAATAAAATTCAAGCAGGCACATAGCAGAGGATATCAGTATTCCAATTTGTAAAATAAATAGTGCATCCTGTGTCCAAGGCCAGCAGGACCAAATCTGAGGGCCCAAGCCACAAAGAAAGAAAGGGAGGATGAAAAGAAAGAAAGCCAACTAGAAAAGTAGCATGAACAAGTAGCGATGAAGGGAAAGAGGAATAGAAATGGAAAAGAACAGCAAGAAGAAAGTAAAAAAGAATAAAAGAAGATAGAAGAAAAAAAGAAGAAAGGGGGTCCACGGGGCGGGGGGAACGGAGGCTCATCAAAGAGAAAGTAGTGCTGGGTCGAACCGTGAAGGGTGGTTGTAAGCCACCCAGGGTTGCCATACCCGGAGAAATTTATCGTGGGTATCTGCTAACACAGCAGTAAGTTTCTCATTAACCATAATATCATTAATGCAGTTTTTAACTGCTTCGAAGCTGAGAACCGGGGTCTTCCAGGCCCTTGCAATGATCAATTTATTTGCAGTAAAAACATGCGCCGCCAACTGGCGTTCAGGGCGGAGAAGCTCCATGATCGGTTTCCATAAAAGGGCCTCAAAAGGGTCCCTCTTCAAGTTGGTATCAAAGAGGTTGCGGAGCAACGCATAAACTCTAACCCACAATCTGCATACCCTGGGACAGGTCCACCAGACATGTGCCATCGTACCCTCCTGAGAGCATCCACAGAAACACAAAGGAGAGTAGGAAGGTATGAAACTCGCCAGCTTGGTCGGGGTATAGTACCACCTATAGAACACTTTATAAGCGTTCTCTTGATAGAGAACATTCGTAGAACATTTTGACAATGCCATGGTCATAGCCTGCCAATCTTCCGGATCGAGTTGCTTCCCAAGCTCAGCCTCCCACTGGAGGTGATAAGGTCTCAAAGGCGGTCTCTTAGAGTTGATAATCGCTGTATAAATCAGAGATATGAGACCCGGGGAATGGGGGCGCGATCTACATAAGCTTTCGAAGGGGGTCATGATATAGGGGGTAGGTTGGGATCTGAGAAGGCGCTGAAGGAAATGTCGGAGTTGTAAGTAGCTATAGTGTTCCCTGAGGGGAATATCATGGGAGGAACGTAAGAGTGAAAAAGAAATAATCTTGGTTGGAGAAAGCATAGAATGAACATCTACGAAGCCATGTTCAGTCCACCATGCAAACTGTAAGGGATTATCCCTACCTGGTGGAAATAAGGGGCTATGAAGAAGGTGAAGTAACGGAAGATGAGGGGAGATCAGACCTGCAGAATATTTAACCGAATCCCATAACCGAAGGGAATGGGCCAGACAAGGACCTATAGAAGGCGGGCGATGTGCTCGAGGGAGCCATGGAAGAGAGGCTAGAGGCGTCGGGTGGGAGTCCACCAAATCAAAAGTAGCCCACAATGGCATTTGCTGTTTCTCATGGAGACGAGACAATGGAGCGATACCCGCCGCAGTATAGTAAGCAAGCAAATTAGGAACCGACAGGCCACCATTAATTCTGCGTGCAAAAAGCACCTGCCTCTTAATCCTGGGCCTCTTAGGGCCCCAGATAAACTGCATAAGTTTACGTTGGTGTATTCTAAAGATATGAGAGGGTACCTGGACAGGTAAAACCCGAAAATAATAGAGCAGTTTCGGAAGATAGGTCATACGTACCGTCGCCACCCTCCCGAACCAAGAGAGCGGAAGAGTGGACCAAGAGGGGAGCATAGCTGTCAATTTGCCAAACAAAGAAGGAAAGTTGGCCTGATACAGTTCGGAGTACTTCGAGGTAAGCTTAATCCCCAAATAGGGTAATGAGGTCAACCATTGAAAAGGGAACGCCGACCGTAGGGAGTCTAAATCCAAGGGGGAAAGGTTGATAGACATTGCCTTCGATTTTGCCTGATTAACTGCTAAGCCTGAGAACAAGGCAAAAGAATCCAAAAGGGACAACAAATCGGGGAGAGAAATTCTAGGTTTGGTGATGGTCAACAGAATGTCATCTGCAAACAGTGACAATTTGTGTGAAGTACCCGCCACCTCCACCCCCGACACATCCGGATGGGATCGAATGGCCTCCGCCAAAGGCTCAAGAGCCAGGACGAACAGGAGCAGGGAAAGCGGGCACCCCTGCCGTGTCCCCCTCCTAATGGGGAAGGTGGATGACTCAAATCCATAGTACCGAACCTTGGCCTGAGGGGAGTCATAGATAGCCGAAATCCAGCCCAAAAAAGAAGTACCAAAGCCATAATGGCTAAGGACTTGTGTCAAATAAGGCCAAGACAATGTGTCAAAGGCCTTATTGACATCGAGGGACAAAAACATCGTTTCCAGGGACCTGGCATGTACAATATGTTGAATTTGGAGAAGCCGTCTAATCGCATCCCCCGCTTGTCGACAAGGGACAAAGCCCACCTGATCCTTCTTTATCAGGCGTGGGAGAAAAGAATTCAATCGATTGGCCAAAATCTTAGTCAAGATTTTCATGTCGATATTAATTAAGGAGATTGGCCTAAAATTAGCCCAAGAGGAATGGTCCCTATCCGGCTTTGGGATCATCACAATGTTAGCGGTTAGCAGATCAGGCGTGAATGACTGACCCTTCTTTATGGAATTATACATGGCCGCCAAATGTGGGGCCAGGACGTCCGCTAACTTCCGATAATACAAGGCCGTGAAGCCATCCGGGCCCGGTCTCTTGCCGACCTTCAAGTCCTTAATACATTGAAGAACTTCCTGGACCTGAATATCTCGATCCATCAAAGACGTGTGTGTGTCTGATAGAGAAGTCAAGGATAAGTTAGACAAAAAGGTATCTAGACCTTGAGTAGATGAATGAGTAGGGGGAGAATAAAGCTTTGTAAGACGGTGGCAGAATTCATCCAATATCCGTTGTGGGTTACCCGTGAGGACGTTGTGGCGGGTGCGCAGGTTTATGGGAGTAAATTTAGGGGCGAAGGTTCGGAGTCTATTAGCCAGCATCGCGTTAGGTTTATTCGCCTTGGCGTACCACTTTTGGCGAGCCCAACGCAAAGTGCGTTCGGCTTCATCAGTTAAACATAAATCTAAGTCCGTACGGGCCGCATCTAAAAGTCTGCGATTCGCCGGGGAGGGAGTCTGCTTGAAGGCCGTAGACAAGACCTCCAAACGCTGCTCCAGACCACGACGAGCTTGAGTACGCTCTCTCTTACGCTGTGACGCTATGCGAATCACATGCCCCCGAAGGACCGCTTTATATGCTTCCCACAACGTCACAGGAGATGAGACAGTCCCCGTATTGAGGTTAAAATAGTCCTTAGAAGCTTCGTGAATATCATTAAGAATCGATTTAAAAGACAGGAGAGAGTCGTTCATGACCCAGGGGGCATATTGCGGTTTGTTGAGAAGAGAGTGACATACTGTCAAAACAGGGTCATGATCCGACCAGGGGGCCGCTAAAATGGAAACAGAGTCGACCAAAGGAAGATGTTTCCGGAGTACAAACATATGGTCGATCCTGGAATGGGAGTGATGAGGGTGAGAATAGTGGGTATAGTCCCTACCAAGGGGATGAAACTCCCGCCAGAGATCCACCAAGTCGTGAGTACGCAAAGCCCGAAGGAACTTTTTAGCAGCGGGAGAGGGGGATTTGTGTTCCGATGGATACTTGTCAAGCGAGGGGCTCAGCGACACATTGGAGTCACCAGCAAGTAGAAGTGTGCCCTTCTGATGGGTCCTTAACAGGGAGCAGACGTGGGTCAGAAAGGTTCCCGGATTATCATTCGGGGCGTAGTAAGTCATGATAGTTACCTCATTATCCTGAACAGCACCCTGCAAGAGGAGATATCTGCCATCCGGATCAGCGATCTCTTTACTGCAAATAAATGGAACTGAATTGCGTATGGCAATAAGAACACCTTTCTGTTTAGTAGGACCATTAGCTAAATAAACTTGGAAGTAGTTTGAAGCAAAATACTTAGTACAAGAAGAAGTGGAGAAGTGGGTTTCCTGTAAACATGCTATATCAATGTTTTGCTGTTTAAGGTATTTGAAAACCTTGACTCTTTTTTGAGGGGAGTTCATGCCCTGGACATTCAGGGACAACCAGCGAAGGGTCATTGAATCAGGGGAATATCTCTACAATATACTCCGTTCACGCACCCCGGGGACCAAAGAAGAAAGGGGGAGAAAAGAAAAGAAAAAGAGGCAGAAGAAAGGGAGAAAAAAACAGAAGACAATAGAGAGCAAAATAGAGCTCGGAGTAGAGCAAAGACTAGATACATAGATGCATCATGACGTGGGCGCTGAAGCCCACAATGGGGTGGGACCACGACTAAGACAGCCATCCTAGTCAGGTGCCAACACATGAGGGGAACAGTGGTCCGTCGGGACTACCAGCCTATTTTTTTTTATTTTTTATATAACTTAAATAACATTAGCACGGGAACTAAAACATCAGTAAAAAACAGGGCAAAATCAAAAATGGCTCAAACAATGACAAAAATGGCGACTACCATATCAACAGATTGAAACATATGACGTGCAGGTCCCCCGAGCCCCCAGAAACGACCAACATAGGGCCGTCAACTCCCGGAAGCAAGAGGGACCGAAGCACCACAACCATAGTCACGACCCCCCAGCCCCACAGGGCAGGAGCGGAGGGCCGCGGCACGGTATCCCTAAACACACCCAATCCGGCAAACTGCGGGAGCGTCCCCCACCCCAAATGCACCCCCTCCCCCCTCCACAACACCCCAGAAAATTACAGGAATAGTTAAAACGAACAAATAAAAAAAACTAAAATAAAAGTAAACTCACAGCCCGACCCGCTCAGGCAAATGGGGGGACATCAGAGGAGGAGGGGCAGGAAGGCACACTCAGGTCAAGGCCTCGCATGGCAACAAAGGGAGGGCAGTCAGTGCCCCGGACCACCATCTCACAAGCGGGGCGGTCAGCAGGGCAACCCCCCCCCAGCCACGCAGTCACGGCCAAAACAGGACGAAGTAACAGCAGGGGGACACAAACCAAAATCCGCCATCCCGATCCATGTGTGGAGCTAACAAGAGAGCAACGTCCAGATGGTGCAACACAGGATCGGGTAGCCTTGAAGAAAAAAACAAAAAACAAAGATTGGGTGCAATCAAAATGGGAAAAAATCAAGCAAGTTCAGCCATTGTTGGACTGCTGAAAACGCTGGGCCTGCAAATCTCGCAGGGCCTGGGATCCAGACTAAGAGCCCTGAGAAGCCCGGGAGAGCTGACGGGGTGGTCCGGAGGGTCCGGGCCTGGAAGATGAAGACGGAGCATCATGCTGGGATGGAGGGAGGCCCAGTTGAAGATCCAGGAAGTGGCGCTTCAGATCGGCAGGGGAGGTAGCTTGGTAGTGGCGACCCAGGTGAGAGAAAGACAACTTGAACGGGAATCCCCATCGGTATTTTATCCCATGGGACTGAAGGATTTGAAGGTAAGGCTTGAGGCCCCGTCGCCTAGCAATTGTGACCGGCGAAAGGTCAGCGAATAGCTGGAGGGGATTACCTTGGATTGAAAGGTCCTGACGTTCCCTAGCAGACTGCAAAAGCTTCTCCTTAGTACGATAGTAATGGAACTTGATAATCACATCCCTCGGGGGCCCCTCAGAAGGCTTGGGGGCCAAGGACCTGTGAATGCGATCAAATTCGAGCCTGTCTGCCGGTATGCCAGGAGCCAATTCTTGGAAGAAAGCAGTAGCTGTTCCCTGCAAGTCGGTGCTCTGCTGGGGTTTTTTGCCTTCCTCTGGATCAACTGTGGGTATGGAGTTGGGTGTATGGGATTGTATTGTGTTTTTTATTTTGTTTGTTTATTTTTTTGTGGTTGAACTGGATGGACTTGTGTCTTTTTTCAACCTGACTAACTATGTAACTATGTAACTATGTAACTATGTAAGAGCTCTGGTCAGTGATAAGCTCTCTATGATGGCGGATCCTAGATTGAAAATGGAATAGCCAATGATGTAGTTCAGTCACTGCGGATACAAGACTGTATGCTGTTTCTTCAGAAATCATTGTGGCCAGCGAACGCTTATGGCCCCTCCCACAAGTAAACACATGCCGCTTTAAGTCAGAGTGGTGACTGTTCAAGTCAGATCTGGCGATATCTGGAAGGAAGATTAATTCCTTATGTTAATCACCAATGACCAGAGGATAGCCAAAAGACTGACAAGTTAAACGTGGGAGAACTATAGCGGAGAATAAAGAATCAAAATCAAATTTATTTGCCTAAACCCAAGCCGCTTAATAGGGTCAGCTGACAGTTGGATGTAAATTTGAGCTTAGGATCCGTGAGTCCTGTGCATTAAGGAAGCCAATGGAATTTTTTTTTCATTCCTCTACCAATTCATTGCATTCCCTCCATGATGCATCAGAGCACAAGGGTTGTGATTACATGGGCGTTAGTCAAAGTAAAACTTGAATAACAAGAGGAAGGATGAGGATCCAAAAGAATTGCATAGGCCATCATTGCAATTAATCTCTCCAGCCGTCAGTAAGGCCTGACCTCCACAAATCCTACTCCAGGATTTTTAAGGCGTATTGTTCATAGCGGTGCGACCCCCAAGTCGCTGCGACTTCAAAGTAGTCCCTACACTACTTTTGATCCCACTGTGGTCTAACTGGGGGCCGTGGACATCAAGAATACACAGGCATTGATTCAAGACGCATAGAAATCGCAGTAAAATCGCACAATTTTATGTCGTAATACTGGAAACCTAGTCCAACCTAGGGGTGATGATAGGGCGGTATTTACCTTTGTATAAATACTATACTATACCCTGTATGTGCCGCCAACCCTCTGGGATATGATAGTACTTTTTTGAATAGCGTAGTGAGGGAACCGGGTTGGTGGATGTGCACGTTCGTCACCTCCCCAACCTCACTGGTTTCACATTTTCCCGAGGTAGTTCTGAGAGTAGATTAGATTATTTTTTTTTAAAGGGGGACTCTGCTTGCTCGGCTCCAGAGCTGCAGTCGGTGGAGTTCTCCGATCACTGTATGGTATCTGTGGCCCTGAATGTCGCCGACACTCCTCAGAAAGGGAGGGGTTTGTGGCGCCTGAATGGGTCGCTACTGGAGGATCCTGAGGTTAGGGAAGCCTATGAGGTTTTCTTCAAGGACCAGACCTCGCTCCTTGAGGGCAACTGCTCCCACCTTGAGTGGTGGGATGTAGTTAAAAAGAGGTCTGGCGACTTTTTCCGGGAAATCTCTGGGTACAGGGCAGCTTCCAAGTACCAGGCCTACCAGAGACTACGCAGGCAGCTTGACCGCCTGGTGTCCTCTGGGGGCTCTCGGGAACAGATATCTGGTCTGAAGGCGCAGATGAAGGAGTGTCAGTACGACCGTCTCGCCTCCCTGGTTTTTGAGAGGGATTATGGGAAGTTTATCTCTCCTGATCCCTACAGGAGCTGTGGTGAGGCGGCGAGTTCGAAGGTCGTACACGGCCTGAAGGATGCCTCGGGATCTCTGGTCCGGTCCAGATCGGGGATCCTGGGTGTCGTCAGAGACCACTTTTCGGACCTTCTGAAGAAGCGGCCTCTAGACATGGAGAAAGTCAGGGTATTCCTTGATGAGACCCCGCTGGAAGTGACCTTCCTGACTCTCTGACAGAAGAGATCTCGGTAGCTGAAGTCGAGCAGGCTATCAGCTCTTTAGCTTCTAAAAAGTCGCCTGGGCCCGATGGGCTCACGGCCGCGTTCTACAAAACCTTTAAGAGCCTCTTGGCTCCTCATCTGAGGGACGTGTTTAGTGAATGTTTGGCCTATGGCCTGCTGCCTCCCTCAATGAGAAGGTCAGCTCTGATCCTTCTGTCGAAGGGGAAAGATCCGTCTGTGGTGGAGAATTGGCGTCCGATCGCCCTTCTTACCACAGATAGGAAGATACTGGCAAAGATCTTGTTTACACGTCTGTCTGCTTTGGCGGGCAGGATGCTGTCTCCCTCTCAGCACTGCACAATTCCTGGCCGGGGCACTTTTGGTGCCGTCTTGAACGTCCGGGAGGCTGTGGAAAGGTGCAGGGCTGATGGCAGCGAGCGGTATCTGCTTGCACTGGATCAGGCTAAGGCGTTTAATCGGGTGAACCATGAGTACCTTTGGCTGCTTCTGAGGAGATACGGTCTGCCTGATCAATTTGTTGATTGGCTACAGGTATTGTATAGGGGAGCTGAGAGCTTCCCTCTTGTCAACGGTTGGGTGGGTCGGGCCTTTGCTGTGGACTCTGGCGTCCGGCAGGGCTGCCCGTTGAGCCCCCTCCTGTAAGTCTTTGCGGTTGACCCCTTCGTAAGGAGGCTAGACTGCGAGCGTCTTGTGGGGGTTTCCGGTGGGACCTGTCGGGGGTCCGGTTTCGGCAGTGAGGGTCGTGGCCTACGCGGATGACGTCTCGGTGGTGGTATCTGGTCGTGAGGAGGCCCATTATGTGGAATCCCAGATCGGGTGCTACTCTGAGGCGTCAGGTTCGCTGGTCAATTGGGACAAGAGTGAAGTTTTCTGGATGGGGAAGGAGGGGGAGCAGTTCCCCCTTCCGGACGTGTTCCCCACGCCCGTACCAGAGATTCGAGTACTTGGCATTCATTTCGGCCCGGGTGATTACCCCAAGCTAAATTGGGAGAGCAGGCTGGTGAGTGCCACTCGGAAGGTGAAGGCCTGGAAAGGTTGGAAACTTTCCCTGAGGGAAAGGGTATGCTTGGTCAAGACGTACTTACTGCCTGAGTTTCTCTTTGTGAGCTACGTGTGTCTTTTGCCAGCATCTCTCTATGCTCGGGTCTATGGTCTGTTCTTCCTGCTGTTGTGGGGAAACAGACTGAACCTGATCAAGAGGGAGGTCACATACCGCCAACGAAGGCAAGGAGGGTTGGACATGGTCAACCCGGTGGTGTTCTTCATCATCATTTTTGTAAAGTACAACTTGCAGTCCATCTTTGTGGACGTGCCTTCCTGGTGGGAATGTTCATGCAAGGACTGGCTCTTGCTGTTCCTGAGGCAGTGGGGGAGGGGGAGGCCCGGCGATCTGAGGAGATCGCATGGGTATCTCCCGTCCTACGTCCCCCTGGCATTGAAGGTACTGAGGCAGTGGCGGATAACTGCCCTTGAGGTGGGCTCTCTGGGTCGGCGTGAGCTGTACCTGAGGGTCATTTTGAAGCCCCTGTCTTTAAGGGACTGTCCTGAGAGGGTCCTCACGGAGGGGTTAGCCCTCTTGAATTCTTCCAGAATTCCGAATAAATTTTGGGATCTTGCATGGAGGTAGTTCCATGGACGACTGTACGTCCGTGCAAATCTCAAGTATCTGAACCTAGGGGACAGGGGCTGTCCCCGACGGGAATGTGGAGGGACATTGGAGACCATGGACCATTTTCTGGTCCAATGTCCCTTCAACATGGAGGTTGTTATGGGGGTAGGGGGTGCCATTGGCTACCCCCGCCTTCCGGCCCTGACCTATGCTGAGCGGGTGTATGGTGACTTTGGGGTCCGCAGGGGTTTTCAGTTATCGTCACTTTATTTAGTCAGCGTAGTTGTGCTTTACTACACTTGGCACGCTCGGTGTTTGGTGTCCACTAGGGACAAAATCCTGTCTGTGCATGAGGTGGTGGGCGATATCTTTCGGGAGTTGGTGAAGGTGCGGGATCTGGAAAGGAGCAGGGTCGGGCCTGAGAGGTGTGCCCATTTATGGAGGGGGTTCCTCTTCCAGCCCCCTTAGGCCACGGCTCTGCCCCTCTCCACGGGTAGGGACAGCTATCCTTTTTCACCCCCTTAGATTTTGTTTATGGTATTTTTTTTTAAATAAGGCTACAGACATGTCTGATTATCATGTTCTCGCTCATACGTGGGTTGTAGGTATTTGTTGTTATGGTGGTGGGGTGTGTTGTGGGTTGGCGATGATCTGGACAGTAGTGGTTTCTATGGACTTTAATATTTCCCTACTGTACCAGTGAGCCGTTTTAAGTTGGTTTTGTTCTTTTTTGTTGGCAATGATCTGGACAAGCTTTTTTTGACGGACTATAAAGACTTTTTCTTGTACCAGTGAGCCTGTTGTAAATACCCGTTCTAATGTTGTTGTGGTGTTTTTTGTTTTTTTTTTGCAGTTATTTTCTTGGAGGGTGGTATGATGGTTTGTGTGTGTTGTTTGTTTTGTGTTATTTTGTTTATTTTGTATATTTGTTAACTTTTTTATGGTCGTAGTTTTAAAAATAAAAATCTCCACTTCCTGCTGGAGTAGAGAGAAGACCTGTCTTCCAGAGCTCCTGTGTTCCAGAGGATCCAGCCACTCAAGACCAGCCTCCAGCCCCAGCCCCCAGCCCCTGGCCCCAGAAGAGGGGAGGGATGGCCTCCCTCAGCCCAGGTGAAGGACCAGCATCCGGGCCTCCGGAGTAACCAGCAGCACCTGCCCTCCTCCAGCCAAACGATGATCAGCAGGGATGACCGCCTCTTCCTGGGCACCCAGGAGGGTCTCTTAGACTGGACTACCACACTACCAGGTGAGACTGAGGCCAAAGCCAGGAAGAGGTGTGATAAGATCAAGTCCCTGCTGGTTAGGATAGCCCAGGCCTGCGTGGAAAAAATGACAGCTCTCGCAGGCCTGAGGGACAAGAGGGACAGGTGCTCTAGTAGTAAGAGGTCGGAGTATAGGGGGGCCATCAATACCCTCAGGCTTGAGGTTAATGAAATCTGGGGTTACCTGGGGGGCTTTTTCGAACGCGGGGCTGGAGAGGTGAGCTTTCTTGAGGAGCTCCGGAAGACCCTCCAGCAGGCCAACCAATCAGGAAGTCAGACGGCAAGGAGGAGCAGCGGGCGGTCGGGGTCCCAAGCCTCCAAGCAGCCGGGGAAGTCAGGGGAGCCTGGGTGTAGTGTGGGGGGTGGGAGCTCTGGTGGTGCAGGGCCCAGTAAGGCCATAAAACCTGGGGAGGGCTCCCGGGAGCCGATCCCTCGGTCCGTGAAAAAGGGGACTGGGGGGTTGGCAAGGACAGGGGAGCCCAGTGATCCAGGAGGTCGCAGGGCCCAAGCGCCGCCGGAGGTATCCCCCCTGCGTCTACGGGTCAGCACACCCGGGCTCCCACAGGAGGGCCACGCTGCAGTTGTGGAAGCCCGCTGTGTGCCTGTCTCCAGGACCCCTCAGCCTGCAGTAGAGCGGGAGGACCTGCCAGAGGCAGCGCCAGTGACCGCTCCTGCGGCTGGTAAAGAACAGGGTGAGAGGCAGGTGCATGGCGGTGAAGTACCAACAAAAACTTTAAAAGTGCTTGTCTGCAGCGTGGCCAAGATGGCGCCGGCTGCTGGGGGAGGAGCAGCCAGCATCAGGGACCAGGAAGTACCCCCCCCCCCCCCGCGAACCGGAAGTGCCCCGCCGCGACCGGAAGTGCACCCCCCGCGAACCGGAAATGACCCCCCCTCCCCCCCCCGCGACCGGACGTGATCCCCCGCGACCGGAAATGACCCCCCCCCCCCCCCCCTTATTTGCATTAAATTAGCCTCAGAACCTGTGTAATTCATATGTGTTCTGTTTTAAAGGGATGAGGTGGCAACTCTACTCCAGGTACCCCCGGCAGGACGGTATGGACGGTAAGCTGCCTACCCCCCCAGGTCCCCATGGACACTACCACAAGCCCCGAGGGGCTCCCTGCAGCACAGGCGGGGTGGGGGGAATGTCAGGTGGGACCCCTCCCAGTGGACTGTGCAGCCTATGACTATATCCGGCAGTTGGAGGGGTCCCAAGGGGGCTCCCCCCCAGTACAGGTTGAGTCCCAAGGGGCTGGTGAGGTCGCAGAGGGGTCTGGGTGGGGGAGTTTGGTGGGGGAGGTACCCCCCTCTGCTGAGACCCCGGGGGCGGAGGAGCCTGTAGTCAGGCCAAGGGTGGTGGGTCAGGGGGGTCAGGGTAGTTCAGTGGGGGTGGGTGCAACGCCACCGGCAGGGATGGGGGCCCCCCCATCCCCCCCCACTTCTGGGGGTGCTGAGGGGGGTGCCCCGCTTCCGGAGAACATCTTTCGGGGGTCTCCGGAGGCCAACTTATTATCTGCCCTAAAGGGGGGTCGCTCTTTCGCCCAGGTGGCGGGCTCTCATGCCCCTCTGGACCACCTGTACAGCCGGTTTGGCGCCCAGAATTTCCGCGCCCCCCTGCTGACCAGGAGAGGACGCAGGGATTGCCGTGGACGAGGGGTACAGGTGGTCCAGAGAGGAGGCGTAGGAATGTTGTCGAGCTTCGGTACGAGGGTCCAGACCCCTGCCCCGCCCGAGGTGAGGTGGTGAGCCTGGTACTCTCCTTGGGTTTTGGGGTGGGTGACCTTTTTGCTGTCATCCATCCCACCAACACACGGGTGTTTGATATAAGTTTTGTCACTCCCGTGTGTATGGAACGCTTCATCACCAGCTTTGGGCTGGTGAGGGGCGTTGACCCTTGGAAGAAGTACAGGCTCATTCCCATCTCCAGGCAGGAGGAGGTTAAGAACATCACCATCCTGGTGAGGAATGAGTCGCTCCCTCCGGAGGACATTGCCACCTGGCTCGGGAGGTACGGGCAATTGCAAACCCCCTTAAGAAAGAACCTCGATGAGCGCGGGGTTTGGACCGGGGCTTGGTTGACCAGGATCCGGCTTAAGAGGGAGGGCAACAGTGTTGCCCACCACCCTGGCAGCGCCTTTCTGGGCAGAGACCGGATCCTGGCCTTCTACCCGGGCCAGCCCCGCCGCTGCTTTAAGTGTGGCAGCCCGACCCACATGAGTTCGGACTGTACGGTGGTCAGATGTAGCCGGTGCCTTGAGTTTGGCCACCAGTCCGACTCATGTGGGAAGATCTGTTGCAACCTTTGTGGTGAGATGGGGCACCCATTCAGTAGGTGCCCCAAAGCATATTGGGGTTCTTTCTCAGGGAGGGGGACCTCCCGGGCCGGGAGCGGCCGAAGCCCCCCCGGCGAGTGATGGCCGGGGGGGTGGGGATCCTGGGGCCCCTAATGCTCCTCGGGAGGGACCAACAGGCCCACAGCCTCAAAGAAGGCGGAGCAGGCGTGGGCGAGGGGCTCCCCCCCCGGGAGATCCGGGCTCAGTTGGCCAGGAGGCTCCCGATCCTCCGGAAGGCGAAGCCGGTGGGGAGGAGTCGGGGAGGCCTGGGGGTCCCGGGCCTGAGGGTCCGGGGCCCCGACATTCCCCTCCTTTTGTTGCAGGGCCGATCGCCATCCCCCTTCCCCCTCCTCGCCATTGCCCTCCCCCTCCACCTGTTCTATCTGCCTCCCCATGCAGCCCCCCCTCATCTTCCCATCCTCGCACCCCCCCTGTCACGAAAGACGTTCTGTTTTGCCCCGACGCAATGTGCCCGGTGCGCGCCGTGGCGTACGTGGCACGCGCGGCAGCGAACCCGCATCATCGCGTGCGCGCGGTGACGGTTTTTTGGCGCCAAGAAACGCTATTTAAACTGCCTGATGCCTCTCCATCTTGCTGACCAGTCTACAGCGTTTACCTAAAAGAATCTGCACC
Source organism: Rana temporaria (assembly GCF_905171775.1). NCBI lineage: Eukaryota > Metazoa > Chordata > Amphibia > Anura > Ranidae > Rana > Rana temporaria. Next base: position 375,441,683 of record NC_053489.1, read on the forward strand.
TGTTACCTGTTGATCTCCTGTGTACCTGACCCGGCTTCCTGTGACCTTCCTTGCCTGCAACCTGCCTATGACCCTGGCTTTACATGACTACGGCTCCTGCTTAACCCCTGGCTCTGTCTCTGCCCGCCTATGTTACCGACCTGGCTTGGACTATCGACTACTCTCTGGACTTACCCTGATTCCTGAACCACTTACCCGTGTTCCGTCCAGCTTGCTCACCTGCCTGATTCCTGTACCTGCTAGTGCCATACCACCGCCTCTGCCTGCTGCTTGGTGCTTCTCCTGGGCCAGCATACACCTGCCTGCTATCGCTTCCGGACCGCTACCCAGCTTTACCATCAGGCACTTGTGCCCCTCCGGACTCTTGACCCTCTGTCCATTCTACCAGGAGGTCCTGAGTCGGAGGCTTACGAGAGGCCGCTCCCTGCACGTTGAGCTCCATAACCAGGTACGTGACAGTACTGGTCAGCCATGACTGAGCCCACGCAGGGAGCGTCTCCCATGGAGGACTTATGCCGCCATCTGGATGGCCTCACCACTGCCGTGAGGAACCTGCAGGAGGGATACACCCGTCTGGAAGGACGTGTCCAGACCCTGGCTGCAGCAGCCCCCGTGGCATCCGGATCCTCTGCTCCTCCATCAGTAGTAATGCTGCCACCAGAACCCAGGGTCCCTACTCCAGAGAGATTTTCTGGGGACCGCAGCAAATACAGGGCGTTTCGCAATGCCTGCCAGCTGTTCTTCGCCCTGCAACCCAGGACTTTTTCACTGGAATCCACGAAAGTGGGCTTCGTCATTTCCCTACTAACCGGCGAGCCCCAAACCTGGGCACACCGTCTTCTGGAACGGAAGGAAGAAAGCCTTAATCAACTGGATACATTCTTCCAGACCATGGACCTTATCTATGAGGATACCCAATTAGTGGCCTCCGCAGAAGCGGCCTTGTACGCACTACAACAGGGGCGCAGGGCGGTAGAGGACTATGTGGCCGAGTTCAGACAATGGAGTTCCGATACTAACTGGAATGATTCCGCTCTGCGCCACCAGTTCCGCATGGGTCTGTCAGAACCACTAAAAGATGAACTGGCCCGAGTGGGCATCCCTGCAACACTTGAAGCTCTAATTCTTCTATCGGTCCAAATTGACAGACGTTTAAGAGAACGACGGGCGGAGCGTGCATCCGGCCCCGCATGACCAGTGTGGATGATGCCACGAGTATCAAATTCTCCTTATCCACCTCCTCCAAATCCTGTACCAGCCTCCGCTGACACCTCAGAGCCCATGCAACTGGGCGTGTTTCGGCCATCACTGACCCCGGAAGAGCGCCAACGGCGCCGTTCTAACAACCTTTGCCTGTACTGCAGGGAATCCGGGCATTACGTAAGGACTTGCCCCGCCAAGTTCCGTAAGTCTTCAACTCTCCCATCTGCTCTCTCTTCCACCCTGTGTAACAATAATACTCACTTGGCTATTTCCATTTTTATGCAGCTCCCAGGAAGGAACGTCCGGGCCCCCGCCATTATTGATTCGGGTGCCTGCAGCGGTTTTATGGACGCATCTTTTGCCATCAGACATGGAATTCCTCTTCGACCCAGGCACCAGGAACTCGCCGTCCACCTAGCCGATGGATCCGCCATTAGATCCGTCCCTGTGACTCAAGAGACAGTCCCATTCTACGCCCTCATCCTTAATAACCATTGGGAGCTACTATGCCTGGACATTATCGAATCCCAGATGTTCCCCATCATTTTGGGCATGCCCTGGTTGAGGGTTCATAACCCGCAGATTAATTGGGAGTCTGGGAAGATCCACTTCTCTTCTCCCTACTGCCATCAACATTGTCTCCAAGAACCTACAGCCTCTCCTTCCCCTCTTCTGTGCCTGGAAACCGAGACCGAAAACCGCCAACTAGTTCCGGAGTCATACCACAACTTTTTGGATGTGTTCAGTCAAAAGGGCGCTGAGACCTTACCACCACATAGGCCCTATGACTGCCCAATTGAACTTCTCCCCGGGGCGGAAATCCCATTTGGAAGAATATTCCCTTTAACCGAGCTGGAACTAGGCACCCTTAAGTCTTATATAGACGAAAATCTGGAGAAGGGCTTCATACGACCTTCCACATCCCTGCTGGAGCCGGTATATTTTCGTGGAGAAGAAAGACCATTCTCTACGCCCCTGCGTAATTACCGGGATCTGAACAAAATCACGATCAAAAATAGATACCCCCTTCCTTTGGTTCCCGAACTATTCCAGAGACTTGGAACCGCTGTCATTTTCACCAAGCTTGACCTCCGCGGAGCTTACAACCTTGTCCGCATTAGAGACGGCGACGAGTGGAAAACCGCGTTCCGCACTCGATTCGGACACTTCGAGTATCTAGTCATGCCCTTCGACCTGTGTAACGCCCCTGCCACTTTTCAGCACTTCATAAATGATATCTTCAGAGACTACCTGGACTTGTTCGTTATAGTCTATCTAGATGACATCTTGATCTTTTCTTCCTCTCTGCCTGACCATCGGAAGCATGTCCAAAAGGTATTAGCCCGACTCCGCCAACACAGCCTTTACGCCAAGGCCGAAAAGTGTGAGTTTGAACGTGAGAGCATTCAATTCCTGGGATTAATAATTTCAGTAGAAGGCGTCAGAATGGACCCTCAAAAGGTCACAGCTATTACGGACTGGCCTACCCCCACCGACAAGAAAGCGATTCAGCGCTTTGTGGGTTGTGCAAATTTTTACCGCAAATTCATTAAAGGCTTCTCTTCCATCATCGCCCCCATCACAAGCTTAACCAAGCAAGGCACTCGGTTCCAGTGGTCCCTTGAAGCTCAGGCTGCCTTTTCTACCCTGAAGGGTTTGTTCGTCTCGGCCTCTATACTGAAACATCCCAATCCAGCCTTACCCTACATTTTGGAAGTCGATGCCTCTGAGGTAGCTGTCGGTGCAGTGCTTTCTCAGAGACAAGGCCCCAAGTCTTTACTACACCCAGTTGCGTTCTTCTCACGCAAACTATCGGAAGCCGAGAGAAACTACGATGTCGGCGACAGAGAACTTTTGGCGATTAAAGCAGCCCTTGAGGAATGTCGGTACCTCTTGGAGGGCGCGGCACATCCCATTCTGATCTATACGGATCATAAAAATTTGGAGTACCTGAAGATTGCTAAGAGACTGAAGCCACGACAGGCCCGGTGGGCACTTTTTTTTACCAGATTTTCTTTTCACATAACCTATAGACCAGGATCTAAGAACACTAAACCGGACGCACTTTCCCGGATGTTTATTGGGCCTGAAGCCCCTTCATCTCCAGACACCATCCTAGCACCCGGTAACTTCCTCATGCTACAGGAGGACCTCCTGTCCCAGATTAAACGGGCCTCTTCAAACGCTCCGCTATCATCAAATCCGGCTTTACTGCTAAAAGACGACCTGCTCTGGAATAAGGATAGGATCTTTGTCCCCCAGCAGCTACGGGTAGCGGTTCTCAAATCCTGTCACGACCACAAACTAGCCGGCCACTTTGGGATTCACAAGACGTCAGAGCTTCTCCAGCGTACCTTCTGGTGGCCACAGTTACTTCAGGACTGCAGAAGCTATGTGGAATCCTGTACCACCTGTATCCAAAATAAAGGCAGTAGAACCAGAGCCTGGGGGTTACTAAAACCATTGCCTGTCCCGGAGAAACCATGGAGGATGATATCCATGGACTTTATTGTCGAGCTACCACCCTCAGAAGACTATACCACCATCTTCGTGGTGGTGGATAGACTGACCAAGATGGCCCACTTTCTGCCTATGATAGGAACACCTTCCGCTTCTGAGACGGCAAGAATCTTTATTAAAGAGATAGTGAGGCTCCATGGTGTTCCCGCAAACGTCGTGTCCGACGTGCAATTCACCTCAAAATTTTGGAAAGCACTCTGTGGCGCCCTGGAGATTGGACTGTATTTCTCATCCGCATATCATCCGCAGTCTAACGGTCAGACCGAGCGCACTAACCAGACGCTGGAGCAATATTTGCGCTGCTTCTCTAGTTTTGCTCAGGACGATTGGGCCTCTCTATTGCCCCTTGCAGAATTCGCTTATAATAACTCTATCCACTCCGCTATCAACCAGTCTCCATTCTTTGCTAACTATGGGTTCCACCCTCTGTTTCTATCCAATAACATACCAGAATGCTCAGTACCGGCTGTGCAAGAAACCTTGGACTTCTTCTCTGCTAACAATAAATTACTGCAGGAAACAATGGCAAAGACCCAAGCACGCAATAAGGAGGTGTTCGACAGGAGGAGGAGGGGGGAACTTGACCTTGCTCCAGGAGACCAAGTTTGGTTGTCCACCCTAAATTTAAAGTTGGCTTGCCCATCCAAGAAACTTGGTCCCAAATTTGTGGGGCCCTTTCCGATACTCAGGAAGATCAACGAAGTGGCCTACGAGTTGAAGTTACCTGCCTCTTACCGGATTCACCCAGTCTTTCATGTGGCATTGCTCAGAACCACTGTCCCGGATCCCTTCGTCAACCGGAATACCGGCCCTCCTGAACCGGTACTTATCGACGGTAACGAGGAATTCGAAGTGGAATCTATCCTTGATTGTAGGAAGAGACGTAATCAGGTCCAATACCTGGTGAAATGGAAGGGCTATGGCCCAGAGGAGAACTCCTGGGAGCCGGAGGCCAACATTCATGCAGAAAGACTGATCCTTGCTTTTAAGAGAACTCACCCAATGAAGTTGGGGGGGCAATGTCACGAAAGACGTTCTGTTTTGCCCCGACGCAATGTGCCCGGTTCCAGTGGCGGCGCACCCGCGTCATCGCGTGCGCGCGGTGACGGTGTTTTGGCGCCAAGAAACGCTATTTAAACTGCCTGATGCCTCTCCATCTTGCTGACCAGTCTACAGCGTTTACCTAAGAATCTGCACCTGTTACCTGTTGATCTCCTGTGTACCTGACCCGGCTTCCTGTGACCTTCCTTGCCTGCAACCTGCCTATGACCCCGGCATTACCTGACTACGGCTCCTGCTTAACCCCTGGCTCTGTCTCTGCCCGCCTATGTTACCGACCTGGCTTGGACTATCGACTACTCTCTGGACTTACCCTGATTCCTGAACCACTTACCCGTGTTCCGTCCAGCTTGCTCACCTGCCTGATTCCTGTACCTGCTAGTGCCATACCACCGCCTCTGCCTGCTGCTTGGTGCTTCTCCTGGGCCAGCATACACCTGCCTGCTATCGCTTCCGGACCGCTACCCAGCTTTACCATCAGGCACTTGTGCCCCTCCGGATTCTTGACCCTCTATCCATTCTACCAGGAGGTCCTGAGTCGGAGGCTTACGAGAGGCCGCTCCCTGCACGTTGAGCTCCATAACCAGGTACGTGACACCCCCCCTCGTCCCCCCCCTCCCAAGTCCCGCCCCCCCTCCCCCTTCTTCTGCCAAGTCTGATCCCCTTCCTGTCCCCCCCCCTGTCTCTGGCCCCCCTCCTGCCTCTCCCATCCCCCCCCTTCTGGACCCAAAGTCTCCTCTGGCCTTGTGGCCATGGAGACGGAAGCTGCTCGAGCCTCATCTAAGAGGGAAATCTCGAGCAGCGGGTCCGAGGAGGGGGGTGGCATAGTCACCTCAGAGAGATGGCAGGAGTGGGAGCAGGTGAGACGCAGGAAGAGGGGGAGGGCTGTAAAATCTGGGGGCGGGAGGTCCCCTGTGAAGGGTGGGGTTCCCCCAGGGGCACGAAGTGGGGTGTCCCTGGGAAACCCGTTTGGTGTCCTCTCCTCCTCCTCGGACTCAGAGGAGGAGGGAGTGTAAATATGTAAATATGTTTTGGTGTTTATAGTATGAAGGAGAACGTGACCCTTTCAATCATGTTGATGGCGGTACCCTCTCCAATACGGCTTGCGACCATTAATGTCGCAAGTATTCGTTCTGAAGGAGCTCGTTTTATGGCCTTTGATTTTCTCAGCCGTGTTGAAGCTGACATTTTGTTTTTGCAGGAGACCTGGCTGGCATCTGTGGCAGAGATGCATCTAGCAAAGAGGGAGTGGAGATGTGGGCCCTCCCTCTGGTCTCTTGCGGCCGAGCCCTGCAGTGGTGTTGCGGTCCTTTTTAAGACTGGTTCGGTGGCTTGCCGGCGAGTGATTGAAGTGGAGATTGGTAGATGTCTGGTGGTGGACGCTGTTGTGAGGGGGCAATTCCTCCGGCTCATTAATTTTTATGGGCCTCAAACCAAGAGGGAGAGCAAGAGCCTCCTTATGGCGGTTAAGCCTTATCTTTTTACATCCCAGCAGGTGATTTTTGGTGGTGACTTCAATATGATCACTAGGCCCAAAGACCAGGCAGGTGCCGCCAACCCTCTGGGATATGATAGTACTTTTTTGAATAGCATAGTGAGGGAGGCCGGGTTGGTGGATGTGCACGTTCGTCACCTCCCCAACCTCACTGGTTTCACATTTTCCCGAGGTAGTTCTAAGAGTAGATTAGATAGGTTTTTTAAAGGGGGACTCTGCTTGCTCGGCTCCAGAGCTGCAGTCGGTGGAGTTCTCTGATCACTGTATGGTATCTGTGGCCCTGAATGTCGCCGACACTCCTCAGAAAGGGAGGGGTTTGTGGCGCCTGAATGGGTCGCTACTGGAGGATCCTGAGGTTAGGGAAGCCTATGAGGTTTTCTTCCTGGACCAGACTTTGCTCCTTGAGGGCAACTGCTCCCGCCTTGAGTGGTGGGAAGTAGTTAAAAAGAGGTCTGGCGACTTTTTCCGGGAAATCTCTGGGTACAGGGCAGCTTCCAGGTACCAGGCCTACCAGAGACTACGCAGGCAGCTTGACCGCCTGGTGTCCTCTGGGGGCTCTCGGGAACAGATATCCGGTCTGAAGGCGCAGATGAAGGAGTGTCAGTACGACCGTCTCGCCTCCCTGGTTTTTGAGAGGGATTATGGGGAAGTTTATCTCTCCTGATCCCTATAGGAGCTGTGGTGAGGCGGCGAGTTCGAAGGTCGTACATGGCCTGAAGGATGCCTCTGGATCTCTGGTCCGGTCCAGATCGGGGATCCTGGGTGTCGTCAGAGACCACTTTTCGGACCTCCTGAAGAAGCGGCCTCTAGACATGGAGAAAGTCAGGGTATTCCTTGATGAGACCCCGCTGGAAGTGGGGTCTGACCTTCCTGACTCTCTGACAGAAGAGATCTCGGTAGCTGAAGTCGAGCAGGCTATCAGCTCTTTAGCTTCTAAAAGTCGCCTGGGCCCGATGGGCTCACGGCCGAGTTCTACAAAACCTTTAAGAGCCTCTTGGCTCCTCATCTGAGGGACGTGTTTAGTGAATGTTTGGCCTATGGCCTGCTGCCTCCCTCAATGAGAAGGTCAGCTCTGATCCTTCTGTCGAAGGGGAAAGATCCGTCTGTGGTGGAGAATTGGTGTCCGATCGCCCTTCTTACCACAGATAGGAAGATACTGGCAAAGATCTTGTTTACACGTCTGTCTGCTTTGGCGGGCAGGATGCTGTCTCCCTCTCAGCACTGCACAATTCCTGGCCGGGGCACTTTTGGTGCCGTCCTGAACGTCCGGGAGGCTGTGGAAAGGTGCAGGGCTGATGGCAGCGAGCGGTATCTGCTTGCACTGGATCAGGCTAAGGCGTTTGATCGGGTGAACCATGAGTACCTTTGGCTGCTTCTGAGGAGATACGGTCTGCCTGATCAATTTGTTGATTGGCTACAGGTATTGTATAGGGGAGCTGAGAGCTTCCCTCTTGTTAACGGTTGGGTGGGTCGGGCCTTTGCTGTGGACTCTGGCGTCCGGCAGGGATGCCTGTTGAGCCCCCTCCTGTACGTCTTTGCGGTTGACCCCTTCGTAAGGAGGCTAGACTGCGAGCGTCTTGGGGGGGTTCCGGTGGGACCTGTTGGGGGTCCGATTTCGGCAGTGAGGGTCGTGGCCTACGCGGATGACGTCTCGGTGGTGGTATCTGGTCGTGAGGAGGCCCATTATGTGGAATCCCAGATCGGGTGCTACTCTGAGGCGTCAGGTTCGCTGGTCAATTGGGACAAGAGTGAAGTTTTCTGGATGGGGAAGGAGGGGGAGCAGTTCCCCCTTCCGGACGTGTTTCCCACGCCCGTACCAGAGATTCGAGTACTTGGCATTCATTTCGGCCCGGGTGATTACCCCAAGCTAAATTGGGAGCGCAGGCTGGTGAGTGCCACTCGGAAGGTGAAGGCCTGGAAAGGTTGGAAACTTTCCCTGAGGGAAAGGGTATGCTTGGTCAAGACGTACTTACTGCCTGAGTTTCTCTTTGTGAGCTACGTGTGTCTTTTGCCAGCATCTCTCTATGCTCGGGTCTATGGTCTGTTCTTCCTGCTGTTGTGGGGAAACAGACTGAACCTGATGAAGAGGGAGGTCACATACCGCCAGCGAAGGCAAGGAGGGTTGGACATGGTCAACCCGGTGGTGTTCTTCATCATCATTTTTGTAAAGTACAACTTGCAGTCCATCTTTGTGGAGGCGCCTTCCTGGTGGGAATGTTCATGCAAGGACTGGCTCTTGCTGTTCCTGAGGAGGTGGGGGGAGGGGGGAGGCCCGGCGATCTGAGGAGATCGCATTGGTATCTCCCATCCTACATCCCCCTGGCATTGAAGGTACTGAGGCAGTGGCGGATAACTGCCCTTGAGGTGGGCTCTCTGGGTCGGCGTGAGCTGTACCTGAGGGTCATGGCCTCGGACATTTTGAAGCCCCTGTCCTTAAGGGACTGTCCTGAGAGGGTCCTCACGGAGGGGTTAGCACTCTTGAATTCTTCCAGAATTCCGAACAAGTTTTGGGATCTTGCATGGAGGTCGTTCCATGGACGACTGTACGTCCGTGCAAATCTCAAGTATCTGAACCTAGGGGACAGGGGCTGTCCCCGACGGGAATGTGGAGGGACATTGGAGACCATGGACCATTTTCTGGTCCAATGTCCCTTCAACATGGAGGTTGTTACGGGGGTAGGGGGTGCCATTGGCTACCCCCGCCTTCCGGCCCTGACCTATGCTGAGCGAGTGTATGGTGACTTCGGGGTCCGCAGGGGTTTTGAGTTTCGCCACTTTATTTAGTCAGCGTAGTTGTGCTTTACTACACTTGGCAACGCTCGGTGTTTGGTGTCCACTAGGGACAAAATCCTGTCTGTGCATGAGGTGGTGGGCGATATCTTTCGGGAGTTGGTGAAGGTGCGGGATCTGGAAAGGAGCAGGGTCGGGCCTGAGAGGTGTGCCCATTTATGGAGGGGGTTCCTCTTTCAGCCCCCTTAGGCCACGGCTCTGCCCCTCTCCAAGGGTAGGGACAGCTATCCTTTTTCACCCCCTTAGATTTTGTTTATGGTATTTTTTTGAAATAAGGCTACAGACATGTCTGATTATCATGTTCTCGCTCATACGTGGGTTGTAGGTACTTGTTGTTATGGTGGTGGGGTGTGTTGTGGGTTGGCGATGATCCGGACAGTAGTGGTTTTTATGGACTTTAATATTTCCCTACTGTACCAGTGAGCCGTTTTAAGTTGGTTTTGTTCTTTTTGTTGGCAATGATCTGGACAAGCTTTTTCTGACGGACTATAAAGACTTTTTCTTGTACCAGTGAGCCTGTTGTAATACCTGTTCTAATGTTGTTGTTTTTTTTTTTTTGTTTTGTTTTATTTTGTTTATTCATTTTTTTTTTTTTTACTTTTCTTGGAGGGTGGAGGTCGGTGGTATGTTGATATTATGTTTGTTGTTTATTTTATGTTACTTTGTTTATTTTGTCTATTGTTTACATTTTTGGTCGAAGTTTAAATAAAAAAATCTCCAGACCAAACCGGTTCCAGCTCCTCCCACTTTGAGATCATTCTGCTTCCTGCTGGAGCAGTGAGAAGACCTGTCTTCCAGAGCTCCTGAGTTCCAGCCACCCAAGACCAGCCTCCAGCCCCCAGCCCCGGAAGAGGGGAGGGATGGCCTCCCTTAGCCCAGGTGAAGGACCAGCATCCGGCCTCCGGAGGAACCAGCAGCACCTGCCCTCCTCCAGCCAGACAATGATCAGCAGGGATGACCGCCTCTTCCTGGGCACCCAGGAGGGTCTCTTAGACTGGACCACCACACTACCAGGTGAGACTGAGGCCAAAGCCAGGAAGAGGTGTGATAAGATCAAGTCCCTGCTGGTTAGGATAGCCCAGGCCTGTGTGGAAAAAATGACAGCTCTCGCAGGCCTGAGGGACAAGAGGGACAGGTGCTTAGCAGAAGAGGTCGGAGTATAGGGGGGCCATCAATACCCTCAGGCTTGAGGTCAACGAAATTTGGGCTTTTTCGAACGTGGGGCTGGAGAGGTGAGCTTTCTTGAGGAGCTCAGGAAGACCCTCCAGCAGGCCAACCAATCAGGAAGTCAGACGGCAAGGAGGAGCAGCGGGCGGTCGGGGTCCCAAACCTCCAAGCAGCCGGGGAAGTCAGGAGAGCCTGGGTGTAGTGGGTGTGGGGGGTGGAAGCTCTGGTGGTGCAGGGCCCAGTAAGGCCATAAAACCTGGGGAGGGATCCCGGGAGCCGATCCCTCGGTCCGTGAAAAAGGGGGCTGGGGGGTTGGCAAGGACAGGGGAGCCCAGTGATCCAGGAGGTTGCAGGGCCCAAGCGCCGCCGGAGGTACCCCCCCTGCGTCTACGGGTCAGCACGCCCGGTCTCCCACAGGAGGGCCACTCTGCAGTTGTGGAAGCCCGCTGTGTGCCTGTCTCCAGGACCCCTCAGCCTGCAGTAGAGCGGGAGGACCTGGCAGAGGCAGCGCCAGTGACCGCTCCTGCGGCTGGTAAAGAACAGGGTGAGAGGCAGGTGCATGGCGGTGAAGTACCAGCAAAAACATTAAAAGTGCTTGTCTGCAGCATGGCCAAGATGGCGCCGGCTGCTGGGGGAGGAGCAGCTGAGGCCAGCATCAGGGACCCGGAAGAACCCCCCCATTCCCCCCCCCGCGCAAACTGAAGTGCCTCCCCGCGACCGGAAGTGCACCCCCGCGAACCGGAAATGACACCCCACGGCCGGAAGTGACCGCCCACGAATTTGCGGCTGGTGTCACCAGCTTGGAGGACCTGGGGGATGAGAGGCCGGGGTGCAGGGGTGCCCAGTTCCGGATGCTGCAGCAGGCACCTCCAGGCACCCCCGGCAAGTAATGGACAGCATGGACGGTAACATTTAACCAAAATAATTCACAAAATATAGCAATGGGGACTCATCCAAAGCAGTCAAAGTTAGGTGACAAGAGGCAATCCTGCATTAGTCACACTAACCAGATCATCTTATCCGATTTGATGGTGGTCATAGATATAATATTAAATACTACCATCTGCATTCCTCTGAATTAGTACTGCATATCAAAAATTGGGAGAGAAAAAAAAGAATTGGTCAAAAAGGAATACGGATAAATATGACTGCAATTTATTAATTATCCACATAAAAAAACACATTAATAACACAAAAAGTGCCAGTATCTCCACAGCACTAATAAATTAGACGTTAGTCTAAACAAGAACAAGTGGCCACCACAATCATACACACAGCTTACATACACCTGCAGGAATCAAAGAACTGGGGCATGATAAAGAATATATAAATCACACGGCTAGATTGAGGATAGTATAGCTGCAAAAAAATCTGTGAAGCTGGATACAGTTCCAATCAATCTATCACCAGTTCATAGAGGACAAATTCCACATGGAGATGAAGTAGATTAGAACTACATTTCAATGGTAGACAGCAGCAAGTAAGTCATTGAAACACTGCTAGTTTGGCAGTGATAGGTGTGATTACCATATAATGGGATCTGTTGGGGAACCAAGCAAGGATTGCTGTAGAGGCTGCAATCAGCAAGATGTACCCATACTTCGGTACAGCTGAAAAACAGATCACAATATCAAAAACTGCTTATTGCTTAGATCTTACCACCCTTGGAAGTAGTCAGTATCTGTAATTTCAGAGATTCCTCTGGGTACAGAGGTCGGCGTTTTTTTGCAGATTCCTTCAGTGGTATGGTGGGAAGTGCGCCCCTCAAATCAGGTCCTCTGCATACCAAGGCCAGACCATATCAGTTCCAGGGTGAATAGATGCCTTTGTAATGTCTTTGAATGCCAGTAGATGGCAGTGTAGATAGGCAATAAGAAGTCAGCATGCAGTTTTAAATACTTGCTGTATGTCTCAAAGTGATGTCCGTGCAGTGGTGTATGCTGCAGTAAAAATAGATTCTTAAGTTGGGAGAGAAGGCCCCCAGTAAAAATATAATCAGGTGGCTGTAGTGGTGGTCAGTCCTGCTTCATCGCTGATAAGCGTGATGCTTACATGTTTCGATCCTAACAGATCTTCATCGAAGCATAGATGTGTGTTCAAGATCTCCCATTAAATAGCCCAGGGTCATTAGTAATTGTTTGATTTCAGCTGGGTTATATATTCTTTATCATGCCCCAGTTCTTTGATTCCTGCAGGTGTATGTAAGCTGTGTGTATGATTGTGGTGGCCACTTGTCCTTGTTTAGACTAACGTCTAATTTTATTAGTGCTGTGGAGATACTGGCACTTTTTGTGTTATTAATGTGTTTTTTTATGTGGATAATTAATAAATTGCAGTCATATTTATCTGTATTCCTTTTTGACCAATTCTTTTTTTCTCTCCCAATTTTTGATATGCAGTACTAATTCAGAGGAATGCAGATGGTAGTATTTAATATTATATCTATGACCACCATCAAATCGGATAAGATGATCTGGTTAGTGTGACTAATGCAGGATTGCCTCTTGTCACCTAACTTTGACTGCTTTGGATGAGTCACCATTGCCTATATTTTTGTGAATTATTTTGGTTATATGTTTTGGGATTATACTTCCCTCCTAGGTGTTGACTCTCCCTATCCACCTTCTAACCGTTCAGTCTCTTCACAAGCACTTTTTTAATGGTATGTGATATACTATTCTGGTAGTAGTTTTGCCTGAATTTTATACCCTATTGTAGTTCCTTGGTCTGAATTGGATTAAGTTTTGTATAAGGTAACTGACCATCCATCTTTCTGTATGTTTTCTGCTTTTCTTAGTACTACGGTGGTTAGCGCTCATTCACACACTGCCTTGTTCTTTGGCCTCTCCATCAGAGTTCCTATCTAAGGCATGTCATATCTATTAGATAAGGAAATAGACCTGGAAATACAATCTGCTTTTCAAGTGATCCATCTGTGCATTCTGAAGGAGATGAGTCTCTTAAAAAGCTATTTAAGACACATAAGAAACTGACTATCAAGTTCCTGAATCGCAAATGGGACATCTCCTCGCTGAAATCGCATATCGATCACAAAATTATCCCAAGAGGCCTTAGGAAAGGATAATTCCCGCTGGCCACTTACATACTCCCCGCTTTCTAAACTATGGAAAGAAAGCTGTCTGGAGAGGGGCCTTGACACTCTGCGCATGATAGTGAATGAGGAAGAATTACAACTTGAAGAAATTAGAATAGAGATCGACAATAGTGTTAAACTCCTTGAACCATTTAAATCAGATCCAAACTTTGATAAAAGTAATGACCTTTTGAAAAAAGAAGTTGAAAGAACACAAAAATACCTAAAAGCAAGTAAACAGGAAAAATTTAAACAAAACCTAGCTGACTGGGAAAGAGAAGATATCTTTGATCCCACCATACCCAGGGGCAGGAGTAGATCCCGCAAAGGACGGGGCCATAGGTCCAAAACCCCTCAACCCACTAACTACTCCTCAGACAGTGATCTTGATTCCCAGGAAAAATCTGTCATTTTTTTAGAGAAGGGCGGCGCCACCGCGGAAAAAAATAGGTACCAAGAAAGGAATAAACAAACCAATACTAAAAGGGAGAGCGGGCACCAAAAATCACGATCAGGACCACGCAAGCGGACGAGACAGCGACAGACCAATGAGAGAGCTTTGATCCAGACGTCATTAATCCCTGCCCCATCACTATCGCCCACTAAACCGACAACACCGACCTCAAACCATACTGATATGAAAGTTGTTAATCTATCAGACTTCCAATTGAACGAGCATCATATCTCCCTCTTACAAAAGGGACTTTCATTCTCGCCCAAATCGGCAATGAATGAATTTGAAGTATATAAGGATATTAGCCTCTTTCTTAGGAAAATAATCTTTAGATACTGGCATAATGAAAGAGAGCAGAAATCAGATATGACTGACACTAATAAAGAGGAACGAGAGGCCCTTGATGCACTAGTCTCCCTCTTACAAGAAAATGAGGACTTTGACTTGGAGGACGACACTATAGTCCCTGTATCTGATGCCCCACGCAATTCCAATCTTAGAATAAAATCATTAAAGATGCCGGCATTGTCAAAACACAAATGGATCCAGCTTTTCCTGGAACAGGTACAAAAAGACCTGTCCAGGATTAATTGGAACTGGAGAGGGATTGATAACATTACCAAAGAGGAGAGAAAGGCATGTAGGGAGCTGGAGATGGCTACAGATATAGTTATCAAGAGTAGTGACAAGGGGGGCAATACGGTCCTACTGCCCCAACAAATGTATGAAAATGAGGTGATGCGCCTTTTGGGCGACAAAAATACCTATCAAAAACTTGTGAGTAACCCCTTTGTCGCTATTATTGATGATCTCAACTATAGACTTAGGTTCGCCCATGAGAACGTTTACGAACAAAGCCGAGAATATGAATATATAAAGGTCACTGAATTTAACACTCCCACTTTTATATTATTCCTAAGCTCCACAAATCAGCCACTAATCCCCCTGGGAGGCCTATAGTGTCAGCAGTCAAAGGACCCCTGGAGAGAGTCGGGAATATATTGATGCACTCATCAAAGATCTGGTTCATGGGCTCTCCTCTTATGTTCAGGATACTCGGGATGTTCTGAGTCATCTTGATGGGTGGTCTTACCCACGGGGCCCTACTCGTGGGGATCGACGTTGAATCCCTGTATACGTCGATACCCCATGAGTGGGGACTCAGGGCGGTGGACCACTTTCTTGCCAAAAGTTCCCAACCTGGCAGCACAGAATGAGTTCATCATTGACACTCTGCAATTCATGCTTGAGCATAACTGCTTCCAATTCATGAATACAAACTATCGCCAGACTAGGGGAACCTCAATGGGAGCCGCTTGGGCTCCATCCTATGCATGTATTACATCTAGGGCTTTGGGAACATGAAATAGTGTACGCCTCATCTCTGTACCTCGGCCACTGTTGTCTGTGGCTGAGGTACATAGATGACGTGATCATGACTGGGTGGGTACCCCCAAGAGCTAGATTCATTCATGGAAGAACTAAACCAGAATGAGAGCAATATAAGGCTGACCTATACCTGGCATAGGGAATCCGTGTCTTTCCTTGATCTAACCCTATTCGCCCAAAATGTAAAATTCTGACCAAAACCTTTAGAAAAGAGACTGCGGCGAATACACTCCTCTATGCTACCAGTGACCACCCTAGATCGCTTATTCATGGTATTCCAGTTTGGACAGTTCTCCGAACTCGAAGGAACTGTTCTAACGAAAATGACTTTGCATCTGAATCGCAAGACCTGTACAGCAGGTTTAGGGAGAGAGGATACTCCCATAACTGCATTCGTAAAGCCAAGAAACGTGCATACCAAACGGATAGAAAGGATCTTCTTGCTAAACGAAGTGTGGATAGGTTACAAGCACCTAAAACTCAAACACCCCAATCAGGATAATAACAAAATATGGTGAACAGTGGAAAAGGTAAAATCCATACTTAATCAGCACTGGCACATATTATCTGAAGCACCCATCTTGGGAAGTTTTGTTGGTGTTCGTCCCTTCTAACAGCAAGAAGATCCACTAACTTAAAAGACTGTCTGGTACACTCTGAGTACCAGAGAACTACTAAACCCAACTGCTTACAGATCTGCCACCTCTAAAAGGGATGTATCCCTGTGGTAGATGCTCCATGTGTAAATATATAGAAAAAACTGATACCTTTCATAGTGCCGATGGCACTAAACACTTCAGAATCAACAGTTTCATTAACTGCTCGACTACTCGAGTAATCTACCTACTCACCTGTCCGTGCGGTCTGATGTATGTCGGTAAGACTAAACGTCAACTGAAAATCCGCCTAAGTGAACATGTCCAAAGCATTAACAAAAAAGATGACGATCGACCACTATCTCTACATTTTCTAAAATACCACAATGGTGTCCCGGATGGACTTAGATGTAGGGGTATCTACAGGCTTAATCTACCCCCAAGGAGGGGCGATTTTGACAGGATTCTCTATCGCAAAGAGAAAATGTGGATATACAATATAGGCAGTCTCCAGCCTCAGGGTTAAATAATGAATGCAATCTAGCGGTCTTTTTTGGACCCCTAGATCACCCTTTATGGGTCACAGTATTACAATGGTTGTTGAAATACCCTCTATGTCTAGCTTAAATTACCTAGGGTACATGACCTATGCTGCCTTATTGAATGGAATTTATCGTGGGGTCATCCTATCCTCTTCAAGTTTAGCTGATCTTTTGCCTATATATACCCCCCATTTTAATGGGATGACTCTAAAAAAATGTTCAATCTAAGTATTCTGTATGTTTTCATGAAAAAGGCATCCATTACTGGCAATTTGTTATTCTACTATAGCTAAACTCCCTGCCTCATCACACCCCATAATACTCCATCTCCTTTCCCTTCCCCCCCTCTTTCTTTTCCTGATCTTGCCTGTACATGAGACTTATACCTGAGTGCCTTCAAACTATATGCAATACCTGTGTGCAAAATCGGAAGATATTGGCACTGAGTGAGGAATGGAAATCTATGTAAATTATCCCTTTGCGACGTAAATGGTTAATAACCTCATTGGTTGATATATACCTTTTAGATTTACTATACCATTTTTCCTCAAACCAGTGTCATCTTCCCTATTAACAGGATACACCCTGCTATACAATCTTATTTCTAATGTGATAAGATAATAATTCTTTATATTCACTACTTTTATTTTATTTTTTTACTTGGGTATTTAAAAAATTCCGGCAAAAGCTACCATATCACTCCACTAGTTAGTCTGTTTGTCTTGAATGTCACTGTGTTGGATGTATCTGATTTCTAATTAACCCAGCTGAAATCAAACATTACTAATGACCCTGGGCTATTTAATGGGAGATCTTGAACACACATCTATGCTCCGATGAAGATCTGTTAGGATCGAAACATGTAAGCATCACGCTTATCAGCGATGAAGCAGGACTGACCACCACTACAGCCACCTGATTATATTTTTACTGGGGGCCTTCTCTCCCAACTTAAGAATCTATTTTTACTGCAGCATACACCACTGCACGGACATCACTTTGAGACATACAGCAAGTATTTTAAAACTGCATGCTGACTTCTTATTGCCTATCTACACTGCCATCTACTGGCATTCAAAGACATTACAAAGGCATCTATTCACCCTGGAACTGAATGTCTGGCCTTGTATGCAGAGGACCTGATTTGAGGCGCACTTCCACCATACCACTGAAGGAATCTGCAAAAAAAACGCCGGCCTCTGTAACCAGAGGAATCTCTGAAATCTACAGATACTGACTACTTTCCAAGGGTGGTAAGATCTAAGCAATAAGCAGTTTTTGATATTGTGATCTGGTTTTTCAGCTGTACCGAAGTATGGTACATCTTGCTGATTGCAGCCTCTACAGCAATCCTTGCTTGGTTCCAACAGATCCCATTATATGGTAATCAAACCTATCACTGCCAAACTAGCAGTGTTTCCAATGACTTACTTGCTGCTGTCTACCATTGAATTGTAGTTCTATCTACTTCATCTCCATGTGGAATTTGTCCTCTATGAACTGGTGATAGAATTGATTGGAACTGTATCCAGCTTCACAGATTTTTTTGCAGCTATACTATCCTCAATCTAGCCGTGTGATTTATATATTCTTTATCATGCCCCAGTTCTTTGATTCCTGCAGGTGTATGTAAGCTGTGTGTATGATTGTGGTGGCCACTTGTCCTTGTTTAGACTAACGTCTAATTTTATTAGTGCTGTGGAGATACTGGCACTTTTTGTGTTATTAATGTGTTTTTTTATGTGGATAATTAATAAATTGCAGTCATATTTATCCGTATTCCTTTTTGACCAATTCTTTTTTTCTCTCCCAATTTTTGATGGACGGTAACATTGATGGTAACATGGACGGTAAGCTGCCACCCCCCCAGGTCCTCATGGACACTACCACAAGCCCCGAGGGGCTCCCTGCAGCACAGGTGGGGTGGGGGGAATGTCAGGTGGGACCCCTCCCAGTGGACTGTGCAGCCTATGACTATATCCGGCAGTTGGGGGGGTCCCATGGGGGCTCCCCCCCAGTACAGGTTGAGTCCCAAGGGGCTGGTGAGGTCGCAGAGGGGTCTGGGTGGGGGAGTTTGGTGGGGGAGGTACCCCACTCTGCTGTGACCCCGGGGGGGGAGCCTGTAGTCAGGCCAAGGGTGGTGGGTCAGGGGGGTCAGGGTAGTTCAGTGGGGGTGGGTGCAACGCCACTGGCAGGGATGAGGGCCCCCCCATCCCCCCCCCCCACTTCTGGGGGTGCTGAGGACATCTTTCGGGGGTCTCCGGAGGCCAACTTATTGTCTGCCCTAAAGGGGGGTCGCTCTTTCGCCCAGGTGGCGGGCTCTGGACCACCTGTACAGCCGGTTTGGCGCCCAGAACTTCCGCGCGCCCCCTGTTGACCAGGAGAGGACGCAGGGGTCGGCGTGGACGAGGGGTACAGGTGGTCCAGAGAGGAGGCGTAGGAATGTTGTCCAGCTTCGGTACGAGGGTCCGGACCCCTGCCCCGCCCGAGGTGAGGTGGTGGGCCTGGTACTCTCCTTGGGTTTTGGGGTGGGTGACCTTTTTGCTGTCATCCATCCCACCAACACACAGGAGTTTGATATAAGTTTTGTCACTCCCGTGTGTATGGAATGCTTCATCACCAGCTTTGGGCTGGTGAGGGGCGTTGACCCTTGGAAGAAGTACAGGCTCATTCCCATCTCCAGGCAGGAGGAGGTTAAGAACATCACCATCCTGGTGAGGAATGAGTCGCTCCCTCCGGAGGACATTGCCACCTGGCTCAGGAGGTACGGGCAATTGCAAACCCCCCTGAGAAAGAACCTCGATGAGCGCGGGGTTTGGACCGGGGCTTGGTTGACCAGGATCCGGCTCAAGAGGGAGGGCAACAGTGTTGCCCACCTCCCTGGCAGCGCCTTCCTTGGCAGAGACCGGATCCTGGCCTTCTACCCGGGCCAGCCCCACCGCTGCTTTAAGTGTGGCAGCCCGACCCGCATGAGTTTGGACTGTACGGTGGTCAGATGTAGCCGGTGCCTTGAGTTTGGCCACCAGTCCGACTCATGTGAGAAGATCTGTTGCAACCTTTGTGGTGAGATGGGGCACCCATTCAGTAGGTGCCCCAAAGCATATCGGGGTTCTTTCTCGGGGGGACCTCCCGGGCCGGGAGCGGCCGAAGCCCCCCCGGCGAGTGATGGCCGGGGGGGTGGGGATCCTGGGGCCCCTAATGCCCCTCCGGAGGGACCAACAGGCCCACAGCCTCAAAGAAGGCGGAGCAGGCGTGGGCGAGGGGCTCCCCCCCGGGAGACACGGGCTCAGTTGGCCAGGAGGCTCCCGATCCTCCGGAAGGCGAAGCCGGTGGGGAGGAGTTGGGGAGGCCTGGGACCCCGGCTTTCCCTTCCTTTTGTTGCAGGGCCAATCCCCATCCCCCTTCCCCCTCCTAAGCCTGTTCCATCTGCCCCCACGTGCAACCCACCCTCACCTTCCCCTCCTCGTCCCCCCCCTCCCAAGTCCCGTCCCCCCTCCCCCTTCTTCTCCCAAGTCTGATCCCCTTCCTGTCCCCCCCCTGTTTCTGGCCCCCCTTCTGCCTCTCCCATCCCCCCCCCTTCTGGACCCAGGGTCTCCTCAGGCCTTGTGGCCATGGAGACGGAGGCTGCTCGGGCCTCCTCTAAAAGGGAGATCTCGAGCAGCGCGTCTGAGGAGGGGGGTGGCGTAGTCACCTCGGAGAGATGGCAGGAGTGGGAGCAGGTGAGACATAAAAAGAAGAAGGGGAAGGCTGCTAAATCTGGGGGCGGAAGGTCCCCTGTGAAGGGTGGGGTTCCCCCAGGGGCACGAAGTGGGGTGTCCCTGGGGAACCCGTTTGGTATCCTCTCCTCCTCCTCGGACTCAGAGGAGGAGGGAGTGTAAATATGTAAATATGTTTTGGTGTTTGTAGTATGAAGGAGAACGTGACCCTTTCAGTCATTTTGATGGCGGTACCCTCTCCAATACGGCTTGCGACCATTAATGTCGCAAGTATTCGTTCTACAGGAGCTCGCTTTATGGCCTTTGATTTTCTCAGCCGTGTTGAAGCTGACATTTTGTTTTTGCAAGAGACCTGGCTGGCATCTGTGGCAGAGATGCATCTAGCAAAGAGGGAGTGGAGGTGTGGGCCCTCCCTCTGGTCTCTTGCGGCCGAGCCTTGTAGCGGAGTTGCAGTGCTATTTAAAACTGGTTGTTGGCTTGCCGGCGAGTGATTGAAGTGGAGATTGGTAGATGTCTGGTGGTGGACGCCGTTGTGAGGGGGCAATTCCTCCGGCTCATTAATTTTTATGGGCCTCAAACTAAGTGGGAGAGGAAGAGCCTCCTTACGGCGGTTAAGCCTTATCTTTTTACATCCCAGCAGGTGATCTTTGGTGGTGACTTCAATATGATCACTAGGCCCAAAGACCGGGCAGGTGCCGCCAACCCTCTGGGATATGATAGTACTTTTTTGAATAGCGTAGTGAGGGAGGCCGGGTTGGTGGATGTGCACGTTCGTCACCTCCCCAACCTCACTGGTTTCACATTTGCCTGAGGTAGTTCTAAGAGTAGATTAGATAGGTTTTTTTTAAAGGAGGACTCTGCCTGCTCAGCTCCCGAGCTGCAGTCAGTGGAGTTCTCCGATCACTGTATGGTATCTGTGGCCCTGAATGTCGCGGACACTCCTCAGAAAGGGAGGGGTTTGTGGCGCCTGAATGGGTCGCTACTGGAGGATCCTGAGGTTAGGGAAGCCTATGAGGTTTTCTTCCTGGACCAGACCTCGCTCCTTGAGGACAAAAAAGGAGAAAGAAAGGCGCACCAGCCTCGTGTACTACCGTTTGGCAAATTTTAATGAAAAATTAAAATAATGAAAGCTACTCACAAACAAAGAATGATAAAAGGCTTGTCAAACGATAATTGAAATACCCCTCAAACCACACTCCAGAATGTAGGGGGGGGGTTGGCGAGGAGCGTTGCTGCTTGGCTGACGCGTTTCGAGGTAACAGAGACCTCTTCCTCAGCAGGAGTGATGTTCGTCCATTGGGTCTTTTGATTCCTCATCTCTGTGTAAGCCATCCATGTAAGTAGTCTTTGCTTTATGCTTGTCTGTGCCCATCATTTCTTTCTCCCTCTCTCTCCTTCCCCATGTGCACTCCATGCTTTCCCCTTTATGTACATTTCTTTTCCCTCTGTCATCAGCGATCACTTCACTGAGATTTATGATGTACAGTAGGTGCAGTTGTAGTCCTCATCGCCGGATCTACAGTACACCTCCCCCACCCTGTGCATCTTATCAGCAAGTACTACCATATATTTTTTTATATGTCCCTATATTTATATTTATATTTTTATTTATATATATACACTTTCTGTATGTATTTGATTTTGATTTTGATTTTACTTTACACATTTTTTCTTTAGCATCAATACTACTATCAGTACTACTATTTGCTGTGCACAATCAACAAATTGATCAGGCAGACCATATCTCCTCAGAAGCAGCCAAAGGTACTCATGGTTCACCCGATCCAATGCTTAAGCCTGATCCAGTGCAAGCAGATACCGCTCGCTGCCATCAGCCCTGCACCTTTCCACAGCCTCCCGGACGTTCAGGACGGCACCAAAAGTGCCCCGGCCAGGAATTGTGCAGTGCTGAGAGGGAGACAGCATCCTGCCCGCCAAAGCAGACAGACGTGTAAACAAGATCTTTGCCAGTATCTTCCTATCTGTGGTAAGAAGGGCGATTGGACGCCAATTCTCCACCACAGACGGATCTTTCCCCTTTGACAGAAGGATCAGAGCTGACCTTCTCATTGAGGGAGGCAGCAGGCCATAGGCCAAACATTCACTAAACACGTCCCTCAGATGAGGAGCCAAGAGGCTCTTAAAGGTTTTGTAGAATTCGGCCGTGAGTCCATCGGGCCCAGGCGACTTTTTAGAAGCTAGAGAGCTGATAGCCTGCTCGACTTCAGCTACCGAGATCTCATCTGTCAGAGAGTCAGGGAATACCCTGACTTTCTCCATGTCTAGAGGCCGCTTCTTCAGGAGGTCCGAAAAGTGGTCTCTGACGACACCCAGGATCCCCGATCTGGACCGGACCAGAGATCCCGAGGCATCCTTCAGGCCGTGTACGACCTTCGAACTCGCCGCCTCACCACAGCTCCTGTAGGGATCAGGAGAGTTAAACTTCCCATAATCCCTCTCCAAAACCAGGGAGGCGAGACGGTCGTACTGACACTCCTTCATCTGCGCTTTCAAACCGGAATATCTGTTCCCGAGAGCCCCCAGAGGACACCAGGAGGTCAAGCTGCCTGCGTAGTTTCTGGTAGGCCTGGTACTTGGAAGCTGCCCTGTACCCAGAGATTTCCCGGAAAAAGTCGCCAGACCTCTTTTTAACTACTTCCCACCACTCAAGGCGGGAGCAGTTGCCCTCAAGGAGCGAGGTCTGGTCCTGGAAGAAAACCTCATAGGCTTCCCTAACCTCAGGATCCTCCAGTAGCGACCCAAGGACTGGCTCTTGCTGTTCTTGAGGGAGTGGGGGGAGGGGGGAGGCCCCTGGCATTGAAGGCACTGAGGCAGTGGTCGATAACTGCCCTTGAGGTGGGGGCTCTCTGGGTCGGCGTGAGCTGTACCTGAGGGTCATGGCCTCGGACATTTTGAAGCCCCTGTCTTTAAGGGACTGTCCTGAGAGGGTCCTCACGGAGGGGGTTAGCCCTCTTTGAATTCTTCCAGAATTCCGAACAAGTTTTGGGATCTTGCATGGAGGTCGTTCCATGGACGACTGTACGTCCGTGCAAATCTCATATATCTGAACCTAGGGGACAGGGGCTGTCCCCGACGGGAATGTGGAGGGACATTGGAGACCATGGACCATTTTCTGGTCCAATGTCCCTCCACATGGAGGTTCTTACGGGGGTAGGGGGTGCCATTGGCTACCCCCGCCTTCCGGCCCTGACCTATGCTGAGCGGGTGTATGGTGACTTCGGGGTCCGCAGGGGTTTTGAGTTATCGTCACTTTATTTAGTCAGCGTAGTTGTGCTTTACTACACTTGGCACGCTCGGTGTTTGGTGTCCACTAGGGACAAAATCCTGTCTGTGCATGAGGTGGTGGGCGATATCTTTCGGGAGTTGGTGAAGGTGCGGGATCTGGAAAGGAGCAGGGTCGGGCCTGAGAGGTGTGCCCATTTAAGGAGAGGGTTCCTCTTCCAGCCCCCTTAGGCCATGACCCTGCCCCTCTCCATGGGTAGGGGCAACTTTCCTTTCTCACCCCCCCTTAGATTTGTTTATAGTTTATTTTTGAAATAAGGCTACAGACATGTCTGATTATCATGTTCTCGCTCATACGTGGGTTGTAGGTATTTGTTGTTCTGGTGGTGGGGTGTGTTGTGGGTTGGCGATGATCTGGACAGTAGTGGTTTTTATGGACTTTAATGTTTCCCTACTGTACCAGTGAGCCATTTTAAGTTGGTTTTGTTCTTTTTTTGTTGGCAATGATCTGGACAAGCTTTTTCTGATGGACTTTAAAGACTTTTTCTTGTACCAGTGAGCCTGTTGTAAATACCCGTTCTAATGTTGTTGTGGTTTTTTTTTTTTTTTTTTTTTTTTGCAGTTATTTTCTTGGAGGGTGGTATGATGGTTTGTGTGTGTTGTTTGTTTTGTGTTATTTAGTTTATTTTGTATATTAACTTTTTTATGGTCGTAGTTTTAAAAATAAAAATCTCCAGACCAAAAAAGCTTCCAGCTCCTCCCAGTTTGGTCATTCCACTTCCTGCTGGAGTAGAGAGAAGACCTGTCTTCCAGAGCTCCTGTGTTCCAGAGGATCCAGCCACCTAGGACCAGCCTCCAGCCCCAGCCCCCAGCCCCCGGCCCCAGAAGAGGGGAGGGATGGCCTCCCTCAGCCCAGGTGAAGGACCAGCATCCGGCCTCCGGAGTAACCAGCAGCACCTGCCCTCCTCCAGCCAAACGATGATCAGCAGAGAGGAACGGCTCTTTCTGGACACCCAGGAGGGTCTCTTAGACTGGACTACCACACTACCAGGTGAGACTGAGGCCAAAGCCAGGAAGAGGTGTGATAAGATCAAGTCCCTGCTGGTTAGGATAGCCCAGGCCTGCGTGGAAAAAATGACAGCTCTCGCAGGCCTGAGGGACAAGAGGGACAGGTGCTCTAGTAGTAAGAGGTCGGAATATAGGGGGGCCATCAATACCCTCAGGCTTGAGGTCAATGAGATCTGGGGTTACCTGGGAGGCTTTTTTGAACGTGGGGCTGGAGAGGTGAGCTTTCTTGAGGAGCTCCAGAAGACCCTCCAGCAGGCTAGCCAATCAGGAAGTCAGACGGCAAGGAGGAGCAGCGGGCGGTCAGGGTCCCAAACCTCCAAGCAGCCGGGGAAGTCAGGAGAGCCTGGGTGTAGTGGGGGGGGGTGGAAGCTCTGGTGGTGCAGGGCCCAGTAAGGCCATAAAACCTGGGGAGGGCTCCCGAGAGCCGATCCCTCGGTCCGTGAAAAAAAGGGGCTGGGGGTTGGCTATGACAGGGGAGCCCAGTGATCCAGGAGGCCGCAGGGCCCAGGCGCCGCCGGAGGTACCCCCCCGGTGTCTTCGGGTCAGCATGCCCAGGCTCCCTCAGGATGGTCACGCTGCCACAGCTGGGGCCCACCATGTGCCGGCCTCCATGACCCCTCAGCGTGCAGTAGAGCGGGATGATCTGGCAGTGAAAGTGTCAGGGACTGCTCCTGCAGCTGCTATGTCACCGGGAGAGGGGCAGGTGCATGGTGGAGGTATAATAACAAAGTCAGCTTCAGGCAAACAGCTGGTGTGTAGTGTGACCAAGATGGCGCCGGCTGCTGGGGGAGGAGCAGCTGAGGCCACATTCCCCAGTGGGAACCAACCCCTTTTCAGGGAAGGGGGATGGTCCCTCCGAAGGGGCATTAGGGGCTCCAGGATCCCCACCCCCCCGGCCATCACTCGCCGAGGTGAGGTGGTGGGCCTGGTACTCTCCTTGGGTTTTGGGGTGGGTGACCTTTTTGCGGTCATCCATCCCACCAACACACGGGAGTTTGATATAAGTTTTGTCACTCCCGTGTGTATGGAACGCTTCATCACCAGCTTTGGGTTGGTGAGGGGCGTTGACCCTTGGAAGAGGTACAGGCTCATTCCCATCTCCAGGCAGGAGGAGGTTAAGAACATCACCATCCTGGTGAGGAATGAGTCGCTCCCTCCGGAGGACATTGCCACCTGGCTTGGGAGGTACGGGCAGTTGCAGACCCCCCTGAGGAAGAACCTTGATGAGCGCGGGGTCTGGGACCGGGGCTTGGTTGGCCAGGATCCGGCTTAAGAGGGAGGGCAACAGTGTTGCCCACCTCCCTGGCAGCGCCTTCCTGGGCAGAGACCGGATCCTGGCCTTCTACCCGGGACAGCCCCGTCATTGCTTCAAGTGCGGCAGCCCGACCCACATGAGCTCGGACTGCACGGTGGTCAGATGTGGCCGGTGCCACGAGTTTGGCCACCTGTCCGAGTCATGTGGGAAGATAT
Organism: Rana temporaria; assembly: GCF_905171775.1. Lineage (NCBI taxonomy): Eukaryota > Metazoa > Chordata > Amphibia > Anura > Ranidae > Rana > Rana temporaria. Next base: position 375,467,489 of record NC_053489.1, read on the forward strand.
GCTGCAACTTGTGTGGTGAGATGGGGCACCCGTTTAGCAGGTGCCCCAAAGCATATCGGGGTTCTTCCTCAGGGGGGGGACCTCCTGGGCCGGGAGCGGCCGAAGCCCCCCCGGCGAGTGATGGCCGGGGGGGTGGGGATCCTGGAGCCCCTAATGCCCCTTCGGAGGGACCAACAGGCCCGCAGCCTCAAAGAAGGCGGAGCAGGCGTGGGCGAGGGGCTCCCCCCCCGGGAGACACGGGCTCAGTTGGCCAGGAGGCTCCCGATCCTCCGGAAGGCAGAGCCGGTGGGGAGGGAATCGGGAGGGCCTGGAGGTCCTGGGTCTGAGGATCCGGGGGCCGGGCCTTTCCCTCCTTTTGTTGCAGGGCCAATCCCCACCCCCCTTCCCCCCCACCTACTTGCCCCCTCCCATCACCTGGCCCTAAAAAAAAAAAACCCTCCTCGTACTCCCCCCCCCTCGTCCCCCCCCTCCCAAGTCCCGTCCCCCCCCCTCCCCCTTCTTCCTCCCATGCAGTAGGATCTGGTTCCCCCCTGTCCCCTCCCCTATCTCTGGCCCCCCTCCTGCCTCTCCTATCCCCCCCCCTTCTGGACCCAGGGCTATGGCCATGGAGACGGATGCTGCTCGGGCCTCGCATAAGAGGGCTAAGGAGGTCTCGAGCAGCGGGTCTGAGGAGGGGGGGTGGTGTTGTCACCTCGGAGAAATGGCAGGAGGGGGGCAAGTCAGACATAGGAGGAAGAAGGGGCAGGCTAATAAATCTGGGGGCGGGAAGCTCCTTGCGAAGGGTGGGGTTCCCCCAGGGGCACGAAGTGGGGTGTCCCTGGGGAACCCGTTCAGTGTCCTCTCCTCCTCGGATTCCGAGGGGGGAGGAGGAAGTGTAAATATGTGTATAGGTTTATGCATTATGTAGTATGAAGGAGAACGTGACCCTTTCAATCATTTTGATGGCGGTACCCTCTCCAATACGGCTTGCGACCATTAATGTCGCAAGTATTCGTTCTGCACGAGCTCGTTTTATGGCCTTTGATTTTCTCAGCCGTGTTGAAGCTGACATTTTGTTTTTGCAGGAGACCTGGCTGGCATCTGTGGCAAGAGATGCATCTAGCAAAGAGGGAGTGGAGATGTGGGCCCTCCCTCTGGTCTCTTGCGGCCGAGCCCTGCAGTGGTGTTGCGGTCCTTTTTAAGACTGGTTCGGTGGCTTGCCGGCGAGTGATTGAAGTGGAGATTGGTAGATGTCTGGTGGTGGACGCTGTCGTGAGGGGGCAATTCCTCCGGCTCATTAATTTTTATGGGCCTCAAACTAAGAGGGAGAGGAAGAGCCTCCTTACGGCGGTTAAGCCTTATCTTTTACATCCCAGCAGGTGATCTTTGGTGGTGACTTCAATATGATTACTAGGCCCAAAGACCGGGCAGGTGCCGCCAACCCTCTGGGATATGATAGTACTTTTTTGAATAGCGTAGTGAGGGAGGCCGGGTTGGTGGATGTGCACGTTCGTCACCTCCGCAACCTCACTGGTTTCACATTTTCCCGAGGTAGTTCTAAGAGTAGATTAGATAGGTTTTTTTTAAAGGGGGACTCTGCTTGCTCGGCTCCAGAGCTGCAGTCGGTGGAGTTCTCTGATCACTGTATGGTATCTGTGGCCCTGAATGTCGCCGACACTCCTCAGAAAGGGAGGGGTTTGTGGCACCTGAATGGGTCGCTACTGGAGGATCCTGAGGTTAGGGAAGCCTATGAGGTTTTCTTCCTGGATCAGACATCGCTCCTTGAGGGCAACTGCTCCCGCCTTGAATGGTGGGAAGTAGTTAAAAAGAGGTCTGGTGACTTTTTCCGGGAAATCTCTGGGTACAGGGCAGCTTCCAAGTACCAGGCCTACCAGAGACTACGCAGGCAGCTTGACCGCCTGGTGTCCTCTGGGGGCTCTCGGGAACAGATATCCGGTCTGAAGGCGCAGATGAAGGAGTGTCAGTACGACCGTCTCGCCTCCCTGGTTTTTGAGAGGGATTATGGGAAGTTTATCTCTCCTGATCCCTACAGGAGCTGTGGTGAGGCGGCGAGTTTGAAGGTCGTACACGGCCTGAAGGATGCCTCGGGATCTCTGGTCCGGTCCAGATCGGGGATCCTGGGTGTCGTCAGAGACCACTTTTCGGACCTCCTGAAGAAGCGGCCTCTAGACATGGAGAAAGTCAGGGAATTCCTTGATGAGACCCCACTGGAAGTGAGGTCTGACCTTCCTGACTCTCTGACAGAAGAGATCTCAGTGGCTGAAGTCGAGCAGGCTATCAGCTCTTTAGCATCTAAAAAGTCGCCTGGGCCCGATGGGCTCACGGCAGAGTTTTACAAAACCTTTAAGAGCCTCTTGGCTCCTCATTTGAGGGACATGTACCGTGAATGTTTGGCCTATGGCCTGCTGCCTCCCTCAATGAGAAGGTCAGCTCTGATCCTTCTGTCAAAGGGGAAAGACCCGTCTGTGGTGGAGAATTGGCGTCCGATCGCCCTTCTTACCACAGATAGGAAATTACTGGCAAAGATCTTGTTTACACGTCTGTCTGCTTTGGCGGGCAGGATGCTGTCTCCCTCTCAGCACTGCACAATTCCTGGCCGGGGCACTTTTGGTGCCTTCCTAAACGTCCGGAAGGCTGTGAAAAGGTGCAGGGCTGATGGCAGCGAGCGGTATCTGCTTGCACTGGATCAGGCTAAGGTGTTTGATCGGGTGAACCATGAGTACCTTTGGCTACTTCTGAGGAGATACGGTCTGCCTGATCAATTTGTTGATTGGCTACAGGTATTGTATAGGGGAGCTGAGAGCTTCCCTCTTGTCAACGGTTGGGTGGGTCGGGCCTTTGCTGTAGACTCTGGCGTCCGGCAGGGCTGCCCGTTGAGCCCCCTCCTGTACATCTTTGCTGTTGACTCCTTCGTAAGGAGGCTAGACTGCGAGCGTCTTGTGGGGGTTCCGGTGGGACCTGTCGGGGGTCCGGTTTCGGCAGTGAGGGTCGTGGCCTACGCGGATGACGTCTCGGTGGTGGTATCTGGTCGTGAGGAGGCCCATTATGTGGAATCCCAGATCGGGTGCTACTCTGAGGCGTCAGGTTCACTGGTCAATTGGGACAAGAGTGAAGTTTTCTGGATGGGGAAGGAGGGGGAGCAGTTCCCCCTTCCGGACGTGTTTCCCACGCCCGTACCAGAGATTCGAGTACTTGGCATTCATTTCGGCCCGGGTGATTATCCCAAGCTAAATTGGGAGCGCAGGCTGGTGAGTGCCACTCGGAAGGTGAAGGCCTGGAGAGGTTGGAAACTTTCCCTGAGGGAAAGGGTATGCTTGGTCAAGACGTACTTATTGCCTGAGTTTCTCTTTGTGAGCTATGTGTGTCTTTTGCCAGCATCTCTCTATGCTCGGGTCTATGGTCTGTTCTTCCTGCTGTTGTTGGGAAACAGACTGAACCTGATCAAGAGGGAGGTCACATACCGCCAGCGAAGGCAAGGAGGATTGGACATGGTCAACCCGGTGGTGTTCTTCATCATCATTTTTGTAAAGTACAACTTGCAGTCCATCTTTGTGGACGCACCTTCCTGGTGGGAATGTTCATGCAAGGTCTGGCTCTTGCTGTTCTTGAGGGAGTGGGGGAGGGGGAGGCCTGGCGATCTGAGGAGATCGCATGGGTATCTCCCGTCTTATGTCCCCCTGGCATTGAAGGTACTGAGGCAGTGGCGGATAACTGCCCTTGAGGTGGGCTCTCTGGGTCGGCGTGAGCTGTACCTGAGGGTCATGGCCTCGGACATTTTGAAGCCCCTGTCTTTAAGGGACTGTCCTGAGAGGGTCCTCACGGAGGGGTTAGCCCTCTTGAATTCTTCCAGAATACCAAATAAATTTTGGGATCTTGCATGGAGGTCGTTCCATCCGTCCGTGCAAATCTCAAGTATCTGAACCTAGGGGACAGGGGCTGTCCCTGACGGGATTGTGGAGGGACATTGGAGACCATGGACCATTTTCTGGTCCAATGTCCCTTCAACATGGAAGTTCTTATGGGGGTAGGGGGTGCCATTGGCTACCCCCGTCTTCCGGCCCTGACCTACGCTGAGCGAGTGTATGGTGACTTCAGGGTCCGCAGGGGTTTTGAGTTATCGTCATTTTATTTAGTCAGCGTAGTTGTGCTTTGCTACACTTGGCACGCTCGGTGTTTGGTGTCCACTAGGGACAAAATCCTGTCTGTGCATGAGGTGGTGGGCGATATCTTTCGGGAGTTGGTGAAGGTGCAGGATCTGGAAAGGAGCAGGGTCGGGCCTGAGAGGTGTGCCCATTTATGGAGGGGGTTCCTCTTACAGCCCCCTTAGGCCACGGCTCTGCCCCTCTCCAAGGGTAGGGACAGCTATCCTTTTTCACCCCCTTAGATTTTGTTTATGGTATTTTTTTTAAAAATAAGGCTACAGACATGTCTGACTATACTGTAATGTTCTCGCTCATACGTGGGTGGTAGGTATTTGTTGTTATGGTGGTGGGGTGTGTTGTGGGCAGTGTTGTAAGTAACGGCGTTTAAATAAACGCCGTTACGTAACGATTGCCTTTCTGCGGGTAACTAGTAATCTACCTGATTACTTTTACCCTTTTGGCAACGCCGTTCCCACTACATTGGCGGCGTTACCGAGATTACCGCCCCCCCCCCCCCCCCCCCGCCGCCGTCACCTAATTAATCACCGTGCGGGGAACATTACAGCTTGAATTTGAATAGCTGTCTGTTCCCCGCCCCGTATAGACACTCCCCTTGCTCGGGATTGGACGGCCGCGTGATCTGCACATTGATAGACAGGTCACCCATCCAATCCCGAACAAGGGGGAGTGTCTATACGCCGCGCCGCGTATAGACACTCCCCCTTGCTCGGGATTGGACGGGTGACCTGTCTATCAATGTGCAGATCACCCGGCCGTCCAATCCCGAGCAAGGGGAGTGTCTATACGGGGCGGGGAACAGACAGTTATTCAAATTCAAGCTGTAATGTTCCCCGCACGGTGATTAACTAGGCAGCGACGGACGGCATCTAGGTATGGGGAGACACATGGCTCATGGCTGCATACTGTAAGTGGGGGGGAGAAGAAACATGGCTCATGGCTGCATACTGTATGTGGGGGGGAGAAGACACATGGCTCATGGCTGCATACTGTATGTGGGGGGGGAGAAGACACATGGCTCATGGCTGCATACTGTATGTGGGGGGGGAGAAGACACATGGCTCGTGGCTGCATACTGTATGTGGGGGGGAGAAGACACATGGCTCATGGCTGCATACTGTATGTGGGGGGGGGAGAAGAAACATGGCTCATGGCTGCATACTGTATGTGGGGGGGAGAAGACACATGGCTCATGGCTGCATACTGTATGTGGGGGGAGAAGACACATGGCTCATGGCTGCATACTGTATGTGGGGGGGAGAAGACACATGGCTCATGGCTGCATACTGTATGTGGGGGGGAGAAGACACATGGCTCATGGCTGCATACTGTATGTGGGGGGGAGAAGACACATGGCATGGCTGCATACTGTATGTGGGGGGGAGAAGACGCATGGCTCATGGCCAGGGATGGACTGGCCATTGGGACTACAGGGAGTTTCCCGGTGGGCCGATGGCTCAGTGGGCCGGCTTCAGTGACAGCGGACCGCTGCCCCCCTTCACTCCTCTGTCTCTCCCTTCCCGCAGCACTCACCTCCTATCCCAGCGCTCACCAGGGGGGACAAAGAAGCGGGGGGAGGACCAGAGGAGCAGGGGATGACAACAGAGGAGCATGGGGGAGGGGACAGACAACTGACTCAACAGCTATGGCCTGGGAGTTTCTCACTTCTGCCTAACCTTGTCCCATAAGGGGGGGCACCAAACTGATTCTTTGCCCCGGGTGAAATAATGTCTAGCTTCCCCACTGGTACTGCCTATAAGAGTACCAGTAGAACAGCTAGTTGCCAGTGAAGGGGGAGAGGGGGCTTGGGTGGCCGGGTGCAGGAGTTGTGCGGCCGCCATGGGAGAGACCTGTCAAAGTGGGCCAGTCTGGATGAAGTCCAGGGCCAAATTTTTGTCCCAGTCCAGCCCTGCTCATGGTTGCATACTGTATGTGGGGGGGAGAAGACGCATGGCTCATGGCTGCATACTGTATGTGGGGGGGGGGAGAAGACACGTGGTTCATGACTGCATACTGTATGTGGGGGGGGGAGAAGACTCATGGCTGCATACTGTATGTGGGGGGGGGGGGAGACACATGGCTGCATTCTGTATGTGGGGGGCAGGCCCAGCTAATGCAATACTGTGTACAATTATTAATATCATCATCACACTCCACCTGCCCAGGCAGCAATACTGTACAATATAGATTCAGTGTGCACTGCAGCAGTGTCACTCACACTGCACACTGATTATATATTGTACAGTATTGCTGGGCAGGTGGAGTGTGATGATGATATTAATAATTGTACACAGTACGAAATGTTCTAAAATACTGTATATAGTGTTTTTATTCTTCAATCAGTTAATATAAACATCTTTGATACTAAAGATGTTATAGAACGTAATAGCATTGTAGAATATAAAAAAAAAAAATCTCAGTTACTTTTCCGAGTAACTAGTTACTTTGCTAATAAAGTAACTGAGTCACTAACTCACTTACTTTTTCGGGCAAGTAACTTGTAATTGTAACTAGTTACTTTTTTAAAGGAAGATGAACAACACTGGTTGTGGGTTTGGCGATGATCTGGACAGTAGTGGTTTCTATGGACTTTAATATTTCCCTACTGTACCAGTGAGCCGTTTTAAGTTGGTTTTGTTCTTTTTGTTGGCAATGATCAGGACATGCTTTTTCTGACGGACTATAAAGACTTTTTCTTGTACCAGTGAGCCTGTTGTAAATACCCGTTCTAATGTTGTTGGTTTTTTTTTTTTCTTTTTTTTTTACTTTTTGCAGTTATTTTCTTGGAGGGTGGAGGTCGGTGGTATGATGATATTATGTTTGTTGTTTGTTTTATGTTACTTTGTTTATTTTGTCTATTGTTTAAATTTTTGGTCGAAGTTTAAATAAAAAAATCTCCAGACCAAACCAGTTCCAGCTCCTCCCACTTTTGTCATTCTACTTCCTGCTGGAGCAGTGAGAAGACCTGTTTCCTGAGTTCCAAAGATCCAGCCTCCGGCCTTCGGAAGAACCAGCAGCACCTGCCCTCCAGCCAGAGCACCACCGCCATCAGCAGGGAGGACCGTCTCTTCCTAGGGACCCAGGAAGGACTATCTGATTGGACCGCTCCCCAACCAGGTGAGACGGAGGCTAAAGCTAGGAAGAGGCGGGATAAGATCAAATCCCTGCTGGTGAGGATATCCCAGGCCTACGTAGAAAAAATGACAACTCTCGCAGGCCTGAGGAGCAAGAGGGACAGGTGCTCCAGTAACAAGAGGTCGGAGTACAGGGGGGCCATCAACACCTTGAGGCTAGAGGTGAAGGAGATATGGGGGTATTTGGAAGTTTTTTTTGAGTGTGGGGCTGGAGAGGTGAGCTTCCTAGAGGAGCTCAGGAAGACCCTCCAGCAGGCAAGCAAGGAAGGAAGCCAGGCGGTGAGGAGGAGTGGGCGGTCAGGGTCCCAACCCTCCCAGAAGCTGGGGAAGCCAGAGGAGCCTGGGACTAGTGTGGAGGGGGGTGTAAGCTCCGGTGGTGTGGGGCCCAGTAAGACCATAAAACCTGGGGAGGGCCCCCGGGAGTCGGGCTCCCAGTCCATGGAAGGGACTTGGGGTGTGGCTAACCTCGAGGGGCCCAATGATCCAGGAGGTCGCTGGGCCCGAAGCACCACTGGGGGGAACCCCCCGGCGTTTGCAGGTCATCGTGCCCAGGCTCCCAGGTGACCATGGTGCGGTAGCCCCCCGCCATGTAGAGACCCCCATGACTGACCAGGAGAGGATGCAGGGGTCGAGGGGTACAGGTGGTCCAGAGAGGAGGCGTAGGAATGTTGTCCAGCTTCGGTACGAGGGTCCGGACCCCTGCCCCATCTGAGGTGAGGTGGTGGGCCTGGTGCTCTCCTTGGGTTTTGGAGTGGGTGACCTTTTTGCTGTCATCCATCCCACCAACACACAGGAGTTTGATATTAGTTTTGTCACTCCCGTGTGTATGGAACGCTTCATCACCAACTTTGGGTTGGTGAGGGGCGTTGACCCTTGGAAGAGGTACAGGCTCCTGCCCATCTCCAGGCAGGAGGAGGTAAAGAACATCACCATCCTGGTGAGGAACGAGTCGCTCCCTCCGAAGGACATTGCCACCTGGCTCGGGAGGTACGGGCAGTTGCAGACCCCCCTGAGGAAGAACCTTGATGAGCGCGGGGTCTGGACTGGGGCTTGGTTGACCAGGATCCGGCTCAAGAGGGAGGGCAACAGTGTTGCCCACCTCCCTGGCAGCGCCTTTCTTGGCAGAGACCGGATCCTGGCCTTCTACCCAGGACAGCCCCATCGTTGCTTCAAGTGCGGCAGCCCGACCCACATGAGCTCGGACTGCACGGTGGTCAGATGTGGCCGTTGCCACGAGTTTGGCCACCTGTCAGAGTCATGTGGGAAGATATGCTGCAACTTGTGTGGTGATATGGGGCACCCGTTTAGCAGGTGCCCCAAAGCATATCGGAGTTCTTCCTCAGGGGGGGGACCTCCCGGGTCGGGAACGGCCGAAGCTCCCCTGGCGAGTGATGACTGGGGGGGTGGGGATCCTGGAGCCCCTAGTGCTGCTCCGGAGGGACCAACAGGCCCATTGCCTCAAAGAAGACTCCGGTGGGACCTGTCGGGGGTCCGGTTTCAGCGGTGAGGATCGTGGCCTATGCGGATGATGTCTCGGTGGTGGTATCTGTTCGTGAGGAGGCCCATTATGTGGAATCCCAGATCGGGTGCTACTCTGAGGTGTCGGGCTCGCTGGTCAATTGGAGCAAGAGTGAAGTTTTCTGGATGGGGAAGGAGGGGGAGCAGTTCCCCCTTCCGGACGTGTTCCCCACGCCCGTACCAGAGATTCGAGTCCTTGGCATTCATTTTGGCCCGGGTGATTATCCCAAGCTAAATTGGGAGCGCAGGCTGGTGAGTGCCACTCGGAAGGTGAAGGCCTGGAAAGGTTGGAAACTTTCCCTGAGGGAAAGGGTTAGCTTGGTCAAGACGTACTTACTGCCTGAGTTTCTCTTTGTGAGCTACGCGTGTCTTTTGCCAGCATCTCTCTATGCTCGGGTCTATGGTCTGTTCTTCCTGCTGTTGTAGGGAAACGGACTGAACCTGATCAAGAGGGAGGTCACATACCGCCAGCGAAGGCGGTATGTGACCTCCCGGTGGTGTTCTTCATCATCATTTTTGTAAAGTACAACTTGCAGTCCATCTTTGTGGACGCGCCTTCCTGGTGGGAATGTTCATGCAAGGACTGGCTCTTGCTGTTCTTGAGGGAGTGGGGGGAGGGGGGGAGGCCCGGCAATCTGAGGAGATCGCATGGGTATCTCCCATCCTACGTCCCCCCTGGCATTGAATGTACTGAGGCAGTGGCGGATAACTGCCCTTGAGGTGGGCTCTCTGGGTCGGCGTGAGCTGTACCTGAGGGTCATGGCCTCGGACATTTTGAAGCCCCTGTCTTTAAGGGACTGTCCTGAGAGGGTCCTCACGAAGGGGTTAGCCCTCTTGAATTCTTCTAGAATTCCAAATAAGTTTTGGGATCTTGCATGGAGGTCGTTCCATGGACGACTGTACGTCCGTGCAAATCTCAAGTATCTGAACCTAGGGGACAGGGGCTGTCCCCGACGGGAATGTGGAGGGACATTGGAGACCATGGACCATTTTCTGGTCCAATGTCCCTTCAACATGGAGGTTCTTACGGGGGTGCCATTGGCTACCCCCGCCTTCCGGCCCTGACCTATGCTGAGCTAGTGTACGGTGACTTCGGGGTCCGCAGGGGTTTTGAGTTATCGTCACTTTATTTAGTCAGCGTAGTTGTGCTTTACTACACTTGGCACGCTCGGTCTTTGGTGTCCACTAGGGACAAAATCCTGTCTGTGCATGAGGTGGTGGGCGATATCTTTCGGGAGTTGGTGAATGTGCGGGATCTGGAGAGGAGCAGGTTCGGGCCTGAGAGGTGTGCCCATTTATGGAGGGGGTTACTCTTCCAGCCCCCTTAGGCCACGGCTCTGCCCCTCTCCACGGGTAGGGACAGCTATCCTTTTTTACCCCCTTAGATTTTGTTTATGGTATTTTTTTTAAATAAGGCTACAGACATGTCTGACTATCATGTTCTCGCTCATACGTGGGTTGTAGGTATTTGTTGTTATGGTGGTGGGATGTGTTGTGGGTTGGCGATGATCTGGACAGTAGTGGTTTCTATGGACTTTAATATTTCCCTACTGTACCAGTAAGCCGTTTTTAAGTTGGTTTTGTTCTTTTTGTTGGCAATGATCTGGACAAGCTTTTCTGATGGACTATAAAGACTTTCTCTTGTACCAGTGAGCCTGTTGTAAATACCCGTTCTGATGTTATTTTTCTTTCTTTGCAGTTTTTTTCTTGGAGGGTGGAGGTCGGTGGTATGATAGTTTGTGTGTTGTTTGTTTTGTGTTATTTTGTTTATTTTGTATATTTATTAACTTTTTTTGGTCGTAGTTATAAATAAAACATTTCCAGACTAAACCGGTTCCAGCTCCTCCCACTTTGTTCATTCCACTTCCTGAGTAGAGAGAAGACCTGTCTTCCAGAGCTCCTGTGTTCCAGAGGATCCAGCCACCTAAAGACCAGCCTCCAGCCCCAGCCCCCAGCCCCCAGCCCCAGCCCCCGGAAGAGGGGAGGGATGGCCTCCCTCAGCCCAGGTGAAGGACCAGCATCCGGCCTCCGGAGGAGCTAGCATCACCTGCCCTCCTCCAGCCAGACAAAGATCAGCAGGGATGACCGCCTCTTCCTGGGCACCCAGGAGGGTCTCTTAAACTGGACCACCACACTACCAGGTGAGACTGAGGACAAAGCCAGGAAGAGGTGTGATAAGATCAAGTCCCTGCTGGTTAGGATAGCCCAGGCCTGCGTGGAAAAAATGACAGCTCTCGCAGGCCTAAGGGACAAGAGGGACAGGTGCTCCAGCAATAAGAGGTCGGAGTATATGGGGGCCATCAATACCCTCAGGCTTGAGGTAAACGAGATTTGGGATTACCTAGGGTTTTTTTAACGTGGGGCTGGAGAGGTGAGCTTTCTTGAGGAGCTCCGGAAGACCCTCCAGCAGGCCAACCAGGAAGGAAGTCAGGCGGCAAGGAGGAGCAGCGGGCGGTCGGGGTCCCAAACCTCCAAGCAGCCGGGGAAGTCAGGAGAGCCTGGGTGTAGTGGGGGGGGTGGAAGCTCTGGTGGTGCAGGGCCCAGTAAGGCCATAAAACCTGGGGAGGGCTCCCGAGAGACGATCCCTCGGTCCGTGAAAAAAGGGGCTGGGGGGTTGGCTATGACAGGGGAGCCCAGTGATCCAGGAGGCCGCAGGGCCCAAGCGCCGCCGGGGTTACCCCCCCTGCGTCTACGGGTCAGCACACCCGGGCTCCCACAGGAGGGCCACGCTGCAATTGTGGAAGCCCGCTGTGTGCCTGTCTCCAGGACCCCTCAGCCTGCAGTAGAGCGGGAGGACCTGGCAGAGGCAGCGCCAGTGACTGCTCCTGCGGCTGGTAGTGAACAGGGTGAGAGGCAGGTGCATGGCGGTGAAGTACCAGTAAAAACATTAAAAGTACTTGTCTGCAGCGTGGCCAAGATGGCGTCGGCTGCTGGGGGAGGAGCAGCCAACAACAGGGACCAGGAAGTACCCCCCCCCCCCCCGTGAACCGGAAGTGCTCCCCCCGCGACCGGAAGTGCTCCCCCCGCGACCGGAAGTGCTCCCCCCGCGACCGGAAGTGCTCCCCCCGCGACCGGAAGTGACTTTCGGTGAATTTTCGGCTGGTGTCACCAGCACGGGAGTGGACCTGGGGGGTGATGGGCCGGTAAGCTGCCTACCCCCCAGGTCCCTATGGACACCAGCCCTGAAGGGCTTCCAGCGGCACAGGCAGGGTGGGGGGATTGGCAGGTGGGGCCCCTCCCGGAGGACAGTGCTGCATATGATTTTATCCGTCAGCTGGAGGGGTCCCAGGGGGGCATCCCCCCAGAGACAAGTGTGCGGGTTGAGTCCCAAGGGGCTGGTGAGGTCGCAGAGGGGTCTGGGTGGGGGAGTTTGGTGGGGGAGGTACCCCCCTCTGCTGTGGCCCCAGGGGGGGAGGAGCCTGTAGTCAGGCCAAGGGTGGTGGGTCAGGGGGGTCAGGGTAGTTCAGTGGGGGTGGGTGCAACACCACCGGCAGGGATGGGGGCCCCCCGTCCCCCCCACTTCTGGGGGTGCTGAGGGGGGTGCCCCGCTTCCGGAGAACATCTTTCGGGGGTCTCCGGAGGCCAACTTATTGTCTGCCCTGAAGGGGGGTCGCTCTTTCGCCCAGGTGGCGGGCTCTCGTGCCCCTCTGGACCACCTGTACAGCCGGTTTGGCGCCCAGAATTTCCGCGCCCCCCCTGCTGACCAGGAGAGGACGCAGGGGTCGGCGTGGACGAGGGGTACAGGTGGTCCAGAGAGGAGGCGTAGGAATGTTGTCCAGCTTCGGTACGAGGGTCCGGACCCCTGCCCCGCCCGAGGTGAGGTGGTGGGCCTGGCACTCTCCTTGGGTTTTGGGGTGGGTGACCTTTTTGCTGTCATCCATCCCACCAACACACGGGAGTTTGATATCAGTTTTGTCACTCCCGTGTGTATGGAATGCTTCATCACCAGCTTTGGGCTGGTGAGGGGCGTTGACCCTTGGAAGAAGTACAGGCTCATTCCCATCTCCAGGCAGGAGGAGGTTAAAAACATCACCATCCTGGTGAGGAATGAGTCGCTCCCTCCGGAGGACATTGCCACCTGGCTTGGGAGGTACGGGCAGTTGCAAACCCCCCTGAGAAAGAACCTTGATGAGCGCTGGGTTTGGACCGGGGCTTGGTTGACCAGGATCCGGCTCAAGAGGGAGGGCAACAGTGTTGCCCACCTCCCTGGCAGCGCCTTCCTGGGCAGAGACCGGATCCTGGCCTTCTACCCGGGCCAGCCCCGCCGCTGCTTTAAGTGTGGCAGCCCGACCCACATGAGTTCGGACTGTACGGTGGTCAGATGTAGCCGGTGCCTTGAGTTTGGCCACCAGTCCGACTCATGTGGGAAGATATGTTGCAATCTTTGTGGTGAGATGGGGCACCCATTCAGTAGGTGCCCCAAAGCATATCAGGGTTCTTTCTCAGGGGGGGGACCTCCCGGGCCGGGAGCGGCCGAAGCCCCCCCGGCGAGTGATGGCCGGGGGGGTGGGGATCCTGGGGCCCCTAATGCCCCTCCGGAGGGACCAACAGGCCCACAGCCTCAAAGAAGGTGGAGCAGGCGTGGGCGAGGGGCTCCCCCCCCGGGAGATACGGGCTCAGTTGGCCAGGAGGCTCCCGATCCTCCGGAAGGCGAAGCCGGTGGGGAGGAGTCGGGGAGGCCTGGGGGTCCCGGGCCTGAGGGTCCGGGGCCCCGGCTTCCCCCTCCTTTTGTTGCAGGGCCGATCCCCATCCCCTTTCCCCCTTCCCCTCCTCGCCATTGCCCTCTTCCTCCACCTGTTCTATCTGCCCCCCCTCATCTTCCCATCCCCGTACCCCCCCCCTCGTCCCCCCCCTCCCAAGTCCCGTCCCCCCCCTCCCCCTGCCAAGTCTGATCCCCTTCCTGTCCCCCCCCTGTCTCTGGCCCCCCTCCTGCCTCTCCCATCCCCCCCCCTTCTGGACCCAAAGTCTCCTCTGGCCTTGTGGCCATGGAGACGGAAGCTGCTCGAGCCTCATCTAAGAGGGAAATCTCGAGCAGCGGGTCCGAGGAGGGGGGTGGCGTAGTCCCCTCAGAGAGATGGCAGGAGTGGGAGCAGGTGAGACGCAGGAAGAGGGGGAAGGCTGTAAAATCTGGGGGCGGGAGGTCCCCTGTGAAGGGTGGGGTTCCCCCAGGGGCACGAAGTGGGGTGTCCCTGGGGAACCCGTTTGATGTCCTCTCCTCCTCCTCGGATTCAGAGGAGGAGGGAGTGTAAATATGTAAATATGTTTTGGTGTTTGTAGTATGAAGGAGAACGTGACCCTTTCAATCATTTTGATGGCGGTACCCTCTCCAATACGGCTTGCGACCATTAATGTCGCAAGTATTCGTTCTGCAGGAGCTCGTTTTATGGCCTTTGATTTTCTCAGCCGTGTTGAAGCTGACATTTTGTTTTTGCAGGAGACCTGGCTGGCATCTGTGGCAGAGATGCATCTAGCAAAGAGGGAGTGGAGATGTGGGCCCTCCCTCTGGTCTCTTGCGGCCGAGCCCTGCAGTGGTGTTGCGGTCCTTTTTAAGACTGGTTCGGTGGCTTGCCGGCGAGTGATTGAAGTGGAGATTGGTAGATGTCTGGTGGTGGACGCTGTCGTGAGGGGGCAATTCCTCCGGCTCGTTAATTTTTATGGGCCTCAAACCAAGAGGGAGAGGAAGAGCCTCCTTACGGCGGTTAAGCCTTATCTTTTTACATCCCAGCAGGTGATCTTTGGTGGTGACTTCAATATGATCACTAGGCCCAAAGACCGGGCAGGTGCCGCCAACCCTCTGGGATATGATAGTATTTTTTTGAATAGCGTAGTGAGGGAGGCCGGGTTGGTGGATGTGCACGTTCGTCACCTCCCCAACCTCACTGGTTTCACATTTTCCCGAGGTAGTTCTAAGAGTAGATTAGATAGGTTTTTTTTTAAAGGGGGACTCTGCTTGCTCGGCTCCAGAGCTGCAGTCAGTGGAGTTCTCCGATCACTGTATGGTATCTGTGGCCCTGAATGTCGCCGACACTCCTCAGAAAGGGAGGGGTTTGTGGCGCCTGAATGGGTCGCTACTGGAGGATCCTGAGGTTAGGGAAGCCTATGAGGTTTTCTTCCTGGACCAGACCTCGCTCCTTGAGGGCAACTGCTCCCGCCTTGAATGGTGGGAAGTAGTTAAAAAGAGGTCTGGTGACTTTTTCCGGGAAATCTCTGGGTACAGGGCAGCTTCCAAGTACCAGGCCTACCAGAGACTACGCAGGCAGCTTGACCGCCTGGTGTCCTCTGGGGGCTCTCGGGAACAGATATCCGGTCTGAAGGCGCAGATGAAGGAGTGTCAGTACGACCGTCTCGCCTCCCTGGTTTTTGAGAGGGATTATGGGAAGTTTATCTCTCCTGATCCCTACAGGAGCTGTGGTGAGGCGGCGAGTTCGAAGGTCGTACACGGCCTGAAGGATGCCTCGGGATCTCTGGTCCGGTCCAGATCGGGGATCCTGGGTGTCGTCAGAGACCACTTTTCGGACCTCCTGAAGAAGCGGCCTCTAGACATGGAGAAAGTCAGGGTATTCCTTGATGAGACCCCACTGGAAGTGGGGTCTGACCTTCCTGACTCTCTGACAGAAGAGATCTTGGTAGCTGAAGTCGAGCAGGCTATCAGCTCTTTAGCATCTAAAAAGTCGCCTGGGCCCGATGGACTCACGGCAGAGTTTTACAAAACCTTTAAGAGCCTCTTGGCTCCTCATTTGAGGGACGTGTACCGTGAATGTTTGGCCTATGGCCTGCTGCCTCCCTCAATGAGAAGGTCAGCTCTGATCCTTCTGTCAAAGGGAAAAGATCCGTCTGTGGTGGAGAATTGGCGTCCGATCGCCCTTCTTACCACAGATAGGAAGATACTGGCAAAGATCTTGTTTACACGTCTGTCTGCTTTGGCGGGCAGGATGCTGTCTCCCTCTCAGCACTGCACAATTCCTGGCCGGGGCACTTTTGGTGCTGTCCTGAACGTCCGGGAGGCTGTGGAAAGGTGCAGGGCTGATGGCAGCGAGCGGTATCTGCTTGCACTGGATCAGGCTAAGGCGTTTGATCGGGTGAACCATGAGTACCTTTGGCTGCTTCTGAGGAGATACGGTCTGCCTGATCAATTTGTTGATTGGCTACAGGTATTGTATAGGGGAGCTGAGAGCTTCCCTCTTGTCAACAGTTGGGTGGGTCGGGCCTTTGCTGTGGACTCTGGCGTCCGGCAGGGCTGCCCGTTGAGCCCCCTCCTGTACGTCTTTGCGGTTGACCCCTTCGTAAGGAGGCTAGACTGCGAGCGTCTTGTGGGGGTTCCGGTGGGACCTGTCGGGAGTCCGGTTTCGGCAGTGAAGGTCGTGGCCTACGCGGATGACGTCTCGGTGGTGGTATCTGGTCGTGAGGAGGCCCATTATGTGGAATCCCAGATCGGGTGCTACTCTGAGGCGTCAGGTTCGCTGGTCAATTGGGACAAGAGTGAAGTTTTCTGGATGGGGAAGGAGGGGGAGCAGTTCACCCTTCCGGACGTGTTCCCCACGCCCGTACCAGAGATTCGAGTACTTGGCATTCATTTCGGCCCGGGTGATTATCCCAAGCTAAATTGGGAGCGCAGGCTGGTGAGTGCCCTCGGAAGGTGAAGGCCTGGAGAGGTTGGAAACTTTCCCTGAGGGAAAGGGTATGCTTGGTCAAGATGTACTTACTGCCTGAGTTTCTCTTTGTGAGCTACGTGTGTCTTTTGCCAGCATCTCTCTATGCTCGGGTCTATGGTCTGTTCTTCCTGCTGTTGTGACTGAACCTGATCAGAGGGAGGTCAATACCGCCAGCGAAGGCAAGGAGGGTTGGACATGGTCAACCGGTGGGGTTCTTCATCATAATTTTCTTGTAAGTACAACTTGCAGTCCATCTTTGTGGATGCGCCCTTCCTGGAGGGAATGTTCATGCAAGGACTGGCTCTTGCTGTTCCTGAGGAGGTGGGGAGGAGGGGGGGAGGCCCGGCGATCTGAGGAGATGCATGGGTATCTCCATCCTATGTCCCCCTGGCATTGAGGTACTGAGGGCCAGTGGCGAGAACTGCCCTTGAGGTGGGCTCTCTGGGTCGGCGTGTGAACTGTACCTGAGGGTCATGGCCTCGGACATTTGAAGCCCCTGTCTTTACGGGACTGTCCTGAGAGGGTCCTCACGGAGGGGTTAGCCCTCTTGAATATCTTCCAGAATTCCGAACAAGTTTTGGGATCTTGCATGGAGGTCGTTCCATGGAGCGACTGTAACGTCCGTGCAAATCTCATATATCTGAACCTAGGGGACAGGGGCTGTCCCCGACGGAATGTGGAGGGACATTGGAGACCATGGACCATTTTCTGGGTCCAATGTCCCTTCAACATGGAGGTTCTTACGGGGGTAGGGGGTGCCATTGGCTACCCCCGCCTTCCGGCCCTGACCTATGCTGAGCGGGTGTATGGTGACTTCGGGGGTCCGCAGGGGGTTTTGGAGTTATCGTCACTTTATTTAGTCAGCGTAGTTGTGCTTTACTACACTGGCACGCTCGGTGTTTGGTGTCCACTAGGGACAAAATCCTGTCTGTGCATGAGGTGTTGGGCGTTATCTTTCGGGAGTTGGTGAAGGTGCGGATCTGGAAAGTAGCAGGGTCGGGCCTGAGAGGGTGTGCCCATTTATGGAAGGGGGTTCCTCTTCCAGCCCCTTAGGCCATGACCCTGCCCCTCTCCACGGGTAGGGGCAACTTTCCTTTCTCACCCCCCTTCTAGATTTTGTTTATAGTTTATTTTGAAATAAGGCTACAGACATGTCTGATTATCATGTTCTCGCTCAATACGTGGGCTTGTAGGTATTTGTTGTTCTGGTGGTGGGGTGTGTTGTGGTTGGCGATGATCTGGACAGTAGTGGTTTTTATGGACTTTAATATTTCCCTACTGTACCAGTGAGCCGTTATATAAGTTGGTTTTGTTCTTTTTTTTTGTTGGCAATGATCTGGACAAGCTTTTTCTGATGGACTATAAAGACTTTTTCTTGTACCAGTGAGCCTGTTGTAAATACCCGTTCTAATGTTGTTGTGTTTTTTTTTGCAGTTATTTTCTTGGAGGGTGTATGATGGTTTGTGTGTGTTATTTGTTTTGTGTTATTTAGTTTATTTTGTATATTAACTTTTTTATGGTCGTAGTTTTAAAAATAAAAATCTCCACTTCCTGAGTAGAGAGAAGACCTGTCTTCCAGAGCTCCTGTGTTCCAGAGGATCCAGCCACCTAAAGACCAGCCTCCAGCCCCAGCCCCCAGCCCCCAGCCCCCGGAAGAGGGGAGGGATGGCCTCCCTCAGCCCAGGTGAAGGACCAGCATCCGGCCTCCGGAGGAGCTAGCATCACCTGCCCTCCTCCAGCCAGACAAAGATCAGCAGGGATGACCGCCTCTTCCTGGGCACCCAGGAGGGTCTCTTAAACTGGACCACCACACTACCAGGTGAGACTGAAGCCAAGCCAGGAAGAGGGTGTGATAAGATCAAGTCCTCTGCTGGTTAGGATAGCCCAGGCTTGCGTGGAAAAAATGACAGCTCTCGCAGGCCTGAGGGACAAGAGGGACAGGTGCTCCACAGACAATAGAGTTCGGAGTATATGGGGGCCATCAATACCCTCAGCTTGAGGTAAACGAGATTTGGGATTTCCTAGGTTTTTTTAACGTGGGGCTTGGAAGAGGTGAGCTTTCTTGAGGAGCTCCGGAAGACCCTCCAGCAGGCCAACCAGGAAGGAAGTCAGGCGGCAAGGAGGAGCAGCGGGTGGTCGGGGTCCCAAACCTCCAAGCAGCCGGGGAAGTCAGGAGAGCCTGGTTGTAGTGGGGGGGGGTGGAAGCTCTGGTGGTGCAGGGCCTAGTAAGGCCATAAAACCTGGGGAGGGCTCCCGGGAGCCGATCCCTTGGTCCGTGGAAAAAGGGGGCTGGGGGGTTGGCTAGGACAGGGGAGCCCAGTGATCCAGGAGGTCGCAGGACCCAAGCGCCACCGAAGGTACCCCCCGGTGTCTTCAGGTCAGCAAACCCAGGCTCTTACAGGGAGGCCACGCTGCCACAGCTGAGGCCCACCATGTGCCAGCACCCATGACCCCTCAGCTTGCAGAAGAGCAGGAGGATCTGGCAGTGAAAGCGCCAGGGACTGCTCTTGCGGCTGTTATGTCACCGGGAGAGGGGCAGGTGCATGTGTGCTAGTGTATGCCAAGATGGCGCCGGCTGCTGGGGGGAGGAGCAGCTGAGGCCACATTCCCCAGTGGGAACCAACCCCTTTTTAGGGAAGGGGGATGTGGCCAGCTCCCATCCAGTTCTCGGGACCCGGAAGTGCCGCCCCCCCCCCCCGCGACCCGGAAGTGCGCCCCCCCCCCCCCGCGCGAATTTGCGGCTGGTGTCACCCACCCGGCGGGACATGGGGAGGATGTAATGGACGGTAAGCTGCCGGTCCCCATGGACACTACCACAAGCCCCGAGGGGCTCCCTGTGTGGGGAATGTCAGGTGGGACCCCTCCCGGTGGACTGTGCAGCCTATGACTTTATCCAGCAGTTGGAGGGGTCCCAGGGGGGCTCCCCCCCAGTACAGGTTGAGTCCCAAGGGGCTGGTGAGGTCGCAGAGGGGTCTGGGTGGGGGAGTTTGCTGGGGGAGGTACCCCCCTCTGCTGTGGCCCCATGGGGGAGGAGCCTGTAGTCAGGCCAAGGGTGGGGGGTCAGGGTGGTCAGGGTAGATCAGCGGGGGTGGGTGCAACACCACCGGCAGGGATGGGGGCCCCGCTTCTGCAGAACATCTTTCGGGGGTCTCCGGAGGCCAACTTATTGTCTGCCCTAAAGGGGGGTCGCTCTTTCGCCCAGGTGGTGGGCTCTCATGCCCCTCTGGACCACCTGTACAGCCGGTTTGGCGCCCAGAATTTACGCGCCCCCCCTGCTGACCCTGCTGAAAATTGGTTTCAAATATAATGCATAAGCAGTAAAAAGAAAGAAAAAGAGGAATAAAAAGTGTAAAATGTATGTACCTCCAATGTAAATGACATGAAGGAATAATGAGATCCCCTCAGGGGTGCAGGGAAGAACCGGCCACAGCTGGTGGCCGATTCTTCCCTGCACCCCTGAGGGGATCTCATTATTCCTTCAAGACAGCCCGGAGCTAGGACCAAGGGGACTTGGTGGAGGGCACACATGACACAGTTAACAGGGCAAATTAACCATTGGCTCGCGGGGGGGCGGAGAAAGGAGGTGATAAAAGGGTAAGTCCCCGCCCCCAGAGCAAGCAGAACGCGCAGGAAAGTTTTAGATAGAGACACCATGGCTGATCTGGCTACTATTTGGGCCCAGCTGCAGGCAGAAGCGGCGAACCACGGCCCGGATTGGCTCCAGGACCAGCTGCGGCCCATTCTGGGGGGGACAGCCATGGCAAGTACCGAGGGGGGGCGGGATCCGGGACGAGCTCGGCGGTCGCGGCCCCCGGAGCGCTTCTCCCCGGATTCATCTCCCAGAGCCCAGCGTTCCACGGGGAGTCCCCATGTGCGGGCCCCTCCAGGCCCCCCCGCGAAGCGCGCGGCAGTGACAGGCGGGGGGGGGGGACCGGGAGGAATCCCAGTCGAGGACGGGGCTCGGCGGGCAGCAGCTCCGCCAGCCCTGGGGCGGCCCCTAATCCCGCACGGCGCATGGAGTCGGAATCGGCGGGCTCCTCCCCCCGCGTTGCAGCGCGGGGTGCGGGGCCTCAGCGGGGGAGGCAGCGGAGCACTGCTGCTGGGCATTCATCCTCCGCTGCCGGCAGCACGGCTCATGTGGAGACGGATGGAGCGATTGCGGGTGACAGCGGTGTTCGAGGCGTCGGGGCTGGGGGCGCCCCCCCGGCCCGTGGAAAGCGTCAGAGAAATCCGTGAACGGGTCTGGCGCGCTTGCCGCCGCCAGGCTCGCGGCAGCCAGGGATCCTTCCCCTGACGGGCTGTCCGAGGAGGGCGAAGGGCCTGCTACGGTCCAATCGGAGGGTGAGCTGAGTGACTCGGAGGAGGATCTCCCCCCCAGGAGGGGGGTGGCGGCGGTGGAGACTGTGAGATCGGCTAGTGGTCCGACCACTAGGCAGCATGGTAAGTCAGCTTCTCCTGATATCTTGAATGCGGGGTTGGGTATGTTGGGACAAGGGGTGCCTGTGGTAGCGGGGGCGGCGGGGGGTTCCCCTCCTGGCACGGGTTTAGGGGGGGTGGACTCGGGGTTGGGGGGGTTTGCGGGGTTCTTGGCGGGCATAAAGGCACTGGTGGGTCAGTTTGAAGGCACAGGGGGGGGTTCCGGGGCCGGCGCCCGCTTGGGTGGATCCCGCCGGGGCGGGGCCTAGTGCGGTGGTGGCTTCTGCGGCTCCGCCGGTGGTGGCAAGCCTGCCCCCGCCGGTGGTGGCCCCCGCTGTGGCCCCGGCAAGTGCGGCGTCAGCAGGAGTGTCCGGGGAGGGAAAGGGGGCGGGTGATGCAGCAGCAAAACAAGAGATTATACGTCTAGTGGACGCAGCTAAGTGCAAGGTTTACATATGTTACGAGGCTTCGTTAGGGACCCACCTCAAGGCGGAGGTCAGGGAAAAAATATGGAAAGGTGAGTATGTGGAAATTTTTTCTCTCCTCCCGCTAGAAAAATGTAATCTGGATAGGGGGGAAGCCTGATGAGTCTAAAAAGGAGGAGGAGGAGAGGCGTCGGTATTGGTTGATACCCCGCACTTTCGCAAATTGGTTGCAGGCCTTTAGTATCTTGGCATGCGTGGTGGGTGAGAAAAAGCCGGAGTGCTGTTCGGGTTTATTCATCTACCAAAATGCAATCGGGGAAGCTCAGAGGGTCTATGGGGGATCGGCGTGGCTACGCTATGACGAACAGTTTTCGTCAGAGGATGGCCGTGCGCCCGGACCTGCGCTGGAATCAAAAGGACATGAACCTGTGGTTGTGCTTGATGACGGCGGCCAGGGCCCCGGGACAGTTTTTTCAGGGAGGGGCCGGTGGTCCCTCTACCCAGGGGCAACCGGCCAGTCGGGCAAAAGGGGTGTGCTGGCAGTTCAACTCTGGCACCTGTAAGTTTGGGGGCAACTGTCGGTTCAAGCATGAATGCTCAGGTTGCGGAGGCTCCCACCCACTTTCCAAGTGCTTCAAGCAAGCCAAGGGCCGTGGAGGGGAGCCTGCAAACAAGGGGGGAGACGCCGGTGAGGGTGGAAAGGATGCGGCCGTTTCTCGGTAGGTATCCGGACAGGGGGGCAGCGACCGTTCTGGAGAGGGGTTTTTCCGTGGGGTTCCTTATTCCGTGTATGATGGAGACGGTCCCTCCAGTGCCGCGCAATTTGAGATCGGCGTTGCTTCATCCCGAAGTGGTTTCGGAGAAACTGCGAAAGGAGGTGGCGCTGGGGCGCATGGCCGGTCCCTTTCCGGTAGCTCCATGGGGGGGGGGGGATTTGGTAGTCTCTCCATTGGGGGTGGTGCCCAAAAAGGAGCCCAACAAGTTTAGGTTAATACACCACCTCTCGTTTCCGAAGGGGGGGTCGGTCAATGACGCCATTGATCCGGAGGCTTGCGCGGTCAGTTACACGTCATTTGATGCAGCGGTTCACTGGGTTCGCCGGTATGGGCGGGGGGCGTTGATGGCGAAATCGGATATCGAGGCGGCGTTTCGTTTGCTGCCGGTACACCCGGACAGCTTCCGTTTGTTGGGGTGTCACTGGGAGGGGCAGTTTTATGTAGACCGGTGCCTTCCCATGGGGTGTTCCATCTCCTGTGCGTTTTTTGAGACGTTTAGCTCCTTTTTGGAGTGGGTGGTGAGGGATGTTTCGGGCCTCAATTCAGTTATCCATTATTTGGATGACTTTCTGTGTATAGGGCCGGCTTCCTCCAGAGTGGCCGCGACACTTTTGGCCACGCTGGAGCATATGGCTGAATATTTTGGGGTTCCCTTAGCCCCTGAAAAAACGGAATGTCCGCGCACGGTGATGACGTTTTTGGGGATCACGTTGGATTCCGAGGCCATGGAATGTCGGCTGCCGGAGGACAAAGTGTTGGCGCTCAAGACGGAAGTTAGAGGCATGTTGGGGGTACGCAAGGTTCGGCTAAGGGAGCTTCAGTCCTTACTGGGCAAGCTGAACTTTGCGTGCCACATCTTGCCGATGGGACGGGTTTTTTGCCGACGGCTGTCGGCTAGCACGTCGGGGGTGGAGTCCCCGAACCACTTCGTTACCTTACAAACAGTACACAGGGAAGACTTGCGGGTTTGGCACTCCTTCTTGGAATCTTTTAATGGTAGGGCGTTGTGGATGTCCGGCCCGGTTAGCAATTTTGACTTGGAACTCTACACCGACGCGGCAGGTTCCTCAGGCTTTGGGGCCTTCTTTAGGGGCAGGTGGTGTGCGGGCCCGTGGCCGGCGAGCTGGGTGGCGGCGGGATTGACAAGGAACTTGGTGCTGCTGGAATTGTTTCCAGTAGTGCTGGCAGTGGAACTGTGGGGGGAGGATTTCAGGGACAAGAAGGTGAGGTTTCATTGCGACAATCTGGGGGTGGTGCAGGCGATTAATCGGGTATCAGCATCGTCGCCGCCTGGGTTGCGATTTCTGCAACATTTGGTACTTAGATGCTTGCAATTTAATGTTTTTATTCATGCAGTGCATATCCCTGGGGTGGAAAATTTTATTGCTGACGCATTGTCTCGCTTTCAGTGGGACAGGTTCCGAGAGTTGGTGCCGGAATCGGAACAACACGGAGTACCTTGTCCGGAAGGGCTATGGAGGATTGCGTTGGCGTGATCTCTGGTTGGCTTAGAAAGTCGGTGAGCGAGACCACATGGGTGGCGTACAGTAAGGTATGGCGGGACTGGGAGACCTTGGCGGACTGGGCAGCAGTGGAACCCTTTGGGTCGGAGGCGCGGGGTTTGTTGTTTTATTTTGTTTCTAGGAACATGGAAGATGGGGTGTCAGTGGCGGCGTTAAATAAAAAGCTGGCGGGGCTGGCGTTTCTATTTAAGCTAAGGGGATGTCAGGACTTTACCAAGGATTTTTGGGTGAGACAAGCGGTAAAGGGGTATAGGAAGGCGAATGTTTCTAGAGACTCGAGACGCCCGGTGTCGTTTTCAGTACTACAGGGGCTGTTGGAGAAATTGCCTTCAATATGTTCTTCGGAGTACGAAGTGGGGCTATTTACGGTGGCTTTCTCGTTAGCTTTCTTCCGGGCCTTTAGGATAGGGGAGCTGATTAGTCCGTCCAAGAAGAAACACGATGGCTTGGGAGCCCATGAGGTGAGTTGTGGTGAGGACAGGGTATCCATATGGCTGCGCAGGTCCAAGACGGACCAGGCAGGTAAGGGTAGGGAGGTGCTGGTCTTTGCGTTACCAGGTTCTCCGTTGTGCCCAGTGGGGGCGGTGCGGGCTTTCCTAAATATGCGCCCACAAGTGGGAGGTTCGTTTCTGATACATGGGGACGGGTCTCCACTGTCTAAGTACCAATTCATAGCCATCTTTAAAAAAGGTCTACGTGCGTTGGGAGTGACAGAGAAAGGTTTTTCTTCTCACTCTTTTCGCATTGGTGCGGCAACTGAAGCAGCTAGGAGTGGTTTGGGAGTGGAGGTAGTGAAACAGATTGGCAGGTGGGAATCCAGGCGATTCCAGAGCTACGTGTGCCCCCACCTCCTGGACGGTTAATTCCGGTAAGGGGGGGGGGGCAGAGGAAGAGGGTAGAGCATTCGGGGGTTTTTGAAGGTGGTGATGTGTGTGTATGTCGGTGTGAGGATGCGCAGTGTATTACCCCGTTTATACAAATCTCTTTACAGGTGGGATTCCGGCCCTGGTGTGGATCTTGGGCCACTCCTATGTGGCATGGGGAGCTAGGCGGGCGGATGCTAGGCCGGAAGGTCGGCAGATGGGCTTCCCAAGTGAGGAAGCCTGTGTTCGCTGGCTGGGGGTCCTGGGAATGCTGTGGGGAAGGTTGGTGGGAGAGGTGCACCGCTATGCCCGCCTGGACCGTGCACCCGACGTGCTGTTACTACACGTGGGGGGCAACGATCTGGGGGTCAGGTCCATGCTGGAGATCACGAGGGACATCAAATTTGATGTCCTCAGATTGAGGATGGCTTTCCCGGATATGGTAATTATTTGGTCTGACATTATTGCTCGGACCGCATGGAGACTAGCGAGGTCAGTCAGTAGAATCAATCGGGCCCGAAGACAAGATCAACCGAGACGTGGGCAGGTTTATGGTTCGAAATGGGGGACTGGTAGTCCGGCATCTGGAATTGGAGGAAGAGACCTGGAGATACCTGCGGGGCGATGGGGTGCACCTTACAGATGTGGGCATCGACATGTGGGTTCTGGGATTGCAGGACGGGATTCAGAGGGCCATTAGGGTGTGGAGGGGCACCCAAGGATAAGGTTTTACCCTTGGGTGCTGTGGCTTGGTTTTGGTCTCTGCGGGTGAAGGAGGAGCCGGGTTACAATAAAGGATTGAAGACCTGTCGGTGACAGGGGATATATGATGCCCAGAGAACGGAGGTTACCTGGGGAATGAGCATGGTGCACTGCGGTCGTAAGGTCTTTGAGCCAGCATCGGCTTGAGGCCTGTCAGAAGGGCACGAGGGACCGCAGTGCAATTAGAGAGTTGGGATACATATGTTTATATGTTTATGTATATATGTTTATATATACAATTTAGGTTTTACCAAATAGGCAGTTAGTCAGTATGACAGGTGTTTACGTTATAATTGTTAAAAATTATTATTATTATCTTTAATAAATTAAGGCTGCTACGGCCTATTATTTACCCAACAAAATGGTGTGGTCTCCATGTTAATGGGGGGGAATTAAGTTTGGGTTGGTTTAAGGTGTTATTTATGTTGGGTAATGGTACATCTGTTATACTTGGGTCAAGACAGCCCGGAGCTAGGACCAAGGGGACTTGGTGGAGGGCACACATGACACAGTTAACAGGGCAAATTAACCATTGGCTCTCGGGGGGCGGGGGGGCGGAGAAAGGAGGTGATAAAAGGATAAGTCCCCGCCCCCAGAGCAAGCAGAACGCGCAGGAAAGTTTCCCTCCCACCCTCCCCTATTGTAGTGGTTCCTTTCGGTGGTTCGAATGGTATGTCAGTGTTGTTGGTGTTGCGTGTTGTTTGTGTCTGCTTATTTCTCCATAGGCTTGAAAAGGATTGTCGTGGCGGCTTGGTTTTGGTCTCTGCGGGTGAAGGAGGAGCCGGGTTACAATAAAGGATTGAAGACCTGTCGGTGACAGGGGATATATGATGCCCAGAGAACGGAGGTTACCTGGGGAATGAGCATGGTGCACTGCGGTCGTAAGGTCTTTGAGCCAGCATCGGCTTGAGGCCTGTCAGAAGGGCACGAGGGAGCGCAGTGCAATTAGAGAGTTGGGATACATATGTTTATATGTATATATGTTTATGTATATATGTTTATATATACAATTTAGGTTTTACAGTTATAGGCTTTCGCCTGCGGAGACCAAATAGGCAGTTAGTCAGTATGACAGGTGTTTACGTTAAAATTGTTAAAAATTATTATTATTATCTTTAATAAATTAAGGCTGCTACGGCCTATTATTTACCCAACAAAATGGTGTGGTCTCCATGTTAATGGGGGGGGAATTAAGTTTGGGTTGGTTTAAGGTGTTATTTATGTTGGGTAATGGTACATCTGTTATACTTGGGTCATGTCATATACATTGGAGGTATCATAGGAGGTACTTACATTTTACACTTTTTATTCCTCTTTTTCTCTTTTTCTTTTTACATTATATTTGAAACCAATTTTCATTTGTAACCATCCCAGATTGCCTAATATATTGGATGCAGCTGGTTTCTATCAGCCTACTCTCTGTGAGTCATCCCTATTCTGACATCTGCCATATGTTATTTACCCTATGGAAACTTGAGATGTAAGTTAATACTGATCATGATTACCATGTTATATAGTTTTTAACTGAATGTCATTGCTTAACAAGCCAATATACATATGAGCTTTTGCTTATGTATCTGATATTCTTTACAAATGTGCGTATGCACATGTATGTGTAGATACGCATACATATGTGTACATATATGTATTTATTTTTCTTTATTAATATCATCATACTTATGGGCCTATCTTTACTACCAATCTCCAATGCTGTCTATGTATGCATATATAGCAGGAGAACATTCCCACGTTACTTGCAAACAAATCTTTTTTTTATTTTAGTTTTTCAATTTTAATTTTTTCAATTTTTCCTTTCTCTATATCCGTTCAATTTTGTATCCTCCGTTAGATATCAGATTATATGTTTTTCTGATATTATTCTAATATTACCTGCTTTTATGTGCGCCCCTCAATGAGATCCATGGACTGTCCATGACCTGTACCGTGTATTGATATTCCATCCAGCAACCTTTGGTGGATACGCCTGGGAGCTCTGTGTGCGATCATCACTGAGGTACATATATTTGTCCAGGGCATTTACCTGTTCACATAGTGGCGGCAGTTATAGACGAGCATTAGTCTTAATTTTGGTTTTGTGTATACTTTTTCAGTTTATTTGTCATCTATATCAAACATGTTGATTTCCATAGCTGTATTAAACTGCGGCCACGTCCGCATAATAGTTGTGATATATATAGTGGCCCAGATTCAAGAAGCACTTGCGCCCGCGCAACCATAGGTTGCGCGGCGCAAGGGCTTACTTGCTCCGGTGTAACGAGTGCTCCTGATTCAGGAACCTCGTTACACCGAATGCAGCCTAGGATGTGACAAACATAAGCCTCCTTATGCCTTCACATCCCAGGCTGCATTCTTGCGTTGGCCGCTAGGGGGCGCGGCCTTTGTGATCGGCGTGTAGTATGCAAATTGCATACTACCACCGATTCACAAAAGTTGCGCGGGCCCTGCGTACGCAAGGTACGGAGTTTCCGTACGGCTCCTTTAGCATAAGGCTGCTCCTGCTAATAGCAGGCGCAGCCAATGCTAAAGTATAGCTGCGCCTCCCGCCCGTGAAATTTAAATTTCACGTCGTTTACGTAAGTGAACCGTGAATGGCGCTGGACGCCATTCACGTTCACTTAGAAGCAAATGACGTCCTTGCGACGTCATTTGCCGCAATGCACGTCGGGAAAGTTTCCCGACGGAGCATGCGCTGTTCGCTCGGCACGGGAGCGCGCCTAATTTAAATGATTCCCGCCCCCGGCGGGATCATTTACATTAGGCAGCCTTGCGCCCGGCTGTTTAGCATATTGCCCGCGCAATTTACGGAGCAACTGCTCCGTGAATCGCGGGCAAAGCGCAATATTTGCGTGGGCGCAGAGAAAAAAATTTGCTCTTTGCCCACGCAAATATTGCGCGATTCTACCTGAATCTGGGCCAATATGTGTTAATATGAAATGTACCATACTTGCATGTTTTTCATTTATAGATTATATAGTATGCATTATTGTCCCTGAAGAAGCCCGTTGGGCGAAACATGTTTGACCCCCTGCATACATCACTCTGTCACCCCCTAATTGGTGAAACATATTATCTTATGTGATCATGTTTTTTATCTTATATGTTTTTGTACATATCTAATGTCAATTAAATTATATTTTTTATTTATACAAGTCCTGTCTATCATGTGTGATCCCTGCGGTATCTCAGCAAATTCTCTGTAATCACTATACATATTCCAAATCGCATTCGCACAGTCCCATGCCACATCCCAGAACTGGGAACATATACTCATCTTTGTGACATCACATTCCCATCATGCCCCTGGAATGTGATGTCACAAGGGTTGAGGTCGCAGAGTGGCATCACCCGGTGACCACGCCCTATGCCTATATAAGTCAATGCGGTCCGCTCAGATGGCATTACAGCGGCAGAGCGCGTCGTGTCAACATCGCTGGAAGAGAAGAAGGCACCGGAGAGAAGCCCTGTCCCCCGGAGGAGACAGGCAGAAGAGGGAACAGATAAGAAAGCCCTGCCCCTCCGGAGGAGACAGGCAGAAGAGGGAACAGAAGAAAGCGGAAAGAAAGCCCTGGGCTCCGCGGGGGAGACAGGCAGAAGAGGCAACGCCAAGACAGCAGAGAAAAGACCGGGGAGTTGGCGCACCCCCGGAAGAAAACGAGGAAGACCAGGGCCCCGGCGGAAGGCACCAGAAAGACCGGGGGATAGGCGCCATCCCCCGGCAGAAGTTTCCAAACCCGGATGCCCCCCCTAATGTAAAAGAGCTTAAAGGGGTTGGGGGGCCCCGGCGGAAGGCACCGCATAAGACCGAGGGATGGCGCCCTCCCCCGGCATAAAACGGCGAAGGCCAGGGTCCCGTCGAAAGGGAGAAGACAACCCCCCTTGTAAAAGAGCTTGAAGAAGAAAGGGGGGGACCCGGAGCTGACTAATAAATTATTTTAAAAATCTGTGTGGTGTGTTTTTTTTTACTTTACATTTTCCCCCCAGGTGAATGGGTAGGGGTACGATGTACCCCCATACTCATTCACATAGGGTGAATTAAAGGGGGCTCCCAGATTCGGATAACCCCCCGCCCGCATACCCCGACAACCAACGGCTAGGGTTGTCGGGAAGAGGCTCTTGTCCCTATCGACATGGGGTCAAAAGTGCTTTGGAGTGGTGCCCCCCTCCCCCAATGTACACACTCCCCCATGTTGAGGGCATGCGGTCTGGTACGGCTCAGGAGGGGGGGGGGGCGCTCGCTCGTCCCCACCTCCATTCCTGTCCGGCCAGACTGCGTGCTTGGGATAAGGGCTTGGTCTGGATCTGGGGGGAACCCCACGCTGGTTTTCAGTGCGGGTTTAACCCCTTACATTCCAGACCAAGCTCAAGAGCCTGGTATGCACCTGGAGGGGAACTCGCACCGGTTTTTGCTTTTGAAATTTGGCGCGGAGTTCCCCTTCATGGTCAGCGCAGGTTAAAAACAGGTCGGGGATTCCCGTGCGCCACGTCACGCACAGGAATTACAGCTACGCTGCTTGGTATTTACCAAGATTTTCTCGGCGTACTGACAAGGCGCACGTGAATCCCCGAAATTTCTCTGTACGCATGCCCAGTATGCAAATGAACCTCCCGAGGTTAGGTGTACTGTGCAAGCGTACAGGGATCGGTTCTCAAAAGTCACTTTCACTTTTCAATTCGGCCCGCAACACACATTCAAACACATGTCACTACACTTCCCCCGCATCACCCCACCTCCCCCCTAATAAACTCCCGCCCAAATCCCCGCTATTTACATTTCAATATGCCGTGCGCCAGGTCTATAGTGGTGCTCAATGCGCCCTCTCCTGGGCGCACTAGGCACTTTAGTAAATAAAGATATACGCTGCACTGCCAGCGTATTTCTTTAGTAAATGTCAAAAAGCCTTTTACTCTTGCCTGTGCGCCGTGAGTCATGGCGCACAGGCTTGGTAAATCAGCCACACTGTGTCTATCTATCTCTCTCTCTCTAACTGACTGTCTGTCTGACTTGTCTTTAACAAAGCCGGAACACACTACACGAGGCCGCCTTGCAGGCAGCCTTATATAGTGTGGGGCGTGTACTAAACCCCCTGAGCCATAATTGGACAAAGTCACCCTGGCTTTGGCCAATTATTGTTCTTCGTTTTTTGCGCCTTGTGATTGGCCAAGCATGCATGGTCATGGTGCATGCTTGACCAATCATCAGCGCGCAACGCCGCAGTGAATTATGGGCCGACGCGTGTCACTCTAATTTGGCGCGAACGACCCGTTTTGTTCGAAATTCGTAGAATGTACGAACAGACGATGTTCGAGTCGAACATACTTTCGAGTCGAACACAAAGCTCATCCCTATTGACAAGTATGTAACGTGCAGGAGGTGATTAGGGTGTGCCTATTGCTGCGGTGCTCAGTTCCACCCACCGCCACCAGGGACTTGAGCGTGGTTCAAACTACAACTCCCAGAATGCACTGCAGCCAGCCAGCCAATCAGCGGCCGCTGTGGCCGAATTTACCATCTACAGGAAAAAAAATAGCAGACAGGCAGTCCGGACGTTTTGAATATAAAGTAGCCGGCCAGGGGGGAACTCCACCCCTCCCCCTCCCCCTGGCCCAGCCCGCCCATGGTAGGAGTAGATAGAGCCCCCTTAAGCATCGGGTCGAGATGGGGGAGAATGGATCTACGTTCCGAAGCATGGGGGGCTCTGCTCTGCAAAAGAAAAAATTCTCTGTCTTTTTGAAATAATGCTGGAAGTTTGACCGTGTGTGGTTGTGTGCGCTTGCTTGTGATGTGATGTCTCTTGACTTGAATGAATGGGAATCGAATGAATGATAAGTGAATTTTTAGCTTAAGATACATTATATCATTAAGATAAAATGTGTGCTTATTTAGCACAAGGAGAAATGGCTGTGTGCTCTGTGTACAGCCTGATATCTCCATATCAGCTTGGCGAGCCAGGTAGGAGTAGGTAGGGCCCCCTTAAGCATCGGGTTGAGATGGGGGAGAATGGATCTACGCTCCGAAGCGTGTGGGGGCTCTGCTCTGCAAAATAACATATTTTTCGTCTTTTTGAAATAATGCTTGACTATGGTATAAATATATAAATCCTTATCTGCTAAGACCCACATTTTACTCAACTTTTACCTTAATAAATAACTGAAACCACTACTGTAATCTTTTGAGTAAAAAACTGGCCGTAGCAGCCTCCATTTATTTTAAATAAACTTTTTTAAATATTAAATAACATTAAATAACATTTCCACACATAAACATAAGTAAACCTGAAATACAATATTAACACTACTGCTGCTGGACTTTGCAGGCACATTAAACCATTTTTAACCATGCTAAACCTTTATGAGCACTGCGATACCTAACTCTGGTCTTAGGCCTCAAGCCGACAAACTGACTCAGAGACGACCTTACCTGACCGCAGTGCCCCCATTAACCACTTCCAAGCTACACCTTGGTAGACTGGACTACCAGCCCCTTCAGAACCCATACCACCTCTGGGTAATGGCATCCACTTTAGGGTAATTTCTTCTCCTGCAAAGTCCAAAACACCCGCCACCAGCACCCAAAGGTAACTCCTTACCTTTGGGCGCCCCTCCACACCCTCAATGCTCGCTGGATCCCGTCTTGCAGGCCCAACACCCACATGTCAATCCCCACGTCGGTCAAATGTACTCCATCTCTCAGCTGATACCTCCACGTATCCACCTCCAACTCAGGGTGTCTAACCACCAACCCACCATTCCCGATCACAAACTTAGCCTCGTCCCGATTGATCTTTCTCCTGGCCCTGTTCACACCTTCCCACGATCTGGCCATCCGCCATGATGACCTGCCCACAATGTCAGACCATATCACTACCGTATCCGGGTAGGACATGCGAATTCGCAAAAAGTCGAATTTGATGTCGCGTGCGACATCCAACATAGTACGAATCCCAAGGTCGTTGCCCCCCGCATGTATCAACAAAACATCCGGCGGGCGATCCAACCGTGCAAACTTGTGCACTTCCGGCACCACCCTGCTCCACAACATCCTCGGGAAACCCAACCACCGCACCATCGCTTCCTGTCTTGGGACCCCCAGCTGGCGACCGTCCGGTCGCCTATCCGCTCTCGCCGCCCCCCTATGAACGAAGGAGTGGCCCATTATCCAGACCAGCCCTTGTCCCGCACCTGAAAGACAGCAAGTAAGAAAACCATCACAAATAAGCCCATCGGGAGATGACCCCCATCCCCGACCCCAACATGTTCCCTTAACCAAAAACCCCGGTCCACTCCCTACCAACATTGGAGGTGACCCATTAACTTTTCCCGGGACATATATTAACCTGCACCCCCACTCACCCCTAATTCTACCATGAGCTGGGGTCTAACATATAGTCGAAACCTCCTCGACTCCCATCTGCCAATCCTCTTCACCAATTCCTCGTCCAAGCCACAACAGGCCGCTTCCGTCGCGGCCCCAATCCGAAAAGAATGCGCCGAGAACTCCTGAGCCACAAGGCCCAAAGCCTCCAGGCACCGTCTAAACACCGTCACAAATTGATACCGCGACAACGCCGTCCCATCCTCATGCAGCAAAAATGATCCGCCCAACTTCGGCCGCACTTCCAAAAATTCCTGCACCACCCTAACCGGGCATAATTCCGACCCCTCAATAGGGAAAACTCGCACCACTTTGCCCTTCCCTTTCTGGTCCGTCTTGGACCGACGTAGCAACAATGCAACCCCTTCTCGCGTCCATGCCACGTCACCGGCTAACATGCCACCCTGTACCGTCTTCGAGGGGCTAACCAATTCCCCTACTCGAAAAGCTCCAAAAAACGCCAACGCGAACGCCACCCGAAACAATAACACCTCAAACCGGGACGAACACAGTGTCCCCAACTCTCCCATAATACCCCTCAATATTTCAAACGACACCGGGCGCCGGGAATCCGCCCGACGCCCCTGCTTCCTGTAACCTTTAAGAGCCTGCTGGAAACAAAAGTCCTTAGTAAAGTCCGGACACCCTTGCCACTTAAACAGGAAAGCCAAGCCAGCCAATTTTTTGTCCAACATGGACTGAGACACCCCGGCCTCCATGTTCCTGGCCAATAAATAAATCACCAATCCCTTGACCTCGGGACCGGCCGGGTCCACCTCGGCCTCCCTAACCAGAGCCTGCCATTCTGCCCAAACCTTCTCATATGCCCTCCAAGTGTTCACACTTACCGACTTTCTGATCCAACTGGAGACGATTCCAATGGAATCCTCCAAAGCCCCTCCGGACAGGGGACCCCTTGCTCCTCTGCCTCCGGCACCAGCTCCCGGAACCTGTCCCACTGAAAGCGAGACAGAGCGTCAGCCACTACATTCTCCACCCCCGGTAAATGCACCGCATACACAAATATGTTCATCTGCAAACAGCGCAGCACCAGGTGCCGTAATAGCCGAATAACTGGAGGAGAGGACGCCGTAACTCTGTTGATCACCTGGACCACCCCCAGATTATCACCATGGAACCGCACCTTCCGGTCCCGGAAGGCCGAACCCCACAATTCTACTGCCAGCACCACCGGAAACAATTCCAACAGCACCAAGTTCTTTGTGAACCCCGCCTCCAACCAGGCCTGAGGCCAAGAGCCCGCACTCCATTGCCCCTGAAAGTATGCCCCAAAACCTGCGCCTCCGGCTGCATCCGTGAACAACTCCATGTCAAAGTTACTTTTTACATATTATTTCCATGTCAAAGTTACTCACCGGACCGGACATCCACAAGGCCCTGCCGTTGAAGGATTCCAAAAAGGAGTGCCACACCACCAAATCCTCCCTATGTTCCTTCCCCAGGCGCACATAGTGCCTGTGTGACCCGACCCCTGCTGTGGCCACTGAGAGGCACCTACAAAAGACCCTCCCCATGGGGAGAATGCGGCACGCAAAGTTTAGCTTCCCCAGGAGCGACTGCAGCGCTCGGAGTTGCACTTTCCGCAAACCCACCATCTCCTGTATCTCAGCCTTGAGGCCTTCCAGTTTGTCCAGTGGCAACCTACATTCCATCACCTCCGAATCGATCACAATGCCCAAGAATTGGATGACCGATCTCTGTCCCTCCGTTTTCTCGGGTGCCAGCGGCACACCAAATCGCTCCGCAATGTGCTCCAACGTGGCCAACAACACTGCGCAAATCCGCGACCCCGCCGGGCTAACACAGAGGAAGTCGTCCAGATAGTGGATCACGGAGCTCACTCCGGACACATCCCGAACCACCCACTCCAGGAAAGAACTAAACCGTTCAAACAGCGCGCAGGAAATGGAGCAGCCCATTGGTAGGCACTTGTCTACGTAGAACTCCACCACCGCAATGGCAACCCAAAAGCCGAAAACTATCCGGGTGGACCGGCAGGAGCCGAAACGCCGCCTCAATGTCCGACTTGGCCATCAAGGCCCCCCGGCCATACCGTCTAACCCAGCCCACCGCAGCATCAAAAGAGGTGTAACTCACCGTACACTCCTCCATGCTAATAGCGTCGTTGACCGACCCCCCCTTTGGAAACGACAAATGATGAATGAGCCGGAATTTGTTCGGCTCCTTCTTAGGCACCACCCCCAATGGGGAAACCACCAAATCGTCCAAGGGAAGCGAGACAAATGGGCCCCCCATCCTGCCCAACGCCACTTCCTTCAGCAGTTTCTCCGAAACCACCTCCGGATGTTGTCCCGCGGAACGCAAATTCTTAGCCACCGGGGGGACCACCGCCAACTTGCACGGAATGCTGAAACCCACAGAGAATCCCCTTTCCAACGACAGGGCGGCTGCCCTGTCAGGATATCTACCAAGAAACGGTCGCATCCTTTCCACCATCACCGGAGTCCTCCCTCTTACTTGAAGAGTCTCCGGAACGGCCCTTGCCTTGTTTAAAACACGGAGAAGAGGGGTGATTGCCACCACAGCCGGAGCACTCGTGCTTGAACCGGCAAGACCCTCCGAACTTGCAGTTTCCTTCGTTGAACTGCCATCAGACCCCCTTTTTCTTTCCGGCCGACTGTCCTGGGGAAGAGGTTCCACCGGCCCCCCCCTGAAAAAACGGCGTGGACGTCCGTGGGGCTGACATAAGCCGCATCCAAAGGCCGATGTCTTTAGTGTCCCACCTAATATCCGGCCTGATAGCCCGGCGTTGCCGGAACTGCTCATCATACCGGAGCCACCCCGTGCCCCCGTAGCACCGGTAGGCCTCGCTAATCGCCTCCTGGTAACTGAAAAGCGCCGAACAATGTTCGGGGTTTTTCTCGCCGATCACGCTCGCCATGATCGAGTACGCCTGCGACCAGTTCGCAAAAGTTCTAGGTATAAGCCTATACCTCCTCTTATCCTCGTCCTCTTTCTTGGACTCCTCCGGCTTAACCCTATCAAGGTTGAACTTTTCCAGCGGTAACAACGCAAATATCTCTACATATTCACTCTTCCAAATCTTTTCCCGCACCTCCGGCTTCAAATGTGAACCCAGCGGTGCCTCATAACATAACCTCCCCTTTTGCTGCGTCTGCCAACCGGACCAAATCCCTCTTCTTCGCGGAATCGACCCCCGCATCTCCTTTTTCCGTAGGCGGCACCACAGTACCCGCCGCCACCGCCCCTACCTCTTGCCCCTTGTCCACAGGCACCACAGGCCCCGACACGGCGACCGCCACTGCAGGTGACGTGACCCCGGACCCCCCCGCCGGACCCCATGCTGCCGCGGGGCTAACAGCGGGGCTGACCCCACCCTTCAGCTGGCTCACCAATGCTTCTAGACCCGCCAAAAAACGGTGCAAACCCGCATCCTCTCCCGACTGTTCCCCCAGGGCACCAGAACCCCCACTACTCACCCCTGCGGGCACCCCTAAACGACTACGGGGACCCCCTCCCCGTCCCCCCACTGACACCCCCACATTTTGTACAGTAGAAGACAAAGCCAAAAACTACTCACCGGGCTGTCTGGAAGCAATCCCACCAGCCGTCCGGCTTGACTCCCACGCTGCGACCTCCGTCCTGGGCCCGGCATCCTCCTCCGATAGCTCCCCTTCCGATCGATCTCCAGGCCGACCCTCCTCACCAGATGAAAGCCCGCCAGGCGACTCGGGCCTGGGAGCCGTGGGCCCAGAGCTGGACTCGCTCTCGCTGCGCACCCTGGACCCGTGAACCGACTTCCTTGTTGCTTTCCTTGGCGCCTCGTACACTCTGCCGTCTTCCCCTCCCCCACGCTCCCTCACAACGGGGCTGGATTGGAGGTGGCTAGCCGCGGATGCTGGGGAGCTAGCCACCGCAGGGACAGATGTGCGTTGCCGAGGCTCTCGGCCCTCCGGTGCAAAACCGGGGTTGGAGCCCGCGTCCCTCCGATCGTCTCGCCGAGCGGACCTGGCCGCCGCATTAGAGCCCCCTGGCCGCCCCCTCCCTGCCCCACGCTGCCGATCGGTGGCCTTCACCTGGCGCCCCACCGCCGCTGTACGTTTCGCTGGGGGGCCCGAGGGGGCCTGGATGGGACTGCCCTCCCTCCTATGGGACCGGGTGGACGGACCTGGTGAATACCACACAGGAGGCTGGGACACCCGCGATCGCGGGGTATCCCCCTCCCCCCGGACAGGTGAATTAACCACATTGCCCCGCTCTGCAGGCCGAGGCCCCCGCACTCCTGGGGTGCCCCCCTCCCCCCCCCGGACAGGTGAATCAGTCCTGGTATCCCCCTGTGGAAGGAGCGGCCCCAGCATGGACTGGAGCCACCCCTCGCCGCGGCGATCCGCCTCCTCCCTGAGCTGGGCGAGCATCGCCTCAACCCCAGCCATAGTAGCAGGCAGATGGATGAAAACCAAATTGAGTCCCGGCTGCGGCCTTGCAGCGCTCGTTTTTTTTTTGTCAGGCAGAGCACAGCTAAACAAGCAGCGCCTGTCCCAGGCGCCGATAGCCCAAAAATATAGACCCCGGTCGCGGCCTGCCTCTCCCCGGTAGTTTCTGGCAGAACACAGGTCCCAGCAGCGCCCCTAAGAACCGCCGAAAGATCCCCAGCAGCGCCTATGTACCGCCGATCGCCCGAAAATAAAGTCCCCGGTCGCGGCCTACCTCTCCCCAGACGTTTCTGGCAGAGCACAGAGTCCCCAGCAGCAAACTTCGCCCCTCGTGCGTGTTAACCCGGGAAGCGTGGGAGGGGTGATTTATAACCTCCCCTCCCACCGCTCTCCTTCACTGCCAACCCCTCCCCCCGACCATGGCAGGGTTTTTCTTTAACCCCGTCATGGCCGGCCCTGCGCCTATGCATGCTGGTTTTTGCTCCGGGCCTCTCTGGAAGTTTGACTTCCAGCATTATTTCAAAAAGTCGAAAAATTTGTTCTTTTGCACTTGTGAGTTTGATTGTATGCCTTGTGAATTCGATCGCATGTGTGTATGTGTGTGTGATCTGTCCGCATGGACTGGAAGTTTGATCGTGTTTGTGTGTGCGCTTGTGAATTTGATCATGTGCGATTTTGACATGGATCGTTTGTCTGTGTGTCTGTTATGTGAGCGTGTGTAAGTGTGTGATTGAAGCTGCTTGGAAAAGTTACCTTTGTGTGCAGTTTGTGCAGCCAGGCATGGCTATTCCAATGCTTAAGATGACCGCTCCCATGTGGCTTGAATGGGGGAGGGGCGGCCAGCTATGATGCATATGGAAACTGTAAAGTGTGTAGCTGACTCAAGACACACATTTTTCAGTGGACTTTGATGGTCATTTAGAAAAGTTTAAAATGACTGCTGCCATGTGCCTGAGGGGGAGACCAGTGTTGTTGGTGGGTCTCTGTGTATCTCTTGACTACAAGTTTATGATGTATGGAAAAAGTAAATTGCATGAGTCTTGTAGGGTGTGTAGCTGCTAACATGTGCTTGAATGGGGGAGGGGCAGCCAGCATGGCTGTCCCATCATTTACAATGGTTAAAGTTGGTTGCTCTCTGTAAACAATACCATACAGGAGTTTTATGTTCAAAGGGCAACGCCCTGAGGGAAGGGAACTCTGATGTTGCATAAAAGCAACATTATACTGTGTGTGTGTGTGGTGACTAATTCAGAGTATATGAACTTTTAGAAAAGAGTGTTGTTGTTTTTAATATTGTGCTATGTTGTGTTTCATATAACTAACATTTTTGAATGTGCTGTTTAAGTTGGCCAAAGGTCAGAGTTGAAGTAGCCTAAAGTGTGTGAAGATTGTTCTTAAAATGTTTTTAAGTGTTCATTTTTGATGTCCCATGTTTCTCAGTTCTTGTGGGGAAAGGTTTTGACTAGTATGGAGGAAATGCTGGTTTTGGGGGGGGGGGGGGGACAACTGCATTGCATGTGTTAATGGCGTCATTTTGTTGTGGCCCCCGTTTTTTGTCAGCCATCTTGCAGTGGTCCAGATTTCATCCACCATTTTGTTGTGGCCTGGATTTTCGTCGGCCATGTTGCGGAGGTCCAGATTTCATCCACCATTTTGTTGTGGCCTGGTTTTTTGTCGGCCCTTTTGCTGTAGTTCAGATTTCATCCACCATTTTGTTGTGGCCTGGCTTTTGTCAGACATTTTGAGAGGCAGTTTAAGGATTTTGTGTCATTTGCCCTGTGGGTCATCCTAGAGGGGGCGCTGCTCCAATTCCTTTGTGTGTGTGTGTGTGTAGTGCGGTCTGTCCTGTTTGGGGAGGTGATTTGGAGGCGCAATTCTTGTTGGCATTTTTGTCTGGGAGAACCCACATTTTGAGGGATTGAGGGTCGTCCCAGAGTGGTGAGATACCGGGATGACATACTGAGAAACTGTTTTGTTTGATGTTGAATTCGCTGGTTTGAATGTTTTTTCTAAGCATCACCTCTTGAGTTGAGTAGAGTGGTATCTTTATATAGCGTGGTCTTGCCCCGAAGGGTCCCAACGCGCTTACAAATGCATACACATACTGGGACCAATTTATAGACAGGATCTGATTAACCTACCAGCATGTCTTTGGAGTGTGGGAGGAAACCTGAGTACCCAGATGAAACTGACGCAGGCACAGGGAGAACATGCAAGCTCCAGGCAGATGGTGTCGTGGTCGGGATTTCTCTGTTTTCATTTATGTGAATGTAAGCTATTGTAGGTTCCCAGAAGGGAATTCATTGTTTTTGAAGCTTGTATTGTATAGCCTGCAAAGAAGGAGGGGGGTTTGGTTGAACTAATTGAGCCATCTTTCCGCAGGAGTTTGTGTTTGGGTCTCAAAACTTGTGGTTTGATTTCCCAGGGGATATGAGAGTCAAGGGGAATTCCCTCCCATTTGGACAAAGGTTTTTTTTTTTAATTGTTAAAATATATATAATATTAGCCATGATTTTTTTTTTTTTGGTGTCTTAATAGACAAGGTGATGGGGCCAGGCTGATACCGATTTGACCCCTGATCCAATCCTGCCGTCTGATTCAAATTAATATGGTGAAATATGTGCAATCTACAGACAAAAAAAAATCCACATCTCACCTCTCTCAGCTTCAGTCCCAACAGGAAGGAGAAACCCTCCTCACTTTAGTTTTAATTGCCATATGAAATCACAAAGCATACATTGATTGGTTCACATCATACACCCACACCCACTCTACCCTCCTCCCCTGTGTGGGCTGTCCTTGGCAGAGGAAATGGCTTTTGAACAAAACAGCTTTCCCTTGTATTTTCAATGCTGAGTTCATTACTTTAAAACAATATCTGATATCTGACAAATCTTATCAAGGAAAATAAGCAGTATTGTTCATTCCCATACATACATGTGCATAATG
The DNA here is from genome assembly GCF_905171775.1 of Rana temporaria. Lineage (NCBI taxonomy): Eukaryota > Metazoa > Chordata > Amphibia > Anura > Ranidae > Rana > Rana temporaria. The sequence goes on from NC_053489.1 coordinate 375,507,496, forward strand.
CGTATGAAACAAATGAACAGTAAAAGAGGAACATTTCAGTGATTCTAATCATAACATAAAATAAAAATGTATTTTAGCACGTCCACCACAATCCCCCCTTAAAATGACTATTTTATCAGTACTGTCCCTATGCTCTCTTTGTCCCTGGTCTGGCCTCCCTACTGTCAACTCTTTTATTTTTCGTGAAAACAAAAGAGAAAACTGAACAGGTACAAAGACCGTGTCAGTAATATAGGACTTTTGTGGTGTGTCGTGTCAGGAGTAGGTGAGCTAATGAATCAAAGTGTAACGTTGTATAGAAAAATATCACAATTTATTATAAATACATAAAAAATTATTGAAAATACAATGAATAAAATCATTGGTTGCCCTGTTACAGACGAGATGCAAGAGAATTAGATGAATAGGATGCTAGTCGCCGACATGTTTCGCACAAAGCGTCTTCTGGGCGCCGCAATCATCTATGATACATTCTCATCTAGTAATATGTAAACAAAAGCGAATTAGTCACATATAATATTTAGAGGGCATGAAATGTACATTTTTATAGTTCATTTTTAAATTAATACAGAGAAGGTAAGAAATACATTTGTATGCTCACCAGCAACTGTAGGATGTCAAACCACGCCAGCAGAGACAAATGAGACAAGACAAAGGGAAGTTGGATATGGTCACGGGGCGGAAGCCCGCCTGAGCAACACCTTCACCCCCTGCGGGAGTCAGATCCGCAGGGTTCTGAGTGAGGCCGTTCCCCTGGTAGGTTGCAAGTAGTAGAGAGAACAAAGTCTATAAAAATAATGATAGTGATAACTAGTAGGGGTCATATATATATATATATATATATATATATATATATATATATATATCTAAACATATATATGAGAGTATTGCTACAAATTTATGTGTATATAGATATAACGATAGTTTGCTGACAAGGTGCAGCATACCCATCGATAAACATGAGATGTATATAAAGTATATCCCATTACTAATATATAACACAAAAAAACTAGTTAAAAGTGTTTATCGATGGGTATGCTGCACCTTGTCAGCAAACTATCGTTATATCTATATACACATACACAGAAGACGCTTTGTGCGAAACATGTTGGCGACTAGCATCCTATTCATCTAATTCTCTTGCATCTCGTCTGTAACAGGGCAACCAATGATTTTATTCATTGTATTTTCAATAATTTTTTATGTATTTATAATAAATTGTGATATTTTTCTATACAACGTTATACTTTGATTCATTAGCTCACCTACTCCTGACACGACACACCACAAAAGTCCTATATTACTGACACGGTCTTTGTACCTGTTCAGTTTTCTCTTTTGTTTTCATGTTTTAATTATCAAGGACTGGTGCAGTACTGTCTGTGTTGGAAACCAACCATACAAATCTTCTTTTATTTTTCGTGTAGCTCCCAGACAGGGCTTATCCGTTGTCCTTCTTCAATGAAACTTCAGGAGGCGGTCAAACCCTATTCTCTCCCTCACGTGAAAATGTGGTATGTGTTTTTCTTAACAGGTGACGGTAATGGAGGACACGGTCAATATAACAAAACATTATCGTAACCAATATAAACAAAATTGCTATACCTGAGCAAAAATGTGTTATCATCCAAAATACTGTCCGCAGGTATGATTCCGAATACACCCCCCTTTTCAGCTAATATCATGTCTAGGGCCATGCGATTTTAACAAAGACGTTTGTGAAGTGGCCTCTAGGTGTTCAGTAATATGCTGGAATGCATCCTTGTTTATAGTTAAAAAACCTCTGTTGACCATAGCAAACATAATTTATCCAATCTACATTCCCATTACTAAGTTAAATTTCACAAAAGCATCCGTTTCACCTAATTACCATATTTTCCTTTATAAGCGTTTTAATTTTATATTGGGCTCTGTCCTAAATATTTTATTTCCTAACAAAACTTATTCATTCCATTACACTAGTTTTCAGAACCGATCATACAGTATGAATACTCTTGTCACATGACTATTTAAACAAACATAGCATCCTTCAGCATAAACGAACATACAGAAAGTTTAATTGTTCCCCCACACATGAATTCAGGTGTAAATGCCCAATATTCCCTCCATTAATACATTCGTCAATCTGAAGCCTTGAAAGTGACATTTTGTTCCATAAATATGGCTCTCACACTGCATCATCTGTTCATATTGTATCTTTATTTTTCACTTTTTTAACTGACCTTTTCTTTTTGAGAGAGATAGAGAGAGAAAAAACACACTACTAAATTAATATGGGCTTTCTTTCAGATCTTCAAATGATTGTGTACAAATTACCTTTTATTATTAAAGAAAGATAAACACTTTATAGTCCATAACATATTTACTACAGACAAATTATATATTTTTGCCTTCAAACCTCTCAACAAACTCTGAGGCCCCATACACACGATAGAATCCATCCGCTGAAAAATCCCAGCGAATGGGTTTCTGCGGATAGATCCTATGGTGTGTACACTCCAGCGGATCTGTTTCCGCGGATATATCTCCCCTGGGATGGATTCCAGCAGATCGAATATTCGCTGACATGCTAAACAAATCCATCTGCTGGAATCCATCCCAACGGATGGATCCGCTGGTCTGTATAGACTCACCGGATCCATCCGTCCGAAGGGATCCCCGGCATGCGTCGTAATGATTCGACGCATGCATGGAATTCCTTATATGACAGCGTCGCGCACGTCGCCGCGTCATAATCGCGGCGATGGCGCGACACGTCATCGCCAGAGGATTTCGGCGCGGATTTCAATGCGATGGTGAGTACACTCCATCGCAGAGAAATCTGCTGAAATCCTCGAGAGGATTTATCCGCGGAAACGTTCCGCTGGAACGTATTCGCGGATAAATCCTCTCGTGTGTTTGGGGCCTGAGTCATTTAAAACCCATCAGTATAAAGTCACATGGTTTCTGTCAGGCTGCGTAACCTGATCTATGTCTCTGCTAGGGAAGATCTCTTTGACAATCTCTTAAGGCCGGGTACACACGAACAAACATGTACGGTGAAAGCGGTCCGTCGGACCGTTTTCACCGTACATGTCTGCCAGAGGGCTTCTGTACGATGGTTGTACACACCATCGTACAGAAGTCCGCGCGTAAACATTACGCGGGCGTGTCCGCGTCGTCGCCGCGACGATGACGCGGCGATGACGCGGAGACGTGGGCGGGCCTGCCATTTAAAGGCTTCCACGCATGCGTCGAAGTCATTCGACGCATGCGAGGGACGGCGGGCGCCTGGACATGTACGGTAGGTCTGTACTGACGACCGTACATGTTCGAGCGGGCAGGATTCCAGCGGACGGTTTTAAAACACGTCCAGGAATATTTGTCCGCTGGGAAAAGGCCCGGCGGGCAAATGTTTGCTGGAATTCGGCCCGCTCGCGCCCACACACGACCAAACATGTCTGCTGAAACTGGCCCGCAGACCAGTTTCAGGATACATGTTTGGTCGTGTGTACGGGGCCTAAGAGGAAACATCTGTCCCCCCCCCCCCTGTGTCCAGATTGCACAAGATTATATTGACACCACTCACCATACAATGTGACTACAATCAAATTGTATCGTTTTTCTAATTTTTTATCTTTTTTTTTTATTTTATACATATTTGGTTTGTACATCTGCCAAAAATCATGTACATTACATTATAATATGACATTTCGCGACTACAGCAGCGACAAAAGATCATTTAGAGGACAAATCTCACGAAATCCACTGACCAGTCCCTGCGCATGAACCGACCATTGTTTTCTTCCGAGAAAGTTACTCATAATTTACATTTTATCAGAAATGTCACATTATAAAACTTTTAACACTTGTTTGTTTTTTAATTTTATTTTTACAATTTTTATAATAATTTTTTTTTACTATTTTTATAAAGTTTTTAGATTGAACATAACTTTCATATTTTAATATTTTTCCTGGGGAACCTTATAATAAACCAAACCCAAGTTTAGAATCTGTTGTAAACATTGCTCAATCCTCAACTTACTAATTCTTACAACCAGATCTGTGGGATTTCAGTTAAATACAAAATACCATGTTGTTTACCATTAACTGAATTGTATACAATTCTTCACACAATCTCAATAAATAATTTTTCTATTTCACCTTTGTTCTAATCCCATGTTTATGCTTTGACATATCATAATACATTTTCAGTTGATGGAGATAACATATTCATAAACATTTACAGGCAGAATTAAACTTAATTATCTCATTAGAGAACTTCTTTACACTCTGACATTAATTAACTAATTACCCTATGTAATATCTCACGGTGATCATAGGACTCAAAAACCATAGTTACTCTAAACTTATCCGGGACCCCCCTTTGGGATCTATATATATCAACCATATTCCACCTCACAAACCCCAGTGGTCACAATCCCATGTATTCGAAAAAAGATATATAGTTTCATTCAAATGTGGGTGGCACAGTCCATTATATCTCATCTCCAGAGAAGGTTTTCGAAGGAACCTCTTAATCATCACCCAGGGGATATCGGTAATTATCAGTACCTACATCAGAAATGCGAGAAAAAACTCGTACACGGTTATTAGTTAACTATTTTCCAAGAGCGGTCGCATAATTTCTCAAAGTATGAGACTGTAATTGCAACTGTCATAGCTTATAACAACCTAATCTAGAGACTGTCTCAAACAAGATTTCAAAAGGGGATAATGAATGCTCCCCTCTTGGGGCCACTTACTCACTAACCCTGAGGGTGGCATGGCACGGCATGTGGAATAAAACCGTTTAAATGTACTATGTAAAACGTTCTAATGTGATACCCAGAATCTCCTCATCCTTCATTTGTGACTGTGAACACAAGGACTGTAGCAATGAACGCAAGGATTTACACACTCTCTACCACCTCAGCCACCCCATGGAGCCAGCAACATACAAGGTGAATCAAGGCATTAAGGTCGGGGCATCCAGGACAGCAAATGAGCGGATTCTACCTCCATGAGTTCAGAACAATCATGTTCATCCAGAACAGGTATTCTCATCCCTTCGCTTTTTTGTCCAACGAAATGGCATAATAGCCCCCCTTAGGACAAAAACAAAGGAGAGAATGAGGGTATGTGCCGCATAGCACAGAATCCATTATGGGCAGCGGGCAGGAGGTGACACCATCTGCGTTCAAGACGGGGCAATACTGAGCACATGGGATAGGGGCAGGATGGGGCAAGGCCTCGAGCATTTGAGCAGGGCCCATGCTTCCAGCAGGGAACAGCATTCGGGCGGGCCCATGTCTCCACCAGCCGGGGCATCGTGGGCAGAACACGAGGGAAATGAAGGGACAATAACAGGCCCTGGGTATCACATTACAACAATCAAACTGGCAAAAAGCCCTCTATGTATCAGGTCATGTAATGCATACCATCGTCAGGGTGTGTAAAGAGGGAACCCAGTGAGACAGGTCCCCACAGAACACACAATCTACCCGATAAAAGGATAAAAAAACAGGAAGGGCTGGTCACCATGTAACCGCTAAACTAAGCCCAGCATGATGAGGTACTACAATCTCATCCCATACATCAATCATAAAGAAACAGTGGCAATATCCCAATTCAACCTTTTTTTTTTTTTTTAAAACCTGTCTTCTAGGTTGCTTTTTATTTCCTTGGGGGGGGTGAAAGAGGGGGGCTATTTGCAAGGGGGAGGACTTCTGGGAGAGGTCCTCCAACTTACAACTGCAAGCGTGGCAGAACCCAGGGCGGTCATGGTGTGGGGGTCTGGACCTCCCACATTCCTCACACACCCAGTTCAATCTCCCATTACAGGGAGGGGCAGGATTTATTCTTTGTGATCAGGAAGTCATCTCAGGACTATTAAAAAAAACAATAATAAGCCCCACTTTACACATAGATTCGGATATACAAATATCCTGGGCTGTCCCAAAACCTAAAATTTCTGTGAATCAAAAAGATACATCAGCTGCTGTGATCTTAAACAGATAAATTCCGACAGAAACAAAAAAACAATAGATGCAGTACTAAACACACACCAGTCCTACGGATAAAAAAAAAACCCTTTGCACTATGTGTATCCTAGCTTCTCCCAGAACCTTACAGAGAAACCTGATCTAAGCTAGTCAAGGGGAGGAGGGAAATCCCAGAGCCTGTCCTGATCAGAAAAGGAGGGAGGGAGTGTGGATGGAATTAAACAAAAGTAAAAAAAAACAGTCTGCAGCGTACATGCTCCTCTCCCAAGATTTCTGGGCTGCTTGCATCCCCCATAACAGGAATGCATGTAAAAAACGCACGGACAAACAATAAAACAACACAGAACACACAAAATACACGGAACACGACTCTTTCAGCCCCCTTGTCTGCAGGGCGCTAATTCTTAACCCCTAACCCAAAAAATATGTATATATATATATAAAAAAATATACATAAATGTATCTTGTCTCCATACACATATGTATAATGTAGAAAAAAAGGAGTGGAGTTGCGCTAAAAAATGTGTGACTTGTCAAATTAAATAGTGTAGTCCTCAAATCTCGGTGACGTCAGTACGTCTCTAGGGAGGAGACGTACTGACGTCACCGAGATTTGAGGACTACACGTTCTACTACCGGCCGGATCTTTTATGCTGTTTTTAGAGTTACTTATGTAAGTGTGCTACGTTTTTATTCAATAAATGTTTAAGCGTTATCACACCATTGTGAGTTTTTCTTCTCCATGACTGTTGATTGCCTGGTGAATCCGAGGACTGTTTTGAGAGAAGATTTTCTCCACTGGCTGCCTATATCCCCCTTGCGGTTTTGATCTATCTAGATCCAGGGCTCTGGTAAGGGTCAGTGTGTATTTTGGTGGTGGTTTGCATGTCACACTGTCCGTCTGCCAGTCACAGGGGGAGAATTTGTGTGTGATTTCCAGACAATATCACACTATCTAGTTTTATTTTTGTTTGCTTTCTGGATGTTCCACTGACGGACTGCTGGGAAGACCATATCAAGATTCAGATCTCCTGTGCAGCCCAGGTGTTTGGCTACTTGCTCGGCTTGATCCATTTGGATCTGAAAATCCGGTAAGGGTCAGCATTTTCAGGGAGCAGTGATCCAGATGTCTCTTCACGTTGTGATTCCATATGGAATTTAATTATTCACAGAACTTTTACACAGTTTACATTTGTTTAAAGAAGAATTTTCTTCTCTTCCTTGGGACTTTATAGTGTTCACTATTTAATTTGACAAGTCACACATTTTTTAGCGCAACTCCACTCCTTTTTTTCCATAGTATTTTTTGTTTGTATAAACATCTTGAGTTTGCAGCTGGTTTAGATTGTTATAGATAAGCGCACTTTTTTCACTTTTTCTACATATGTATAATGTAGCCAAATACCCTTAGTACCCCTAGTTCCCCCAAATCCTGGCCCCATGCCAGGCCACCCCATTACCAGACTATTTTGCCCCCCCAGTCAACTCTCTTAGCGACTGATACACCCCGTTCCCAGACTATTTTGCCCCCCCAGTCAACTCTCTTAGCGACTGATACACCCCGTTAATCCCCCCAGTCAACTCTCTTAGCGACTGTGTAACCCCAATTTAGCCCTCCAACCAACCCCAATTTCTTAGCTCGTCTTAGCCAAGCATTAAGTCAACCCCCCAGAACACCCTGCCCTCCAAATCGCAGCCCTCCTGGCTACGCCAAATCTTGACTATACCGAGTCAAGCCAAATCCTAGCGCTACTCGCTTAGGCCAAAGCAACCCCCTCTTTATTTGATCCCCAGCTCTCTTAGCCAGGGCAACCCCCAAAATACAACCCCAAAAAAAACTCACTTAGCTCCTCTTAGTTAAGTGCCCTTAACTCTCTTAGTTAAGCGAACCCCAAAAGCCTCTTCTTTCAGACCAGACATAATGACATGTGCATACTGCCAACCTCACTTAACCCAACACCAGCAAATCATGGATGTTTCAGGAAGGAATCCAGGGACAGTGTGCGCACATAAACATCTCCACCCCAAGGCCGGCTCAGGACCCCTGAAGGAAAAATACTGTCCACCCACCGCCTACAGACATAGACCCCTGAAACAGCCACATTCAAACTAACACAACACGTCAAACAGAAAAACACAAACGTCAAACAAAGACATTAAACAGAAAACAAACGTCAGACTGGCAGAAAGGGAGATGGGTCAAAAAAAAACTTTGCTCAAGAACTCTCCCATCTTTAGACTGGCCAGGAGCAACAAAAAGCGGATCAAGGGAGAGAGCCTGCTATACCGCAGATTCGAACAGGGTCTCTCCATTCAAGCTTCCGTTGCGACTGGTCAGATAAAAAGCAAAGCCACGTTGGGCGGCCAACTGATAGCGATTTGACACCTGATCCAATCTCAGGGCTAACCCATCCTGCCGTCTGATTCAAATTAATATGGTGAAATATGTGCAATCTACACACAAAAAAATTCCACATCTCACCTCTCTCAGCTTCAGTCCCAACAGGAAGGAGAAACCCTCCTCACTTTAGTTTTATTAGCCATATGAAATCACAAAGCATACATTGATTGGTTCACATCATACACCCACACCCACTCTACCCTCCTCCCCTTTGTGGGCTGTCCTTGGCATGAAGCTTCTCATTGGTCAGTTCACATAAAAGGGTGGTTTCTCCTCACATGTCCATTCCATGTTCTTCTTGAAAAATCCATGTGTCATTCAGGCATAGAAAAGATCTCTCAGTAAAGCAGACAAGGGGGAGGGGTAACTTCCTCTTCCATACAGAGCAAGGAACGAGAAGGGGGTTTTGGAATAAAACCTTCCTAGGAATGCAGTGGGGGGATGAGCCGAACACACATTTGAAAGATGAGAAGCAGAAGGAGAAAATGTAGAGAAAATGGCTTCTGAACAAAACCGCTTTCCCTTGTATTTTCAATGCTGAGTTCATTACTTTAAAACAATATCTGATATCTGACAAATCTTATCAAGGAAAATAAGCAGTATTGTTCATTCCCATACATACATGTGCATAATGCGTATGAAACAAATAAACAGTAAAAGAGGAACATTTCAGTGATTCTAATCATAACATAAAATAAAAATTCATTTTAGCACGTCCACCACAAGGCTCCCCCTCATCCTCACTGTACATTGATATATAAATAAACCAGTTTGGGGTTTTAAGAGCTGAGCATGCAACAGGAAGTTATTTTCAGCATTTATGTATCAACAGGAAGCTGGTGGGAGGAGCTTGGGGTCTTCTGAAAAGTGAGCAATGGGATTTGTGCTTGGAAGGACAATGGAAACACTTTGGTGTTTGAAAGTGTTTTAAAGTTTAATTTCAGTTGTTTTTGTGACGTTTTATACAGTTTTGGGTAGAGAGCAAATGGGGGGCATCACCATTATTGTTGTAACATCTGGATAGAGGTAGAAAGAAGCCATAATATTGTTTTGAATAGTGGAGGATTTCATGGTGCTTTGTATTTATTCTGACAAACGCATTTAGAAGGCTGTATATGGTGAGACAGGTCGGGCCATGTAGAATAATTGGAATTCCTGTGCGCGATTGTATTAGCATAAACGTGAGGAGTAGTATGCTAACAGCCCCGGTCAGGCCGTAGATAATAATCAGGATTCTGAGGGTCGATTATGGTAATAAAGGCGCAAAACATAACCGCTCCGAAAATAAAGCGCAGGGTTATCCGGACGCAGAGTTCGCAAAAAAAAAACGAATCGAATCGTCATGGGCAAATTTGCTATCCATGCAGTGCAACAGTCAGACAGCTGCACCGCACATGAGGTCTGGGTTTGGGGCTCTGGACATGAGACCCCTTAAAGAATGACATATATGGTCAGAAGGTATGGTCACGCTTATGTGATTCTCAGAGGAGGAACTATTTGTTTGAACTTTGCAAGGGTTTCAATCTGCTCTCATGTTTTTCCCATTGTATTTTTTTCTATTGGTGAAAGAGTGAAGGTAGAATTCTGGCTGTTTTGTTTTTTCATTTTTGGTTTTGAAAGCTGTGAAGTATCTCCCCCACATTTGTATCTGAATGTTTGTATGTAGTAACGTGAATATGTTCGAACTTACTGTGGCGATCCTCCGTCGCGTCGCGGCTGTTGTATTTTTGTAGGAACGAGAAAAGTAAGGGTTACAGAGGGTTATCATTGAATTGGTTTTAAAAGAATGTCATTGACAATTTACTAATGTACAGGAATGTCATTATTGTTTGCCATACTTTGCAGGTTAAATATGAAGGATAGAGTAATAATTTTTGCTTATAAATATTTTTCCAGGTCCAAGGAGTTTCTGAAAGTGTTTGTACATAGAGAGCAGGTGTATGTAGACAGCTGTACACATAGATAAATACGAGTCGAAGAAGGAAAAAGTATCATAAGCTATTTCATTGTTTATTTTCTCCTGCACCACGCATTTCTTCCTTCAGTCTGTAATGAGGAAGAAAATGGGGGGGATACATAAATGTAGGAATGACAGTTTTTCAAACTAATAATGTTAACTTCTGTAATTCTAACCAAGTTTGTGCCAAGACTGTCTTTCTTTGATAGAATTTGAATCCGCAAAGCAGCAGTCTGGTGAAGTAGGTTCCCATCCCAGAAGAAACTTTTTGTCTATTACACCCCAGATGCTAAGCCATGCACAGGTTATGCAGTGACCATAGTGCCGATGTCTGGGTTGTTGTGATATGAGGTCTGTTTGGAGGTCAAGCAAAACCAGGGTCGTACTTTCCTCATTAGCTGTCACTTACATTCTCAGCTGATGGGGTGGGTGCGGTCACTGTAACATGAACTTCAAAAGGTCCACCACAGGATCCAGGAGTCCCTCCTGGACCCTGACACAATAACCAGTTTTCATTCTTTCCAACCAGTTAACTGGGTCGTTGTAAAGAAGCTTGAGGGACAAGACCACGCCAGCCACTGCAAGAAGCGGCTCAACCAACCAAACCCGTGTATCTTTGTTTATTTATATTTTTTTGTTTAGTAAATTTTAGCAAGCGTAATGATGAAAAGCATCCCAAGTTATTATTTAAAGTGTATTCCCTGACTAGCTAACAAAGCGAACAGGACCAATTGCTGGGTCTACTCTGATTCTCCACCAGAGACCCCGACCAGGTCTGGGCATGGTTTCCTGCATGTACAAGGTGGGGGGGGGGGGGGCTTGAGCTTATGATATGATTGAACAATTCTCATCCATTGTGGATGGGATGTTTAATGTAACTGTTGAAGCTACAAAGAAGTTCCCACAGTCCAAGGGGGGTTTCTGGAAATGTATTACATTGTTAGATTGTTATACCTGGATCAGGGATACTGGTGACAAAGTTCAGGTCCATATGGATAAGGTCTAGATCCCTGCAAGGCAAAGTCAGAGCTATAGCTAGTGAAGGTTGTTAATCCTTTTAAGGGTATGGGAATCTTTGGGGATTACATTTTTTATTTTACAGCGGATCGTGGTTAAAGGAAGTAGAAATATATATACTCATGTCATTTTTCTCTATTCTTTCTATACAGTTGCAATAAAATGTATGTGAACCCTTTTGGCATAATATGGATTTCTGCACAAATTGGTCATAAAATGTGATCTGATCTTCATCTAAGTCACAACAATAGACAATCGCAGTCTGCTTAAACTAATCACTGTTGAATCACTTTAAACTAAATAAGTTCACTCACCATGCATTCGGTCTGCCATTCATTCAAGTCAAGAGACCTCACCAATTGTTCTCATTCTAGCTCCCAGTCATCGCTGGTCTGCTGACGCCCTCACAGGCTGTTTTATTAAAAACCCAGCAGGAAGTGATGTCACAACATGTGACCTCCTCCATAGGAAGTGAGCTCACAGGGTGTGAGCTCCACCCAGTAGATGCCCATATATGGATTTGACAACACAGGATGTGATAATACATGATAACCCTTTTAACAGGGATTCAATACAGTAATCATTCAATAACAATACAGTAATATAACAATAACAATACAGCAATAATACAATAACAATAGGATACAGTTCCTGATGAGAGGAGCTTATATAACAGCTGTATGCTCATGCCACCACATTTATGTTGATCAGACACAGAGACCACAAAAGCACACATCAGCCAAACCGATAGTGTGCCTGCAGAGTGGACGCATCGCACAGGCAAATATCTGTGCATGACACAGGGGCCCTTTTGCCGGCCGACACCCCCACTCCACAAACACCCTTCTCCAAATCAAGAAGTGTATCTCAACTAGACATGTGCACAGAAATTTTTTTCTTTTTTTTTTGTTCTGTTTCGTATCGTTTCGTAGGTTCGTTCCCGTTCGTTTTTAGTAAGACGCCCGTTTTCCTGTTCGTTCCCGTTCGTTTTTCGTACGACGCGATTTTTTCGTATTCCGATAGTTTCGTATTTTGGTTACCGTTTTATTTTCGTGCATGCGTAAATAAATCGCGGGATTCGCTGCACTTTCAACACGCGGCTCATCCATATTAACTATTGTTAAGCCCCATACACTTGGTCAGACTTTTTTTAACAACAAACATAAAAACGATCGTTTTACCGAACGTTCGTTCGTTTTTAAACTCCATCAGAAAACCATTTTGGGGTTCCAGGTTCAAAAGTCTAGCCAACTGATCTCTCCCTTCAGACGAAAATCCACAGAAAAGTTTATTTGGCTCTACTGTACTACTGTACTCAGCACAAAAGAGAAACTGCTTCACTAACTAACTACACTCACTGTCCATTCAAAAAAAAGAAAATGACATCTTATAACAAAAGATTTGCATTCTGTATTTTGAAACCAAATTACGAACAGAAAAAAGGAATTCAGAATACAGAATACAAATCTTTTGTTATAAGATGTCATATGAACATACAAACAGAAAAAGGAATCAAACAAAATACAGAATGAAAATCTTTTGTTAGATGTCATATGAACATACGACTGAAAATCAAAATACGAACAGAACAAGGATTCAAACAAAATAAAGAATGCAAGTCTTTTGTTATAGATGTCATATTCGTTCTTTTGCCGTTTTCGTTTTGTAGTATTTTCGTCGGATCGTTCGTTCGTATTTGCGGTTGTTCGTTATGCGACTCATTCGTAAACCCGTTGTTTTCGTATTTTGGTGCTTACATTTTTTCGTATGTACACATTATTCTGCGGGCACGAAAATGAACATTTTCGGACGAAAATAACATTCGTACGAACGGGAATGCACATATCTAATCTCAACCAGTCTCAGACTGCCCCAGTCAGCTCTGTAGAGCATGTTGCGGAAGTACTAAGACTGGGTGCCATTATGACAATACATATTAAATACCAGATTTTTTTGTAGTCCATCTAATCCTTTCCTCCCTTTTAATGGCGTTTTCCCAGTGTGCAATTTCATATTTGGCCTCAAGGGCACCCGGGGAGTATACTTTCCTCCATGTATCCTCCCCACCCACAGCCCTCCCATGGTTTATCCATCCCGTGCTATCTCGGACCTCCCATCAGTGCGCTGTCACTGCACTGAACCCTGGCTCTAATACATCTGTAGCCACGAGTTCAACTGGTTAATTTCACCTTCTTACCACCTGTTGTCAGATTCGGCACTTCCATGGCATGGGCGGTTCCTTTGCCCGCCATGGTAATCCCGATCTGACCAATGATGGCCTGTGTATCGGTCATCACAGGCGCAACGCCTGATGGGTCTTGTAGTCTGACCCGCAGTGCTTGGGTTTGGCCTGCTTTGAAGATGGGCTGTGATTTGCCTGCCCGGCGACACATGACGCGTGACGTCAGACGCTGAGTCAGGACAGCCTATTTAACAGCGCATCCTGCACTTCGTTAGCAGGGCGCTGTGGGTCCTCTCGCTCAGGACCGGCCTTAGCGGTGTGCGAGTCGTGCACCTGCACAAGGCGCCATCAGCAACAGGGCGCCGTGCCTTTTGAGTCCTGTGGCCAGTAGCAGCCGGATTTTTCCAATCACTATCGCTGTCACGATATGCGATGTGCTTTGAGCCAGTGGGTGCTCTGTGATTGGCCGAACGGGCCATGTGCGATGTGCGAGGCATGCCGGGAAGCAGACATGGGGGTCTGTGAATGGCCATGCTGAGCTGGTGCTGGTCATGTGTGGAGGCGGGGGCGGAGCTGCACTGTGGATTCGATGATCGTGCCTGCTTGATTGCTCCCGGAGTCCTGCCTCCCGATGTGTGTCTCCTGAGGGCTCATCTGCCAGGTCAGTTTACCCCCCCTCCTCTGTGTCACCCCCCCCCCCCCCCGAGGGAGTAGGTATTGGTCTGGGGAGAGGGAGGGAGCAGCCAGAAAGTCAGTGTGTAACGTGTGATGCCTCCATAGTAAAATGCTGGGCCTTTTACTATAGGGGCTCTGGTGGACTACAAGGCCCAGCATTTTACTATAGGAGGCATTGGTGGACTACAAGGCCCAGCATTTTACTATAGGGGGCTCTGGTGGACTACAAGGCCCAGCATTTTACTATAGGAGGCATTGGTGGACTACAAGGCCCAGCATTTTACTATAGGAGGCATTGGTGGACTAAAATGCTGGTCATTGTAGTCCACCAATGCCTCCTATAGTAAAATACTGGGCCTTGTAGTCCACCAGAGCCCCCTTATAGTAAAATGCTGGGCCTTGTAGTCCACCAATGCCTCCTATAGTAAAATGCTGGGCCTTGTAGTCCACAAGAGCCCTCTATAGTAAAATGCTGGGCCTTGTAGTCCACCAGAGCCCCCTATAGTAAAATGCTGGGCCTTTTAGTCCACCAATGCCCCCTATAGTAAAATGCTGGGCCTTGTAGTCCACCAATGCCTCTATAGTAAAATGCACCAATGCTGTAGTGTCTGTGTGTATTGTGTAGTGGTCTGTGGGTAGTTTATTGTGTAGCGGTCAGTGTGTATTGTGTAGCGGTCTGTGGGTAGTTTATTGTGTAGTGGTCAGTGTGTATTGTATAGCGGTCTGTGGGTAGTTTATTGTATAATGGTCTCTGGGTAGTTTATTGTGTAGTGGTCTGTGTGTATTGTATAGCGGTCTGTGGGTTGTTGTGTAATGGTCTGTGTGTGTATTGTGTAGCGGTCAGTGTGTGTGTATTGTGTAGCGGTCAGTGTGTGTATTGTGTAGCGGTCAGTGTGTGTATTGTGTAGCGGTCTGTGGGTAGTTTATTGCGTAGCGGTCTGTGGGTAGTTTATTGTGTAGCGGTCAGTGTGTAGCGGTCTGGGGGGGGGGGGGCGCCACAGGATTAGCTCGCACAGGACGCCTGAACACCTAAGGCCGGCCCTGCTCACGCTGTGACGGTGGAATCACATCACACACATTAGATCCAACTGTGCGGCAGGTAACCTTACCAGAATCTGAACACTTTAATTGAATTCAGCTTTTACTGTCCTTCTCTTTACATTTTCAAATCTTTTCCTTCCTGATTTTTTGCATCCATTTCCTAACCTTCTGAGCCATCTTTATGTTGTCGCTTTCACAAAGGAAGGAAGGAGGTGTTTTCAGGGGAGTGGCCGTAGGAGGTCTGGTGACTGGGTAGGAGGAGCCCCTTTATAAGGGGGGCGGGGGCGCACGTGGGTCACTCGAAAAAGTTAAGCACGCTGGGAGGCAGGTTTTTCTCTGCTCCCAGCGTTCATCTCCAAGGCAGAACGTGGACTGATTTTGGCGCGCCTGTGGCTGCTTCACGGCCCCGGGCTGGCTTGAATCACAGGTGGGTGGGCTGCTGAGGACGGGTCGGGTACGGCCGCAACTGTGTCCCCACGCGCTCGGCGGTCGCCGGAGCGTTACTCCCCGGGGACCCAGCTCAAAATCCCGGTGCTCGTATAGGAGCCCCAGTTAAACCGCCGCCCCCGTCGGCCAGGCACACGTCAGCCTCGGCCTGCGGGATGAATCCGTACAGACGGCTGGGTTCAGTGGGCGGGGCATCGGGCCGGAATGGCGCCCGATCCTCGCCCGCACGGCGTGATCAAACAGACCGATCGGCCATCCAGGGAGGAGACTCAGTGAGGGAGGGGCCGTGATTCGACCGGCGGGTCGGCCAGGGACTCGATCGCCGGTTCCAAGGCAGTGGGGAGGCCGGAGTCGATCCGAAGTGTGCGGGGGCCCAGTCGGGGCCCGGGTCCGGCGAACAGCAGGGCAGGGACGACGACGGCCGGGTCGCTTGAAGGAGGACGATCCGCCGATAGGCTGGGATCTTCGGCCTCCAGGCCTTCCTCGCCTGGGGGGCTGACGTCGCCGATGACGCCGGCCTCAGAAGAGAGATCGGAAGGTGAAGCGTCCGGATCGGAAAGGGAAGACGGTCGTGAGGACAGGCCAGCGGTGGAGACCCCTGCGACAGTCAGGAGGGACGTACGCAGCCAGCCTGGTAAGTCAGTTTCTGTGTCTTCTGTTGAGGTTGCTACTGTTTTGTGTAACTTGCTGGGGGTGGGGGGCAGGGGGTCCACAATTGACTGGGGGAATGGGGGTCAGCATGCAGGGTCCCTGCCTGTTGGCCCGGTGGTGGCGGGTGATCGACCTGCTGCGCCGCCGTCAACGGGGGGTTTGGCAGGATCTGTTTGGGGGGGTTTGAGGGATCTGGTGCAGCGGTTCTCAGGAGGGGCAGGTACGCTTCTTCAAGCCACGCCTTGGGTTGGGGGGGGCCCGCCGGGGGTACAGTGACTTCGGCGGTGGGGGGGCTGTTCCCATGGTGGGGGGGGGGGTCCTGGGGTGTTGCTCGATAGCAGCTCAGGGGAGAAGGGGAGAGAGAAACCGGCGGTGGTCAGGTCAGATGTGGTACTTAGGGCAGACGCCGCTAATCGTGTGGTTTATTATGTTGAAGGGGCCGACGTGGGCGGCGTACACAAAGGTATGGGACGAATGGTCGTGTTCAAACGGCTGGCGGATGCCGAGCTGGGGGAGGTGGAGCTGGGTTGGTTGGTGGTGTATTTTGTGTATAGACATATGGGGAAAAGGGGGGTCGGCGTCGGCATTGGAGACAAAGGTGGCGGGTTTAGCCTTTTTAAGTGGAGGGCCGGGCCGATCTTACCAACAGTTTTTGGGTACAACAGGCGGTAAAAGGTTACAGGAAAAGTCACGTTAATAGGGACAGGCGGAGACCGGTGAAGTTTTTCGTTTTGCGGAAGATTTGTGGCGTGTTGGGGGACATCTGTTCATCCAGTTATGAGGTGAGTTTATTCCATACGGTTGTGGTTGCATTTTTTCAGGGCTTTTTGGGGTGGGCGAGTTGGTTAGCCCTTCCAGAAAGGTGGCGAGAGGAATACGGGTAAAGGATGTGCAGTGGTCAGAGGACAGCGGGGGTTTTCGGCTTCGTTGGTCCAAAAAATCGGATCGGAGGGGAAAGGGGGTGGATGTGTTTTTGCATCCTTTGCCGGGTTCGGGGGTCTGCCCTGGGAGGACAGTGCGGGAGTTTTGTAACGATACACCCAGGGTTGGAGAGGCCCTTCTATATGCATGGGGATGGTTCGTTGGTGTCACGGTTTCAGTTTGTGCAGGGGTTTAGGAAATGTCTGAAAACAGCTGGGTTTGCTGAGCTACGATTTGCCTCACACTCCTTCCGCATCTGGGCGGCTACTGAGGCGGCCCGGTGCGGGTTGGATGAGGTGGCGGTAAAAAGGATTGGGCGGTGGGAATCGAGGAGATTTTGTTCTTATGTATGCCCACACATGGCGCTGGATTGGGGGTGGTGGTGGTGTATGGACTGGCGAATGTGGGTTCATGATATTCAGGGGGGTTGTGGCATGATTATCACTGTTGTTATTAGTTTTCAGATGGAGTTCACTCACGCCTCGTGTGGATTTGGGGAATGCTTTTGTTTGCAGGGGGCAAGGAGAGTGGATGCTAGGCCAGAAGGTAGACAGTTGGGGATTTCCAGGTGGGAGGCGGGACTTCGGTTGCTGGGGATTCCTGGGATGGGGGGGCAGGGTTATGCCGGGGGTGCAATGCTATGCCCGGCTCGATCAGCCACCTGAAGTGTTGGTTTTAAACGAGGGGGGCAACGACCTGGGGGTTCGGCCAATAAGGGATTTGATCTCCGCCGTTAAGGCGGACGTACTTACGTTCAGGGCTGCTTTTCCAGGGAGGTTGTGTAACATCTCTGATGTTACTGTTCGTAGAACGAGCGCAGCTGTGCCTTGTCCCAGCAGCTGCGCTCCGTTCTGCAAAGACGTCCGCGTCACTTCTGGTGCGCGGACGTCTGCGTTCCAAGCTGGAACGCGGAAGTGCGACTCAGCGTCCTTCCCGTTTTTCCCCGCGAAATCGGGGCTATTTAAATTCCCCACAGATGACGGCAGGGTGTTCGGTTATTCTCTCGGATGCCTGCCGTCACCTGTGAACAACCATCCCACACCCTGAAGCCCAGGAGCCATTGCAGACCTTCCCATCTGTCAGCTCCCTGACCACAGATCTCTGTCTCCTGGTGTAAGCAAGCAGTGAGCCTTCAGCCCACTGCACTCTTCCTCAGCCCTGCACAGACTCTTCAACATCCAGTAACCTGGGACTCCCCTATACACATTCTGCAGCAGTGTACTACAAGACCCAGCGGAACAGCAAGTATCATGTTCATATAATTGCCTGCTGCATTGTGATGTGAAATCAATTACTTGCAAGTTGGAGGAAATGTTATTATATATACCTCTTCTAATACTTACCTGATTTAATACTCTTATGGACTATGCTTGTTTCAGTACTAGGCAGAAATATTGTGAAGTAACAATATAAACGCCAGATAATAATTACTCCTTCATAAAGTCAGGTGTAACATAAATACTGTCAAGCAAGGTACACAGTAAGCTTTCCTTTTTTATCCAAGAGACTTTAAACTATTTCCCTTATATGATTTCATGCTATGCAGCAATAAGCTACTTTATGTTGGTACAGATTGAGGTTGTGATGAATTAACCCCAAAACTTTCTGGCTATATAGAGAGTGAACTGGTGGTTAGACCTGAGAAGCCTCTGCAGCTGAGATCCAACAGTACTAATTAGTATTCACAAGGCAGTATCCTTACATAATAACCGGACACCCTTTTAAAAGGATAATGGATCCAGCAGAGCTTGCTAACCACCTAGTTGGACTTTCACAAAGAGTGGATAACCTCACTGCCACCGTCAATGATTTACGTCTAGAAAATGACGCCTTACGCAACCAAAATTTTGCATTACCCAGGGAGAGACCTGAACCCAAAGTTTGCCGCCCTGAACCCTTTTCAGGGGACCGAAAATGTTTCCGCCAATTCATTAGTGCTTGCCGCCTCATGTTTGAACTGCGCCCCCGCACCTATCATTCAGACAGGGTTCGTATCCTCACCCTCATATCATATTTGAAAGGAGAGCCTAGGGTCTGGGCTAATGCATATGTGGATGAACATGGTGATTTACTGGGGGCATTTAATACATTTTTGGATGAGATGTCACTCCTCTACGAGGACCCTAACAAACAGCTTACAGCTGAGAACACCATTAGGAGCCTTAAACAAGGGAAAAGACATGTGGAGGACTATATTTCGGAATTCAAGTGTTGGAGCACAGAGACACAGTGGACAGACATTTCACTCCGTAATCAATTTAGATTAGGTTTATCTGAATCAATGAAGGATGAGTTAGCTTGCGTAGAGCTTCCTCCATCCCTAGAAGATCTGATGCATTTATCTCTCACCATTGACCGGCGTCTCCGTGAAAGGAAGGCTGAACGATTCAACACTTACTTACCTCCACAATTCAGGAGATCTAAGTCACCTCCAAAGGATGTTCCCATGAAACTAGGAACTGTCAAAGGTCCTTTATCATTGGCTGAGAAACAACGGCGCAGAGCTAATAACCTCTGCCTCTACTGTTCCGCTCCAGACCACATTGTCTCCACTTGTCGACTGCTTAAGCGGAACTCCGAAGGTAACATTTCTAACATTTGTAAAACCAATCCACCTGGAACTACCACTAATCGATTTATTTATGTCACTCTTACCTTACAGTGGGATCAAACCAGAATTACCATTGAAGCGATGGTCGACACCGGTGCCTGTGGCAATTTAATTGATTTAGCAATTGTGAATTCAAATAAAATTCCATGTGTGGTTAAGCAAAATCCTCTCTCTGTCACTTTTATTGATAGTTCTAGTTCCAACTATGGCCCAATTTCCTCTCAGACCTCACCCCTACTGGTCACTTGCGGGAATAACCATACAGAGACCCTTGTCTTTGATGTCATTCCATCTCCGTTATTCCCAATAGTTCTCGGGTTACCTTGGCTACTACTCCACCAGCCAACTTTTCTATGGTCTAACCACTCACTCAATTTAAACTCCACATTTTGCCACGAGACTTGCTACCCAATTTTTATGATTCTCTCCACAGAAGTTTACTGTAAAGATCTCCCTAATTATCTACTAGATTTCTCAGATGTTTTCAGTAAAACAAAGGCAGAAATTCTTCCCCCCCATCGAATATACGACTGCCCTATAGATCTCATACCTAGCTGTCCAATCCCAACTGCACGTATCTATCCTCTATCACAACCAGAACTTGTGCACCTTAAGAGTTACCTCGATGAAAACTTGAAAAAGGGCTTTATTAGACCATCCACTTCTCCCGCAAGTGCCGCCATGTTCTTTGTCAAAAATAAGGATGGCTCACTACGGCCTATCATTGATTACCGTGCCCTCAACAGTATCACTGTGAAGAACCGCTACCCCTTACCACTCATTCCTGAACTCATTGAACGCCTTCAAACCTCTAAAGTTTTCACAAAACTAGACCTTAGGGGTGCCTACAATTTGATCAGGATTCGTCCAGGTGATGAGTGGAAGACCGCTTTTAAGACTCGCTACGGTCTATATGAATACACTGTGATGCCATTCGGACTTTGTAACGCACCTGCTACTTTCCAGTGGTTCATAAATGACATTTTTCGGGATCTGCTTGACATCTGCGTAGTAATTTATTTGGATGACATTTTGATCTACTCTGATACACTTGAGGAACACACTAAACACGTTCGTTGGGTTTTGGCCAGGCTCAGAACGCATTCCTTATATGCCAAGCTAGAGAAATGTGTTTTCAGCCAGTCAAGTATTTCTTTCCTAGGGTACCAAATTACACCCCAAGGCATCCAAATGGACCGATCTAAAGTAGAGTGTATTATCTCCTGGCCAATACCTCACTCAAGGAAGGCTCTTCAACGGTTCCTCGGTTTCTCAAACTACTACCGCAAATTTATCAAGAATTTCTCAGCAATTGTCAAACCATTGAGTGCTCTTACTAGCTCAAAGACACCCTTCTCCTGGTCAAAGGAAGCCCAGAATTCCTTTGACACTCTTAAGCTCTGTTACACTTCGGCCCCCATCTTACAACTGCCTAACCCTCAATACCACTTCACTGTAGAAGTAGACGCCTCTCATTATGCCTTGGGTGCTATACTTTTTCAACGTGCAACTCTATCTGAGCCTTTACATCCTGTAGCTTTTTACTCCAGGACCCTATCACCAGCAGAAAAAAACTACCCCATCGGTGAAAAGGAACTCCTTGCAATTAAAGATGCATTAGAAAATTGGAGACACTTGTTGGAGGGTAGCACTCATCCAATAACCATCCTGACAGACCACCGTAACTTACAACATCTAAAGGCATGTAAGACACTCTCTGCCCGTCAGATGGAGTTTATTTTTTGACAGGTTTGATTTTTATATTTCTTACAGGCCTGGAACACAAAACATCAAGGCTGACTCCTTGTCTCATATGAATGAGGACCAAACTACTGAGATTCCTCCACTATCTATCATTCCATCAAACCGAGTCATTGGCGTTTCTACCTCCTTTAGACAGCTAATTTCTCAAACACTCTCCAGAGATCCCTCTTGTTTACCAAAAGACCTTACTAGATTACCAGATGGTGTTTATACTTTCAACGACAAGATCTACGTTCCCCCCAATCTACAACTCTCACTTCTTAGGCATCTTCATGACTCACCCTTAGCCGGCCACCCTGGGATCAACAAAACTACTCACCTCATTAAAAGAGATTATTGGTGGCCCAATCTGGCTAAAACGATCCATGAATATGTTAGCTCATGCGAAATTTGTGCTCGTAACAAGCATTATAGGAAACCTCCTTTCGGTCTTCTCGCCTCTATCCCAGTACCTAATAGACCTTGGGAAGTTGTGTCGATGGACTTTATAGTTGATCTCCCTAGGTCCAACGGTGCCAACACCATTATGGTCACAGTAGATCTCTTAACCAAGATGGCACACTTCATTCCTTTAAAGAAGTTACCAACTTCCCTTGAGACAAAGCATTCATTACCAATGTTCTCAAATTACATGGAGTACCCTCACAAATCATTTCGGATCGCGGTAGTCAATTTGTCTCTAGATTTTGGAAGGCCCTATGTAATGCTCTACAAATTGACCACCGCATGTCCACTGCCTACCACCCTCAGACAAATGGGCAGACAGAACGTGTCAACCAAATCCTGGAACAATACCTACGATGTTACTGTACACACCTACAAGATGATTGGTTTCAACTACTACCCCTTGCTGAATTCTCTTATAACAATTCTATCAGTTCTTCGTCTCGATTCACACCATTTTTTGCCAATTATGGGTTCCACCCCAACAGTCTACCAACCACTTATCTCCCAAATAGTGTTCCAGCAGTTGATAATTACCTTTCTTCTTTAAAAAATACACTGGATATTCTACGTTCCAACCTAAAGACTGCTCAACAAAGACAAAAACAATACTATGATGTTCACAGATCGGTACCTCCTAATTATAAGGTCGGGGATTTAGTTTGGCTTTCCACCCGAAATCTTCACCTAAAAATACCATCAAAAAAACTAGGCACCCAATTCACTGGACCCTTCCAAATATCACATTTGATTAATCCTAATGCTGTCAAATTACTTCTACCCCCAGATTGGAAAATACATTCTTCATTTCATGTATCTCTCATTAAACCTTTCGTTTCTAATCCATTTCCTAATAGGAAGCCATGTCCCCCTTCACCTATCAAGGTGCATGGTGAGACTGAATACGAAGTTGAGAGAATACTCGATTCTAGAAAACGTGGTTCCACTCTTCAATACCTAATACGTTGGAAAGGTTACGATCAACTTGATGACTCTTGGGAAAATTCTTCAGACATACATGCCCCTCGTCTAATCAGACAATTTCACCTAAGATATCCTAACCGGCCCTCTATCTCTGGGAGCAGTGGTGGTGCCCCCTTGAGGAGGGGAGTATGTAACATCTCTGATGTTACTGTTCGTAGAACGAGCGCAGCTGTGCCTTGTCCCAGCAGCTGCGCTCCGTTCTGCAAAGACGTCCGCGTCACTTCCGGTGCGCGGACGTCTGTGTTCCAAGCTGGAACGCGGAAGTGCGACTCAGCGTCCTTCCCGTTTTTACCCGCAAAATCGGGGCTATTTAAATTCCCCACAGATGACGGCAGGGTGTTCGGTTATTCTCTCGGAGGCCTGCCGTCACCTGTGAACAACCATCCCACACCCTGAAGCCCAGGAGCCATTGCAGACCTTCCCACCTGTCAACTCCCTGACCACAGATCTCTGTCTCCTGGTGTAAGCAAGCAGTGAGCCTTCAGCCCACTGCACTCTTCCTCAGCCCTGCACAGACTCTTCAACATCCAGTAACCTGGGACTCTCCTATACACATTCTGCAGCAGTGTACTACAAGACCCAGCGGAACCGCAAGTATCATGTTCATATAATTACCTGCTGCATTGTGATGTGAAATCAATTACTTGCAAGTTGGAGGAAACGTTATTATATATACCTCTTCTAATACTTACCTGATTTAATACTCTTATGGACTATGCTTGTTTCAGTACTAAGCAGAAATATTGTGAAGTAACAATATAAACGCCAGATAATAATTACTCCTTCATAAAGTCAGGTGTAACATAAATACTGTCAAGCAAGGTACACAGTAAGCTTTCCTTTTTTATCCAAGAGACTTTAAACTATTTCCCATATATGATTTCATGCTATGCAGCAATAAGCTACTTTATGTTGGTACAGATTGAGGTTGTGATGAATTAACCCCAAAACTTTCTGGCTATATAGAGAGTGAACTGGTGGTTAGACCTGAGAAGCCTCTGCAGCTGAGATCCAACAGTACTAATTAGTATTCACAAGGCAGTATCCTTACAGGTTGCTGGTGTGGTATGACATAGTCGCTCGGACCATCTGGCGCATGGCAAGGTCAGTGGCTAGGGTCAATAAGGGGAGGATCAAGGTGAACAAGGTAGTGGGGAGGTTTGTGGCTAAGCACGGGGGTTTGGTTGTTGTCACACGGAGTTGGAGGTTAAGGTGGGTCTGTACCTGCGCAGAGATGGTGTTTATCTAACCGACGTGGGTATGGATTTGTGGGCAATAGGTTGCAGGAAGGGATTCAGAGGGCCCTGCGGGTGTGGAGGGGTCCGTAAGGGTAAGGGGGTTCCCCTTCCAGCCTGTGGCAGTGTCCTTTGGTCTTTGATGGTGACAGTTAACAGATGAAATGGAAATGGTGGGGGGGCTCATCGGTGGGATGGCCCCCTTATGGTGTTATTCCAGTGGAACGGTGTCCGCTGGAATACAGTTATGGTACACTGCGGGGTAAAAAGGGGGTGTCTCCGAGCTGGAGTCGGCTGGGGGCCGGATATGGTAATGGTAACGCAGTGTAATGGAAAATAAAAGGTTTAAGTGGGGTTGCTGTCAAAGACCAAATTAGACGGGTGTTAATAAAGTTATTTTGGGTAAATGTTAATGAATAAAGTTTTGGTTACTTGGAATTATTTAATTGGATTTAAATATTTAATTTGGTTTGAAAAATAAAATACCACTGCAGGCAACTCCCTTTTGCACTTTAAAAGTTGCCACTATTTAAAGTGGAAAAACAATATACCGCGAGGTCAATTTTGCCGGTTACGGCGAAACTGTACTACTTCCACCGATTATGCTGAACAAAGTGAGACACTGACCAAGAAACTACGGGAAAAAGGGTATCCCGAATCGTTAATAAAAGAAGCATATACTGAATATACACAAGACCATCCCAAAGAAAGAAAAAAGCCCCCACATTCTGATCATTCGGCCCGATTTATCACCAGGTTCCACCGAGAACATAAAAAGATGGAACTAATCCTAAGAAAACATTGGCCCATCCTCCTGGAAGATATACATCTTAAAACTATACTACCAAAATTACCCAAAGTAACATATAGGAGAGCGCCCAACATAAAAAATAAAATAGCCTCTAGCAAATTAAAATCAATTAACCCTAACCATTTACATCAGCCCTACTTGATACCCCTGATAGGCATGTTTCAATGCAAAAAAGCCCTATGTAAAATGTGTAGTTTCGTAAAACATGGCCAAAAAAACTTTACTGATAAAGGCAAAACGTATACTTTCACTGAATTTTACAACTGCTCTTCTGACCACGTCGTTTACTGCCTTCGTTGCCCCTGCCATCTGCTCTATGTGGGCCGCACGATACGCCCACTCAGGCAAAGGTTCGGTCAACATCGTAGAAAGATAGAAGGAGGGACAGATAAACATAGTGTCCCCCAACATTTTATCAAATTCCATGATAGTTGTACTGATAAACTAGAAGTATGGATCTTAGAACAAATCCCCAAAAACCTCACTGAAGCTGAAAGGTTCTTTAAGCTATGCGAACGCGAGACATACTGGATATACATTTTAGAAACACTCTCGCCAGGTGGAATAAATGAAATGTTGGAAATCTCCACTCTCCTTTAATCCACCTAAAAAGTCCATCTATATAATAATAATTTTTTCAATCGTAGATACTAATAAATAGAAAATCAATCACAATATCAATACTTTTTTAACTAAATGACACTAAAATGTTTTATTAAAATAATGGATTGACGTTCAGATCTAGTTATAAACTTTTACCAGCGTTAGTATACATACATATCTTCCTTTATCAAATTAAAGCTATATATTCTTATTTTCTTTTATTAATATATACCTATTTTAAGAGAAATGTTTTATCTATTTATGTATCAATGGTTTTCCTGTATCCCCCAAGGTACTCCAGAGATATATCTATTATGTTCCTTTTTCCCTTTTATTTTTATTTTTATATATTTTTGCCATTGGAAACAAGCCCATATAACCCACTCCCAACGTTCACCTTTACATGTGGTTTTTTTCCAAAATAAGAATCAGTTCCTATTTTTGTCCACAAGATGGCGCACGTCTTAATACTTACAAATAGACTCTCTCCACGTCCTTCCCCATGCTTGAGAAAGAAGCGCGCTTAGTCATCCGACGGCGCTAGCTTTGAAACGTCGTCGCAACTGGTGACGTCACCGTGGTCTACGCTGCGCTCCGGGCCTCGTTTTCCACTACCCTCCCGGACCGGCTGTTTTACAGCATAAGATCCGACAGGTATAGGAGTGTCCCCGGAGAAACTACCAGCACAAACAACCAGCCCGGATAGACGTCCCTCTCATCCTCCTCTCCCAGCATCTGATTCAACTATTTCCTCACCGGATTTTAAGATTTTAAAATGTAAGTTCACACTGCTATTTGTGTATTAAAAGCTTCATCAACGTTTTAACCTGGAGGCGCCTTTTTGTTTTTTTCTTTGTACACATGTTTGGAGTCCCTGCTCTGGTCTCCCCTGCTTTGAAAGGCTTGCCCTAGGACAACGTTTTTGGGACAATCAACTTTACACAGAACAGTGTTCCTTCCCTCATGATCCACTGCATCACCACCCAATCCCAGGTTTCACCATATATATTTTTATTTTTATTTATTTTTTAATTTTAATTAATTTGTTTAATTTTTATTTATTTTTTCATATTCTTTCATCTTCAATTTTTAATTAATATAAAATTTTTTTTTTTTTTGGTATATATACATGGTTTTGTTTATTTTTGTAACAAGGATTCACCTTCTATTCAGCGGACTTTATTCTACCCTTGTGTCATCTATTTTGCAGCGCCACAACAATTTTCTTTGAAAAATAAAATAGGCTGTCGTGGTTCTAAAAGGTGTGAGTAAAGGTTGGGCTATCTAATCTACACTAGTCATGTGTTCACTGCACAATCTGTGCGTGGCTTACCGTCGCCTGTAATCGCTTACCATCTCCTGTAATACCTAGAGCCATTGACAGGTTCTTAGCATCTAAGATGGGAACCTACTTCACCAGACTGCTGCTTGCCGATTCAAATTCTATCAAAGAAAGGCAGTCTTGGCACAAACTTGATTAGAATTAGAAAGATTAGTGTTATTAGTTCGAAAAACTTTTACATTTATTTATCCCCCCCTTTTCTTCCTCATTACAGACTGGAGGAAAAAATACGTGGTGCAGGAAAAAAGAAACAATGAAATGGCCTATGATACTTTCACCTCCTTAGACTCGTATTTATCCATGTATACAGCTGTCTACATACAACTGCTCTCTATGTACCAACACTTCCAGAATCTCCTTGGACCTGAAAAATACTTATAAGCAGAAATCATTACTCCATCCTTCATATTTAACCTGCCGAGAATGGCAAACAAAAATGACATTCCTGTAAATTTTCAATGACATTCTTTCAAAACCGATTCAAACAAAACCCTCTGTAACCCTTATTTTTCCCGTTCCTACAAAAATACAACAGCCGCGACGCATCGGCGGATCGCCGCGGTAAGTTCGAACATATTCACGTTACTACATACAAACATTCAGATACAAATGTGGGGGAGATATTCATAGTTTCCAAAACAAAAATAAAAAACCAGCCGGAATTCTGCCTTCGCTCTTTCAGCAATAGAAGAAAATACAATGGAAAAATATGAGAATAGCTCGAGAGCCTTGCATAGACCAGCTATACAAAGTTCTCCTCTGAGGATCACCAAAGCGTGTACCACACCTCCATCCACACTCATTACAGATTTCTGAAGCCACATCTGAACTACATCCAAGGCATCTTTATTCTGAGGTCTCGTACCTCCAGCCAGAGTACCTTCCAAAGGAGTACACCTTACTGTACCCTCTGACCACCTATGTCATTCTTTAAGGGGTCTTATGTCCGGAGCCCCAAACCCAGACCTCATGTGCGGTGCAGCTGTCTGACTGGTGCACTGCATGGGCGGCACATTTGCCCATGACGATTCAATTTTTTTTTGTGATCTCTGCTTCCAGAGTACCATGCGCTTTATTTTTGGAGCGGTTATGGCTTGCGCCTTTATCACCATAACCGACCCCCGGAATTACCGATTATTGTACACGGCCTCACCGGGGCTGTTAGAATACCACTCCTCACATTTATGCTAATACAATCGCGCACAGGAATTCCGAATATTCTACACGGCTCGACTTGTCTCACGATATAAAGCCTCCTAAATGTGTTCATCAGACAAACTACAACGCACAATGAAATCCTCCACTTTTCAAAACAATTTTATGGCTTCTTTCTACCTGCATCTAGATGTTACAACAGTAATAGTGATGCCCTCCCGTTTGCTCTCTCATACCCTAAACTGTATTTACAGTATAAAACTTCACAAAAACAACTGAAATTAAACTTTAAAACACTTTCAAACGCCTAACTATTTTCCACTGTCCCTTCAGGACACAAATCTCATTGCTCATCTTTCAGAAGACTCCAAAACTCCTCCCACCAACTTCCTGTTGTATGCTCAGCTCTTAAACTCCAAAAACTGGTTTATTTACATAATGACAGGAAGAGGGAGAGGAGGGGGAAGCCTATCTTCATTGCCTTTTCTCAACACATCAAAAAAATCCATGGACTACATATATATCCCCTGGAAGTCAAACCACAAATCTAAATATTATACAGTAGTAAACAAAGAGCCAAAACTGAATCTCCTGCGTTTTTTCTGTTAAAAACAAAACACCTTTGGTTCAGGAAAGGGAAAACAATCTCCTCCCATACTGCAGAATGGGAGTTGATCCCCCCTGACCCAACCATATTCAAAAACAATGAATTGCCCCCGGGGAAACTCCCAAACATTCAAACACAAAAACGCTCGCCGCTGTGCACAAAAACACAGTCAAAGCCAGTCCCACAATCCATCAAAATTCAGTGCAAAACAGAGTCTTTCACCCAAAAACGAAATTCTACACAAAGTCTCCATTCTTACACTGCAAAGTCAGCCGGTAGGTTAGTCAGATCCTGATTATTTATTGGCTACCTAGCATGTGGCCACAAGAGCGTCTGGACCCCTCGGGGCAAGACCGCGCTATATGAAGATATCATTCTACTCAACTTAAAAGGTGATGCTTAAACTGCATCTCAAAATGGCTGACAACAAGCCAGGCCACAATGACGCCGACCAGCCGCCGTCATTCTACAGAGGCAGGTCGGCTCTCCTGGGCGAGAGCCCGTACATTAACGTCCGCGATTGCTCGTTACAGAGCGGGGACTGGGAGCTGTGTGTGTAAAGACACAGCTCCCAGTCCTGTCGGGGGGAAATGCTGATCCTCTGTTCATACAACGTATGAACAGAAGATCAGTGATTTCCCCTAGTGAGGCCACTCCCCCCTCCACAGTGAGAACACACCCAGGGAACATACTTAACCCCTTCCCCGCCCCCTAGTGTTAACTCCTTCACTGCCAGTGGCATTTTTATAGTAATCCAATGCATTTTCCTGACAGACTCCATGGCAGCCTACGTGTGGGTTAATCCCGCCTCTCATACCTTATAGGACCCTACTCCCATAAAGCTTTGCTTCTCCCAATAGACTGTGTTCCTTTTTTGTCCTCCTCCTAGGACCGAAGTAATCGTTTTTTGGATCAAAGAAAATTTTTATTCCCTGGTCCCCAAGCCTGGTGGCTCTGAAGTCCTACTAGTCTGAGCTTTTAGCTGGACGGACATTAATGTCTGCGGTACCCCTTTTAATGCTTACTAGCCTGCCACTGGCAGGTAAGAGATTATTTGACCACATACCCTGGCTATTAGCAGGGGGTCTCTAAAATCCCAGACCTTGCAGAGTAAGCAGCGGTAGCTTCCTTGTCCTTGGCCGGATCATGGGTTTCCTGTAGTGGTAACGTATAAATTTAATGATCTTACCGTTATGGCAGCCAGTTTGTGTGTGTTGTTTGTCTTCCTTCCTAGCTATGGCCGCTGGAACGCAGTGCGTTCCAGCTTCGCCGCTTGCTGGCGGTCTGCGCATGCGCACGCCTCATTCTGAGAACGAGGCTTGGCTGTGTGTGCGCTCCTTGGTCCAGCTAGCCGCAATCGCGCAGGCGCGCGAGGCCGACGGGGTGATGCGAGTTCACCGCGCATGCGCACACCGGTGCGCGGTGATGTCATCAACGGGGCGGCAAGTTTAAATAGCTGTCATGTACAGCTATATGGTGGCACATCCCTGACGGTCTAGGACTGAAAATTCTTGGCTGTGGATCGAGGTAAGAGGCTGTTCTTATACTGCCTTATGTTGCATAGTAGTTGTAGGTCCTTTTGCCTGATGCACTGTCCCTGTTTTGATTTCTTTTAGTACTGTGTGTTATCCTCACTGCCATGGATGTGTCACCGCCCCCCTGTGGCCAAACCTTACGCTGCAGGTAGGATGGAATTATTTCCCTCTGCCTGTTTTCTATGGGTTTTTTTTTTTTTTTTTTAAATAAAAAATATGTGCATTTTGTCTTTTTTGTTTCCAGTCCCTCTAGGTCTACTTCTCAAATTATAGCACGTGAAGATAATAATGAAGTTCAATCACAAAAACATCATTCAAGTTCTAAAAAGCTCTTAGATCTTCATCTAAGCATTATAGAGAAGGTTCTAGATCCTCGTCTGGTCACCACTCTCACGCCACTCCAGTCACTCTGGAAGGAATTCCTGTTGGGGATGTAGAGCTCAGGTCCCAGAAGGAAAATCCCTCTGTGAGCCGTGTTATTCCCGTGCTGTAAGGGAGAGAGGGGGTGAAGACCAGCAGATAGAAGCCCTGGTCAGAAGAGTGGTCCAAGAATCTTTGAACGGCCCTATTTCCGCCCAAGCGGTTATTACTCCTGTTGAACCATCCCCAGTTCTGGTGCAGGATGATCCTGAAGTTGCAGGGCCCTCTGGAGTTAACCGCTCTCCAAGTGTTTCTTCAGAAAGTGAAATGGAAAATGTCAATTATGCTGCAGGTTTTGATTTTTCCCTGGTTCCAACATTGGTAAAAGCAGTCAAGGACGCTTTAAAATGGGAGGATGCAGTAGAAGCACCTTCCAAGCAAAGGAAGTTCTTCAGCCAGCTTAAAAAAGACCGCCCTAATTTTCCCCTCCTCGGTGAGCTTGGAGATGTAATTATGGAGGAATGGTCTGGTACAGACAAGAAAAATTCTTTACTATCCAAGATAGCGAAACTGTACCCATTCAAAAGCGAAGAGGTGAGACATCTAGAGTGAGCTCCTCTAGTTGATGCGGCCTTGATGAGGCTGGTGAAGCATGTTACTCTCCCTTTGGAAGACACTGTTTCCTTTAAAGATGGTCTGGAGAGGAAAATAGACACTGATTTAAAACAAATTTATATTACAACGGGCATGGCCTGTAAGCCAGCCTTAGCTCTTGCAGCCCTGTCAAAAGCAATGGAGGCCTGGACAGGTGAAATGGACTCCGTGTTGTCTTGTGTCTCGGAAGACATAGCGAGAAGCATTCCAGTCCAAGAACTAAAGATGGCTTCAGTCTTCTTGGGGGAGGCTTCCCTTGATCTTATACATCTAGTGTCTCGGGTCATGCTTTCCTCTGTTACAGCTAAGCGCGCCCTGTGGCTACGCCCTTGGGTGGCTGATCCTGCCTCTAAACAGGCATGGTGCAAGATACCCTTTTTGGGCTCTTCCCTGTTTGGGAACAAATTAGATGATGCCATCACCCGAGCCACAGGGGGAAAGTCAGGGTTCCTTCCCCAGGATCGTCGTCCGTATGGACAGAAAAAATTCTTTCCCAGGCAGGATCAAGATCGGGCAAGGGAGGCCCGTCGGTACAGACCTGGACGTGATTTCAGGAGGAATTGGATAAGAAACCAACCCTCTGGTCAGAAGCCGGCAAAAAGCCCTTCTTCTAGTGGACGTGACGCCTCCAAATCCTTTTGATGTAGAGCCGGCCCAGACGGAAAGAGTCGGGGCCTGTCTCTTCCAGTTCAAGCATGTCTGGGCAGCCTCAATAAAAGATTTCTGGGCCGTCAAGACGGTATCTACAGGCCATTCCTGGATTTTTACAGAACCCCCTATTCTTCAAATCATTCATACAACAATGCCATGCTCAGAGGAAAAAAGACAAGTCCTCCTGTCATACACAAGCTCCCTGGTGGCTCAAGGTGCTGCTATACACATCCCAATGGCCGAGAGGTTCCAGGGGATGTATTCACCCCTTTTTCTGGTCCAAAAAAAGTCAGGTTCCTGGAGACCAGTGATAGACCTGACACATCTAAACACCTTTATCAAGAAGGAGAAATTCAAGATGGAGTCGCTGCTCACGATCCGTCAAGCAGTTCAACCAGGCGACTGGCTTGTAGCCATAGACCTGAAAGATGCTTACTTTCATGTGCCCATAGCAATGGAATTTCAGAAGTATCTGCGGTTTGCAGTAGGCAGTATTCACCTCCAATTCGTTTGTCTCCCGTTTGGACTCACAACATCACCACGGGTATTCTCAAAACTCTTACTGGCGGTTGTGGCCCTGATCAGAACCAGAGGCGTTCGTCTACACCACTACCTAGACGACCTACTGCTGCTATCGCAAAACAAGGAGCAAATATTGATGCACCGGGATCTGGTCATATCGATTCTGACCGAGTTTGGTTGGCTACTGAACAAGGAGAAGAGTCACCTAGTACCGACACAATCACTGATATTTCTCGGGGCCCAATTCAATACATCTCTAAGTACCATCTCTTTGCCCCTGGAGAAAATCCCAGTTGTTCGCGACAGGATCCGTTGCGCTCTAGAGTCTCCTTTTCTGAAAGCCTCACAATGCCTCAACATTATAGGCACCATGGTCTCCACAACTCCGATGGTGAGATGGGCACAGTGGAAGATGGGGTCCAGAAGGGGTTTCTTCAAGAGTGGGACCCGAGATCACAAGACCAATTGATTTGGATAACATCACACATGCGGGAAAGTCTTTCTTGGTGGCTACTAAGGAAAAATCTCCTCAATTGCCATTCTCTAGCCCCTGTGTCTTGGATCACGTCAGATGCCAGCAACACAGGTTGGGGGGCTCTCTGCCTGAAGGAGGTAGTCCAAGGGAAGTGGGATTTTCCGTCCCAGAAAATCGTGTCCAATGTGCTGGAACTTCGCGCAGCCTTCTGTTCCCTACAAGCTTTTCTTCACCTGATAAATGGATCTTCAGTCCTCCTAAGGATGGACAATACGTCAGCAGTATCGTACATCAAGAGACAGGGTGGTACTCGCAGTCTATCTCTACTGAAGGAGGTGAATCCAATTATGTCTTGGGCGCAGACACACTTGAAGGATTTGACAGCTGTATATCTCCCCGGATCTCAGAATCTACAGGCGGATTTCCTGTCGAGGACATCCCTCGACAACAACGAGTGGTCTCTCCACAGCGAGATTTTCAGTTGGATCCTGTCACTGGATTTTTCACCAGAAGTGGATCTGTTTGCATCCCCATGCAATTTCAAGCTGGAGAAGTATTACACCAGATGTCGCTGTCCCCAGGCCTTCGGGGTGGATGCTCTAACGGATCAGTGGAGGTTTTGCAGAGCCTATGCCTTCCCTCCAATTCCAGTCATCCTCAAGTTTCTATCGAGACTCAGGTGGGAGGAAGTCGAAATAGTGGCAATAGTCCCATACTGGCCCAACAGGCCGTGGTTCCCATTGCTGTTTCAGTTGAGCTTCCGGGATCCAGTTCCTCCAGCTCCAGATCAGATCTCCTGCTACAAGGATCGACTCCTCATCCATGTCCAACCCATCTACATCTGATGGCCTGGTTCTTGAAAGGGGAAGGTTGGAAGCGTTAGGTTGTCCAAGCGGAGCCATCTCCACCCTATTGAACGCTAGAAGACCAAGCACTAACAGAATCTACCAAAGGATATGGTCAAAATTCTCAGACTATACCACTTCTATGGGCGGTTCTCCTAGTAATCCCAAAATTCAAGACATTCTAGGTTTTCTTCAGACGGGTCTTGAGCTACCTCTATCTGTGAGCTCACTAAGAGTCCAAGTCTCGGCTATCTCCGCATTCACCGGGATATCCTGGGTCACTCACACTCTTGTCAGACAGTTTTTCAGAGGAGCTATCCGACTGAGACCTCTAAGAAAGCCAAGATTCTCCAAATGGGATCTTCCGCTAGTTCTGGATTTTTTCTCAAACATGCAAAATTCAGACCAACAATCAATCAAAGATCTTTCTCTCAAGGTGGTCTTTCTCGTGGCCATGACTTCAGCTAAAAGGGTTTCAGAAATTGGCTCATTAGGGTGTAAGGAACCTTTCCTTACGTTCTTCCCGGATCGTGTGATCTTGATCCCCATGCTAGGTCACAAACCTAAAGTTACATCAGTCTTCCATGAGAACCAAAAGATCGTCCTTCCCATCTTTCGTTCTTCTGAGGACTCTGAAATTCATCCTTTGGATTTTGGGAATGTATTAAAACAGTATCTGGAAGCTACAGCATCTTTTCGGCAATCCGATCATCTATTTGTTTCCTTTCACGGAAAGAACAAGGGAATGCGTGCTTCCCCTAGAACTATTGCAGCGTGGATTGTACAGGCAATCCAAGGGGCTTATAAAGCGAAGGGTTTGGCTCCACCGGAAGCGGTAACCGCCCATTCTACTCGGGGTATGGCTACGTCGTGGGCGGCTGCCCGACACGTTTCTCCGGAAGTAATCTGCAGAGCGGCCTCTTGGTCATCACTGAATACATTTATGACGCACTACTGCGTAGAACCGGCTTCTTTATCATCGGTTAATTTTGGTTTACATGTTCTATCTGTTGATAATGTCAATTAAAACTTTTTCTTTAACCAGCAATTTGCCCACCCGGGTGTGTATGGCTAGTTATTTCCCACACGTAGGCTGCCATGGAGTCTGTCAGGAAAAAGGAAAATTTATATGAAATACTTACCGTAATTTTCCTTTCCTGATGGACTCCATGGCAGCAGGAGTTCCCTCCCCTTTGCTGGAGTAGGATAAATTACGGAACACAGTCTATTGGGAGAAGCAAAGCTTTATGGGAGTAGGGTCCTATGAGGTATGAGAGGCGGGATTAACCCACACGTAGGCTGCCATGGAGTCCATCAGGAAAGGAAAATTACGGTAAGTATTTCATATAAATTTTCCTTTTTTATAGCACTGATCGCTATAAAAATGCCAATGGTCCCAAAAATTTGTCAAAAGTGTCCGAAGTGTCTGCCATAATGTCGCAGTACCGAAAAAAAATCGCTGATCGCCGCCATTACTAGTAAAAAAAAAATATTAATAAAAATGCCATAAAAATACCCCCTATTTTGTAAACGCTATAACTTTTGCGCAAATCAATCAATAAACGCTTATTGCAATTTTTTTTTTTACGAAAAATATGTAGAAGAATACGTATCGGCCTAAACGGAGGAAAAAAAATGTTTTTTTATATATATTTTGGGGGGATATTTATTATAGCAAAAAGTTAAAAATATTATTTTTTTTCAAAATTGTCGCTCTATTTATAGCGCAAAAAATAAAAACCGCAGAGGTGATCAAATACCACCAAAAGAAAGCTCTATTTGTGGGAAAAAAAGGACGCCAATTTTGTTTGGGAGCCACGTCGCACGACTGCGCAATTGTCAGTTAAAGCGACACAGACTCGAATCGCAAAAAGTGCTCTGGTCTTTGGGCAGCAGTATGTTATCCCAGTGTCTCACCACTCAGGAGCGACCCACAAGCCAACTGTAAACGCCAACAAGAACTGCGCCTCCAAATCCCCTTTTTTATCACAGGACAGACCGTACTACACACAAAGGAAAACAGAAATGGCGTCCACCAGATCCCAACACAGAAAAGACAGCACTACTCAATTCGCACTAAACATCGAAATCTGCCCCAAAGACTGCGAAATTCCACTGCACAGTCACATGGTATCACACCCAAAAGAAAGGTGGCTGCACCTTCTCCTATAGGAAGACCCACAGGCCAAACAAATTGTTCCCGCCAAAACTTCCCTACTCTTTCTCCACAAAGACAGAAACATGGAACATCAAAAATTAACACTTAAAAACATTTTTAACATTTACTAATCTTCACGCATTTTAGGCTGCTTCAAATCTGACCTATTGCCAACTAAATCAGCACATTCAAAAAAAATGTTGGTTACATGTGCAACATAAAAAGAGAGATATACACAGTGATGTTACATAATTTAAAACCTTAAAAAAACTCTTATCATGCTAGCAGCCAAAGGAAAGGCTGATTCCTTTCAACAAGCAGCCACTATTGTCTGGTCACTTGAATATGCGGGGGACACATGTCTTGGTCCCATACACAGGTAAAAATCACAATCTATCCATTCTATTCCTCGCATAGATCATGAACATTCCATACACAGGAACAAGACATTCAGAAAATACAAAAAGACTCAGCTGCACAGGCTGAATAATCCCACCTCTATACTGAGGAATCATCTACAATATACACTTTCCATATGCATCATAAAAATGTTGGGGCAGATCCACGTACATCGGCGCATATATAGACCGGCGTAGCGCATCTCATTTACGTTACGCCGGCTCAACTTAGAGAGGCAAGTATCGTATCCACAGAGTATTTGCGCCCGACAATGCGCCGGCGTAACGTAAATTATGAGGCGTACGCCGGTGTAATTGAAAGTGGGAAGGAAGTGGGCGTGTTCCATTGAAATGAGCCGTGACCCCATGCAAATGAAGGGCCGGCCGGACTGTGCATGCGCATGACGCTGACTATGTTCAGTGCCTCTCTGCGCATGCTCAGAACTCGGCCTGGCGTAATCAGTGAGATATGAAATAGGCCCAGTGTAATTAGTGAGATACGCCCAGGGCATAAATACGCCCAAACAAATGCCCGTCCATTGCAAAAGTACATCCATTTGTTTCCCCCCCTGAAGCAAGGTGCTTTTGTTCCGTTGTTTGTTGGTGTTTGTTGGTTTTTGTTGGTGTGTTTTTTGGAGCGTGTGTTTTGAAGTCATGTCAGCGAGGAAGAGGAAGCTGAACTACTCCCTGCGGGAGAAGGCCATCATTGTCAGGGCCATGACCCTGTATGATCATTTTCTCCATGGCCCTGAAAGTGTGAATACCACCGCGGCCAGGAGGAGGGAGATCCTGCAAATTATTGCAGATGATGTTAATGCATCGGGGAGTGAGACCAGGACCCCCAATGAGATCCTGAAAAAGATTAATGATCTCAGGTGCGTCATCCGAGGTAAGCTGGCAAAGATGATGGCCACTCATGCCAGGGGCACTGGAGGGGGACCAGCAACTACTATCAGGCTCACTGCTGAGGAGCGGATGGTTGCCCAGTGCCTCCACAGGCATAAAGTGGAGGGAGTGCCTGGATTTGACTCCATTGAGGAGGTCTTGAGGACAGGTAAGCGTTTTTTTTTTCTATCTGGTGTGTAGCATGTGTGGGGGGGAAGGGAATATGTGACAAGTGTGTGGATCCTCCAACCTGTGAATGTTTTGTGTCATCCACAGATGTGCAGGAGGGTGCTGGGCCATCTGGCCAGTCCGCATCAATTCCCCGGACATGAGTCTGAGACAAGCCAGGAGTCCTCTGAGGAGGGGATTGGCCACACCTCTCTTCAGGAGGAGGTTGAGGAGGAGGAGGTGATGTCTGGGAATGAGGTGAGGCTCCATTTGGAGGAGTCTAGCCCTGGTGCTGGCACCAGTCAACCCTCCATCAGGGGTAGCCCCTCCCACTCCTCCCCCAACAGGGCTTCCCCCCCAAGGGTCTCCCCTTCTTGTAGGCCCCAAGCCTCATCAGGAGCCAGGAAGGCGACCCGGAAGACAAGGGGGGTGGCAGAGGTTCTGCCTGAAAATCTCCGGAGGGACCAGGCCCGTCAGACCCGCCATCTGGGTCAGGTTACCCAGGCTTTGGAGCGCATGGAAGACAGCATGTCCTCCATAAAGGAGTCTGTGCAGGACATTGGTTGCAACTCCTTGGCTGAGATCACATGCCTGAACGACCTGCAGACCACCACAGCAGGCATGGGTCAGGAGGTGCGCGCCCTGACCAAGGCTGTCCGGGCCAACAGAAGACGGGGTATCCTCGGTCAGGGGGGGAATGTCTGGTTGGGGGGTCAGGTCATCACCTATGTCAATCTCCAGGCCCTTTCTCACGGCAAAGTTGTGCAGCATGCAACATGCACCGATGATCTGGCACACAAAGTTTGGGGAATACAACAGGGTACCCCCAGACCTATCCAGGCATCGGAAACGGGACTTCAGGAGGCCAAAGGTGCGTTCCACCACTCCACGGGTACATGCATGTGCTTCATTGTATCTTTGCTCTCCTGGGGTTTGGGGATTCCGGAATGGAGTCATGAGATGGGGTCCCAGTGCATATTCAGAGTCACCTGGAAGGGAAAAGACAGGAGGATGTTAGTCATGCATATGCCCCTCGTGATGTGTGCATCATGGGGTGGGACAGTCATGCCTGACTCCCATGTCACTCACCAACCAGCCAGATGTCCCAATACATGTTCTGTTCAAATTCCATTGGGATGGGGCTTTGACGGAATATGTAGCTGTTGTGGCTGGACCCTGGGTGTTTGGCACGGACGTGCCATATGAGGCATTGGGCATCGGCTATCACATGTACGTTTATGGAATGCCAGTGCTTCCGATTGCAGTATAGATGCTCTGTGTCACGGGGGGGCCGTAGTGCCACGTGTGCAATCAATGGCCCCCACGGTGCGTGGGAATTCTGTAGAAATCCTGCATTGTCTTCATCTGCAGGTCCTCCTGGGTGGGTCTGATGATTTGGTTGGCCATGCGTCTGAGGATCGCGGGGACAACCTGGTGCAAACATCTGCTAATGGAGGAATGTGCCATCCCAGCCACGACTCCATTTGTACGCTGAAAAGAGCCACTGGCAAGGAAATGGAGTGTTGCCAGTACCTTGGCCAGTGGCTCCACTGCATGTGAGCGTTTTGTCTGGCTGGTGATGTCATCTTTCAGGGTTGTGGTTAATTCCAGGATGGCAGTAGGGGTGAATTTGAAGATGCAATACACCTCCGAATCACCCATGCCAAAGACGTTTATGCGCGGTCGGTTTATCCTCTCCCGTGCCCTCCTCCTCCTCCGTGCCCTCCTCCTTCTACGCGCATCTAAAGCCAGTAGTATAGCAATGACCATGGATGCCCCTGGCATGTTGGCATACAGATTGTTGTCCTGCAAGTGTGGGTGCTCAGCTCATCCCTAACGGTGCTGCTGAAGCTGACCTGCACTCGTCTGGTGCAAAGTTAAAGCTGCTTTTATGAGGGGTAACTTTAGACCGGACGCACAGCTTACGCGCACAGTGCTGGACAAACTTACTTTCGTGGATCGCCGTATCTCCCTCATTTGCATATTTGCATAGCAAAACAATGGTGCGTCCAGCGTATTTTTGCGCCCACGATGCGCCGGTGAAGAAAAATTACGTTGGTCGGAAAAACCTAGTTTTCAGGCATATCTCGTTTTGGGGATACGGCGAATAGATACGCCGGCACATATTTACACTTACGCCGTGCATCTCGAGATACGCCAGGGTAAGTGCTTTGTGGATCTGCCCCATTATATCTATCTTTGTTCTGAAAGTTGGAAAGTCAAGAAACAGAGATCCAATACTAGTCGCCCCTCCCCCGAGTCGCATGGCCCACCAAACAGTCGCCCCTCCCCAGAGCCTCATTGCAAGAGAAGCCATCTTACACAATGGAACATGCCTGGCTACACAAAGGTAGCTTTTTCAAGCAGTTTCAATCTGGTCAGTCAAACAATTCAATTACTTACTTACAAACTGTTCAGCCACACTCAAACAGCATTCAGACATTCACACATAAACATTCCAGATTCAGTCTACACACACACACACACACAACTCATACATCTCTCACACAACAGACATACAAATCAAACTTCAAGCATTATTTCAAAAAGACAAAAACTTTTGTTCTTTCGCAGAGCATGGTACTCCCAAACATCAGAACGTACCCCAAATACCCCCCATCTGATGCCCAGGGAAAACCATGAATACTGCTACCATTGGCCCGCCAGTTGTCGTGGGAAAATTGGCTGTATGCAGAGCACACCGCCATTTTGTCCTGTGCTAATCGCACACATTTCGTCTTCGTGAAATAAGCCATCTTTAAACTAAATAAGTTCACTCACCATGCATTCGGTCTGCCATTCATTCAAGTCAAGAGACCTCACCAATTTATGGAAAAAAATGACTTAACGGGCTAGTCATGGACTTTATCGGCATGATAGGTTGGTCAAGATAAAAGTCACCACCAAACGGGAACTTAATATAAAAATTAATTTATTACAAAAATATATACTTAAATATATTTAAAAATGTATCTCCAGCAGATACATATTGGATCTAATTAGCATGGCGTTCACAGTGGTTGAAGTAGTTTTCATATAGAAAGTCTATGATTGCAGTACAAAAATATACAATTTAAACAAAAACTTAATTGCAAAAAACAATAATTAATATAGTGGATATATAACGTCCTGATGGACTGACACTTATAACCATAGGCAAATCAAGTGGTTTCTAGACCAAGTCTTCAGATAGTATCAACTGGAGCGCTGGGTTGATCGGAGTCCTGACATGTTTCGCGCTATAGATCAGCGCTTCCTCAAAGGACCTAGTCAGATCAATATGCTGTATTGATGGAGACAGACATAAGTATACAGTATATTGTTTAACAATTTTTAAAGAAGTATCACAGACTATATATATATTGGAAATCTGGAGTGCTCATACGTCATGCAATTCGGTGAAGAAACGGACGGAAAAGGTGTACCCCCAAAAGAGCACATAAAGATGGAAAAATACCACACAGACAAAAGATGCCCAGGCAAACAAAGTCCCAAAAATTCCAGTACGTAGGGGACGGAAAGCGTGGTAAGGATAAAATCTGCTAATTAGCAGAAGTGAATAGAATAAAAATGATGTTACTTACCTAGATAATATGAAATCCAAAAGGGAAAAATTGAAGAACAGTACAAAAATAGTTTGTACATCAATAGTTTGACATGGTAGTCTCTGGAGAGAGGGAACTGGGCAGTAGAAAATGGCAACAGGTAAGGGCTAAACACCCAAGTTTAGTTGAATACCATAGAAGATGCACAAAGCTGTAGATTAGAATAGATATAGAAGATTATTTGAAAATGGAACAATCTAGGGAGGCAGGAGTGGCCAGTCTAGACCGTAATTAATAGTAAAAATCAAATCAAATGCTTACCATATGTTAAGAAAGAATTTGCATATGGAAGTTTAGGTCTGTAAATGATTATTTTAGACCAAAAATTGATACAGTAGTTTGTTGGTAATCATGTGGTTCCTATGATGGATAAAGGGGTATAGGACCATAAGCCACAGTGCACCAGTTGCTGCAAGTAAAAATAATAAAGGACTATTGAGTATATAGCATCTCTAAGTAGAATATGTAGATGTACATGTAACACAACAGAGCGGTAGAGAGCTGGGTAAAGAGTCTTACCTAAAACATTTCTTGGCAGCAGGAACAGCCAGTCCACGTGCCTCCCGGGAGGCTTAGGTTAGCAGTGTGTGGCCCGGGGTCTATATATAGCGCTGCACGTCCCGCCACAGATAGACTATCAACTCGGCGCTGCCGGGTGATGTCATCTGTGCTGGCCGCAATTAGACACCAGATGCGCGCGCACCAGGGAGAACAGAGGAGCGCACACAATGCTGGAGTGAAGTGAACCATTCGATGGCGCGTGATCGCCATCTAGTGGACACAGTGAGATATAGCTAAGATAGAAACAGACTATATCTCACGCGGCCACAACGTAAGGAATAAAGGAGGAACAATTGAAGAGGGCATCAATAAAGAAAGGGGTATAATGTGAATTAGGGGGGACACAATCCATCCATGGGTCACCGAAGTCATGTAAGCAGAGCACATCCATATTACATACAAAAGATTGTTTACAAAAAAACCAAACATTTAATAAGTTATGAAAGCGGGGTTAGACTTTCCAAAATAATGGTAATAACCTCCTAATTACAACAAGAAAATCTCGTGGAAGAACAAAAGGAAAAAGAAAAAAGACAACTAGACGGGGAAGGGAGGAGAAAGAGGGGGGAACAGCTAAAGCAGTCGACAATCGAATCGGCCAGGGTGTGCTGTATATAAGATACACCAAGATAGCACTAGGTTGCATCTAATCAGTTGTAAAAATGAAATCTATAGAATAGTACATATAAAGAAAGGGCCTAGGCCCTTGATCAGACCGCAGTAAGCAAAAAGGCAAAAGGGTATATATATAAGAAGCTTGTAGTAGCTGATCACCTTGGTACTACTTATAGAAAAGATTTATAGGACTGTGCTTCATTAATACCTGGGGGCTGGAGAGCGTTCAAGCGTTCGATCCAGTATGCTTCTTTTTGAAGTACCTGCTTATCCCAGTTGCCTCCACGGCTGTCTTTTGGGACAACAGCCAAAACCATGAAAGAGGCAACAGAAGTATTGAATTTATGATAAAGATCAAGGTGACGGCTAACAGATGTTACCATCTTGCCCTGAGAGGAATAATACACATGATCCCTAATTCTGTGCTTAAAGTTACGGATAGTTTTTCCCACATAAAAAGCGTGACATATACATGTCATCAGGTAAATAATTCC
Source organism: Rana temporaria (assembly GCF_905171775.1). Taxonomy (NCBI): domain Eukaryota; kingdom Metazoa; phylum Chordata; class Amphibia; order Anura; family Ranidae; genus Rana; species Rana temporaria. The sequence goes on from NC_053489.1 coordinate 375,550,254, forward strand.
TTGGGTATTGCAATCAGCATGAAAGTTAGGAGTAAAGGTTTCTCCATTAGGTAGGGAGAAAGTGTTTCCTTCCGTAACCCAGGGACAAAAGTAACAACTACCGCACCTGGTGATACCATTGGGGGGTCGGTGTTGGTTGGAATTAATCCTATAATGACTGGAGGTCAATTTGTCTCTGAGTGAGCATGATCTTTTAAAGGTGATATCTGGTCTTCTTCCGATATAGTTATTAAGGATTGAATCGTTAGTAAGCAATGACCAATGTTTGGTTAAAATATTACGTACCTCAGAATGGTGACTGGAGTAACGAGTTATAAATCTCACTGGTTGAGGCCCTACGGTAGGTTTTTGTTTGAAAAGTAGATTAGTACGTGATTGTCGAGCAGCCTTGTTAAAGGCTTTCCGTAATAACGATTTGCTATAGCCTCTTATCAAAAGACGTTGCTTGAGTAAATTAGCCTGTAGCAGAAAATCTTTAGTCATGGTACAGTTTCTACGTAGGCGTAGGTACTGTGCGTAAGGTATGCTTTTAAGAAGATTAGTTGGATGTGCACTCGTGGCATGTAACAAAGTGTTACCTGCAGTCTCCTTTCTGAAAAGGGAGGATGTGATTCTACCTTCACTATCCTTTAGAATAGTTAGATCGAGAAAGGTGACTTGATCTGGTGAATCATTGAATGTAAATTTTAGATTGCGTTCATTGACATTGAGGATATCAATGAATTGATAGAGCAAGGAGCTGGTACCTGACCAGATAATGAAAATATTGTGTCCCCCCTAATTCACATTATACCCCTTTCTTTATTGATGCCCTCTTCAATTGTTCCTCCTTTATTCCTTACGTTGTGGCCGCGTGAGATATAGTCTGTTTCTATCTTAGCTATATCTCACTGTGTCCACTAGATGGCGATCACGCGCCATCGAATGGTTCACTTCACTCCAGCATTGTGTGCGCTCCTCTGTTCTCCCTGGTGCGCGCGCATCTGGTGTCTAATTGCGGCCAGCACAGATGACATCACCCGGCAGCGCCGAGTTGATAGTCTATCTGTGGCGGGACGTGCAGCGCTATATATAGACCCCGGGCCACACACTGCTAACCTAAGCCTCCCGGGAGGCACGTGGACTGGCTGTTCCTGCTGCCAAGAAATGTTTTAGGTAAGACTCTTTACCCAGCTCTCTACCGCTCTGTTGTGTTACATGTACATCTACATATTCTACTTAGAGATGCTATATACTCAATAGTCCTTTATTATTTTTACTTGCAGCAACTGGTGCACTGTGGCTTATGGTCCTATACCCCTTTATCCATCATAGGAACCACATGATTACCAACAAACTACTGTATCAATTTTTGGTCTAAAATAATCATTTACAGACCTAAACTTCCATATGCAAATTCTTTCTTAACATATGGTAAGCATTTGATTTGATTTTTACTATTAATTACGGTCTAGACTGGCCACTCCTGCCTCCCTAGATTGTTCCATTTTCAAATAATCTTCTATATCTATTCTAATCTACAGCTTTGTGCATCTTCTATGGTATTCAACTAAACTTGGGTGTTTAGCCCTTACCTGTTGCCATTTTCTACTGCCCAGTTCCCTCTCTCCAGAGACTACCATGTCAAACTATTGATGTACAAACTATTTTTGTACTGTTCTTCAATTTTTCCCTTTTGGATTTCATATTATCTAGGTAAGTAACATCATTTTTATTCTATTCACTTCTGCTAATTAGCAGATTTTATCCTTACCACGCTTTCCGTCCCCTACGTACTGGAATTTTTGGGACTTTGTTTGTCTGGGCATCTTTTGTCTGTGTGGTATTTTTCCATCTTTATGTGCTCTTTTGGGGGTACACCTTTTCCGTCCGTTTCTTCACCGAATTGCATGACGTATGAGCACTCCAGATTTCCAATATATATATAGTCTGTGATACTTCTTTAAAAATTGTTAAACAATATACTGTATACTTATGTCTGTCTCCATCAATACAGCATATTGATCTGACTAGGTCCTTTGAGGAAGCGCTGATCTATAGCGCGAAACATGTCAGGACTCCGATCAACCCAGCGCTCCAGTTGATACTATCTGAAGACTTGGTCTAGAAACCACTTGATTTGCCTATGGTTATAAGTGTCAGTCCATCAGGACGTTATATATCCACTATATTAATTATTGTTTTTTGCAATTAAGTTTTTGTTTAAATTGTATATTTTTGTACTGCAATCATAGACTTTCTATATCAAAACTACTTCAACCACTGTGAACGCCATGCTAATTAGATCCAATATGTATCTGCTGGAGATACATTTTTAAATATATTTAAGTATATATTTTTGTAATAAATTAATTTTTATATTAAGTTCCCGTTTGGTGGTGACTTTTATCTTGACCAACCTATCATGCCGATAAAGTCCATGACTAGCCCGTTAAGTCATTTTTTTCCATAAATTCTGTTTAGGACGTGGCATATGCTAAAACAATATGTATCCACATGTGCACTACATGTGAGGATGCACTATTCCTTTTGAGACCTCACCAATTGTTCTCATTCTAGCTCCCAGTCATCACTGGTCTGCCGACGCCCTCACAGGCTGTTTTATTAAAAACCCAGCAGGAAGTGATGTCACAACATGTGACCTCCTCCATAGGAAGTGAGCTCACAGGGTGTGAGCTCCACCCAGCAGATGCCCATATATGGATTTGACAACACAGGATGTGATTATACATGATAACCCTTCTAACAGGGATTCAATACAGTAATAATTCAATAACAATACAGTAATATAACAACAACAATACAGCAATAATACAATAACAATAGGATACAGTTCCTGATGAGAGGAGCTTATATAACAGCTGTATGCTCATGCCACCACATTTATGTTGATCAGACACAGAGACGACAAAAGCACACATCCGCCAAACCGATAGTGTGCCTGCAGAGTGGACGCATCGCACAGGCAAATATCTGTGCATTACACAGGCGCCCTTTCGCTGGCCGACACCCCCTCTCCACAAACTCCCTTCTCCAAATCAGGAAGTGTATCTCAACCAGTCTCAGACTGCTCTAGTCAGCTCTGTAGAGCGGGTTGCGGAAGTACTAAGACTGGGTGCCATTATGACAATACATATTAAATACATCTTCAAATTTCCACATCACACAAAGAATTACATGTGAACTCCTAGACTAATGACATCTCCATGAGCTAATTGGAGTCAGGTGTCAGCCAACTGGAGTCCAATCAATGAGATGAGATTGGAGGTGTTGGTTACAGCTGCCCTGCCCTATAAAAAAAACACACACCAGTTCTGGGTTTGCTTTTCACAAGAAGCCTTGCCTGATGTGAATGATACCTCGCACAAAATAGCTCTCAGAAGACCTACGATTAAGAATTGTTGACTTGCATAAAGCTGGAAAGGGTTATAAAAGTATCTCCAAAAGCCTTGCTGTTCATCGGTCCACGATAAGACAAATTGTTTATAAATGGAGAAAGTTCAGCACTGCTGCTACTCTCCCTAGGAGTAGTGTTGCTCACGAATATTCGTATTGCGAATATTCGGCTCGAATATGGCATATTCGAGTATTCGCGATATATTTCGAATTTCGCGGTGAATATTCGCTATTCCGAATATTCGCATTTTTTCAATTTTATTTTTAAAACAGATCACATCCTATCGACGTCTAAAAGCATTGCTGGTATGATTAGAGACCCTGGGCCGAGTAGCTAAGCTGAGGCGATCCTTTTATGTTGCCGAATCTAAAAAAAAAAAAATGCGAAATTTCGCTAATGCGATTGCGAAAATGATTGCGAATTTTCGATAACTGTGGTAAGAGAACTCTGATTGTCTCTGATGCAAAAGGGGGGGGGGGGCTTTGTGTATGTTTCTGTTATATTTGTATGTTTGATATTATTTTTTTTTGTAAGAAGGAAAAAATTGCGCATACCTTAAAAAAAGGGGAGAATACAGCAGCAACTCAAAAATGTTATACAACATAAATTAATACAAGACAGAAAATGGAGTCGCTCTACAAGAATAAAAAATATGTCTAGTGACAAGACATGTGGGCAAATTATAAAATAAGCAAGCGCAAATAACTTGTGAAATACACAGTGAAACAAATATATAAAGAAATATAGTCCCAATAATAGAAAAATAATCTTTCATAAAAATGTCTTTGATATGTGAAGTGAAAAAAAGTCCAAAGCATGCAGCATGAACGTGTTCAATCTTCAAGGTGTTTGATTGACAAACGGCTGTGACAGATGGATAGAGTAAAGAATCACCACCAATGCAAAACACTTTTTATTTTCTATTGTAAAATATCACGAATATTCTGAGCCAATCAGAGTGCTCCTTCCGCATTTGCCGAATATTCGCAATTATTTTGTATTGTAAAATATCACGAATATTCTGAGCCAATCAGAGTGCTCCTTCCACATTTGTCGAAATTTCGCAATTATTTTGTATTGTAAAATATCACGAATATTCTGAGCCAATCAGAGTGCTCCTTCCGCATTTGCCAAAATTTCGCAATTATTTTGTATTGTAAAATATCACGAATATTCTGAGCCAATCAGAGTGCTCCTTCCGAAATTTCGCCATCAATATCGCATTCGCATTTTGCGAAATTTCGATACAATATCACGAATATTCTGAGCCAATCAGAGTGCAAAATATCACGAATATTCTGAGCCAATCAGAGTGCTCCTTCCGCTGTTGTCGAAATTTCGCAATTATTTTCGCATTCGCAATAGCGAAATTTCGCAAAAATTTCATTTCGATAAAATATCACGAATATTCGAATTTAGCGAATATTTCTCGAATATTCGGCTATATATTCGTGATATATCGCAAAATCGAATATGGCGTATTCTGCTCAACACTACCTAGGAGTGGCCGTCCTGTAAACATGACTGCAAGAGCACAGCGCAGACTGCTCAATGCGGTGAAGAAGAATCCTAGAGTGTCAGCTAAAGATTTACAAAAGTCTCTGGCATTTGCTAACATCCCTGTTAGCGAATCTACGATAAGTAAAACACTAAACAAGAATGGATGTCATAGGAGGATACCACAGAGGAAGCCACTGCTGTCCAAAAAAAACATTGCTGCACGTTTACAGTTTGCACAGGAGCACCTGGATGTTCCACAGCAGTACTGGCAAAATATTCTGTGGACAGATGAAACCACAGTTGAGTTGTTTGGAAGAAACACACAACACTATGTGTGGAGAAAAAGAGGCACAGCACACCAACATAAAAACCTCATCCCAACTGTGAAGTATGGTGGTGGGGGCATCATGGTTTGGGGCTGCTTTTCTGCATCAGGGCCTGGACGGATTGCTATCATCAAAGGAAAAATTAATTCCCAAGTTTATCAAGACATTTTGCAGGAGAACTTAAGGCCATCTGTCCACCAGCTGAAGCTCGACAGAGAATGGGTGTTGCAACAGGACAACAACCCAAAGCATAGAAGTAAATCAACAACAGAATGACTTAAACAGAAGAAAATACGCCTTCTGGAGTCGTCCAGTCAGAGTCCTGACCTCAACCTGATTGAGATGCTGTGGCATGACCTCAAAGCGAAACTGAAACAGTTCTGTAAAGAGGAATGGTCAAGAATTACTCCTGACTGTTGTGCACGTCTGATCTGCAACTACAGGAAATGTTTGGTTGAAGTTATTGCTGCCAAAGGAGGTTCAACCAGTTATTAAATCCAAGGGTACACATACTTTTTCCACCTGCACTGTGAATATTTACATGGTGTGTTCAATAAAAACATGGTAACATTTAATTATTTGTGTGTTGTTAGTTTAAGCAGACTGTGATTGTCTATTGTTGTGACTCAGATGAAGATCAGACCACGTTATGACCAATTTGGGCAGAAATCCATATCATTCCAAAAGGGTTCACATACTTTTTATTGCAACTGTATGTCATGATGAGGTGCTCCTGTTGCCTGATTGGACACGTGACCAGAGCCCGAGAAGATGACCACATCTTCCTTGATGAGACGCCCCGAAGCCCAACCCACGTACAAGACACAGAGGATCCCAGACCAATCGGCGATTACTATAGCTCACCATGCCGTGTCCTCCTTATAAGTCATGCTCCTGAAGAACAGAGTCTACATGTCAAGCCGTGTTTTCCTTTTTATGAACTCATATAGACTGTAAGGACTGATTCATTTCCAGGTGTAAGAAGGAGATCAAGTTTCATCGATGGACACGTGGGAGCATATGACAAAAAAAGGAGGAGCTGTCGTGGAAATTTTATGAAGATGTATTTAATATGTATTGTCATAGTGTCACCCAGTGTTAGTTCTCCCGTAACCCGCTCTAAAGAGCTGACTGGGGCAGACTGACACTGGTTGAGATAAACTTCCTGATTTGGAGAAGGGTGTTTGCGAGGATGTCTGCTGGCGAAAGGGCCCCTGTGTGATGCACAGACGTTCGCCAGGGGGGGGGATGTTTCCTCTCTGCAAACGCATTATCAGTTAAGATCAACATTGAGGTGGTGAAATGAGCGTACACCTGCAGATAAGCTCCCCTCATCAGGAACTGTGTTCATTGGTTATTGTATTATTATTGTATTGTATTGTGTTGTTGTATTATATCCTTTAGCTGTATTTCTTGTATTGTCAACTCCTTATATGGACATTTCCTGTGTGGAGGGGACATCCTGTGATGTCCCCTCCCATGGAGGAGGTGATTGGCTGTTTCAGCAGTAGAAGCGCTGTGCTGTGGCTTAAGAGCTGGTCGGCAGACTAAGCTTCAAAGCTCTCATTGATCTGTCCTTTCAAGGCGATCGCCTTTTTGAGGCTGCCCTGGATGAAAACATTAATCATTGTTACAGGGGGAAAGAGTGCCTTCCTACCACAGTCTAAGAAAGGGAAGGGGCCTCGTAAATGTGGGCCTCCCTTCTCAGCACATAAGAAATTATTTTGGGCTTCTGGGACTGAAGACAAGGGAAACAGATCCCTCAAGTCTTTCCCCGGGTGGTTCCAAACAATCCTGACCTGGTAAGCCTAAAGCTGGCTTCTCCAGTCCCGCAGATAATATCTGTGACGGGAGGGCCTGTGGAACCCAGAATTTCCGAGTTCAGACTAGCCTTTTGTGGTTACACAAGGACCAAAGAAAAAGGCTGGCTGCTTCTTCAACTACCATTTTCAGATGGATCAGACAGACTGTTACTCAGGCCTATTCTATTAAAGGTCAGGTTCCTTCTTTTCCCTGTCACGGTGCATTCTACTCGGGCGCTTAGTTCTTGGGCCTTCCATAATCAAGTGTCAGTATCACAAGTGTGCAAGGCAACCACTTGGTCACAGATGCATACTTTCACCAAAATCTGCGGATGCGTCGTTTGGCCACAAAGTTTTGCATGCTGCTTTGTTCCCTCTTGAGAGGTGTTTTTCTTTCAAATCTTTATTTTTCAGATGGGACTCCTGTGTCCTGGTTGAGCTCCTGTGACCCAGTTAGGGCTCTTGTATTTAGCCTTGTTTTTTCCCCCACCCCTCATTTTTCTTTGGCTCTGCTTTTGGATGTCCCAATGGTCTTTTGGATGTCCCAAGTTTATCAAGACATTTTGCAGGAGAACTTAAGGCCGTCTGTCCACCAGCTGAAGCTCAACAGAAGATGGGTGTTGCAACAGGACAACAACCCAAAGCATAGAAGTAGGAGACGATGTGCCGGTCGATGAACTAAGGAGAAATTAGGATTATTTGTAGACCGTAAAATCCATTTCTCCAAGTTCATTGACGAACACAGCACCCACCCCTATATAAAGTTTTGATACTTTTATTACTGCTTGCTACTAAACTGAATACCTAGAGCAGGGAGAGGGTTATATACGGACTGAGGATGGCCCATAGGGCATAGCCAAGTTATATGTTCTGCCTAGTCCTACTCCTGCAGAGGTGATATAACCCAATGGTCAAGATTAAGGAGGCGCTGTGTCCGTCGATGAACTCTGAGAAATTAATTTTACGGTGAGTACAAAAATCACATTATCTCTCTCTTTCATGAAAGTATTTTGATAACTTTAGAAATTGCAACCAGCTATTCTACTTTCTTAACCACTTGCCGACCACGCTATAGCCAAATGACAGCTACATCGTGGCTGGCTAGTTCGGGGAGGGAGCCAGCGCATTTGGAGTAAAGGGCCAATCACGTCCAACAAAAGGAGCGATCACTTGTCAACAAACCAGGATCATGCCCAGTTCAGCTTGTGCTGCTGCGGTGATTGTCCTGGTGCTCCGAGGCCTTTAAAAGTATAGTAGGTAGTCAGGACATGTGTCTCTTACTAAATACCTTAGAATGTCTACTTTCCAAAAAGGGGTAATTTGGGGGGTATTTGTACTTTCCTGGCTTGTTAGTGTCTCGAGAAATTAGATAGACCGTCAGTACATCAGGTGTGATAAATTTTCAATGGTTGACAACCTTCACAAAAAACAATAATATACACTGATTTGGGTTATTTTTACCAAAGAAATGTAGCAGCATACAGTAAATGTTGGTTAAAATGTATGAAGAAAAATTACTAGAAAGAAAGTTACCGCTCCAGGTGGATTGTGTTAGGATGATCAGTATGGTCTCAGGAGATCAAGGGTGCTGGCAATCACAGCTATGATTAAGCACTAATTTATAGTGCAAAACGCGTCAGCTGTTTTACTCCCGTGTTGTGTGCTGTGACTTGTAGTGCATTTTTCCTTTTTTAAATAAAGTCAACCAAGGTTTTTTGGAGTGCGGCTGTCCATATTTTTTTTTTCCAAGGAAAATTACTAGTTTGCACAATATTATAACCGAAATTAAGTTTTACAAAATTTTCTGTCTTCTTTTATTTATAGTGGAAAAAATAAAAAACCCAGTGGTGATTAAATACCACCAAAAGAAAGCTTTATTTGTGTGGAAAAAGAGAAAGGGTCCTTTCACACGGAGCGGATCCGTATTGATCCGCCCCGTGTGTGTCCGTCTGCTCAGCGGGGATCATCCGTAAATCCCAGCTGAGCTGTCGGCGGACAGGGCGGTCCCCGCACACTGTGCATAGACCGCCCTGTCTTTCCTCCACTCTCCCCTATGGGAAATCGGATGAATACGGACTGTGTGTCCGTATTCACCCGATCCGTTCCGCCAGACGGAATAAAAATAGGGTTTTCTTCCGTCTGAAAAAGCAGATGTTTGCGGAAGTTAGCGGATGCTCAATCCGCTAACGTCTGTAATCCCATAGGGAAACATTACAAGTCCGTTTACGGACTTGTAAAAAACGGACCGTTTGTCCGCCCGTGTGAAAGGGCCCAAAAAGGGTTTTTTATGGATACAGTGTTGCATGACCGAGTAATTGTCAGAGTGGTGAAAGCTGAAAATTGGCCTGGTTTGGACCTGGGTATAAATGCCCACTAGGCAAGTTGTTGAATGTATGATGCATGCAATGTAAATATATCTAGCCATCAAGTGCATCATTTTTCAACTGCAAGATTCAGTTCAGTTTAGGCATCAGTTTACAAAAAGAATATTGGAGAACTGGAGAAACTGCAGAGAAGGGCATACCAAACCAATAAGAGGCATGGAGTAGCTCAGCTAAGAGAAAACATTAGCTGCACTGAGTTTATTCTTTCTTGAGAAGAAGCATCTAAGGGGGACATGATCACCATGGACCACATAGGTGTGGGGTTATCAGTGGCGTACCAAGGGGGGGTGCGACCCGCCCCGGGTGCCACACATTGAGGGGGGTGCAGACCGTGCAGTACATTTTTTTTTGTTATTAGCATTTCCCATGGAGCGGGCTGGCAGCTCTGCTCCTTCTCTCGGTGCAGTCGAGCGATGTGCAGAGAGGCAGGCAGAGGCAGACAGCCAGGAGAGGACTCCAGCCTGCTATAAAGTGGTGTGGGGATAAACTCTGTGGTCCCTGGCAACTCATTTTACTCCGGCCAGCAGTGCATACTTTACAGTGGAGGGGGGGTACGTCTGACCGGGACAGGCACTGGCTTGTGTACAGAGCTGCTAATCGTTGGTGCAACAGTGAAGAGGTGTGTGTGGGGGGGGGGGGGGGGGGGCGTGCAGAGATGTTCAGCGATGTACATGTGCTGGGGGTGAAGAGGGGTGCTGAGACTTACTGAAGGATACAAAAGTGTACAGAACTGCTGGGGTGCAGATGCAGGGGTGCAGAGGATTGTGGGGGAGATGGAAGTGTGCTGGAGCTGTGAAGGTGTGCAAAGGTGTGGGGGGGGGGGGGTTCAGAGATAAGCAAGGTGGTACAGAGGTGTCCTGGGGGAGTACAAGGATAAAATGTGGATATGGAGATGTGCTGGGGGTTCAGAGACATTTTGGGGGTGCAGAGATGTTCAAAGAGGAAGCATGTTGTTACAGAGATGTGTTGGGGAGTACAGGGGTGTGCTGGGGGTACAAAGATGTGCTGAGGGGTTAGGGAGGTGTGCTGTGCTATTTGCGGGGCTGTATACTGTAATATTAGTGGTGGAGCATAATGTAATTTTAGTGGTGGAGCATAATGTAATATTTAGTGGTGGAGCATAATGTAATATTAGTGGTGGAGCATAATGTAATAGTGGTGGAGCATAATGTAATAGTGGTGGAGCATAATGTAATTTGAGTGGTGGAGCATAATGTAATATCCTTAAAACTACAACTATATACAGTATATAGAAGCACATAACATTTTTAAGTACCGTGAATGTGAGTTTTGAGTTTATTAAATAATATCCAGATCACACATTTATTTATATATATATATAATTTTTGTCTCGATAACTAGCACATTTAATTTACCAGACCTAGACACATTATTCCACTGATGTTGGCTTAAAGTTACATTATAAATGTGCACCCGTTGCACTTCACAGGAGCTGCAGTGAAGAAACAAATTGGTAGCAGGTAGTCAGGGTTAGTTTTTAATTTCTTGTTTGGTGAATGGCTCCCCAAACCTCTAACACAAACTGTGCAGGGAAGGCAAATTCACCCAGGAGGCTGTCCAGTGCTGTGCCAAACTCTTCAGGGCTCTGCTTCTCCTTGGCTGTCTCCACAACTGTTGTAGCTGAGAAAAAAATACAACTTTGAAGTTTTCCTGTGTTTTGCAGCATTATGCACTAAACTAACAGTGAACATATAAAATAGACCCATGCTTGAAGTAACACCAGAGAAAATAAATCTCTACCAGCCAGTAAAAGAGAACAAAAATGTCATACGTATCTTTCCAGTGGGCAGTGTGAGGCACTGTGCTTCCTCTACTACACTCTGACACTCCTGGAAGTCTTATGCCGCGTACACACCATCGCTTTCTGCGATGGAAAAAAACGACATTTTGAAAAACGTCAATTTAATTGACTGTGTGTGGGCAAAAACGTCGTTTTATGTCTTCTAAAAAACGACAGAAAAAAATTGAAGCATGCTTCAATTTTATGTGTCGTTTTTGGCCGACGTCGTTTTCTGTGTTCTAAACATTGACCGTGTGTACGTAAAAACGTCGATTTAAGCCCGCGCATGCTCAGAAGCAAGTTAGGAGACGGCAGCGCTCATTCATGTAAAACGACTGTTCAGAATGGAATCAGCACATTCGTTAAGGTGTTTTTCAGCTTATAGACAAGAAAAGAAAGCGCTTCTTTAACCCCTGCTTTTAACTGCTACCCAGAAATGGACGTTTGTTGCGGCTGATCTTGTTACATAGTTATGACAAGCTTTTAATTAGTTTCTTTCTTGTTTGATAATGTTTATGTTTGTGTTCTGTTATTTAGTTGTATCTTCCATCTTAAACATTTTAAATATATATATTGGTCCACCTTTTTTTTTTTTTTTTTTATATTTTTGTCACCAATTTTATTTGTAATCTCTATTTTGTGTTTATTTAGGAGTGTGTGAAGTGTCTGCAACAACCTAATTTTTTATTTAACTCACCCACAAGCATGTTTTTTTACCTTGTTAATGTTTGCAATATTTATTTTGTAATGGGTCTGCCCACTCAATAATGATCTCTCAAATCTACAATAAAGAAACATGGTGAAATTTGGCTGAAAAATTAACATTTATTTTAGTCTTCATAAAAATTTCCCAAAAAAAAGGTGGCAACCCAAAAACACAACATAATAAAAACAAAGATGCCAAGGAAGGCAGCACTTTAGAGCATGCTTGATTTTTTCTGAAAACAAGGGTCCCCGAAGCCACAAATACAGCCTGTGAGTCCACATTAAAATTCCATCAGGGGCACCGTATTATTTCTTGGGCTTTTTCTTCCCAGCAGCCTTCCCTGCAGTCTTCCCTGCAGCCTTCCCTGTAGCCCAAGTCCTTGGGGGCTGGGTTCCTGGAGGAGATGAGGTGGCAGGAGCCAGAGCAGCCTCATGAAGTGGAGGAGCAGGAGCAGGAGCAGGCGCAGGAGCAGGAGCAGGAGCAGGAGGAGCAGCAAGGACAGGAGGAGCAATCCGCACAATGTGGGTGTCGTCATCGAGCTGCCCCAGGGATGCCATGCTTATGGCTTGGAAGATGAGGAGTTCGCAGCGCACACGCTGGCTCTGCTCCAGATTGTAGAGCCTGGCTGCAATGAGCGCTGCGAACCCCTCAACTTCACTGGGTGGCTCTCGGATGGCTGCAGTAGCTTGGCGAAGCAGGCCCTGGGTCTCCTCCTCCATTTGTCGCATACTCCTGAGCCGTTTATTGGGATTGCGGAATGGAGGGATCCGGGAGATGGTATCCCGCCGGCGTGCCTCCTGGGTCCCACTGGGGCCTGCCACCTCCTGGCTCCCAGTGGGCTCTGCCACCTCCTGCCTTGCAGTTGGCCCTGGCTCCTCCTGGCTCCCTGTGGGCCCTGTCTCTTCCTGGCTCCCTGTGGGCCCTGGCTCTTCCTGGCTTGGGTCTGCCTGTGTATCAAAAAAAGGAACATATTTTATTTGTGTTTGTCATTAATCACACACATTTTTAAAATCATGAGTGATGCAAATTGAATGTCAATATATATTACACACAGGGTCGCCATCCCTAATTATGTGGCCCCTTAAACACCTTCAGACATGGTCCCCCTGGAATTATGTGGGTTGTTGCATGCCTAATTTAGCAAATAAGTGGCCTTTTCCCCCAAAAATGTAATATTAAATTTAGTGTCAACTAGATAGTACTCAAAAAGGGTGTCTTCCATCTGGGACCCCTTGCAGGTGTATTGCGTTACTCCCCCCTACTGGCCTATCTGAAAATGCCACCCACTCCTTCATAAACATTATTAATTGGCCAATTTTGTCCCCATCATGTTTTGCCACTACTGACTATTGATCCTATCCCTAAACTTAGGAGATTCACATAGAATTTAGAACAATAGTAACATACATTTAACATTATTACTATACTTGTCATATACTAACTAAATTCATACAAAAAACACATACCATTCTCCATGGCTCACAATTGGGGTCCTCCAGGAACTCTTGCTCTTCCTCCGAGCTTGCCTGCTCTTGTCTGCAGGGAACACTGGAGGATTGGCTGCTGGGAAGCTGGGAGCTACCTCTTGGGGGAAGGGTAGACATGGATGCCCTGGTCTCAATGTGGTCGTCCAGGAACTGCAGCTGACTGTAATACCACAGGGTTGGTTTGTATATGGAGTCAGCTGCAGCCCCAGACCTCATTGAGGCCAGGACTTGGACCCGTTGGGCCCTGTAGGTGCCCCTGATGGAATTGATTTTGCTTTTCACTGTGTCTGTTGTGGCGTTGGGGACCCTTGTTTTCAGAAAAACAAGCATGCTCTCTTTAGCTTTTTCCCTGGCATCTTTGTTTTTATTTATTGTGTTTTTGGTTTGCCACAGAACAGGATGTTCCTTCCATTTTTGTATGAATTCTGTGAGGAAATCAGCATCCTTGAAGGGATCCATTCTTTCTGCACATGAAACAGAAGCCAAAACATAATGTAATTAAAGCCACTAGCTTACTTCCCCTAACTAGCCCACAAACTCATTCCCTCTTCACTATAATAAAGTCGGAATAAAAAACTTACGTATCGTCGTTATGAAAGATCGTGATTTACGCCTTCTTCCACAGACTATGCACGCCGTTTACAAACACGTCCCATCCCTTTTACACTACGCACGCGTGACGCTCTGCACGACACCCCGCCCCTGACGTTTGGTATCGTCCTTTCCACGCCCCTTCTCTGTCGTTTGGTGAGTGAGAAAAGATGGACAACATGGAGGTGTATTCCAGCTCAAGCCAGGAGGCAGGCCAGGCCCAACCACGCCGCAGATTCCGCTGCAGAGCCTCCAACATGAGTTTTAATGAAATGGTGGAGATGGTCACCATATTGAGGAGGGAGGACTATGATGCCAAGCATGGCCCCTACATGCATCCCAAGTAAAAGCACAAATTATGGAGAAGGTCATCCGTAGGCTCCAGCGGAAGTTTGGGAAAACCAGGAGCAGAGAGCACCTGCGCAAAAGGTGGTCGGATTTAAAAAAAAGGGAACCCCACCAACTTGCCAAAATTAATAGGGTGATTCGAAGAAGAAGTAAGTTTTTTCCATGTGTATTAATTATTTTGGTGTGTTCTTTGTGCCATGTTTTTTATTTTTGCAGGTTGACCATAATGAATATTATGAATGTGGACGCATGATGCAGTCGTCGTAGTCGTCGTTCATTCGCTGACTTTCAATAATCCAATACCATATTAATGAGAAATGGCATCATGCCTAGTTTGCATGTGCAAAGGGGAGTTGAAGCACTGTATCTGAACTAAAATCGTAAATTTAGGAATTGTGGGCGAATGAACGACGACTCCTATGACCAATTAGTCGACACAAATAAGAAAGTTGTGACATTTTTGGGGCTTAAAAAAAAGGTGTATTCAATTCTGGTATTGATGTAAATGTGTTTCAGCTTATTTTATAAGAAACGTAAATACCTTGAGATTCCCAAAAAGGAGCGTTTGCTACTCCTTTTTTTATTGAACATGTGTACTCAGTAGCACAATTGTTTGTCACAATCACAACCTATGTTGGGTCACACACAGGGGTGAGCAGATCCAGGGGAGACTTGGTTAGCTTACATATATAATAAAAAAAATTTGGTCACCAGATTTGACATTACTTTGTGAATGGATTAAATACTGGTCTATTTTCTTGATAATTGTTTAAAAATCAACAATATTGCCCTTTTGTTTATAATTTCGGAATATTTTTGGGTCATTTCAGGCCGCTCGTAATGTTTTAACCTCATGTTTTCCCTTTCTTCAATCTTGTAGGGCACAATGAAGCAGAAAGGCAGGAGGCACAAGCCAATCAAGCCACACCCCCGAGGGATGTAGATGAAGAGGAACCTGCCACAACATCCGGTAAAGTAACATATACCACATTTTCAGTGAATATAGATATAGGCATACAATCTTTTAACACATGTTTTGGTTCCACATTTCAGGAGGAAATCGGGCTGGTCAGGGACTGGACACGTATAGTGCCCAGCTCCTCATCGGCGAGGTTCTCACCTGCAGGGCCCAAGTCGAGGACATACGTCTGGCCTGCCGGGAAATTCGCCACAAAGCGAAGACGCTGGAACGGCAGCTTAAAAATGTTATTAATGTTTTGGGGAGGGTTTAATTGTTTGTGTTATTTTTATTTCCCTTGAATTTTAAAAACACCAAAAAAAAAAAATGAAAAATATATTTTGTACTAATCAAAAAAAAGACAAAAAAAAGAAAAAAATAATATTTTGTACTAATCAAAAAAAAGACAAAAAAATGAAAAAAATAATATTTTGTACTAATCAAAAAAAAGACAAAAAAATGAAAATAATAATATTTTGTACTAATCAAAAAAAAGACAAAAAAATGAAAATAATAATATTTTGTACTAATCAAAAAAAAGACAAAAAAATGAAAAAAATAATATTTTGTACTAATCAAAAAAAAGACAAAAAAAAGAACAAAATATATTTTGTACTAATAAAAAAAAAGACAAAAAAAAAAAATTTTGATTCTATTTTGTAATAATCCAAACAAAAAAAGTAAAAAAAAATTTTGGACTCCAAACAATTTGTGTGTAGTTATTGGTATCAATGCAGACTCATTCAATTACTCAGGCATATTTGTAGAGTTATTAAAGATTTAACACTCATGGGAATTTATGACATCCCAAACACATGGCTGGATGAGAACCTAGGAAAAAGAAACATTACCCCCCAAAACTTACAAATAAAGAAAATCCAAAAAATAAACACTGTTTAATCAAACAAAAAGTAAATTTTATTCTTTAGTCAAGATCGGGCATTTCAATGGCCCCCCTCCCCATAAAATAGTCCACATATGATTGACGCACTGCACGTGCGGTTTGGGGGGCCAAGCCTCTATGGCTAGCCTGATGTCCCGGCTCCGGAGCCACAACATCAGCCTCATCAGGCAATACCGTCAGATAAGTTTGTGAATTTCTCTTTAAAAAATTGTGTAGAATGCAACAACATAGGATGATGTAATTCCATTTGTATTCCGCAAGGTTTATTGCTGTTAAAAACAATCGGAATCGGCTGGCCATGATTCCAAAGGCATTCTCTACCACACGTCTTGCTCTGGCCAGCCGATAATTAAAAACCCTCCTCTCATGGGTGAGGGTGCGTACGGGAAATGGCCTCATGAGGTGGGGACCCAAACCAAAAGCCTCATCTGCAACAAACACGAAGGGCAGACCCTCTTCGTTCTCCTCCGCAGGTGGCAATCCTAGGTCCTCCGACCGAAGCCGTTGGGCGAACTCCGTCTCCGCAAAGACACCGCCGTCCGACATCCGGCCATTTTTCCCAACATCCACGTACATGAACTCGTAATTGGCAGAGACCACCGCCATCAAAACAACGCTGTGGAACCCCTTGTAATTGAAGAAATGGGATCCACTATGGGGTGGGGGCACAATGCGGATGTGCTTGCCATCAATGGCTCCTCCGCAGTTCGGAAAGTTCCAACGCTGGGAGAAGTCCGCTGCCACAGTCTGCCATTCCTGTGGCGTGGTGGGGAACTGGATAGAAAGAAAATAAAAAATCCATTCAAACAAACATTTTGAACAGAATATAGCTAAAATTTCAAGGGATCCCACCAACAATTCCACAAAAAGGGTTAGTATTAAAAAATAACATGTGAACACTAAGCATATTAATCACCCCCTCTGATGTTAAAAAAATATATTTAGGGGGAGTGGGGGCCCAAGATGAGTTTCTCACCCCACCCCACAAAAAAGATAAAATAATAAGAAAAATAATTATTATTATGTAGTTCAAAAATCTAGGGGGGGGGGGGGGGGGTTTGGACAATGGAGGCCACAAATAAACGGGGATATAGGGACACACAAAATGCAGCACTACAATGGAGGCCACAAATAAACGGGGATATAGGGACACACAAAATGCAGCACTACAATGGAGGCCACAAATAAATGGGGATATAGGGACTATGCTAGGTGGGTTTGGCCACAACATAGAATGATGGACAGGTTGGCTAAATTAAATAAACATGTAGGGCTTTACAAATTGTGTAGAACAGCATACATAGAGACAAAGTGAGCATTCTGAGCATATTAGAAACATTTGTTTTTTACTTTTTTTGGGCCATAGTTTGACCATTGAAAGAACACCACTTACCTTAACATAGTCCTCCTGAAGAACCTGAATGATGGCCGAACAGGTCTCCGGGATTATGAGGCCCAGAGCCTGGGGGGAGATGCCCGTCGAGAACTTCAAGTCCTGCAGACTTCTCCCTGTTGCAAGGTAGCGCAACGTAGCAACTAGCCTCTGCTCAGCAGTGATGGCTTCCCGCATAACGGTGTCCTGCCTGGTGATATATGGCGACACCAAAGCCAAAAGCTGCTGAAATACGGGGTCAGACATCCTAAGAAAATTCCTGAAATCATCAGGGTTATTTTCTCGGATCTCCCGCAGCAGAGGCATATGAGAGAACTGGTCCCTGCGTAGCAACCAGTTCTTGGTCCACAACCTCCTCCTCACCCTGTTCATGGACCGTCGCTGGGATGCAGCACACATCCTAACAACAAGCACAGCACGATCTCGGCGACGAGTTCGTACCCGCAACATGGCTAGAAAACGGTCGTCAAATCAGATCAGACTAAAAATTACGCCCTGAAGTACAGAATGGCCTTTGAAGAACGACCTGCTAAACAGCACCGTGCACACAAAACGTAATGCCAAAACAAATACGTCCTTAGTACAAGCACTGTATCACAGATCCGACAACAAATGTACGACAGAAAACGAAATTTTAAGCACAGTCACTGAAAATCACGAATCGTATCTCACCAAACTTTTACTAACACGCAGCAACACGTTATCAGCAAAAGAGGCCGTCTTCCGCATGGAAACGACCCTTTATAGTGACGTCGTGCGTGATTGACGGAACTGCGCTGTGCTAGAGCGTTGTGAAAAAGCGATGGTGTGTATGCTACGTCGTTGTTCAAATTGAAGTTTGAAAAATTACGTTTTTTTAAAGCACATAAAGCGTCGCATTTTTCCATCGCAGAAAGCGATGGTGTGTACGCGGCATTAGTTGCGGTGCCTAAGTGCCAGTTCACACAGGGGCAACCCAACTTACAGCACGACTTTGCAAGGCGATTTGGAGGTGGCCTTAGTGAGACTCTGAGCAACTTACAACGCAACTTAAAGCGGTGGTTCCCCTAAAAATAAACTTTTAACATTGCTTTTCCCAAATTAATTACGATTAGAATCGGCTGGTTTTATTAAAAAAAAAACGTCCGTACATACCGTTTGCTATATTCGTTCCCACCGCCACTTCCGGGTACGATGCTGGCGGTGGGCGTTCCTAATTGATGGACAGGCATCCGACCGACGCATACATCGTGTCACGAGATGCCGAAAGAAGCCGAACGTCGGTGCGGCTCTATACGGCGCATGCGCACCGACGTTCGGCTTCTTTCGGCATCTCGTGACGCGATGTATGCGTCGGTCGGATGCCTGTCCATCAATTAGGAACGCCCACCGCCAGCATCGTACCCGGAAGTGGCGGTGGGAACGAATATAGCAAACGGTATGTACGGACGTTTTTTTTTTAATAAAACCAGCCGATTCTAATCGTAATTAATTTGGGAACAGCAATGTTAAAAGTTTATTTTTAGGGGAACCACCGCTTTAAAGTTGCCTCCAGGACAGGTGACTTTGGCTGTGTCCAATCACAGAATAATCAGCTCCGTGGGAGGGAGGGGTTTGCCTGGGTAAACTATTTTATTTTTCCTGTAAAGTCACTTCAATATAGATGGAGATCTGACTTGGAGACAACTTCCATTGAAATCTATGGGTACAAGTTGCCTTGAAGTCGCCTTGAAGTGATACAGGAACCTTTTCTGAAGTTGGGGCAAATTCAGTAATGTACATTAAAACGGTTCTCATTTACTTCTATGGCATTTCTTATGTTCAGCAACTTGGGGCAACTTGAGGACTTACAAGTCAGATCCCAAGCTGCTGTAGTGTGAACCGGCACTAATGCCGCTGTGACAGGGTACACGACTCTGTGTATGTCAGTGAGAGGTTGGAAAGGTCAGCTTTCCCTGTCTTGGAAAGGGTTAAACCTCCTCTCTCTCTCTCTCTCTATTAATTATCCTACACCTGATAGTGTGGAGAGCGAGTGAGAGCTCAGAGCGAGATCCAGGCTGCACTGGATGGACACAGACTGGAGAGTGTCTGTGTATTCGTGGAATCAAGGTCTGTCAGAACAATTACTTATATTGGACTGTGTTTTTTTGTTTGTTTATGCTAGAGCCAGAATAGCCGCTCTAGTAAAGCGTAGTGAGTAGGGATGAACTGAACATACCCGCGTTCGGTTCGCACCAGAACTTTCGAACGGACCGAACGTTCGCGCAAACATTTAGAACCCCATTGAAGTCTATGGGACTTGAACGTTCGAATTCAAAAGTGCTAATTTTAAAGCCCAATATTCAAGTTATTGTTGGAAAACATCTTTGAGAACCCGGGTCTTGCCCCAGGGAACATGTATCAATGGAAAAAAAACTTTTAAAAACTGTAGTTTTCTCTGGAGCAGCGATTTTAATGATGTTTAAAGTGAAAAAAAAATTCCTGCAATATGGATAAAAATCATTGAAAAAAATAGCATGAGTTTCCCCGCCACCACTCCCCCAAGTCATTACAAGACCCAGTGCCGATCCTGACCTCCCTGGGGCCCTAAGCAAAATGACATGGCACATTAAAAATGAGAAGCAGGGGGCGCTGACGACAGTGACATGTCACATTAAAGAAAGTTGAGAAGCGGGGGGAGGGGTGTTCTGCTGTCGGAAATAACTCAGCCAGCGAGTTTAGAAGCGGGTGAGGGGGCGAAAATGACTTCTCACCAGGTGGGGCCTCTAGTAATTTGGGGGGCCCTTTGCAGCTTTGGGGGGCCCTAAGCGGCTTGCATAGTAAACCTATAGGGAGGATTGGCCCTGACAAGACCCTTTGGACAGCAGTATACAGGCGGTGCAAACAAGACAAGGACTGTAGTAGGTAGATTCACGTAGGGGCGCCTAAAATTAGGACGGCCTAGCCTAGTCTTTTTAGGCTACACCGCCGTAAATTATTTAGGCTAGTAGTGATTCTCAAACCACTTACCTTCAAGGGTTTAAGGGTGCCTATTTCAAATGACTGGGAGGGGGGCGTGTAGTATGGAAATGAGGCTTGACCTCACGTTTTTTTACACTGCGCATGCGCCGGGCATTTCCCAGTGCGCATTGTAGGTAGGCCGTACGGGCCTATTGATTTCGACGCGGACGTAAACTACGTAACTCCCGATTCGCGGATGACTTACGCAAACAATGTTAACTTTTCGGAATTTCGGAATTTGCGGCGGGAACGGCTGCCATACTTAACATTGGCTAGGCCACTAGAGCATAGCTCTAACTTTAGGCGGCCTATCCCTTATGGAAACAACGTAATTCGACGGCGTAGGCCTGGCGTACGTTTACGTTCGGTCGTGAATCTGCGTATCCCCTCATTTAAATAATCTACGCCGGCCGCAATGGAAGCGCCATCTAGCGGCTAAAAGAAACATTGCAATCTAAGATAGAACGGCTACAGTGCCCATGTCCTAATTGGGGAGATCATGTCCTGCAGGGCAGAAATGGAGGACACAAACCTTGCCTTAGAGAAGATTATAAAGAAAAACCGAAAGGTGGATCAAAACCTGAAGAATCTCATTAATGTGCTGGGGAGGGTTTAAAAAATAAAAAATAGATGTAGACAAGTATTTCAAAGCAAAAATATATTTCTTGACAAAAAAAATAAAAATTAAAGAATTTCTATTAAGATATTTTTTGAAAAAATGAAAATGACACATTTTAAGTGTGATACAATAAATATTTTTGGATACTCAACAATGTGTGGCTTCTTATTATATAAATGCTGCCTAAAAGAACAAATCTAGATTTGTGGTATTTACATTGACAATGATGAGTATTTAGTACAGGAAAATAAACATGACACTATGATAACGTAGGAGAAAGCTAGAATGAACTCAAATTAGAAAAGAATCAAACAAAGAAAAGAACTAGAACAGGGGCAGAAAAATGGGGCCTTAGGCACTGGTGGCGGTGTCACAACACTGCAACCCCTCACAGATACTGTAATTGGAGCTCAGCAAAGAGACACATGCAAAGTATTGCATCAAAAATTGTTATTAGACGCCCCTGTTAAACAGGGGCAGAAAAATTGGGCCTTAGGCACTGGTGGCGGAGCCCAGAAAAAAAAAGTTCTTACTAGCTACCAGCAAGAGTAGTGAGGAGGAAAAGGATATTCAGTCAGCAGCATAACAGGACAGTCACTCAGCAAGGGATCTGTCATTTCCAAAAAATTATTCAGTTACATCAGCATCAGGTGCTTGGTAGCTGGTGTTGATCCAAGCCTGATTCATTTTTATGAAGGTCAGTCGATCGACGGAGTCGGTGGAGAGGTGCACCCTGTGATCGGTCACAAAGCCTCCAGCAGCACTGAATGTGCGTTCTGAAAGAACGCTGGATGCAGGGCAAGCCAGTAGCTCAATTGCGTACTGTGCAAGCTCTGGCCAGTGATCCATCCTCAAGACCCAGTAAGCCAGAGGATTTTCGGTGGGGAAGGTGTCCAAGTCTGATCTTGCCCCTAGGTATTTACGCACCATGTAAACCAAAAGCTGGCGATGGTTGCTGGAACCGGTCATACCTTGGGGCTGCGGAATAAAAAATTGTCTGAACGCATCGGTCAGACGGCCACCTTCTCCACCGCTCCTTCTGTGACTCACCAAAGCCTCAGCAACACGTTGTCCAGGAACAGGATTTGGTAATCCCCAGGTTCTGGTAACGCGTTGGACAGACCCTTCTGCAAGGCCTCCCGAAGATGTTTCATCTTCTGCTCCCTCTGCGACGGCAAGATAAGCTCCGCAACCTTACTCTTGTAACGTGGATCAAGGAGAGTTGCCAGCCAGTAATGATCCCTCTCCTTGATAGCAAAAACACAAGGATCCTTACGCAGGCTTTGCAGGATCAGGGAGGCCATGCAGCGTAGGTTTTCTGAGGCATTCGGGGCACAGTCCTCTGGGTCACTGAGGACGACAGAATCCGCAGCCACCTCATCCCAGCCACGTAAAAGCCCACGGGTTCCTTGGTACTGTAAGTGATCCCTTGAAGACTGCTGCTGCTGAGTGCTAGGCTCCACCTCCATGCTGCTGATACAATCATCATCCTCCTCCTTCTCCTCCACCTCGTCCTCCTCGTCCTCTTCCTGTGTGCTAGGCGGGCATGCAGGACCACTGTCTGGATAAAGGGGGCCTTGAGAGGTAAGGAAGTCCTCCTCTTCCTCCCTCTGTTCAGCCTCAAGGGCCCTGTCCATTATTCCACGTAGCGTGTGCTCCAACAGGTGAATAAGCGGGACAGTCTCACTGATGCATGCACTGTCACTGCTCACCATCCTCGTGGCCTCCTCAAATGGTGACAGGACAGTGCATGCATCCCTAATCAAGGCCCACTGCCGTGGGGAAAAAAAACAAGCTCCCCTGACCCAGTTATGCTGCCATATTGGCACAGGTACTCATTGATGGCCCTCTGCTGCGTGTGCAGCCGATGTAGCATGGCCAATGTAGAGTTCCTTCTGGTGGGCATGTGACAGATTAGGCGGTTCTTGGGCAGGTTGTATTCCCTTTGGAGGTCTGTCAGCTGAGCAGTGGCATTGTATGACCTTCAGAAATGCACACAGATTTTCCTGGCCTGCTTCCTGTAAGCCCGGGTACCTGCCCAAGAACCGCTGCACCACCAAATTCAGAACATGAGCAAAACAGGGCACATGGGTCAGTTTTCCCTGTCGCAGGGCAGAGAGGAGGTTGGTGCCATTGTCGCTAACCACCATTCCTGGCTTAAGCTGGGGTGGCGTCAACCACCTCTGAGCCTGCCCCTGTAGAGCTGACAGAACCTCTGACCCAGTGTGGCTCCTCTCTCCCAAGCACACCAGCTCTAGCACCGCATGGCATCTCTTGGCCTGCATTCCTGCGTAGCCCCTCGTACGCCTACGGAGCACGGCTGGTTCAGAGGAAACATCAGCACAGGAAGAGGCCACAGAGGAAGAAGAGGAGGGGGTGGAGGAGAGAGGTGTGTCACAACCAGTAGTAGTGTTTTGGAGGCGTGGTGGCGAAACAACCTCCAACACTACTGTACCTTGCCCTGCATCCTTCCCAGCTGCCAGCAGATTCACCCAACGCGCCGTGAAAGAGAGGTAACGTCCTTGTCCATGCCTGCTGGACTATGAGTCAGCGGTAAGATGCACCTTACCACTGACCGCCCTGTGCAGCGAGGCATGGACATTGCCTTCCACATGCCGGTAGAGAGCGGGAATCGCCTTCCGTGAGAAAAAGTGGCGTTTGGGTACTTGCCACTGAGGTACCGCACATTCCACAAACTCACGGAAGGGGGCAGAATCTACCAACTGAAAAGGTAGCAGTTGAAGTGCTAGCAATTTCGCTAAGCTAGCATTCAACCGCTGGGCATGTGGATGGCTGGGAGAGTACTTCTTTCGGCGCTGCAGCAGCTGGGGCAGGGAAATTTGTCTACTACCATCAGTAGATTTCCCGCATGTACTACTAGGTTGTGACACACCTATTTCTACACCTTCAGTCCTATCAGTGCAGGCTTCAGAGAGGACCGAGGGTCTAGTGGGGTTGGAGCTCCCAGCTGATGAGGGGCAAGGGGAGGTCCGCTTTGTTTTTGGTGTGGGTCTTTCAGGTATGCTTGCCAACGAACTGCATGGCAGGTCGACATATGTCTGGTGAAGCATGTGGTGCCCAAGCGGGTGATGTTTTGGCCACGCGAGATACGCTTGAGAAATATGTTGCAAACAGCAACGGTGCGATCTGATGCACATGTCTCAAACGGCCCACACCAAAGAACTTTTGCAGTACTGTTGAGACACAGCAGCGCCCTGCACAGGCGAAGCTCTGCGATGTAATGCCGTTGGTGTGCTGCCCTTAAGCTGGCCCCTGGAGGGCATCCTGCCTCTTTGGAGATGTGCCTCTTTCTCCTCTTCCTCTTCCTCTTCCTCTTCCTCTCTCCTATCAGGCACCCACGTAGAGTCAGTGACCTCATCATCCCCTCCCTCCTCATCACTGTTGAAAACCTGGCAGTATGCTGCAGCTGGGGGAACATGACTGCCAGATTGCTGTCCCTCTTGGGCACCCGCTCTCTCTGGGCTCACATCAATGCCTTCCTCTTTCTGTGTTCCGTCATCAGAGCCTTCAAAACGCTGCGCATCTTCATGTAGCATGTACCCAACACTGTGTTGAAACAGTTTGGGGGACTCCTTAGGAGGACATGGTGGGACTAGGGAAGGATTGTGTGATGCCATTGTGCAGAGGGAAGAGGACGCATTGGCAGCTGCTTTGCCAGATAAACTAAGCTCAGCCTGGGTGAGAGAGGATGAGGAGGATGAGGACGGCTTGGTCATCCACTCTACTAATTTCTTTGCATGTTGAGGCTCAACACGGCCAGATCCCGAAAAGAAGGACGAGCGTGTCAGACGGCCACGTGCTAAAGAGGATGCACCGTGTCCACCACCAGCGTTGCCTCTAGATGTAGAGCCTGCTTGCCCTCGTGACTCTCTACCTCTCTTTGTTGTCCTTCCAGACATTTTAATGGCCTGCACAGGACAAAATCAGAAATAAACAGCACACATGCAGTAAGAGCAACTGCATTTATGTGCAATTAAATAACACACATGCACTAACAGCAACTGCATTTATGGGCAAATAAACCGCACACGTGTCCCCTTTTTTTTTAATAAATGTTTTTTTTTTTTTTGTTAATATTTTTTTTTTATTATTAAAAGGCCCAGAGGTCCCCAGGGGCCCAGAGGCAACCCTCTTTTTTTTATGTATTTTTTATAAATGTTTATTTTTTTAATTTTTTTTATTAAAGGGCCCAGAGGTTTACTTTTTCTTTTTATTAAAGGAAGGGCCAGAGGTCCCCAGGGCCCCAGATGGCTACCCCCCTTTTTATATATATATATATATATATATATATATATATATATATATATATATATATATATATATATATATATAAAATTTTCTTTATTTCTTCTTTTTTTTGTAAAGGCCCCCCCCGCTTCTCAATTTGCGGCAGCCCCCCCCCGCTTCTCAATTTCAGGTGGTTCTCTGATCCAGGGGGCCCATGCCTTAAGCTGTGTAAGGGGCCCCAAAATTCCTGATGGCGGCCCTGCGCATACCTCCCAACACGCACGGATTCTGCGGGACTTTCCCACACAGACAGCTTCTTCCCGCAGTCCCGCAAAAGGGTTAATTTTCTTGCATTTCAAGAGGAGGCAGCACGGAAGCAGGAGGAACCGGAGCAGTGTTTGGAGGACTGTGGCTGCGGAAGAAAGCCAGAAAGCCGAGAGCCGGGCTAATGAAAGTCTGTGGCCCTGGCTGTTGGCACAGCAGGTGAGAGGCACTCCCCCCCGCTCAACAACTGCAAAACCCCCCCCCCACTCAACGACTTTAAAACTTTAATGCGCCCCCCCCCCCGCTCAACAACTTCAATTGGCCCCCCCTCGCTCAACAACTTCGACCCCCCCCAATTCTCGGCTCCAGGGGGCCCCTTCAACACTTAAGCCCAGGGGCCCCCACCACCCTAAGTCCTGCCCTGGCGACTGCGTTTATGGGCAATTAAATAGCCCACGTGCAGTAAGAGTGACTGCGTTTATGGGCAAAAAAACAGCACACGTGCAGTAAGAGCGACTGCGTTTATGGGCAAAAAAACAGCACACGTGCAGTAAGAGCGACTGCATTTATGTGCAATTAAATAGCACACGTCCAGTAACAGCAACTGCGTGTATGTGCAATTAAATAGCACACGTCCACTAACACTGAGTACTATGTTTAGGTGTAAACTAAACAGCATGCAGGCAATACAACACGTTAGAGCACTGCAGCTAGCACAATCTACTGCCTAACAATAGGAATAGCTGATCTAGCTAAGCTATACAGTGTATAAATATATGTACAATGCTAGGATGTATATATATCCTCTACACACTGTAAATTTAACTAAACTGACTAGCCTGCCTGCTTTATCTATCTATCTATCTATCTGGTAGAAAAGACACTGTGTCTCTCTCTATCTCTCTCTCTCTAACTGACTGACTGACTTCTCTTTAACAAAGCCGGAACACACTACACGCGGCCGCATTGCAGGCGGCCTTATATAGTGTGGGGCGTGTAATAAACCCCCTGAGCCATAATTGGCCAAAGCCACCCTGGCTTTGGCCAATTATGGTTCTTCGTTTTTTGGGCGCTGTGATTGGCCAAGCATGCAGGGTCATGGTGCATGCTTGACCAATCATCAGCGCGCAACGCCACAGTGAATTATGGGCCGACGCGCGTCACTCGAATTTGGCGCGAACGACCCGTTTTGTTTGAAATTCGTCAAACGTACGAACAGACGATGTTCGAGTCGAACATACGTTCGAGTCGAACGACCAGCTCATCCCTAGTGGTGGCCCATGAGACTGTCCATGCAGGCTTGGCCCCCCAAAGAGCACGTGCTGTGTGGCAACAATATGTCTGTGTTCCGTCATCGGAGCCTTCAAAACGCTGCGCATCTTTATGAAGCATGTACCCAACACTGTGTTGAAACAGTTTGGGGGACTCCTCAGGAGGACATGGTGGGACTAGGGAAGGATTGTGTGATGCCATTGTGCAGAGAGAAGAGGACGCCTTGGCAGCTGCTTTGCCAAACAAACTAAGCTCAGCCTGGGTGAGAGAGGATGAGGAGGATGAGGACGGCTTGGTCATCCACTCTACTAATTTCTCTGCATGTTGAGGCTCAACACGGCCAGCTCCCGAAAAGAAGGATGAGCGTGTCAGACGGCCACGTGCTGAAGAGGATGCACCGTGTCCACCACCAGCGTTGCCTCTAGATGTAGAGCCTGCTTGCCCTCGTGACGCTTTGCCTCTCTTTGTTGTCCTTCCAGACATTTTAATGGCCTGCACAGGACAAAATCAGAAATAAACAGCACACCTGCAGTAAGAGTGACTGCATTTATGGGCAAATAAACAGCACACGTGCAGGAAGAGCTACTGCGTTCATGGGCAAAAAAACACAGCACATGTGCAGTAAGAGCGACTGTATTTATGGGCAAAAAAACAGCACACGTGCAGTAAGAGCGACTGCGTTTATCGGCAAAAAAACAGCACACATGCAGTAAGAGCGACTGCATTTATGTGTAATTAAATAGCCCATGTGCAGTAACAGCTAATGCGTTTATGGGCAAAAAAAACAGCACACGTGCAGTAAGAGCGACTGCGTTTATGGGCAAACACCGCAAACGTTCAGTAAAAGCGACTGCGTTTATGGGCAAAAAAACAGCACACATGCAGTAAGAGCGACTGCATTTATGTGTAATTAAATATCCCACGTGCAGTAACAGCTAATGCGTTTATGGGCAAAAAAAACAGCACACGTGCAGTAAGAGCGACTGCGTTTATGGGCAAAAAAACAGCACACGTGCAGTAAGAGCGACTGCATTTATGTGCAATTAAATAGCACACGTCCAGTAACAGCAACTGCGTGTATGTGCAATTAAATAGCACACGTCCACTAACACTGAGTACTATGTTTAGGTGTAAACTAAACAGCATGCAGGCAATACAACACGTTAGAGCACTGCAGCTAGCACAATCTACTGCCTAACAATAGGAATAGCTGATCTAGCTAAGCTATACAGTGTATAAATATATGTACAATGCTAGGATGTATATATATCCTCTACACACTGTAAATTTAACTAAACTGACTAGCCTGCCTGCTTTATCTATCTGGTAGAAAAGACACTGTGTCTCTCTCTATCTCTATCTCTATCTCTCTCTAACTGACTGACTGACTTCTCTTTAACAAAGCCGGAACACAGTACATGCGGCCGCCTTGGAGGCGGCCTTATATAGTGTGGGGCGTGTTCTAAACCCCCTGAGCCATAATTGGCCAAAGCCACCCTGGCTTTGGCCAATTATGGTTCTTCGTTTTTTGCGCGCTGTGATTGGCCAAGCATGCAGGGTCATGGTGCATGTTTGGGTCACTCAGGGAAACCCCCTGGACTGTGATAGCATGGTAGCCCAAGTGGAGCAGTATCTGTCTGCCAAAGATTTGGACCGATCTCTCACTAGGTCGAGTGGGAAAATACAGAGACCGGGAGACCGGAAGAGTGGATTAGAAGCACTGATTTTCCAAAACAGATGCTAGAAGTCAAAACCCTGGGAAAGAGGACCACCCTAGGAGAAACTCCATAATTAGTTTTGAGTGTGGTGCAAAAGGACATGTCAGGGCGAGATGCCCCAACCTTCCTGAGCCAATGCAATGTGGGCTAGGGGAAGATTCTTCAGGCTTTTGCGGACTCGTCTGTCTAGCAGGCCTGGTGGAAGGGGGACATATCTTCTGAGTACCTGTTTTGCTGGACAAACAAGAGACAGTGGACCTGGTGGACTCTGGCAGTGCCCTGACTCTGGTAACCAGTAAATTAGTAAGACCTGATTGGGTTCAGAAGCATAGAACCATTGGGTATTGTGTATTCATGGGTCTACTGTGCGGTATCCTACTGCCAAGATAGAGGTGTTAGTACATGGCAGTCTGGTAAGGATCTTAGCAGTGGTAGTTCCTCATCTACCTTGTCCTTTGGTAATAGGAAGGAATTTCCCTAACTTCCACACTCTTTTACAACCCCTTGTGATGGGAGAACAAGGGGAACCTGAAGCGGAGCAGAGAAATACAGGGGTCCATGAAATATTTCCCTTTATTCATCCCGACTTGTATATCTCTAGTCCAAAAAGAGGTAAAACAAGACGGGAACGCAGGGAGAGCAAGCTGAGATTTAATAGGGCTGTCAATGAAGTTCTGTTAAATCAGCGTGGGGAGCAGTCTAGGAGAGACGGGGCCACACGACAGACAGAAGATGAGGCAGAGGTTGATCAACCAGAACCCGGCCCAGAGGCAACCAGTGAAGGTGATGAGGAGGGTATGGATATCCTGGATATTTTGGGTAGTGGCTTTGGCCGAGACCAGGTGATCCCCTGTTACAGGAAGCCAGGAGTAAAGTTATAGAGGTTAATGGGGTACCAGTGGAAGGGGCAACAGAAAAGGCCTACTCCTACTTTATCCTCAAAAACAATCTCCTTTATAGAGTAACCTCCGATGAGGGACAAGAACTCAAACAACTGGTTGTGCCTTCATCATACACCCAAAAGTGCTGAATTATTCTCACTCTCATCTTCTGGGGGGACACTTAGGGGTGGAGAAAACCCAAGAACGGGTGCTCAGGAGTTTCTTTTGGCCTAGCGTATATGAGGGGGTTAAAAGGTATTGTGCTTCTTGCCCAGAATGGCAACTGGCGTCTCCAAGACCGAAGTTGAGAGCCCCACTCATACCTCTTCCCATAGTCGACGTTCCTTTTGAGAGGATTGGCATGGACCTAGTGGGTCCCTTAGAGAAAACAGCTTGAGGGCACCAGTAAATCCTTGTCATCCTCGACTATGCCACTAGATACCCCAAAGCCATCCCACTACGCAAGGCTAATGCTAAAAATATTGCGAAAGAGTTGGTTCAGATGGATCAGGGGACACCGTTTGTTTATTATGAAAGAGCTATGTCAGCTATTTAAGATACGGTCCCTGAGAACATCAGTGTATCACCCACAGACAGATGAGCTGGTAGAAAGGTTTAACCAGACCCTAAAGGGGATGTTGAGAAAAGTTGTTAGCAGGGATGGGAAGGATTGGGACTTGTTGCTTCCTTACCTGTTGTTTGCAGTTCGAGAGATTCCCCAAAGTTCTACAGGCTTCTCCCCATTTGAGCTTTTATATGGTAGGCATCCGAGGGGTATTCTGGATGTCCGAAAGGAAACCTGGGAAGAACAGGGAGTAGCTGGGACCAATGTGCTCCAATATGTTAGCCAACATATTAAGCAGGCACAGAGTAGGCAGAAGTCCTACTATGACCAGAGGGACCTAGTGAGACAGTTTGAGAGGGGGGACAGAGTAATGGTTCTAGTACCCACCGCAGAAAGCAAACTTCTAGCACAGTGGCAGGGACCCTATGAGGTCTTGGAAAAAGTGAGCACAGTAAATTATAAAGTTAGTCAGCCAGGACGCCGGAAGAAGGAAGCCGTGTTCCACATAAACCTTCTTAAGCCATGGAGGACTAGAGAGGACTGCATGGCCGCAGTGGGTGACACCAAGCCTGATCCACAGGCTCTTAGACCTTCAGTGACAATCTCTCCAGAGCTGACACCTGAACAAATAGACTCTTCTAGGGGCTTGGTTAAGAGGAATAGCGATGTCTTCTCCCCCAACCCTGGACAAACCCGAGAGATTACCCATGATATTGTTACAGAACCAGGGGTTATCGTAAGGGTAAAGTCTTATCGCATTTCGGAGGCCAAGAGGGAAGCTGTAGGGACTGAAGTCAAGAAAATGCTTGAACTTGGAGTGATAGAGGAGTCTTACAGTCAGTGGTCAAGCCCCGTTGTGCTAGTGCCTAAACCTGATGGGTCCATCAGGTTCTGTAATGATTTCAGGAAGTTAAACGAGGTGTCTAAATTTGACGCCTACCCCATGCCTAGGGTGGATGAACTAGTAGAGCGACTAGCCAAAGACAGGTACTTCACCACTTTGGACCTGACAAAGGGTTATTGGCAGATCCCATTGACAAAGCGTGCCCGGGAGAAGACAGCTTTTACTACTCCTGATGGCCTGTTCCAGTATAGGACCTTCCCTTTTGGCCTCCATGGGGCCCCAGCCACTTTCCAAAGGTTAATGGATAAGCTGTTCAGGCCCCACACCAAGTATGCAGCCGCATACTTGGATGATGTGATCATTCATAGCCTGGCCTGGGGAAGCCATCTGGACAAAGTGCAGGCAGTGTTAGACACTTTTAGAAGAGCAGGACTGACAGCTAACCCCTCTAAATGTGCCTTGGACCTAGCTGAGGCTAGATACCTGGGTTATCTGGTTGACAGAGGACTTGTTAAACCACAAATGAACAAGATAGGAGCTATACGGAGTTGGCCCAGACCGCTGAGGAAAAAACAAGTCAGAGCCTTTTTGGGGATCATAGGCTACTATCGGAGGTTTATTCCTCACTTTGCTACAAGGGCTGCTGCACTCACTGACCTTATTAAAGCCAGAAGTCCAGGCACGGTAAACTGGAACAGCGAAGCTGAGGAAGCCTTTGCGGGTCTGCGGGCAGCGCTTTGTGCCCAACCTGTGCTTGTGACTCCCGTCTTTAAGAAGGAGTTCTTTCTCCAGACCGATGCCTCAGAGGTGGGTTTGGGTGCAGTTTTGTCCCAATATCTGGGTGGTGAGTAGGGATGAGCTTCGCGTTCGATACGAACGTATGTTCGACTCGAACATCGGTCGTTCGATCGTTCGAAACTCGAACAAAACGGGTCGTTCGCACCAAATTCGAGTGACGCAAAACGTCCCATAATTCACTGCGGCGTTGAGCGCTGATGATTGGCCAAGCATGCTGTATGTCCCGCATGCTTGGCCAATCACAGCGTGCGAAAAACGAAGAGCCATAATTGGCCAAAGCCAGGGTGCCTTTGGCCAATTATGGCTCAGGGGGATTAGTACACGCCCCACACTATAAAAGGCAGTCTGCACGGCGGCCTTGTGTAGTGTGTTCCGGCTTTGTGAAAGAGAGGAGCAGTCAGAGAGAGAGAGATAGATAGAGACACAGTGTCTTTTCTACCAGATAGATAGATAGATCGATATAGCAGGAAGGCTAGTCAGTATAGTTAAATCTACAGTTTGTAGAGAATATATTCACATCCCTAGGAGTTGTCAATATATTTATAAACTGTATAGCTCAGCTAGATCTGCTATTAGTATCTGTCAGGCAGGAGATTGTTCTTCATGCAGTGCTCTAACATGTTGTATTGCCTGCATTAGGGATTAGCTTAAACATAGTACTCCGTGTTATTCAACGTGTGCTAGTTAATTGCACATACACGCAGTCGCTGTTACTGCACGTGTGCAATTTATTTGCACAGAAACGCAGTCGCTGTTAATGTAAGTGGGCTATTGAATTGCACAGAAACGCAGTCGCTCTTACTGCGTGTGTGCTGTTTAATAGCAACTAAACGCAGTTGGTGTCACTGCGTGTGTGCTGTTACATAGCACCTGAACGCAGTCGCTCTTACTGCGTGTGTGCAGTTTACTAACACCTGAACGCAGTTGGTGTCACTGCGACTATTTTGTTACATAGCACCTGAACGCAGTCACTCTTACTGCGTGTGTGCAGTTTACTAACACCTGAACGCAGTTGGTGTGACTGCGTCTGTTTTGTTACATAGCACCTGAACGCAGTCGCTCTTACTGCGCATGTGCAGTTTACTAACACCCGAACGCAGTTGGTGTGACTGCGTCTGTTTTGTTACATAGCACCTGAACGCATAAATATGGCTGGAAGGACAAAGAGAGGCAGAGAGTCACGAGGGCAAGCAGGCTCTGCATCTAGAGGTAACGCTGGTGGTGGATGTGGTGCATCCTCTTCAGCACGTGGCCGTGGCCGCTCGTCCTTTTTTTCGGGAGCTGGCCGTGTTGAGCCTCAACATGCAGAGAAATTAGTGGAGTGGATGACCAAGCCGTCCTCATCCTCCTCATTCTCTCTCACACAGACTGATCATAGTTTGTCTGGCAAAGCAGCTGCCAAGGCGTCCTCTTCCCTCTGCACAATGGCATCACACAACAATCCTTCCCTAGTCCCACCGTGTCCTTCTGAGGAGTCCCCCGAACTGTTTCAACACAGTGTTGGGTACATGCTGCATGAAGATGCGCAGCGTTTTGAAGACTCCGATGACGGAACACAGATAGAGGAAGGAATTGATGTGAGCCCAGGGAGAGGGGGTGGCCGAGAGGGACAACAATCTGGGAGTGATGTTCCCCCAGCTGGAGCATACTGCCAGGTTGTCGAAAGTGATGATGAGGAGGGAGGGTATGATGAGGTCACTGACTCTACCTGGGTGCCTGATAGGAGAGAGGAGGAGGAAGAGGAGGACGAGGAGGACGAGGCACAGGCACATCTCCAAAGAGGCAGGGTGCCCTCCAGGGGTCAGCTTAAGGGCAGCACACCAACTGCATTACGTGGCACTGCTGTGTCTCAACGGTACAGCAAAAGTTCTTTGGTGTGGGCCTTTTTTGAAACATGTCCATCAGATCGTACCTTTGCTGTTTGCAACATATGTCTCAAGCGTATCTCGCGTGGCCAAAACATCACCCGCTTGGGCACCACATGCTTGTCCAGACATATGTCGAGCTGCCATGCAGCTCGTTGGCAAGCATACCAGAAAGACCCACACCAAAGACCAAATCGTACCTCCCCTTGCCCTTCTGTGACCTCCAACCCCACTAGACCCCCAGTCCTCTCTGAAGCCTGCACTGAAGTTGTAGAAATAGGTGTGTCACAACCTAGTAGTGGTAGTACATGCGGGCAATCTACTGATAGTACCAGACAAATTTCCCTGCCCCAGCTGCTGCAGCGCCGAAAGAAGTACACTCCCAGCCATCCTCATGCCCAGCGGTTGAATGCTAGCTTAGCAAAATTGCTAGCACTTCAACTGTTACCTTTTCAGTTGGTAGATTCTGCCCCCTTCCATGAGTTTGTGGAATGTGCAGTACCTCAGTGGCAAGTACCCAAACACCACTTTTTCTTACAGAAGGCGATTCCGGCTCTCTACCGGCATGTGGAAGCCAATGTCCATGCCTCGCTGGACAGGGCGGTCAGTGGTAAGGTGCATCTTACCGCTGACTCATAGTCCAGCAGGCATGGACAGGGACGTTACCTGTCTTTTACGGCCCATTTGGTGACTCTGCTGGCAGCTGGGAAGGACGCAGGGCAAGGTACAGTAGTTTTGGAGGTTGTTCCGCCACCACGCCTCCAAAACACTACTACTGCTTGTGACACACCTCTCTCCTCCACCCCCTCCACTTCTTCTTCCTCTGTGGCCTCTTCCTGTGGTGATGTTTCCTCAGAACCAGCCATGCTCCGTAGGCGTACGAGTGGCTACGCAGGAATGCAGGCCAAGAGATGCCATGCGGTGCTAGAGCTGGTGTGCTTGGGAGACAGGAGCCACACTGGGGAAGAGGTTCTTTCAGCTCTGCAGGGGCAGGCTCAGAGGTGGTTGACGCCACGCCAGCTGAAGCCTGGAATGGTGGTCAGCGATAATGGCACCAACCTCCTCTCTGCCCTGCGACAGGGAAAACTCACCCATGTGCCCTGTTTTGCGCATGTTCTCAATTTGGTGGTGCAGCGGTTCTTGGGCAGGTACCCGGGCTTACAGGATGTCCTGAAGCAGGCCAGGAAAGTCTGTGTGCATTTCCGGAGGTCATTTAATGCCACTGCTCGGCTGACAGACCTCCAGAGGGAATACAACCTGCCCAAGAACCGCCTAATCTGTGACATGCCCACCAGATGGAACTCTACGTTGGCCATGCTGCATCGACTGCACACGCAGCAGAGGGCCATCAATGAGTACCTGTGCCAATATGGCAGCAGAACTGGCTCAGGGGAGCTTGGTTTTTTTTCACCAAGCCAGTGGGCCTTGATCAGGGATGCATGCACTGTCCTGTCACCATTTGAGGAGGCCACGAGGATGGTGAGCAATGACAGTGCATGCATCAGTGAGACTGTCCCGCTTATTCACATGTTGGAGCACACCCTATGTGGAATAATGGACAGGGCCCTTGAGGCAGAACAGAGGGAGAAAGAGGAGGACTTCCTTACCTCTCAAGGCCCCCTTTATCCAGACACTGTTCATGCTTGCCCACCTAGAACACAGGAAGAGGAGGATGAGGAGGAGGAGGAGGAGGATGATTGTATCAGCAGCATGGAGGTGGAGCCTAGCACTCAGCATCAACAGCAGCAGTCTTCAAGGGATCATTTACAGTCCCAAGGAACACGTGGACTTTTACGTGGCTGGGATGAGGTGGCCCAGAGGACTCTGCCCTGAATGCCTCTGCAAACCTACGCTGCATGGCCTCCCTGATCCTGCAAAGCCTGCGTAAGGATCCTCATGTACGTGCTATCAAGGAGAGGGATCATTACTGGCTGGCAACTCTCCTTGATCCACGTTACAAGAGTAAGGTAGCGGACCTTATGTTGCCATTGCAGAGGGAGCAGAAGATGAAACTTCTGCGGGAGGCCTTGCAGAAGGGTCTGTGCAATGCGTTCCCAGAACCGGGGGGATTACCAAAACCTGGCCCTGGACAACGTCTTGCTGAGGCTTCGGTGAGTCAGAGAAGGAGCGGTGGAGAAGGTGGCCGTCTGACCGATGCGTTCAGACAATTTTTTAGTCCGCAGCCCCAAGGTCTGACCGGTTCCAGCAACCATCGCCAGCGTCTGGTTTACATGGTCCGGGAATACCTAGCGGCAAGATCTGACTTGGACACCTTCCCCACGGAAAATACTCTGGCTTACTGGGTCTTGAGGATGGATCACTGGCCAGAGCTTGCACAGTACGCAATTGAGCTACTAACTTGCCCTGCATCCAGTGTTCTTTCAGAACGCACATTCAGTGCTGCTGGAGGCTTTGTGACCGATCACAGGGTGCGCCTCTCCACCGACTCTGTTGATCGACTGACCTTCATCAAAATGAATCAGGCTTGGATCAACTCCAGCTACCAAGGACCTGATGCTGATGTTACTGAATAATATTTTTTTGTTGAAATGTCAGATCCCTTTGAGACTGCTGTTGCTGAGTGACTGTCCTGTTATGCTGCTGATGGAATATCCTTCTCCTCCTCACTTTTCTTGCTGATAGCTCGTAAAAGATTTTGTTTTTCTGTGCTCCGCCACCAGTGCCTAAGGCCTAATTTTTCTGCCCCTGTGTAACAGGGGCGCCTAATAACAATTTTTGATGCGATACTTTGCACGTGGCTCCTTGTTGCACTCCAATTAAAGATATTGGGAGGGGTTGCAGTGTTGTGTTGTGCCTAAGGCCTAATTTTTCTGCACCTGATAACAATTTTTGATGCGATACTTTGCACGTGGCTCCTTGTTGCACTCCAATTACAGATATTGGGAGGGGTTGCAGTGTTGTGTTGTGCCTACGGACAAATTTTTGTGCCCCTGTGTAACAGGGGCGCCTAATAACAATTTTTGATGCAATACTTTGCACGTGGCTCTTTGTTGCGCTCCAATTACAGTATGTTTGAGGGGTACCCTTTTTTCTACAATTTTGCTTTCACAAAAAAATAATGGCCCCCACCACCCCTAAAATAATCGAGATATTGTTGCCACACAGCACGTGCGCAAGCAGTATTAAATTACTTTGTTCTTATAATAATTTCATGTTGTGAAGGGACATTTCTAAACACGTGCCACTACTATAGACACACAGCAGGTGTGATATTTGAAGGAATTTTTCATTTTTTTTTTCACTTTAAGCATCATTAAAATCGCTGCTCCGGTAAAACGGCCGTTTTAAAAAAAAAAAATATTCCATTGATACATGTTCCCTGGGGCAAGACCCGGGTTCTGAAAGATGTTTTCCAACATTGAATTGAATATTGGTCTTTAAAATTAGCGTTTTTGAATTCGAACGTTCGAGTCCCATAGACTTCAATGGGGTTCTAAATGTTCGTGCGAACCCGCGGTCTGTTCGAACGTTCTGGTGCGAACCGAACCCGGGTATGTTTGGCTCATCCCTAGTGCTGAGAAACACCCTGTTCTATATTTGAATCGGAAGTTATTACCTCGTGAACAGCGCTATGCCACAGTGGAAAAAGAGTGCTTGGCGATTAAGTGGGCAGTAGAAACACTCTGCAACTATTTGTTGGGCCGACGGTTTACGCTGGTCACAGACCATGCTCCGTTAAAGTGGATGCACACCAACAGGGACAAGAACGCTCGGGTCACGAGATGGTTTTTGTCCCTACAGCCCTTTACTTTTGTGGTACGGCATAGGGCAGGTCTCCTCCACAGTAATGCAGATGCTCTGTCCCGAGTACATGGGTTTGCAGAGGTGGTCGCTTCCCACACAGGTGTTAAGCTGGGGGGGAGGATATGTGACAGGGTACACGACTCTGTGTATGTCAGTGAGAGGTTGGAAAGGTCAGCTTTCCCTGTCTTGGAAGGGGTTAAGCCTGGCCCAACAGGTAAACCTCCTCTCTCTCTCTATTAATTAGCCTACACCTGATAGTGTGGAGAGAGAGTGAGAGCTCAGAGCGAGATCCTGGCTGCACTGGATGGACACAGACTGGAGAGTGTCTGTGTATTCGTGGAATCAAGGTCTGTCAGAACAATTACTTATATTGGACTGTGTTTTTTTTGTTTGTTTGTATAGCCACTCTAGTAAAGCGTAGTGAGGGACACTCTTGTTTAGTTAGCCTCCTAAGGTGGAGTAGGCCTATTTATTTGTGTTACTTTTTTTTCATTGGACGCAATAAAGCTGCATTTATTCGCCATTTCTGTCTAAAGATCAGTGATTTTCCCACACCGTGTACACACAATCATTTTTCGGCATGTTGAAAAAACAACGTTTTTCCAACTTCATCATTAAAACGACGTTGCCCACACACGGTCGTTTTTAAAAAAATGCTCTAGCAAAGCGCGGTGACGTACAACACGTACGACGGCACTATAAAGGGGAAGTTCCATGCGGATGACTCCACCCTTTGGGCTGCTTTATCTGAATTCCTGCTAGTTAAAGACGAATTGCGCTTTTCTGTCTGTTACAGCGTGATGAATGTGCTTACTCCATTACGAATGGTAGTTTTACCAGAACGAGTGCTCTCGTCTTATAACTTGCTTCTGAGCATGCGCGGGTTTTTAAAGTTGTTTTAGCCCACACACGATCATTTTTTACAACCCGAAAAACGACATAGTTTAAAACGTCGTTAAAAAAATGCAGCATGTTCGAAGAAAAGAATAGTCGTTTTTCAGAACCCGAAAAATTATGTGAAGCCCACACACGATCATTTTAAATAAAATGTTTTAAAAACTACGTTTTTTTTCATGCCGAAAAATGATTGTGTGTACGCGGCATCAGGCTTTTGAAGAAAGATTTTACTCACTGGCAAGAGGAAAGAAAAGTATGAAGCTTCTGCTTTTACAGAATTAATTGATTTAAATGTATTCATGAAGCTTCTTTAAAACTTTATCATGCGTCGATATTTTTTTCAGATATGATTGCAATCTGTAGGGAGAAACAGGGGGAGGTCAAATTAAAAAATAATGATGTAAATAATTAGTACAGTCATTTAAAGTGGAGGTTCACCCTAAAAACAAGTATATACCATTCAATCCAGCATACTGCCGACATGTACAGTATGCTGTTGTGTTTTTTTTTTTTTTTTTTTTAAGTTTACATACTGTAGTATAGGTATTTTCCCCCCGGCTTCCGGGTAGTGAATTCGGCGGAAGTGGGCGTTCCTATTCAGATACTGATTGACGTATGACAAAAGCTTCACCCCCGGTGCATAGTTTCCGAAAGAAGCCGAACTGTGAGTCGGCTCTATACGACGCTATATGGCGCCTGCGCACCGACGTTTGACTTTTTTCAGAAACTGGTGACGCGCCTTTTGCGCCAGGGGTGAAGCTTTTGTCAATCACTTAATCTCTGAATAGGAACGCCCACTCCCGCGGGATTCACTACCCGGAAGCCGGGGGGGGGGGGGGAAATACCTATACTACGGTATGTAAACCGGAAAAAAAAACCAGCATACTGTACATGTCGGCAGTATGCTGGATTGAATTATACCATTTTTTTTAGGGTGAACATCCACTTTAACCACTTGCCGCCCGCCATATAGAAAAATGGCGGCAGCAAAGTGGTTTCAATATCCTGACTGGACATCATATGACGTCTTTAGGATATTGAGCCGCTGCGCACCCCCGGGGGTGCGCATCGCAGCGATCGTTGTTGCGGGGTGTCAGTCTGATGCCCCGCAACGCCGATCTAGGTAAAGAGTGTCTGTCTGACGGAGACTCTTTACCACGTGATCAGCCGTGTCCAATCACGGCTAATCAGGAAAAGCCGGTGATCGGCTTTTCCTCACTCACGTCTGTTAGACGCGAGTAGAGGAGAGCCGATTGACTACTCCCCTGACAAGGGGGTATTTGTGCTGATCGATTATCAGTGCAGCCCCCCTGAGATGCCCACACTGGACCACCAGGGATGCCACCAGACCACCAGGGATGCCTACAACAGGTGCCAATCAGAAATGAATAATGGATGCCAATCAGTGCACACAATGGATGCCAATCAGTGCCCACAATGGGCATCACTGATTGGCAGGCATTATTGTTTGACACTGGTTGGCATCCATTAGTTCAACACATTGCCCATCCATGCCCATCCGTGTCGCCTATCAGTGCCCATCCGTGCCGCCTATCAGTGCCCATCCATGCCGCCTATCAGTGCCCATCCGTGCTGCATATCAGTGCCACCTTTCAGTGCCACATATTAGTGTCCATCATCAGTGCCCATCAATGCCACCTCATCAGTGCCACCTCATTGGTGCCACCTCATCGGTGCCCATCAGTGCCGCCTTATCAGTGCCCATCAGTGCAGTACCATCAGTGCCCATCAGTGAAGGAGAAAACTTACTTATTTACAATGTTTTGTAACTGAAACAAACTTTTTTTTTTTTTTTTTTCAACATTTTCGGATTTTTTATTTTTTTTTGCAGAAAATAAAAACCCCAGAGGTGATCAAATACCATCAAAAGAAAGCTCTATTTGTGGGAACAAAATGATAAAAAAAATTGTTTGGGTACAGTGTAGCATGACCGCGCAATTGTCATTCAAAGTGCAACAGCGCTGAAAGCTGAAAATTGGTCTGGGCAGGAGGATGTATACGTGCCCTGTATTGAAGTGGTTAACTATCACCCATCCAGTATCATAAAAGTGCACTAAAACTTTCAATGTATCCTTCTCTGTAGTAAAAAGAATGGCATATACATTTCATTCCATGTTATTTTATCTACTATGTTAATCCAATTTTGAAAAAGTGGTATTTTAGAATAATAAGTTTGACATATATGATCATGTTTCTTTTTCATTCATTGAGGAACACAGGATTCAGAGACAAATACTACGGGGGCCTCTACAGGAGGATTGGCAAACACACTGGCAAAGAAAAATGCAACAAAGTGACCAGCCTCTTATAATCCCTGCCACTGTTAGCATCAGGGCCGCCATCAGGAATTATGGGGCCCCTTACACAGCTTCAGGCATGGGCCCCCTGAAGCAGAGAACCGGGGTGGGCGGTGCTGCCACCTGAAATTGAGAAGCGCGGGGGGGGGGGGGCGCCTGCGAATTGAGAAGCGGGGGGGCCCTTTACAAGAAAAAGGAAGAAATAAAGAAAAATATATATAAAAAAAGGGGGGTAGCCATTCGGGGCCTTGGGGACCTCTGGGCCCTTTAATAAAAAGAAAAAAAAAAAAAATATATATATATATATATATATATATATATATATATATATATATATATATATATATATATATATATATATATATATATAATTTTTTTTTTTTTTTTTTTTTTTTTTTTTAAAAGGGGGGATGCCATCTGGGGCACTGGGGACCTCTGGGCCCTATTGGCCAGATTCAAGTAGAGGCGTATCTTTATGCCGGCGTAGCGCATCCCATTTGCACTACGCCGGCGTAATATAGTGAGGCAAGTACTGTATTCACAAAGCACTTGCCTCCTGAGTTACGTCGGCGTAGCGCAAATGGCCCGGCGTAACCCCGCCTAATTCAAAATAGGCAGGTAGGGGGCGTGCTCCATGTAAATTACCCATGACCCCATGTAAATGAGGGCCGTTTGAGGGCCGTTTGTACGGCGCATGCGCGTGCATGCTCAGAATCACTTTGGAAATACTCAATGCTTTCGACATGAACGTCACCTACGCCCAGCCCCATTCACGTACGCTTACGCAAACGATGTAAAATACGACGGCTGTACCGTCATCCTTACCTTTCATGGGCTGCGCCATATTTTTGGTGGTTTATCTTTACGCCGGAAAAACGCCTTACGTAAACAGCGTATCGGGCGCAAGTACGTTTGTGAATCGGCGTATCTTGCTAATTTACATATTATAGGCATAAATCCACATACACGCCCCTAGCGGCCAGCGTAAATATGCAGCTAAGATACGACGGCGTAGGAGACTTACGCCGGTCGTATCTTAGCAACAGAGAAGCGTATCTCAGTTTGAGAATACGCTTAAAGATACGACGGCGCGCATTCGGATTTTTATAAAAAGAAAATTACAAAAAAAGGGGGGGTTGCCATCCGGGACCTCTGGGCCCTTTAATAAAAAAACAAAAACAAACATTTATAAAAAAAAAAAGGGGAGTTTCCATCCAGGGCCCTTTAAAGACAGACAGACCGACATCTGGGCCCCCTACAGGTGTACTGCCTGTACCCCCCTGATGGCGGCCCTGGCTAGCATGCCCCAGTTTTGTTTTAGAAGGAGGAATGCCTTTTTCCTGACGCATTCATGGCAGCACACACTGGGCTGTGACTCCGCCCCCACAATCTGACAGGATTGGTTAGCTATAAATTTGAAGGGGAGATGCCCCGCACCATTCTCTTTTTTTATACTCACCTGACAGATTGGACAGACAAGCAGCATGCCTCTTACTGCAAAACGCCCCAGCAGGTTCAAGCCTCTCCTGTTTGGAAGTCCCTCTTGTACAGACTCTAAATGAGCTCCTATGGAGGGAACCCCGTTCTGGTGGTCTCAGGGGCTCAAAGGCAAATTCTCCTGGCAAATATGACAAGCTTTAAAGAAGCTTAAAAACATTGCAGTGGTCTCCACCTTTTTCCTGTTCTCACTTCCTGCCCTTTTCTCCCTGCAAGGCTGTGTTAATATATCTTTCCTACGTTTAAACCGCACTG
Organism: Rana temporaria; assembly: GCF_905171775.1. Lineage (NCBI taxonomy): Eukaryota > Metazoa > Chordata > Amphibia > Anura > Ranidae > Rana > Rana temporaria. Next base: position 375,592,636 of record NC_053489.1, read on the forward strand.
TTTTGCCATTTAGGCTCTTACTGTCTTCCAGGTATTTGCCATCCTCTGTGTGGGCGCAGCCACGTCTTTTCGTCGCTCTGCGCATGCGCGCAGCAGGGTGATGATGCCAACAGTTCCCTCTGCCCTCATCCAAAATGGCGTCGGAATGGGTGGATCGCTTCTGCGCATGCGCGTCATCGGCGCTGCGACGGCGGCGCAAATTTTTAAAACGCAGCAGCATGGAAATAGGCTGTCAGGCTGCTGCTCTGCAGTTTTGCTGCAAATAAAAAGCACAGGGTAGGTTGTTATCTCTTCCTCGTCCTGCCTCTTCTCCCTGGCCAGTCTCAACTTGCATTTACCCCTGTCGGAACATTTGGGGTTAAAAGAATACATATAGGATCGCACATTTTATATGTTTCATAGTGTTCCACATTCATATATATGTTTAGCAGAAGCGACAACATTTTTGTGTCTTAAGTTGACTCACAGTTCAAAAACCTGTGAATAAGGCTGTGTTACCAGAAGGACTTTATGTCTCACAGGGGGGTGTATAAACCTTGCCTGTGCCATTTCCCAGGTCATATCTCTTTGGGTTTGACACTTTTATAAGATAAGAGAATGAAAAGCCTGGCACAGCATGACACTAAACATAGTGTGATCTATGTACTATGAGACTAAGGGGGCTTATTCACAATCCCAGTGGAATCATATATCTTAAATAGTATTGTGTCTTTATAATGCCATAACAATATATGTGTATTAGTAGTTCATATAGTATAACTCGTTAATACCTAGACATTACTGGGGTCCCAGGTATAAGATCCTATAATAACTTCAAAGTATTAGACTGCTTTGATCACATTCCGGCATTAGTTTAAAGGAACTTTCCAAGGCATGTGTGTTGATCATAAAACCTTATCTCAATCATAAATTTAGGGGTTGCCGAAATGTCTAGGCTTGTTGTCATTTTGTTTGACATATAAAACAATTTATGATGCTATACCAGGATTCAAGTCACAGGGGGTCATAAATCTTGATTAACTCTGAATAACCCTAAAATTAGGAATTATTCCTTAGACACCACTGCCCCCTACAGGTTAATATCGGCATGGGTTCAAGATAGTCACTCATCAAAACATATATTCATGTGACATCGGCAGTCATGTGATAGTGAAATACACACCCACTTCTTTGGGGACATAAAAGTGATTACTCAGGACGGGAGGGAGATCTCTGATGGGAAGAAGCTTGATGGGAGAGAGATGGCTGTTCTCTGGAGGGCTGATGGCTGGAGCCTGATCTGATCTCTGATCTCTGAAGGAAGCTGGAAGGCAGAGATTGACCGCAAACATGTAGGGGTGCTCTCAAGACTCTCATTAGGACTTTCCCTTCTCAAGCAGAACTTACATACTGGTAATGTATAATCTTGATTTTTTTACCTTTTTGGTAATTTGGAGATTTTCACATACACACACAACTAAAACCATGTAAATATACTTGGCAAATATAATTTGGGAGTTAGTTATGTCTAAACTGCAGTATGACATAATTGTATTCCAAATATTAAAGACATACGCATTACGTTTGTCTTTGAAAAGCTAAGTGCCAAGGATGGTAAATCGGTTTTAGAGTGAGGGCGTATGTGAAGATATATCCTCGCCAAATTTAACAAAAGCTTGTGTACAATATAACATTTGTTATGTACACGTATATAATAAGTAGTAGCAAGAGATCTGTTTGTTATTGAGAAGAGATAATACAATGTCAAGGTTATGTCACTAAGAGCTAGGAATATGCCTTGTCATATGATGTAAATATTATCTAAACATTCAACCATCGCTTATTTCTGATTATAGAAGCATATCAATTATTTGTTGTAATACGAATTGTACCTGATTTTAATTTTGCACTCTTTAGTTAATAAATATATATATTTTAAATAGTCATTTGTATTGCTCGTCCTTAAAATAGCACGGATAAAAGAAGTTTTAATATTTTGTATTGTAGGAAAATTGTATTTCTCCAAAGCACAGATTTACATATTTTCATAAATACAATAATATTTTTACAGTTCAGAATAAATATTCTGACGGTATATGTAGGCTATATGCCGAGATACGTCAATGGTTCTGACACCCCATATTGCTGTACTGCTTCCTATTTATTTATTAATTTCTTTTTTTGCTTCAGACTGTATCCCTGCACCTTCATGGAGACCACTGCCCTCACAGACCACCGCCAGCATAGGTAAGGAGGCCGTCCGAACAGAGGTAAGTAGAGAAGAGACAAAAAAGAGAGCCTGACCACTAACGCTGCGTACTTGGCAGCCCTACCAGGTCAAGAAACGCAGGATCGCAGCATAGAGGGAGATCAAGCTATGCGTCAAGCAGAAGGTCACACAGAAGTTGCTCAAGGTCACCCTCCCGCTATCATCGCAAAGCGTAGCCGCTCGCGTCACAGCCGCTTCCGTCATAGTCGGTCTCACCACAGATGATCACCATCATCTCACCATGATCGGAGCTACCATACCCGTCCCGCAGCAAACGCTTGCTGGGTATGCAGGGCGCTAGCCTTGCCAGGAAAATTGGCTTGCCGTGCTTGCTTCAACGAAGCAACCAAGGAGAAGGAGCCGGTCGCCAGAGTAGCAACAGAGCTCATAAGAGAATCGCCACGAGAGTCAAATTTGGGAACACGGCTCCGCTGGTAAACGATCCTACCCCAAGCACATCACCAGGACCCTGTCACTACACGCAGGTTTTGGAAACCCTTTCTGAAAACGAAGATCGTGAGGCGGCGTCAGGGTTCCACTTCAACTTAGTCGTGCCGTTCGCTCGTTCAGTCAAAGAAGCAATTGGCTGGGAGGAAGATGAAACGGAACCTCAGAGGGTTCGGAAATACTTCTCTGAACTAAAGAGGGATCCTGAGTCGTTTCCCTTCATAGAGGAACTAGAGGACCTCATAAAAGATAAGTGGGAGAGAGCGGATAAGAGGCCTAGTCTTAGCAACAAGTTTGCAAAATTGTATCCTTTAAAGGAGTCTATAATCAATTCCCTGATTAATGCACTTAGTCGATTCATCTTTAATGCGACTTGCCAGACACGTCACCCTGCCGATCGAAGATGCAGTTACCTTCCGGGACATACTTGATCGCAAAATCGATCTTGAATTAAAAAAGGCTTATTCCACGGCAGGAGGCACTTGTAGATCAGCTATCACCACCGCTGTAGTAGCCAAAGCTATCTCTGCATGGGCGGCTAATATTGGAAAGTTCCTCCTAGATGGAATTGACCAGAAGAAAATTATTTCCTCCCTACAGGAGATTAATTCGGCAGGCGACTTCATGGCCGGAGCATCAGTTGACATCATTAGATCCTCAGAAAGGACTATGCTAGCCTCAGTTATGGCCAGAAGGGCCTTATTGCTGAAGCCCTGGATAGCCGATGCAGCATCTCCAAGGTGACGGGATGTCAGGAACGTTACTTACCGAGGCCGAGATGCCAAGGGCGGCTCACCTTTGCGACTCGATGCGATCCACCCGCTGGGGTTTGAGACAGAAGGAAGGACGCACCAAGAGGCACCGGGTCCAGTGGCAGGAGGGAATCCAAGGTGGACCGGGAACTGGATAGCCGAAGCTCACTGGAGGCTGTTCAGAAGCACACAGGAGATAGTCCAAACAGAAGGTGCTAAAACAGGAACAAGACTGAAGAGTAATCCAGAGAACAAGCTGAGGTCAGGGGTTGGAGCAGGTAGGGTATCCGAAGTTCAAAGCCAAGGTCAGGGGTAGAGAAGTCAGACAGTCCAAATTTCAAGCCGGGGTCACAGGGTTGGGGAGAACAGCAATCCAGGGAGCAAGCCAAGGTCAGGTAAACAGGATATCCACAGATAAGGTTTCCAGTAGCAAACACTCCAAACACTGACAATGAACCAGCAATTTGCAAGGAGGAAGGGGCTGGCTTAAATAGGCCGCTCGGGCCACTGATTGGTCCAAAGTAGCACAGGTTCAGAACCAGGCTCCAACGGACAGCAAGACGAATAACACTGAGCAGTGGCTCAGAGGCATAGACCCGGACCAGCAATGGAGAGGTCCTGGGTTCGATTCCACCCAGAGCCAACTGGGGAATGTGCCCTGACAGTGCCCCCCCCCCCTAGGGGCGGACTCCGGACGCCCAAACGGTCCATTAGTTCCGGATGCTCCTGATGGAAAGCTCGGATTAAACAGGGAGCATGTAGATTTTTACTTTTTTCTTTTTGGACTTCGTTGGTCTTGAAGTTCTGGTAGGGGGTGCCCTCATCGCTTGTAAAGCCCGTTCAAATGTCACCAGATCCTGTTTACGAACCATGGTACCATTTGAGGCATATGTGCAGTCTGGAGGGAGAACTTCACTTGGGGAGATATGATCTGGAACTTCAACTGGGGACACAGGAACTGAAGACACAGGAACTGGAACTGGAACTGGAACTGGGGACACAGGAACTGAAGACACTGGAGCCACAGGAACTGGAGACACCGGAACTGGAGACACAGGAACTTCAAATGGAGACACAGGAACTGGGGACACAGGAACTGGGGACACAGGAACTGGGGACACAGGAACTGGAGACACAGGAACTGGAAACACAGGAACTGGAAACACAGGAACTGGAGCTAGAGACACAGGAACTGGAAACACAGGAACTTCAACTGGAGACACAGGAACTGGAGACACAGGAACTGGGGACATAGGAACTGGGGACATAGGAACTGGGGACATAGGAACTGGGGACACCGGAACTGGGGACATAGGAACTGGAGACACAGGAACTGGAAACACAGGAACTGGAAACACAGGAACTGGAGCTAGAGACACAGGAACTGGAAACACAGGAACTTCAACTGGAGACACAGGAACTGGAGACACAGGAACTGGGGACATAGGAACTGGGGACATAGGAACTGGGGACATAGGAACTGGGGACATAGGAACTGGGGACACCGGAACTGGGGACATAGGAACTGGAGACACAGGAACTGGAGACACAGGAACTGGAACTGGAGATACTGGAGCCAGAACTTCAACTGGGAAGGTAGGTACAGATTCTGAGGTATAGAAAAAACTCCCAATAGTACCCACCTGAAGAACCTTTGGCCGAGATGGACGAGTTGGGCAGAGAGATATAAGGTGCCCGCTAGCACCACAATAAAAACAAAGTCCAAAGCCTCTCCTCCGCTCTCTTTCTGTCTTAGATAGGCTGGACCGGATGGCCCCGATTTGCATGGGTTCCTCATCCTCCAAGGTAGGCATGTGTGCATCCACAGGAATGTCAAGACTTTGTGGTGGGGGAGCTTCGTGGCTGGGCACATACAGAGCTTCATAGCTTGGCACATACTGGGCTGGCTCGATGTCATAACTGTACTGGGGCTTCCTGTCCCTGGATACCCGTAGGCCACGTGAACTGAGAGCAGACCTGAAAGTGCTGGTCTTCTTGGAAACAGGAATGTATGAGTCCAGAGCAGACATGAACGTTTCCCAGCTGTCCAAGACTGGACTCTTTTCCTGCAACAGCAGATGAGCCCACGATTTGATCCGCCCTGTAAGCAAGTTGATGGAAGCACGAACCTTAACATAGTCCGTGGCATAGGTCCTAGGTTTAAGGGTAAACAGCTCACAATCAGTTTTAAAACACAAGAAGGATGCACGGCTACCATCAAATTTCTCTGGCATGACAACAAACGGCTCAGAATATGCTGGTTCTGGGGCTGGGCGTGCTGTCCCTTTAAATATTTGAACTTCTTGTTGTAGTTCCAGAATGGTATGGTTCAGGCTGGAGACTTGCAGAGCCAAGGAGGTGAGCATTTTGTACAAGTCTGCGGACTCCATGTTATTGGTCAGTCCATTATGTAAGGGCTTACCTTCTTGCAGTTTTTGAACGGCATCAGTCATAACAGACACCTGTTGACACAGGGCTTCAAAGGGTGAGCGTGCCCTGTCGGCCTCAGACATTTGGGCTGGTTCGTAATGTCAGGAACGTTACTTACCGAGGCCGAGATGCCAAGGGCGGCTCACCTTTGCGACTCGATGCGATCCACCCGCTGGGGTTTGAGACAGAAGGAAGGACGCACCAAGAGGCACCGGGTCCAGTGGCAGGAGGGAATCCAAGGTGGACCGGGAACTGGATAGCCGAAGCTCACTGGAGGCTGTTCAGAAGCACACAGGAGATAGTCCAAACAGAAGGTGCTAAAACAGGAACAAGACTGAAGAGTAATCCAGAGAACAAGCCGAGGTCAGGGGTTGGAGCAGGTAGGGTATCCGAAGTTCAAAGCCAAGGTCAGGGGTAGAGAAGTCGGACAGTCCAAATTTCAAGCTGGGGTCACAGGGTTTGGGGAGAGCAGCAATCCAGAGAGCAAGCCAAGGTCAGGTAAACAGGATATCCACAGATAGTGTTTGGAGTGTTTGCTACTGGAAACCTTGACAACGAACCAGCAATTTGCAAGGAGGAAGGGGCTGGCTTAAATAGGCCGCTCAGGCCACTGATTGGTCCAAAGTAGCACAGGTTCAGAACCAGGCTCCAACTGACAGCAAGACGAATAACACTGAGCAGTGGCTCAGAGGCAAAGACCCGGACCAGCAATGGAGAGGTCCTGGGTTCGATTCCACCCAGAGCCAACTGGGGAATGTGCCCTGACACGGGAGGAAAGTCGGGGCTAATACCCTCCGATAGGAGACCTAAAACCCAGAAAGGTCCCGCCTATAGGCATAATCTTCCAGACAAGTATAGGGATGCTAGATCCTATTGTCCCGGCAGGGAGTTCAGGGGGGACCTGAAAAATTCTCGACCCTCCGTTACGAAGGCACAGAAGGTCAAAGCCATCACGGCTGGGGACCAACAGAAATCTTTTTTGAAAATTTGCCCGCCCACCTAGCTCAGGTGGGCGCCAGGCTCAAGAACTTTGCTCAAATATTGTCAAGTCATATATTGGACATTATCCACTATCAAGATCGGACACAAATGGAAATTAATGGGCACATTGCCGGAGAACACATTCCAGCCTACCAAAATACCAACTTCTCCAGACAAAAGAAGGTTACTTATGCCCAGGGGGACTTACGCCCAGTCCTGGACCTAAGGAGGCTCAACAAGATGATCAAAATAGAAGCCTTCAAAATGGAAAGCCTTCAGTCCATTCTATTGGCGGTGAACCTGGGAGACTGGAGGTTATCGGTAGATTTATCGGACGCCTACCTTCATGTCCCGATCCATCCCACCTTCCAAAAGTTTCTTCGGTTCTCAGTCAGTCAGTGTCATTTCCAATTCTCGGTGCCTTCCATTCGGCAATCCATCATTATTTGGACGATATTCTGCTCCTGGCAGAGAATCGGGAAACCTTGACTCATCACCGGAAGTTATTGCTCACGACCTTGCAAGACTTCGGGTGGCTAATCAACTGGAAAAAGAGCAGTCTCCAGCCCACGCAAGTCATGGTGTTTCTAGGGGCAGAATTGGATACCAGGCTGAACCTTGTACAACTCCCTCAGGAGAAGCTAAAGCCCTTAGTCCAGAAGATACAGAACCTGTTATCATCCAGACGCCTACCAGCCAGAGCCTGCCTCAGTATCCCGGGGTCCATGTCCGCGACCATACCCATGGTACAGTGGTCCCAGTGGCACATGCAAGTCTTACAGAATTCCTTTCTCAGACAGTGGAATGGAACATCAATGCTCCAAACCATTCACATCCCCAGCTGGGTAAAACAATCAATATGGTGGTGGACGCACCCATTCAACCTCAGGAAGTTCAGACAGATAGTCTCCCCAAATCCAGAGGTAGTAACATCGGATGCCAGCCAGAGGGGATGGGGAGCTCATTTTCGGGGCCAAATAGCCCAAGGTCAGTGGCACTTTCAAGCTCAGGGCATAGCATCAAATGTATTAGAACTCAGGGCAGCCCTCCAGGCTCTCATGACCTTTGCCGAGAGACACTGTCGAAAAACGAATGGTCTCTGAACCACCACGCATTCTCCCTTCTTACGAAGACCTGGGGAGTACCAGAGGTCGACCTAGCAGCTACGCCAACAAACACCAAATGTCAGAGGTTTCTGTCCAGAGCCCCTTTCCATTGGCCAAAGGATCGGACTGCCTAGTCCACCCATGGAACTTCGAGCTGGGGTACATTTTTCCCTCCAACTCCTCCTGATTGCGAGATTCCTGTCCCAGCTTCAGAAGTCCTCAGCCACGGTTATAGCAGTAGTACCGTCCTGGCCGAGAAGGCCATGGTTTACAACTCAGTACGCAGCCTCCAATTCATCTACCAGTAACCAGGGATCTCCTATATCAGGGGCAATTCTTCCATCCAGCCCCAGAGAAGCTGCATCTGACAGCATGGAAGTTGAGAGGGTTAGGTCAAGGAAACAAGGATGCTCCCAGGAAATATCGACCCTAATGCAAGCTAGAAAGAGCTCCACTAATACCACCTACACTAGAATCTGGGAGAAGTTTGTGTCAATGTCACAGCAAAGAGATTGGAATCCTATCTCACCAGAACCATCTCAAATTCTTGAATTTCTTCAGTCAGGGCTTAAACAAAGGCCTGAGCTTGGGTACCCTGATGGTTCAAGTATCCGCCCTTTCTGTCAAGACGGGTACTAGATGGACTCTTCAACCTCTGGTCACTCAATTTCTGAAGGCCTGCATGAAGATCAGACCAATTTCAGAAGCCAGTCTTTCCAACATGGGACCTCTCAGTAGTACTCAAGGCCTTGTCCAATACACCATTTTTATCCGTTTAACTTAGTTTCACTGTGGAAACTAATAGAGTTGAGCGGACACCTGGATGTTCGGGTTCAGACCCGAACCCAAACTTTGAAAAAAATATTCGGGTTCGGGACCCGAACTTGACCCGAACCCCATTGAAGTCAATGGGAACCCAGACTTTTGACTACTAAAATGTCTCTAAAAAACTAAGGGAAAGGGCTGGAGGGCTGCAAATGGCAGCAACATGTCGGGAAGAGCATGGCAAGTACTCTGAAAATAAATGTGGATAGGGAAATAACTTAAAATAACATAAAAAAATAAAAATAAAAAATAAAATAATTTTGACCTAGGAGGACAAGGTCCATATGTAGTAGGAGATTGAGGTGGATGTGACGGTGTAGGTGGAAGCGGTGGTGGAGGAGGAGGAGGTAGCCAGCACAGCAGGTTTTGGTTTTTAATTGATTTATTTTTTAAATTAGGGTAAATCCCAAAAGAGTGAGAAAGATCTAGGGTTGCTACCTCATCCCTTTAAACCTAAACACAGAGTAATTACACAGGTTCTGGGGCTAATTTAATGTCGATAAGGCACCAAGTGAGTTTAATTAGCAGCACCTTAATCAGCCAGAGAACCTATGTAGGTAATATGTTTTTGCTTTTAAAGGGATGAGATGGCAAACCTAGAAATATCAGAAAAAAAACAATGGCTGGGTAAGGCCGGCCCGGTGTCTATTCTGCACAAGGTACGGACAAGTCCTCTGGGATCCATGCCTGGTTCATTTTAATGAACGTGAGCTTGTCCACATTGGCTCTGGACAGGTGGCTGCGCTTGTCTGTGATAATGCCCCCTGCTGTGCTAAATACACGTTCAGACAATACACTGGCCGCAGGGCAGGCCAGCACCTCCAAGGCGTAAAGGGCAAGCTCAGGCCATGTGCCCAATTTGGAGACCCAGAAGTTTTAAGGGGGCATAGCCGTCATTCAGTATGTGTAGGCGTGTGCACACATACTGCTCCACCATGTTGCTGAAATGCTGCCTCCTGCTAAAACGTTCCATATCAGCTGGTGGTGCTGTTTGTTGTGGCGTGCTGACAAAGCTTTTCTACATTTCGGCCATGCTAACCCTGCATTCTGAGGTGCTGGCGGTGCCCCTGCTGCGTTGGCGACCTCTTCATCCTCCTCTGCCTTCGCCTTGTGCTTCCACTGTGCCCCCGCTGCCAGGTGGGAATTGCACCAGCTGCACGTCTACCAGCTTGCGCTTGTACTCGCGCATCTTGCGATCACGCTCCAGTGAGGGAATTAAGGACAGTAAATTGTCCTTGTAACAGGGATCCAGCAGCGTGGCCACCCAGTAATCAGCACCTGTCATAATGTGCGAAACACGCCGGTCGTTGCGGAGACACTGCAGCATGTAATCGCTCATGTGTGCCAGGCTGCCCAGAGGCAACGAAAAGCTGTCCTCTGTGGGAGGTGTATCATCTGTGTCCTCTGTATCCCCCAGCCACGCACCAGTGATGGCCATGAGCTGGTCTGGATGCCATCCTGCTGTGAACATGGTTCCTCCTCCATGTCTTCCTCCTCCTCATCCTCATCCTCCACCGCGTCATCCTCCAGAACTGTGCCCTTGCTGGACAATTGTGTACCTGGCCTTTGTTGGTGCACGAACCCACTCTCTGAGCCACTTGTGAATGACTGCCCTGAAAGCCTTGGAAATGATCCAGATTCCTCTTCCTCCTCCTGTGCCACATCCTCTTCCATCATCGCCCGTAGTGTTTTTTCAAGGAAGCATAAAACTGGGATAGTCACGTTGAGAGCGGCGTCATCGGCACTGGCCATGTTGGCGGAATACTCAAAACAGCGCAACAAGGCACACAGGTCTCGCATGGAGGCCCAGTTATTGGTGGCGAAGTGGTTCTGTTCCGCAGAGCGACTCACGCGTGCATGCTGCAGCTGAAACTCCACTATGGCCTGCTGCTGCTCGCACAGTCTGGCCAGCATGTGCAAGGTGGAGTTCCACCTTGTGGGCACATCACATATGAGGCGGTGAGCGGGAAGGCCGAAGTTACGCTGCAGCGCTGTCAGGCGAGCAGCAGCAGGGTGAGAACGCCGAAAGTGCGCACAGACGGCCCGCACTTTCTGCAGCAGCTGTGGCATATCGGGGTACGTTTTCAGGAACCTCTGCACCACCAAACCGGCTAGGCCCAGAGCTGCTACGAGATTTCGCCCGTTATCGCACACCACCAGGCCCGGCTTGAGGCTCACTGATGCCAACCACTCATCTGTCTGTTGTTCCATGTCCCTCAACAACTCCTGCGCGGTGTGTGGTTTTTCCCCCAAACAGGAACGTTTTAAAACTGCCTGCTGGTGTTTACCCATGGCTGTGCTGAAGTTGGTGGTGAATTTGTTACGCTGACTGGATGAGGAGGCGGTAGAGGATGAGGAAGCGAAGTAGGAGGAGTTAGGAACAGGAGGCAAACTGAAGCGCCCTGCAATCCTCGGTGGTGGAAGGACATGCGCCAAACTGCTATTCGCCTCAGGCCCAGCCGCCACTGAATTTACCCAGTGCGCTTTTAGGGAGATATAACGTCCCTGACCGTGCTTACTGGTCCACGTATCCGTAGTTAGGTGGACCTTGGTACAGATGGCGTTGCGCAGTGCACACCTGATTTTGTCCCCCACTTGGTTGTGCAGGGAAGGGATGGCTCGCCTGGAAAAGTAGTGGCGGCTGGGCACGACGTACTGTGGGACAGCCAATGCCATCAGGCTTTTAAAACTCTGCGTCTCCACCAGACGGAATGACAGCATTTCAAAGGCCAGTAATTTTGAAATGCTGGCATTCAGGGCCAGGGATCGCGGGTGAGTAGGGGGGTACTTCCTCTTCCGCTCCAGTGTTTGGGAGATAGAGAGCTGAATGCTTCCATGGGACATTGTGGAGATGTTTGGTGACCCAGGTGGTAGTGTTGCTTGCCGGTCCTCTAATTGAGGGGTGGCACTGTCACTACAGAGGTGGATGAAGAGGCCGAGAGGCCCGAGACTGATGCAGAAGAGGAAGCAGGAGGAGCCAGAGACCTTTCTTGGTTTTTGAGGTGTCTACTCCACTGCAGCTCATGCTTTGCACTTAGATGCCTGGTCATGCAGGTTGTGCTCAGGTTGAGAACGTTTATGCCTCGCTTCAGGTTCTGATTGCACAACGTGCAAAACACTCATGTCTTGTCATCAGCACATTGTGTGAAGAACTGCCACGCTAGGGAACTCTTTGGACCTGGCTTTGGTGTGCTCGGTCCCTTGCTGCATTGGGCAGTAGCAGGTGTACTGTCTAGGGGACGGACGCTCTGCTTTGGCACCCTGCCCCCTCTTCTGCTGTTCTGGTGGCTCTGTGCGACCACCGCCTCTTCCTCCGAACTACATGAGGGTCACCTGCATGAGGTTGATTCCATGTCGGGTGGAGGACCTCATCGTCCTCCACATCTTCCACCCAGTCTTCACCACTGCCCTCCTTGTCGGTCTGCACAATTGCAAAAGCACCAGCAGTTGGCAACTGTGTTTCATCATCATCCAAGACGTGCTGTGATGGTCCCCCCATGTACTCATCTTGAAATATAAGTGGTTGGGCATCGGTGCACTCAATCTCTTCCACTTCTGGGGCTGGGCTAGGTGGATGGCCCTGTGGACACATGCTAACAGACTCATCAAAAAGAAGAGACTGCTGCATGATTTGGGGCTCAGACTGCTTGGCTGATTTGCAAGGGGGTGAGGTGAAAGACTGATGATGGACATTGGCTGCAGGCGCCAACTCTGAACTTTCAGCACAAGACTGGTTGGGAGACAATGTGAAGGAACTGGAGGCACTGACGGCAACCCAATCTACTACCGCCTGTTCTTCTCCTGGCCTCAACATTCGTAGAGCTGGATTAGGCCCGACCAAATACCGCTGCAGGCTCTGATGCCTACTCACACCTGAGAAAGGTGTTTCACTTGTGCGTGTAGCTGGCACAGATCGACCACATCCTCTCCCTGTAACAGGAGCTCCACCAGCAGCACCACGACCGCGGCCACGTCCCCTATTTGACGTTTTCCTCATATTTCTCAAATGTAGGATCTTGCCCTAAATGGGTGTTTTTTAAATACAACAATAGTGTAATATGCAGAGATTCACCTAAACAATGTACTGCACAGACAGTATATCACAAGGGACAGGTGGAGTGCTGGTGAAATATGCAGAGATTCACCTATATATTTCTCTCCCTATAGCAGGAACCTAGCTGTAAACAATGTACTGGACAGACAGTATATCACAGGGGACAGGTGCAGTGCTGGTGAAATATGAAGAGATTCACCTATATATTTCTGTCCCTATAGCAAATAGCAGGAACCTGTCCCTAAACAATATACTGCACACACACAGTATATCACAGGTGACAGGTGCAGTGCTGGTGAAATATGCAGAGAGTCACCTATATATTGCTGTCCCTATAGCAAATAGCAGGAACCTGTCCCTAAACTATAAGATGCAGATCTCACAGAAATAAACAGTGCTGGTTTAGATTTCTGAAGCAGGATAATCCTATCTAACACTCTCCCTCAATCAGCAGCAGCCTGTCCCTACCCTAGCTAAAGCAGAGTGACAAGCTGTGCTGTGTGCCTCTATCTGATATAGAGGCTGGTCACATGCTGGGTCACATGCTGCACTGGCCAATCACAGCCATGCCATTAGTAGGCATGGCTGTGATGGCTTCCTAGTCAAAATAGTAAAACAAATGGCGATTGGCTGCCATGCAGCGTGCCATAACATAGCCGAACTCCGAACCCAAACCTGAACTTTTTCCAATTATTCGGGTTCGGGTACAAAAAAAACCCAAAGTCCGTACCGAACCCGAACTTTACAGTTCGGGTTCGCTCAACCCTAGAAACTAACTCTGGAGCTGGCTTTCCTTATTGCAATTACATAGGCTAGGAGGGTGTCAGAGATACAAGCACTTATGGCTACGGAACCCTATTTAGTGTTCTTTCCTGTCAAGAGTGGTTCTGAAACCTTCAGACCGATTTAGACCGAAGGTAGCCTCCTCCTTTCATTATAACCAGGACATCGTCCTTCCGTCTTTTTCTATACCTCATGCCTCATGCCTTAGATGTCAAGTCAACCATTTCCAATTACCTTACAGCTACATCTCGCTTGAGGAAGACAGATTCCCTCTTGATTATGCCACACAGGAGCAGTCGAGGCCAAGTAGCTACCTCTCGTACCATCGCTTCCTGGCTAGTGAGAGCTATCAAAGAAGCTTATTCCATTCAGCAACTTACGGTTCCCAAGGGCATCAGGGCTCATTCGACCAAAGCAGTGGCTACCTCAGGGGCAGCATATTGCGGGATTTCACCAGAGACCATATGCCGCGCAGCAACTTGGTCTTCCTGACATACCTTCATTTTACACTACAGAGTGGATTCTGCTCACTGGGCTACTGCCGACCTGTTGTTAGGGCCAACTCCTCAGCGCTATAAAATAGATATTATTGTTTTCTTGCACCCTCCCGACTAGCAAGTTATTTCCCAGTGTGTGCTGCCATGAATGCATCAGGAAAACGGAAAATTGTATACTCACCTTTCCGTAATTTTCCTTTCCTGACGCATCTTCATGACAGCACACAGATGTCCACCCTGCTGTTTTATGATGATATATATATACAGAGAATGGTGCAGGGCGTGTGCTGCCATAAAGATGTGTCAGGAAAGGAAAATTACGGAAAGGTGAGTATACAATTTTCCGTTTTCTCTACTGAAAAAAAAATATGTAACTGTTTTTGAAGATTTTTTTTTTTTCCCATCCATTCATCTTTAACCACTTCACCACTTCACTTACCGATACCGAGCATTTCCCCCGAAATGCTCCGATGCCTCACCTGATACCTGGGCAGTCTGGGTGATCGGTGTGGCAGGGGAGTTGCAAGTCTTCTCCGTGCTGTCTTCTTCCCCCTGCTGTCTTCTCCCCCCGTGCTGTCTTCTCCCCCCGTGCTGTCTTCTCCCCCCGTGCTGTCTTTTGTTAAGACCCCTGATATCTCTCCAAAGACCCCCAACAGGGCTGATTGCAATAAATATTTTTTTTAAAAATAAATAAAAATAAAATGTAAATAAAAAAAACACAGCCACCCCCCCCCCCCCCAAAAAACACAAAAAAAATAGTAAAAAATAAAAATAGTAAAAGAAAAAAAAACTGTCACTGTCACATGACATTAAAAAAAAAAGTATCGGTATCGGCGAGTACTTGAAAAAAAGTATCGGTACTTGTACTCGGTCTCAAAAATATGGTATCGGGAGAACCCTAATTCTTTTGCTAGAAAATTACTCAGAACCCCAAAACATTATATATGTTTTTTTTTAGCAGACACCCTAGGGAATACAATGACGGTCACTGCAACTTTTTATCTTGCATAGTATTTGCGCAACAATTTTTTGAACACCCTTTTTGGGAAAAAAATGGTTTCATGAATTAAATAACAAAACAGTAAAGTTAACCCAATGTTTTTGTAAAATATGAAAGATGATATTACGCCGAGTAAATAGATACCTAACATGTCGCCCTTTAAAATTGCGCACACTCATGGAATGGCGCCAAACTTTGGTACTTAAAAATCTCCATAGGTTTGCTTTGACATTTTTTACAGGTTACCAGTTTAGAGTTACAGAGGAGGTCTAGTGCTAGAATTGTTGCTGGCACTCTAGCGCACACGGTGATACCTCACATATGTGGTTTGAATGGCATTTACATATGTGTGCCGTGTGCGTTCGCTTCTGAATGTGAGCTTCCGGGGACAGAGGCGTTTTACTTTTTTTATTTTATTTTTTTTACACTTTTTTATCACTTTTATTCCTATTACAAGGAATGTAAACATACCTTGTAATAGGAATGGTGTGTGACAGGTCCTCTTTATGGACCCCACATCTCTCCTCCAGGCTGGAAAGCAAGAGATCGTGAAAAAAGATTCACCGACCTCATGCTTACTAGCCACAATCGCGGCTTTGTTTACTTCCGGGTACCCGGGCGTGACGTCATCGCACCCACGCCTCCGACGGTCATAGAGATGACTGGTCACCAGTCATCTCTATGCTTCCCATCCGGCGCCGGACGATTCTTTCTCCGGGCCCCCGATCGCACAGGAGAGCCCGGAGAAGCACCAGATGGAGGCGGGAGTGTATAGGGAATTTTATGATCATGCTGTATCGCTAAAATATAGATTTCTGTTATGAATTAAGTACATTATGTATTGCTCCGGTCAGCAGTGCTGCGTTACAAGTTGTAAATTCAGTATTTTACTGTCAGCATTGTAGAATGACAAAACATATTTTGTCACAAACATTAGTGGCTGGAAGCTTAGAGATAACAATTTGTGTGTTAGCAGTTTGAGATAATATAATATACATTGTAAGCAAATTGTATGTTAAGTCACGGTAATTGTCAAGTAACGTCTGTACGTCATAGCAGAATGGGAGACACAGATAACCAGATAAGCAGAAATAGAGGTTTGGGTGTGGTAACCATGAAAATGATATAAAATCAGTGAGACAACCAGAGGTCATTGGAACACACTGAGAAACGCATCTTTTTGTGTACTAGTGTGTTGCTCATATATATAATGTGATAATAAACTTTTTTGAATCTGGAGCCAGTCTTGCTTTTCAGGTATTTTAACCCTTCACATCAATGGTGCAGTGACCTCGGTTTGCTAACTGAACACAGGATCTGTGATCTACCTGACCTACAACTACAGTGAGACAGGCCCAAAAACGTGAGTAAAATCACTTATGTCAAATTGTACTTGTACGGCCAGGGGGAGTACAGATCGTGTGTCAAAACGCAATCAAAGAACCTGAGCAAGAGGGGTGATATTTTATGTTCTGTTTGTCTATGAGTTGTTGTTGTTGTTTTAACTAAGGCAGAGTACTAAATTGTTTTTGTGTGAGTAAGAGGGTTGCCTAAAACGTCAAAAGCTGGGAGGCCTGGGTTAATAGCCTAAGGTGAAGCTCATACATGTATGATGCTGCTCTGATGCTTATGACGTCACAGGTGCCTTCTGAATGACAGTGTATTGTCTATGTGTCATAGAACTACACTAAGTGTTGATGTTTATGCATACTAATTGAAAGGTAACAGCTACCCTGTATGAGTGGGTGTCTATTAACAGAGTTTTATAGAGTGAAGTAAGATTTTGCCTAAATTAATGATACTGGTAACCCATGTGCAAATTCTTTGTTTGTATTTGAAATATTGACGGTGGTATTAGGGGCAATTGCTTGGGTGCTATTGGCAATAATTTTGCTTAGACCAAGAGAGAAAATCGTACCCCCAGAGCACAAAACTCTACAAGGGGAAGAATACATAAAATTGCATAACCTTGCTGATGTGCCCAAGCAATGAATGTGAGCAACTTGGGGTGATAGCAGATTCACTGTTCATCTGTTATTATTATTGTAGCGCCCCCTTACTTTCAGTATGGGCACTACGCTAAAGTAAGTGGGGAATGGGAGAGTTATTTTGCTCCCATTCGCAATTTGCTAAATTGGGACTTCTGTCGTTCCAGAAATGTCCACTGGGTCAGTCCGTGTTCCAGGGATGTGGTACCATCCCTGGCCGGCAGTTGGCACCAGAGGGGTTCTGGCAGAGCAAGTTTACCCCAGCAGCCAATCAGAGGAGTTTTTTCCCTCGCTGGGCATTCTGGGGGAGAGTAGATCTGTGACAGATGTCATGTGCTAAAAATATTCTTCGTCCACCTGGCCAAATTTGCAGGCTACACAAAACCTCATCCGGAGGTGAAAGGGGACTCCAGTGATTTACTGGGTCCCCAGTTCTATTGAGAGGATCCCAGGCTGGGTGCCGTTCCATTGGGGGATCGGCTTGAGGGGAACCCGGAGGCAGGTTGTCCAACAGGGCTTGAACGAATGCTGACAGGTATGCTTGCTGTCATCCAGTTACCTATGCTAAAACTTACTGGGAGGATTCGCTCCAATCATCCTGTGACAGACTCAGATTCTCCTATGTCTAAAATCATCCTATGACCACTAGGGCCATAGGATGAATGGAAGAATGATATCTTGGACTACCTGAGATAGGATTATTAGGTATGGATTATCCACATTATATTCTGAGCTCAAAGGGTTAATTGTAGAGTGACTCTTTCACTGCTAAATTCTAATGTCCTCTTCTCCAGCTAATTGACTCTCTTTTGTGTATTGTACTACAAGTTAGCAGTCTCCTGTCAGGTGTATTGAATTAGCATGTCAATTATGTTCAGAAGAACTTGTCAAGCTTTGCGGTGCCGAAATGGCTAGATCCTAATAAGATTATCTGTGAGTGTGTATTATTCTAAAGGTTAATTGAATTCTATTGATAAAGGAATGTGACTTCTTTAGACTGATGCCAAAGTGTCTACCTTGAAACCTCCCTGTGTAAGGAGGGGGCCGAGAGTTCCATTGTTCCTTTGATTAGGTAGGGAGACCGCCGCTCCAGGTGAGCACAGGCAGATAATCAATGTCCACTCAGGAATCACACGGGTGCTGGCAATGCATAGAATTAAGCAGGTGGGAGAATGGATGGACAGCCGCACTCCAAAAAGTCTTGTTGAAAAAAGACGTGCTCTTTATTGTAAAAAGGAAAAAATGCACAGCACACAACAGCATACAGTGGGATAGACAGCTGACGCGTTTCGCATTAACAACTAATGCCGCGTACACACCATCACTTTCTGCGATGGAAAAAAACGTCATTTTCAAAAACGTCAATTTAATTGACCGTGTGTGGGCAAAAACGTCGTTTTATGTCTTCTAAAAAACGACAGAAAAAAATTGAAGCATGCTTCAATTTTATGTGTCGTTTTTCAAAAGTGCACTTTTTACCTCACAGAAATTGACCGTGTGTAGCAAAAAACGTCGTTTTCTAAGACGTTTTTTCATCCACGCATGCCCAGAAGCTAGCTTCAATGGTAAAACGTGGTGGAACGTAACCTGACTTTGCAAGATCATTGTGAGAAAACGATGGTGTGTATGCAACTTCGTCTTTGAAAATTGAAGTTTCAAAAACGTCATTTTTTACTTCACAGAAAGTGTCGTTTTTTTTCATCACATAAAGTGATGGTGTGTACGGGGCATAATGCTTGGTCATTAGCTATGACCAAGCATTAGTTGTTAATGCGAAACGCGTCAGCTGTCTATCCCACTGTATGCTGTTGTGTGCTGTGCATTTTTTCCTTTTTACAATAAAGAGCACGTCTTTTTTCAACAAGACTTTTTGGAGTGCGGCTGTCCATCCATTCTCCCACCTGCTTAGTTCCTTTGATTACCCACAAGCTTGTAACTAGATATAAACCAAGAGATGTACCATTAAAGCAGTCCATACTTAGCACACATACAAGTCTCGTCTCATTGTGTGTTAAAGGCAGCTAACATATCTGGTATCTATGTCCAGACTGATTTGAAGCGCTGTATGACGGAAGCATTCGTTCTGAGTGCAGGGACATTCCGTGACACATCCATTTAGCTCGTTTAAAGTAATAGGCCTGTGGCAGAGGCCCTAGAGCCAGGCCTGTGAGAGAGACCTGTTCCTCCCAGAAATTTAAAGCGACTCCTCAACTGCCAGACTTACGATAGGAGTCTGTCCAGGGGCACTTCACCCACTCTGGCTAGCGTGGCGACGAACCACAAATCTGATACTACCGAGAGCAGGACTGCTCGGCATCATATCCAGGCCTGATACTGCAAAGTTCTTCTTCTTTTTCTTCCTTCATCAACCTTTTTTCCCCATTTGATGTTGATGTTGGCCGTGTTGGCCTGGAAATAAAGCATTGGAAAAACCTTTACTCGCTGTCTGGACATTCACTCACTATTACCACCCCTAGACACACTGCAGGGTAACTTAATACGCCGATCCCCAACAACAAATCAGCGGCTCCTTCTGGGGTAGCGCTACATTATTATTATAGTATTTGTGATGTGTATGCTGTTAAAAATTTGGCGAGATATACAACGTGGTTTCCCTGTTTGTGATCTCCAATTCATACTGTGAGAAGCTGTGCCATAATAGTCCAGTTTAAGAAAAGGGCAAATTGACCCTGGGATATAGCCTCATCCAAGTAGGGGGTGAGGGCTTGCTTTCAGTGGAAGGAAGCGCAAGGGGAGAGGTGGCTAGCTCCCATAGGAAAGGAAAAGTAACTGACACCTCACTGACGATCCAGTAATGGGGAATCAGGTGGGAGGAGGTACTAAGGTTTACGGGGCGCCATTGACACCCCGGGAGGAAGTTAAGGCCCGCTATGGGAAGTGGGTGGTAAAGTACTTAAAGAAATGGAACAGCTTGGCAAAGGCAACGGATTGGCCAGTACCATTACAGGGAACTTTTGATGTCAGGGTTTGGGCGGCATTACATCATAATTTTAAGAGTAGGATGACTGAACCTAATGAAGTTGCAGCATGGGCTAGATGGGAGGCAGAAGCATATGGGAAAAAAGATAAGGTCCTAGTTGCTACACTGCCCAAAATATCGGAGGAAGAAGGTGAGTTATCAGAAGAAATGATTGCTAGTACACATATGTTGGCAAAGAGACCCAAGTAGGCTTGTCTCTGACCAGCTAGTGTCTAGCAAATGGGTCCCCATCACCATATATCACATCATCTACCCCTTTTGGGGGAGATGCTATAGAAGCATCTGCGCCAATGAGAGAGGAGGTGATGCATGGATGTATCTACACCTATGGGTAAAAACTGGTATCAATCACCAGGTTGGAGTAGCATGCCTCCATCCAGGCTGATGAGTACAGAAGATTCGCTAGAGGTAAGTAGGCAGGATAAAAGTTTCTTAAAAACACCTGTCGGGATGACACCAATACAAGGGGTAAGTATGCAGCAGGAAAGGCTTTACTCAGAAAGTGATGAAGAAGTAATGACTTCTAAACGGGGGGGGGGCAGGAAGAGTATTACCAGTAAGAGAGTAGAAAGCTTACTATGGTAACAGCGAATTGACTCATAAGTAATAGGGCACCACAGGAATTGTTGAGTGCCGGTACTGCGGGACGAGGCAAATACTCGGAGACTTGGATGGTGGACTAGATTCCGAGGAACGCAGGGTTTTTTTTTTTGGGAAGGGTGGGTGTCTCTCCCTCTCTCTCGACCTTCCCCCTCCCTCCCTCTTGCTGATACAGGGGGGAAGTGGGAAAAGGGAGCCAAGATGAACAGAATAAATTTTACTACTTACAATGTGAAAGGGCTAAATATCCCAGAAAAAAAGATCTAAAATATTAATGGAACTGGGTAGATAAAAAACACAAATTGTCTTCTTACAAGAAACGCATTTTAGAAAGAATAAGATCCCACAATTGAGGAGTCAAAGATTTCCAGTAGTGTATCTGGGTGCATCCCAAACCTCAAAAGCCAAGGGAGTAGCAATTCTGCTGGCTAAAAGGATAGTATGGAAGGAATCTAAGGTGATAACTGACGAGGAGGGACGCTTCCTTATGGTGAAGGGGACATTAAATGAACAAAAAGTCACCTTAGCGAATATCTATCTCCCAAATGAAGACCCGGTCTCCCCATTGGAGAAATACGCGGAAGAGGAAAATCAAAATAAAGAGGGGGTTCTGATTCTGGGAGGAGATCTGAACATGGTACTAGACCCCAGAATGGACTCCTCCAAGGGGTCCTATAATATATCTAATACAAAATTGCGAAAAGCAAGGAAAATTTTACAAGACCTACAGTTAATAGATAGTTGGAGGGCCCTACATGTTCATGAGAGAGATTACAGTTTCTACTCATCTAAACACCTTGGGCCAGATTCACGTAGCTCAGCGGATCTATAGATCCGCTCGATCTACGTGAATTAAGATGCGCTCCCGCAAGTTTAGGAGGCAAGTGGCTAATTCACAAACCACTTACCTCCAAACTTGCGACGGCGGATCCTAAATCCCCCAGCGGAATTCAAATTCCGCGGCTAGGGGAGTGTCATATTTAAATCAGGCGTTCCCGCGCCGATTTAAATGCGCATGCGTCGTCCGTGGAATTTCCCGGCGTGCATTGCTCCCACTGACGTCACTAGGACGTCAGTGGTTGCGACGTGAGCGGGACTTGCGACGCGCGTGTTCGTGAATCGGCGTACGCAAACGACGTAGGAAAATTCAAATTCGACGCGGGAACGCCGGCTATACTTAACATTGGCTGCGCCTGATAAAAGAAGGGGTAAGTATACGACGGAAAACCGCTACGGAAACGACGTAAGAACACTGCGACGGGTCCGCGTACGTTCGTGAATTTGCGTATCTCCCTGATTTACATATTTATCGTAAATCAGCGGAAACGCCCCGGCGCCATTTTTAAATTGAAAAAAAGATCCGACAGTGTAACACTGTCGGATCTAGCCCTATCTATGCGTATCTGATTCTATGAATCAGGCGCATAGATAGGACCAGTTTACGTCAGAGATACGATGGTGTATCTGTAGATACACCGTCGTATCTCTTTGTGAATCTGGCCTAAAACATATACAAGAATTGACTATATATTCCTGGATCAAAACATTCTGTTAAAATTAAGAGAAACTTCAATGGGCTCATTCACGATATCAGACCATGCCTCAGTCAATTCATTTTGTAATGAATCAAGACGACAGTACCTCAGCGCTATGTACAGTAGATGGGAAGCACATAAGTGCTATCTGAGAGGAGCACACCAAAAGAGGTCTCTCAACGCAAAGTTAGACAACCTGCTTGGTGAGATCCGAATATTAGAAAATGAACATAAAAAATCGCAAATAACACATGTCGAGGCGAGGCTAACGCTCCTCCGAGATAAACTAAATTTGCTTCTCATGGATAAGGAGAAAGCCAAACTAAGTCGTTGCCGGAGGGCATATTATGAATATGGGAATAAGCCAAGCAGGATGCTGGCAAACGTGTTGAGAGAGACGAGAGCCGAGAGCAAAAAATCATATTGAAAAAATAAAAACTCAAGGAGATATTATAGTCAGCTCATCGCAGCTAATAGCGAAAGCTTTTAGAGAATATTATAGTGGCCTGTACCAATTGGAGAGGCAATCTACAACAGCGAAGAGTCCGAGAAGACAGAGTAAAGGAATATATAAAGGCTTCAGGAATGCCCAAAATTTCGAAAGAAATTATTGGAAGCATAGAGGGGCTGATTACATCAGAGGAATTTCTGGAAACAATTAAAGCACTTTCTATGAAAAATTGGCACCAAAATTTCTGGCAGCCTTTAATTCATTAAGAGAGGGGCAGGCGATGCTTAGAGAAACACTGGGAGCGCACATATCAGTCATCCCTAAAGAAGGGAAAGATCCTACGATACGTCCTAGTTATCGACCAATATCCCTACTGAACGTAGACCTGAAAATATTTTCGAAAATAATTGCTAACAGATTAGTGACTCATATACCCTCCCTAATACACCCAGATTAGGTAGGGTTTACCCCGGCAGGGAAGGGAGAGAGAATACACAAAGAGTGTTAAGCACCATTTATATGTCCCAATTCCACCAAAACCCATTAGTATTAGTGTCAACTGATGCAGAGAAAGCTTTTGATAGGGTGGACTGGGGATTCCTGAGAGCTACACTACAACATAGGTCTAGGAAGAGGGATGCAAAATTGGATCGCAAGTCTATACTCCTGCCCGACGGCTAGGGTAAAGATAAACGAGGGATTGTGTGATCCTTTTCCAATACGGAACGGAACAAGGCAAGGATGCCCACGCTCTCCGATTTTATCTTAATCCTTACCCTCGAACCATTTTTGAGAACTATACGGGCGAACACGGATATAAGAGGTATCCGGGTTAAAGGAGACTAGTACAAAGTTGCTGCATTCGCAGACGATCTCCTGTTTTCGATAACGTCCCCAGGGTTATCCTTACCATCTCTGTTGAAGGAGATAAGGGAATATGGAGACCTGTCCAACTTCAAGGTGAACTATAGCAAATCAGGCGATGGGGGTGGAAGTGACCGGGCAGATGCAGCAGCAATTAGCGGCAAACTTCCCCTTCAAGTGGACAAATTCCCATATATGTTATCTGGGAACAAAGATTCCGAAAAACTTAAACAGAACCTATGAGCTGAACTTCGCACCCCTGGTTAGAGAGATTAAAGCAGATTTCCAATGTTGGGATAAGGAGATCTTTACATGGTTTGGGAGAATCAACATTATAAATGTTATGCCGAGATTACTCTATGTATTCCAGACCCTACCTGTAAAGATCCTCCTAGGATTCCTGAGAGACCTAAGATCTAGAATTGGGAAGATTATCTGGGCAGGAAAACCAGCGAGAATACGGCGAGATATTCTGACTTTACCAAAGGAAAGGGGAGGGGTGGGATTTCCAGACCCATTGGGCTATCATGATGCTTCTCACTTGGCAAGGGTGGTAGAATGATGTGTCCACCAGAGGGAAAAACCATGAATCCTCATGGAACAAAAAATCACGAACATCCCACTGGAGGGAATGGCGTGGATACAAGAGGCAGACATTCCACAAGGGGTGAAGAAACATCCCACAAAAGGATCCACAATACGAGTTATGAAAAGGATATTCAGGAAAACTAAAATCTCTAAACAACCAAGTCCAATGTCACCGGTTCTTGGGAACCCCAGGTTTGGGTTAGGCCTTACAGATCTACATTTCAATAATTTTAGACTAGGAATGAGTAGGCTAATATACTTCGAAAGGGATAATCAAAGGACGCTTGGTGGAGAAATGGAAGAGGCAGTTAGGAGGGAACTGGACCCGATGAGACAAATACAATTGAAAGCTGTCATTAGAGCAATGAAATTACAAGGTAGAACGACTAGAGACCTATCGGAGTTTGAGGAATTATGTTTAAAGGGAGAACCGATGAGACATGGTCTGTCATCAATGTATAGCCTGTTGGTAGACTCAGAAGCCCCACAAGAACTACCATTCATACAAGCATGGGAAAGGGAGTTGGGGACTAAATTCTCAGAGACTCAGTAAACAAAAATTTTTAAGTTCACACATATGTCCTCACTAGCCACCAGATACCAGGAGGGGGGTATAAAATCCTAACTAGATGGTATAAAACCCCTGTAGCATTAAAACGGATATTTCCAGAAGTATCAGATCAGTGTTGGCGATGCGGAGAGGCAGAGGGCACCATGATACATGTATTCTGGGAATGCTTAAAATGGAAAGAATTTTGGAAAATGGTCGCGGACACGGTAAAATAAATTTACTGAGGTGAATCTGGGAGATAATCCCGCTACCTATCTACTGTATGATTTTCCAGTCTCTACGGTTAGGTTTAAAAACTTCCTGCTTAGACATTTATTGACGGCAGCAAGGGCCTGCATTCCAATTTTGTGGAAAAGCGCGTCTATGCCGACTAGACAACAATGGTTGGGCAGGATAACAGAAATCCAGCAGATGGAGAATCTGACCATGGGAATAAGAGAGCAAGAAGAGAAGTACGGAAAGTTTGGACCCCTTATATAAGATACAGAGAGCAAAATCCCTGAGGGGAGGGGAGAGAGACACGCACTGTAGAGGGGAGGGGAGAGAGACAGGCACTAAGGGGGAAGGGGAAGGACAGTGTTTTTTTTGGGGGGGGGGGTTTATTTGGGGGAATGGAGGGTGGGGTACCAGGAGCAAAGTGGGAGGGAAGAATATAATGGTATAGCTATATTTATTAGACAGGAAGCGGGGCTGTTGATCTATTGGTAAGGAGAAGAATGATTAATGGTAAACTGTAATTCAAAGTGTAAAATGTATGTATTCTGTTATGTAAGCCGCATTTACCTTTGAAGGAGCTATTGAGAAAGAAAAAAAAAGTTATAAAATAAAGAATAAAAAAAAAAAAAAAAGATTCACCGACCTCATGCTTACTAGTAATATACGAGGGAACGACGGCCATACTTAACATTTGAGTACGCCGCCGAAAAAAGCCGACTAGAGACGACGTAAAAAAATGCAACGGCCGCTCGTATGTTCGTGGATCGTCTGAAATAGCTAATTTGCATACTCGACGCGGAAAACGACGGGAACGCCACCCAGCGGACGCCGAAGTATTGCATCTAAGATCCGAAGACGTACGCCTGTCGGATCTAACCCAGATGCCGTCGTATCTTGTTTTGAGGATTCAAAACAAAGATACGACGCGGGAAATTTGAAAGTATGCCGGCGTATCAGTAGATACGCCGGCGTACTCTCTTTGTGGATCTGCCCCCAAGTAGGTTTAAGTGCAAACTATACAGCACAAGTGCAGTAAACACCAAGGGGTAGATTCAGATAGAATCGTCTATCTGTATGCCCGGCGTAACGTATCTCAGATACGTTACACCGCTGTAATTTAGGGCGCAAGTTCTGTAATCAGAAAGAACTTGCGCCCTTAGTTACGGCGGCGTAACGTATCTTGTGTCGTGTAAACCCGCCTAATTCAAATGTGAATGATGTGGGCGTGTTTTGTGTATATTAACTGTGACCCAGTGTATTCGACGCTTTTTATGAAAAATCCCAGTGCGCATGCTCGAAATTCCGCCGCAAATCGTCATTGCTTTCGACGTGAACGTAAACTACGTCCAGCCCTATTCGCGAACGACTTACGCAAACAACGTAAAATTTTCAAAACTCGATGCGGGAACGACGGCCATACTTAACATAGGATACGCCTCATATAGCAGGGGTAACTATACGCCGGAAAAAGCCTAACGGAAACGACGTAAAAAAATGCGCCGGCCAGACGTACGTTTCTGAATCGGCGTATCTATCTCATTTGCATATTCCTCGCGTAAATCTATGGAAGCGCCACCTAGCGGCCAGCGTAAATATGCAGCCTAAAATACGACGGTGTAAAACACGCCGATCGGATCTTGGGGAAATCTATGCGTAACTGATTCTATGAATCAGGCGCATAGATACGACCGGCCGGACTCAGAGATACGACGGCGTATCTGGAGATACGCCGTCGTATCTTCTATCTGAATCTACCCCAAAGTAGGTTTAGGTGCAAACTATACAGCACACGGGCAATACAACACGTTAGAACACAGCTAGCACAATCAACTGCCTGACAAATAGGAATAGCTGATCTAGCTAAACTATACAGCAGCCCTCAAAATTTCCACTCGCCTACTAGCATTTGGCGAGTGGATTTAAGCTGGGGGCGAGTGATGACAGGGCTGCATGACCAATCTTCCTCCAATGTGTGCCTACACTTAGGCCTTGTACACACGAGAGGATTTCCACTGGAAACGGTCCGCCGGACCGTTTCCAGCGGATAAATCCTCTGGCGGATTTTGATCTGATGGCTGTACACACCATCAGATCAAAATCCCTGCGGAATACATCCGCGGTGACGTGGCCGTGCCATCGCCGCGGCGACGTGCGCGACCCTAAAAGGTAAATACTTCCACGCATGCGTCGAATCATTACGACGCATGCGAGGGATGGGATCGGACGGACTTATCCGGTGAGTCTGTACAGACGACCGGATAAGTCCGGCGGACAGGATTCCAGCGGATAGATTTCTTAGCATGCTAAGAAATTTTTATCCGCTGAAAATCCGTCGGCTGGATTTTTATCCGCCTGAAAATGTCCGCTAGGCATACACACGACCGGATCTATCTGCTGGAACTGATCCGCGGATCAATCTATCCCAGCGGATCAATCCGGTCGTGTGTACGGGGCCTTAGAGTCCCGATGAGATTGCCAGCCGAAGAGGAAAGGTGCTTACTCGGGAAAAGTAGTCTGTTGAGCTGCGCACAGGCAGAGCAGTACACAGGTGCTCTCCTTACAATTCTCATTAAGCCATGGGACCCAACAGTGTGACCTCTCTGAGCCTGCCCCCCTCCCCCGGGCCCCGACCAATGTAGCTGGAGAGCAGAAAGTAATGAGTGAGGTGGAGGATTGCAAAAATTACCACTCCGGTGCAGCGCTCACTGAAAGTTGCCCTGACATGAGAGCGGCAGTCTTCTAGTTTGTGCAGTTTTCTTCTTCTTGTGCTCTATGTAAGTGTCCAACAGTTTAGCCTGAGCACTGTGAACAGACTGGTCTCAATATGTGCTGTGCGCTGTCAGTGTGCGCTGTGCTATGGTGTCAATGGCTGTGCAGTTGTGTGGATCTCAGCGCTGGATTGTACTCCCTCCCGCTGTGCTGCAGCTCCTCTCCTCTCTGCCAGCCTGAATAAAAGGGGGAAGTGGGGACATGCAAGCGTGGAGCCGCACACACAGGCTCCTGATGATGAGATGAATGGGAGAGAGAGAGAGGATGGATGGGAGTTGCAGAGGAGACAGCAAATGAATGGGGAAAAGACCCAGTTCTAGTGCACTGTCCCTCTGGTCTGCCCCCAGTGCCCTGTCCCTCTGGTCTGCCCCCAGTGCCCTGTCCCATTTTGTTAAAGTTGTTGTTGGTAATATTGAATTGTGTAACTTGATTCTGCATAAAACATTGTCATTCCATGAGATAATCTGCGAGGGTGTGTTTACGGGTGCAATTAGGCGCAGGGCAGTGTATGAATTAGGTGGGGCAACTGGTGGCGAGTAACTCTTGAGGCCTGGCTAGTAGCTCAGGACTTGAAATTTTGAGCCCTGCTATACAGTGTATAAATATATGTACAACACCTGGGATGTATATATATCCTCTACACACTGTGGGGCAGATTCACGTACATCGGCGCATATATAGACCGGCGTAGCGCATCTCATCCGTTACGCCGGCTCAACTTAGAGACGCAAGTACCGTATCCACAGAGTATTTTCGTCCAAATATGCGCTGGCGTAATGTAAATTACGAGGCGTAAGGCGGGGTAATTAAAAGTGGGAAGGAAGTGGGCGTGTTCCATTGAAATGAGCCGTGACCCCATGCAAATGAAGGGCCGGCCGGACTGCGCATGACGCTGACAATGATCAGCGCCTCTCTGCGCATGCTCAGAACTCGGCCCACCGTAATCAGTGAGATAGGAACTAGGCCCGGCGTACTTAGTGAGATACGCCCAGTGCATAAATAGGCCCAGGCATACGCCCTTCCATTGCAAAAGTACATCCATTTGTTTCCCTTCCTGAAGCAAGGTGCTTTTGTTCTGTTGTCTCTTACTGTGTGTTGGTTTGTGTCGGTGTGTAATTGGAGAGTGTTATTGGAGAGTGTTATTGGAGAGTGTTATTGGAGAGTGTTATTGGAGAGTGTTATTGGAGAGTGTTATTGGAGAGTGTTATTGGAGAGTGTTATTGGAGAGTGTTATTGGAGAGTGTTATTGGAGAGTGGTCTTGGAGAGAGTGGTCTTGGAGAGAGTGGTCTTGGAGAGAGTGGTCTTGGAGAGAGTGGTCTTGGAGAGTGGTCTTGGAGAGTGGTCTTGGAGAGTGGTCTTGGAGAGTGGTCTTGGAGAGTGGTCTTGGAGAGTGGTCTTGGAGAGTGGTCTTGGAGAGTGGTCTTGGAGAGTGGTCTTGGAGAGTGGTCTTGGAGAGTGGTCTTGGAGAGTGGTCTTGGTGTTTGTATTTCTTGTTTGTTTTTGCTGAGTGTTTGTGCTGAGTGTTTGTTGCAGAGATGACAACAAAGAAGAGGAAGTTGAACTTCTCTCTGCGGGAGAAGGAGATTTTTACCAGGGCCATTACCCTACATGGGCGGTTTTTGCATGGCCCTGAGAGTCGGGACACCACCCCGGCCAGGAGAAGGCAGATTCTGCAGGACATTGCAGATGATGTCAATGCGTTGGGGGGTGAGACCCGGACCCTCAGTGGGATTTCAAAAAAGATCAATGATCTGAGGCGTGTGGTCCGTGGAAAGCTGGCAAAGCTAACAGCTCATGCCAGGGGCACTGGAGGGGGACCACCTTGCAATATTAGGCTGACTGCTGAGGAGCGTGCAGTGGCCCAGTGCTTCCACAGGCAGAAAGTGGAGGGGCTGCCTGGCTTTGACTCCATTGAGGAGGCCGTGAGGACAGGTAAGTGTTTTTTTCTATCTGGTGTGTAGCATGTGTGGGGGGGAGGGAATATGTGACAAGTGTGTGGATCCTTCAACCTGTGTATGTTTTGTGTCATCTACAGATGTGCAGGAGGGTGCTGGGCCATCTGGCCAGTCCGCAGCCTTCACCGGACATGAGTCTGAGGAAGACCCCCAGGCAAGCCGGGAGTCCTCTGTGCAGGGGAGTGGCCGCAGCTCACCCCATGAGGAGGTTGAGGAGGAGGAGGAGGAGGAGGAGGTGATAAGTGCCAATGGGGTTCTTCTCCATTTGGAGGAGGTTCCCCCTGTGGTTGGCAGCAGTCATGCCTCCATCAGGGGTAGCCCCTTCCACTCCTCCCCAACAGGGCTCCCCCCAAGGGTCTCCCCTACTCCAAGGCCACAAGCCTCATCTGGAGGCAGGAAGGCGACACGCAAGACCAGGGGGGTGGCCGAGGTTCTGCTGGAAAACCTAAGACGGGACCAGGCCCGTCAGACCCTGCCGTCTGGGTCAGGTCACCCTGACTTTGGACCGGATGGAGGAGAGCCTGGCCTCCATCAAAGAAAATGTGCAGGACATGAGCTGCAACACCCTGGCTGTCATTAACTGTTTAAATGACTTGCATACCGCCACAGCAGGTGTGGGTCAGGATGTGCGTGCCCTGACCCAGGCTGTCCAGGGCAACACGGCAACCCTCAATGTGGCGCTCACGCGCATTGCCTTGGCCTTGGAGGACAGGTGGGCAGAGACCAGGGGATGCTCCTGATTTCCCCCCCCCCATGAGTCTCCCCTGAGGGGCCGCGGCCGCCCCAGGCGGGGGTCACACCAGCGGCGTTAGGTGTTTGTCTTTTTGTTTAGTCAGTGTTTTATGTTTGTTTGTTTTTACTGTGTTTATGATTTGTTTTATGTTTGTGAATGATGTTTGATTGTGGGGGTGACATTCCTGCCGGAAAAGGGGTGTCCCCCTCATTTGTGGTGGAGAAGGGTTCCCCAGGACCAGGGAGAAGTGATCCCAGGTCCGTGTGAATGGTGTATGAATGTACAGTAACATAATTGGAGCCTTGGCGTGGCGTTGCTGCTCCCTAGTACCGTGCGGTGTACTTTGGTCTAATCCAATTTGATAAGGATGTGGGGTGTGTGTGCTAAGGACCACAGTGGTGTGCATGCATGCATTCTCATTGTGTCATGATTAATGTGTGTGTTAAACGTGCAAAGATGCCTTCTGCGAGGCGTCTCCTGACTGCTGCTCCCTCAGAAGACAGGGTACCCTCGGTTAGGGGGGGATTGCGTGGTTCGGGGGTCAGGTCATCACGTATGTCAATCTCCAGGCCATTTCTCACGGCGAAGTTGTGCAGCATGCAACATGCACCGATGATCTGGCACACAACGTTTGGGGAATACAACAGGGTACCCCCAGACTTATCCAGGTATCGGAAACGGGACTTCAGGAGGCCAAAGGTGCGTTCCACCACTCCACGGGTACGTGTGTGTGCATCATTGTATCTTTGCTCTCCTGGGGTTTGGGGATTCCGGAATGGAGTCATGAGATGGGGTCCAAGTGCATATGCAGAGTCACCTGGAAGGGAAAAGACAGAAGGATGTTAGTCATACATGTGCCCCTCATGATGTCTGCATCATGGGGGGGGGCAGTCATGCCTGACACCCATGTCACTCGCCAACCAGCCAGCTGTCCCCATACATGTTCTGTTCGAATTCCATTGGGATGGGGCTCTGATGGTATATGTAGCTGTCATGGCTTGATCCTGGGTGTTTGGCACGGACGTGCCATATGAGGAATTGGGCATCGGATATCACCTGTACGTTGATGGAATGCCAGTGCTTCCGATTGCGATATATGTGCTCTGTGTGACGGGGGGGCCGTAGTGCCACATGTGTGCAATCAATGGCCCCCACGGTGCGTGGGAATTCTGCAATTCTGTAGAAATCACGCATTGCCTTCATCCGCAGGTCCTCCTGGGTGGGTTTGATTTG
This sequence comes from Rana temporaria, assembly GCF_905171775.1. Taxonomy (NCBI): domain Eukaryota; kingdom Metazoa; phylum Chordata; class Amphibia; order Anura; family Ranidae; genus Rana; species Rana temporaria. Next base: position 375,624,264 of record NC_053489.1, read on the forward strand.
GTTGGCCATGCATCTGAGGATGGCGGGGACAACCTGGTGCACACATCTGCTAATGGAGGATTGTGACATCCCAGCCACCACTCCACTTGTACGCTGAAAAGAGCCACTGGCAAGGAAATGGAGTGTTGCCAGTACCTTGACCAGTGGCTCCACTGCATGTGAGCGTTTTGTCTGGCTGGTGATGTCATCTTTCAGGGTTGTGGTTAATTCCACGATGGCAGTAGGGGTGAATCTGAAGATGCGATACACCTCCGAATCACCCATGCCAAAGATGTTTATGCGCGGTCGGTATATCCTCTCCCGTGCCCTCCTTCTCCTCCTCCGTTCCCTCCTCCTTCTGCGCGCATCTAAAGCCAGTAGTATAGCTATGACCATGGATGCCCCTGGCATGTTGGCATACAGATTGTTGTCTTGCAAGTGTGTGTGCTCAGCTCGTCCCTAACGGTGTTGCTTTAGCTGACCTGCACACATCTGGTGCAAAGTTAAAGCTGCTTTTATAAGGGGTAACTTTAGACCGGACGTACAGCTGATGCGCACAGCGCGAAGCCTGCGCCGGTCAAACGTACTTTTGTGGATCGTCGTATCTCCCTCATTTGCATATTTGCCGAGCAAAACAATGGTGCGTCTAGCGTATTTTTGCGCCCAACGTAGCGCCGGTGTAACCTTTTTACGTCGGTCGGAAAAATCTGGTTTTCAGGCGTATCTGGTTTTGGGGATACGGCGCATAGATACGACGCATATTTACACTTACGCCACGCAGATTCAGATACAATGGCGTATCTTTAGTTGGGCGTAGCGTATCCTATTTACGCTACCCTGCCGCAACTTAGACAGGCAAGTGCAGTATTCACAAAGCACTTGCTCCGTAAGTTGCGGCGGCGTAGCGTAAATGGGCCGGCGTAAGCCCGCGTAATTCAAAGTAGGCTGGTAGGGGGCGTGTTGTATGGAAATGAATCGTGACCACACGTAAATGACACGCCTAACTAATGGCGCATGCCCGCGCATGCTCAGTATCTAATTTTCTCTGTAAATTACGCCGGCTCAATGGTTAGTCGACGTGAACGTAACCTACGCCCATCCCCATTCACGTACGACTTACACAAACAACGTAAAATACGACGCTGTTCCGACGTTTCCGACGTCCATACCTTAACATGACTTACCCCTGCTTTATGAGGGGTAAAGTTACGCCGATCGTACACCTTACGTAAACAGCGTATTTTAATACGCTGGGCGCAAGTACGTTCGTGAATCGGCGTATCTAGCTCATTTGCATATTCGATGCAGAAATATACGGAAGCGCCCCTAGCGGCCATCGTAAATATGCACCCCAAGATACGACGGCGTGGGAGAATCAGGATACGACGCACCGCCAAGATACGACGCCTCACATTCAGATACGCCATCGTAAGTTGTTTCTGAATCTCTCTCTCTCTCTCTCTCTCTCTCTCTCTCTCTCTCTCTCTCTCGGACTGATCTCTCGGACTGATCTCTCGGACTGATCTCTCTCTCTCTCTCTCTCTCTCTCTCTCTCTCTCTCTCTCTCTCTCTCTCTCTCTCGGACTGATCTCTCTCTCTCTCTCTCGGACTGATCTCTCTCTCTCTCTCTCGGACTGATCTCTCTCTCTCTCTCTCTCTCGGACTGATCTCTCTCTCTCTCTCTCTCTCGGACTGATCTCTCTCTCTCTCTCGGACTGATCTCTCTCTCTCTCTCTCGGACTGATCTCTCTCTCTCTCTCTCTCTCTCTCTCTCTCTCTCGGACTGATCTCTCTCTCTCTCTCTCTCTCTCTCTCTCTCTCGGACTGATCTCTCTCTCTCTCTCTCTCTCTCTCTCTCTCTCTCTCTCTCTCTCTCTCTCTGACTGCTCTCTCTCTCTCTCTCTCGGACTGATCTCTCTCTCTCTCTCTCTCTCTCTCTCTCTCTCTCTCTCTCTCTCTCTCTCTCTCTCTCTCTCTCTCTCTCTCTCTCTCTCTCTCTCTCTCTCTCTCTCTCTCTCTCTCTCTCTCTCTCTCTCTCTCTCTCTCTCTCTTTCGGACTGATCTCTCTCTCTCTCTCTCTCTCTCTCTCTTTCGGACTGATCTCTCTCTCTCTCTCTCTCTCTCTCTCTCTCTCTCTCTCTCTCTCTCGGACTGATCTCTCTCTCTCTCTCTCTCTCTCTCTCTCTCTCTCTCTCTTTCGGACTGATCTCTCTCTCTCTCTCTCTCTCTCTTTCGGACTGATCTCTCTCTCTCTCTCTCTCTCTCTCTCTCTCTCTCTCTTTCGGACTGCTCTCTCTCTCTCTCTCTCTCTCTCTCTCTCTCTCTCTCTCTTTCGGACTGATCTCTCTCTCTCTCTCTCTCTCTCTCTCTCTCTCTCTCTCTCTTTCGGACTGATCTCTCTAACACCGCCGCAACACACTACAAGAGGCTGCCTTTTATAGTGTGGGGCGTGTGCTAAAGCCATGAGCCATAATTGGCCAAAGCCACCCTGGCTTTGGCCAATTATGTCTCTCCGTTTTTTGCGCGCTGTGATTGGCCAAGCATGCGGGTCATAGTGCATGCTTGGCCAATCATCAGCGCGCAGTGCCGCAGTGAATTATGGGCCGCGGCGCGTCATTTGAATTTGGCTCGAACGACCCGTTTTGTTTGTATTTCGACGAACAATCGAACAGGCAATGTTCGAGTCGAACATACGTTCGACTCAAACACAAAGCTCATCCCTATCACCCAGGCTCAGAGTACTTTGGCTGCAAATGCAGCTGCCAAAGCGCCCTATTCCATCGGCTCCAGGTCATCAGTTACTCCTTCCCTAGCCCCACCAACATGCAAGGAGGAGTCCCCTGAACTGTTTGACCACAGTGTTGGGTACATGCTGCAGGAGGATGTGCAGCGTTTTGAAGGCTCCGATGATGATACCCAGCTTGAGGAAGGCAGTAACGTGAGCCCAGAGAGAGGGGATTCCCAAGAAGGACATCAATCTGGCAGTCATGTTCCCCCAGCTGCAGCATACTGACAGTGATGAGGAGGGAGGGGATGATGAGGTCACAGACTTCACGTGGGTGCCTGATAGGAGAGAGGAGGAGAGGGAGGAGGCACATCTCCAACGATGCAGGATGCCTTCCAGGGGCCAGCTTAAGAGCAGCACACCGACTGCATCACACCGCAGAGCTCCGCATGTGCAGGACGCTGCTGTCTCTCCGTATTATTCCAAAAGTTCTTTGGTGTGGGCCTTTTTTGAGAAGAGTGCATCAGATCGCACCACTGCTATTTGCAACATATGTGGCAAGCGTATCTTGCGTGGACAAAACATCACCCGCTTGGGCATCACAAGCTTGACCAGACATATGTCAACCTGCCATGTAGTTCCTTGGAAAGCGTACCTAAAAGACCCACACCAAAGAAGCGGACCTCTCCTTGCTCCTCATCAGTAGTGTTGAGCGGAATATGCCATATTCGATTTCGTGATATATCACGAATATATAGACGAATATTCGTGAAATATTCGCTAAAATCGAATATTCGTGATATGTTATCAAAAAAAATATTTTTGCGAAATTTCGCTAATGCGAATGCGAAATTTCGCTAATGCGAATGCGAAATTGATTGCGACATTTTGAAACCTTTAATTTCACCTGCCCTTTGGAAAAAGTGTGGTTTTACGTAATGGACCCTGCAACTAACAACAAGGTATTAATAAAATAAATACAATATTATATAGATTTGAGGGTTTACTTTGACCAATTTGTATATTGATTAGTTTAATAAATATTGAATAACCATAGATTTGGAAAATACAGATCTCTCCTCTAGACTGACCTGTATTGAGTTAGGTAAAGATCAACTGCACACTGGGGCCCCTGATTCTGTTGAGTTAAAAAAAAGCCAAGTAAACCGTTTACGTTGACATCTCTTAAATGTCTTTATGTTAAACAGTTATTATTCTCATTAAAGAGGTGAAATGCAAATGATGACACCGAACAAAAGATGGAAAATTCTTTGAAGATGTGATACACTGGAAAAACACACAGAAACACTCCACTCTCTCCTATGACAACTGTGGTAGGAGAACTCTGATTGGCTCTGATGCAAAAGAAGGGCGGAGAAAGTATTCGCGAATATTCGTAATACGAATATTCGCGATTGCGAATATTCGGCAACATAAAAGGATCGCCTCAGCTTAGCTACTCGGCCCAGGGTCTCTAATCATACCAGCAATGCTTTTAGACGTCGATGGAGATCACTAGGATGTGATCTGTTTTAAAAATAAATTTGAAAAAATACGAATATTCGGAATAGCGAATTTTGGCCGCAAAATTCGAGTTATTCGCGAATATTCGAATATGCCATATTCGTAACGAATATTCGCAATGCGAATATTCGTGAGCAACACTACTCATCAGCTGGGATCTCCAAACCCACTATACCTTCAGACCTCTCTGTGTCATGGATATACAATAATGTCTGGCAGCTTACCTTTCTCTCCATGTGTTCATTAGAGGCCAGACTCCCTTATCTGGCTGCTCTTATCATCTCTTCTCCCCTGTATGGCTCCACCCCAGGCCATCCCAGGAACTCTATATTAATCGTTGCACTGCAGGTCTGCCTTGCTGATCAACGTTGTTTGTTAGTATTGTGTTCCTGCTTGCCGTGTGCTATGTTATCTCTGTGTACCGATTTTGGTTTGTCTCCGACTACTCATGTTTGCCTGTGACCCTGACCCTTGGCCTTTCCCTTGGTTATCCTTGTCTGCTTGTTGCCCCGACCTCGGCTTACCCTTCACTATCTCTTGTGTCCTGAGTGGCTGCTTCCCCTCTCTCCCTACGGAGCGTGACCTAGGGGACTCCGGGGATCACAAACTGGATCCAGTTGCAGCAAAGGCAATCCGCACCACTAGAGGCTCTGGTGAATACCAACTGGATCTAAGACTCTGTGCCCTGGGGAATCTCGGGCTCAAGCTTCCTGTAGGATCCCTGTTTGTGCCCCAGCGAACCCCTCCAACAGGATGCACTTGTCACCTGGCCACAGGTGATCTGACACTCTGAAACCTGCACTGAAAGGAATGAAGGTGTAGAATTAGGGGTGTCACAGTCAAGTACTTGCTAGTAATCTGCTATCGGTACACCGATGTCAGATTGTACCGGGAAAATTTCCCTGCCCCAGCTGCTGCAGCGCGAAGGAAGTTCGCTCCCAGCCATCCACATGCCCAGCGGTTAAATGCTAGCTTTGCTTAATTGCTAGCACTTCAACTGCTGCCTTTTCAGTTGGTAGACTCTACCCCCTTCCGTGAGTTTGTGGAATGTGCTGTACCTCAGTGGCAGGTTCCCAAATGCCACTTTTTCTCACGGAAGGCGATTCCGGCATGTGGAAGGCAATGTCCATGCCTCACTGGACAGGGCGGTCAGCGGTAAGGTGCATATTACCTATCTTTCACGGTGCATTGGGTGTCTCTGCTGGCAGCTGGGAAGGATGTAGGACAAGGTACAGTAGCGTTGGAGGTTGTTCCGCCACCACGCCTCCAAAATGCTACTTCTGGTGATTGTGACACACCTCTCTCCTCCACCCCCTCTTCTTCTTCCTCCTTGGCCTCTTCCTGTGCCGATTTTGTCCTCGGAACCAGCGGTGCTCCGTAGGCGTTCAAGGGCCTATGCAAGCACTCAGGCAAAAAGATGCCATGCTGTGGTTGAGCTGGTGTGCTTTGGAGACAGGAGCCACATCGGAGCAGAGATTCTGTCAGCTCTACAGGGGCAGGCTCAGAAGTGGTTGACGCCACACCAGTTTCAGCCAGGAATTGTGGTTTTTGGCGACAATGGCACCAATCTCCTCTCCACCCTCCGACAGTGACACTCGACCCATGTGCCCTGTTTGGCTCACGTCCTTAATTTGGTGGTGCAGTGGTTTTTGTGCAGGTACCTGTGTGTAACGGGAGGGCCCGTGGAATCCAGAAGCTCTTAGAAAGCATGAGCCAGAAATTAATGGACATGCAGAATATGTCTTGGACTGCAGCCCACCTGTCTGTTGTGATGTAAATTAATCTAGGATGGCTTCTAAGGATCTTACATTGTGGCTTGTGCTAATTGACCCTGTATTGTGTGAAGGTCTATTGATGGTAATGTGTATTGTAAGTTAGCACACTGCCTAAAGGTCAGGTGTATGAGTCATCAGCTGTAGTTAATTAGCTCATGTAAATTGGGTCAGGAGCCGGAGTCAGCATGTCTACTAAAAGATGTGTATTGGGGCTCATTAGGTAAGCATTGTGTGATGATGTGGGTGGAGTTGGGTCATTGTTCATTTGGTTACTGCAGCTGTATTTCTCAATAAAGGGTCTTTTCCTTTTGAACCTCAAACAGAGCTGTGTGTCTCGTTATTGGGGTACATTTGTCTGACTGTGAGGTGTCGGTAGCTGCCTTGTGTTCGGGAATGGAATATCCTAAACGACTTTAACCCCTGTCCCATTTGAGGTTCCGTTACACTGGGCTTACAGGATCTCCTGAGGCAGGCCAGGAAAGTCTGTGTGCATTTCCGCCGGTCATATAATGCCAGTGCATTTCCGCCGGTCATATAATGACAATTTTTTAGTCCACAGCCCCAAGGTATGATTGGTTCTAGCAACCATCGCCAGCGTCTGATTTACATGGTGCAGGAATACCTAGGGGCAAGATCAGACTTGGAGACCTTTCCAACCGAATATTCTCTGGGTTACTGGGTCTTGAGGATGGATCACTGGCCAGAGCTTGCACAGTATGCAATTGAGCTACTGGCCTGTCTTGCATCCAGTGTTCTTTCGGAAAGCACATTCAGTGCTGCTGAAGGTAACCGATCACAGAGTGCTCCCATCTACCGACTCGGTTGATCGTCTCACCTTCATAAAAATAAATCGGTCTTGGATCATCAGCTACCAAGCACCTGATGCTGATGTAACCGAATCATTTTTTCATGAATGTGAGATCCCTTCAAGACTGCCTATGCTGATGCTGAGTGACTATCCTATTATGCTGAGTAACTATACTATTCCTCCTCAATGTTCATGTTGATAGTAGGAATGAGCCGAACACCCCCTGGTTCGGTTTGCATCCAGAACATGCAAATGGACCGAAAGTTTGCACAAACTTTCGAACACCGTTAAAGCCTATGGGACTCGAACGTGAGAAATCAAAAGTGCAAATTTAAAAGGCTAATATGCAATCCCTGATGAAGTCACGTGATGTGACCATACGCGTTGGATTCCAATCCAGCATTAGGTACACAACTTTCTGACAGTAGGAAAACGAGCTCAGCATTTGTGGATACTGTGCACCTGTATTTATCTGCTAAATGTGAGTTTTTTATCGGTTTTATGCTACAATAAATGTTTGCCCAACGGGATTATGCTATACAAGTCTCCCTTTTCATTATCCCTATCAAGTCTAATTTACTACAAGTGAGTGCAACTTTGTGAGATTGTCATATGTCCCATTGAGGTTCCCTGTCCGAGGTACGCTATGATTGTTCTCCCTGTCTTTGCATCTCCATGTATGGCTCTTATCTGCCTCTGAGAGGACTGCAGCAATAGAGAGGAGACTACCACACCTTGCTATATATATATCATCTGCATCTACACTCTGCGGTCTGTGTCTGCTGTCTAACGAACAGCAGTGAAGTGGGCTGCTTGCAGACACAGAGGTGTACCACTGAACAATTCTCTAAGTATTGTGTCTGATTGGGGCTGATTTACCAAGCCATTGCTCCATGATTCATGGAGCAAAGGCAGGAGTAAAAGCCTTTTTGACATTTTACTAAAGAAATACGCTGGCAGAGCAGCATATTTCTTTATTTACTATAATGCCTAATGCGCCCAGGAGAGGGCGCATGGTGCGCCTCTATAGACCTGGCGTACGGCATTTAGAAATGTAAATAGAAGGTGTTTGGGCGGGAGTTTATCGGGGGGGTTGTGGGGTGATGTGGGAAAGTGTAGTGACATGTGTTTGTTTAACTTTCACGGGCCGAATTGAAAGTGAAAGTGATATTTCTGAAAACTAGCCCATCCGCCGCAAGTATGCCTAAAGCTCCATGAGGTTTATTTGTGTACTGCGCGGCAATTACGGAAATTCAAGCACGCCGTCTCACTACGCCGGCAAAATCTTGGTAAATACCAAGTGGCATAGCACCTTTTGCGCGGCTTGAGGCGGCGCACGTGAATTTCCGAAATGTTTTCAGCTTGCGCTGACCATGAAGGGGAACTCCGCACCAAATTTCAAACAAAAAAACGGCGTGGGTTCTCCTTCAGTGGCACATTAGGCCCTTAGATTTGGTCTGGATCATAAGGGGGAAAACCTACGCCGAAAAACCAGTGTGGGGGTTCCCCCAAGATCCATACCAAACCCTTATCCGAGCACGCCATCTGGCCGGACAGGAATGGGGGTGGGGACGAGTGAGCGCCCCCCCTCCTAAACCATACCAGACCACATGCCCTCAACATGGGGGAAGGTGTGCTTTGGGGCAGGGGGGCACTGCACCCCCACCCCAAAGCACTCTTGTCCCTATGTCGATAGGGACAAGGGCCTCTTCCCGACAACCCTTGCCATTGATATGTAACCTCTGAGGATAGGGAATATATAACCACTTGCCGTTGGTTGTCGGGGAATGCGGGCGGGGGCTTATCGGAATCTGGGAGCCCCCTTTAATAAGGTGGCCCCCAGACGCCGGCCCCCCACCCTATGTGAATGAGTATGGGGTACATCGTACCCCTACCCATTCACCTGGGGGAAAAATGTAAAGTAAAAAAAAAAACACTACACAGATTTTTGTAGTAATTTATTAGTCAGCTGGGGGGTCTTCCGCCAGGGCCCCCACCCCCTTTAAGCTCTTTTCCATTCGGGGGGGCACCCGGTCTTCATAGTTTTCTGCCGGGGGGTGGGCCACCCCCCCGGGTTTCTCCGCTGTCTTCCTCCCGGGCCCCCACCCCCTTTAAGCTCTTTTACATTCGGGGGGGCACCCAGTCTGTGTAGTTTTCTGCCGGGGGTGGGCCACCCCCCCGGGCTTCTCCGCCGTCTTCTGCCGGGTCCCCCACCCCCTTTAAGCTCTTTTACATTCGGGGCACCCGGTCTTCGTCGTTTTCTGCCGGGGGGCCACCCCCGGGCTTCTCCACTGTCTTCTGCCGGGCTCCACCACGGGCTCCGGTCTTCTCCGCTGTCTTCTCTCTTCTGCCGGGCCCCGCGTGGGCCCGGTCTTCTCTCTTCTGCCGAGCCGCCCAAATTTGCTCGGAATTGCCAGGAGCCAACAATTCATTATAGCCGCGAGTCCGGTTTTAAATCACTTTTTTTCCTTCAAAATGTCATTTTGTGCAGGGTCAGTTCTAACCACGGGAAACATGCGCTTTTTCACATACTTACTTTACACCCCCCCCCCCCCCCCCCAGGTACGAAATTTAAAGGAATATTTCACTTTTATTGTTGCACTTTAAGCATTATTAAATTCACTGCTCCCAAAAAACGTCAGTTTTAAAAAATAAAACAAGCATTGATACATGTCCCCTGGGGCAGGACTCAGGTCCCCAGACACTTTTTAGGACAACAACTTGCATATTAACCTTGAAAATGAACACTTTAGATTTCGCCCATAGACTTCTAAAGGGAGTTCGGCGGCGGCTTTACATATTACTTGCATTGCGCCCTGTGCTGCGCCAGTTCATGCGCCTAATTAAGGATTCATCGGGCGTGCCAATTAAGCCATGAACCGGCGCAGCGCATTGATAATAGTAAATCAGTGCTAAGTAAAACAAATACGTATGTGAATACAGCAATGTGATACAAGCTAAATACTTAAACACCTAAAACCAAAATGATCTAGTAGAAAAGTCCGTTAAACACCACTAGTGCTAACAGATGCTTAGTGCCAGTACTTTGACATTAATAATAAAAATAAGTTAAAGTTAAAATTAAAATAAAGGGAGTGAGTCCTATATATATATATATATATATATATATATATATATATATACACACAGTGATCCTAGACAAAGGTCCAAATAAATCCTTGGTGATGAACAGGTTCTTGCTCTTATTCAGATCAGTAGAAATCCACCGTCACCAATTAATACACCCGAAGTGAATGGATATAGATGGCTCCTTACCACAAGGTATTGCTCCTTACTTTGGTATAAAAAAAGGAGTCATGTAAGGCTTTTTACAGGCAAACCTGTATGGTCAGATGGATCTTGACAGTACTTAACTCGCGATCAGAGATATCCCAGTTGATGCATGAAAAATAGAGTAATGCCGAACATAGTGTAATTTGTTTATTAAAAACGTCTATAAATGTATAAAACAGGGAGCCAAGTGGCCGCTTACTATTTCAGGTGCCTCAAACCCGGCACTGAGGCTCAACAGCGGAGTGTAGATGGCATGTCCTGGGTGCTAGACTTGTGTATCAAGTGAGTCTCCGGCGTGCGTTCCACCTCAGATTCGATCGGAACCAGCGGGACAGGAAGTGACTAAATGCCGTGCGTGGATAGGTACCGCCTCGACGTACGTTTCGTTATGAACGTCTTCAGGAAGCGCTTCGTGCCTCTGTATAACTGAAAAAAAGATGACAGTCTTCCCCCCAATTTCACTGCTGACATTGACCTTTTGTATATTATTTGAATCCACTTGATGAGTATTGAGTATTTCCCAGAGAAATGGCCATTCCACTGTATCAAAAGCCTTCTCAATATCCAAGGAGGCCACTGTCCTTGATCCCTCATACATATGATGGGTATGTATATTCGTGTAAAGTCTACGTAAATTAATGTCGGTTGTTCTCTGTGGCATGAATCCTGTTTGATCTGAATCTATTATATTTCTGAGCAGAGGTTGTACTCTAAATGTTAATATTTTTGTCAATATTTTCAAATCTGTATTTAGTAGTGCAATTGGCCTATACGATGAACATAATTTTGGATCTTTAGTTTCCTTATATATTAATGTTATGTGTGCCTCTCTCATAGATTCTGGCAGGGCTCCTTGCACTAACCCGCTTGTAAATACTTCTGCTAATTTAGGGGCTATTAATGCTCCATACTTTTTATAAAATTCTACAGGGATTCCGTCTGGGCCTGGTGCCTTTCCTCCCGAAAATGTTCGTATAACCTCCATAATCTCTTCCACCCCAATGGGACGGACCAATTCTCTCCTCTCCCCATCTGACAGCCATCCCAGGGCTATCCGGTCCAAAAGGTCCGTCACCTCCCCTGGGCAGGAGCCAGATGGGAGAGAGGAGGTATAAAGCCTGCTATAATACTCTCTAAAGGCCTTCAATATCTCTTTGGGTTCTTTTACTATCTGTCCATTTAAGTCCTCAATCTCTGATATAATTGTGGTTTGGTGTTCTTGTTGCCCCAGCCTTGCCAGAAATCTACCCCCCTTATCTCCCTGTTCAAAAATATTCTGTCTATTTTTATGCATTTCCAATCTTGTTATTTCTTCCATGTGTAGATGTAGATCTCTATGTGCTGCCATCATTTCTTCAAAGTTAGTGCTACTGGGGTCCTGCCCATATTTCTCCCTTTGTATATCAATCTGTATTTTCAACTCTTGTTCCTTAACCTTCTGTTTTTTGACTGTTGAGATATTCGATATGTATTGCCCTCGTGTATAAGCTTTAAACGCATCCCACACCGTCTCTACCGAGGCTGATCATCCTGCATTATTCTCCCAGTATTCCATAATTATTGATTCCATTTTCTCTACTATTTCTGGGTGATCCACCCATTGCGAGGTTAATCTCAACAGGGACGCATTTTTGGAAACTGGGATACGAATTGACAAGAATAAAGTAGAATGGTCCGAAAGACCACTCGGCAGGTATTTGGCCTCCACGATATCTGCTAGCATCGTGGAATCAGTAAATGCTAAATCTATTCTAGATGCCGTGTTTTAGGAAGTGGAGAAACATGAGTATCCCCTTTCTCCTGGATTCCCCCACCACCAAATTTCTGTCACCCCCATTACCTGTGCCCAATTATGTAGTTCTGTTGAATGTTGTTTAGGGAGTTTTGGTCTATCCAGCTCCGGTGATAGGACAGCATTAAAATCTCCTATTAATACCAATCTCGCTGGCATGTATTGCATGATCTTTTCCATTATCTCATTCAGTACTGCCACCGAAAATGGGGGTGGAATGTACACAGCTGCTGTAACATATCTCTGTTTACCCATCCTATATACTAGAATAACATATTTTCCATTTGCGTCTATATGGGCCTTCTCTATTTCTTTTGTAAAAGATTTATTTACTAGAATCGACACCCCTCTAGCATATGAAGAGTATGTAGAACTAGAAAAGATACAATTTCTGGGGAAATTGTGCGGCGTGGTCTTGCCTCCACCAATACTCCTGACTGGAGACGGTGCCCCTGGAGATGTAAATGTGATCCAACAGTGAGAAAAAAAGCAATATCTAGCAAGTGGACATTGATGGTCAGACTTTCAGGCCAAGGAAGTATTTTTAAAAAAAATTATATTTAATAGCATATAAATACATAAACAATATTACAAAATGATTTAACAAAAAATGACCACTTTATATTCCTCAGAAGTCGCCAACGCACGTTTCGCTGTGGGGCTTCTTCAGGACGAAGACGAGGAATGCATGTTTAGCAGTAAAACAGAACTTTATCTGTAATGATACAGTGTAAGAAATTAATAACGTACATTTATAAAAAATCAAATTAAAATAGATGAATGTCTTAGTATATATATTTACATGACAAATGGTCCTTCAACGGAAATATCCATGAGGCATATATGACATATGTAGAGGTAGAAAGCAGCAAAGTCAGCGATGAACTTTGGTAGAAGTTTTTCAAGAAAGCCAGGAATCTGATTTAAAAAGGTGTGTGTGTGTGTGTGTGTGTGTGTGTGTGTATATGTGTGTGTATATATTTATATATATATATATTACACACACACATATATTAGATAGGCCCCTTATTGCATGGTATCCATTATTCTCAGTGATATGGAGACATATGACCAGATACAGGGAACGAAAAAAGGCAGAAAAAGAGAAAAAAAAGGGAAAACAAGCACCAAATAAAATTTGAAAAACAGAATAAGTTATGATAAGAAAGAAAAAAGAGGGGAGGAGAAGAGATCAGATTTGTCATTAAAGTACTGATGGAAAAATAGCAATCAAACCATTCTACCACAGTAGTCACCTTTTCAGTAGCCACTAAGGGTTAAACACAGTGGTCCGTAGGTTTAAGGGTTGATCACCCCAACCAAAAACTACAGCTCAAATGCACTAAAAACATAAGAGAACAGGAAAAGATTTAATGACCAATTACTAACAGCCGTTATTAAAAAGAGTTAAACTAGGGATGTCCAGAAATAAGGGCCCGGATTTACCTATTCGGAATGGTCTCAGGCTTGCTGGGACAGCAGACAGTGGCAGGATAGCAAAACATATAGATCCAAGGAACGCCTTAGCCAACGGTGCCGTCTATAGGCAGCAGTATTGCAGTCCAAATAAAGGCCTATAAGTAGTAAGGCAATATAAATATTGTAATCAAGGCCCCCATGTAATCACAACAAGCATAGAAGTAGCAGCTTCAGAAGGTAAAGGTATTAACACTTACCACAGGGCAGCATGTAGTGCTCACGTCTGTGTCCCAGGGTGTACACAAAGGCAAGACATCGCAGCTGCAGCTCAGTCTGTCTTAAATAGCCGACGCCGTCGCGTCGACGTCCAGCGTGTGACGTCATCGGAGCGCACCGTATCCTCGAGGCGGCGCATAAACAATGCCCAAATCCCAACAGCGCGCTGAAAAACATGCAGTGCCGCTGCCGGCCTCGGCCAAACAAAGGCCCAATACCAGGGACACCGGCGCGCACATATCTAGCCACGGCCCAAAGCCACAACAAGGCAGCACAGACACGCCCCAACCCCGAAATTTACATAGCAATGGGCGGGCACAGCATGAGACACAGGGCAGACATGGAAAGCACCATATCGCCCTGTGCTTGCCATCTAGTGGACAAAAGCAAAAATTACACCCTATGCTGAAATACAGAGGCTGACCATTACCAGGTCATAATCCTTGGAATAAGTATATTACACTTATAACCGATGCAAACGTGTTTATATAGACAGATAGAATCAGAAAGTACAAAGGAAGAGGAGATATGTCCATACAAAGAGAACAACGGACATTCCATGCAAAAAATAAAAAGGAGCTCAAAGAATAGATCAAATTTCATTCCCGGAGTTGTCCATATAGGGACGATTTTTGAAAAAAGACTTTATATGTTTAAATAAAACACAGCATCGTCTATTAAAGCTTACTAGAAAAAAGGGGGGGGGGCAAATCCCTGTCAGCGGGGTTATGCTGGTCACATAGGCCCCTAGTGCATCCGCGAAGGGCCATCCAGTCAAGCAAAATCAACAGAAAGACATCATCTAATTAAAATAATTAATACATAAGCTGTATATATGTGTGATAAACCGCGTGGTTACATATTACTTTCTATATTGGTATGGTAGTCCCATTCCATTGTGTTTAGATTTGACAGTACATATTATACATTTTGTTAGTTGAAAGAAATTGAAGAAATATCATTCAGAAAGAACAGTATTATTGTTGTTTATAGTCCTTCCGATCATTATTGAGATTGGGGCTAAAAGTAGCACCCAACTACCATAGATGTATATTTTACTTTTCTACCTAGAGTGAGTAGGGGAGTTTAACACAGGTGTTTCGTGTTTACAGGGTTCGTAGCGCCAACTTTAAAATCGGGTACATGGCATAAATAAATGGATTATCAAATGACAGAATATTTGGCCTCTATACATAAAGAAATGACTTAAAACTCAGTGAATCATTGAGTCCTGGCCAGCAATTTGCTTTGAGGCGATAGATCCACTGAGTTTCACGCTGTAAAACCCTCTGATCGAAGTCACCACCTCTGGGGTCCTCAGTGATGCAGTCCAAAACTGCAAACTGTATTGAGGGAATTTCATATTTATGTGCAAAGGCAATATGGTATCCCATGGTCTTATTGAGCAGGCCATTGGTGATATAGTACATGTGGTCTTTGACCCGTTTCCATAGAGGGCGGATAGTTTTACCTACATAGAAACAGCCACAGGTACAAAAAATTATGTATATGACCCCTTGAGTTTGACACGTAATATGTTTATGCAGTTTATGTGTTTCCCCATTAGGGAGATGGATGATCTGACCCTCCTTTATTAGATGACAAAAATTGCAGTGCCCGCATCTGAAGAGGCCCGGTGTTTCTGACATACCTATTATAGGTTTGCAGTAATTACTCTTTACTAGTCGATCTCTGACTGATGTGGAACGTCTGAATGTGATGCTGGGATTTTTGGCCACATATTTGGAAAGGGTTGCATCCGCAGTAATTAGATGCCAATGTTTTTGAATAAGCTGACGGATTTGAGTATGTTGGTCCAAGAATGTTGTGATGAATCGCGTCACAACACTTTCAGACTTTTTCTTATTAGCATTGCTTTTAAGCAGAGTACTTGCTCTTTCTCGTCCAGCAGCCCGATTATATGCTTTTTTTTAAACAAGATTTGCTATATCCTCTCATGGTTAGTCTGGTATATAGCTTGTCTGATTCGGTTTTGAATCTCCCATTGTCTGAGCAATTACGACGTAGTCGAAGGTATTGACTGTACGGTATGCTCCGTAGTAGTGGAGCAGGATGAGCACTTGCTGCGTGTAAAAGGGTATTACCCGCAGTGGGTTTACGGTACAGAGATGTTTGTAGGCCATTGTCCTCATCGACATAGATCAAAATGTCCAGGAAGGCAATGGCTGAATCACTATGATTCATAGTAAAATTAAAATTAAAATCATTGCAGTTCAAAAATTTCATAAATGCATGTAAGTCCTCTACTGTACCCGTCCACAACATCAGCACATCGTCGATGTAACGAAACCAGCTTAGTATAAATAACAGAAAATAAACGTTAGAATCAGACGAAAAAAGTTTTCGCTCCCACCCCCCCAGGTACAGGTTCGCATAACTAGGGGCACACGAGGTGCCCATAGCGACTCCCTGTACCTGGAGGAGGTGGGACCCATCAAAAGAAAACACATTTTTCGTGAGGATATGGGAAAGAGACTTCAATACAAAGCAATTCAGTTTATCCATTTTAGGTGCCTTTTCAGCAAGGAAGTTGGAAATAATTTGGAGACCCTTTTTATGCGGTATTGATGAATAAAGGGCTTCCACATCTATTGAGACCAGCAAGCACCCATTGGGTACTGTAAGTCCATCAATGGTTCTAAATCGGGCATGTCTTGAATGTAAGAGGGTAGTGATGTCACGTGGGGCCTGAGATAATGGTCAAAAAATACACTCGCTCTTTCGGTTTTTGAGCCAACTCCTGATATTATAGGACGGCCTGGTGGATGTAGGAGATTTTTGTGCGTCTTTGGTAGCGCGTAGAAAGTCGGAATTCTGGGGTGTGGGACCTGGATACCATCAAAGATGGCACTTTTTGATGGATCCATTACTAAAGCTAACTGTAGTAGATCATCAAACTGCTGATTACATTTAGTGATGATCTCTTTGTTGATTGGTAGGTACCACGTGCGGTTTTTTAAAATGTCCCAACACATATTCCTGTACTGTAGGTCATTCATCATAACTATGTTGCCGCCCTTATCAGATGGTTTGATAATTACTTCTGAGTTTTTACTCAATGCGTCTAGCGCTTGAGTATGCAGGGAAGAAAACTTTGGATTTGCATGCTTAACAAGGGAAAGTAATTCAACTTCCTTTATAGTCTGGATGAGGAAAGCCCAGATATTAGAGTTGGTGTGGAGTGAGGGGAAGTTTAAAGACTTCTTTTTTACTGCTTTTTCAAGTGTTTCTAAGTCTTGTTTATACATAGAAAGTTGTACCCTCTCTCCTCTCATCTCATATGATTCAGGTATAGTGTCTTGTTCCAAGGAACCATAATTTTCGTCAAGTAACGAAATGAAAGTTTTTAAAGTGCGAAAGTCGGCAACTGTGAAACTTATTAAAATTTCCTGGTTGACGACTTCCGCTTGTTTTTCTTTCCTTTCCTTATCGTACATAAACTTCAATGTTAGTTTCCGAGCAAACAAATACAAATCCTTGATCAGATTGAACTTATTTGTCACCTGATTTAGGCAGAAATTAAGACCTAGACTGAGGAGTTCTTCCTCCGACTGATTTAAGGCGTATTTCGATAAGTTGATTATTTCAAGTTTGAGTGTATCATTGGTCACTATTGGGGGTCTAGAAAGGGTCAGATGAGGTGGTTTGTACAGGTTAGAGTCAGATATGTTATTAACCATATTTTGGATAATCACAGTTTTGGGTCCAAAATAATGGTCAATCTGTCATTTTTTGGTGAAATCCTTAGGCACTGCACCTAATGGATTAGCATTGTGTGATTTGGCTACAGCTTGGGCTGATTCCAGAATATTCTGGCGTAGAGTCGGGTCTATTCTAGGAGCAAGAGAGGAGGAGCAAGTAGACAGCTCAGATGAGACACCCAGTGAGGAGATAGGAAACATAGACGTTAGTTGGGATATAGGTGGTGGCTGGTTGGAAATGGAACTTGTCAATGAGGTATTTGTGGTTTGTGTATCGTCACTGTCTGTGATCCGTTTCTTAGTTTGTGCACCATTTGAGTCCCCACCACCTTGTTGAGTCCTTTTTCGGGTATTCCGTCCATGTCGTTGTCCTTTCTCATTTTTGTCCTGGTATGCTGAGAAACATAAGAATAGTGGAAGAATCAGAATCAGTTTTCTCTTTATTATTGGTTCCTCTTCTCCCCTCCCTGAACAGGATTCTTACGCCCTATCTTGGGGCCATTAGTGACTGGCCATGAATAGGCATAAAGGCCAGCAAATGCCATTTTGTCCCGTGCCAATTTCCCCTCTTTTTTGACCAGTAGGTCCCTAGTGAAGCCCTGAATATTCTCTTTTAGTCGTGTATCATATGCTGCAAACCCTTCCTTATTGAGAGTGATTACATTTTCATTGTAAATTCTTTTAATTTCGCAATCTACTGATTTTAATTCCTTCATATAATATTCTACCATGAGTTCCATCATTTTTCTAGAACAGCCTAATAGGTTTTGTTCCCATCTGGTCTTGAAATCTGCATCAATAGACCAGATATTGGGAAAAACCTGTACCCGTAGGCCTTTAGGATTCATGTTCTCGGTAATGTATTGTTCGAAGTATCTTATATGCCAGAAAAGACTGGACTTTCTCTCAAAGGTTTGGAGCAATTTATGATACACTATCTCAAAATCAACCTCCGAATTGGTATTGGCAGAGCAGGTTTTTTGAATGTCTAGCATGAAACCCTCCCAATTGTTGCCTGTAAAGTCAGCCATCAATGTCACCCTGCAATCCCGTTTACACAGGAAGGAAATGTATCAACAATTAATTTACACTACAAATAAAAAAATTATATAAGAAAAAATTGTTTTAATAATAATGTTACTATCAAGGGGTGATTGCCTCTGAACCAGAGGACTTAACACACCCCTGGAGTGCGAAAAGACCATCCGATAACATAGTTATGATGAATGACCTACAGTACAGGAATATGTGTTGGGACATTTTAAAAAACCGCACGTGGTACCTACCAATCAACAAAGAGATCATCACTAAATTTAATCAGCAGTTTGATGATCTACTACAGTTAGCTTTAGTAATGGATCCATCAAAAAGTGCTATCTTTGATGGTATCCAGGTCCCACACCCCAGAATTCCGACTTTCTACGCGCTACCAAAGACGCACAAAAATCTCCTACATCCACCAGGCCGTCCTATAATATCAGGAGTTGGCTCAAAAACCGAAAGAGCGAGTGTATTTTTTGACCATTATCTCAGGCCCCACGTGACATCACTACCCTCTTACATTCAAGACACGCCCGATTTACTCAGAACCATTGATGGACTTACAGTGGGTGCTTGCTGGTCTCAATAGATGTGGAAGCCCTTTATTCATCAATACCGCATAAAAAGGGTCTCCAAATTATTTCCAACTTCCTTGCTGAAAAGGGACCTAAAATGGATAAACTGAATTGCTTTGTATTGAAGTCTCTTTCCCATATCCTTACGAAAAATGTGTTTTTCTTTTGATGGGTCCCACCTCCTCCAGGTACAGGAAGTCGCTATGGGCACCTCGTGTGCCCCTAGTTATGCGAACCTGTACCTGGGGGGGTGGGAGCGAAAACTTTTTCCGTCTGATTCTAACGTTTATTTTCTGTCATTTATACTAAGCTGGTTTCGTTACATTGACGTGCTGATGTTGTGGACGGGTACAGTAGAGGACTTACATGCATTTATGAAATTTTTGAACTGCAATGATTTTAATTTGAATTTTACTATGAATCATAGTGATTCAGCCATTGCCTTCCTGGACATTTTGATCTATGTCGATGAGGACAATGGCCTACAAACATCTCTGTACCGTAAACCCACTGCGTGGAATACCCTTTTACACGCAGCAAGTGCTCATCCTGCTCCACTTCTACGGAGCATACCGTACAGTCAATACCTTCGACTACGTCGTAATTGCTCAGACAATGGGAGATTCAAAACCGAATCAGACAAGCTATATACCAGACTAACCATGAGAGGATATAGCAAATCTTGTTTAAAAAAAAACATATAATCAGGCTGCTGGACGAGAAAGAGCAAGTACTCTGCTTAAAGGAAAGCTAATAAGAAAAAGTCTGAAAGTGTTGTGACGCGATTCATCACAACATTCTCGGACCAACATACTCAAATCCGTGAGCTTATTCAAAAACATTGGCATCTAATTACTGCGGATGCAACCCTTTCCAAATATGTGGCCAAAAATCCCAGCATCACATTCAGACGTTCCACATCAGTCAGAGATCGACTAGTAAAGGGTAATTACTGCAAACCTATAATAGGTATGTCAGAAACACCGGGCCTCTTCAGATGCGGGCACTGCAATTTTTGTCATCTAATAAAGGAGGGTCAGATCATCTATCACCCTAATGGGGAAACACATAAACTGCATAAACATATTACGTGTCAAACTCAAGGGGTCCTATACATCATTTTTTGTACCTGTGGCTTTTTCTATGTAGGTAAAACTATCCGCCCTCTATGGAAACGGGTCAAAGACCACATGTACTATATCACCAATGGCCTGCTCAATAAGACCATGGGATACCATATTGCCTTTGCACATAAATATGAAATTCCCTCAATACAGTTTGCAGTTTTGGACTGCATCACTGAGGACCCCAGAGGTGGTGACTTCGATCAGAGGGTTTTACAGCGTGAAACTCAGTGGATCTATCGCCTCAAAGCAAATTGCTGGCCAGGACTCAATGATTCACTGAGTTTTAAGTCATTTCTTTATGTATAGAGGCCAAATATTCTGTCATTTGATAATCCATTTATTTATGCCATGTACCCGATTTTAAAGTTGGCGCTACGAACCCTGTAAACACGAAACACCTGTGTTAAACTCCCCTACTCACTCTAGGTAGAAAAGTAAAATATACATCTATGGTAGTTGGGTGCTACTTTTAGCCCCAATCTCAATAATGATCGGAAGGACTATAAACAACAATAATACTGTTCTTTCTGAATGATATTTCTTCAATTTCTTTCAACTAACAAAATGTATAATATGTACTGTCAAATCTAACACAATGGAATGGGACTACCATACCAATATAGGAAGTAATATGTAACCACGTGGTTTATCACACATATATACAGCTTATGTATTAATTATTTTAATTAGATGTCTTTCTGTTGATTTTGCTTGACTGGATGGCCCTTCGCGGATGCACTAGGGGCCTATGTGACCAGCATAACCCCGCTGACAGGGATTTGCCCCCCCTTTTTTCTAGTAAGCTTTAATAGACGATGCTGTGTTTTATTTAAACATATAAAGTCTTTTTTCAAAAATCGTCCCTATATGGACAACTCCGGGAATTAAATTTGATCTATTCTTTGAGCTCCTTTTTATTTTTTGCATGGAATGTCCTTTGTTCTCTTTG
Source organism: Rana temporaria (assembly GCF_905171775.1). Classification (NCBI taxonomy): domain Eukaryota; kingdom Metazoa; phylum Chordata; class Amphibia; order Anura; family Ranidae; genus Rana; species Rana temporaria. The sequence goes on from NC_053489.1 coordinate 375,645,270, forward strand.
TATGGACATATCTCCTCTTCCTCTATACTTTCTGATTCTATCTGTCTATATAAACACATGTTTGCATCTGTTATAAGTGTAATATACTTATTCCAAGGATTATGACCTGGTAATGGTCAGCCTCTGTATTTCAGCATAGGGTGTAATTTTTGCTTTTGTCCACTAGATGGCAAGCACAGGGCGATATGGTGCTTTCCATGTCTGCCCTGTGTCTCATGCTGTGCCCGCCAATTGCTATGTAAATTTCGGGGTTGGGGCGTGTCTGTGCTGCCTTGTTGTGGCTTTGGGCCGTGGCTAGATATGTGCGCGCCGGTGTCCCTGGTATTGGTCCTTTGTTTGGCCGAGGCCGGCGGCGGCACTGCATGTTTTTCAGCGCGCTGTTGGGATTTGGGCATTGTTTATGCGCCGCCTCGAGGATACGGCGCGCTCCGATGACGTCACACGCTGGACGTCGACGCGACGGCGTCGGCTATTTAAGACAGACTGAGCTGCAGCTGCGATGTGTTGCCTTTGTGTACACCCTGGGACACAGACGTGAGCACTACATGCTACACGTCTGTAAGTGTTAATACCTTTACCTTCTGAAGCTGCTACTTCTATGCTTGTTGTGATTACATGGGGGCCTTTATTACAATATTTATATTGCCTTACTACTTATAGGCCTTTATTTGGACTGCAATACTGCTGCCTATAGACGGCACCGTTGGCTAAGGCGTTCCTTGGATCTATATGTTTTGCTATCCTGCCACTGTCTGCTGTCCCAGCAAGCCTGAGACCATTCCGAATAGGTAAATCCGGGCCCTTATTTCTGGACATCCCTAGTTTAACTCTTTTTAATAACGGCTGTTAGTAATTGGTCATTAAATCTTTTCCTGTTCTCTTATGTTTTTAGTGCATTTGAGCTGTAGTTTTTGGTTGGGGTGATCAACCCTTAAACCTACGGACCACTGTGTTTAACCCTTAGTGGCTACTGAAAAGGTGACTACTGTGGTAGAATGGTTTGATTGCTATTTTTCCATCAGTACTTTAATGACAAATCTGATCTCTTCTCCTCCCCTCTTTTTTCTTTCTTATCATAACTTATTCTGTTTTTCAAATTTTATTTGGTGCTTGTTTTCCCTTTTTTTTCTCTTTTTCTGCCTTTTTTCGTACCCTGTATCTGGTCATATGTCTCCATATCACTGAGAATAATGGATACCATGCAATAAGGGGCCTATCTAATATATGTGTGTGTATGTGTGTGTGTGTGTGTGTGTGTGTGTGTGTGTGTATATATATATATATATATATATATATATATATATATATATATATATATATATATATATATATATATATATATATATATATATATATATATATATATATATATAGGGAGTGCAGAATTATTAGGCAAATTAGTATTTTGACCACATCATCCTCTTTATGCATGTTGTCTTACTCCAAGCTGTATAGGCTCGAAAGCCTACTACCAATTAAGCATATTAGGTGATGTGCATCTCTGTAATGAGAAGGGGTGTGGTCTAATGACATCAACACCCTATATCAGGTGTGCATAATTATTAGACACCTTCTTTTCCTTTGGCAAAATGGGTCAAAAGAAGGACTTGACAGGCTCAGAAAAGTCAAAAATAGTGAGATATCTTGCAGAGGGATGCAGCACTCTTAAAATTGCAAAGCTTCTGAAGCGTGATCATCGAACAATCAAGCGTTTCATTCAAAATAGTCAACAGGGTCGCAAGAAGCGTGTGGAAAAACCAAGGCGCAAAATAACTGCCCATGAACTGAGAAAAGTCATCCGTTCAGCTGCCAAGATGCCACTTGCCACCAGTTTGGCCATATTTCAGAGCTGCAACATCACTGGAGTGCCCAAAAGCACAAGGTGTGCAATACTCAGAGACATGGCCAAGGTAAGAAAGGCTGAAAGACGACCACCACTGAACAAACACACAAGCTGAAACGTCAAGACTGGGCCAAGAAATATCTCAAGACTGATTTTTCTAAGGTTTTATGGACTGATAAAATGAGAGTGAGTCTTGATGGGCCAGATGGATGGGCCCGTGGCTGGATTGGTAAAGGGCAGAGAGCTCCAGTCCGACTCAGACGCCAGCAAGGTGGAGGTGGGGTACTGGTTTGGGCTGGTATCATCAAAGATGAGCTTGTGGGGCCTTTTCGGTTTGAGGATGGAGTCAAGCTCAACTCCCAGTCCTACTGCCAGTTTCTGAAAGACACCTTCTTCAAGCAGTGGTACAGGAAGAAGTCTGCATCCTTCAAGAAAAACATGATTTTCATGCAGGACAATGCTCCATCACACGCGTCCAAGTACTCCACAGCGTGGCTGGCAAGAAAGGGTATAAAAGAAGAAAAACTAATGACATGGCCTCCTTGTTCACCTGATCTGAACCCCATTGAGAACCTGTGGTCCATCATCAAATGTGAGATTTACAAGGAGGGAAAACAGTACACCTCTCTGAACAGTGTCTGTGAGGCTGTGGTTGCTGCTGCACGCAATGTTGATGGTGAACAGATCAAAACACTGACAGAATCCATGGATGGCAGGCTTTTGAGTGTCCTTGCAAAGAAAGGTGGCTATATTGGTCACTGATTTGTTTTTGTTTTGTTTTTGAATGTCAGAAATGTATATTTGTGAATGTTGAGATGTTATATTGGTTTCACTGGTAAAAATAAATAATTGAAATGGGTATATATTTGTTTTTTGTTAAGTTGCCTAATAATTATGCACAGTAATAGTCACCTGTACACACAGATATCCCCCTAAAATAGCTAAAACTAAAAACAAACTAAAAACTACTTCCAAAAATATTCAGCTTTGATATTAATGAGTTTTTTGGGTTCATTGAGAACATGGTTGTTGTTCAATAATAAAATTAATCCTCAAAAATACAACTTGCCTAATAATTCTGCACTCCCTGTATATACACCTTTTTAAATCAGATTCCTGGCTTTCTTGAAAAACTTCTACCAAAGTTCATCGCTGACTTTGCTGCTTTCTACCTCTACATATGTCATATATGCCTCATGGATATTTCCGTTGAAGGACCATTTGTGATGTAAATATATATACTAAGACATTTATCTATTTTAATTTGATTTTTTATAAATGTACGTTATTAATTTCTTACACTGTATCATTACAGATAAAGTTCTGTTTTATTGCTAAACATGCATTCCTCGTCTTCGTCCTGAAGAAGCCCCACGGCGAAACGTGCGTTGGCGACTTCTGAGGAATATACAGTGGTCATTTTTTGTTAAATCATTTTGTAATATTGTTTATGTATTTATATGCTATTAAATATTTTTTTTAAAAATACTTCCTTGGCCTGAAAGTCTGACCATCAATGTCCACTTGCTAGATATTGCTTTTTTTCTCATACTACTACAGATGTGGCCCATGTGAGTGCTATCCATACGTTTCTCCTTTTCCTTTCTTTTTGCTCTACTTATTTCTCTCCCTCCTCTCCCTTTTTTTCTCTTTTCATTTCTTTTCCCCCCTCCTCTTTTCACCTCTCCCCCTCTTCTTTTTGAATCAATGTGATCCAACAGTGTGTCAATCCAGTTCGATCCATTGCCCCATCAAAAACTGCTCCATCAAAACTGCACGATCCTATTTGCCCCATCAAAAAGTGGTTGCTATGGAGTGGTTGCTATGGAGTGGTTGCTATGGAGTTGTTGCTATGGAGTTGTTGCTATGGAGTTGTTGCTATGGACGGTTGCTGTGGAGGGTTGCTATGGACCGGTTGCTATGGACCGGTTGCTATGGACGGTTGCTATGGAGTGGTTGCTAGGGACTGGTTGCTATGGAGTGGTTGGTATGGACAGTTTCTTTGGACTGGTTGCTATAGACGGTTGCTATGGAGTGGGTGCTATGGAGGGTTGCTATGGACTGGTTGTTATGGACTGGTTGCTATGTATGGTTGCTATATGCAGAGCATGCAGAAGTTACGCAGAGCCAAAAAAAACTGAGCCATATCACCTCACAGTGTGTGGGAGGAGCTATAGAAAGCCCTCACAGATGTGTGTATGAAGGTTTTTACCTCAGCGTCTCCTAGGAAACCAATGTAAACATATGCAAACACACTCGCAGAGGAAAGTTCCCTCAGCCTTGTGTGGGAGGAGCCAACTCACCTAACAGCTGTTTGTGAGGTGTTATCAAACTCCTCAGCGTCTCCTAGGAAACCAATTGTTTGGTTTGCAGCCTCTCTGTAAACACAGCAGAAATTGAGGATTTTTTTTTAATACATGTCCTGTTCAAATGGTTGTATTTTAAAAACTATAAATCGTACAGCGAATATAAAATTGAAGGCACAATCGCAGTTTACAAATTCCACAGCAGATTTTAGTTTTCTAAACTTTGACCTCCATTGACTTCCATTGAAATAATGGATGGCGTAGGTTGCAAACAAATTATCATATTGTGAAAACGGTTTGATCAACCGCTTAGCCGTGAACATGTGTGGTGGCAGCAGGGATAGCTGAACGTTTTGATATAAGATTTGTGTAGGTCGGCTTGAAAATGAGGGAGTGGTCGCAGTTTACAAAACATGTGCTGATTTTTCCGTTTTTGACATTTCACACTCTAGCTCTCCCCATTCATTCCTATGGGAAAATTTCGCCGCAAAAATGGCGATATTTCGCGAACAATTCGGCGAAACGTTCCACAAAGTAGTAGCACACCATTCTGGAACAATCCGCACGTTTCGATATATTACTTATATTATTGTAGTGTAAAAACTGTGGGAGGAGATACCGTTTAAAATTTGGCTATAATAATAAGAATAATAATATATATGTGAGAGAACAATAAGTGATCTTGCTATGCAAGACCACTTAATGATATGTTTTCTGTATCCAGGCTTTTTTTAGCGTTATAAATTTTTTCCCCATTAGATGTGTCTCCTGTAGTACAATCAATTGGGGAGAATATTTGCTTATATATTGAAACATTAATGCACGTTTAAACTTTGAATTTAATCCTCGAACATTCCAGGATAGTATCGAAAAACAATTATCCTTCCCGGGCATAATATCTAGAGTATGCAAGGAGTTTGTACCTCCATTGTTCCCTATACCACTCCCTTCTTTTGGGTGGTATCTCTTCGGTATCTAAATCACACCATTGACTTCCCCATTCTCTCTCTCTTCACTCTTACATTCATTCCCCCTCCCCACTCCCCTCTCTTTTATCTTCCCCCATCCATTCTCGGATGGGAGTGGAGAGGAATTTTTTCTATCCCCTATTTTACTGACCATAATCTCTTTTTTAGGTCTAGTATCTAGCATAACCCACCCTTCTTTCTAATACATAGAAAAAACAACCACCTATCTCCCATTCACTTGTGTGGCAGGCTCCTCTACTCAGCTGCATATTTCACCTACACACCTGTATTATTTATATTATTCCATATCTTAGGACCTTCCCCCCCCCCAAAAAAAAACACACAAATAGCAGAGTGAACGGAAGGAGAGAGAAAACAGTTTCTCTCCACTTCCCTCCCCTCCATCGTTCACGTATTTTTGAACACCCAGGTGCCCAAGTGCTCATTATTGATTAATTATAACAAATATACTAATTAATACTCATAATCCGTCACTTATTCATCATACATATCCCCTTTTTCCCCTAGGGGAATATAACATAAACATTGTACAATATTATCCTCCATATTCCCATTTATACCTTCACCCTCCCCCCCCCCCCAAAAAAAAAAAAAAACAACAAAAAAAAAACCCTCACAACCCCCTCCTCATCCCTGTATTGTTCATCTTCTTCCCTCGTATTACATACCATTGTATTACTTCATATCTATGAATTAACAGTCAATATTTGTGTATTCCTTGTTTATCTTTAACCTAATTTTAACGTGATTTTACAATTATAGCCAATATTCCAATACAAAAAAAAAAGAAAAACCCTTTCCACCCTCAAACAGATAACAGAGTGAACGGAGGGGGAGAAAAACAATTTCTCTCCACCTCCCATCATTCATGTATTCTTAAGTGCCCAAGTGCTTATTGTTGATTAATTATAGCCAATATTCCAATTCATTCTCATGATCAATCACTCATTCAAAATGTATGTTCCCTTCTTCCCTAAGGGAATAAAATAAACATTATACAATATTATCCCATGTACCCCAATTTATACCTTCCCCCTCCCCCTCCCCCCCCCCCAAAAAAAGGTAGAAAGTCTCAAATATCAAATTTCAAATTTATACACAGCCCCCCTATCATGGGGAACCCCCCAAAGAAAAAAAAAGTCACACAAAAATCGCACAGCCGGCCTGTCTATTTGGTATCCAACCACTCCACCGCTTGGGTTGGGGTCTCAAAAAAAATGGTGCGTGTCCCATCCGTCACTCGTAATTTACTAGGGTATAAAAGACTGTATTTTAACCCTTTCTCTCTGTCTTCTGTGGATCTCTGTGTATTCTCTTCTTTGCTGCTGAATCTCTATCGGGTAATCAGGAAAAAATAGCAGCTTAACGTTCTCATACTGGATATCTGCCCTTACTCTGGCTGTTGACAGGATTTGATCTCGATCTCTATAGTTCAATAGACACACCAAAAACGGGCGGGGAGGTGCCCCCGGTTTGGGGAGGCGAATCGAAATTCTATGTGCTCGCTCTACTACAAACATTGTAGTTGCCTCTGCCAATTTCAATACTTCCGTTAGTAATTTTTCCGCAAATTTGATTGGATTATCTCCCTCTGCTCGCTCTGGCAGGCCTAGAATGCGTACATTATTTCTCCTTAGGCGGCTCTCTGTATTTATGGCCCTGTCCTGTAGTTCTTTTATTTGTTTTTTCAAGATATGCCATCCTTTATTATCCTTTTTTAATTCCTCTTCCACTTTGGAGATGCGGGTTTCTATTTCTGCTGGTTTTTTTTTTGTATTTTGTCAAACTCGCGTTTTATTGAACAGACGTCTACTGCCAGGGCATCAATTTTGTTTAACAGCACTTCGCTTCTTTCCTTCCCAGAGGGGCCACAATCCATTTCCCCTTCTCTCCCGGTTTGAGTCTCTGCTGATATCCCTTTTAATGGGGAGTTCTGAGGGGATTGCACGGGCTGTGAGGATTGCGCAGGCTGTGAGGATTTTCCTATGGCCCCTATTGCTTTTACGGTTTTTGCTGCCATAGCTTGGGGGGAGGAACAAGGAGTCAATACTGGTACATGCAGTTTTACTCGCGTTTTTACTTGGTGCCATTTAACCTCATAGCAGTTCGTCAATGATTAATTAATTTACCGTTTTCACTGGGTCTTCCCTGGAATGTTCTTTATACAACACTTTCACTTAAATACAGACTCCAGACTTCAAAGCTTACCCAAGGTTTCAGAATTATAGGGTTATAAATAAAAGTTATAGACCAGAGAAAATCAGTCTTATATAGCATATACAGCAGCCTCTTCACTTCACCCTGCTCCAATTATATTAACATTTTCTCGCCCAACCTCTTCTCCTCTCCTCCACACAGCTTTCTTCTCAAAAATAAGAAAGTTTACAGCCTACCGTTTCCAAGGGATTCTGGTGCTAGCTCTGTCCGTATTTCAGCATAATATTATGCCATCCACTTTCAGTTTATAGCTGTGTAGCTGTATACTCTGTGTAGCTCTGTTCAGAGCGTGGAGGGAGGTGGAGGGATATAGAGACACAGGCTGTCGGCTTCCTCGTATCCACGCGTCCACCCTGCGAGAGGATGGGAGAGGCAGGGGGGGGCAAGCCGTCAGCTCCAGACGGGCCGTCCGCACATGGGGATGTATACTGTCAACCCCCTGTACAAGGGGGGTCAGTGCTGAGGTGGCACGGCTGTGAAGACACCCTCCGTCTATGCTGCAAGGCTAGCCACTCGCAACTGTGCTATACTGGCTGTGCTGTCAGCGTATTGAAAGCCAGATACTTGCGGAGGACGGATCGGATCACTCGTTGGCTCATGCAGGGGGAGGAAAGCCGGCTCCCGTATCAAACTCGGAGCTCGGCGTGTAGCTCGGCATCTCTTGTTGAAGGCATCACGAGGTCAGAGCTCGCCCTCTCTCGCACGTCACCCACTCTCACTCATCACCCTTCGGGGTCTTCCAGATTCTGATTAGCCCCCGCCGGCAGACCCCCACAAGGGTTGTGGGGATGAGGCCTGTAACGGTCACCACCGTTTACGACCTTCCATACCATCCAAGACAGCTTATCAACACTCCAACCAACAGGACCCGATCTATCCCATTTCCCAAAATAAGACGAGACACAGCTCTTTGCTTTCTGGTTTCAAATGCAAGAATGCTTTAATGGTTTCTTCTCTGCTTTTTATGCAGTTACAAGCAGGTGACAGTAATCAAAGGGACAATGAAATCTCCACCCCCCTTCACACCATGGGGCTTCAATCACATACTTTTATCAATAGAATTCACACAAAATACCATCACACAATGAGTTCCCTTCAATCCACATTTTTAGACAGACGGCCTGTCTCACGCCTGGGCATCAATAGGCTTTAAACCGTGTTATCACACAATGGAAAGGTCTAGGAGCAGACCTGAATTAACACCTTTACATTACACAATGGACAATGAAATGTCTAGGAGTAGATGCAATTAACACCTTTCAAAAGAATGTGTCCCCACATTGAATAAGCCAACAACTATATCTCAAGACATCCTGCAAACATGAATTATTATTAATGTCCCATCTCATGTAATACATGAATTAGGATTCACTTGCCAACCCATCTCCTGGCTCAATCTGTGCCCAAAAGTCACTCCTGTTACATGGCTCCCTCCTTGTGGAACACTCCGGCAGACCCGGCTTGATCCTTTTCGGGTCAACTTGGGGATGTCCGGAACTAGGAGGCCGGGATGACGTCCGTTTGCCGGGATAAACTATCAGCATTGCCATTTTGCTTACTGGGTCGATAGCTGATGGTGAAGTTATAAGGTTGTAGGGCTAAGCTCCACCGCAGCAACCTGCCATTGTCTCCTGAGACCCGGTTAAGCCACACCAATGGGTTGTGGTCGGTGACTAATGAAAATTCCTGTCTGGGGGGCGCATGCGCGAGGCTCGCGATGGAGGAAGTGTTCCTTTAGAGCTCCGCACTTCCCGCCACGCCATCGGGACCTAATTAGCCTTCTGGACCACCTTGCAACCCCGCTTTTTCGAGCATCCCCCTCCGGAACAGACGATGCCTCACCCGGGATGGTTTTAACCGGCCACCGCGGCAAAACAAAGCCAAAACCTATCAAAGAAGCCCTGGCCCGCGCCTCTTCCAAGATGGCGGCGAAGGCCTTGGCTAGACAGCAGGCCGCCTCCCCGGGCAAATCTGTACAGGCTGACAGTAAAGAGGACGACTGCACCGAGTTCCATGTCGGCGGTTCCCCTATCCTACCATCGTCAGGTATGTCTCAGATGGACTTTCTTAAACACATGGAATCCATGCTGCAAAAGGCCCTTAAAACTACCTCTGACCAAATCACTGATAGATTGTCACGTGAAATTAGGGAGCTGGACCAGAGGACGGCTGATCTGGAGACCAGGGCGGACGACATGGAACTCACCCTCCAAGAACTGGCCCAGGAGCAGGCGGCCTTGCGTGATGAGAATGCCACTCTCCTCTCACATTTAGAGGACGCGGAGAACCGCTCTCGCAGGTCGAATTTGCGCATCCGTGGTATACCTGAGACTGTCGATGACCTGCAGTCTTTCTCCACGGCCCTGTTCCAGGAGCTCTCAGCATCCTCCATACCGATCGAACGGTTGGAATTTGACCGAATCCACAGGGCCCTTACCCGTCGCCAGCAAGACGGTCCCCCTCGGGACATCATTGTTAAAATGCACTTTTTCCGCACGAAAGAGCAGCTGCTTGCCGCTGCTCGCAATAAAGACGCTCTCCTGTTCCAGGGTCATAACTACCAGCTTTTTTCAGACCTGGCCCCTCTCACTATTGCGAAACGACGTGCCATGAAACCGCAGTTGCAGGTGCTTGTGCAAAACCCAATTGAAATACACCTGGCGCTTTCCCTTTGCCCTGTAATTTACTTATCAAGGACAACAGCATTCATGCACTTCACCAGAATCCCTCTTGGAATCCCTCCATCTGGCTGCCCCGGCACAAACTTCAGAGACTAACCTACCCCGCACCCCGGCTCGTAATGCTGCTCATCCATACTCGGCCACCCCACAGAGGCCCCAGCCGGGTCCATCTTCTGTTCGAAAGGGAACCCCTGCTCGTACACCTAAAACTGGTGTGCCTGATCGTCAGCTTCACTCACCTCGTTGAGTCTGTTTGCTTAACTTTCTCTTTGCACGTTTCTTAGTTCTCCCCTGACGTCGTAGATTGCCTCTTTTTTCAGAGATGATTGAACCGTTTGGATCCTTCGTTTTCCACCGATCTACCCATGAATGATCCTTCATTAGAGGCATTCAGGGACTGCCTGCCCTAATTTTCTCTGACCCTTGAGGAGAAGATTGCTGCAACCCCTCATCATCCCTAGAGGTTGCTCAGGTCCGGATCCACCCTATGCCAAAGTTTACTTTCCATTTTGTTTGTTTTCCCTGGCTTATTCTTTAATGCTGTTGGCTCAGACAGTTTGTGTAGGTTTGTTCCCCCTTTCCCCGATTCACCCGGTGCAGATGATTCTTTATGCACTGCTGGGTTGACCTGCCTGTATCTCTTCGGGTGCTGGCGGATGTTGACCTATGTTTTTATATACTGTGCTGGTGGCTTTCAGTTATAATCTCAAACACACAGGTGGGATATCATTACAACTTTGTCATTATGTGCACTTTTGTGTCCTGTCCCTTTAAAGATCCCTTTCCCTTTCCCTCCCTTCATGGTCCTTTTCCTTTCCCTCTCCTTCCCCCCCCCCATCCCCAACCCCTTTCACCTTGTGTTTTCTCTGTCTGTCATCCCCACCTCTCCCCTGGTCTTTGTCTCACCTTCCCCCGTCCCGTCCCCTCCCACCTTCATGCACACCCCCCCCCTGTTTATATTTTTGTACATTGTTTCCCTGGTCTCTTGAGCGACTCCCCTGATGGGGTCTCCCTTGAGACAATGGAAAGGTTAGGCTGATGAAATCAGTCTTGTTAATTTTGATGTTGCCAGTGTTTATATTTTTGTTTTGCTTGCAATAATCCTTCCAGGTACAAGCTTTTTTGTTCGACTGTCTTTCTATTGCAAACTGTCTTGTATAATGTGTTACGTATACCCCGTTTGTGACCCATCCACCCATCCACGGGCTAGCTGGCTGGCTCCTGTGTTGGTGTACTATTTGGTCAGGCGATAGAGTTAAACTCTTCTCCCTTTCTATGACCATTTACTTGCCCTACATGATTACTCTTGTTTTCCGTTTTCTCCTTTTTTTCTTTTTTTCGTTTCTCTTTTTCCTTCTCTTCTCCTAGGTCGGCTGGGTCACATGGCCCTGAAGGTTTCATCTCATCACCCCACAATCGATCCCAGATGGCTCCCTTGAATGTGCTTTCGTTAAACGTTAAAGGTCTCAACTCGCCCAATAAGAGAGTCAAGGCCTTCCAAACATTTGCAACCTTGAAAGCAGGCATAGTAGCTCTTCAAGAAAGACATTTCTCTGCTCACTCTACCCCCAAATTTTTTAGTTCCTGATACCCTCAGGTGTTCACTGCATCAGCCCCCACGAAACACCGTGGAGTCCTGATTGCTCTGCATCACACTCTCCCTTTTACCGTAACCTCTGAGATTAAGGACCCAGAGGGTCGTTATATCATACTAGTTGGCCTTCTTCAGGATGTTGAGACAACCCTTGTTTCCTATTTCGCCCCAAACACGAACCCGAATCCCTTCTTTTCACACTTATTACAGGTACTGCGCTCTCACTGTAGAGGGACGCTGTTTTTATGTGGAGACTCCAACTCCGTCCTACAACCACATATAGATAAATCGCCTTATGCTCCTGACCAATATTCCCCCTCCATACATTTCCGGAAACTCTTGCAACAAGCTTCCTTGCTTGACACCTGGCGGGAGTGCAACCCAACTAAGAAAAATTATACCTTCTATTCATACCCACATAAATCTTTTTCTAGAATTGATCATATCTTTATCTCGATCGCCTCCTCCCCCATATTACTTAACTCTGTTATCCAGCCTATCTCCTGGTCCGACCACTGTGCAGTGCTTGCCACCGTTTCTTCCCTAATCCCTATGTCCAAAGACCGTACCTGGTGTATAAACGAAGAGCATCTCACCAACCAGTCCTACTGCTTCGATATCCAAATTGCTCTAGCAGAATATTTGAAACATAACACTACCCCTGACATTTCCCCTGTGCTTCTCTGGGAGGCCCATAAACCAGTAATCAGGGGTAAATGCATTTCAGTATCCACCCATCTGAACCGTGATAGGAAAACTAGGCTAGCGGAGCTGGAATCAGATTTCCATCACTGTTCCCTCCAATTTCAGTCCTCCCCTACTGAGACGCATAGGATACTGATGGAAAAGTCTAGGACGGAACTTGATCTAGCTTTGGCTGAATCAGCTGACAAGGCCATTCATAGATCAAACCACACTATCTACACCAAAGCAAACAAACCGGATTCCTTTTTGGCCCTTCGTCTTCGTCGCCCGGAACGGAATCATGCCCCTATTAGACTACGTGTAGTCAAAAACACTTACACTAGTAATCCTGTGAAAGTCTTAGCTGAATTTCGAGAAAGGTTACAGGACCTTTACAAGGCCCAATCCACCTTCTCCCCCTCTACTGCAGATGCACTACTCCAAGATATCCCTCTTCCCACTTTATCAAATTCTGATCGTGAGTGCCTTGAGAGACCCATTACGACTGACGAGGTCCTCGCTGCTATCAAGACTCATAAACGACCGGGTCCTGATGGGCTCTCGGGCACCTACTTTAAGAAATTTGCTGGTACCCTCGCCCCGCTCCTTGCTAACTATTTTAATGCCTTGCTTCAACATCACTCCTTTGGGTGGGATACATTGACAGCTATAATAGCCATGATCCCTAAACCCAACGTAGATGACTCCCTTTGGTCGAACTTTCGACCTATCTCATTACTCAATCTTGACATTAAGCTACTGGCCAAAGTAATGGCCTTACGCCTTAACCCCATCATTGGGGGATTAATTCATAAAGACCAGGTGGGTTTTATACCACGCCGACAGGCCAGTGATAATATTAGAAGAGTTGTCCTCCTACAACATCTAGCCAGAACGCGCAGGATCCCTATGCATTTGCTATCCCTTGACATCAGGAAGGCCTTTGATACGGTCTCCTGGCCCTACCTAAACTATATCCTTGCTCGCTGGGGTTTCGGACCACACTTTTTACAGTGGGTGAACTCCCTTTACAATCAATATTAAATACTCTGGTTTCCGCTCAGAGTTTTCCGATAGGTAGGGGTACTAGACAGGGGTGTCCCCTATCCCCCTTAATATTTGCTCTGGCAATAGAACCCCTGGCGGCCTTGATTAGGGCTAGCCCTGATGTCAAGGGATTAGAGGTGGCTTCTACCTCCCACAAAATCTGTTTGCAGATGATGCGCTTTTGTTTGTCACCCCCCCCCCCCGTACGTCTCTCCCAAACCTCATACGAATTTTGGAACGATTTGCTAATGTCTCTGGTCTAGAAGTGAACAATTCTAAGTCTCAAGCTCTCAATGTATCTCTTGGAGGCCGCTCTGTGTTTCTTGGTTAGGACGTGTGGCAGCCGTTTAGATGTCCCTACTTCCAAAACTGTTATATTTGTATAGAGTTCTCCCGATTTCGGTCCCCTCCTATTTTCCTATTTTAGAGTCTCTAGATCTATCCTCCTTCGAAACAAACTTAGTGGGGGCCTGGGTATTCCCAACTTTGCCCGTTATTACCAGGCCGCACAACTTGCTCAAATCACGTTATATCACGCCTTGTCGGAAAAACACCCATATGGGTTAGTTTGGAAGCCGTGGATATTTTTCCCTTGTTAGTCTCCAACCTCCTCTGATTGCCTCCGTTGGCCCGTAGCCCTATATTTAATCCGGGGGCGCGCCACTCACTTAGGCTTTCGGATAGCTTGCGTGTTCGTTTTCGGTTGTTGTCCACCCATAACCCGCTGCTCTCCTTTTTCCTTCCAATTCTGGCTCCGGGCAGGAATACACAGGATAGGAGATCTTGTTACCGACACCTCTCTCAAATCCTTTTCGGATCTACAGACCCAGGTTAAGCTTCCCTCTAGCGAGTGTTTTCGTTACTTACAGATAGCTCATTTTGTTCGTTCGGTTATAGGTGATTGCTCTTCTCTGGACGTTATGTCCTTTTATGAAAATATCTGTCGATCTGACCCCCATGCCCCTGGTATTATCTCCCAAATGTATAGTCACTTCACCACCTCCTCTACTGATCTTCCTCTCTATGCTGCACAGTGGTCCAAGGACCTCCAGATTACGTTGGATAAGGAGGATTGGACTGGTATCTGGGACCGTACAAAATCTTCTTCTCAGAACATTGTGGCCCTCGAGGCCAACTATAAGGTCCTGATGCGGTGGTACCTGGTCCCCGCTAGGATCTCCAAATTTTTACCATCCTACCCAGCTGTATGTTTCCGGGGATGTGGCGGGAGAGGTACACATGAACATATCTGGTGGTCCTGTCCGATAGTACAACGGTTTTGGGTAACTATATTTCAAATGGCCTCCACTTTATTAAATGACGAATTCCTACCTGAATCATATACAGCAGGATTACACTAGAGCCCAAGTTAGACTTTTACTCCAACTGACCACTGCTGCCAAACAGTCTATAGCTAGGGCTTGGAAGACCCCCAGTATACACATTGCGGAAGTTAAGAACAGGGTGACCCAGGCGATGATCCACAGTAAGAGAGAGGCTACGATCTTAGACCAGATGGCCCAACACGATAAAACCTGGACCCCCCGGGTGGAACATTTTCTTCCCTCGGGGTTTGACATGGCCTCGCTGATAACATAAAAGTTTGAAACTAACCATGCTTTAAAATACTTAATCCCGCTGGGGTCCGTGTGGCCCTGCCGACACTCTCTCTACCCTTTCCTATTCTCTCCTGTTTTCCTCCTCTCTTATACTCTTTTTTTCCTTTTCCTCTCTCATTCTCCTCTTCTGTTTTTTTTTTGTTTTATTTGAAATGTCCTGAATGACTCCTAACAGGCAAGGCTATTGCCTAGATTTAGTTTTCGTTATATCTCCGTACGGAGTACTCTTTTGAAATGTATACTGTTAACGGTATGGGACCTCCCCCCCCCTCCTTTCCCTTTTTTTTATTGTTACTCCCTTTATTGGTCCCCCGTTGAGGGACCTATGGTCCTTATATCTCTCTCTGATGTTTTTGACATTCTTGGTCTTGGACGTTAAATGTCTGTGTTTAGTATACTTTATTATTTTTTGTTATTGTGTTTTCATTTGACTCACCAGGATTTTACCAGAATGTGCCCATTCGTGTGACAAACTGGAAATGTCTGTTATTGTACTCTGTGTTTTGATCCTCAATAAAAAATTTGAAAATAAAATTCCTGTCTGTACAGGTAAGGGTTCAACTTCTTAAGGGCCCAAACCAAGGCCAAACACTCCTTCTCCACTGCCGCATAGCTCACTACCCGGGGGAGTAGTTTTCTGCTCAGGTATGCGACAGGGTGTTCTCCTCTATCCTCTCCGATTTGGCTCAGCACTGCCCCTAGTCCAAACATGGAAGCATCTGGGTCTCAGCAGCAAGCGGGCCGGTTCCAGCATCACGGGCCTGGGCACAGGTAGTCACTGGGTTGGCTTCATCAGGGCCCATCGGGGCGTAAGCAGAAACAAGGGGGGCCAAATCATTCCCCAGTAGTACATCTGCTGGCAAATATTTCATCACCCCCACCTTCACGTGTCCTGAACCAACCCCCCAATCCAAGTGAACACGGGCAGACGGAAGACGGTGCCTTCCGCCACTCTTACAGCTACCGTGTCTCCGGTGTGCTGGCTTCTGGGATGAGGTTCTTCTGTAGCAGGGTCATGGTGGCCCCAGTTTCACGTAGCCCATTGGCTACCTTTCCAGTCTGCCTGTGTTGCTGCCGGTTGTCCTGGTTAGCTGCTTGTACTGGATCAGCCTCGTGCAGGACGCCCCAATGTTCTTCCTCCTCAACGCAGTGGGATGGGTGTGTGGGGGTTTCCCCTTGCAGGCTGTCTCCATGACTGTGACTGCCTGGCTGGATTCAAGGGACAGTCTGACTTTTTGTGTCCTAGCTGTTTACACCCAAAACACTTGATGGGTTGTGAGTAGCCCTGGGAGTTGAACCTGGTCTGCCGAGGATAAGTGGCCGCTGGAGGTGGTGCTGTAGTGTGGTACGACTGGGGTTGGTAGGCAATAGCCGGAGGGGGTGCCGCTCATCGATAATCCACCCGAGTTGTTGTCTTGACCCCAGAGTTATCCCATTTGCGGGCGTCTGTGTATTCGTCCGCCAGGCGAGCTGCTTCAGGCAAGGAGGAAGGTTTTCGGTCCCGGACCCACTCTCTGACTTCCAGGGACAGTGTGTCAAAGAAGTGCTCCAGCAGGAACACCTGCAGCACCTCTTCCCCAGATTCTGCTTGGCATCCATCGACCCAGTGGGATGCTGTGCGGTGTAGGCGGCATGCCCACTCTGTATATGAGTCTCCAGTCTGCTTGCTCGTCTCTCGAAATGCCTCTGGTGTGACGGCATACCTGGCCAAAAGTGCTTCTTTTACTAGTCCATAGTTCATAATATCCTTGTCTGGGATGGTCCTGAACGCTTCACTGGCCCGGCTGGACAATTTACCAGACAAAATGGTAACCCCTTCCTCTGTGGGCACCCGGTGTAGGGCACATTGCCGTTCAAAATCAGCAAGGTACCCATCAATCTCCCCTTCAGTTTCAATGAAGTTCTTAAAAGCAGCAAAATGTATTTGTTTCCTTTCAGCTGGTGCTGCTGTGACTTCTGCTGCTGCAGAACCTCTTTGCCGTAGCCAATTTGCATCCACAGCCACTATAACTCGGTCTATGGTCTCCGGTGGAGGGTTAGGACCATAGTGTGCCAGTCTTGTGTTAACAGCCCGATCAAAACTTGCTTCTTCGGGTGTCCTGTCTGTTACGCTGGGCCTTTCCGTTATGTTGGGTCTTTCAGCTCCATCCATTTGGACAAGTTTTGTGATCATGTCCATCTTCTTACGGTTGCTGGCCGGTCTTCCCCGGCTCTCCAGTAAGTCCTTGAGGGTGGAGCGCTTCAGCCGTGCATACTGACACTCCATTGTCCTGTGTCCTTGTAGCTGTTCTTCTGGCGATGGAATTATCCCGCTGCTAGCCACCAATTGTAACGGTCACCACCGTTTACGACCTTCCATCCCATCCAAGACAGCTTATTGACGCTCCAAACCAACAGGACCCGATCCATCCCATTTCCCAGAATAAGATGAGACACAGCTCTGTGCTTTCTGGTTTCACATGCAAGAATGCTTTAATGGTTTCTTCTCAGCTTTTTATGCAGTTACAAGCAGGTGACAGTAATCAAAGGGACAATGAAATCTCCACCCCCCTTCACACCATGGGGCTTCAATCACATACTTTTATCAATAGAATTCACACAAAATACCATCACACAATGAGTTCCCTTCAATCCACATCTTTAGACAGACGGCCTGTCTCCGACAGACAGGTAGTCACACCTGGGCATCAATAGGCTTTAAACCGTGTTATCACACAATGGAAAGGTCTAGGAGCAGACCTGAATTAACACCTTTACACAATGGACAATGAAATGTCTAGGAGTAGATGCAATTAACACCTTTGAAAAGAATGTGTCCCCACATTGAATAAGCCAACAACTTGTGATATCTCAAGACATCCTGCAAACATGAATTATTATTAATGTCCCATCTCATGTAATACATGAATTATGATTCACTTGCCACCCCATCTCCTGGCTCAATCTGTGCCCAAAAGTCACTCCTGTTACAAGGCCCTTGTCCCCATCAACATGGGGACATAGTGCTTTGAGGGGTCACAGACCCCCAAAGCATCCTCCCCATGTTGAGGGCATGTGGCCTGGTAAGGTTCAGGAGGTGGGGGAGCTCTCTCGCCCCCTCTTTTTCTGTGGCCTGCCAGGTTTGCGTGGGTCTGGTATGTTTTTTGGGGGGGGAACTCCACGCCATATTTTTTTTAATTTGGCGCAGAGTTCCCCTTAAAATCCATACCAGACCTGAAGGGTTTGGTATGGATATTTGGGGGAACCCACACACAGTTATTATTTTTTTTTATTTGAAGCAGGGTACCCCTTAATATGCATACTAGACCTGAAGGGCCTGGTAATTGAATTTGGGGGGACCCCCACTCATTTTTTTTTTTTTATCAATGACTTTCAATTACTGTTCTCTGTATTGCCAGGAGCCGACAATTCATTACAGCCGCGAGTACTTTTAAATTACTTTTTTTCCTTCAGAAATGACATTTGTGCAGGGACACGGGAAACAAGCGCTACTTTACAGGCATACTGTACATACCCCCCCCCCCAGTACAAAATGTAAAGGAATATTTCACTTTTATTGTTTCACATTAAGCATTAATAAAATCACTGCTCCCGAAAAAATGGCAGTTTTTATAACTTTTTTTTGCATTGATACATGTCCCCTGGGGAAGAACCCGGGTCCCCAAACACTTTTTATGAAATAACTTGCATATAAGCCTTTAAAATTAGCACTTAAGATTTTTCATGTTCGTGTCCCATAGACTTTAACGGTGTTCGGATATTTGAACAAATTTATTGCCTGTTCGCATGTTCTGATGCAAACCGAACTGGGGGGTCTTCGGCTTATCCCTACAGGACACTGCATCTCACAGATCTGTTTCCACCAGACCTTCGAAAAAGTATTCTAGATCCCATAGTTTAAGATACTCAAAACTCAGTGAGCGACTTATTAATGCCAGCGCTGAAGTGGAAGCCAGCAAGGTGCAGATGGCATATGCAGAAGCTCAGACAGCACGTCAAAGAGCAGAGTTGGAAGCTCAGACAGCACGTCAAAGAGTACCAGTCTTCAGGGCAACTATAGAAACCGTAGAGGCCCAGTATCCCTGAAAAAGACTGACATCCTTCCCACTCCTACCACAGTTGTGGCCATGAACAAACAGAGTAGGAGGATTGAAAACCCTAACAGGGAGTGTCCCATACGCAAGAAGCCACACCCCCTCAAATGTATCGGCTTTAGGAAAAAGTCTCTTGAAGAGCGTAAGGAGCTTTTAAAGATATTTAGGGTATGTTTCAGGTGCTGCGCTTCTACAGAACATTTTGCAAGGGACTGTAAGACCTCGTACACACGATAGGTTAACCAGAGGACAACGGTCTGATGGACCGTTTTCATCGGTCAAAACCGATCGTGTGTGGGCCCCATAGGTTATTTAACCATCGGTTAAAAAAAAGCCAACTTGCTTTAAATTTAACCTATGGATTCCTAACCGATAGGTCAAAACCGATCGTTAGTAGGCATGACCATCGGTTAAAAATCCATGCATGCTCAGAATCAAGTCGACGCATGCTTGGAAGCATTGAACTTCATTTTTTTCAGCACGTCGTTGTGTTTTACTTCATCGCGTTCTGACACGATCGGTTATTTAACCGAAGGTGTGTGGGCGCGATGGACCATCAGTCAGCTTCATCGGTTAACCTATGACAACGGTCCTTCAGACTGTTCTCATCAGATGGACTGATCGTTTGTACGAGGCTTAATGTGTCAATCAAGTGCATAGAGTGTGGCTCTGAAGAACATGTGCAAGTCCTCCATCCGCTTGAGCCCAGTTCCCGCAAAACCTGCTAATTCTCCTCTCAGGTTAACACATGGCGGGGAGAATACAGACCAAGGCCCGGATTCACGTAGATCGGAACATAGTTATGCCGGCGTAGTGTATCGAAATATACGCTACACCGACGTAACGCAGAGCGGCGAGCACAGTATTCACAAAGCACTTGCTCCCAACGTTGCGCCGGCGTAAGGTAAATTCCTCGGCGTAAGCCCGTCTAATTCAAAGTACAATGTACCACATTGTATTCTGAGCTCAAAGGGTTAATTGGACAAGTCTCTTTGCTGAATGCTAATGTTCCCTTCGCATAGCTAATGAACTCTCTCTTGTGTAGGTAACAGCCCCCCTGTGAGGTGTATGCTGATGGGGATTATGTGTGAGTGATAATTGTTTTAAAGGTTAATTGAATTCTATTGAGAAAGGAATGTGCCTGGTCAGGAAATGTTAAGTGGTTGCGGTGCCGAAGTGTCTAGAGACTGGTCAAGTGATTAATTCAAGGAGATGTCATTGTTTCAGGGGGTCTGTGTTGAAGCCCCCTACTGGGTGAAGGGGGGGGGCGGAAACTGTCATTGTTCTTGTAACAGTTGTAAGCAGATATAAGCAGGTGAAATATGCCAAATAAAGTCAGTCTGCTTGACCCTTCAAACGTAGCCCGTCTCGTTTCTTGGAAGGGCGTTCGATGGGATATACCGGCGGTACCTGCATATCATAACTTGTCAGCAAAAAGGACGTCTCCAACGGCCGATACCCCTCACTACCAGTGGGTAGCCTCTACATTGGTTGGCAGCGGTGGGATGGTCCTTTTATCCAAAGAACAAGTTCTGAATGGAGTCGCAGTACGCCAGGCTGAAAAGATCCACACTAAAAGATCTATTGGAGATTCGTGGTAGGAGCGCCAGCAACAGACCACGGAGGGAGCTGATAGCTGAACTGCTGGAGCTGGACGAAATGGATGGATCCATGGAAGGAACTGAGCCCCTTGCACCGGTCAGCGAGGAAGATGTAATTACTGGGATTGTACAGCGGAGATTATCCTTGTATCCAGAAACGTCCGTGGAACTAATCAACCAGCTGTTCCGGGAAGCAAGGGAAGAGATACAAACGAAGAGGGGACAAGAACTGGAACTGGTAAGAGCGAGACAGCCCATTACACCTGCAGTTCCTACCCCCCCACCTGCTGCTACAGGAAAGAAAATACCGTTCACTGCATTTAAAGCTTTTGTAGAAAGTGAGGAGGAAATAGATGGATATTTGGCGGACTTTGAGAGGCAGTGCTCACTACACCAGGTACCACCAGACCAATGGGTCACTATTTTGTCGGGGAAATTGTCGGGCAAAGCCAATGAAGCCTTTCGGGCTCTCGCTCCAGAGGATATTTTACAATACCAGCAAGTTAAAAAGGCGCTGCTAACCCGATACGCCGTAACTCCAGAAGCCTACCGCCGTCGCTTCCGGGAGTCCAAGAAGAAGGCTGTGGACTCCCACATGGAATGGGCAAACCAGTTGCAAAGGGTGGCATCCCATTGGGTCCAAGGGTGCAAGGCCAACACCGGGGAGGAATTATTACAGCTGTTCCTAATGGAACATTTCTTCCAAGACCTGGCCGCAGACATACATGACTGGATACGAGATCGCCGTCCCGCTAACTTAAACGAGGCGGCTCGGCTAGCAGATGAGTACGCGGAGACAAGGAAAGTAAGCCAGAGTACTACACGGCTGGCTCATAAGGTGAAACCACGTACTCCAACCGTCACCCCACGCCCAGAGTTTCGGGCTCCAGTCCCACCAGGACCACCACGTCCTCAGGGGCCTAACAACTACCCCCGGGATTCGTCTAGGGTGACGTGCCATCACTGCAGCAACACGGGACATATTGCTCGTTATTGCCCTCTAAGAGCTACAAATAACAACTGGAGACGTACAACACCCAACACAGAAGTCACTCCATCACGTCCCTCTGCGGCCCACTGCCTGGAGACCGAGGGGGGCCCGGAGGAATGTCTGGGAATTTTGTATGAGGCAGACCCAATACAAGCTGCCTCTCCAGATAACCGTCAGCATCACCGTCAGGAGGTACGGGTGAATGGACAAGTAGCACAAGGCTTAAGAGATACCGGGGCCACTATCACTCTGGTTTAAAAACATCTGGTAAAGCCAGAGAACGTCTCCACTCGTACAGTTGCCGTCCGGGTCGCAGGGGGCGCTGTATTCCGCTTACCCACCACCCGGGTGCACTTAGACTGGGGAGTCGGGTCAGGAAAGACCACCGTTGGTATCATGGACAACCTACCGGCCGAGGTGCTGGGCAACGACATTGGCCCTCTGACTTCGGCGTATCTACCTACACCTGATGCAGCTTGCCCCGTGACCACCCGCTCACAGACCCGTATCACAGATGATCCTACAACAGGCCAGGAGACCCAGGTAAGCCAAGAACCGACATGTAACCCCACTACGGTAGAGAGACCCATAGCTTGGGACACCCCAGAGGAATTTGGGAGGGAAACTAGGGAGGACTCCACCCTTCAAAAGTATCGAGAATTAGCAGACAGTAGAGGGGATGAGCGGGAACGTTTTATATGGGAGGGTGACAGGTTATACAGATTGACTGAAGGCAGAAAGAGAGGCGGTGTCCCTTCGCAAAAGCGCCAACTAGTGGTACCCAGAAAGTACCGGTTGGAACTTCTCCGAATCGGCCACGACATTCCGTTGGCAGGGCACCTAGGGGGTAACCGCACCACCTACAGGATCACCCAGACTTTCTTTTGGCCCGGGGATCTCGAAGGATGTGCGACGTTACTGCAGCACCTGTGACGTATGCCAACGGGTAGGAAAAAGAGGGGACCACCCTAAGGCTCGACTGTCACCTATGCCCGTGATCGAGGAACCGTTTAGCAGGGTAGCAGTCGACCTAGTGGGACCTCTACCTAACCCCAGTCCCTCAGGTAAGAAATACATTCTTACCGTAGTAGACTATGCTACCCGCTACCCGGAGGCCGTCGCTCTGACGAATATTCAGGCGGACACTGTTGCCAGTGCGCTCGTCGGGATATTCACCCGAGTGGGGTTCCCTCAGGAAATCCTGTCCGACCGAGGTACCCAGTTTACTGCAGACCTAACCCAACAGTTATGGAAGGTCTGCGGTATTAAGACCCTGCTTAGTTCACCGTACCACCCTCAGACCAACGGTCTCTGTGAATGCTTTAATGGTACCCTCAAGCAATTGCTGCGGACCTTTACGGCGGAATACAGAGACTGGGAGCGATTTTTGCCGCACCTCTTGTTTGCCTATCGAGAGGTACCGCAGGAATCCACAGGGTTCTCCCCCTTCGAGCTGCTCTATGGACGGAGAGTGCGAGGCCCCCTTGACCTCATCCGGGAGCACTGGGAGGGCGAGACAGAACATGAAGGTGTCCCCATTGTGCCATATGTGCTGGAAATGCGGGACCGCATGGAACAGTTGGTCCCGTGCCATCCGAGCTATCTCCAAACGGCCCAGGGACGACAGAAACACTGGTACGACCAGGGCGCCCGTCAGAGAACGTTTCAAGTGGGCCAGAAGGTGCTGGTGCTTAGGCCTGTCAAAGGGAATAAGCTCCAGACCTCATGGCAGGGCCCTTACAAAGTGGTAGCGCAAGTCTGCGATACTACATATGTAATCGCCAGCAGCCAAGATGAAAGGGTCCAGAAGTCCTTTCATGTAAACTTATTAAAAGAGTATCAAGAAAGACCAGAGGATGTAGCAGCCATATGTATCCCAGCCACTGAAGACCCTGACAGCTTACCCATCCCAGATCTATTAGCAGATTCGGAACCTAAAACTCTGCTCAATACGATACAGCTAGGGGAGCGGTTACCTCCCGCAGAAAAGGGACAGATGCGACAATTGATAACTGAGAAAGGACTGACATTTTCCCAGGAGCCCGGGTACACTCTCTTAGCGACTCACTACGTAGAGACCCCAGGACAAAACCCGCTCAGACAGACTCCCTACAGAATCCCTGAGGCAGTAAAAGAGGAGATGAGGAAGGAAATACAAGAAATGTTAAGACTGGGGATCATAGAACCATCTGACAGCCCCTGGGCCTCGCCCGTTGTCCTAGTACCCAAAAAGGACGGAACAACCCGATTCTGTGTCGATTACCGACGCCTCAATGACAAAACCGTGACAGATGCCTACCCCATGCCCCGAGTAGACGAGCTATTAGATCGTTTTGCCAGGGGACGTTATCTGACCACAATCGATCTGTGCAAAGGGTATTGGCAGATTCCCCTGTCCAAGGAGGCTATCCCTAAGTCAGCATTTGTCACCCCATTTGGCTTATTCCAGTTCAAGGTCATGCCATTTGGGATGAAGAACGCCCCAGCCACATTTCAGCGCTTAGTGGACCGCCTCCTTGATGGCTTCCAGGATTTCGCTTGCGCGTACCTGGATGACATTGCGATCTATAGTGAGACTTGGGGGGAACACTTGAGGCATGTTGAGGCTGTACTGGATCAGATTAGGGCCGCGGGCCTAACCCTGAAACCAGAAAAATGTAATTTCGGGATGGCAGAAGTCCAGTACTTGGGACACAGAGTGGGGTGTGGGAAACAACGACCAGAACCCGCTAAGGTTGAGGCTGTAGCCAATTGGCCAACACCCCACACTAAGACCCAGGTACTGGCATTTCTAGGGACAGCGGGGTATTACAGAAAATTTGTCCCTGACTACAGTACCATTGCCAAACCCCTGACGAATTTGACCAAAAAGAATTTGCCTAGAGTAGTCCTGTGGTCTCCCGCCTGTGAAACCGCATTCCAAACCTTGAAACAAGCATTGATCAACGCACCTGTTCTATCTGCCCCCGTCCCTAACAAAAGATTTGTCGTTCATACAGATGCATCCATGTACAGACTGGGGGCAGTTCTAAGCCAGATCGGGGAGGATGAAGGAGAACACCCTGTCGCGTACCTGAGTAGAAAACTATTACCCAGGGAAGTGAGCTACGCGGCCGTGGAAAAGGAATGTTTAGCCCTGGTTTGGGCTTTAAAGAAGCACACACCCTACCTGTATGGTCAGGAATTCACCCTGATCACGGACCATAACCCCCTAGTATGGCTGAACCGGGTAGCCGGAGATAATGGGCGCCTGCTAAGATGGAGCTTGGCCCTACAACCCTACAATTTTTCTATCCAATACCGTCCTGGCAGATTCAATGGGAATGCCGACGAACTGTCCAGGCAAACTGAACTTTTACCCTAACAGCAGACCGGACATCCCCAAGTTGATCCGAAAAAGATCAATCCGGGTCTGCCAGAGTGTTCCACAAAAGGGGAGTAGTGTAACGGACATATGCATGCTGCCGGGACAGTTATAATCTTCATGCAGGAAGGACTACAAGGAACTGCATGGCTTGTCACAATTGGATGTACCACATTGTATTCTGAGCTCAAAGGGTTAATTGGACAAGTCTCTTTCATTGCTGAATGCTAATGTTCCCTTCGCATAGCTAATGAACTCTCTCTTGTGTAGGTAACAGCCCCCCTGTGAGGTGTATGCTGATGGGGATTATGTGTGAGTGATAATTGTTTTAAAGGTTAATTGAATTCTATTGAGAAAGGAATGTGCCTGGCCAGGAAATGTTAAGTGGTTGCGGTGCCGAAGTGTCTAGAGACTGGTCAAGTGATTAATTCAAGGAGATGTCATTGTTTCAGGGGGTCTGTGTTAAAGCCCCCTACTGGGTGAAGGGGGGGGGCGGAAACTGTCATTGTTCTTGTAACAGTTGTAAGCAGATATAAGCAGGTGAAATATGCCAAATAAAGTCAGTCTGCTTGACCCTTCAAACGTAGCCCGTCTCGTTTCTTGGAAGGGCGTTCGATGGGATATACCGGCGGTACCTGCATATCATAACTTGTCAGCAAAAAGGACGTCTCCAACGGCCGATACCCCTCACTACCAGTGGGTAGCCGTTACAGGCGTGATACATTTAAATGAACCGTGACCCCATGCAAATGATGGGCCGAACGAACGGCGCATGCGCCGTCCCGTGGACGCATCCCAGTGCGCATGCTCAGAATCACATCTAAAATACTCCCTAAGATACGTCGAATCACTGCCTACGACGTGACGTAACCTACGCCGAGCCCTATTCACGTACTACTACGTGAACGGCGTAAAATATGACGGCTGTTCCCTGGTCCATACCTTAACATGACTTACGTAAACAGCGTATATTAATGCGCCGGGCGCAAGTACGTTCGTGAATCGGCGTATCTCACTCATTTGCATATGGGAATCTAAATTCCCATATGCCTCCAGTGTTAATATGCGCCCAAGATACGCCGGCAAGTTACGTTGGCCGTAAGAAGCCTATTTTCAAGCGTATCTAGTTCTATAGGCACAGCGCACAGATATGACGGCGCATCGTTACACTTACGCGGCGTATATCGAGATACGTCAGCGTAAGTGCTACGTGAATTCGGGCCCAAGTGCCTAATTCTACCATAATTTCTTCATCCTGCACTGAAGTTGGTGGACGAGCGGATCACTTAGCTCCTCCCCCCCCCCGCACGAAGAAGATGCCAGGACATCGTCCCGGGTAGGGTCGGGGGTGGAGAATCAGGACCTATGGGCCGGGCTGTGGGATTTGGTTTGAGCCCAGGAGCAGCTCTGCGGTGTCTTCTGCGGTGGCCTGGGTTCCACAGGTCCCCTCGGGCGGTTGTGGCATCAGTGGTGCCCGCTGTGACATTGGTGGCTTCAAGCGGGCTGGCCGCTGAAGTGGCAGTACAGGATGTGGTTGCGCCATCCGGTGGGACAGACGGGTCCTTGACTTCGAATGTTCAGGAGACGGCAGGGGAAAAGAAAAAGGAGGTGGTCAGGCTGGCGGATGCAGCGACGAGTGAGATGTACATCTGTTTTGAGGTCCCTTTTGGGAGCGCATCTCAAGGCGGAAGTGAGAGAGAAGATCTGGAAGGGTGAGTATGTGGAGATTTTCACATTGCTGCCCCTGGAGAAGTTCAATCTGGACAGATTGAAGCCAGAAGAGAGCAAGAAGGAGGATGAAGAAAAGCGGCGCTATCGTTTGATTCCCTGCACATTCACCAACTGGTTGCAGGCTTTTGCGATCATGGCATGTGTGATCGGCGAGAAGGCCCCCGAACACTGTTCGGGCTTGTTCATTTATTTGGAGGCCATTAGTGAGGCGCATCGGACGTATGGGGGAGTAGCGTGGCTACGTTACGATGAGCAGTTCCGGCAAAGGATGGCCATTAGACCTACACTGCGCTGGGACCATAAGGACATCAACTTGTGGATGAAGCTTATGACGGCTATGCGGGCTCCCAGTCAGTTTTTTCAGGGGGGAGTTGGAGGTACCTCGGCCTCAGGACAACCGACCAAAAAACGTTGGGGCTATTGCTGGCAATTCAACGACAGCACGTGCAAGTATGGCACAAACTGCCGTTTCAAGCACATGTGTTCAGGGTGTGGGGGTGCCCAATCCCTGTCTAAGTGCTTTAAGCGAGGAAAGGGGTGTCCCGGAGAGCCTGCGGGTAAAGGGGTCGACTCCGGTATGGGTGGAAAGGATGCTTCCCTTTCTCAATAGGTATCCTGACAGACGTGCCGCTAGGCTGCTGGAAGAGGGCTTTACTAGTGGTTTTAGAATTCCGTGTTTTCTCTGTCGTTCCCCCAGAGGCCAGGAACTTGCGGTCCGCCTTGTTGCATCCCTCTGTGGTTTCTGAGAAGCTGTCTAAGGAGGTGCATTTGGGGCAGATGGCCGGGCCTTTTGCAACGGTTCCACTTCAGGACTTGGTGGTTTCTCCCTTGGGGGTGGTACCTAAGAAGGAGCCGCACACGTTTTGCTTGATCCACCACCTTTCCTTTCCGAAAGGTGGACCGGTTAATGCCGCTATTGATCCGGAGGTGTGCACGGTGTTGTACACGTACTTTGACGCGGCTGTGTATTTAGACGATTTCTTGTGTGTGGGGCCCCCGGAGTCGAATGTATGCTCCGTCCTCTTAGGAACGTTGCAATACGTAGCGGACCGTTTTGGGGTCCATTTGGCACCTGAGAAGACAGAGGGCCCCAAGTCTTCCATTGTCTTTTTGGGCATTGTGTTGGATTCCGTGCGGTCAGTGAGCGAGGCTACATGGAATGCCTACTCTAAGGTATGGTGGGAGAGGCTAGCATTCGTGCACAGGCTGGGGATTTTACCGGCAAGGCAGGAGGCGGGCATCGCCGTAATTTATTTTCTTACTTTGAAGACGGAGCGGGGGGCCTCGGCAGTAGATCGGCTGTTGGCGGGTTTAGCTTTCCTTTTCAAATGGCACGGTGGCAGGGACTATACCAAGGACTTCTGGGTGTGGCAGGCGGTCAAGGGGTACAGAAGGGGTCGCAAGACTACGGATAGCCGCTGACCTGTTTCGTTTTTGGTGTTGCAGAACTTGTTTCAGCACTTGCATTCTGTGTGCAGTTCAGCATACGAGTGTGCACTTTTCCGGGCAGCGTTTGCGCTGGCCTTTTTCGTGTCGTTGAGGGTTGGCAAACTGGTCAGTTCTTCCAAGCAGGCTCAAGGAGGCTTGCTGGTGCAGGATGTGGAGTGTTCTGGGGACTCGGTTAGGATTTGGGTGCGCAGGTCCAAAACTGATCAAGGGAGCAAGGGCATGCGACTCTTGTTGTTTCGCATTCCTGGTGTGTCAATCTGTCCTGTATGGGCGGTGGAATCTTTCTATTCCGCGTCAAAAAATAAAAATTCGCCCTTGGGACTTTGAGTGAGGTGAGCACTATGGAGCCAATAAAATAACAGGAGTAATTACAGTATATATTTAATTCAAGTAAAAAGCAGTACATACATTAATGTCATGAACATGAGCACATTCATACAGAATACAAAAAATTGGTAAAATAATATTACAAGTAACTGTCCATATTAAAAAACGCACAAGCATGTGTATACCTGAAGCATTTTTGCGAGGCTTAGCTCGCTCTTCAGGGATAGATGCTCGTGGTATACCTAGAATGAAAGTTAAAGTATGTAGTATGATATGAAGGGCACAGGGTAAGGGGGGCCCTTGATGAGGAAAACCCAATACTCACCAATGGACATGGCCAAAGACCAGCGCATGTGAGACTCCCATTGCGGCGGCAGTGAGTGTCTTGCCAGGGAGCCGAGGCCAAACGAAGTCCCAACCGGGGCCAAACGGAAGGAAGGCACAGCGTGGATGGAATTTGTGTATCCCCAACAGTCTCAATAGGTCCAAAAGGAGTATTGGCTCTAAACATAAATATGTATGTTGGATAGTTAGTAATGAGGTAGGTAGGCGTATAAAAACGCATGTATATCTATATGTAGATGAAGGACCTGAGCGAAGAGTGGTGAAAGCATAGAGACTGAAGGGGAATAAGGTGGGGGATGCCAAGAACTAGCTAGTGTGATAAAAGAGGAAAAAAAAATCAGATAAGAAAGCAGAAAGAGAGGGAGAGTGTCATGAAGATAATGCCAGAAACAGGCGACTTAGATTTTGCGGTTCCCGATCACGGCTGCGATCACACATGCGTGTGCGTGCACGGGTGCACACGCCTATTGGAGCCAGGCAGGGTATTTAAGCCGGCCTCTCCCACACCATCCCTGCTGTCTGCTCTACAGCGTTGAGTATCTGAAACCTGATCTGAGACTTACCTGTGAAAGACCCGGCTTACCTGTGACTATTCCAGCCATCCGCCTGCACCTGATCCTTGGCCTGTTCTGACTACCCTTCTCTTTGCACCCCTGTACCTCGCTGTCCGCCCCGATATCTGACCTGGCCTGTCTGACCTTCTGTGCTGATCCAGCCTGCTCCAGTCTGCTGAACGATTCCAGTCTGTCCTAGTTCCAGTCCAGCTGAACGATTCCAGTCTGTCCTAGTTCCAGTCCAGCTGAACGATTCCAGTCTGTCCTAGTTCCAGTCCAGCTGAACGATTCCAGTTTGTCCTAGTTCCAGTCCAGCTGAACGATTCCAGTTTGTCCTAGTTCCAGTCCAGTTTGCTGAGCTGATCCGGTCTGCTAAGCTGATCCAGTCTATTGGACCTATTCTCTCTGCTGAGCTGATCCTGTCTGGTGTGGGTTTCCAGTCTGCTAAGCTGATCCAGTCTATTGGACCTATCCTGTCTGCTGAGCTGATCCAGTTCCGGTATTCCAGTTCCTGCAAGGAAGCTTCTACTAGACTGACCCACTACCTCTTCTTGTTGATCCTGCCAGGCACCTGTGCCACTCCTTACTCCTGTGCCTTCTGTTATCCTATCAGGGGGCCACGAGTGGGAGCCGTAAGGAAGGCCGACCTCTGCAATTCGGGCTCATCACCATCAGGTACGTGACAGTAGCAGACAGCCATGTCTGAGCCCGAGCAGAGAGTCTCCCCTATGGAAGAACTGTGTCAGCACCTGGCTGGTTTAACTGAAGCAGGTAAGAATCTTCAGCACGGCTACACCCAGCTAGAAGAACGGGTGCTGGTTCTGTCCAATCCCACTGGAGCCCAGGGATCTTCCCACGCATCCACCTCTTCTGCTAGGACAGGATCGACACCAACAGTGGTGATGCTTCCTCCAGGACCTAGGGTCCCCACACCTGAAAAGTTCTCTGGAAATCGAAGTAGCTTCAGGGCCTTTCGTAATTCCTGTGATCTGTTTTTCGCCCTTCAGCCACAAACCTTCTTTCTGGAAGTCACCAAGGTGGGCTTTGTGATCTCCTTACTTACTGGAGAACCCCAAACCTGTGCCCACTGCCTCCTAGAACGAAAGGATGAGTCTGTGACCAACCTTACCACCTTCTTTGATGCTATGGCACAGCTTTACGAAGACCCCCAGCTTTCAGCAACTGCAGAAGCTGCTTTACATACCCTTCAGCAGGGTCACAGGGCAGCAGAGGACTATGTCGCTGAGTTTAGGCGGTGGAGCGCAGATACAGACTGGAACGACGCTGCTCTTCGTCACCAGTTCCGCATGGGACTATCTGATCCTCTGAAAGATGAACTGGCTAGAGTTGGGGTACCACAGACTTTGAATGCGCTGATCGATTTAGCCATACAAATCGATCGACGCCTAAGAGAGCGAAGGGCTGAGAGAGCTACGGGGTTTTCTCGTCCAACCTGGATGCTTCCCAAGGCCCCAAGTCATCTACACCCAGTACCCATTGCATCACCAGCCCCTACAGCTGACACACCTGAGCCCATGCAGCTGGGCGTCCTTCGTCCTTCCCTTACTCCTGAAGAGCGTCAACGATGTCGTGTAAATAATCTGTGTCTGTACTGTGGTGGACCCGGCCACTACGTCAGGAACTGTCCTCTAAAGCTCCGTAAGTGTCTCTCCATGTCTCCTAGCTACACAGACTTTATTACCCAGCCTGCATCTCACCTTGCCCTTTCTGTGTCGTTCCAGCTTCCAGGAAAGACTCTGCTAACACCTGCCATTATTGACTCTGGGGCCCGTAGCTGTTTCATGGACTCATCTTTTGCTGCTAAACACCAAATTCCTCTCCTTCCCAAGACCCATGGACTTTCTGTTCATTTGGCTGACGGGTCTGCTATAAAATCAGGCCCTGTAGTTCTAGAGACTGCTCCGATACTTGCCGTTATCTCCAGTTCCCACCATGAACTTTTACGTATGGACATAATCTCCTCCCCAATATTTCCTGTAATCCTTGGCATGCCCTGGCTACAAATCCACAACCCTGCCATCAACTGGGCCACAGGGGAGGTTACCTTTTCTTCACCTTACTGCCAGCAGTTCTGGGGGCCCCAAGATCCTCATGGGCCGTCTACCTTGCTATGCCTGGAGTCTGAAGCTGAAATACGCCAGTCTATTCCCGAAGCCTACCATGATTTTCTGGACGTATTCAGTAAACAAAGGGCAGAGCCTCTACCACCCCATCGAGCCTACGACTGTCCTATTGAGCTGCTTCCTGGGGCCGAGATCCCTTTTGGTAGGATTTTCCCCTTGACAGAGGTAGAACAAGGGGCATTGAAGGAATACATAGATAAAAACCTAAAGAAGGGGTTTATTCGCCCGTCCACATCTCCAGAGGGCGCAGGCATCTTCTTTGTCGGGAAAAAGGACCATACCCTTCGACCTTGTGTCGACTACAGGGAATTAAACAAAATCACTGTAAAGAACCGTTATCCTCTTCCCCTGGTGCCAGAGTTATTCCAGAGGCTGGGGGCCGCCACGGTTTTCACCAAACTTGACCTCCGTGGTGCCTATAATCTGGTCCGCATCAGGGATGGGGACAAGTGGAAGACGGCCTTCCGTTCTCGATTCGGGCACTTTGAGTACTTGGTGATGCCCTTCGGATTGTGCAATCCACCTGCTACTTTTCAGTATTTTATCAACGATGTCCTCCGAGACTTTTTGGACTTATTTGTTATCGTCTACCTGGACGATATTCGAATCTTTTCTTCTTCCCTTGAATTCCACCGCAGGCATGTCAGAAGCGTAATGGGCTGTCTTCGTCAACATGGTTTATATGCGAAAGCTGAAAAGTGCGAATTTGAACAGGAAAGTATACCATTTCTGGGGTTAATCATCTCCAGTGAAGGCATCAAGATGGACCCCCAGAAGATTTCTGCAATCCTGGACTGGCCAGTCCCAGCAGACAAAAAGGGAATCCAACGTTTCGTTGGTTTCACCAACTTCTACCGCAAGTTCATCAAAGGCTTCTCGGCCATCATTGCACCAATCACCCAATTGACCAAACAGGGAAACCGCTTCCATTGGTCCCCTGAGGCCCAAGGAGCCTTTGAGGCCCTTAAGGAACTCTTTACCTCTGCTCCTGTTTTGGGACATCCAGATTCCTCTCTACCATTTGTTCTTGAGGTAGACGCGTCTGAAATTGCCATAGGAGCAATACTTTCCCAAAGACAAGGAACCAAGGTCCAACTTCATCCAGTAGCCTTCTTCTCACATAAACTCTCAACAGCAGAGAAGAACTATGATGTAGGGGATCTGGAATTATTGGCAATAAAATCTGCACTGGAGGAGTGGCGCTACCTGCTGGAGGGAGCTGCCCATCCAATCCTAAAATTCACGACCACAAGAACCTAGAATATCTGAGGTCTGCAAAGAGGTTGAGGCCACGCCAAGCCAGGTGGGCGCTCTTTTTCTCCAGATTTTCCTTCCATGTCACGTATCGGCCAGGTTCCAAAAATACTAAACCTGATGCCCTGTCCCGAATGTTTCACAAGTCAAAAGAAATTTCTACCCCGGATACCATCCTTGCCCCTGGCAACTTTCTTCTTCTTCAGGAAAATCTGCTTTCCCGAATTAAGAAAGCCTCCACAGGGCAGACACCTCCTTCTGAACCAGGACTACAGTTCAAGGATGGGGTATTTTGGCACGAAGACAAGATCTACACTCCCGAAAGCCTACGAGTATCTGTCTTGGAGTATCTGTCTTGGAACTTTGCCATGACCATGCATTAGCCGGGCATTTTGGCGTAACCAAAACCACCGATTTGGTACAGCGTACCTTTTGGTGGCCTCAGTTACGGGTAGATTGTAAAAAGTATGTTGAATCCTGCACTACTTGTATCAGAAACAAGACCCATAGAACCAAGGCTTGGGGTCTTCTAAAGCCCTTGTCTGTCCCAGATAGACCATGGAGAATGTTATCCATAGACTTTATCGTTGAATTACCTCCAGCAGAAGATCACACCACTATCTTCGTGGTAGTTGATCGTCTGTCAAAGATGGCACATTTTATTCCAATGAAAGGCACCCCCTTAGCTTCTGAAACAGCGCAGGCATTCATTAAGGAAATCATCAGACTCC
Organism: Rana temporaria; assembly: GCF_905171775.1. Taxonomy (NCBI): domain Eukaryota; kingdom Metazoa; phylum Chordata; class Amphibia; order Anura; family Ranidae; genus Rana; species Rana temporaria. The sequence continues at coordinate 375,678,835 of NC_053489.1, forward strand.
ATGGGGTACCAGCTAACATCGTCTCAGATCGGGGGGTGTAATTTACCTCTGTAAGGCCCTGGACATTGAACTGTCCTTTTCCTCCGCTTATCATCCCCAGACCAATGGGCAAACGGAGAGGACGAATCAGACTCTGGAACAGTATCTACGCTGCTTTTCCTCTTTCGCACAAGATGATTGGATTTCTATGCTTCCATTGGCCGAATTCGCCTACAATAACTCCATCCACTCCGCTACCAAACAAACTCCCTTTTTCGCCAATTTTGGCTTCCATCCCTCATTTCTGCCCAATTCACTTCCTGAATGTACAGTACCAGCAGTCCAGGAGAAAATTAATTTCTTCTCTACCAATAAACAGCCTTTGACAAGAAGAGACGAGGTGAATTAATATTGTCTCCTGGTGACCTGGTGTGGTTATCCACAACGAATTTGAGGATGGCATGTCCTTCGAAGAAGCTGGGCCCCAAATTTTTAGGGCCATTTCCGGTTAGGAGGAGAATCAACGAAGTAGCTTACGAACCAGAACTCCCAGATTCATTAAGGGTCCATCCTGTATTTCACGTATCGCTGTTAAAACCTTCTATTCCCAATCCTTTTCCAAATCGGAGTACCCCCCCCCCCCCCCGATCCTGTCATTGTAGATGGAGAAGAAGAATTCGAAGTGGAGAAAATTTGTGGGAGCCCGAGGGGAACATCCACGCTAAGAGATCTCACCCTGAGAAGTTTGCCAGGATGGGCATCCGGAGGCTGCCCCTTGGGGGGGGCAATATCATGAAGATCCTGCCAGAAACAGGCGACTTAGATTTTGCGGTTCCCGATCGCGGCTGCGATCACACATGCGTGTGCGTGCACGGGTGCACACGCCTATTGGAGCCAGGCAGGGTATTTAAGCCGGCCTCTCACACACCATCCCTGCTGTCTGCTCTACAGCGTTGAGTATCTGAAACCTGATCTGAGACTTACCTGTGAAAGACCCAGCTTACCTGTGACTATTCCAGCCATCCGCCTGCACCTGATCCTTGGCCTGTTCTGACTACCCTTCTCTTTGCACCCCTGTACCTCGCTGTCCGCCCCGATATCTAACCTGGCCTGTCTGACCTTCTGTGCTAATCCAGCCTGCTCCAGTCTGCTGAACGATTCCAGTCTGTCCTAGTTCCAGTCCAGCTGAACGATTCCAGTTTGTCCTAGTTCCAGTCCAGCTGAACGATTCCAGTTTGTCCTAGTTCCAGTCCAGCTGAACGATTCCAGTTTGTCCTAGTTCCAGTCCAGCTGAACGATTCCAGTTTGTCCTAGTTCCAGTCCAGCTGAACGATTCCAGTTTGTCCTAGTTCCAGTCCAGCTGAACGATTCCAGTTTGTCCTAGTTCCAGTCCAGCTGAACGATTCCAGTTTGTCCTAGTTCCAGTCCAGTTTGCTGAGCTGATCCAGTCTGCTAAGATGATCCAGTCTTTTGGACCTATCCTCTCTGCTAAGCTGATCCTGTCTGGTGTGGGTTTCCAGTCTGCTAAGCTGATCCAGTCTATTGGACCCATCCTGTCTGCTGAGCTGATCCAGTTCCGGTATTCCAGTTCCTGCAAGGAAGCTTCTACTAGACTGACCCACTACCTCTTCTTGTTGATCCTGCCAGGCACCCGTGCCACTCCTTACTCCTGTGCCTTCTGTTATCCTATCAGGGGGCCACGAGTGGGAGCCGTAAGGGAGGCCGACCTCTGCAATTCGGGCTCATCACCATCAGGTACGTGACAGAGAGTGAAGGTGAAATAGAGTGCGGGTGTGTGGTGAAGATGGTAATAAAGGAACAGGCTCCAGGTAAATGCTCCAAGTAAGTCATATGCAAACATGTAATGTGTACATAGATATTTGAAATAGTAAGGTAGGTAAGCGTACAAAAAACGCATGTGTGTGTGTGTATATATATATATATATATATATATATATATATATATATAATATATATATATATATATATATATATATATATATATATATAAAGACCTGAGCCAACGGTAGTAGGAACATAGAATCTGAAGGAGAAAGTGGTGAGAAAATGCCAGAAACTGGCTAGTATGATGGAGGAAACATCAGTTGAAAAAGCAGGAGAGAAAAGAGAGTAAGAATAAAATAGGGTGCGAGTGTATGGTAAAGACTGTAGTAAAAAACAAGCTACAGGTGAATGACGTGTACCTGAGTGAAGAAAATATGGTGGGAATGGGTTCCAATAGGAGACCTGCATTGGTGTGTCTAACCTCAGCCTAGGTTCACACTGCTGCGAATTAAAAATCACGGTAAAATGCGCGATTTTACCGCGATTTCGCGGCCGCGATTTTGCCGCGATTTCGGGCCGCAATTTAATGTAAATCGCGGTCCGAAATCGCAAAAAGTAGTACAGGAACTACTTTTTGAAATCGCAGATGCGGCGTCGCACTGATTAGGACAGTGCCATTGCCGACAATTGCCGCCGATTTGAGATGCGATTTGATGCAGGTCTCCTATTGGAACCCATTCCCTCCAGATTTTCTTCACTCAGGTACACGTCATTCACCTGTAGCTTGTTTTTTTACTACAGTCTTTACCATACACTCACACCCTATTTTATTCTTACTCTCTTTTCTCTCCTGCTTTTTCACCTGATGTTTCCTCCATCATACTAGCCAGTTTCTGGCATTTTCTCACCACTTTCTCCTTCAGATTCTATGTTTCTACTACCCTTGGCTCAGGTCTTTCATCCATATATAGATATACATGCGTTTTTTGTACGCTTACCTACCTTACTATTTCAAATATCTATGTACACATTACATGTTTGCATATGACTTACTTGGAGCCTGTTCCTTTATTACCATCTTTACCACACACCCGCACTCTATTTCACCTTCACTCTCCCTCTCTTTCTGCTTTCTTATCTGATTTTTTTTTCTCTTTTATCACACTAGCTTGTTCTTGGCATCTCTCACCTTATTCCCCTTCAGTCTCTATGCTTTCACCACTCTTCGCTCAGGTCCTTCATCTACATATAGATATACATGCGTTTTTATACGCCTACCTACCTCATTACTAACTATCCAACATACATACATATATATGTTTGGAGCCAATACTACTTTTGGACCTATTGAGACTGTTGGGGATACACAAATTCCATCCATGCTGTGCCTTCCTTCCGTTTTGGCCCTGGTTGGGACTTTGTTTGGCCCCACCTCCTCGGCTCCCTGGCAAGACACTCACTGCCGCCGCATTGGGAGCCTCACATGCGCTGGTCTTTGGCCATGTCCATTGGTGAGTATGGGGTTTTCCTCATCAAGGGCCCCCCTTACCCTGTGCCCTTCATATCATACTACATACTTTATCTTTTCATTCTAGGTATACCACGAGCATCTACCCCTGAAGAGCGAGCGAAGCCTCGTGAAACACGTCGGGTATACACATGATGCTTGTGCATTTTTTTAATATGGACAGTTACTTGTAATATTATTTTACCCATTTTTTGTATTCTGTATGAATTGGCTCATGTTCATGACATTAAAGCGGTGGTTCACCCTAATGAAACATTTTTTTTTATAGCATTAAATTAGGCATAGTAGCGCGAGCTACAGTATGCCTGTATTGATTGTTTTAGCCCGGTACTCACTGTGCAATCCTATAGAAGATTCCGACTCCCCGCGGGGAATGGGCATTCCTATCAGGAGGGAGGATGATTGACGGCCGGCTATGGCACGTCACGCTTCTCCGGAAATAGCCGAAATAGGACTTGGCGCTTCACGGCGCCTGCGCATAGTCTGTGCGCAGGCGCCGTAAAGCGCCGTGAAGAGCCGCGACCTGTTCCGGCTATCTTCAGGGAGCGTGACGTGCCATAGCCGGCCGTCAATCATCCTCCCTCTTGATAGGAACGCCCATTCCCCGCGGGGAGTCGGAATCTTCTATAGAGGATTGCACAGTGAGTACCGGGCTAAAAAAATCAATACAGGCATACTGTAGCTCGCGCTACTATGCCTAATTTAATGCTCAAATGTTGTTAGTGTGGGTGAACCACCGCTTTAATGTATGTACTGCTTTTTACTTGAATTAAATACATACTGTAATTACTCCTGGTATTTTATTGGCTTCATAGTGCTCACCTCACTCAAAGTCCCAAGGGCGAATGAATTTTTCTTTTTTGACGTTAAATGCAGGGATAGAGGTGTGTCTCTGGTTACACCAGACCGTTCTATTTTTTGGAATTTTTCCATTCAATGCGTCCTGGACTGGGGGGGTCCTTTTTGATGCACCATCCAGATTTCATTTCATAGCTGTGTTCAGAAAATGTTTGCTAGAGACGGGGGGATTATGCCACGCACTCGTTCCACATTGGGGCTGCCACTGAAGCGGCGCCGCTGGGATTGGATGCCGACGCGGTGAAGCGGATTGGGCGTTGGGATTCTTACAGGTTTAGGCTGTACATTCGCCCACATTTGATGCATGAGTAAGGGTTTCTAGGTTGGGTTCGTTGTTCATGCTGTTATGTTGATAAAAGGGAGGGGATGTGCGCAATTGTTATGTGTTTTTGATGTCTTTCAGGAGGTGAGAGCTGTCTAGTTTGGATTCTAGGACACTCTTATGTGTTATGGGGGGCCAGACGGGCCGATGTTTGACCCAATGGGAGTCAGATGGGGATCCCCTTACGAGAAGCTCAGGTTCGGTGGATTGGGGTACCAGGCATGGTATGGAGCAGGGTCATGCCAGAGGTGCTGAAGTCCACACGCCTGGACAGGGCACCTGACATTTTGGTGCTGCATGCCGGAGGTAACAACATGGGGGCCTGGTCCATGCATCAATTGATTAGGGATGTGAAGTGCGATTTTTTTTTTTTTTTTTTTTTTTTTTTTTTTTTTGCGGTTCGCCGCTTCCTTTCCAGCGATGCAGATTATTTTGTTGGATATGGTGGGGAGGACAGCTTGGTGTTGGGCTTGGTTGATAGAGAAAGTAAACAAGGCCCGGGTCAAGGTGAACAAGGAGGTTGGGAGATTCATTATCAGGAATGGTGGTTTAGTGGTGAAGCACAGGGAGCTAGAAGTGGATACCTGGCGGTATCTCAGGAGTGATGGGGTCCGCCTCAGTGCGGTGGGCATTGATCTATGGACTCTGGGATTGCAGGAGGGAATCCAGAGGGCCCTTAGGGTGTGGAATTGCGCGCAAGGGTAAGGTTTTGCCGTTGCGTGCGGTGGCGGTGTTGGCTCTCTGGAAGAGGAGGAAAAGCAGGAAGTTTTAGGAAAACTGTGGTACCCATAGGTGGTATGGGGTGATCGGGTACCTTCCGGTTAACGAGGGTTGACCAGGAAGGGATAACTGGTAGGTCACTGCGGACTTGTGTACTGCCTCTGAGTCGGGGTCTTGTGACTGAGGCCTAAGTTAAATTGTTTTGTCCCAGTGTCCAAGTTGTGAGTTGTGGTCTCTTAGACCAGGGTTCCCCAACCCGCGGCCCACTCCGCGGGCCGCGAAGGCTGCACTGTGTGAGGTGCGGCAGCGGGCAAGCAGAGAGATGATATCTCTCACCGCCCGCCCAGATCACGGCACTTCCGCCCACACACAAGTGCCCACACACTGCAGCAGCCTGAGCTCTACAGCCAGGCAGAGGAGACTGGGGAGAGGATGGAGCCGTGGCTCTGTATGTGCCCTGGGGAGGAGGCGGGGCCAGCTCTGTGTTGTCCGGAGGAGAAGGGGAGGAGACACATTCCAAGCAGCAAAAAGTTAATGGTTCCCGCTACTCTGGGGACGCAGATCGCCCCCCTTGCACCCCTTACTGTGCCACTGGAGTGCTGCGCTGAGCACACCCGGAGGAGGCGTACGGCATCTGGTAAGCAGAGGGAAGGAGGGCCCTGTGGGGGAGGAAGCCTCACCAGGGCTGTATGAAACCGATGTGAGGTAGGAAAGAAGAAGTGTCATGCCACAACCCCCTTCTGCAGCCAGCTACCACCATCATCAGAGAGAATCAGCCCTCACCCCTGCTCCTCCAGCATCCCTCAGCCATTGGTCTTTATAGCCACCTCCGCCCCATCCCCCTACTCCCTTCCTCCTGATCCTCAGTGCCACACTCAGGGCAGCACAGTTCTGTGCCAGTGTGCCAACCTGTGCTTGACAGCCCCTGACCCCTCCACCCTGCACTTACCCCCACCTATGCAGAGCACCACTGCAGGGGTCGGGAGGTCCCAACCCAGTCCAGTGCTGATGCTCGATTGTGGTGGGCCGGGGGCGCTCTGCATCCTATGCTGGCACTGCCTGCTGATTGGCTACCTCCTTCACTGGCACCAGCACCGCGATAGAACACTGACACCAGCACCCAGATAGTGCTCTGTATCTGGGTGCTGGTGTCAGTGTTCTCTATCTGGGTGCTGGTGTCAGAACACTGCATCTGGTGGCATGTGACTGTGGCATGTGGCAATCTGCATCTGGTGGCATGTGACAATCTGTTGACAGGCACTGTGGCAATCTGCATCTGGTGGCATGCGACTGTGGCATGTGGCAATCTGCATCTGGCGGCATGTGACTGTGGCAATCTGCATCTGGTGGCATGTGACTGTGGCATGTGGCAATCTGCATCTGGAGGCATGTGGAAATCTGCATCTGGTGGCATGTGACTGTGGCATGTGGCAATCTGCATCTGGTGGCATGTGACTGTGGCATGTGGAAATCTGCATCTGGTGGCATGTGGCAATCTGGTGACAGGCACTGTGGCAATCTGCATCTGGTGGCATGTGACTGTGGCAATCTGCATCTAGTGGCATGTGACTGTGGCATGTGGCAATCTGCATCTGGTGGCATGTGGCAATCTGCATCTGGTGGCAGATTCTGCATTATATAATAATAAAAGGAATGCACTTCAATCATCCTGACACCATATTAACCATGGTGTTGTGATGATTGAAGTGCTAACACCAGCCATTTCTTGACAAATTGGCCTTGAAAAACCGCATTGTCGGCCCGCATCATCGGGCCTTGGCACAATTTCCATCCACAATGCCGGTCCCCGGTGCCAAAAAGGTTGGGGACCACTGTCTTAGACCACCAAGATATTGGAAATGTTGTATAAAGTTATTTAAAACGGTTATTTATGTTAATTATAGAAATTGTTAAATAAATAGGCCGTAGGGCCAATTTTACTCCACAACGTTGTCAAGTCGTTTTATTGGGGTAAGTGGTATGTGGTGGAGGGTATGTACATGGGTGATCATTACTGAGGATCGGTCCTTAACATGTCAAGACTCTAAAGGCACATGCTATGTTAGACAATCAGAGCAATATATCACTTGCAAAATCAGAATTGTTCAATCTATTTAAAATAAAAGGCGAAGCTCATCCTTACACCTTGGGTACCTGTAGTGGAACTATAGAGGTTTCTGGAAGAAGGGCTCATGGACTCATGGGGGCTGATTTACAAAGCCTTTGCTCCATGATTCATGGAGCAAAGGCAGGAGTAAAAGCCGTTTTTGACATTTACTAAAGAAATGCGCTGGCAGAGCAGCACATTTCTTTATTTACTATAAGGCCTAGTGCGCCCATGACTCAAGTATAACAGATGTAATACTAACCCAACTTAATTTTAAACCCATAACCAACCCCAACCTTCTTCCCCCATTAACATGGAGACCACACCATTTTGTTGGGTAAATAATAGGCCGTAGCAGCCTTCTTTATTAAAGATAATAATAATTTAACATTTTAACGTAAACACCTGTCATACTAACTAACTGCCGTTGGTCTCCGCAGGCGAAAGCCTATAACTGTAAACACTAAATGTATATATAAACATATATACATATCAACATATATATATAACTTCTCTAATTGCACTGCGGTCCCTCGTGCCCTTCTGACAGGCCTCAAGCCGATGCTGGCTCAGAGACCCTCCCGACCGCAGTGCTCCATACTCATTCCCCAGGTAACCTCCGTTCTCTGGGCATCATCATATCCCCTGTCACCGACAGGTCTTCAAAGCTTTATTTTAACCCGGCTCCTCCTTCACCCGCAGAGACCAAACCCCGCACCCAAAGATAAGGTTTTACCCTTGGGTGCTGTGGCACCCAAGGGTAAAACCTTATCTTTGGGTGCCCCTCCACACCCTAATGTCCCTCTGTATACCGTCCTGCAAGCCCAGAACCCACATATCTATACCCACATCCGTAAGGTGCACCCCATCGCCCCGCAGGTACCTCCAGGTCTCTTCCTCCAACTCCATATGCCGGACTACTAGTCCCCCATTCCGAACCTCAAACCCGCCCACGTCACGATCTTCCGTCGGGCTCCGTTGATCCTACTGACTGACCTTGCTAATCTCCAGGCGGTCCGAGCAATCATGTCGGACCAAATTATGACCACATCCGGGAAAGCCATCCTCAATCTAAGGACATCAAATTTGATGTCCCTGGTGATCTCCAGCATGGATCTGACCCCTAGATCGTTGCCCCCTACGTGCAGCAATAGCACGTCGGGTGGCCGGTCCAGGCGCGCATAGCGATGCACCTCTCCCACCATCCTTCCCCACAGCATTCCTGGGACCCCCAGCCAGCGCACACAGGCTTCCTCCCTCGGGAAGCCCAGCTGCCGACCTTACGCGGCCTGACCATCCGCGCCGCCTAGCTCCCCATGCCACATAGGAGGGCCCAAAAACCACACCAGGTGCCGGAATCCCACCTGAAAGAGAGATATGTACAACGGGGTAATACACTGCTCATCCTCACACCGCCACACACACATCACCACCTTCAACCCCAGATGCACCTCTCCCCCCCTCCCCCCCCCTTTTTCCTACCGGAATTATCCGTCCAGGAGGTGGGGGCGCACATAGCTCTGAAATCGCCTGGATTCCCACCTGCCAATCTGCTTTACCACCTCTACTCCTAAAACCACTCCTAGATGCTTCAGTTGCCGCGCCAATGCGGAAAGAGTGAGAAGAAAAGCCTTTCTCATCAACTCCCCAATGCACGTAATCCCTTTCTTAAAAATGGCCACGAATTGTACCTAGACAGGGGAGACCCATCCCATGTTATCAGAAAAGAACCTTCCGCCTCAGTGCGCATACTTAGGAATCGCCCGCACTGGGCCCCCCTCTGGGCACAACGAGAACCTGGTAACGCAAAGACCAGCACCTCCCGTCCCTTACCTGCCTGGTCCGTCTTAGACCTGCGCAGCCAGATTGACACCCTGTCCCTACCGCAACTTACCTCATGCGCTCCCAAGCCACCATGTTTCTTCCTAGACGGGCTAACCAGTTCCCCTATCCTAAAAGCCCCAAAGAACGCTAATGTGAAAGCCACCTTAAATAGCCCCACCTCGTACTCCGACGAACAAATTGAAGGCAACTTCTCCAATAGTCCCTGCAGCACCGAAAATGACATCGGGCGCCTCGAGTCCCTGGAAAAATTCGCCTTCCTATACCCCTGAGCGCTTGCCTCACCCGAGAAATCCTTGGTAAAATCCTGACAACCCCGTAGCTTAAATAGGAACGCCAGCCTGCCTGCATTTTTTTATTTAACGCCGCCACTGACACCCCATCCTCCATGTTCCTAGATACAAAATAGAACAACAAACCCAAAAGGTTCCGCTGCTGTCCAGCTTGCCAAAGTCTCCCATTCCCGCCATATACCTTGCTGTAAGCCACCCATTGGCCTCGCTCACCGACCTTCTGAGCCAACCAGAGATCACGCCAAACAATCCTCCACAGCCCCTCCGGACAAGGTACTCCGTGTTGTTCCGATTCCGGCACCAACTCTCGGAACCTGTCCCACTGAAAGCGAGACAAGGCGTCGGCAATGACGTTCTCCACCCCCGGGATATGAACTGCATGAATAAAGACATTCAATTGCAAGCATCTAAGTACCAAGTGTTGCAGAAATCGCACCACCCGGCGGCGAGGAGGCCGATACACGATTAATCGCCTGTACCACCCCAGATTGTCGCAATGAAACCTCACCTTTTTTGTCCCTGAACTCTGCCCCCCACAGTTCCACTGCCAGCACTACCGGAAACAATTCTAGCAACACCAAGTTCCTTGTAAATCCCGCTTCCACCCAGCTCGCTGGCCATGGGCCCGCGCTCCACCTGCCCCGAAAAAAGGTCCCAAAGCCTGTGGAACCTGCCGCGTCGGTGTAGAGTTCCAAGTCAAAATTGCTGACCGGGCCGGACATCCACAACGCCCTACCATTAAAAGATTCCAAGAAGGAATGCCAAACCCGCAAGTCCTCCCTGTGTATTTTTTGCAGGCTAACAAAGTGGTTCGGGGACTCCACCCCCGCTGTGCTAGCCGACAGCCGTCGGCAAAAAACCCTTCCCATAGGCAAGATGCGGCACGCAAAATTCAGCTTGCCCAGTAAAGACTGAAGCTCCCTAAGCCGAACCTTGCGTACCCCCAACATGCCCCTTACTTCCGCCTTGAGCGCCATTACTTTGTCCTCCGGCAGCCTACATTCCATCGCCTCGGAATCCGACGTGATCCCTAAAAACGTCATGACCGTGCACGGACCTTCCGTTTTTTCGGGGGCTAAGGGAACCCCAAAATGGTCAGCCATGTGCTCCAGAGTGGCCAGGAGTATCGCAGCCACTCTGGAGGAAGCCGGCCCTACACACAGAAAGTCGTCCAGATAATGGATAACTGAATTGAGACCCGACACATCCCTCACCACCCACTCCAAAAAGGAGCTAAACATTTAAAAAAACGCACAGGAGATAGAACACCCCATGGGAAGGCACTGGTCTACATAAAACTGCCCCTCCCAGTGACACCCCAACAAACAGAAGCTGTCCGGGTGTACTGGCAACAAACGAAACGCCGCCTCGATGTCAGATTTTGCCATCAAAGCCCCCTGCCCATACCGCCGAACCCAGTGAACCGCGGCATCAAACGACGTGTAACTAACTGTACAGGCCTCCGGATCAATAGCATCATTGACCGACCCACCCTTTGGAAACAAGAGGTGGTGTATTAACCTAAACTTGTTGGGCTCCTTTTTGGGTACCACCCCCAATGGAGAAACTACCAAGTCGTCCCCCCCCCATGGAGCTACCGGAAACGGACCGGCCATGCGCCCAAGAGCCACCTCCTTCCGCAGTTTTTCTGCAACCACTTCCGGATGAAGCAACGCCGATCTCAGATTGCGCGGCACCGGAGGGACCGCCTCCATCTTACACGGAATTAGGAACCCCACCGAAAAACCCTTCTCTAAAATGCCTGCTGCCCCCCTGTCAGGATATCTACCGAGAAACAGCCGCATCCTTTCCACCCTCACCGGAGTCTTCCCTCTTGTTCGCAGGCTCTCCTCCACGCCCCTTGGCTTGCTTGAAGCACTTGGCAAGTGGGTGGGAGCCTCCGCAACCTGAGCACTCATGCTTGTACCGACATCTGCCCCCAAACTTACAGGTGCCAGAGTTGAACTGCCAGCACACCCCTTTTGCCCGACTGGCCGGTTGCCCCTGGGTAGAGGGACCCCCGGCCCCTCCCTGAAAAAAACTGCCCCGGGGCCCTGGCCGCTGTCATTAAGCACAACCAGAGGTTCATGTCTTTCTGATTCCAGCGCAGGTCAGGTCGCACGGGCCATTCTCTGACGAAACTGCTCGTCATAGCGTAGCCACGCCGATCCCCCGTAGACCCTGTGAGCTTCCCCGATTGCGTTTTGGTAAATGAACAAACCTGAACAGCACTCCGGCTTTTTCTCACCCACCACATAGGCCAGGATACTAAAAGCCTGTAGCCAGTTGGCGAATGTGCGCGGGATCAACCGATACCTACGCCTCTCCTCCTCCTCTTTTTTGGACTCATCAGGCTTCCCCCTATCCAAATTAAATTTCTCTAACGGAAGGAGAGAGAAAATTTCCACATACTCACCCTTCCATATTTTTTCCCTGACCTCCGCCTTGAGGTGGGTCCCTAACGAAGCCTCGTAAACAGACGTAGACCTCACACTTTGCTGCGTCTGCTAGGCGAATTATCTCTTGTTTTGCCGCCGCATCTCCCGCCCCTTTTCCCTCCCCGGACACCCCAGGTGGCGCCGTACTCGCCGGGGCCACAGCGGGGGCTACCACCGGTGGGGGCAGAACTGCCATCACCGGCGGAGCCGCAGGCGCCACCACCGTGCTAGGCCCCGCCCCGGCGGGATCTACCCAGGCGGACGCCGAACCCGGTACCCCTCCCCCCGTGCCTTCCAACTGACCCACTAGTGCCTTTATGCCTGCTAAGAACCCCGCAAACCCCCCCAACCCCGTGTCCACCCCCCCCCGAACCCCGTGCCAGGGGGGGAACCCCCCGCCGCCCCCGCTACCCCGGTCCCCCCCTGCCCCAACATCCTCACCCCATCATTCAAAATAGCAGGAGAAGCTGCTTACCATGCTGCCTAGGGGTTGGACCACTAGCCGATCTTCCAGTCTCCACTGCCGCCACCCCCCTCCTGGGGGGGAGATCCTCCTCGGACTCGCTCAGCTCCCCTTCCGATCGGACCGCAGCAGGCTCTTCGCCCTCCTCAGACAGCCCGCCAGGGGGACGGTCCCTGGCTGCCGCGAGCCTGGCAGCAGCACGCACGCCAGACCCGTTCACGGATTTCTCCGTCGCTTTCCGTGGGCCGGGGGGGCGCCCCCAGCCCCGACGCCTCGATCACTGCTGCCACTCGCGACCTCTCCATCCATCCCCCCTTGAGCCATGCTGCAGGCCGTGGAGGATGCAGGCCCAGCAGCAGCACTCCTCGTCCCACGCTGAGGCCCCGCACCCCACGCTGCAACGCGGGGGGAGGAGCCTGCTGATTCAGACTCCATGCGCCGTGCGGGAGTAGGGGCCACCCCAGGGCTGACGGAGCGGCCGCCCACCGAGCCCCGTCCCCGGATGGGATTCCTCCCGGTCCTCCCCCTGCCTGACACTGCCGCGCGCTTCGCGGGGGGGGCCCGCACGTGGGGACTCCCAGTGGGACGCTGGGCTCTGGGAGATGAATCCGGGGAGAAGCGCTCCGGAGGCCGCGAGCTCGTCCCGGATCCCGCCCCCCCTCGGTACCTGCCGTTGCTGTCCCCCCTAGTATCGGCCGCAACTGCTCCTGGAGCCAATCCGGGCCGTGGATCGCCGCTTCCGCGTGTAGCTGGGCCCAAATACTGGCAAGATCAGCCATAGTGTCTCTCCCTAACTTTCCTGCACGCTCTGCTTACCCTGGGGGCGGGGACTTACCCCTTTTATCAACTCCTCTCTCCGCCCCCCCCGCCCCCTGAGAGCCAATGGTTCATTTGTGCCCCTGTTAACTGCGTCATGTGTGCCCTACACCGAGTCCCCTTGGTCCTAGCTCCGGGCTGTCTGGAGAGGGCGCATAGTGTGCGCCTCTATAGACCTGGCACACGGCATTTAGAAATGTAAATAGTTTGTGTGGGAGAGTTTATTAGGGGGGGATGTGGGGAAGTGTTGTGACATGATGTGTTTGTTTAACTTTCACGGGCCGAATTGAAAGTGAACGTGATTTTTCTGAAAATCGCCCAGAGGCGATTTAGTTTGCTTGTGCTGCGCTATATAAGTTCTTCACTCACTCACTCACTACGCCTGCAAGTACATCTAAACCTCCGGGAGGTTTATTTGTGTACTGCGCATGCGTGCGCGGCAATTACGCAGATTCAAGCACGCTGCTCCACTACGCCGGCAAAATCTTGGTAAATACCAAGTCGCATAGATGCATTTGCGTGGCTTGAAGCAGCGCACGTGAATTCCCGAATCGTTTTCAGCTTATGCTGACCATGAAGGGGAACTCCGCGCCAAATTTAAAAAAAAAAGGCGTGGGTTCCTCACATTAGACCCTTGGATTTGGTCTGGATGGTAAGGGGGAAAACCTATGCTGAAAAAACAGCGTGGGGGTTCCCCCAAGATCATACCAAACCCTTGTCCGAGCACACCGTCTGGCCGGACAGGAATGGGGGTGGGGACAAGCGAGCACCCCCCTCCTGAGCCGTACCAGACTGCATGCCCTCAACGTGGGGGAGTGTGTGCTTTGGGGCAGGGGGCACTGCGCCCCCACCCCAAAGCACTCTTGCCCCCATGTCGATAGGGACAAGGGCCTCTTCGCAACAACCCTGGCCGTTGGTTGTCGGGGTATGCGGGCGGGGGCTTATCGGAACCTGGAAGCCCCCTTTAATAAGGAGGCCCCCAGATGCCGGCCCCCCCACCCTATGTGAATGAGTATGGGGTAAATCATACCCCTACCCATTCACCTGGGGGAAAAATTCAAAGTAAAAAAAAAACACTACACAGATTTTTGTAGTAATTTATTAGTCAGCTGGGGGGTCTTCTGCCATCACATTCCCGGGGCATGATGGGAATGTGATGTCACAAAAGGTGGGGTCGCCGGGTGGCATCACCCGGTTACCACGCCCTATGCCTATATGTCGTTGCGCAACGCTCAGACGGCATTACAGCGGGAGAGCTCATCATGTCAACATAGCTGGAAGAGAAGAAGGAACAAGACAGCGGAGAAGCCCTGGCCCCCTTGGTGGAGCCAGGCAGAAGAGGAAACGGAGAACACAGCGGAGAGAAGCCCGGCGGCCCGGGAGAAGAGGGAACAGAGAAGACAGCGGAGAGAAGCCCCGGTGGAGCCAGGCAGAAGAGGAAACAGAGAACACAGCGGAGAGAAGCCCGGGCGGCCCGGCAGAAGAGGGAACAGAGAAGACAGCGGAGAGAAGCCCCGGTGGAGCCAGGCAGAAGAGGGAACAGAGAACACAGCGGAGAGAAGCCCGGGCAGCCTGGCAGAAGAGGGAACCGGGGCCCGGCAGAAGAGAGAAGACCGGACCCCGCGGTGGAGCCTGGCAGAAGACATCGGAGAAGCCCGAGGGGTGGCCCACCCCCCGGCAGAAAATGACGAAGACCGGGTGCCCCCCAAATGTAAAAGAGCTTAAAGGGGGTGGGGGCCCCGGCGGAAGACAGCGGAGAAGCCCGGGGGGTTGGCCCACCACACGTCAGAAAACAACGAAGACCGGGTGCCCCCCCAAATGTAAAAGAGCTTAAAGGGGGTGGGGGCCCCGGCAGAAGACCCCCCAACTGACTAATAAATTACTACAAAAATCTGTGTAGTGTGTTTTTTTTAACAGTACATTTTTCCCCCAGGTGAATGGGTAGGGGTACGATGTACCCCATACTCATTCACATAGAGTGGGGGGCCAGTATCTGGGGGCCACCTTTTTAAAGGGGGCTCCCAGATTCTGATAAGTCCCCATCGACATGGGAGCAAACATTTTGCCTTTAGTAACTGGACCCCAAAGTCCAAGATCCCTAATAATTTGGGGTGTACACAGCAAAATGCTAGAGTGCAATTTATATAATGGGGAAACTATTTAGATTGATCTGTGTGTCACCAAGAAAAGACATTAAGGTTTTACCCTCACTTCCTGTTTGGCTATGTGACAGGAAGTGAATGAATTTGAAGTAGAAAGTGACAACATTTGTGAGGTGTCTTCACCCTATCAGGGGTGAAGACATCCCAAAAATGAGCAGATGATACTGATAATGAATGACCCCTGATACAACCTCAGAGCAAAACCCCATTCTGCCGTTTGATCCAAATCATAATAGTGAAAAATGTAGACCAGAGAAAAAAATCTACATCCTCACCTTCCAGCGTCCAACCTCAAGAGGAAGAGGTGGAGCCTGTACGGCTTCCTTTATTAACAATATGACATCACAAAACATATGCATTCACATTGGTCAGCTCATATAATTCAGCCCCTTATTACACGCCCCCTGTGACGTCTGATCTTTGCACACTGCTCCCATTCTTCTTGTAAGTCCATATAAGGTATACATGCAGCCTTGTGTAATGTCCATTATGGAATGTCCATAATGTCCATAGGGGTCCTTGGTCAGCTCTGCAAAGGTTTAGCCATATATGGTTCCTTCAGTAAAACAAGGACGAGGGGGGTGTTTTGGGAGATGAGGAACAAGGGGTCGAAATGGCAGCTGAATAGCTCTTCTTTGTCCCTTTTCCAATGCTGAGTTGTAACTTTTTAAAACCTCATATCTGACATAAACTCTTAAGGAAAACAAACACTATTGTAATATATAATTTTCAAACATGCATATATAGATAATGAATATAAAAACAATATAAGAATATAAAAGCAATTATAAGAAGAGAAAGCATTTCAGTGGTTCTAATAAAAGAATTAGCTTAACACAAAATAGGAATTTTAGTATCTTCCATCACAATACTTATTTGCAAATTAACATTGGGTGGTGTTTGTGGGGGTCCCTAACACACATTCTTACATATTAGCAACGCTGTATCCTGGCCTATTGGCATGGTTATATTTTCTTAGTCCTCTCAATAACATTATCAGAAATTTGTGCTTAAACTAGAACTATAATCAACACTTTTTTTTCTTTCATTTTGGATAGAGTGATGGAGGGAGGGTTATAGCCCCTGTCAGTTTATTTTGTAATTTTGTACCATCCCTGTCCAATTGCGGAGATTTGCCTTCACTTCCTGCCCCATAGCCAAACAGGAAGTGAGAAAAAAAGTATGAAAATTAAGGAAATCCAGTGCCCCCCTCCACCCATGAACTAGTGTGTGTCCCGCCCCCCCTGAAAATTTATGGATGGGTCATAAAAAAAGGGTGTGGCCTTGACAGGAAGGGGTGGGTCATTTTTCTATTAGGAGGGGCAGAAGTTTAGTCAGGCCTAGGGCAGCACAAAACCTAAATATACTACTGCATATTAGGGCTTATTTAGACAGGATTCCGATTTGCAGCATGTTTTTAGATTGTGGGAGGAAACCCAAGCAAACTCCAGGAAGATGGTGTCACGGGCGGGATTCGAACCAGCTACCCTTTTTGCTGCTAGGTGAAAGTGCTATCCACTACACCACTGTGCTGAACAAACATGATTGCGGTTGAAAGCAAGAGATCAGTGTTTTTGTTTCCGATCTCATGCTTTCCAGCCTGAAGGACAGATGTGGGGTCTTATTGACCCCGCCTCTCTCCATAAAGAGGAGCTGTCAAACACTAGTCCTATTACAAGGGATGTTTACATTTGTTGTAATAGGAATAAAAGTGATAAAAAAAGGGACAAAAAAGTGCAAAAAGAAAAAATATTACGTAAAAAACAAAAAACAAAACAAAAAAAAATTAAAACGCCCCTGTCCCTAGTAGCTCGCGCTCAGAAGCGAACATGCATATAAATCCCACCCACATATGTAAACGCCGCTCAAACCACACATGTGAGGTATTGACGCGTGCGTTAGAGCGCAAGCAATAATTTTAGCACTAGACCTCCTCTGTAACTCTAAACTGGTAACCTGTAAAAAAAAAACAAGCGTCGCCTATGGAGATTTTTAAGTCCCGAAGTTTGACGCCATTCCATGAGTGTGTGCAATATTAAAGCGTGACAAGTTAGGTATCTATTTACTCGGTGTAACATTGTCTTTCACATTATCCCTAAAAATTGGGCTAACTTTACTGCTTTGTTATTTTTTAATTCATGAAAAATGATGGCGCAAATACCGTTGTAAATAAAAAAAATTAATGACCGCCACTTTATTCCCTAGGGTGTCTGCTAAACAATATATATATAAAATGTTTGGGGGTTCTGCCTAATTTTCTAGCAAAAGAATGATGATTTGTACATGTAGGAGAGAAGTGCCAGAATAGGCTCGGTATTGAGGTGTGTATAAAGGCCCGGTATTGAAGTGGTTAAAAGTACTCATGGCTATAAAGAATACAGTCATTGCTCATAAAAAAAAAACTTGGGGGTCCCCCCAAATTCAATTACCAGGCCCGGTATGGATTTTAAGGGGAACTCCACCCCAAATAAAAAAAAATGGCGTGGAGTTCCCCCAAAAATCCATACCAGACCCCTTATCCGAGCATGTAACCTTGCCGGCCACAGAAAAGAGTGCGGCCAGGCCACGTGCCCTCAACATGCGTCTTCTTCCACCTTCTTCTCCTTCCGTCGGGCTTCTCGTCCGCATCTTGCTTCTTCTTCCCCGACGATGCGCTCCCAATTAAAGTTTCCGCTGTGTGACGCTCCCGTTCTTCAGACAGTACTTTTATCACAGACGACGCGGCGTCATCCGGTGACCCCGTCCCCTCTGATACCACTGGGAAAGTCATAAGAAAGTACCCGTGTGGTACATGTGTGTCAGACGGGGGTGGGGTCACAGGAGCGTCACACAGTGGGAACTTCAATTGGAAGCGCATTGTCCGGGGAAGAAGAAGCCGCGCAAGATGCATCCACTTGCAATTAAAGTTCCCGCTGTGTGACGCTCTTGTGACCCCGCCCCCCTCTGACGCACATGGGGACTTTCCCTGGGGCGTCAGAGGGGGCGGGATCACAGGAGCGTCACACAGCGGGAAATTCAACTGGAAGCGCATCAAAGAAGAAGCAAGATGCGGACGAGAAGGCCGACGGAAGGAGAAGAAAATGGAAGAAGAAGCCGGTGCAAGATGCGGACTAGAAGACCCAAGAAAGAAGCAGAGGAAGAAGAAGATGGAGGAAGAAACCCGAATGAAAGCAGAAAAGAAGAAGATGGAAGAAGAAGAAGCGCGGAAAGAAGACATTAATAAAGGAATTGTCAAAAACTGGCTATTGTAATTTTTTACATTTTTGACACTTTTTTTTGGTGAAATGGTAGAGGTACAATGTACCCCATTACCATTTCACACAGGGGGGGGCGGGATCTGGGGGTCCCCTTTGTTAAAGGGGTCTTCCAAATTTCGATAAGCCCCCCGCCCGCAGACCCCCACAACTACCGGCCAGGGTTGTGGGAATGAGGCCCTTGTCCCCATCAACATGGGGAGAAGGGCCGCACTCTGTCCCCCCCTCTTTTCTGCAGCCGGCCAGGTTACATGCTCAGATAAGGGTCTGGTGTGGATTTTTGGGGGAACTCCATGCCATTTTTAAAAAAAAATTGGGGTGGAGTTCCCCTTAAAATCCATACCAGACCTGAAGGGCCTGGTAAGGATATGTGGGGGGGACCCCTACATAATTTTTTTTTGTTTACGGCGGGGTTCCCCTTAATATTCATACCAGACCTGAAGGGCCTGGTAATGGAATTTTGGGGGACCCCACGCTTTTTTTTTTTTTTATGAATGAATTCTCTCAGAATTGCCGGGAGCCGAAAATTCATTCTAGCCGCAAGTGATTTTTTAAATGACTTTTTTTCTTCAGAATGTCATTTTGTGCAGGGACAGTTCTAACCACGGGAAACATGCGCTTTTTCACATGCTTACTTTACACCCCCCCCCCCCCCCCAGGTACGAAATTTAAAGAAATATTTCACTTTTACTGTTGCACTTTAACTACTTGCCGACCAGCCGCCGTCATTCTACGGCGGCAGGTCGGCTCTCCTGGGCGAGAGCCCGTAGCTCTACGTCGTCTCTTTGAGCGGCCACTAGGGGCGCGTGCGCTCCACCGGAGGCACGCGCGCACCCTCCGCTCGCCCCCGACTCCCGTGCGTGTGCCCGGCGGCGATCGAGCCCGCTCGTTACAGAGCAGGGACCGGGAGCTGTGTGTGTAAACACACAGCTCCCGGTCCTGTCAGGGGGGGAAATGCTGATCTTCTGTTCATACAATGTATGAACAGAGGATCAGTGTTTCCCCTAGTGAGGCCACCCCCCCCCCCACAGTAAGAACACACCCAGGGACATACTTAACCCCTTCCCCGCCCTCTAGTGTTAACCCCTTCACTGCCAGTGGCATTTTTGTAGTAATCCAATGCATTTTTATAGCACTGATCGCTATAAAAATGCCAATGGTCTCAAAAATGTGTCAAAAGTGTCTGAAGTGTCTGCCATAATGTCGCTTTCCCGAAAAAAAATCGCTGATCGCCGCAATTACTAGTAAAAAAAAATATATTAATAAAAATACCCCCTATTTTGTAAACGCTATAACTTTTGCGCAAACCAATCAATAAACGCTTATTGCGATTATTTTTTTTACGAAAAATATGTAGAAGAATACGTATCGGCCTAAACTGAGGGAAATTTTTTTTTTATATATTTTTGGGGGATATTTATTACAGCAAAAAGTAAAAAATATTCATTTTTTTCAAAATTGTCGCTCTATTTTTGTTTATAGCACAAAAAATAAAAACCGCAGAGGTGATCAAATACCACCAAAAGAAAGCTCTATTTGTGGGAAAAAAAGGACGCCAATTTTGTTTGGGAGCCACGTCGCACGACCGCGCAATTGTCAGTTAACTACTTAACCCCCGGACCATATTGCTGGTCAAAGACCAGAGCACTTTTTGCGATTCGGGACTGCGACGCTTTAACTGACAATTGCGCGGTCGTGCGACGTGGCTCCCAAACAAAATTGGCGTCCTTTTTTTCCCACAAATAGAGCTTTTTTTTGGTGGTATTTGATCACCTCTGCGGTTTTTATTTTTTGCGCCATAAACAAAAATAGAGCGACAATTTTGAAAAAAAAAAAAGATTTTTTACATTTTGCTGTAATAAATATCCCCCAAAAATATATAAAAAAACATTTTTTTTCCTCAGTTTAGGCCGATACGTATTCTTCTACATATTTTTCGTAAAAAAAAATCGCAATAAGCGTTTATTGATTGGTTTGCGCAAAAGTTATAGCGTTTACAAAATAGGGGGCATTTTTATGGCATTTTTATTAATATATTTTTTTTACTAGTAATGGCGGTGATCAGCGATTTTTTTTCGTTACTGCGACATTATGGCGGACACTTCGGACACTTTTGACAAATTTTTGGGACCATTGGCATTTTTATAGCGATCAGTGCTATAAAAATGCATTAGATTACTATAAAAATGCCACTGGCAGTGAAGGGGTTAACACTAGGGGGCGGGGAAGGGGTTAAGTATGTCCCTTGTGTGTTCTTACTGTGGGGGGGGGGGGGGCCTCACTAGGGGAAACACTGATCTTCTGTTCATACATTGTATGAACAGAAAATCAGCATTTCCCCCGCTGACAGGACCGAGAGCTGTGTGTTTACACACACAGCTCCCGGTCCCCGCTCTGTAACGAGCGATCGCGTGTGCCCGGCGGCGATCGCGCCCGCCGGGCACACGCACGGGAGTCGGGGGCGAGCGGGGGGCGCGCGCCTCCGGCGGCGCGCACGCGCCCCCTAGTGGCGGCTATACGATAGGACGTATAGCTACGGGCTCTCGCCCAGGAGAGCCGACCTGCCGCCGTATAATGACGGTGGCTGGTCGGCTAGTGGTTAAAGCGGCGCAGTCCCGAATCGCAAAAAGTGCTCTGGTCTTTGGGCAGCAATATGGTCCGGGGGTTAAGTGGTTAAGCATTATTAAATTCCTGCTGCCCACATCACTACTGGGTGAAAGAGAAGATAGTCAGCCACGAATGGCAACATGGTATCTCAGGTAACACAAGCCCTTTCTTCTGCCACAATGAGGACTTTGGCTCTACATTGTTCAATGCAACCAGTGAAGATGACATACTGGCTCTTTCAGGATCAGCGGCTAAGGTCACCAGACACGTAGCTTACACAGAGGAACTGAGACCAAACAAAGTATTTATCATTATATAAGTAATATTTATTTACAGTGAACACACACCAATAAACATACACAGCAACCAATGAAAGTATCTATATACAATATCTACAACATAAGGGACAAGGTAACAGGGATGCAAGGAGGGCCAACGCAACTGGGAACAAGAGCATGGAACAAGGCAGAAGGGTGCAGGATGGATCAGGACAAGGGAAGGTTAGCAGGCACGATCTGGCAGCAAGGAGGCAATCAGACAGGATAGTGATGCGCTGGGGAAGGGAGGAGCAGCCTTAAATATCCACCTGGCAGCCGAAGCCAGGTGTGGCTGATCAGAACCTGCTGGGGGACACTGGAACTGCAGCCATCTGCAAAGTGAACCCCAGTGCCACCAGCAGGTGAACTCAATCCTGACAGATTCCCCCCCTTAAGGCGCATTCTCTGCACGCTCCACAAGGCCCTACCACTGGGGTCTGCAAGCCGACAGAATACCCCACTGTCAACAGCGTCCAAAGGATTGGTGAGAACCCCACCTCCAGGGTCCCAAAACTGGCTGGGTTTTCTTCTGGTCAGACCGTCAGGGCCCATTCACACCTGAGCATTTTGTAGCCTGAAGCATGAAGCTACAAAACGCTAGAGGGGAAAAAATCCATTATTCTCAATGGAGATGGTTCACATCTCCACTCCAAAACGCCGGAAGCCGAACGCCTGAAGCTCAAATGTCCAGAGGCAGGCTGGGAAGCAGGCACTGGATCAGCAGGCTGGGCAACAGGCAGAGGCAAAAAAAACTAGGCAGAGGCACAGATATCGGCATAGTCCAACTGGGAAGCAGCCCTGTATAAAGCGCAGTCCGGCCAGGCGGCAGCCCCGGCATCAGCACAGTCCGGAGGGGCGGCAGCCCCTGAATCAGCACAGTCCAGAGGGGTGGCAGCCCCGAAACCAGCACAGTCCAGAGGGGCAGCAGCCCTGGGTACCAGCACTGTCCAGAGGGGCGGCAGCCCCGGAATCAGCACAGTCCAGAGGGGCGGCAGCCCTGGAATTAGCACAGTCCAGAGGGGCGGCAGCCCCGGAATCAGCACAGTCCAGAGGGGCAGCAGGCACATCAGACTGGGTAGCAGCCCGGGAACCAGCATAGTCCAGCGGGGAAGCAGCAACATATGAACCCGCCATGGCAAGCTTGGCAACAGGTGGCAGCATGGAGAAGGAATGAACCCCATCAGCAGGCAGCATCAGCATGGAGGAAGCATGGACATCAGCAGTAGGGATTAGCCGAACACCCCGCGGTTCGGTTCGCATCAGAACCTTCGAACAGACCAAACGTTCGCGCAAACTTTAGAACTCCATTGAAGTCTATGGGACTCGAACTTTCAAAATCAGAAGTGCTCATTTTAAAGGCTAATATGCAAGTTATTGTTCTAAAAAGGGTTTGGGGACCCGAGTCCTGCCCCAGGAAACATGTATCAATGCAAAAAAGTTTTTAAAACGGCTGTTTTTTCGAGAGCAGTGATTTTAATGATGCTTAAAGTAAAAAAAAAGTGAAATATTCCTTTAAATATCGTGCCTGCTGGGTGCCTATGGTATGCCTGTGAAGTGGCACGTGTTTCCCGTGTTTAGAACTGTCCCTGCACAAAATGACATTTCTATAGGAAAAGAGTCATTTAAAACTGCTTGTGGCTTTAATGCAGTGTTTCTCAATTCCAGTCCTCAGGCCCCCCCAACAGGTCAGGTTTTCAGGATTTCCCTCAGATGAAAAGGCTGTGGTGATTACTAAGGCAGTGAAACTGATCAAATCACCTGTGCAAAATAATGGAAATCCTGAAAACCTGACCTGTTGGGGGGACCTGAGGACTGGAATTGAGAAACACTGCTTTAATGTAATGTAGGGTCCCAGCAATATGGATGAGAATCATTGAGAAAAATGGCATGGCTACCACCCAGCCCATGACCAGGTCCTTTGGGTTTTGTATGGATATTAAGGGGAACCATGCACCCAACTTAAAAAAAGGAAAGGTGATTTGTTGTGAAAAAAAAGGAAAAGCTTGGGGCCCCCAGGCCCTATATACTCTGAACATTTTTAACCACTTAAGGACCGCCTCATGTACATATACGTCAGCAGAATGGCACAGGCAGGCACATCCACGTATATATACGTGCCCTGCTTGACGTGGGTCGGGGGTCCGATCGGGACCCCCCCCCCGGTACATGCGGCGGTCCCCGTGGCTTCAGGAGTGATCCGGGACGACGGCACGGCTATTCGTTTATAGCCGCTCCGTCGCGATCGCTCCCCGGAGCTGAAGAACGGGGAGAGCCGTGTGTAAACACGGCTTCCCCGTGCTTCACTGTGTCGGCGCATCGATCGCGTCATCTCATTTATAGGGAAGACACGATCGATGACGTCATTCCTACAGCCACACCCCCCTACACTAGTAAACACATACACAGTGATCCCTAAATGTTACAGCGCCCCCTGTGTTTAACTCCCAAACTGCAACTGTCATTTTCACAATAAAGAATGCAATTTAAATGCATTTTTTGCTGTGAAAATGACAATTGTCCCAAAAATGTGTCAAAATTGTCCGAAGTGTCCGCCATAATGTCGCAGTCACGAAAAAAATCGCTGATCGCCGCCATTAGTAGTAAAAAAAAAAAAAATGCAAAAAAACTATCCCCTATTTTGTAAACACTATAAATTTTGCGCAAACCAACCGATAAACGATTATTGCGATTTCTTTTACCAAAAATAGGTAGAAGAATACGTATCGGCCTAAACTGAGGAAAAAAAAATGTTATATATGTTTTTGGGGGATATTTATTATAGCAAAAAGTAAAAAATATTGCATTTTTTTCAAAATTGTCGCTCTATTTTTGTTTATAGCGCAAAAAATAAAAACCGCAGAGGTGATCAAATACCACCAAAAGAAAGCTCTATTTGTGGGGAAAAAAAGATGCCAATTTTGTTTGGGAGCCACGTCGCACGACCGCGCAATTGTCTGTTAAAGCGACGCAGTCCCGAACTGTAAAAACCCCTTTGGGGCCATATTCTTAAACAAGTTACGTAGGCGTATCAACAGATACGCCTACGTAAGTCCCTTTCCTATGTTTAAGTGTATTCTCAAAATGAGATACACTTAAACATGCCTAAGATACACCAGCCTGCGCCGTTGTATCTTAGACTGCAATATTTACGTTGACCGCTAGGTGGCGGTCAGCGTAGAATATGCAAATGACTACTCACGCCGATTCTCGAACGTACGCTTGCCCGCCGTAGTTTTTTAACGTCGTTTCCGTAAGCGATACGCGGCGTAAAGATAAAGATGCCCCCTAGGTGGCGTACTCAATGTTAAGTATGGCCGTCGATCCCGCGTCGAAATTTCAAAATTGAACGTCGTTTAGGTAAGTCGTCCGTGAATGGCGCTGGACGCCATTTACGTTACAGTCAAAACAAATGACGTCCGTGAGACGTCATTTAGCGCGATGCAAGTCGGGTAATTTACCCGACGGAGCATGCGCATTACGATCGGCGCGGGAGCGCGCCTAATTTAAATGATCCACGCCCCCTGCCTGGATCATTTGAATTAGGATGGCTTACACGGGTGGACTTTACGCGATGCCGCCGCAAGTTCACAGGTAAGTGGTTTGGGAATCCGGCACTTGCCACTTAAACTTGCGGCGGCGTAACGTAAAGTACATACGTTCCGCCGCCTGAAATGTATGAGAATATGGCCCTGGGTCTTTAGGCAGCATTTTGGTCCGGGGCTTAAGTGGTTAAAGTGTAGCTCCAGCCAAAAAATCTATTTTTAAGCTTTTTGGAAAACATAGGGAAGGGTTATCACCCCTGTAACATTTGTTTTGCTGTCTGTGCATCTGTTCAGATGATTTCACCTCACTTTCTGTCCCAATGACAAATGTTTTTTTGAAAATTTGGCAGCAGTGGAGAGGAGATACCTCTTACAGGAGAGAATTTCTCTTCCTAGGGGTTGAGTTCCTCTCACTTCCTGTTGTCTCCTTCCGTTTGTAAGTTGGATGTTTGAAAGTAGGGGCCTGCCGTATATACTCTGCAGAAATTTGGGCCTTAGGTGTTGGTGTTGCCACAACACTGTAAGCCCTCACAGTTAGTCTTGGTGGGCGCTGGAATGCCCTGCTATGAACTATTATATCAAGAATTGTAATTACATGCCATTGTTGAACAGTGGTAGACAAATTGGGCCTTTGGTGGTGGTGCTGGTGCCACAACACTGTAAGTTCTCACAGTTAATCTTGGTGGGCGTAGGAATGGGCCCTGCTGTTAAATATTAGATCAAGAATTGTTATTACATAAACAGGAGCAGAAAAATTGGGCCTTTGTTGGTGATGGTGTTGCCACAACACTGTAAGCCCTCACAGTTACTATTTGTGGGCGCAGGAATGGGCCCTGCTGTGAAATAATAGATCAAGTATTGTAATTACATGCTCCTGTTGACTGTTCAAAAAAAATTGGGCCTTAGGCAATGGTGCCACAACACTGCAACCCCTCACAGATACTCTAGTTGGAGTGCAGGAATGAGCCCTGCTGCAAAGTATTGCATCAAAAATTGTAATTAGCTTAGCCACTGGGGGCGGTGCCCAGAACCAAAAATGTTCTTACAATCTATCAGCATGATCATTAAGGAGGAAGAGGATAGTCACTCAGCATATCAGGATAGTCACTCAGTATCAGCATAGGCAGTCTTGAAAGGGATCTGACATTTCAAAAAGAAAATATTCGGTTGCATCAGGTGCTTGGTAGCTGGTGGTGATCCAAGACTGATTCATTTTATGAAGGTCAGTCGATCGTCCGAGTCGGTGGGCAGGCGCACCCTGTGATCGGTTACAAAGCCTCCAGCAGCACTGAATGTGCATTCCGAAAGAACGCTGGATGCAGGACAGGCCAGTAGCTCAATTTCATACTGTGCAAGCTCTGGCCAGTGATCCATCCTCAAGACTCAGTAACCCAGAGGATTGTCGGTGGGATCTTGTCTCTAGATATTCCCGCACCATGTAAAACAGACCGGTCATACCTTGGGGCTGCGGACTAAAAAATTGTCTGAACGCATCGGTCAGACGGCCACCTTCTCCACCGCTCCTTCTTTGACTGACCGAAGCCTCAGCAACATGTTGTCCAGGACCAGGATTTTGTAACCTCCCAGTCTCTGGGAACGCGTTGCACAGAACTTTCTGCAAGGCCTCCCCGAAAATATTTCATTCTCTGCTCCCTCTGCGACACCAAGATAAGGTCTGCAACCTTACCCTTGTAATGTGGATCAAGGAGGGTTGCCAGCCAGTAATGATCCCTCTCCTTGATAGCACGAATACGAGGATCCTCCTGCAGGCTTTGCAGGATCAGGGAGGCCATGCAGCGTAGGTTTGCTGAGGCATTCGGTGCGGAGTCCTCTGGGTCACTGAGGATGACATGATCCTCAGCCACCTCCTCCCAGCCACGTACAAGTCCATGGATTTCTTGGGACTGTAATTGATCCCTTGAAGACTGCTGCTGATGCTGAGTGCTAGGCTCCACCTCCATGCTGACACAATCCTCCTCCCCCTCCTCTTCCTGTGTGATAGGCAGGCAAGCAGGAACACTGTCTGGATAAAGGGGGCCTTGAGAGGTAAGGAAGTCCCTCTGTTCTGCCTCAAGTGCCCTGTCCATTATTCCATGCAGCGTGTGCTCCAACAGGTGGATAAGAGAGACAGTGTCACTGATGCATGCACTGTCACTGCTTTCCATTCTCGTGGCCTCCACAAATGGTGACAGGACAGTGCATGCATTCCTGATCATGGCCCAAAAAAACAAGCTCCCCTGACCCTGTCCTGGTGCCATATTGGCACAGATATTGGCACCTGCGTAGCACCTTGAATGCCTACAGAGCACCACTGGTTCTGAGGACAAATCAGCACAGGAAGAGGCCATGGAGAGGAGGGGGTGGAGGAGAGGGGTGTGTCACAATCACCAGTAGTAGCATTTTGGAGGCGTGGTGGCGGAAAAACCTCCAACATTACTGTACCTTGTCCTGCATCCTTTACAGCTGCCAGCAGAGTCACCCAATGCACCGTTGAAAGATAGGGAACGTCCCTGTCCATGCCTGCTGGACCATGAATCAGCGGTAATAGGCACCTTACCACTGACCACCCTGTCGAGCGAGGCATGGACATTGCTTTCCACATGCCGTTAGAGAGCCGCAATCACCTTCCGTGAGAAAAAGTGGCGTTTAAGAACCTGCCACTGAGGTACCGCACATTCCACAAACTCACTGAAGGGGGCAGAGTCTACCAACTGAAAAGGCAGCAGTTGAAGTGCTAGCAATTTAGCCAAGCTAACATAGCATGTGGATGGCTGGGAGCGAACTTCTTTTGGCGCTGCAGCAGCTGGGGCAGGGAAATTTGCCTGGTACAATCTGATGTTGGTGTACTGATAGCAGATTGCCCGCAAGTACTTGGCTGCCTGTGACACACCTAATTCTACACCTTCATTCCTCTCAGTGCAGGTTTCAGAGAGGACTGAAGGTATAGTGGAGATCCCAGATAATAAGGAGCAAGGAGAGGTCCGCTTTGTTCTTTGGTGTGGGTTTTTTTAGGTACGCTTGATAAGGAACTGCATGGCAGGTCGACATATGTCTGGTCAAGCATCTGGTGCCCAAGCGGGTGATGTTTTGACCACGCGAGATACGCTTGAGACATATGTTGCAAATTGCAGCGGTGCGATCTGATGCACTTGTCTCAAAAAAGGCCCACACCAAAGAACTTTTGGAATAACAAAAACACAAGCTCTGCAGTGTGATGCAGTCGGTGTGCTGCCCTTAAGCTGGCCCCTGGAGGGCATCCTGCCTCATTGATATGCCTCATCCTCCTCTCTCCTATCAGGCACCCACGTGGAGTCAGTGACCTTATCATCCCCTCCCTCCTCATCACTGTAGCAAGCCTGGCAGTATGCTGCAGCTGGGGGAACATGACTGCTAGATTACTGTACTTTTTGGGCACCCCTTCTCTCTGGGCTCACGTTAGAGCCTTCTTCTAGCTGGGTACCATCATCGGAGCCTTCAAAACACTGCGCATCCTCCTGCAGCATGTACCCAACACTGTGGTCAAACAGTTCGGGGGACTCCTCAGGAGGACATAGTGGGGCTAGGGAAGGAGTGACTGATGCCATTGGGCAGAGGGAAGAGGTCACGTTGGCAGCTGCTTTGCCAGACAAAGTACCCTGAGCCTGGGTGAGAGAGGATAAGGAGGATGAGGACAGCTTCGGCATGTTGCGGCTCAACACGGCCAGCTGCCAAAAAAAAGACGAGCCAACGTGCTGATTAGGGGGTTGCACCGTGTGCACGACCAGCACTGTTGCCTCTAGACGCAGAGCCTGCTTGCCCTCTTTTATTGGCTTGTGACTCTCTGCCTCTCCTTGTTGTCCTTCCAGACACACTAATTGCCTGCAGGAAGATGTAGCTGCACAAAGCTGGGATGTGTGTATATATATATATATATATATATATATATATATATATATATATATATATATACACACACACTGATTATACTGCAGCTAGCAGAATCAACTGCTTCCCTGCAGTATTATTATTAAGAGAACACCAGCAATTGTAGTCGGGTAGCTTTAGGTGCAGACTGTGCAGAGGACACAGTACACTAACTGACAATACTTGCAGATCCCTGCCTGTGGTATTAGTATGAGAACACCAGCAATTGTAGTCAGGTAGCTTTAGGTGCACACTGTGTGCAGAGGACACAGTACACTTAGTGAAAATACTTGCAGATCCCTGCCTTTGGTATTAGTATGAGAACACTAGCAATTGTAGTCAGGTAGCTTTAGGTGCACACTGTGCAAAGGACACTAAAACTGAACACTGGAGGTCCCTGCCTGTATTTGTATGAGAACAGAACACCAGCAATTGTATTCAGGTAAACTTTAGGTGCACACTGTGCAAAGGACAATAAAACTCAATACTGTAGGTCCCTGACTGTAATTATATGAGAACACCAGCAATTGTATTCAGGTAAGCTTTAGGTGCACACTGTGCAACGGACACTAAAATAAAATACTGCAGCTCCCTGTCTGTATTTGTATGAAAACACCAGCAATTGTATTCAGGTAAGCTTTAGGTGCACACTGTGCAAAGGACAATAAAACTGAATACTGTAGGTCCCTGACTGTAATTGTATGAGAACAGAACATCAGCAATTGTATTCAGGTAAGCTTTAGGTGCACACTGTGCAAAGGACACTAAAACTGAATACTGGAGGCCCCTGACTGTATTTGTATGAAAACACCAGCAATTGTATTCAGGTAAGCTTTAGGTGCACACTGTGCAAAGGACACTAAAACAAAATACTGCAGCTCCCTGCCTGTATTTGTATGAGAACACCAGCATTTGTATTCAGGTAAGCTTTATGTGCACACTGTGCAAAGGACACAGTACACTAAGTGAAAATACTGCAGCTAGCACAATCACCTGTCTGCCTGCCTGTCAGTATATTAACCACTTGACCACTGGGCAATTAAACACCCTTCCTAACCAGACCAATTTTCAGCTTTCGGTGCTCTTACATTTTGAATGACAATAACTCAGTCATACAACACTGTAACCAAATGAAATTTTTGTCCTTTTTTTCCCACAAATAGAGCTTTCTTTTGGTGGTATTTGATCACCTCTGCGGTTTTTATTTTTTTCGCTATTAATGAAAAAAGAACGAAAATTTTGTAAAAAAATGAATTCTTCTTCATTTCTATCATAACATTTTGCAAAAAAGTAATTTTTCCTCAAAAATTTGGCCTAAAATGTATACTGCTACATATTTTTGGTAAAAAAAAAAAAAAATTGGGAAATTATTTAGTCTGGGTGAAAGTTATAGGGTCTACAAGCTATGGTACCAATTTCTGAAAATTGAACAATTTGATCACACCTGAATACTGACAGCTTCTCTCATTTCTTGAGACCCTAACAAGCCAGTAAAGTACAAATACCCCCCAAATGACCCCTTTTTGGAAAGTAGACATTCCAAGGTAGTTAGTAAGAGGCATAGTTAGTTTTTTGAAGTTGTCATTTGTTCCCACAATTCTTTGCAAAATTAGGATTTTTTTTTCTTCACACCATATTGTCATTATAACAGGTTATTTCTCTCACCTGGCATGTATATTCCACAAATGGCACCCCAAAATATATTCTGCTGCTCCTACTGAGTATGGCGATACCACATGTGTGAGACTTTTACACAGCGTGGCCACATACAGAGGCCCAACACCGAAGTAGCAACTTCAAGCATTCTAGGAGCATAAATTACACATCTAATCTCTCAACCACCTATTACACTTTTGAAGGCCCTGGAGAACCAGGACAATGGAAACGCCCACAAAGTGACCCCATTTTGGAAAGCTAACACCCCAACGTATAATCTATGAGGCATAATGAGTCTTTTGAACAGTTCATTTTTTTGCCAATGTTTTTGGAAAATGTGGAAAAAAAATGAAAATGCATTTTTTTTACACAAAGCTGTCCATTTATAGGATATTTCCAACACATAGCATGTACATAGCAAAAATGACACCCCAAAATATATTCTGCTGCTCCTCCTGAGTATGGCGATACCACATGTGTGAGACTTTTACACAGCGTGGCCACATACAGAGGCCCAACACCGAAGTAGCAACTTCAAGCATTCTAGGAGCATAAATTACACATCTAATCTCTCAACCACCTATTACACTTTTGAAGGCCCTGGAGAACCAGGACAATGGAAACGCCCACAAAGTGACTCCATTTTGGAAAGCTAACACCCCAACGTATAATCTATGAGGCATAATGAGTCTTTTGAACAGTTCATTTTTTTGCCAATGTTTTTGGAAAATGTGGAAAAAAAATGAAAATGCATTTTTTTTACACAAAGCTGTCCATTTATAGGATATTTTCAACACATAGCATGTACATAGCAAAAATGACACCCCAAAATATATTCTGCTGCTCCTCCTGAGTATGGCGATACCACATGTGTGAGACTTTTACACAGCGTGGCCACATACAGAGGCCCAACACCGAAGTAGCAACTTCAAGCATTCTAGGAGCATAAATTACACATCTAATCTCTCAACCACCTATTACACTTTTGAAGGCCCTGGAGCACCAGGACAATGGAAACGCCCACAAAGTGACCCCATTTTGGAAAGCTAACACCCCAACGTATAATCTATGAGGCATAATGAGTCTTTTGAACAATTCATTTTTTTGCCAATGTTTTTGGAAAATGTGGAAAAAAAATGAAAATGCATTTTTTTTACACAAAGCTGTCCATTTATAGGATATTTCCAACACATAGCATGTACATAGCAAAAATGACACCCCAAAATATATTCTCCTGCTCCTCCTGAGTATGGCGATACCACATGTGTGAGACTTTTACATAGCGTGGCCACATAGAGACCCAACATCCAAGAAGCACCATCAGGTGTTGTAGGGACACAAATTACACATCCAATTTCCTTACAATCTATCACATTTTTGAAGGCCCTTCATATTTCTAACACAGCATGTACATACCAAGAATTACACCCTAAAATACATTCTGCTGAGTAATGGGTAAAAAAAAAGGATTACCTGTGGTTTTAGTAGTGCAATTGTCCACAGGAGGAGAGCCCTGATCCAGGCAGCAGGCAGGGACGTGGTCAGCGACAGTGAATGGAATTGTCCAGGCAGCAGGCAGGAATATTGTCCATAGTCAGTACAGGCAGGTATACTGTCCATATATAGTCCAGGGCCAGTGCAAGTAGAAACATTGCCAGCAGTGCCAAAATATTGGTCCTGGTAGTAAGCAGGAACATGGTCCAAGTAGCAGGCCTGGAAAGAATGGGGACAGGGGTAGAGGCTTCTCCCACCCAAATCTCTTTGAAGCCTCCGGGCAACCAGACCCTAATCTGGGAATGAGAAAACTAAAAATGTAGTTTTTTCATCCAGAAAAACAATTCTGGAGCCCCTCACATATGTGAGACCCCTGTGTTCCCACTAGCATAGCAGGGTAAAAGATCAATCCAAGGGGCAGGCAAAAAGCGTGGTCAAACAGTCCAGGGTCAGTTCCAGAGCGGGCAGAAGTAGGTACAGTTTAGCGTTAGGCAGAAGCGTAGTCGTATAACAGGCCAGGGTCAGTTCCAGAGCAGGCAGAGTAGGTACAGTTTATCGTTAGGCAGAAGAGTAGTCGTATAACAGGCCAGGGTCAGTTCCAGAGCAGGCAGAGTAGGTACAGTTTATCGTTAGGCAGAAGAGTAGTCGTATAACAAGCCAGGGTCAGTTCAGGAGCAGGCAGCGGTATGTACAGTGGCATAAGAGGTGTGGCCGTAAATGATAATTACGTTTACCATACTTTCCTAATAATCTAGTAAAGTATGGTAACGGCGGAAACATTGATTGAAACAAAGGCCTGGTTGGGAAGGACAATCAGGGCAATAATATGTAGTGTCTCTTCTAGTTCCTGCTTTGGTGCACACACGGCATCTCTTCTGACGTTTTCGGCCTGATTCATGGGGGGGGAGTTTATCAATAAAGTGTCGTTCATGGAGTCTGCTCACGCAATCAGAGCGAATGCCATCTGATGAGTCTTCAGGGTACAAAAGGGAGGAGAAAACTTCTTCTTGGTAATAAAGATAAGATAAGGGGTTCCTTGTAGATTTACGGTAAACGACATAAGTGTTGTAAATGGCCAAACTGAAAAGATATATAGAGACCTTTTTGTACCAATAGCCGCTTTTTCTTGTGGGAAGGTATGGTTCGAGCATCTGATCATTGAAATCGACTCCCCCCATGAACAGATTATAGTCTTGAACAAATGCCGGTTTTTGGACAGGGCCGTTTCTTTTGGGGATTTCCACGTAGGTGTCATTATGTATCGTTGAGAGCATGTGTACATTTCGTTTGTCCCTCCACCGGAGAGCCAAAACTTCTTCATTCCGCAAAGACGCCGTCTCCCCTTTTTGCAGTCTTTCCATAATGAGCCTTTGCGGGAAACCCTTCCTATTGGGTCGCACTGTACCACACGCTGGAGTGCCCATCCGGTGAAGGTTGCGGAAGAGGGGCAAGCTAGTATAGAAGTTATCCACATAAAGGTGGTAACCCTTTCCAAGTAGTGGATATACAAGTTCCCAAACAATCTTTCCGCTGGCTCCGATATATTCTGGACATTCAGGGGGATGCAGTTGGGTGTCCTTCCCTTCGTACACCCGGAAGGCGTAGACATACCCCGTGACCCGGTCACATAACTTGTAGAACTTAACCCCATATCGGGCCCTTTTGTTTGGGATAAACTGCTTGATGCCAAGCCTGCCTGTGAAGTGGTCCAATGACTCATCCACGGAAATATTTTGGTCGGGGACA
Source organism: Rana temporaria (assembly GCF_905171775.1). Taxonomy (NCBI): domain Eukaryota; kingdom Metazoa; phylum Chordata; class Amphibia; order Anura; family Ranidae; genus Rana; species Rana temporaria. The sequence continues at coordinate 375,712,667 of NC_053489.1, forward strand.
AATAACTGGGGAAATTTCTCTGAGAAAAAATTTAGAAGTGGCCGAATTTTAAATAATTTGTCATGTGATGGGTCATTTCGGGGAGGGCACTGGGTGTTGTCGTTGTAATGGAGGAAACGCATTATCATGTGGTATCTGGTTCTTGACATAGTGGATGAAAAGACTGGCATATGGTGGATGGGTTTTTTGGACCAATATGAGTATGATTCATTTTTTTTGAGAGCCCCATGTTGAACGTTAGGCCTAAAAATAATTTAAATTCCTCCACTGTCAATGCTTTCCATTCATAGGGACGGGCGTAATATGAATCAGGGTTGTCTCTTATGAATTGCTGTGCATAGAGGTTGCACTGGGCCACGATGGAGGATAATAGGTCTTGGGTAAAAACTAAATTAAAAAAATCAATAGGGGTAAAGTTCTCTGTGTTCACCTTAACACCTGGCTGGGCGGTGAAAGGGGGGATGTTTGCTGCTCCGGAATTGGGGGGAAGCCACGTAGGGTTTTCAAGGGCATAGGGAAGGCTGGCATGGGTCCTAACCCTTTGGGGCTGAGATGACACTCTGCTGGTTATTGGCCTTTGCTGCAGTGGTACTTCATTTCTCCTGGATGGTACTGAGCTGCTAGTTGATGCCACTGTATTTCTGGTGGATGGCTGCGAGCTGCTGGTTGATGCCACAGCGCTACTTGTGGTAGCCTGCTGCCCCATGTCAGAACGCCTTCGTTTCATGGGCACACTTTGCTCTTCCTCTGAATCTGTAGAAGACCCACTGCTTCCAACCGGTTCATATTCTGAATCAGAGAGCTCCCCGCTGCTCTCGTCGGTCAAGCACATATGTTCGTATGCCTGCTGAGTGGTAAAAAACCTTTTTGCCATACTGGTGACTGTGGGCTGTGGTGACAAACTATGGTAGGGAAACTGGAACAGATATGGCTGCACTGATGGGTGCTGATGAGATGAGGCTGGTCTAATGAGTGTGCACTGATGGGTACTGAGGGTGCACTGATTATCTGCCACTGATATGCACTGATAAGGCGGCGGTGATGAGGATCCACTGATGAGCACTCACTTATGGGCACTATTGGGCACTCTAGTGGCACTGATGAGCGCTGTAGTGGTGCAGATGAGCACTATGGTGGCGCTGATGTGGTACTGATGGCACTAATGTGGCACTGGGCACTGATGGCACGATGGGCACTGTAGTGACACTGGGCACGGTAGTGGCACTGACTGAGCACTGGTGGCACTGATGGAGCACTGGTGGCACAAATGGGCACTGTAGTGGCACTGATGGTGCACTGACGGACACTGGTGTGGCACAGATGAGCACTGGTGTGGCACTGATGAGCACTGACGGCACTGATGAGCACTGTAGGTGCACTGATTGGCACTGATGAGTACTGTAGTGGCACTGGGCACTGGTGTGGCACTGATGGACACTGGCAGCACCGATGAGCACTGTAGTGGCACTGGGCACGTTAGTGGCACTGATGGAGCACTGACGGCACTGATGAGCACTGTAGTGGCACTGGTGGTGCACTGACGGACACTGGTGTGGCACAGATGAGCACTGGTGTGGCACTGATGAGCACTGACGGCACTGATGAGCACTGTAGGTGCACTGATTGGCACTGATGAGTACTGTAGTGGCACTGGGCACTGGTGTGACACTGGCAGCACCGATGAGCACTGTAGTGGCACTGGGCACGGTAGTGGCAGTGACGGACACTGGCGGCACTGTAGTGGCACTTATGGACACTAGCAGCACCAATGGGCACTGAAGTGGCAGAGGTAGCACGGAAGTGGCAGAGGTGGCACTGGTGGGGACTGTATTGGCACTGATGGGGACTGTATTGGCACTGGTGGGGACTGTATTGGCACTGTAGGGGCACAGATGGGTACTGTAAGGGCACAGATGGGTACTGTGTGGCACAGATGGGTATTGTGTGGCACTGCTAGGCACTGCTGGGCACTGCTGGGCACAAGAAAATAATGACACTACCTTTAAAATGTCTTCTCTCCTCACACTCTGCAACGGTGTGAGGAGAGAATGGAAGAAGACCTTAGATTGACCCTACTTTGTTTACTTTTTGATCGCTCCCTCATTGGAGGGAGCGATCAGGTGGTGAAGAGCCGCTATCATTGGCTCTTCACCGCGATCTGTGTTGCGCCGGGTCTCCTGGACCCGGCGAACACGCACACTCCCGCGAGCGCGCCGCAGGGCGCGCGCGAAACACGGAGGTGCACGAGGACGTCCCAGGGACGTCCTCCCGGGATAACTCGACCGCGCTGCAGCAGTATTTCTGCTATGGCGCGGTCGGCAAAAGGTTAAGAAGAGAATACAGTAACGGATCTAGCTAAACTGAATACAGTGTATAAATATATATGAAACAACTGGGATGCACACTGTAACTGCAGCTAACTGACTCGCCTGCCTGCCTGCTATATCTAACTCAATTGAAATGGCACTGTCTCTCTCTGTCTTTCACCAATGCCGCAACACACTACACAAGGTCGACATCTGGTTGTTACATACCCTGTTACGTCAGTCATGGCCAGCCCTCCGCACAGTACATTGCATTCCCTGCTCTGGGCTTTTCTTGACTCTAGTATAACAGATGTCCTTAATTTCTTATTACCATTACCATACCTTTACCCCCCCAACCTCTAACCATTAAATTGAGACCACACCAGTTGTTGGGGAAATAATAGGCCGTAGCAGCCTGATTTATTAAAACATAATAAATTAACATAATATAGGCAAACATCTGCTGTAACCTGAACTACCTAAAGTTGGTCCCCGCAGGCAAAGCCTCTATTCTTCCATAAACACTATGGGCCAAATCCACAAAGACCCGGCGTAACCCGCGAATTTCTAATTTAAGTTACACTGCCTTAAAATTTCTACCTAAGTGCCCGATCCACAAAGCACTTACCTAGAAATTTCTGGCCGTGTAACTTAAATTCCGCCGGCGCAAGGCGTTCCTCATTTCATAAGGGCGATTCCCATTTAAATTTATACTTACGGAGAAAAAACAAAGCAGAAAAGCTTTGTGGATCTCCGCAAGTGCTAATTTGCATACCCGAGGCGGCATTTCGACACGAAATGCCCCCAGCGGCGGATGCGGTACTGCATCCTAAGATCCGGCAGTGTAATTCAATTACACATGCCGGATCTTCTCCCTAACTATGCAAAACTGATTCTGTGTATCAGTTCCATAGTTAGGACCAGGGATACGACGTCGTATCTCTTTTGAGGATTTGGCCCTATATATATATATATATATATATATATATATATATATATATATATATATATATATATAAACATATGTATATGACCCTCTGTTGCACTACAGTCTTTCGTATTCCTCTAAAAAGGCCTCAAGCCGACGAACTGGCTCAAAGACAACTCACGACCGCAGTGCTCCATAATCCGCTCCTCCAGCTAACCTCCGTTATCTGGACTCACCATCATCAGCCCCTGTCACCGACAGGTCATTAATTCAGCTTTTAAAGTCTACTCCTTCACCCGCAGGGACCAACCAACGCCACCGCACCCAAAAGTAAAACTTTACCCTTGGGTGCCCCTCCACACCCTAATGGCCCTCTGAATACCCTCCTGTAACCCCAACACCCACATGTCAATTCCCACCGGGTTGAGGTGCACCCCATCTCCTCGCAGGTACCTCCAGGTTTCTTCCTCCAGCTCCATATGGCGCACCACCATCCCTATGAACCTGGCCACATCCCTGTTGATCTTTCTCCGGGCCCTATTGATTCCTTCCACAGACCTCGCCAGACGCCATGCAGTCCGAGCCACTATGTCAGACCACACAATGATCGTGTCCGGGAATGCCATCCTAAGCCTCAAAATATCAAATTTGATATCCCGTGTGATGTCCAGCATCGACCTGACCCCCAGATCTTTACCCCCCACGTGCAAAAGTAAAACGTCGGGAGGCCGGTCCAGGCGCGCAAAGCGATGCACCTCCGGGACTGTCCTACTCCAGAGCATCCCTGCTACCCCTAGCCAGTGCACACATGCCTCCTCCCTGGGGAAACCCAACTGCCGGCCATTCGGCCTAATCTCAGCCGTTTTGCCCCCCAGAAGACATAAGAATGGCCCAGTATCCACACTAAGGCCGGCGTTGCACCTGAAAGAAAAAAGATAAGTCCACCAGGTAACCACTGTAGACCACCCAACAGACGCTCATAACATAAACCTATTGCCCCCCACCCTCAAAATGACTACATTACATGTCCAACAGATGAGGGCGCACATAACTTTGAAACCTCCTCGATTCCCACCTACCAATCCGCTTCACCGCCTCCGTACCCAAACCCCACCGGGCAACCCCAAGGACAGCAAACCCCTCTTGAAAATGGCACCGAACTGAAATTTTGACAATGGCAACCCATGCCCGTGTACCAGAAAGGACCCACCAACTCCCGGGTACTTGTCCAAGAAGGCCCGTACCGCCCCAACTGGACATAAAGGAGACCCCGGAAGAGCAAAAACCTGGATAGCCTTACCTCTACCCACCTGGTCCGTCTTTGACTTGCGTAACCAAACTGATACTCTGTCTTGCCCGCAAACCACCTCGTGAAAACCCAACCCCCCGTGAACTTTTTTGGAAGGGCTGACCAGCTCGCTGATCCTGAAAGCCCCAAAAAATGCTAACACAAACGCCACCCTGAAAAGCGAAACCTCCGGCAACTTACCCAGGATCCCTTGAAGAACTGAGAACGACACCGGACGCCTGGCATCCCTAGTCGATCTAGCTATTCTATAACCCTTGAGTGCCTGTCGCACCCAAAAGTCCTTCGTGAAGTCCTGGCAACCCTGTAACTTAAAAAGGAACGTAAGCCCCGACATCTTTTTGTTTAGCGCAGCAACTGACGCCCCCTCCTCCATATTTCTGGACACAAAGTAGAGAACCAACCACCGTACCTCAGAACAAAATGGGTCCACTGCCACCAGTCTCGCCAAGGCCACCCATTCCAGCCATACCTTGCTGTAAGCCCCCCACGTGGCCTCACTCACTGACCTCTTGAGCCATTTAGAGATCACGCCAACGCAATCCTCCACAGCCAATCTGGACAAGGCTCTCCGTGTCGTTCCGCCGCCGGCGCCAACTCTCGGAACCTGTCCCACTGAAAGCAAGATAAAGCGTCAGCAATGACGTTCTCCACCCCGGGAAGGTGAACTGCATGGATAAAAACATTCAATTGTAAGCAACTCAAGACTAGATGCTGCAGCACGCGAACTACCGGCGGAGAGGAAGCCGACACCCGATTGATAACCTGTACCATCCACAGGTTATCCCCATGTAACTTAATTTTCCGATCCCTGAATTCTGAACCCCACAGCTCCACCGCCAGTACCACTGGGAACAACTCCAACAGAACAAGGTTCTTCATGAAACCCGCTTCCACCCAGCACTTAGGCCACGGGCCCGCACTCCACTTGCCCTGGAAGAAAGCCCCAAAGCCTGCGGAGCCAGCGGCGTCCGTATATAGCTCCAAGTCAAAGTTACTGACTGGGCCAGCCATCCACAATGCCCTGCCGTTGAACGATTCCAAAAAGGAGTGCCATACCAGTAAGTCCTCCCTGAAAACCTTGCCCAGGCTGACAAAGTGGTTCGGGGAACTCACGCCCGCGGTAGCAGCCTACAGCCGTCGGCTAAACACCCGTCCCATGGGCAAGATTCTGCACGCAAAATTAAGCTTGCCGAGCAAAGACTGAAGCGCCCTGATTTCCGCCTTCAGCACCTCCAGCTTGTCTTCCGGCAAACGGCATTCCATTGCCTCAGAATCCAAAGTGATGCCCAGGAAAGTCATCACGTGCTCGGTCCCTCCGTCTTATCGGGAGCCAGAGGCACCCCAAAGCGTTCCGCGATGTGTTCCAACGTTGCCAGAAGCACCGCAGAAATGCTTGAGGCCGCCGGACCTACGCACAAGAAATCGTCCAGGTAATGGATGATCGAATTCACACCCGACACATCCCGCACCACCCATTCCAGGAATGAGCTGAACATTTCGAACAATGCGCAAGAAATGGAGCACCCCATGGGCAGACACTGGTCCACGTAAAACTCCCCTTTCCAATGACACCCCAACAGCCGAAAGCTGTCAGGGTGCACCGGCAGTAAGCGGAACGCCGCCTCGATATCCGACTTTGCCATCAAGGCACCTCGCCCGTAATGTCGCACCCAGTGAATCGCCACATCAAACAAGGTATAGCTCACTGTGCAGGCCCCCGGGTCAATGGCATCATTCACTGACCCCCCTTTTGGGAAAGAGAGGTGGTGTATCAACCGAAACCTATTGGGCTTCTTCTTAGGGACCACCCCCAGCGGGGAAACAACTAGATCCTCCCAGGGTGCTGCCGAAAATGGACCCCCCATGCGACCCAACGCCACCTCCTTACGCAGCTTCTCGTCACCACTTCTGGATGCAAAACCGCGGACCGCAAATTGCGAGACACTGGAGGAACCTCCTTCATCTCACACGGAATCCGAAAACCCCCTCTCCAAAATGCGCGCCGCCCCCTTGTCCGGATACCTACCGAGGAACGGCCGCATCCTTTCCACCATCACCGGCGTCCTCCCTCTTGTTAGTAGACTCGCCGGGACGACCCTTGCCCTGTTTAAAACACTTGGACAAGGGGTGGGAGCATCCGCAACCGGAACACTCGTGTTTGTATGGACAGGTGCCTCCGAACCTGCATGTACCAGAGTTAAACTGCCAACACACCCCTTTTGCCCGACCGGCCTGTTGTCCCTGAGAAGCTCGACCACCGCCCCCCTCCTGAAAAAACTGGCTTGGGGCCCTCGCCGCCGTCATCAAACATAACCAAAGGTTCATGTCCTTCTGATTCCAGCGCAGCTCCGGTCGCATAGCCATCCTCTGCCTGAACTGTTCGTCGTACCTCAGCCACGCAGAACCCCCGTATACCCAGTACGCCTCCTCAATCGCATTTTGATAAATAAAAAGCACCGAACAGTACTCCGGCTTCTTCTCCCCCACTACGCACGCTAGAATGCTAAAAGCCTGTAACCAATTAGCGAACGTTCACGGAATTAAGCGATACCTACGCCTCTCCTCCTCTTCCTTTTTGGACTCATCCGGCTTGCCCCTATCCAGATTAAATTTTTCTAATGGGAGGAGTGAAAAAATCTCCACATACTCACCTTTCCAAATTTTTTCTCTGACCTCCGCCTTCAAATGGGAGCCTAGCGGCGCCTCAAAACATAAGTAAACCTCACATTTTGCCGCGTCGGCAAGCCATATTATCTCCTGCCTGGCCGCCGTCTCCCCGGCCTTCCCTTCCGGCACAGCCGTAGCGGAAGCAGCCGCAGCCGTTCCAGGTGCAACCGTGGTGCCCGTCGCCTTCGGGGCCAAATTTGTCCCCGTTAGCGTGACCGCGGGCACCGCTGGAGCATTAACCCCGCCCCCACCGCCCCCGCGGGGGTACCCATGCCGCCGCTGGACCAACAACTGCCCCGCCCGGGTTTTCAAACCTGCCCACCAGCCATGGGCGTCCACTCCATAAGGCAAGGGAGGGCGCTTGCCCCCCCTAGAAATCAGTGCCATGATCCTCAGTGAGAAAAACAGCAGGCAGGAAGCAAGGCGGCCGCATGGCGAATCCAAATAGAGCCGCTCCCTTCTAGCTTCAGCTGACAGAGAAGGGGAGGGGTTGTTATTTCCTTGGGGGGGCTCCATTTTTTATGATATTGTTATTCAAAGTTGCTAGTTGCTTGATAGTTGCATCAGGTTTCTCAAACCTTTGCATGCCTGCGCTTTTATGTGATAATGACTAAGCCCCTCCCCTTCATGACATTGCCAAAAAGGGACCGAGCATGGATGACCTTAAAATGATGCCCCCCTCTGAAAAAAGTTCAGCGGACGCCCATGCCACCAGCTCCTTTATTCCTGCCAAGAAACCTGCGAAACTGCCTTGCCCCGGGCCCGCCCCCTGGCCAACGCCGCTGCCAAGCGCGGCCCCCTGTATCCCGCTAGCACCAACCACCATATTCACATTTTCAACCCGCCAGTAACTGTCCCTGCAGCCAAACATTCTGTAATGGGTAACTGTAAAGTGGACTTACCGGGCTGCCTAGGCGCGGACCCACCAGCCGACCTTCCCGTCTCCACCGCCGCCCTCCTGGGGGGTAGTTCGTCCTCGGATTCAGACAGTTCCCCTTCAGACCTCACCACCGCTGGTTCCTCCTCTGCAGACGAATGCCCACCAGGTGAAGGATCCCTGGCTGCCGAGGGTCTTATGTCCTGCTGTCCCCTCTCCCGACCACTAGACCCGTTCACGGACTTCTGCAACGCTTTCTTTGGACCTGGGGGGCTTCCCCCAGCCCTGTTGCCACTCATTGTGCTGCCGCCCCCCCTTTCCGTCCTCTCCCCCTGACATGGCAAGGCTGCAGGCCGCGGAGGTAGAAGGCCCAGCTGCCGCGCCCCTTGGTCTCCCACGCGGAGGCACTGCGCCCCGTGCAGTGCGGGGGGCGGGGCCCGCTGTTCCCGACTCCCCTCGTTGAGCGGGTACAGGGGCCGCCCCTGGACTAGTAGAGCGGCCACCCGCCGAGCCCCGTCCACGTAGGGGATTCCTCCCGATCCCCCCCTTCGCGGGCATAGCAGCGCGCTTTGCGGGGGGCCTGGAGGGGCCCGCGAAAGGGGACTCCCGGTGTGACGCTGGGCCCTGGGGGAGGAGTCGGGAGAGAAGCGCTCCGGCGGGCGAGACCGCCAAGCTCGCCCCGTTTCTCTCTCCCCCCGGTTCAGAAGCTGCCGACCTACCGAATATAGGTCGCAGCTGCTCCCGCAGCCACTCAGGGCCGTGCGCCGCCGCTTCCGCCTGCAATTGAGCAAGCATCCTCTCCACTTCTGACATGCTGGCACTCTCTGAACTTTCCTCCGCGCTGTGCTTGACGGGGGGCGGGGACATTCTCTTAAATAAACTCTGCTCTCCGCCCCCTTTCTCTGACTGAGCAATGGTTGTTACGTACCCTGTTACGTCAGTCATGGCCAGCCCTCCGCACAGTACATTGCATTCCCTGCTCTGGGCTTTTCTGGGGAAGCTTTCAATGGATTGCTTACAGGGGAAGTGTGCTTACTGGTGGCAGGGTACGTATGTGACTCATCTTGTACTAGGCATATGATCTCTGACCAAGCTTGTAATAGGGGTTGAACTAAGGTCAGTTTGTCTCTTCCTTGCTCACATTGCTCAATTAAACAGTGCACAGAAGCAATACAATCCAAGTCCAACAGCACCTGTTGTGAATAGGCTGCATACTGCTGGAGAAACAAACCTGCACAATTTTTCAGCAACCATCCCAAAAATCCAACCTGGTACAAAGTAAATGGGGGAGTGAAAATATCATGGCCATGAGAGGTAAACTGAAATAGCAGCTCAGAACATACCTGAATCAAGGGTTGCACGTTACCAATAGGGATGAGCTTTGTGTTCGACTCGAACGTATGTTCGACTCGAACGTATGTTCGACTCGAACATCGTCTGTTCGTACGTTCGACAAAATTCGAACAAAATGGGTCGTTCGCGCCAAATTCGAGTGACGCGTAACGGCCCATAATTCACTGCGGCATTGCGGGCTGATGATTGGTCAAGCAGGCACTATGGGCCAGATTCACAGTCCGGCGGCGCAGCGTAACGTAACCCGTTTACGTTACACCGCCGCAAATTTTCCGATTTAGTGCCCGATCCACAAAGCACTTACCTGGAAATTTGCGGCGGTGTATCGTAAACAGGTCCGGCGCAAGGCGGCCCAATTCAAATGGGGCGGGTACCATTTAAATTAGGCACGCTCCCGCGCCGGACGTACTGCGCATGCTCCCGTCGCAAATTCCCCGACGTGCTTTGCGCGAAATTACGACGCGCCAACGTTTTGTGAATCGCGACGTGAAAAAAAGACGTGCGCCGGGAAAAAGAAAAAATGTAAAAAAAATTCAAAAGCGACGCGGGAAAGACGGGCATACTTTAACATGGTGGAGTACTTTTACACAATGTTAAAGGTGCCCTATCTTTGCGAAGGAAATCTAACACTCGCGACGACGTAACGTCGGAAAAAATCTTCGTGGATCGCCGTAACTCCTAATTTGCATACCCGACGCTGTATTACGACGCAAACTCCCCCCAGCGGTGGCCGCGGTATTGCATCCTAAGATCCGACAGTGTAAAACAATTACACCTGTCGGATCTTCTGGCTATCTATGCGTAACTGATTCTATGAATCAGTCGCATAGATAGAATGCTCTGTGAATCTGGCCCTATGACCCTGCATGCTTGGCCAATCACAGCGCGCAAAAAACGGAGAGCCATAATTTGCCAAAGCCAGGGTGGCTTTGGCCAATTATGGCTCAGGGGGTTTAGTACACGCCCCACACTATATAAGGCCGCCTGCAAGTCGGCCGCATGTAGTGTGTTGCGGCGTTGTTAAAGAACAGATCAGACAGTCAGTCAGTTAGAGAGAGAGAGAGACACAGTGGCCCGGATTCAGAAAGAATAGTCTGGGCTAGATTCAGATAGCCCGCCGTAACTTTGTGCGGGCGTAGCGTATCTCAGATACGCTACGCCGCCGTAACTTAGTGAGGCAGGTTCTGTATTCACAAAGAACCTGCGCCCTAAGTTACGGCGGCGTAGCGTAAATCTGCCGGCGTAAGCGCGCCTAATTCAAATTGTGAAGAGGTGGGCGTGTTTTATGCAAATAAAACATGACCCCACGTAAATGACGTCTCTAACGAACGGCGCATGCGCCGTCCGTGAACGTATCCCAGTGTGCATGCTCCTAATCACGTCGCAAATAGTCAATGCTTTCGACGTGAATGTAATTTACGCTAAGCCCTATTCGCGAATGACTTACGCAAATGACGTAAACGACGTAAAATTTGATGCTGTCCCGACGTCCATACTTAACATTGGCTATGCCTCATATAGCAGGCATAACTTTACGCTGGAAAAAGCCTTACGTAAACGACGTAAAAAAATCCGCCGGGCGCACGTACGTTTCTGAATCGTGGAATCTAGCTCATTTGCATATTCTACGTGGAAATCAGCGGAAGCGCCACCTAGCAGCCAGCGTAAATATGCACCCTAAGATACGACGGCGTAGGAGACTTACGCCGGTCATATCTTAGCAACATTTAAGCGTATCTCAGTTTGAGCATATGCTTAAAGTTACAACGGCGCGGATTCAGACTTACGACGGCGTATCTACTGATACGCCTGTCGTGAGTGTTACTGAATCTAGCCCTCTAAGTTGTAGGCGGGCGTAGCGTATCTCAGATAAACTACGCCGCCGTAACTTAGGGCGCAAGTTCCGTATTCAGAAAGAACTTGCGCCCTAAGTTACGGCGGCGTAGTGTAAATGTGTCGGCGTAAGCCCGCCTAATTCAAATTTTGCTGGTAGTGGGCATGTTGTATGTTAATATATCATGACCCCACGTAATTGACGCTCTTTACGAACGGCGCATGCGCCGTCCGTGGACGTATCCCAGTGCGCATGCTCGAAATCACGTCGCAAATAGTTAATGTTTTCGACGTGAACGTCACTTACACCCAGCCCCATTCAGGGACGAGTTACGCAAACGACGTAAACAACGGAAAATTCGACGCTGTCCCGACGTCCATACTTAACATTGGCTGCGCCTCATATAGCAGGGGTAACAATACGCCGGAAAAAGCCTTATGCAAACAACGTAAAAAAATGCGCCCGGCGGACGTACGTTTCTGAATCGGCGTATCTACCTAATTTGCATATTCTAGGCGGCAATCTACGGAAGCGCGACCTAGCGGCCAGCGTAAATATGCAGCCTAAGATACGACGGCGTAGGAGACTTACGCCGCTCGTATCTAGGCAACTGTGAGGTGTATCTGATTCTATGAATCAGGCGCCGAGTTGCGACGGCCCGCATTCAGAGTTACGACGGCGTATCTGGAGATACGCCGTCGTAACTGCTTTCTGAATCCGGGCCAGTGTCTTTTCTACCAGATAGATAGATAGATAGATAGATAGATAGATAGATAGATAGAGCAGGCAGGCTAGTCAGTTTAGTTAAATTTACAGTGTGTAGAGGATATATATACATCCTAGGAGTTGTACATATATTTATACACTGTATAGCTTAGCTAGATCAGCTATTCCTAATTGTCAGGCAGTAGATTGTGCTAGCTGCAGTGCTCTAACGTGTTGTATTGCCTGTGTGCTGTTTAGTTTACACCTAAACGTACTCAGTGTTACTGCACGTGTGTTGTTTAATTGCACATAAACGCAGTTGCTTTTACTGCACGTGTGCTGTTTATTTGCCTATAAACGCAGTTGCTCTTACTGCACGTGTGCTGTTTATTTGCACATAAATGCAGTTGCTGTTACTGCACGTGTGCTGTTTATTTGCACATAAACGCGGTTGCTGTTACTGCACGTGTGCTGTTTAATGGCACATAAACGCAGTTGCTCTTACTGCACGTGTGCTGTTTATTTGCCCATAAACGCAGTTGCTGTTACTGCACGTGTGCTATTAATTTGCACATAAACGCAGTTGCTGTTACTGCACGTGTGCTATTTATTTGCCCATAAACGCAGTTGCTCTTACTGCACGTGTGCTATTTATTTGCACAGAAATGCAGTTGCTGTTACTGCACGTGTGCTGTTTAATTGCACATAAACGCAGTTGGTGTTACTGCACGTGTGCTGTTTATATGCACATTAATGCAGTTGCTGTTACTGCACGTGTGCTGTTTAATTGCACATAAACGCAGTTGCTCTTACTGCACGTGTGCTATTTATTTGCACATAAATGCAGTTGCTGTTACTGCACGTGTGCTGTTTATTTGCCCATAAACGCAGTTGCTCTTACTGCACGTGTGCTATTTATTTGCACATAAACGCAGTTGCTGTTACTGCATGTGTACTGTTTAATTGCACATAAACGCAATTGCTGTTACTGCACGTGTGCTGTTTATTTGCCCATAAACGCAGTTGCTCTTACTGCACGTGTGCTATTTATTTGCATATAAACGTAGTTGCTGTTACTGCACGTGTGCTGTTTAATTGCACATAAACGCAGTTGCTGTTACTGCACGTGTGCTGTTTATTTGCCCATAAACACAGTTGCTGTTACTGCATATGTGCTGTTTATTTGCCCATAAACACAGTTGCTCTTACTGCACGTGTGCTATTTATTTGCACATAAACGCAGTTGGTGTTACTGCACTGTGCTATTTATTGGCACATAAACGCAGTTTCTTTTACTGCACGTGTGCTGTTTATTTGCCCATAAACGCAGTTGCTCTTACTGCACGTGTGCTGTTTATTTGCCCATAAACGCAGTTGCTCTTACTGCACGTATGCTATTTATTTGCACATAAACATAGTTGCTGTTACTGCACATGTGCTGTTTATTTGCACATAAACGTAGTTGCTGTTACTGCACTTGTCCTCTGCAGTTTGTACCTAAAGGTACGATTTGTGTGTACTGATTTTGTCCTGTGCAGGCCATTAAAATGTCTGGAAGGACAACAAAGAGAGGCAGAGAGTCACAAGGGCAAGCAGGCTCTGCATCTAGAGGCAATGCTGGTGGTGGACACGGTGCATCCTCTTCAGCACGTGGCCGTCTGACACGCTCGTCCTCAGGCTCGGATTTACTCCCTCTGCCGCCCCAAGGCCGGGTCCTTCAATGACGCCCCCCCCCACACACGCGGGGCCAAGTGATACAGTCGGCGGCTATAGCCACCGACTGTATAACGGGAGCAAGAACTAACCCATATGCGATAGAGCTCGCATCCATATTTAGCACTATAACGTTTAACTGGCTGCTTGCCTCTGCTTGGCCTGGCACAGTGGCACACACACATGCACAACATGATGATCAATCATGGTCATCAATCATACCTGCTAGTGTGTAATCCCTGCTGGCTGCTTCTTCTTTTTCTGGTGGTGGTGGTGACGTCACAGTCTCAGACCCCCGCTCCTGGCCTGGGGGAGATGCCGGCCGCTCACAAAGGGTCTCTGCAGTGTCACTGTCCCCAGCGGAGTGTTTCCTTAAATCTCAGGTGTCACTGTCCCTAGCCAGCGGAGTGCTTCCTTACATCTCAGGTGTCACTGTCCTCAGCGGACCACTACACAATACACACGGCAAAAATTAGTACATTACAGAGCGGGGGCGGCCGCGAAAAGTCAAGAAGTCGCCGCTGGAGCGGCACCGCCCCTTCACCCACTGCCGCCCCGAGGCCTGGCCTCGGTGGCCTTGTGGGAAATTCGGCCCTGCTCGTCCTTCTTTTCAGGAGCTGGCCGTGTTGAGCCTCAACATGCAGAGAAATTAGTAGAGTGGATGACCAAGCCGTCCTCATCCTCCTCATCCCTCTCTCACCCAGGCTGAGCTTAGTTTGATTGGCAAAGCAGCTGCCAAGGCGTCCTCTTCCCTCTGCACAATGGCATCACACAATCCTTCCCTAGTCCCACCATGTCCTCCTGAGGAGTCCCCCGAACTGTTTCAACACAGTGTTGGGTACATGCTGCATGAAGATGTGCAGCGTTTTGAAGGCTCCGATGATGGAACACAGATAAAGAAAGGCATTGATGTGAGCCCAGAGAGAGGGGGTGCCCGAGAGGGACAGCAATCTGGCAGTCATGTTCCCCCAGCTGCAGCATACTGCCAGGTTTTTGACAGTGATGAGGAGGGAGGGGATGATGAGGTCACTGACTCTACGTGGGTGCCTGATAGGAGAGAGGAGGAGGAAGAGGAGGAGGAGGACGAGGCACAGGCACATCTCCAAAGAGGCAGGATGCCCTCCAGGGGCCAGCTTAAGGGCAGCACCCCAACTGCATTACATTGCAGAGCTACGCCTATGCAGGGCGCTGCTGTGTCTCAACGTTACTGCAAAAGTTCTTTGGTGTGGGCCTTTTTTGTGCATTAGATCGCACCATTGCTATTGCTATTTGCAACATATGTCTCAAGCGTTTCTCGCGTGGCCAAAACATCAACCGCTTGGGCACCACATGCTTGACCAGACATATGTCAACCTGCCATGCAGTTCGTTGGCAAGCATACCAGAAAGACTCACACCCAAGAACAAAGCGGACCTCCCCTTGCCCCTCATCAGCTGGGATCTCCAACCCCACTAGACCCTCAGTCCTCTCTGAAGCCTGCACTGATAGGACTGAAGGTGTAGAATTAGGTGTGTCACAACCTAGTAGTACATGCAGGCAATCTACTGCAGCGCCGAAAGAAGTACTCTCCCAGCCATCCACATGCCCAGCGGTTGAATGCTAGCTTAACGAAATTGCTAGCACTTCAACTGCTACCTTTTCAGTTGGTAGATTCTGCCCCCTTTTTCTCACGGAAGGCGATTCCGGCTCTCTACCGGCATGTGGAAGGCAATGTCCATGCCTCGCTGGACAGGGCGGTCAGTGGTAAGGTGCATCTTACCGCTGACTCATGGTCCAGCAGGCATGGACAGGGACGTTACCTCTCTTTCACGTTGCATTGGGTGACTCTGCTGGCAGCTGGAAGGACTCAGGGCAAGGTACAGTAGTGTTGGAGGTTGTTCCGCCACCACGCCTCCAAAACACTACTACTGGTTGTGACACACCTCTCTTCCTCCACCCCCTCCTCTTCTTCTTCCTCTGTGGCCTCTTCCTGTGGTGATGTTTCCTCGGAACCAGCCGTGCTCCGTAGGCGTATGAGGGGCTACGCAGGAATACAGGCAAAGAGATGACATGCGGTCCTAGAGCTGGTGTGCTTGGGAGACAGGAGCCACACTGGGGCTGAGGTTCTGTCAGCTCTACAGGGGCAGGCTCAGAGGTGGTTGATGCCACGCCAGCTTAAGCCAGGAATGGTGGTTAGCGACAATGGCACCAACCTCCTCTCTGCCCTGCGACAGGGACAACTGACCCATGTGCCCTGTTTTGCTCATGTTCTTAATTTGGTGGTGCAGCGGTTCTTGGGCAGGTATCCAGGTTTACAGGGTATCCTGAAGCAGGCCAGGAAAGTCTGTGTGCATTTCCGAAGGTCATACAATGGCACTGCTCGGCTGACAGACCTCCAAAGGGAATACAACCTGCCCAAGAGCCGCCTAATCTGTGACATGCCCACCAGATGGAACTCTACATTGGCCATGCTGCAGCGGCTGCACACACAGCAGAGGGCCATTAATGAGTACCTGTGCCAATATGGCAGCAAAACTGGGTCAGGGGAGCTTGGGTTTATTCCCCACACCAGTGGGCCTTTATCAGGGATGCATACACTGTCCTGTCACCATTTGAGGAGGCCACGAGGATGGTGAGCAGTGACATTGCATGCATCAGTGAGACTGTCCCTCTTATTCACATGTTGGAGCACACACTACGTGGAATAATGGACAGGGCCCTTGAGGGATGCATACACTGTCCTGTCACCATTTGAGGAGGCCACGAGGATGGTGAGCAGTGACAGTGCATGCATCAGTGAGGCCTCGTACACACGGCCGAGGAACTCGACGTGCCAAACACATCGAGTTCCTCGGCCAGTTCAGCCCTGAAGCCGCCGAGGAGCTCGGCGGGCCGAGAGCTCCCATAGAACAACGAGAAAATAGAGAACATGTTCTCTATTTTCTCGACGAGTTCCTCGGCGGCTCCATCGAGCCGAAAGTGTACAGACGACAGAGTTTCTCGGCAGAATCCGGCTCTGACCGAGTTTCTCGCCGAATTCTGCCGAGAAACTCTGTCGTGTGTACGAGGCCTGAGACTGTCCCTCTTATTCACATGTTGGAGCACACACTACGTGGAATAATGGACAGGGCCCTTGAGACAGAACAGAGGGAGGTAGAGGAGGACTTCCTTACCTCTCAAGGCCCCCTTTATCCTGACAGTGCTCCTGCTTGCCCACCTAGCACACAGGAAGAGGAGGAGGAGGAGGATGATTGTATCAGCAGCATGGAGGTGGAGCCTTGCATTCTTCAGCAGCAGCAGCAGTCTTCAAGGGATCACTTACAGTCCCAAGGAACCCGTGGACTTTTATGTGGCTGGGATGAGGTGGCTGCGGATCCTGTCGTCCTCAGTGACTCTGAGGACTGTGCCCCGAATGCCTCAGCAAACCTACGCTGCATGGCCTCCCTAATCCTGCAAGGCCTGCGTAAGGATCCTCGTGTTCGTGATATCAAGGAGAGGGACCATTACTGGCTGGCAACTCTCCTTGATCCACGTTACAAGAGTAAGGTTGCGGAGCTTATCTTGCTGTCGCAAAGGGAGCAGAAGATGAAACATCTTAGGGAGGCCTTGCAGAAGGGTCTGTGCAACGCATTCCCAGAACCTGGGGGATTACCAAATCCTGGTCCTGGACAACGTGTTGCTGAGGCTTCGGTGAGTCACAGAAGGAGCGGTGGAGAAGGTGGCCGTCTGACCGATGTGTTCAGAATTTTTTTTAGTCCGCAGCCCCAAGGTATGACCGGTTCCAGCAACCATCGCCAGCATTTGGTTTACATGGTGCGGGAATACCTAGGGGCAATAACAGACTTGGACACCTTCCCCTCCGAAAATCCTCTGGCTTACTGGGTCTTGAGGATGGATCACTGGCCAGAGCTTGCACAGTACGCAATTGAGCTACTGGCTTGCCCTGCATCCAGCGTTCTTTCAGAACGCACATTCAGTACTGCTGGAGGCTTTGTGACCAATCACAGGGTGCACCTCTACACGACTCCGTCGATCGACTGACCTTCATAAAAATTAATCAGGCTTGGATCAATAACAACAGCTACCAAGCACCTGATGCTGATGTAACTGAATATTTTTTTTGAAATGTCAGATCCCTTGGAGACTGCCTATGCTGATGCTGAGTGACTGTCCTGTTATGCTGCTGACTGAATATCCTTTTCCTCCTCACTGATCTTGCTGATAGCTAGTAAGAAAATGTTTGTTTCTGGGCTCCTCCACCAGTGCCTAAGGCCCAATTTTTCTGCCCCTGTTTAACAGGGGCGTCTAATAACAATTTTTGATGCAATACTTTGCATGTGGCTCTTTGATGCGCTCCAATGACATTATCTGTGAGGGGTTGCAGTGTTGTGGCACCGCCAGCAGTGCATAAGGCCCAATTTTTCTGCCCCTGTTTAACAGGGGCGTATAATAACAATTTTTGATGCAATACTTTGCATGTGGCTCTTTGCTGCGCTCCAATGACATTATCTGTGAGGGGTTGCAGTGTTGTGGCACCGCCAGCAGTGCCTAAGGCCCAATTTTTCTGCCCCTGTTCTAGTATTTTTCTTTGTTTGATTCTTTTCTAATTTGAGGTAATTCTAGCTTTCTCCTACGTTATCATAGTGTCATGTTTATTTTCCTGTACTAAATACTCATCATTGTCAATGTAAACACCACAAATCTAGATTTGTTCTTTTAGGCAGCATTAATATAATAATAACCCACAAATTGTTGAGTATCCAAAAATATTTATTGGTTCACAATTAAAATGTGTAATTTTAATTTTTTTCAAAAATATCTTAATAGAAATTCTTTATTTATTTTTTTATTTTTTTTGTCAAGAAATATATTTTTGCTTTGAAAAACTTGTCTACATCTAATTTTTTTTTAAACCCTCCCCAGCACATCCATCAGATCCTTGAGTTTTTGGTCCACCACTTGGGTTTTCTTTTTAAGCTGCTCAAAAGCGAGGTTTATGTCCTCTATTTCTTCCCTGCAGGACAAGATCTCCCCAATTAACCACTTCCCGACCGCCGCATGTAAATGTACGTCCACAGAATGGCACGTACAGGCACATGGGCGTACATGTACGTCCCCGCCTTCTAGCGGGTGGGGGGTCCGATCGGGACCCCCTCTGCTACATGCGGCGGTCGGGTTCCCTCGGGGAGCGATCCGGGACGACGGCTATTTGTTTATAGCCGCTCCGTCGCGATCGCTTCCCGGAGCTGAAGAACGGGGAGAGCCGTGTGTAAACACGGCTTCCCCGTGCTTCACTGTGGCGGCGTATCGATCGAGTGATCCCTTTTAAAGGGAGACTCGATCGATGACGTCAGTCCTACAGCCACACCCCCCTACAGTTGTAAACACACACTAGGTGTACCCTAACTCCTACAGTGCCCCCTGTGATTAACTCCCAAACTGCAACTGTCATTTTCACAATAAACAATGCAATTTAAATGCATTTTTTGCTGTGAAAATGACAATGGTCCCAAAAATGTGTCAAAATTGTCCGAAGTGTCCGCCATAATGTCGCAGTCACGAAAAAAATCGCTGATCGCCGCCATTAGTAGTAAAAAAAAATTTTTTTATAAAAATGCATTAAAACTATCCCCTATTATGTAAACGCTATAAATTTTGCGCAAACCAATCGATAAACGCTTATTGCGATTTTTTTTACTAAAAATAGGTCGAAGAATACGTATCGGCCTATCGGCCTCTTTCCATGCAGCTTACAACTGCAACATCTTTCTACCTATGAATATCCATCATTAAACGGAACATTCAAAAGGATTAATCATCTGTCTCTCTAACATTGAGTTTATTCATTGAGTTAGGCTGTCTGAATTGATGCAAGGGATAATAGAACACCAGGTCATGTAAGCCCTATATGAAGCTGGAGTTGAGTCAGAACAAGAGTATCGTTTTGTATCTCAACATTGTGTTGAAAAGTTACTGTGACCTTTTGTACTGCAATTCCTTATTTTTTCAAATAAAGATGTTTAGTATAAAAACAAAACAAAAAACAAAGTCCATTCTGCAGCACTTTATCATTTATTTTCAATCTCCATAAGACCCTACAAGGATCCTTCATCAGGTTAAAAGAAAATACATTTGCATCTCACCTACAGTATAACCCAGAACTTGCATTAATATTATCTTATGAGATGATGATTATAATATTTTCACTCCCAACTTTAGATGTCACCTATCTGGACATTTAACATTTACCTTAAACAGGTTTTGAATATCTCTGTTAATTTGGCGAAGCAATAGTGATTTTAAATCAATTAATGATAACTTTAGCATTATCAGAAACACTATATAATGTATTTGTAATACATCGCTTACCTAACTCCACATCCCGGATTCCCATGTAACTTTCCAGCAAATCATCTACTTTACGTGAAGCTTCTTCTTCCCTTTCGCTTGGCTGTGGAAGGGAAAAAAAAGAACTGATGAATTGTTTGTAGAGTGACATAAAACCTGCTGTACATAACTAATGACTATTATCAGCATTTTCTTTTAACTTTGGCTGTTTACTAGGGATGAGCTTTATGTTCGAGTCGAACATGAGTTCTTTTTTATAAATTCTTTATTTTTCCATAGATTTCACATTACACAATTTCACATTTCATACCATTTTCTCTAGTTTAAATTGCTATGGTATGTTTCAGCTGCCTGCCCTCCACCCAGAATTGAAAAACTGATGTGTTTTTTCTCTAGTTTAAATTGCTATGGTATGTTTCAGCTGCCTGCCCTCCACCCAGAATTGAATCATTGCTGTCTGCATTGCTTATGTCTATTTGATAATACTGGCATGTTATCTTTGCTTAACCCTCTGTAGCCCTGTCCACATTACAATGCTTTATTATCTCCCTTGGCTTACCACAAATCATGGGCCATTAATGTTATTGTCCTCTTGCTGTTCTGTTTCTGAAGAATTCTGCCCTGTTGACCAGCATACCTTTATTGCCTCCTGATTAGATAATTGAAATGCACCCACCCCCTATATCCATCAGTATAAATATTAGCATCCTTTTGGGGGAAGCGTAAGCAGGGGGCTCCTTGCATCTGGGGCTCATTCTCCAAGTGGGGTACAGGTATACAGGTATACAATTTTTTTTTTTTACATTTCAGTTTCCTCCCCTTTCGAAAATGCACTCTCTACCACTCCTTCTGACAGCTGTGTCTTCTATCCTCAAACTGTCTTTCATTTAACCCTCTGGTCCACTCCACACCATATATATATCGCCCTTACTTCTGGTCCTCTCCTTATTACTGCACTCACCAACTCATGCTAATTCTAAAGTCAAACGCCCAATGCTCCAAATCACTGGGGAATGTCCACTCATATAAATCGCAATCCCACATTACCTCCCTCACCCTCCTGCTTCTCCTATCCTCCGGTGATGTCTCCCCAAACCCTGGCTCTCCTTCATCTAACTGTGCTCAACGCACCCATTACCCTACACCCTCTAGATGCAGCCGCAATGCACACAATCTAGTTCCCATTTCTCTTCTTCCCAAGACCAGACTCCCTTTCTCCTGCGCCATTTTGAACGCTCGCTCTGTCTGTAACAAACTCAAGTCCCTCCACGATCTCTTTATCGCAAACTCATTTAATCTACTCGCCATTACTGAAACCTGGCTTCACGAATCCGACACTGCGTCTCCTGCTGCTCTATCCCACGGTGGTCTTCTTTGGACGCACTCCCCCAGACCCAGTGGACGCAAAGGAGGGGGTGTTGGAATCCTTTTAGCCCCACATAGCACCTTTCAGGTACTTCACCCACCTCCCTCTCTGTCACTCTCCTCATTTGAGGCGCATTGCATTCGTCTCTTCTCTCCAGTTTCTCTAAGGATAGCTGTGATCTACCGGCCCCCTGGTCCAGTATCCTCCTTTCTTTTTTTTCTCTTAATTTCTCTTTATTATTTTCCAATTTTTAACAATACATGTTTACATACAAAAAATGTATATTGTCTAGTACAGATGTATACTTATATGTAAGCAAACATTAGTTATACATGTACATTGAATTAACATATCCCGTCCCTCCCTCCCCCTCACCCCCCACCCTTCCCTACCCCCCCATATAAATATTGTGTTATATTAGTTCTTCTGCCCCAGGTAGGAGCAGGTATCTTAGTCTGAGTTATCCCTTAATGTATTAAATATAAAAAGAGAAGAAAAAAGAGAGGAGCCAAGCCAAAAAGAGCAAAATAGAATAGGGGAAAATTCAGTCTTCCTTGCCATTAGTCTCCAATTATATAGAGAATTACTGGCATACAGGGTAAGAGGAGTTTCAAACCCCATAAAAGAGCAATCACTACAAAGGAAATCCCATTTCCCTCACCCAAGGCCCCCACACTCTTACGAACCTCCTATAGTTTCCTTGCTTAATAAAAGCCACCCTCTCGCACCAGATCAAGGTATTGATAGTTTCAACCCAATTCTCAACAGATGGAGGAGCAAGTGCTTGCCATCTCTGTGCTATTAGCTTACGTGCCTGGAATAGGCACCTCAGCACACTTTCCAGAGTTCCTGGGGGGATTCTGTGGTCCTCCATACATCCTAACAGGCAGATTCTAGCCACTGGCTCTAAAGAGGTATTGAAGATATCATTGAGCCTTTTTATCACTTCTGTCCAGTATCTAAAGAGCTTGGGACACCTCCAGAATAAGGTCCCCTGTTGCCTTACACCTGGGGCATTCATCACTCTTATTCCAACCTAATGCAAACATTTTTTTAGGGGTATAGTAAACCCGGTGCAGTAGAAATAAATGGGACAATCGCTGTGCTGGAGCAATTGACACCAGAGCCCCTCTATGTAAGATCTTATTCCACTGCTCCGAGGTTACCGGCCCAATGTATCTTTCCCATCTTTCTCGGCACTTGGAAGTACCAGTTTGATTTATGGCTCTAGCCCCCAAATTGTCATATAATTCAGAGGTTTGACCTTTTGCGATGTTAGTTTGAATTATTTTGAGGAGAACGGGAATCTGAGTCCTAACCATCGGATGGTCCTTAAACTGGGTCTGCAGGGCATGCCTGATCTGTAAATATTTATAAAATGTTTTATTTGGTATGTTAAATTTGTCTCTCAGCTCCGAGAATTTTTTCATATGGTTGCCCTCATACATATGGGATAGCCGTGTTATTCCCTGGTTCTCCCAGATTTTAGATATTTCTATATCCTTGACTTCTATTAAATTCTTGTTGTTCCAGAGGGGGGCAAACTCGGTTACCCCGGTATATCCCAGCAAAGCCATCGTAGTCTGCCACACTTTATTAATTAGCTTTGTAGTTGGGCATTTGTGAGTAAACGAGTTTGCCTCCAGAGCTTCTACTAGTGTTCTATGCGGGGCCCCTGATAGCATTAGTCTAAAACTATTATTACCCAAATTTTGAATACCACAGCCCACACTATGTTGTAGTTGGGACACCAAAAAATATATTCTCGGATGTGGAACCGCCAACCCCCCTTCCTTTACCGGGAGTTGCATCGTCTGCAAACTAATTCTAACCTGGCCTCCTTTCCACATTAACACCCTGAATAATGTTTCCATTCGTTTAAACCATATTTGGTTTACCCAGATCGGAGAGTTGTGGAGAACATATAATATTTGGGGAAGCCAGATCATTTTTATTGGATTACATCTCCCAGCTATAGAGAGGGGGAGGCGGTTCCAGATATCTTTTTTTTGTTTCAATTTTAATAGTAGTGGAGCTATTTTTATACTAGTGTAATCCTTAACCTTACTAGTAATCCAGATCCAGTAATCCAGATCCCAAAATATTTTAATTTTGTGGAAATTTTCAGCTGGGATATTTCAGCTATAGTCTGGTTACTTAAGGGGTTTATTGGGAGCAGGGCCGACTTATCCCAGTTAATATTCAATCCCGAGAACCCTGACCATTTGGACCACTGGGGTCAACTAGCTATGAAGAACAGGACATCGTCAGCAAATAGCGATATCCTGTCTTCCTCCGTACCCCTCCTAAACCCCTGTATATCTTCCTTGAGCCTAGTTTTAATAGCTAAGGGTTCCATGGCGAGTCCGAACAGGAGTGGGAAAAGGGGACAGCCCTGTCTCGTTCCCCTCTCAAGCTTAAACGTGTCTGAAACTTCACCATTTGTTTTAATTTTTGCTCGTGGTTCGGTATACAGAAGTTTGACCCACCTGGTAAAGGATGGGCCAAATCCAAAGCTCTCCAATATCACAAAACGCATGCCACAGCAAAAAACAGCACAACAAAAGAAAAGCTGACGTTTCACACTATGCCTTAGTGCTTATTCATAGCTAGCTATGAATAAGCACTAAGGCATAGTGCGAAACGTCAGCTTTTCTTTTGTTGTGCTGTTTTTTGCTGTGGCATGCGTTTTGTGATTTTTAATTAAAGGAGGAGTTTTTTTGGAGTGCGGCTATCCCAGCTTCTTTTCTTTCATCCCAACCTGCATTTTGATTGCACTGCCTGCACCCTAGACTCGGATCACAGAAAATAGATCACCTGGTTTTCTTTGAGCGGTTACCCACTTTCTCATAGCTCTCCAATACCTTCCATAGGTATGGCCACTCAAGGCTGTCAAAAGCCTTAGCGGCATCCAAGGCAAACAGTGCTCTAGAGCCCTCATTGTTGGTGGGGATCTGAATATTTAAAAAGACCCTTCTGATATTAATGCTAGTTGACCTATTTGGAATAAACCCTGATTGGTCCGGGTGAATAAGGCTCTCAATACACCCATTTAGGCAGGTTGTCAGGACTCTAGCGAGAATTTTTACATCTGTACAGAGCAATGAAATTGGGCGATAAGAAGAAGGATCCAGTTGATCCTTTCCCTCTTTATGGATTACAACAACCGTTGCCTCCATCATAGAGGAAGGGAAATGTCCCTCCAAAAAAGCGCATTTCAATGTATGGAGCAGTTCTGGTAGCATAATATCCCCATAACGTTTGTAAATTTCTATTGGAAGCCCATCAGGGCCAGGTGATTTATGGCTAGACATCCCTGCCACTGCAAGCTGTAGTTCTTCCAGTGTAACAGGGGATTTTAATTTTTCCCTGTCATTTTCTGAGAGAGTTGGAACTGGGATTCCTTGAAAAAAGGCTTCCATGCCTTCATTTCCTCCCCTGGATTTATACAGGGATTTATAGAAACCATAAAATGCATGTCTTATCTCCCTTCTATCAGTTGAGATGTCACCTGTTGAGACCCTAATTGCCACAATATTGGAAGAGGGGGAGTTGGCCCGAACCAGCAGGGACAGTACTCGTCCCACTTTCTCCCCTTCACCAAATTGGGTTTGTCTCTGGAATAATTGGCGGTTCTCTGCCTTACGCATAATAGCCATTCTATAGACCTTCTGTTTTTCAAGCCATTCTCTTTGCCTACTTAAAGCGGGGGTTCACCCTATCGACAGGAAAAAAAAAAAAATTTTTTCTTTTACCTTTAAATCAGGCACTGTAGCGCGAGCTACAGTATGCCTGTCCCGAATTTTTTCCCCCCATACTCACCTTGTAGTCGTCCATCGAAGATACCGGGGAATGGGCGTGCCTCTGGAGACGGAGGATGATTGACGGCCGGCTCTGGCGCGTCACGCTTCTCCGGAAATAGCCGAAATAGGCTTGGTCTTCACGATGCGTGCGCATAGCCTGTGCGCACGCGCCGTGAAGAGCCGAGACCTACTCCGGCTGTCTTCGGGGAGAGTGACGTGCCAGGGCCGGCCGTCAATCATCCTCCCTCTCCATAGGCACGCCCATTCCCCGCGGGAGCCGGAATCTACGATGGACGACTACGAGGTGAGTACGGGGTTAAAAAAATCGGGACAGGCATACTGTAGCTCGCGCTACAATGCCTGTCTCGATGGTAACATCATGGGATTGTGGGTGAACTACCGCTTTAAAGATGGGTCCTCAATGTATCATTGTTCAGCTACCATCACTTCGCTTCTAAGATCCTCTTCCCATACCCTAGATTTCCTTTGTAATCTTGCCACCCTCTGAATCAGCAAGCCCCTTACAGTATCCTCCTTTCTTGATGACTTCTCTGCCTGGCTACCCTACTTTCTCTCTTCTGAAATCCCTACAATCATTCTTGGTGTTTTCAACATCCCTACTAATGCTAACACTTCTGCAACTTCCAAACTTCTCAGTCTAACCTCCTCTTTTGACCTGAAGCAATGGATACATGCTCCTACTCACTCTGAAGGCAATACCCTTGACCTTGTGTTTTCCCACCTATGCACTCCATGCAACCTCTCCATCGATCCTTACCCTCACTCTCTCCCTCTCCTCCGTCTCCTCTCCCTCCAAATGCCAGTCACAGTCACTCGTAGAAACCTTCATCATATCAACCCTTCTCTTCTACACTCTGTGACTGACCACCTCTATGACAAAATCGCACCCCTGTCCTGCACCCACCTAGCCACTTCTGTCTACAACACTTCACTTCTAGCATCACTGGACAGACTGGCCCCCCTCACTACACGCAGAATAAGGCCCTGTCCCCTTCAACCCTGGCAAACAGATGATACTAGAAGTCTGAAAAAACACAGCCGTGCTCTCGAGCACCAGTGGCGCAAGACTAAGTCCCAGGAAGACTTCGTCCAGTATAAATCTGCCCTCCAAAAATACAATTCCAGCCTCCTCGCTGCCAAGCAGACCTACTTCATCACCCTCATTAAAAACGTATCATCCCGTCCCCGTCAACTCTTCTCTACCTTCAACTCTCTCCTCCGTCCTCCATTGCCTCCACCCACTAACTCAATCAACGCCCAGGAGATTGCCAATCACTTCAAACAGAAGATTGATACAATTCGCAAGGAGATCTCTACTGTTCAGACACCCTCCACACTTCATGCACACAGCTACAGTCATTACTTCCCTCGTTCAACCCCACCGCTACAGACGAGGTTGCTAAATTACTTGCTAACGTTCATCTGGTGGTGGTGGTAACCTGCACAAATGCTATGTTCACCCTCTGGCTCTATTCTACACTCTCTAACCCACATCTTCAATCTCTCCCTCTCTTCTGGCATCTTCCCTAACTCTTTGAAACATGCACTAGTCAGCCCCATACTTAAAAAGCCCTCACTGGACCCATCCAATCTTGACAACCTACGCCCCATCTCCTTGCTCCCCTTTTTATCCAAACTCCTTGAACGTCAAGTCTACAACCGACTGAGCGTACACCTTGCTCATAAAAACCTTCTTGATCCCCTTCAGTCTGGATTTCGTCCTCAACATTCCACAGAAACTGCTCTCCTAAAACTAACAAACGATATACTAACGGCCAAAACTAAGGGACACTATTCTGTGCTCCTACTTCTGGACCTCTCTGCCGCCTTCGATACGGTTGACTCCTCCTCAAAAAACTCCACACCTTTGGTCTCTGTGACTGTACTCTTCGCTGGTTCTCTACCTACTTATCCAACTGCACCTTCAGCGTTACTTACAACTCTACTTCCTCCTCTCCTCTACCATTCTCTGTTGGGGTCCCCCAAGGTTCTGTTCTTGGACCCCTCCTATTTTCAATCTACACCTCCTCCCTGGGTCAGCCTCCCACAGCTTCCAATACCACCTCTACGCTGACGACACTCAAATCTATTTCTCTGCCCCTCAACTCACTCCTTCATTTTACTCACGTATCACTAATTTACTATCAGATATATCACTTTGGATGTCACACCACTTCCTCAAACTCAATCTATCCAAAACGGAACTTATCATTTTCCCTCACCCACGTGCCTCTTGCCCTGATCTCTCTGTCAAAATTGATGGCACAACTATCAGCCCATCCCCACATGTCAAGGTCCTAGGAGTAGTCCTGGACTCTGAACTGTCCTTTAAGCCTCACGTTCAATCACTGTCCAAATCTTGCTGCCTCAACCTTCGCAACATCCCCAAAATACGCCCCTTTCTAACCAATGACACCACAAAGCTCTTAATTCACTCCCTGGTCATCTCTAGTGTTGCTCACGAATATTCGCATTGGGAATATTCGGCTCGAATATAGCATATTCGAGTAATCGCGCTATATTTCGAATTTCGCGGTGAATATTCGCAATTCCGAATATTCAATTTTTTCCAATTTTATTTTTAGAACAGATCACATCCTAGATATCTCCATCGACGTCTAAAAGCATTGCTGGTATGATTAGAGACCTTGGGCCGAGTAGCTGAAGCGATCATTTTATATTGCCGAATATTCGCAATGCGAATATTCGGCAATAGGAATATTGCGCGATTATTTTCTCCGCCCTTCTTTTGCATCAGAGCCAATCAGAGTTCTCCTACCACAGTTGTCATAGGTTTGCAACCAATAGGAACCTGCCTGCACGGACATTATATAAGGTCACTCCCAGCACCATTTCATTGCAGATTCAGAAGGTGGCTAGAGAGTGTGGACTGTTTCTGTGTTCCTGTGTCTGTGTTCCTGATTGATATTGCAGCATCAGCATTGTGCGTCATTGCTACTTTGCTAGTGATTTCAGTGCATATTCTACTGATTATAAACTGCTTTTTTCAAAGCAAAAGACCCAAGAGCTTTTTTAAAAGCTACGTTTTGTGTTGTGTTGTTCAGGTAGTTTAGCTTAGTGTTAGATAGATTTCTGTGTAGTAAGTGTACATACTGTTAGTGTACATTTCTTTCAGCTAGCTTAGTTTAGTGTGTGTTTAGTGTCTGTCTTGTCAAAAAAAAAAAAAAAAAAAATTTTTTTTATTATTTAGTGTTTGTTTAGTGCATTTTTTTTTGTAGTTGTAGTCCTTGTCAGTTAGTGTTAAAAAAAAAAAAATAAATTAGCTTTAGTTTATAGTCTTTAAGTTTGTGTAAGCAGTTAGTGTTTGTTTAGTACTTTTTATTTTTATTTTTTGTAGTCCTTGTCTTTGGTGTACTAGTTTTATTATAGTTTAGTAGCCGTCTGTCTACGTCTTTGTCTGCGTGCCTGTCTGTTAAAAATACAAAAAAACACCTTCCTCACATATCCCGCCCCAATAAAGTTTACCCCCCCCCACATCAGCAATTATGAGCGGCATCCGTGGCCGTGGCAGCAGGGGTAGGGGAGTTACTCCCAGTGCTGGGTCGCTGCCAGCACGGGGTACCTCTCACGCCCCTACTAGTGCTACAGGATCGGGTGGAAGGGGAGTCCGCCTGATCCGGGAGTTCTTTCCATCGGGCATCCGCCCGATATTGCCATCTCAGGCTCCAGTAGTGGTGGACTATATGGGGCACAGCAGTGCCACTGAGTCGTCTGTCCCGACTCTCAGTAGTACCACCACTACTCCGGTGCCTTCAGTACCCCCCCCCCCCAGCCCCCAAGAGTCCAGCATCTTACTGTTCGACAGCGACAGTGAGAGGGATCTCTTGGGGGAGGCCATGCATCAGGCAGACCTCCAGCTCTGTCCTGATGGTCAGGACCTTTTTGAAGGGATGGATGAGGAGGATGGGATACCTGCTGGCAGTATCCCAGAGACATCCCTTCAAAGTGGTGCTGCTGTTTTGGTGCAGGCAACAACAGCACCTAGTCAGACCCAGGCGTGGGTGAGGGGACAGCGGAGCCAGGCTAGAGGCTCCATGTCAGCTGGTTCCCTCAGACCACAACATCTCAGCCCTTGGTCTGACATCTCTGGGGGCGAAGAGGAGGGTGACCCATCATGGGTGCCATCTGACTCGTCGGCTCACTGCGTCAGTGACGACAGGGAAGGTAGGCACCCTGGGGAAACGGTGCGCCAGGTCACCACCAGGGAGACCAGCGTCAGGGTCTCCACTGGTGATGGCAGCAGGAGGTGTCAGCAGCAGCAGCAGCAGCAGCAGGCAGCTCCACCTGTGCGCACCGAGTCCCAGCAGGTGCAAGTCATCGTCACCCCATCTGACAGGAGGGCGGTGCTGAAGTCACCTGTCTGGGACTACTTCACCCTGGTAGCAGACAACCCTACCGTGGCCATCTGCCAGATCTGTAAAGTCAGGGTGAAGAGAGGGAAGTGTTTGGCTCGTGTGGGTACCACAGCCCTGAACCAGCACCTGCGAATCAACCACTGGCGGGTGTATGACGAGATGAAGCGTGGTGGTGGTAGCAGCGCCACCACCACAAGTGAGCAGGGTACAGCAGCCACCTCTACTTTCACAGCACCCTCCGCGTCTGTGTCCTGCACTGCCGTCCGTCGCCAGGCGTCGATTTCAGACGCCTTTGAACGCACCACTCCCTTCCCCCCTGGAGACCGACGTGTGTGTTTCCTCAATGGGCTCCTGGCAAGGGTTATTGCCCAACATCTGCTGCCCTTCAACATAGTTGACAGCAACCCCTTCAGGCAGATGTTGGAGCAGGCCCAACCCCAATGGCGTGTCCCCAGCCGCCATTTCTTTGCCAGGACTGGTGTCCCTGCCCTACACCAGCACATTGTGCAGAATGTAACCCTGTCGCTGGATCACGCTGTCAGCGACAGGGTTCATCTGACAATGGATGGCTGGACCAGCAGGCATGGGCAGGGGCGCTACATAAGCTTCACGGCCCATTGGGTTTCCCTCCGAGGCGCCGGGGAGGGATCGGCGGCAACCGATTTTGTGGTGCCGCCCCGGGGTGTCCAGGGGAGAACTGCTGGTCTCCCTCAAGCCACTGTCTCCGCAGCTGCTGAGCCTCCCAGCAAGCGCCCCCGTAGCTACTCAAGTGTGGGGCACGTGCGCTGTCAGGCCATGCTCCAGCTTGTTAGTTTAGGGGACCGGAGACACACTGGCACTGAAGTGCTGACCGCACTTCAGGCTCAGGTCCAGAAGTGGCTGACACCCCGAAGGCTCCAGGCAGGTATGGTTGTCTGTGATAACGGCAGCAACCTACTCGCCGCCCTCAATGCTGGCAGTCTGACCCACGTGCCCTGTCTGGCACATGTCCTCAACCTAGTGGTGCAGAAGTTCCTGCGCACCTATCCCGGGTTGAGTGACATTGTGCTAAGGGTGCGTAGGATTGCCAGCCACTTCAGGCGCTCCCCAACCGCTACCGCGTCCCTGTCCAATTTGCAGCGGGTCAACAGGCTGCCCCTTCACAGGCTGATTGTGGACAGTGTGACGCGGTGGAACTCCACCCTCCACATGCTGAAGAGGTTGTGGGAGCAGCGAAGGGCGGTGAGGGAGTACCTGCTGGAGCTAGGCACTGAGAGGACTTCACTAAAACTCCCTTTCATCACCTGTGCGGAGTGGAGGCAGATACACCAGGTCTGCCATGTGTTGTCCTCCTTCGAGCAGGCGACCAAGATGGTGAGCAGGGAGCATGTCGGCCTCAATGACGTGCTCCCTATAGTGTTCGTGCTGGAGAGGACACTAGATCGCCTGCTCGAAGCTGGGGAGAGTGCCTTGGTGGAGCAGGAGGAGGCAGCAATGCTCCACCGAGACCAGGGCCAGGACGAGGAGGAGGAGGATGATGATGATGAGGAGGTGGTTGCTGGTGTCGTCCTGGAGTCAGGGCCTGGTCAGGAGGGAGAGCCGGTGTTGGGGGCACCGATAGTCCGGGGGTTGGGCATCTCTGAGCGTGAGCAGCAGCGCCTCAGGGATGAAGAGTCTGACCTCATTGACCTGGGCAGCAGTGAGGAGTCACAGCGGGCTGTGCTCTTCCCCATGGCTGCCCACATGCTGAGATGCCTCAGGAGGGACCCCCGGATTAAGACCATCAAGGAGAGGGATGTTTTTTGGATGGCCACCCTTTTGGATCCCAGGTGCAAGGGGAAACTGGAGCAGTTCATCCCAGCCAGCCGGAGGCAGCACCGGATGGAGGAACTGCAGGCAGGCATTGTCAGCCGGTTGGAGCAGGCAACTCCCCGGCCTCCAGTTGTCCCCCCTCATCTCACGGCCGAGCAGGGGACCTAATGGATGAGATGAGGATGTTCTTCCAATCGGAGCGACCCAGTATCAGCAGCAGCAGCAGCAGTCACCACCAGCGGGTGGCCCATATGGTGGCAGATTACATGGCGACCGTCGGTGCTTCTGAGAGTATGATCACCGACGACCCCATGGAGTACTGGGTTGCCAGATTGGACACCTGCCGCGAGCTCGCTCAGTATGCGCTGGAGTTATTGTCTTGCCCCCCCTCCAGCGTACTATCTGAGCGGACATTCAGCGCGGCAGGTGGGGTGGTCACGGACAAGAGGACCCGTCTGTCCACAGACTCCGTGGACAGACTCACATTCATAAAGATGAATGAGTCCTGGATCGGCGGTGACTTTCTGGCACCCGCCGTCGGTTCAGGGCGCTGAAGGGTCCCTTGTCATGCATTCCCTGATTGTGCCCCGGACCTGATGTATTTACAGTGCTGAATATAACTATTTGAACACCTGAGAAAATCAATGTTAATATTTGGTACAGTAGGCTTTGTTTGGCAATCGCAATATCGCGCGATTATTTTCTTCGCCCCTATCTTCCGCATCAGAGCGATTTTTTCAGTTTCATTTTTAAAACAGATCACATCCTAGTGATCTCCATAGACGTCTAAAAGCATTGCTGGTATGATTAGAGACCTTGGGCCGAGTAGCTGAAGCGATCATTTTATATTGCCGAATATTCGCAATGCGAATATTCGGCAATAGGAATATTGCGCGATTATTTTCTCCGCCCTTCTTTTGCATCAGAGCCAATCAGAGTTCTCCTACCACAGTTGTCATAGGTTTGCAACCAATAGGAACCTGCCTGCACGGACATTATATAAGGTCACTCCCAGCACCATTTCATTGCAGATTCAGAAGGTGGCTAGAGAGTGTGGACTGTTTCTGTGTTCCTGTGTCTGTGTTCCTGATTGATATTGCAGCATCAGCATTGTGCGTCATTGCTACTTTGCTAGTGATTTCAGTGCATATTCTACTGATTATAAACTGCTTTTTTCCAAGCAAAAGACCCAAGAGCTTTTTTAAAAGCTACGTTTTGTGTTGTGTTGTTCTGGTAGTTTAGCTTAGTGTTAGATAGATTTCTGTGTAGTAAGTGTACATACTGTTAGTGTACATTTCTTTCAGCTAGCTTAGTTTAGTGTGTGTTTAGTGTCTGTCTTTTTTATTATTAATTTTTTTATTATTTAGTGTTTGTTTAGTGCATTTTTTTTTGTAGTTGTAGTCCTTGTCAGTTAGTGTTAAAAAAAAAAATTAGCTTTAGTTTATAGTCTTTAAGTTTGTGTAAGCAGTTAGTGTTTGTTTAGTACTTTTTATTTTTATTTTTTGTAGTCCTTGTCTTTGGTGTACTAGTTTTATTATAGTTTAGTAGCCGTCTGTCTACGTCTTTGTCTGCGTGCCTGTCTGTTAAAAATACAAAAAAACACCTTCCTCACATATCCCGCCCCAATAAAGTTTACCCCCCCCCCACATCAGCAATTATGAGCGGCATCCGTGGCCGTGGCAGCAGGGGTAGGGGAGTTACTCCCAGTGCTGGGTCGCTGCCAGCACGGGGTACCTCTCACGCCCCTACTAGTACTACAGGATCGGGTGGAAGGGGAGTCCGCCTGATCCGGGAGTTCTTTCCATCGGGCATCCGCCCGATATTGCCATCTCAGGCTCCAGTAGTGGTGGACTATATGGGGCACAGCAGTGCCACTGAGTCGTCTGTCCCGACTCTCAGTAGTACCACCACTACACCGGTGCCTTCAGTACCCCCCCCCCAGCCCCCAAGAGTCCAGCATCTTACTGTTCGACAGTGAGAGGGATCTCTTGGGGGAGGCCATGCATCAGGCAGACCTCCAGCTCTGTCCTGATGGTCAGGACCTTTTTGAAGGGATGGATGAGGAGGATGGGATACCTGCTGGCAGTATCCCAGAGACATCCCTTCAAAGTGGTGCTGCTGTTTTGGTGCAGGCAACAACAGCACCTAGTCAGACCCAGGCGTGGGTGAGGGGACAGCGGAGCCAGGCTAGAGGCTCCATGTCAGCTGGTTCCCTCAGACCACAACATCTCAGCCCTTGGTCTGACATCTCTGGGGGCGAAGAGGAGGGTGACCCATCATGGGTGCCATCTGACTCGTCGGCTCACTGCGTCAGTGACGACGGGGAAGGTAGGCACCCTGGGGAAACGGTGCGCCAGGTCACCACCAGGGAGACCAGCGTCAGGGTCTCCACTGGTGATGGCAGCAGGAGGTGTCAGCAGCAGCAGCAGCAGCAGCAGCAGGCAGCTCCACCTGTGCGCACCGAGTCCC
The DNA here is from genome assembly GCF_905171775.1 of Rana temporaria. Taxonomy (NCBI): domain Eukaryota; kingdom Metazoa; phylum Chordata; class Amphibia; order Anura; family Ranidae; genus Rana; species Rana temporaria. The sequence goes on from NC_053489.1 coordinate 375,746,512, forward strand.
AGCAGGTGCAAGTCATCGTCACCCCATCTGACAGGAGGGCGGTGCTGAAGTCACCTGTCTGGGACTACTTCACCCTGGTAGCAGACAACCCTACCGTGGCCATCTGCCAGATCTGTAAAGTCAGGGTGAAGAGAGGGAAGTGTTTGGCTCGTGTGGGTACCACAGCCCTGAACCAGCACCTGCGAATCAACCACTGGCGGGTGTATGACGAGATGAAGCGTGGTGGTGGTAGCAGCACCACCACCACAAGTGAGCAGGGTACAGCAGCCCCTGCCACAGCTTCATCTCTTCCCAGCAGGTCATGCCCCCCCGCTCCCTCTAGTAGAGCTACTGTGGACACCTGCCGCGAGCTCGCTCAGTATGCGCTGGAGTTATTGTCTTGCCCCCCCTCCAGCGTACTATCTGAGCGGACATTCAGCGCGGCAGGTGGGGTGGTCACGGACAAGAGGACCCGTCTGTCCACAGACTCCGTGGACAGACTCACATTCATAAAGATGAATGAGTCCTGGATCGGCGGTGACTTTCTGGCACCCGCCGTCGGTTCAGGGCGCTGAAGGGTTCCTTGTCATGCATTCCCTGATTGTGCCCCGGACCTGATGTATTTACAGTGCTGAATATAACTATTTGAACACCTGAGAAAATCAATATTAATATTTGGTACAGTAGGCTTTGTTTGCAATTACAGCGGTCAAACCTTTCTTGTAGTTTTTCACCAGCTTTGCACACACTGGAGGAGGGATTTTGGCCCACTCCTCCACACAGATCTTCTCTACATCAGTCAGGTTTCTGGGCTCTCGCTGAGAAACACGGAGTTTGAGCTCCCTCCAAAGATTCTCTATTGGGTTTAGGTCTGGAGACTGGCTAGGCCTTGCCAGAACCTTGATATGCTCCTTACAGAGCCACTCCTTGGTTATCCTGGCTGTGTGCTTTGGGTCATTGTCATGTTGGAAGACCCATCCTCGACCCATCTTCAAAGCTCTAACTCAGGGAAGGAGGTTGTTGCCCAAAATCTCGCAATACATGGCCCCGGTCATCCTCTCCTTAATACAGTGCAGTCACCCTGTCCCATGTGCAGAAAAACACCCCCAAAGCATGATGCTACCACCCCCATGCTTCACAGTAGGGATGGCGTTCTTGGCATGGTACTCATCATTCTTCTTCCTCCGAACACGGTTAGTGGAATTATGACCAAAAAACGTTATTATGGTCTCATCTGACCACATGACTTTCTCCCATGACTCCTCTGGATCAGTCAAGACAACTATGTCAGAAGTAATTTCACACTCTATATACTACTATTACCACTGCTGTTCATCATGGCACCTCCTGCCCAAGTGATATGACTCTGTATCTACTACTACTACTACTACTACTACTACTGCTGCTGCTGCTCAGTCAAGACACCTATGTCAAAAGTTATTTCCCACTCTATATACTCCTATTACCACTGCTGTTCATCATGGCACCTCCTGCCCAAGTGATATGACTCTGTATCTACTACTACTACTAATACTGCTGCTGCTCAGTCAAGGCACCTATGTCAAAAGTTATTTCCCACTCTATATACTCCTATTACCACTGCTGTTCATCATGGCACCTCCTGCCCAAGTGATATGACTCTGTATCTACTACTACTACTAATACTGCTGCTGCTCAGTCAAGACACCTATGTCAAAAGTTATTTCCCACTCTATATACTCCTATTACCACTGCTGTTCATCATGGCACCTCCTGCCCAAGTGATATGACTCTGTATCTACTACTACTACTAATACTGCTGCTGCTCAGTCAAGACACCTATGTCAAAAGTTATTTCCCACTCTATATACTCCTATTACCACTGCTGTTCATCATGGCACCTCCTGCCCAAGTGATATGACTCTGTATCTACTACTACTACTACTACTACTACTGCTGCTGCTGCTCAGTCAAGACACCTATGTCAGAAGTTATTTGCCACTCTATACTCCTATTACCACTGCTGTTCACTGATACCACTGATAGTTAATCTATCCCTTAACTACCCCCATTTGTGAGGGTCGGGGTTTTTCTTTAAAGTCCCATGCAAATCAATGGGAAATGTATGTTCCCACATAACTTCTGTACGCCTAGAGATATTTCAATAATACCTGCTATACATATTACTTATATGCCAAATAAAAATATATAACAGTTAAATTAACCCTTACCTACACCCTTATATAAAAGATGGGTATATTTATATTACTATGATTTTCCTCCCCAAAAGGTTAAGATAGGAAGACCAGGCAATGCCGGGTATTCAGCTAGTAATAGTATAAAATGTTTTTGGTTATTATTAAGTTAGATGTGTTGATGTTGATGTTGATGTGTTAGATGTGAAGTTAGATGTGTTTAAAAAACTAACAATCTCAATAAGAAATGAAACCTTTGCAAAATATAACATTTTTTATTAAAAAAACTAAAAAATTAAGACATGAGCTTCTGAAGCTCTGCCACCTCATCAAAATTTTTCGTCAGTTGTTGCGCCAGCTGTTGGTTTTGGCGGGTTAAAAAAAAAATTGCTGCTCATTTGAGAGTATTCTCTGTGTCATACTTTTCATGGCAGATTGTTTCCTCTTGAGCTTTTGCAAAACTGTTAGGATATAAGAAAAAAAACATTTGGATTTCAAAGACCGTTACGAAAGATTATTTTCAGCCCTAAAAATAATAAAGTCTGACTTAAGAGCCTCTATGAAAGAGGATCTGGCAGAGGCAATTCTCTTCCTTAGAACTCTACATTGAATTTATTTGCATTTGCTAAGCCTAGAACTACATTTCAAGATTAATATAAACCATTTCTAGGTTTTGCAGATTTTGTTTTTGGTTCATTATAGATAAGCTTTGTTTTTGTTCTAAAACAACCAAATAATGTGGTTTGTATTTTTGAACTGGTAAAGATCCTGTTCCTGATGTTTATGCCTGCTGCTACTATCCAGTCACTTGATTGTTTTCATTGTGTTTGTCTTTTGCTTAAACTGTGCAATACAGTAGACTGTTGGCTTCCCAGCCAGTAGTCCTGTGGTAGGTTGCGTTTCTTTCCCTCAAGGAATGTATAAAATACATTCGCATATTAATACAGAGGAGTCGGAGTCGGGGAGTCGGGGAGTCGGAGTCTGAAGTACATAAAACTGAGGAGTCGGAGTCGAAACATTTATCTACCGACTCCACAGCCCTGCTTTAAATGCTGTCCATTTTTTAGAGCTACATTTTATTGTTGAAATTTTATTAATCTCTGTGCACATATTTACCCTCCTGATTGATGGTAAAATTAACCGTCTCATCCTGCTCCTCTTCTTCGTCACCCACTACTCCACCAGAAGTTTTGGGGGGGGTGCAGCTCCTCCTCTTGCTCCTCCACAGGAGCTGGGGATGGTGATGTGGATGGCCCTGGCTGCTCCTCCTCATCCCTCTCCTCCTCTTCCACATCCTCCTCCTGCTCCTCCTCTGCGGCCTGTCGCCTTGTGCGCTTGGGGCGCACAGCTGGTAGAGAAGCTCCTATAATAACACAATGTTCATATATGTTAAAATGTTTTCTAATGACGTATGCAAATTCTGTGTACTCTGCTGTATTGTATATGAATACAAGTTAATTTATATAGACAGTTAACCAATAGGACAATGTTATATTAAAGGGTCTTGTGGGCACTACAGGGGACTGAGTGTGAGCTGGGCTGCCACCATGGTAAAATGAGCTGTTTTTGTCTCCTTTGTTTTGTTCAGACGATCTCATGTTAAAAAAAGGGCCTGATGGAGTACACGGGATTACTATAACAACCCCACGCCTAACACAGGAATTTAGTGGGAATCTATATATATAAAACTCAACGTGTGTGTGCATGTATGTATGTATGTTCCAGCATCACGTCCAAACGGCTAAAGATATTTACATGAAACTTGGCACACAGGTTACTTATATGTCAGCCACAAACATAGGATAGGTGGTTTAACCCTTACCCACCCCCATTTGCCATGGTCGGGGTTTTTCTTTAAAGTCCCATTCAACTCTATGGGAAATACATGTTACTTCATAACAGCTGTAGATATTTCGATAACACTTGGTCACATGTTACTTATACGTCCACTTAAAGTATAGGATCGTTAATTTATCCCTTAACTACCCCCATTGGTGAGGGTCAGGGTTTTTGTTTAAAGTCCCATGCAAAGCAATGGGAAAAGTATGTTCCCACATAACTTCTGTGTTCCTGTCTGCTGTCCCATGTCTTTTTTCAACAGTACTATGAATACCTTGGCTGGTGGTGATATATGTTACCACAACATGGCGTCTGGGTTAACAACATCTGACCTTACATTAATTACATATGACATTACATAACTGTCACCAAAGGAGCTGCGGTGGCTCAACGCGATTGCCACTGCGCTGACAAGCGATTCACCTCTGCAGCTAGGGGTTCGGATCCCGCTCTCGGCTACATGTGAATTGAGTTTGGTGGTCTCAGCCCGGCCCCCGGGGGGTGTGCTATGCGAGGTAAGCCTGCGCTTAGTACGCCCACCCCCCTCCCACAAAAACCACCACAATTACACACGCACTCGATATTGGGTTAACATGCAGGCACTCTGACCACGCGGTCTCTAAAAAGAGAGGCGAAGGACTAACGGGGCTGGTTGAGCGGGCAAATCCTCTCACTCCCTTATAGGGAGTCCCTCTGCCCCGTTGGGCTTCGAAGCGGAGCAGGTAGGACAGTCTGTGTGGGAGGACCCCCTCACACCCGCCATTGCCACCCGGGGCATGGAGAAAGGTGGCAGATTGCCTCTGGGGGAGGCCTGCCTACTCCCAACTCCTGCAGTCCGGCTCCTCTCTCGAGTTCACGCACAAAATACACTTTGGAAAAAAAAAACATAACTGTCACCAATAACTTACCTGGATGATATTTATCCCGGATATGCCTGACACGGTCCATGTGGCGCCTTTTCATGTCAGACCATTTTTTAACGATCGCCAGGCGATCGTGTTGGCCGCCTAATTCCGTCATTAGGGCGCTGACCACGGCCTTTTTATCAGGCTGCCTGCGCAGCTGATCGTAGCCCTTTTCTAGGAACCTCTGCAAGATGAAGAACAAAGTATATTGTAATACTTTTGTTTAAAGCCTTATGGATATATGACGGAAATCTATGGTATTCAACAATTGGAAGCATTCTCGCCTTATTAATCAATGACAGGGGTAACATGACAGATTTTATATCCTGCCATTTCGTTTGCCACCTTTTTTGCATAAATATAGCAGCCATTATCATTTGCATAATTATGTATATATGATTAACAACACAGGATACACGTATAGGGGAGATATGCGTTGCTATTCATCTGACCGCTATAATTATTTTTGGACACTTATTTTTTATAATTACTTCTTTTCTTTATTTTCCAAATTACATCACATACAATAAACAAATAACCATAACAAAACAACAAAAAAAAAAAAAAATTACTTTCATACATTACATTATCCCCCCCATGGGCACCCTCGGCCTCCCCCTCCCTCTCCTCCAATCCCCCGTCCCACTCCCCACCTACAAGAGGTGGGAGGGACGCCAGGGAGAGAGAGAAAGAGGAGGAGGAGAAAGGAGAGACGAGACCCCCCCCCCTCCCTCGTGACCCCCTAGACCCCATCACCTTATGACCTCCCTATGGCACAAAAAGGAGGAGCTCAATACCACCCTAATAATAAAAAGAAAAAAAGCAAAGGTATTTGTGCAGGGCTTAATAGTCCTTAATTTCGTGACTTTAGTGAAAAAAAAAAAAAAAAATGTTTTCTTTGTTTCGTGCCTCATTAACTCCCCATCACCTTATCTCCCCCCCCCCCCCCTACCATGCGAAGGGGAGAAGTTTCATAACCACCTCAAAAAAGAGGAGAGGAAAATAAATAAATAAATAAATGAATAAATAAAAAAAAAACAATATTGGGTGTGTTCTTCTCCTTTCCCTTATTAGTGGTCTTTCTTTTGTGACTATAACCTTCCTTTAAAACCCCCGTTCCCATTCTTATGACTCCCAAATAAAATTCCTTAAGGGGAGCCTCTATACTTATCCTCCTATGTGATTTAGTTGATTATTTATTTCCTCCTCTTTAGTGATCCAAATTAGTGCTGTGAAAAAGAGGAGGGGAAGAAAAAAAAAAAAAAAAAAAGGGTGAAAAAATAGGAGGGGGGGGGGGGCCGCACCTCCCCCCTCCCACCTCCTCCCCCTCCGGTGCCCGCAGGGTAGGGAGACAGAAAAAAAAACAAAAAAAAAAACAAACAAATAAAAAAAAAGGAAAAAAGATTATTCGCCGTCTCACCGCTCCCCCCCACCCGCCTCCTAGCCTCTCCGCCCCAAACTAATCCTTCCCTACTTCAGGAGAGTAATATATCCACCCTGCCCATATATCCTTAAATTTGTCCTGTTGGTCCTTGACCATGTAAACCCATCTCTCTGCCTCCATTATCCTCTCTACCTCGATTTTCCATTCCACTATATTGGGGACTTTAGGTTGTTTCCAGTATCTAGGTATCAGTGCCTTCGCTGCATTTAATAGGTGTGGTGTAACACTTCTTTTGTAGAACTTTATGGATGCTGGCATTCCATGAAACAGGAAATGCAATGGGGATTGCTCAATAGGTCTTAATGTCAGTTTCTTTATCCACGGGGATATCTCCTCCAAAATCTCCTGATCCTGGGACACTGCCACCATATATGAAGAAATGACCCTCTTGATTGCACCCCCTCCAGCAGTTGGCATTCATTAATGGGTAGATCTGAGCCAAACGGGTCGGCGTATGGTACCATCTAGTCAGAAACTTATACGACATCTCCTGTATATATGAACTTATTGAGGACCGGTGTGTTATTTCCATCAACCTATTTGATTGTTCCGCTGTAAATTTAAGGCCCAACTCCCTTTCCCATTCACGCATGTAATATGGGATTGTCTTATCTTGGGCACTCTGGACCATTCTGTGCATCCGAGATAACATATGGCCTGGTTCCAAGCGGTTAACACACCACTCCTCAAAAGTAGTCATGGTATTTACTGATCTAATTTGGTGTTTCCATTTATTAAACAGGTCTGTCAACTGCCGGTATTTCCATTCCCTCATTGATACCTCCCCCTGCTTTTGTACCAACTCCCTTAATTTCCTCCCCACCCCTCAAAACTACCCTTCTCTTCCCCAGGAGGGAACCATGGAAATCCCTCCAAAGGAGTAATAGGCGATATTGGAGGGGCAAACTTTCCCGACTTATTCATTCTATCCCAGATAGATAACGTTGTTGTAGTTAATGGTGACACATATTCCGATAACCCCCTATATACGGTCGGGATCCAGGGTGCTCCCGCCAGATCCCTTCCTGCCAGTGTTTTCTCCAGGGAAACCCATATTTTACCTTTTGAGTCATGTCTCCAGTTCATAATACGAACCAGGGCCATGGCTCTATAGTAAAGTACCATGTCTGGGAGTCCTACTCCTCCTTCCTTCTTTGATCTTTTCAAAATATCATATGCCAGCCTGGGATGTTTATCCCCCCAGACAAAAGTCCTAAAAGCTTTCTTTATTTGTTTAAAAAATATTTGTGGGAGAGCTATAGGGATGGCATACATGACATAGATAAGCCTTGGAATTATACTCATTTTAAGGGCACCCACTCTCCCAAACCAGGTCAGTGTATAACTTCTCCATCTCTGTAAATCTCTTAGTATTGACGAGAGCAGGGGTATATAATTCAACTCATATAAACGTTTAACATCTGGGGCTATATGTGTTCCCAGGTAAAATATAGAGTCTGAACGCCATACAAAGGGGAAGGATCTTTGCAGCTTATTCTTCATCCCCGCAGGCAGTTGATTCGGCATCAGCATCGATTTCTCTATATTTATTTTAAAGTTGGAAATGCGGCCAAACCTGTCTATCTCTCTCATCAATTCCGTCAGAGACTCTTGAGGTGAAGAAAGATATAGCAACAAGTCATCCACATATGCGGATATCTTGTGTTCCATCGATCCTATAACTATCCCTTTGATCCCCCTATTCCCTCTAATCATACACAAAAAAGGTTCCAATACCATAGCGAATAGTAATGGGGACAGTGGGCACCCCTGCCTAGTCCCGTTTTTTATTTCAAAGTAATCTGATAGTCTCCCGTTGACTTTAACCCTTGCTCTGGGTTCTGCATACAATGCCATCACCCATCCCATCATTCTTTCCCTCAGGCCCATCTCCCTCAGAACTCCGACCATAAATCCCCACCCCACCCTATCAAAGGCCTTTTCAGCGTCCATTGAGATCACAACTGCCGGAGTTTGATTTGGGCCTTTATGTATCCAGTGTAACACATGGAGGGCTCTTATTGTATTATCTCTGGCCTCTCGGCCTTTCATAAATCCTGTCTGGTCCGGATGGATCAGCTTAACAATGTGATCCTGTAGCCTCAAAGCTAGAATTTTAGATAGGAACTTAACATCAGAGTTCAGGAGGGAGATGGGCCTGTAACTAGCACAGCACTGCGGATCCTTCCCCGCTTTCGGGAGGACAGTCACATAAGCAGTTAAAGCATCTGGCGATAATGCACTCAAGATCGACACCGAGTTGAGATACCTACAGAGGGGGGTCAGGATTATAGAGGAGAACTTTTTATAATACGTATTAGTAAATCCATCTGGTCCTGGACTTTTGCCCTGCGCTGCCTCCAGTATCACTCTCTCTAGCTCCTCTATGGAGATGGGTTTTTCCATTTCCTCCAGGGCTGCTGTTGGTATTGCTTGTAGTCCCGAGGCCTTTAAATATTCCCGAATCCCTTCCTCCTGCCCCCCCCCGTCTGCCTCCCCCACACTTGGATCTAGATTGTATAAAGAAGTATAGAACCGATGGAATTCAGCTGCTATCGCTTGAGAATCTACTATCTGTTTACTCCCTACCTTTATTGTATGTACATGACGCGCCTCCTGTTGTTTCTTCAGTTGTCTGGCCATTAACCTCCCGCTCTTATTTCCCTGCTCATAAAAGCGATGGGCAAAATATCTATTTTAGATTTTATATCCTGCCATTTCGGTCGCCACCTTTTTTGCATAAATATAGCAGCCATTATCATTTGCATAATTATGTATATATGATTAACAACACAGGATACACGTATAGGGGAGATATGCGTTGCTATTCATCTGACCGCTATAATTATTTTTGGACACTTATAATGGGCCTGTACAATAGATTATTTTTTTTCATCCCTATCTTTATATAGGAACAATAATATGTTTGTTTCTTTTGACTTTTTGATGAATTAATTTTGAATAAATAATGGAGTTGATGTTATTTAACAATTACAACTACCAGCATGCTCTGATACACCATGTAGCTCACCGTCACCAGCTGTACAACCATTATACTTTAACTCCCAGCATGCCTGGACAGTTAATGGCTGTAATAACGGGGAGTTGTTTTGCAACAGCTGTAGGCTCCGTTTAGGAAACAGTGCCGTACAAGATGTTTTCTTTTAATGTGGAGGTGAGGGTGGCTATGTAGGGGTATGTGTATATGTTTTGTTTTTTCATTTATATTTAGTGTGGTGTAGTGTTTTTAAGGTACAGTCAGAGGGGCATGGGGTTCACAGTACTTTCCCGCTGAGGGTTTGAGCTGCAGCGCCAAATTTGCTTCAGCTAGAAGCACACTGTAAGCCACAGCCCATGTGAATGTACCCTGTACATTCACATTGGGGGAGGGGGGGGGGGGGTAATTGCAGCCAGTTGCATGCAGGGAGTTGTAGTTTTGCAACAGCTGGAGGCAGAATTATTTCACATTGGTCACTTTCCTCACTCTCCCATCTTCCTTTTCCCCACTTTCTTTTATTATTTTTCCCCGTGTTCTGTTTTGTTTGTCACTCTTTTTGTTTTGGTGCTTGCACTTTATGTGTGGCGAGTAGGGTGCTGGTGCTCGGGCCGGTCTCTGAAAGTCTTGGGAGTTGGTAGACTCGGCCTTCTGGTTAGGTTCACCGGCTCTCATGGGGTCTCCCTTCGGGGGAGCCTCACCGAGGAGGGTTCTGTTTCGGCAGTCCCTCCGAGGATGTTGGGTCCTTGTGGCTTCGGCTGCTTGGACCAAGATGGGTCCATATGGCTTCGGCTGTATGGACCACAGTAACTCTTTTCCCTGTCAGGAGCCTAACGCCCCGGGGGATCAGAGACGGGTCCTTTTCGGAGGACCACTGACGTATGCACCCGTCGCAGTTTTTTGTGATGTCACTCTTTATGTGTGTGCACATTTTTCCCTGCACCGGGTGGAGTTTTTGGGTTGTGTTTTGCACGCCACAGGCTTTTCAACAGAAAAAAAACAGCTGGAGGCAGAATGGTTGCAAAACACTATGAGTTTGTTACCTAACTCAGGGTTTCAAGACCAGTCCACCTCCAGCTGTTGCAAAACTACTACTCCCATCAGCCACGGTCTGTCAGTGCATGCTAAGAATTTTACTTTTGCTGCATCTAGGGTGCCACAGTTTAGAGACCCGTGCATAAAGGTCTGAAAAATGTGGGCCTGCAGAACTTACAATACTAGAAGTGCCAGCATTCCCAGGCATGCTGGAAGTTGTAGTTCTGCAACATCTAAAGGGCAATATGTATTCGAACGTCCTTGGGCCTTGAGGACCCTGAAGTCAGGACGTTAGCATACATCCTATGTCCACAACATGTTAAATTCATTATGCTAAATAACAAGGAAAGTGCCTAAATACACATTTACCAACCAGGGTGTCTGCAGCTGTCCAGGCATGCTGGGAGTTGTAGTTTTGTAACAACAGGAGACACATTGTTTGGGAAATACTAATATCTGATCTTATATACTAACTTTTAAACTAGACTAAAATGCAGTTAAAGATAATGAAATAACAGTGGTCAAAATACTTACACTAATCAGCATCTTTTCCTCAGCGAGTGTGAAATTGCTTCCAACCATTCTGATATTGCGATGCGATCATAAAGTAGGAAACTGGCAAGGGTCCAAGAAATGGTCGCGTGTTGGGCGCGTGTTGTTCGCGCGATTGCGCATGCGCGATCGAGAATTTCGCAATATATATCGCAATCGCAATATTTTTTTCGCTAAAATATCACAAATATTCGATTTCAGAGTGCTCCTACAGCAGTTTTCGAAATATCTGCAATCAATTTCGCATTCGCATTTTGTGAAATTGCGCTAAAATATCTCGAATATTCGATTTCAGAATGAGCCAATCAGAGCGCTCCTACAGCATTTGGGGAAATTCCGCAATAATTATCATTATTTATATAATATATATTGCGCTGAATATTAACTAAGATAATGTGAAAACCAAATAATACGTGATTCAATATGTACACAGATCCACAAACAACAAGAAAAAGACAATTAGTCCAATTGTATGGATACACCAGTGTTTCTTCCGTGAACAACACCCATTACTAAGTCACGTGTCTAGTGACGTAACGCGTGGGGGAGGAGTTACGAGCGGGACGGATCGCAGATCCGAATGAGGAGAGTGCATCAGAGACGCTGAGCGGCTTATTTGAAGGATTGGTGCTAGGTTGTCCTTAAACGCTGTTTAAACTCGGCGGATTCGTGAGTGAGACCTGATCAGAAATTATTTACCCATATTTGTTCATGCTATTTGCGCTATGAAGATCTTTTTCTCTTGTTGTTTTTCTATGAGCTGTATCAGTGTGGAGGAAGTGCTGCACATATGAAACAGATGTCTACATAGTGTAATTAGATCTCACATCTCTCAATCATCACACAGGGTGTTGTTCACGGAAGAAACACTGGTGTATCCATACAATTGGACTAATTGTCTTTTTCTTGTTGTTTGTGGATCTGTGTACATATTGAATCACGTATTATTTGGTTTTCACATTATCTTAGTTAATATTCAGCGCAATATATATTATATAATTTTTGCACTATTTTGTTTGACATACATCACCTTATTGCTGCGTTTATTATTTGGTAATTTTGTTATGACATTTTTTTAAATATTTAATTAGCGCTGTAGTATCATTTTTTATTTTATTTTATTTTATTTTATTTTAATTTTCCGCAATAATTATCGCATTCGCAATTTTGCGAAATTTCGATAAAATATCACGAATATTCTGAGCCAATCAGAGTGCTCCTACAGCATTTGTCGAAATTGGCGCAATAAATATCGCATTCGCATTTTGCGAAATTTCGATAAAATATCACGAATATCTGAGCCAATCAGAGTGCTCCTACAGCATTTGTCGAAATTGTGCAATAAATATCGCATTCCGCATTTGCGAAATTTCGAAAAAATATCAAGAATATTCTGAGCCAATCAGAGTGCTCCTACCGCAGTTGTCGAAAATTCGCAATTATTTTCGCATTCGCAATAGCGAAAATTCGCAATCATTTAATTTCGATAAAATATCACGAATATTCGAATTTATCGAATATATCTCGAATATTCGACTATATATTCGAGATATATCGCGAAATCGAATATGGCGTATTCTGCTCAACACTAGTCATCTCTCGCCTTGATTACTGCAACTCCCTTTTCATTGGCTTACCGCTGCATACTCTAACCCCCCTTCAATCCATCATGAATGCTGCGGCCATACTTATCCACCTTGCCAACCGCTCTGTCTCTGCTACTCCTCTCTGTCAATCCCTCCACTGGCTTCCGCTCGCCCAACTAATTAAATTCAAAATACTAACTACGACCTACAAAGCCATCCACAATTCTGCCCCCAGCTACATCACTGACCTAGTCTCTAAATACCAACCTAATCGTTCTCTTCGTTCTTAAGACCTCCTGCTCTCTAGCTCTCTCATCACCTCCTCCCATGCTTGTCTACAGGACTTTTCCAGAGCCTCTCCAAGCCTATGGAACTCCTTACCCAAACTATCCATCTATCTCCTTCTCTATTAGCTTTTAGAGGATCCCTGAAAACCCTCCTCTTCAGAGAAGTCTATCCTACCCACATCTAACAACTGTATTTTAATTTTGTCCATCTGATCACCCCTCACATCTACTACCCTCTGTTCCACTTGACCCTCCCTTCTAGATTGTAAGCTCTAACAAGCAGGGCCCTCTGATCCTTCCTGTATTGAATGTATTGTAACTATAATGTCTTCCCTGATGTTGTAAAGCGCTGCGTAAACTGTTTGGCGCTATAAAAATCCTCTATAGTAATAATAATAATAATCTGCTTATATCAATCAAACAAAAAATAAATAAAGAACTACATCTTGTATTTTCCTATTTCCTTTATGCTTCATTAATTCAATGTGACTTTTCCTCTTTAACCTCTGCCTTTCTTCTCCGTGATACCCCTCCCTCCCCCAAATAAACACAAAAAAAAGAGAAAAAAGAGGGTGGGAGAGATTACACTCTCCCACCCTCACACCTCCTCTCTCTCCTCCTCTCCCCGATCACCATTTTTGTATTTTTCCACTGATATAGGGATATCTAGTATTAGAATGGCTGCTGGTCTGTCTTCTAAAGACACTCCTGTAATTATTTTGATAGTTTCTATTACCATTTTCCAAAACTCCTGTATTTTCACACATTCCCAGAAAATATGTAATATCCCTTCTGCCATGTGACACCTCCAGCAGGTATCTGACGTCTGAGGATATATTCGATGCAATACTGTTGGTTTTCTATAGCATCTAGTTAAAATTTTGTATCCTCCCTCCTGGTATCTGCTCGCTACTGAGTAGGGATGAGCTTCGAGTTTGAGTAGAACTGATGTTCGACTCGAACATTGCCTGTTCGCTGTTCGCCAAACAATTTGGGGTGTTCGCGGCAAATTCAAATTCGAAAAGCCACGGAACGCCCTGTAAAAGTCTACGGGAAGAAATCTAAAGTGCTAATTTTAAAGGCTTATATGCAAGTTATTTGTCATAAACAATGTTTGGGGACCCGAGTCCTGCCCCAGGGGACATGTATCAATGCAAAAAACTGACATTATTTTGGGAGCAGTGATTTTAATAATGCTTAAAGTGAAACAATAAAAGTGAAATATTTTACATTTCATACCTGGGGGTGTATAGTATGCCTGTAAAGCAGTGCTTGTTTCCTGTGGTTAGAACTGTCCCTGCACAATGTGTTTTTAATAAAGGACTTTCCCAACGGTGTTGAATTTGGGGGGACCCCCCTTTTTATTTTTTTTATAATGGATGTAGTCAAATTTCGGTTGAAAGACCACCCAGGCAGGTATAGGTTCAATGCAGGAAAGAGTTTCCGTAAGGCCCTACAGGCCTGGAGATATCAAATAATGACCTTATTTACTTTGTTTCTGACCCATATTGAAAGTGGGAGACGACTGACTTACCACACAGTCTTCTGATCCACACAACAAATAATTCTTATACTTCTATGCGATAGAAAGAAAAAGCAAAGGTTTTGGGCTGCCAGAGTCTATTTCCTCATTAACCACTTAGATTTCCTTCCAAAGGATGTCTATATGCAGTACTGCTTATCTTTTGTGGGTTTACAAAACCCTTCTTTGGGTTTACCAAAAACCCTTCTGTGTTACCAAAACCCTTCTATTAACCTCCTGGTGTGGTTCTAATCCCCTACTATTTTTTTATGTACAAAAAAGCTTTAATCAGAGCTGAGGCAAGAAAATATTTAGGCAATAAAGACAAAAAAAATCCATACCTCCAGTTAATTTGCTTTATCCTGGACGAGCCCCCATTCTGTAGTCAAATTTCGGTTGAAAGACCACCCAGGCAGGTATAGGTTCAATGCAAGAGTTTCCGTAAGCCCCTACAGGCCTGGAGATATCAAATAATGACACAGGACACAAGCATGCTTTGTGATCATATGATATCTGCTTTTACTCGGACTGAGTCCCTCGTATATATACAGATTTAGAAGGACATAGGAGGGGTTTTCCCAAAAGGCATACGTGTAATTACAAGAATACATTCAGGTTAATCATTTCCCATTAGCTAGTACGTGTTATATAAGTTCAATTAATATATGTATGTGACCTAAAACATATGTTTTCTGTTTTTACACAAGTGTTGTAGAACTATACTTAATTTATCTTAAACAAACATGAGCCAGGGCAAAAGTCCATACATATGTTGATCATACATAAATAACTATGTGAAAGGTGTCTATAGATAATAAGAACCACGTAAACTTTTGTGTAGGTTTTTTAACTTTTTCTTTAACCCATGACATGTCGTTTCTGAACTTAAAATGGAGGTTGTCATGCTATGTTCTTAACAAATCCTCTCTTTGAGACATAATATGTCTCACAGTTATATAATCCTTCTTCTATCATAATACATACTCAGATAAATCCTATTCGCAGCAGCAGGATCAGGGGTTCGGGATGCCTTAACAATTATGCACATTATAAGCTTATAACAAGCATATAGGAACAAAACAAAAAGAATAATCATAATGATGGTTATGGCAGCACTTTTTAACCATGTCAGTATTCCTACTCCAGAACTTAGGTTTGCAAAAAGATCCCATGTCTTGCCAATATTTCTAGCTTCATCTTGTAATTTGCTTACTTCTTTATAGATATATATAGCTCAACATTATCAGTACCCTATTGTGGGGTCACTACCATATCTTCTCTACTTAGTATGACACCAAACGGTCCACAGTACTACTTCACATCTTTGTGGAGCAAAGATCTTCTTAAAGGATCACTAAAGGAAAAAAATGTTTTTGCTGAAATGACTGTTAACAGGGTATAGAGACATAATAGTTAACTGATTCCTTTTAAAATGATTAAAAATAGATAAAAATCAATTATATAATGTGCCTCTTAGATGCAAAAACAAAACTGAAACTAGTTTAGTCTTTGCGTGTTATTTTATGCCTCTGTGCTGGACAGTGCCATAGAGAGTCATGGCTAGGAAAACAAAACTAAACTCTCCCATGACTTTTTTCATAAGGAGCCAGACAACCAGGAAGTGTCCAGGACACAGCAGTATTACAGCAACATCAGAGCAAAAACAAGCAATGAGGACATAAAACCAGGACTGCAGGAAGCTATTTAGCTAAAAAAAATTCCTTTAGTGACCCTTTAAGGTGTATGTGGATACATATCTTTACTCATTCATATCACCCATCTTGGCATCATACGAATCTGCTAATCTGACAATCTGATAACACTCTCTCTTCCCTGGGGTGATCTTCCTCAGTTTGCCATTGTAGTACTAATTGTATTTTAACAATAATAGAACATTTGTGATATTTAAAGGTACAGCCATGAGAGGAATACTAACGGTGGAGGGGTGTAATTTACTACATATCCAACATTTTTCATATCCTGATTTCTGTGCATGGGCATATTTAAACTTCAATAATAACATTTTATCTGTAAAACTTTCTGAGTTTTCATTTCTCTTGTGTCTGTCATGTGTATTATTCATATTATTCTGTTGTGGAGTGTTAGAGGCTCCACAAATGCTCTTTATGTGTCCCAAATCTTCAGGATGATAAATACAGTTGGTTATCAGCCAAATTGGCAGGAACACGATCAAGGCAGCCCAGAATAAGAGGCACAAGGCCTTCACAGAAGTCCGTGGTGAAATAAGCGACGTCATCTTGTTCAGAGACTTTTTTTCCACCTGCTTCACTCGCTGTTCGAGGATTTGTATCACCTTCTTCACCTCCTTTATCCTTGGCTTGCTTCTTAGGTGTTTGGTTCACCTTCTTCACACGACTGGCATGGATCCAAGCCTGTTGTCTCTCTACCAGAATAGCTGTTCGGGTAACCGCGATCACTGTAGTCGGGGGTCCAAATGGATACTCTTCCTTCTTGGTACGCTTCAGTTGCTGGACCAGTACGACATCTCCCACTTGAAAGGGATGAGTTGGTTTCTGTGAAGAAGATGGAGAGGTGCGAGCAACATTCCTTTCAACTTGATCTAAAGTTTCAATATTTTTTTTTTACATATTCTTCCTGAATAAGATCTAGGTCCCCTCTTTCTAACATAAGTGGCTGTCTGGCCCATGGGGTGGGGAATGGTCTACCCATTAAGACTTCAAAAGGAGAGTATCCTGTCTTTTTAGAGGGTGTCATTCTTACCTCGGCTAGTACAGCTGGTAGGACCTTCTTCCAATTTGCATATGTACCTCCAGTGGCCTGCCTGATCTTATCTTTAATAGTTCTGTTCATTCTCTCCACTATACCTGAACTCTGGGGATGGTAAGGAATATGAAACTTCCATTCTATTTTCACTGTCTTTACTAGATCTTGAAAAACTTTGGCCACAAATGCAGGGCCATTGTCTGAGTTGATCTGAAGTGGACATCCCCATCTGGGAATGATTTCCTGTGTGAGAATTCTTACTATTGTTTGTGCATCTTCCTTTGTTGTTACAAACACTTCTATCCATCTTGAGAACATGTCCACTATTACTAGCAAATATTCCTGTCTTTTACCTAGTTTGGGCATGTGTGTAAAATCAATTTGTAAATGAGTGAATGGTGTAGATGGATATATCAGATGTTCATGTTTTGCCTTGTGAGGGTTCCTGGGATTATTCCGAATGCATGTGATGCATCTGGAAACATAAGCCTTAACAAGAGAGGGAAGACCTGGAATGTTAAAATCCTTATCCAAAAGTTCACATGTGACTTTCCACCCTCTGTGACCTATGCCATGGTATTGTGAAATAAAAATGGGTGCGCTGGCTACAGGGATACATGGTCTCCCCTCTTGGCAGACAAGGCCAGTTTCTGGGCTTGTCTGCACACCTATTTTGTTCCATTGCTGGATGTCTTGGTCTGTGGCATATGCTTGGAGGTCATGCAATGTTTGATCTAGGAGTGGGATTTCAGGTGAGAGCAATGGCATTTGGATGGCTGGCTGTGGCTGTGTGCTGGCTGTGTGGATGCTGCTTCTCTTGCTGCTTTGTCAGCTAAGGCATTGCCTTTGGCTATGTCATTTTGTTGCCCTGTATGTGCCCTACAGTGTAGTGTGGTTGCATGTCCTAGAGTGAATGATGTAGCCATTTCCACCACCATCACACAGGATACCAGAGCTCTGAGACACGCCAGCATGCCCAGCACTGGCATAGGCACAACCCTTGGGGGAAAAACGTTAGGGCACAGTTTGCCTCCCATGTTTTTGCGCCAGGACTCCTGTCATGGTTGTACAGTTGTCCCTAGGAAATAGGTGTAACCCTTTGCTATACTCAAGGCCAAGACCAGGACTGTTATCATAGTTTTTGAGGATACAAACGATATACAATTCATACAATCTGGCATGTCAGTACCTTGGTTTGTCTCAAAGTGTTATCATAGTAGAACAGTCCAGTATCCATGGCGGCAGTCATGCCAATCATGCCAAGAAAGACAGCATATCCTTCTTGGTCTGTGGTGGGGGCTAGACCCACGAGAGCTGCAGCTCGTGACTGACTTTCCTTTCACCTTTTGCGAGTACAAAAACCAAGGTATACAACAGTTTCCGACACCATTGAGGTTTCTTTTTGGAAACTTATGACCATTATCTGCCAACCAATGTAGCAGATCTGAACCATCCTCTTTGCAGGCTACCTGGCTTGGGTTACATATCAATCAACAAATTGGAGTAGGACAGAACAATGGCAGGGAGTCCAGGACCGCAATGTGGCCTGGGGCACACTGAGTAGACTACAGGAGTCCACATAACCCTGGGCTTTCTACACCCACCATGTCCATCTGGCAAAAAAAATTGTTTTAAAAAACAGAAAGCAAGGGTTGGCTGTGTCTCCTCATCACAAGGTGTCAGGCTCCATTCCCGGCTCCATTGAGCTCCCGCGCATGCGCGGTACGGTAAGGGTAGGCGCAACCCTGGGGCCAATCAGAGGCCGGACACTCCTATTTAAACCAGCAGCCTTCCCTGAACAGTTGCTGGTTTGTCTTCAGCTCCTATGTGTGTACCTGTTGCCGTACCTGCCTGTTTGACCGGAATTCCTGACGACTCTCCTCTCACCTGGAACCTCTGACCCTTTGGCTAATGTTACCTGGATTGCTGTTGTCTCCTGCCCCTTGACCTTGGCTTGCTCTCATGGACTCCCTCTGAACTCTTCCTGCCCTTGACCCTCGCCTGTGACTCAGATTTGCCTTCATCTCCTGTGGACCCTACCAGACTTACCTACCAGTTCCTGCCTGACCAACGCTTTGTCTCCAGTCTTCTGCACCTACCCTGCTTCTGTCAGCTGCACCAAGTCTGCCTGCCAGCTCCCGCACCGGTGCCATCCTTGTGCCGTCCCTCCTCTGTCCCAACTCCAGGGAGTGGTCTGCACAGGGTCGCAAAGGTGAGCCGCCCTCAGCATCTCGTCTCGGTGAGTACAGGCTCTGACAGTACAAACCAGCCAGATGTCCTGAGACCGACAGGGCGCGCTCACCCTTTGAGACGCTGTGCCAACAGTCCTCCGCCTAACAGAGGCAGTCCAGAAGCTTCAGGGAAGGCTACCTCCAGATTGATGGCCGCCTCAACAACTGGCCGGTTCCCCTAGGTCCATCCGCTGCAGCCCTAGCCTCTTCACCCGGACCTTCTGCTGCCCAAGCTCCTGCAAGCCCTGCCATGATGGGGAGTAATCCCGAACCCCGGGTCTCCATGCCCGAGCGATTCTCAGGCGACCGCCGAAATACCGGGCTTTCAAGAATGCCTGTTCCCTTTACCTGGCCTTGCAACCTAGAACTTTGCGACCGAAGCTGTTAAGTTGGATTCGTAATCTCTCTCCTTTCTGAGGAGCCTCAAGCATGGCAACACTCCTTAATGGAACAACGCAGTCCAATACTTGACTCTATGGACACCTTCTTCACCCACATGGGGAAATTATACGACGATCCTCTACGTGCAGCCACAGCGGAGGGTTACTCTGCACAGCTTAAATCAAGGGAGACGGCCGTGGAAGACGTACAACCGCCGAATTTAAAAAAGGTGTCTGCTGACACAGGCTGGAATGAGCTGGCCCTCAGGTACCAATACCGCCAGGGCCTCTCTGAGAACCTAAAGGATGAGCTTGCAAGGTCGGCACCCCCTTGCCTCTCTGGAGGATGTAATCCAAACCGCCACTCAGCTGGATAGGCGCCTTCGAGAACGTCGTTCGGAGAGGTTCCAGTCCAACCGCCTAACTGGGTTCCACCAAGATATGCTCCAGTACCTCACCTCACCCAGCTCCACCAAACACCTCATTACCCGACCCAGAGCCGATGCAGCTTGGTATAGTACGGGCCCCTCTGACTCCAGAAGAGAGACTCCGGGAGGCGTCAATCTAACCTCTGTCTGTACTGCGGAGCCGCCGGACACTTTTTGCGCACTTGCCCAGTAAGGCCTTGTAAGTCGAAACCTCCATCTGCTATCAATTCCCTGTTACCCAGTTTGCCTCAGACTTATGTTATCCTCTTTCTTTCCCTACAGCTCCCGGAAGGGGCAACACGTCTGCCGGCGATAATTGATTCCGGGGCCTGCAGCTGCTTCTTGGACTCATCCTTGCCCAAAAGCTGCGTATCCCCTGCCGTACCAAGGATTTTCAGCTGCAAGTTCATCTGGCTGACGGCTCTCTTCCCCGTTCCGGATTGATTACCCAGGAAACCCTTCCTCTTTGTGCCATCTCAGATTCTGGGCACCGGGAGTTCCTCTGTTTGGACCTTGATCCCGTCCCCCATGTTCCCTATCATTCTGGGTCTCCCTTGGCTACAAGTTCATCTGCCCTGCATTGATTGCTCAATAAAGAAGTCAGCTTCCCTTCCACCTACTGTTCCCAGCACTGTCTCGCACCCGTTCCAGTCTCCTGCTCCACGTTAGCTACTCCACCTGAAGACCTACAGCATGTTCCTCCAGCCTACCTAGACTTCAAGGATGTCTTTGACAAAAAAACAAGCCGATTGTCTCCACCACATGGGTCATATGACTGCCCCATTGACCTCTTGCCCGGATCTGAAATTCCCTTTGGGCGCATATCCCCTTGTCAGAGACTGAGTTGAAGACCCTCAAGGCCTATATTGAAGAAAATTTAAGTAAGAAGTTCATCCGTCCCTCCTCCTCGCCAGCGGGGCGGGGATCTTCTTTGTCGAGAAAAAAGATGGATCGCTTAGACCCTGCATTGATTATAGGAGTTAAACTAAATTACCATCAAGAATCGTACCCGCTGCCGTCTAATCCCCGAGCTCTTTCAAAGGTTCCGATCAGCTCAGTTTTTTCTAAATTGGACCTCCGGGGCGCCTACAATTTGGTCCGAATAAGGGCAGGAGATGAGTGGAAGACTGCGTTCAGGTCCAATTCGGGCACTTCGAGTATCTGGTCATGCCCTTTGGGCTTTGTAATGCGCCCGCCACTTTCCAGCATCTAGTCAATGACATTTTTCGACAATTTTTAGATGACTTCCTCGTAGTCTACTTGGACGATATTCTCATCTTTTCAGCCACAAAAGAATTACATCGGCAACATGTCAGGCAGGTTCTCACCATCTTGAGACAACACCGCTTTATCTCAAATCAGAAAATGCGATTTCGAAAAGACATCAGTGCAATTTTTAGGCATCATCATTTCTGTGAATGGGGTAGCCATGGATCCCCAGAAAATCAGTGCTATCCAGGAGTGGGCACCTCCAACAGACAAGAAGGGCGTTCAGCGCTTCATTGGCTTGGCCAATTTTTATAGACGATTCATCATCGGTTTTTTCATCAATTGTTTCTCCCATCACCAAGTTGACCCGCCAGGGGCACCGCTTCCAGTGGCCACAAGAGGCTCAGGAGGCCTTTATCAAACTCAAAGCGGCCTTTACCTCGGCACCTGTACTTTGTCATCCGGATTCTACATTACCTTTTGTTCTAGAAGTGGACGCCTCGGAATCTGCTACAGGCGCTATTCTTTCCCAGAGACAGGGACCGAAGTCGCTTCTTCACCCAGTAGCCTACGCCTCTCGGAAACTAAGTCCTCCTGAGCGCAATTACGACGTAGGCGATAGAGAACTACTGGCCATACAATTTGCACTGGAGGAGTGGAGGTACCTGCTGGAGGGGGCAGCGCATCCCATTATCATTTTCACTGACCACAGGAACCTGGAATACTTACGGTCTGCAAAACGCCTTAGGCCCAGACAAGCCCGTTGGGCTCTTTTTTTTGCTCGCTTCAATTTCCATATTACCTATCGTCCTGGCGCAAAAAATGGAAAAGCTGATGCCCTCTCCAGGATGTTTCCAGAGACGCCCGATACTTCCGAGCCCAGCACGATCCTGTCACCTCAAAATTTTTTGCTTCTCCCTCAAACAGATTTGTTGACTGCTCTAAAGACCGCATGCCAACAGTGCCCTGATCATGAGGTTTCCTCCTTGGAGAAAAAGGACGACCTGCTGTGGTCTCGTGGGAAGATTTTTGTTCCAACAGAGGCAAGACAGTTAATCCTCAGCACCTTCCATGATCGTAAATTGGCTGGCCATTTTGGTACCCGTAAAACTTCCGAACTGGTCTCTCGCTCCTTCTGGTGGCCTAAATGGAGGTCCGACTGCAAGGATTATGTCTCTTCCTGCATTCGCTGCCAGCGGAGTAAGGGGCCAAACACGAAGACCTGGGGGCTGCTGAAACCCCTTCCTATCCCAGAACGGCCCTGGATTGACATCTCCATGGACTTTATTGTCGATTTGCCTCCTTCAGCCGGGTTTACCACGATCCTAGTCGTGGTGGACCGTCTGTCCAAGATGGCGCATTTCTTGCCCATGGTGGGTACGCCCTCCGCGGCAGACACAGCCAAAATCTTTTTTAAAGAGATTATCAAGCTCCATGGAGTGCCCAAAAGCATAGTATCTGACAGAGGTACTCAATTCACATCCAAATTTTGGAAGGAACTTTGCAGAGCTTTGGAAGTGAAGATCTGTCTGTCCTCGGCCTATCACCCTCAAAGTAATGGCCAGACAGAGCGCACTAATCAAACGCTAGAACAGTATCTACGATGCTTTTGCTCAGTCTCCCAAGACGATTGGTCCTCCTTGTTATCTACAGCCGAGTTCGCTTACAATAATTCCATACATTCTTCCACAAACCAAACCCCGTTCTGGGCTAACTTCGGTTTCCACCCTTCCTTTTTGCCGGACTCCATCCCGGAAACATCTGTGCCAGCGGTCCAGGAACGTGTGACCTGCATCCAGCAAAACTTTCAGAAGTTACAGGAAAGCATGCAGCAAGCTCAGCAGGACTATAAGAGGTTCCATGACAAGGGGAGGAAGGATTGCCCTGTCTTCAAAGTGGGTGAGAAGGTCTGGCTATCCGCCACCAACCTCAAGTTACCTATTCCCTCTCGGAAGCTGGGTCCAAGGTTCATCGGGCCATTTGAGATCAGGCAAGAAATCAACCCAGTAGCTTTTGAGTTGGCTTTACCCAGGTCCTACAAGATCCACCCTGTGTTTCACGCCTCCCTGCTTAAGCCCGTTGTGTCTGACCCCTTCAACGGTAGAGAAGAACTGCCGCCACCACCAGTGGAGATTGAGGGGGAAAAGGAATTTGAGGTGGAGGCCATCTTGAATTGTAGGAAGAGAGGAAGACAATTACAATACCTCATCAAATGGAAGGGGTATCCCCCTGAAGACAACTCCTGGGAGCCTTCCCGAAATCTCCATGCCCCTCGTCTGATTCGGGCCTTTCATGCGGAGCACCCTGAGGTGATGGACAGTTTGGGCGTCCGGAGTCCGCCCCTTGGGAGGGGGCACTGTCAGGGCTCCATTCCCGGCTCCATTGAGCTCCCGCGCATGCGCGGTACGGCAGCGCGCCGTGTGTGTGGAAGCGCGCACGTGCAGGTATGCGGCAACCCTGGGGCCAATCAGAGGCCGGACACTCCTATTTAAACCAGCAGCCTTCCCTGAACAGGTTGCTGGTTTGTCTTCAGCTCCTATGTGTTTACCTGTTGCCGTACCTGCCTGTTTTGACCCGGAATTCCTGACGACTCTCCTCTCACCTGGAACCTCTGACCCTTTGGCTAATGTTACCTGGATTGCTGTTGTCTCCTGCCCCTTGACCTTGGCTTGCTCTCATGGACTCCCTCTGAACTCTCCTGCCCTTGACCCTTGGCCTGTGACTCGGATTTGCCTTCATCTCCTGTGGACCCTACCAGACTTACCTACCAGTTCCTGCCTGACCAACGCTTGTCTCCAGTCTTCTGCACCTGCCCTGCTTCTGTCAGCTGCACCAAGTCTGCCTGCCAGCTCCCGGCACCGGTGCCTCCTTGTGCCGTCCCTCCTCTGTCCCAACTCCAGGGAGTGGTCTGCACAGGGTCGCAAAGGTGAGCCGCCCTCAGCATCTCGGTCTCGGTGAGTACAGGCTCTGATAGCAGGCCAGGAAAGTCTGTGTGCAGCATCAACAGCAGCAGTCTTCAAGGGATCATTTACAGTCCCAAGTAACATGTGGACTTTTACGTGGCTGGGATGAGGTGGCTGCCGATCCTGTCATCCTCAGTGACCCAGAGGACTGTGCCCCGAATGCCTCTGCAAACCTACGCTGCATGGCCTCCCTGATCCTGCAAAGCCTGCATAAGGATCCTCATGTACGTGCTATCAAGGAGAGGGATCATTACTGGCTGGCAACTCTCCTTTATCCACGTTACAAGAGTAAGGTAGCGGACCTTATGTTGCCATCGCAGAGGGAGCAGAAGATGAAAATTCTGCGGGTGGCCTTGCAGAAGGCTCTGTGCAATGCGTTCCCAGAACCGGGGGGATTAACAAAACCTGGCCCTGGACAACGTCTTGCTGAGGCTTCGGTGAGTCAGAGAAGGAGCGGTGGAGAAGGTGGCCGTCTGACCGATGCGTTCAAACAATTTTTTAGTCCGCAGCCCCAAGGTCTGACCAGTTCCAGCAACCATCGCCAGTGTCTGGTTTACATGGTCCGGGAATACCTAGGGGCAAGTTCCGACTTGGACACCTTCCCCACCGAAAATCCTCTGGCTTACTGGGTCTTGAGGATGGATCACTGGCCAGAGCTTGCACAGTACGCAATTGAGCTACTGGCTTGCCCTGCATCCAGTGTTCTTTCAGAACGCACATTCAGTGCTGCTGGAGGCTTTGTGACCGATCACAGGGTGCGCCTCTCCACCGACTCTTTTGATCGACTGACCTTCATCAAAATGAATCAGGCTTGGATCAACACCAGCTACCAAGCACCTGATGCTGATGTTACTGAATAATAATTTTTGGTTGAAATGTCAGATCCCTTTGAGACTGCGTATGCTGATGCTGAGTGACTGTCCTGTTATGCTGCTGATGGAATATCCTTCTCCTCCTCACTTTTCTTGCTGATAGCTAGTAAGAAATGTTGTATTTCTGGGCTCCACCACCAGTGCCTAAGGCCTAATTTTTCTGCCCCTGTTTAACAGGGGCGCCTAATACCAATTTTTGATGCAATACTTTGCACGTGGCTCCTTGTTGTGCTCCAATTAAAGATATTGGGAGGGGTTGCAGTGTTGTGTTGTGCCTAAGGCCTAATGTTTCTGCCCCTTTAATAACAATTTTTAATGCAATACTTTGCATGTGGCTCTTTTCTGCGGTCCAATTACAGTATCTGTGCCTGGTTGCAGTGTTGTGACACCGCCACCAGTGCCTAAGGCCCAAATTGTATGGGCCTGTTCCAGTAATTTTCTTGGTTAGATTCTTTTATCATTTTAGTTCATTCTAGCTTTATCCTACGTTATCATAGTGTCATGTTTATTTCCCTCTACTAAATACTCATCATTGTCAATGTAAACACCACAAATATAGATTTCTTATTTTAGGCAGCATTGATATTGTTATACCTGAAGGGTTCCACATGTACTGGCACTTTAAGACTGGCTCCACCCAGCAGTGATGACAAAGGTCAAGGGGCATAGTAGCCATCTTAGAGAGAGCACATGTAGGAAGCAGATAACCTGTACTGTCCTGAGATGCATGTTACAGTGTACAGCCTGTACTGAAATAAACATCCATTGTTCCAGGCCAGAGTCTTGTGTCCCTCACAACACAGAGGATATAACAGATATAATAAGAAGGCAGACATTGTTCAGTATCCAAAAATATTTATTGTCTGACACTTAAAAAGTTTTTTTTTTTCAAAAATATGGTAACATAATTTTTTTTTTTATTATTATTTTTTATTTAAATCCCTCCCCAGCTCATCTACAAGACTCTTCAATTGCTGTTCCAAATTTCTCTTTTTCTTCAGAACGTTATCGAGGATGAGGTTTGTTTCCTCTAATTCCGACATACAAGAGTTTATAACCCCAATTAGTACATTGGCACTGTTGGTGTCCACTGTGCCCGCAACAGCTCCGACACCTCCTGAAATAAAAAATAAAAAACATGTATTAAAATTATGCAGGCCTACATGTATTACCTGAAGCTGTGCTGTATGACGCTGACCTGATGTGGTGGGATTTTGCAATTCCTGCACATCCGTCGAGGGTGGGTCTTGTCTGGGTGTTGGCTTCGGCGGGTCCACTGCAGCAGCTTCATTGTGCCCTATGAGATTGTAAAAAAAAGGGATACATAAATCAAAAAGATTAGAGGCCTAAAAGAGGAATATCAATCATTCTTTTTAAAAAGTGTGGTACAATTGTCTGTTTTTACAATCCTTCTAAGCTTAACACAGGATTTTATCCATTACCAAAGCTGCTGCATTTCTCTATCTTTGGCCAAGTTTCCTACATGGAAAAACAACAAGTATACACTGGATCACCTCTGTGTGACACCCTAACTGGTTTGTTCTTGTGGCCAACACTCAGTGCCAATCATGACCTCCCTGGGGCCAGAAGCAAAATGACATAGCACATGAAAAAAGAGAAGCGGGGGCCGCTGACGACAGTGACATGTCACATTAAAGCAGTGTTTCTCAATTCCAGTCCTCAGGCCCCCCCAACAGGTCAGGTTTTCAGGATTTCCCTCAGATGAAAAGGCTGTGGTGATTACTAAGGCAGTGAAACTGATCAAATCACCTGTGCAAAATAATGGAAATCCTGAAAACCTGACCTGTTGGGGGGGCCTGAGGACTGGAATTGAGAAACACTGCATTAAAGAAAGTTGAGAAGTGGGGGGAGGGGGTGTTCTGCTGTCGGAAATGACATCTTACATTAAATTGAGAAGGAAGGCTTGCTGACTTATTGCCTCTTCTCCCATGCAGCCAGCGAGTTGAGAAGCGGGGTGAGGGGGCGAAAATGACTTCTTACCAGGTTGG
Organism: Rana temporaria; assembly: GCF_905171775.1. Taxonomy (NCBI): domain Eukaryota; kingdom Metazoa; phylum Chordata; class Amphibia; order Anura; family Ranidae; genus Rana; species Rana temporaria. The sequence continues at coordinate 375,773,667 of NC_053489.1, forward strand.
GCCACTAGTTATTTGGGGGGCACTTCACAGCTTTGAGGGGCCCTAAGCGGCTCGCATAGTGAGCCTATAGGGCGGATCGGCCATGCCCAATGTAGTGGCGGCCCGTCCATAGGGACGCACGGGCGCCGCCCCCCCTCCCACAGTCACAAAAAAAAAAACGGGCCCTTTAAGAACTTTTATTCGGCTAAAATGTCATTTTGACATTTTAGCCGCAGTTCTGGTGGCCGTCTATAGAGGGCTATGCAGCGCCACCCCCTCTCGCAAATAACACACATTCGTGCATAAATGCACAAATTTATGTTATTGCTGGTTGCCAGCGCTGCCTGGTCTATTCAGATAACCGGATGTGGGACGCCGGTTACCCGAATAGCGGCAGCTGGTTGGCTGAGGGGAACTGCCTATCAAAGCCAGCGGCTCTGATAGGCTTTTCTCCGGCTCTCAGCTGTCTATACTCTGAGCGCAGGCAATCTGCGCTCATTGTATAAGACAAACGGCCGTTTCAGCCAATCAGGTTCCCGGATTCTGGTTATCAGGAACCTGATTGGCTGAAGCTTCACCACAGCAGCAGAAGACATCGAGGGAGCACATGGAATCCTCAGGTAAGTGCTTTTTACAGGGAAAGGGGCACAGTGACATCATGGGGCACAGTGGTGACAAAGGGCACAGAGGTGACAATTGGCACAGTGGCATCATGGGGCACAGTGGTGACAAAGGGCACAGAGGTGACAATTGGCACAGTGGCATCATGGGGCACAGTGGTGACAATAGGCACAGTGGCATCATGGGGCACAGTGGTGACAATGGGCACAGTGGCATCATGGGGCACAGTGGTGACAATGGGCACAGTGGCATCATGGTGCACAGTGGTGACAATTAAAGGGCACAGTGGTGACAATTGGCACAGTGGCAACAGTTGAGGGGCACAGTGGCTGCGTTTGATGGCATGGCACAGTGGTGACAATTGATGGCACAGTGGCTGCGTTTGATGGTATGGCACAGTGGTGACAATTGATGGCACAGTGGCTGCGTTTGATGGCATGGCACAGTGGTGACAATTGATGGCCCAGTGGTTGCGTTTGATGGCATGGCACAGTGGTGACAATTGATGGTACAGTGGCTGCGTTTGATGGCATGGCACAGTGGTGACAATTGATGGCACAGTGGCTGCGTTTGATGGCATGGCACAGTGGTGACAATTGATGGCACAGTTGCTGTTTGATGGCATGGCACAGTGGTGACAATTGATGGCACAGTTGCTGTGTTTAATGGCATGGCACAGTGGTGACAATTGATGGCACAGTTGCTGTGTTTGATGGCATGGCACAGTGGTGACAATTGATGGCACAGTGGCTGCGTTTGATGGCATGGCACAGTGGTGACAATTGATGGCACAGTGGCTGCGTTTGATGGCATGGCACAGTGGTGACAATTGATGGCACAGTTGCTGTTTGATGGCATGGCACAGTGGTGACAATTGATGGCACAGTGGCTGCGTTTGATGGCATGGCACAGTGGTGACAATTGATGGCACAGTTGCTGTGTTTAATGGCATGGCACAGTGGTGACAATTGATGGCACAGTGGCTGCATTTGGTGGCATGGCACAGTGGCTGCGTTTGATGGCACAGTGGCTGCATGTGATGGGCACAGTGAGGCTGCAATTTTTTTTTTTTCGTTTGCGCCCCCCAAAAAATTTTGAGCACCAGCCGCCACTGAACCATTGTGCTACTGAGTCCATCTGTGTAATGAACTTCTGTGCTGAGCATGCTCTCCTTTTACTGTATATTGACATGAGTTGGATTATTTAAATCTAGTTAATAACACATCTACTGTACATTCAATAAAAAATTGTTGTCACATAAAAAGAACTTAAATGGAATGACCAACCAAATATTATGCCCACAAACATGAACCTTGAAACATCTATTTTTGAACCGTATATATACACAACCTGAAATAAAATCCACAAATGCCGCAAAATAATAAAAATAAATACTCAGAGTACACATGAAAATTACTTACGTCTTATTTCTCCTTTTCAGGTCACACCACTTATTTCTTAACTGAGCCCTTGACCTCTGCACCCCGAATTTCTCATGGAGAGTCCTCCACACCTTCTCCATAATCTGCCCCTTTAGCTTCTTCGGTTTGCTTTAAGGCCCTAGTTGGCCATCATAGTCATACTCCTCAAGAATTGCAACCATCTCCACCAGCTCCGCAAAGTTCAGTCTGGTGGCTGGTTTACTGCTCCTCCTGGGGTGTGCCTGGCCTCTCTCCTCACTTGAGGTTGCAGCTTCCTCTCTCTGAGTCTCCTCCATCATGTCTTCAGTGAAGTGCATTGGCCGACCGAAAAGGGGCGTGACAATTGCTAGAACGATCGTCATAGGCAGGGATACATGCGGAGCTTCCCGCATGCGCAGTGTATAAAGGGATATTGCGTGAGTCACGCAGTTCGCCGTCGGTAGAATATGTAGTGAAAACGATCGTGCAGTACGACGATACGAAACTTGATTTTTGGACTTTATGATCAGTGGATGAGTTTGTGTGGTTTAGATATGGGTAGAAAGCTAAGGCTTGACTGACATTATTGTTTTTGGCAAAATTTTGACTAGCAGAAATAATGGAGGCCTTCATAGAACAGGAGTTCTTCACAGTATTTGTTAAAAGGAGGCCACGGATGCCAACCCCCCTTTTCTCTATAATTTTACTTTCCCAAACAAATCATTTATTGTGCCAAGATCTGGCATTGTAATGCCCCCCCCACCCCTAAAATAATCGACATATTGTTGCCACACAGCACGTGCACTTTGGGGGGCAAAGCCTGTATGGACAGTCTCACGGGCCACCACCACTGGAACATCAGTGGCCTCATCAGGCACAAGTGTCATGTAGTTTGTTCAGGGTCTCTTTAGGAAATTGTTCAATATGCAGGAGCAAAGTATGACATGGTTCTGATTCTACTTAAGAAACCTACAGTCCCTATCTTGTTTCCGCCTGTATACTGCTGTTCAAAGTATATAGGGAAAAAGGGTCTTGTCAGGGCCAATCCTCACTATAGGCTCACTATGCAAGCCGCTTAGGGCCCCGCAAAGACGTGAAGGGCACCCAAAGTACTAGAGTCCCCGTCTGGTAAGAAGTCATTTTCGCCCCCTCACCCCGCTTCCAAACTCGCTGGCTGAGTCATTTCCGACAGCAGAACACCCCCTCCCCCTGCTTCTCAACTTTCTTTAATGTGACCTGTCACTGTCGTCAGCGCCCACCCCCCCGCGTCTCATTTTTAATGTGCCATGTCATTTTGCTTGGGGCCCCAGGGAGGTAAGGATCGCCACTGGGTCTTGTGTAATGATCCAGCACTGTGGGCTGGATCTGTGACAAATGCAGTCACAGATCCAGCCATCTCTCCCTGCGCAATACTCTGCAATATTACCCCCCATACTCTGCAATATTACCCCCCATACTCTGCAATATTAACCCCCATACTCTGCAATATTAACCCCCATACTCTGCAATATTACCCCCCATACTCTGCAATATTAACCCCCATACTCTGCAATACCCCCCATACTGTCTGCAATACCCCCTACACTCTGCAATACCCCCCCACACTCTGCAATACCCCCCCACACTCTGCAATACCCCCCCACCTTCTGCAATACCCCCCCCCATACTGTCTGCAATACCCCCTACACTCTACAATACCCCACCACACTCTGCAATCCCCACCATACTGTCTGCAATACCCCCTACACTCTGCAATACCCCCCCTACACTCTGCAATACCCCCCCCCCACACTCTGCAATACCCCCCCACACTCTGCAATACCCCCACACTCTGCAATACCCCCTATATTGTGCAATACCCCCCATAATCTGCAATAACCTCAATACTCCACAATACCCCAATACTCCACAATACCCCAATACTCCAATACCTTGCAATACGTCACCTACATGGATTTAAGTAGCAAAGTTTGGCGCAATTCCACGAGCGTGTGCAATTTTGAAGGGTGACATGTTAGGTATCTATTTACTCAGCGTAACTTCATCTTTCATACTATGCAAAAACATTGGGCTAACTTTACTGATTTTTCTTTTTTTTTAAGCACAAAACATTTTTTTTAAAAAACACGCGTTCAAAAAATTGATGCGAAAATACCGTGCAAGATAAAAAGTTGCAACAACCGCCATTGTATTCTCTAGGGTCTTTCAAAAAACAAAAAAGCATATATAATGTTTGGGGGTTCAATGTAATTTTTTAGCAAGTAAATGATGAGTTTTACATGTAGGAGAGAAATGTCAGAATTGGCCTGGGTGCTCCAGAACGCCTGATGGTGTTCCCTGCATGTTGGGCCTCTCTATGTGGCCACGCTGTGTAAAAGTCTCACATGTGTGGTATCGCCATACTCGGGAGGAATAGCAGAATGTGTTTTGGGGTGTAATTTGTAGTATGCATATGCTGTGTGTGAGAAATAACCCGCTAATATGACATAAACTAGAATATTTATTTAATTTTTACAGAATTTTCAGTCTTTTTTCATTTATAGCGCAAAAAAAAAACGCAGAGGTGATCAAATACCACCAAAAGAAAGCTCTATTTGTGTGAAAAAAATTACTAAAATTTCAGACGGGTACAATGTTGTATGACTCAGTAATTGTCATTCAAATTGTGAGAGCACGGAAAGATGAAAATTTATATGGTTAGGAAGGGGGTTTAAGTGCCCAGTGGTCAAGACTGATGCTGAGTGACTGTCCTGTTATGCTGCTGATTGAATATCCTTTTCCTCCTCACTGATCTTGCTCATAGCTATTAAGAACATTTTTGGTTCTGGGCTCCGCCACCAGTGCCTAAGGCCCAATGTTTCTGCCCCTGTTTAACAGGGGCGTCTAATAACAATTTTTAATGCAATACTTTGCATGTGTCTCTTTTCTGCACTCCAATTACAGTATCTGAGGGGTTGCAGTGTTGTGATGTGACTAAGGCCCAATGTTTATGCCCCTGTTGAACAGGGGCGTCTAACAACAATTTTTAATGCAATACTATGCATGTGTCTCTTTTCTGCGCTCCAATTACAGTATCTGAGGGGTTGCAGTGTTTTGGTGTGTGCCTAAGGCCTATTGTTTCTGCCCCTGTTTAACAGGGGCGTCTAATAACAATTTTTAATGAATACTTAGCATGTGTCTCTTTGCTGACTTCCAATTACAGTATCTGTGAGGGGTTGCAGTGTTGTGACACCGCCACCAGTGACCAAGGCCCAATTTTTCTGCCCCTGTTCTAGTAATTTTCTTGGTTTGCTTCTTTTCTCATTTGAGTTCATTCTAGCTTTCTCCTACGTTCTCATAGTGTCATGTTTATTTTCCTTTACTAAATACTCATCATTGTCAATGGAAACACCACAAATCTAGATTTGCTCTTTTAGGCAGCATTGATATAAAAAGAAGCCAGACATTGTTTAGTATCCAAAAATATTTATTGTATCACACTTAAAATGTGTCATTTTTATTTATTTTTTATATCTTTATATATATATATATATATATATATATATATATATATATATATATATATATATATATATATATATATATATATATATATATATATATTTTTTTTTTTTTTTTTTTTTTTTAAAACCCTCCCCAGAACATCAAGAATATTCTTGAGGTCTTGGTCCACCTTCTTATTGTTCCTTATGATCTTCTCCAGGGCGATGTTTGTGTCCTCTATTTGTGCCCTGCAGGACATTATCTCCCCAATGAGCACCTGGGCACTGTCACTGTCTAAGCCACCACCAACAGCTCGTACACCTGAAATTTGTGAAAAAACATGTATTAAAATTATGCAGGCCTACATGTATTACCTGAAGCTGTGCTGTATGACACTGACCTGATGTGGTGGCATTTTGCACTTCCTGTACATCCGGCGAGGGTGGGGCTTGGCTGTGTGTGGGGTTGGTCTGCTCCATTGCTGCAGCTTGATTGCAGCCTATGAGTTTGTAAAAAAAAAGGGATAGATGAATCAAAAAGATTAGAGGCCTGAAAGTGGAATATCAATCATCCTTTTTAAAAAGTGTAGTACAATTGTCTGCTTTTACAATCCTTCTAAGCTTAACACTGGATTTTACCGAAGCTGCTGCATTTCTCTATCTTTGGACAAGTTTCCTACATGGAAAAACAACAAGTATACACTGGATCACCTCTGTGTGACACGCTAACTAGGTTGTTGTTGTGACCAACACTCAGTGCCGATCATGACCTCCCTGGGGTTCGAATCTAAATGACATGGCACATTAAAAATGAGAAGCGGGGGGCGCCGACAACAGTGACATGTCACATTATAGAAAGTTGAGAAGTGGGGGGAGGGGGTGTTGTGCTGTCGGAAATTACATCTTACATTACATTGAGAAGCAAGGGGTGCTGACTTCTTGCCTCTTCTCCCATGCAGTCAGCAAGTTGAGAAGCAGGGTGAGGGGGCGAAAATGACTTCTTACTAGGCGGGGCCTCTAGTTATTTGGGGGGGCCATTTGCAGATTTGCAGGGCCCTACGCGGCTTGCATAGCGAGCCTATAGGGCGGATCGGCCATGCCAACCATTGTGCTACTGAGTCCATATGTGTAATCAACTTCTGCGCTGAGCATACTCTACTTTTACTGTATAATGACTTAAGTCGGATTATTTAAATCTAGTTAATAACACATCTACATTCAATAAAAAATTAGTCTCACATAAGAAGATCTTAAATACAATGAACAACCAAGTATTGGGGAGCTGCGTTAGCTCAACGCGATTGGCACTGCGCTGACAAGCCATTCACCTCTGCAGCTAGAGGTTCGGATCCCGGTCTCATCTACATGTGAATTGAGTTTGGTGGTGTCAGCCCGGCTCCCGGTGGGTGTGCTATGGGAGGTAAGCTTGCGCTTAGTACGCCCACCCCCCCTCCCACAAAAACCACCACACTTAACACGCACTCGAAATTGGGTTAACATGCACGCACTTTGACCACGCGGTCTCTAAAAAGAGAGGCGAAGGACTAACGGGGCTGGTTGAGCGGGCTAGATCCTCTCACTCCCTTATAGGCAGTCCCTCTGCCCCGTTGGGCTTCAAAGCAGAACAGGTAGGGCGGGCTGTGTGGGAGGACCCCCTCACACACCCACCATTGCCACCCGGGGCATGGAGAAAGGTGGCAAATTGCCTCTGGGGGAGGCCTGCCTACTCCCAACTCCTGCAGTCCGGCTCCTCTCTCGAGTACACGCACAAAATACACTTTAAAAGAAAAAAAACAACATAAAAAAAAAACAATCAAGTATTATGCCCACAAACAGGAACCTTGAAACATCTATTCTTGGACTGTCTATATACACAACCTGAAAGAAAACCAAATGACGCAAAAGAATTAAAACAAATATTCAGAGTACACATGAAATTTAATTACGTCTTCTGAGAACTCTTCTAATTCTCCCCATCTGGTCCTGCTCTCTGATTTTCAAATCACACCATCGCTTCCGCAGCTTCTCCCTGGACCTCTGCACCCCGGATTTTGCATGGAGAGTCCTCTGCACCTTCTCCATGATCTGGGCCTTCTTTTTATTGGGGTTCTTGTAAGGCCCTTTTTTGCCATCGTAGTCCGCCTTTTTAAGAACAGCCACCATCTCTACCATCTCTTCGAAGCTCATGTTGGTGGCTTTGTAACTCCTGATACTCCTGGGGTGTGCCTGGCCTCTCTCCTGCCTGGTTGCAGCTTGCTGTCTTCCCTCCATCATTTCTTCTGACTCTTGCATTGAACGACTGAAAAGGGGCGTGTCAATCATTCGAACGATCGTCATGGGCGTGGCAACGTGCGGAGCTTCTCACATGCGCAGTGTATAAAGGGATATTGCGTGAATGAGAACGTCGTTCACGGTCAGTAGAAAACGTCGGAAAAACGATTGTGCAATACGACGATACGAAACTTGATTTTTGGACTTTATGATCAGTGGATGAGTTTGTGGGTTAGATATGGTGAGAAAGCTAAGACTTGACTGACATTAGTTTTTTTTTGCAAAATTTTGACTTGCAGAAATAATGGAGGCCTTCAGAGAACAGGAGTTCTTCAAAGAATTTATTCAAAGGGGGCCCAGGATGGCAACCCCCCTTTTTTCTAGAATTTTACTTTCCCCAAAAAATAATTTATTGAGCCAAGATCTGGCATTGTAATGGCCCCCCCCACCCACCCCTAAAATAATTGACATATTGTTGCCACACAGCACATGCACTTTGGGGGGCCAAGCCTGTATGGACAGTCTCACTGGCCACCACCACTGGAACATCAGTGGCCTCATCAGGCACAAGTGTCATGTAGTTTGTTGAGGGTCTCTTTAGGAAATTGTGCAATATGCAGGAGCAAAGTATGACATGGTTCTGATTCTACTTAAGAAACCTACAGTCCTTATCTTGTTTGCAATGCCTGTATACTGCTGTTCAAAGTATATAGGGCCAAACGGTCTTGTCAGGGCCGATCCTCGCTATAGGCTCATTATGCAAGCGGCTTAGGGTCCCACAAAGCTGCAAAGGGCCCCCCAAATTACTAGAGTGCCCGTCTGGTGAGAAGTCATTTTCGCCCCCTCACCCCGCTTCTAAACTCGCTGGCTGAGTCATTTTCGACAGCAGAACACCCCCTCCCCCAACTTCTCAACTTTCTTTAATGTGACATGTCACTGTCGTCAGCGCTCATTTTTAATGTGCCATGTCATTTTGCTTAGGGCCCCAGGGAGGTCAGGATCGGCACTGGGTCTTGTAATGACCTGGGGGGAGTGGTGGCGGGGAAACTCATGCTATTTTTTTCAATGATTTTTATCCATATTGCAGGGACCAACCATTACATTAAAGCCGCAAGCAGTATTAAATTACTTTTTTCTGAGAGTAATCTCATGTTGTGCAGGGACATTTCTAAACACGTGCCACTACTATAGATACCCAGCAGGTACCATATTTAAAACGATTTTTTTTTTTCACTTTAAGCATCATTAAAATCGCTGCTCAAGAAAAAACAACAGTTTTTAAAACGTTTTTTTCCATTGATACATGTTCCCTAGGACAAGACCCGGGTTCTCAAAGACGTTTTCCATCAATAACTTGCATATTGGACTTTAAAATGAGCACTTTTGAATTCGAACGTTCGAGTCCCATAGACTTCAATGGGGTTCTAAATGTTCGTGCGAAACCGCGGTCTGTTCGACCGTTCTGGTGCGAACCGAACCCGGGTATGTTCGGCTCATCCCTAATCACGAGGGGAGGAAATACAAATCCGTTTGAATAGTGAGAAAGGGATATTTAGAGTGAGTGAGTGGTATTTTTGGTAAAAGTGCTTAATCTTTTCATAATTTTCATATTCTGTGTGTGCAAGGTCAAATTTCGTTTGTAGTTCTGTGAAAGAGTAAAAAGTATTGTTATGGGTGAGAGATTTTAGATTCGTTAGATTGTGTAGTTTCCATTTTGCTAATGAGTTTTGGTAATTATCTTGGAGACTGAAATGAGGGTCTCCTAGGAAGGATGCCAAGGGAGGGATGTCTGAAGACATGTTAAATTTGGTAGCTTGTCTGTTCCACAGTTGTAGGGAATGTGTTACGATTGTGTTTAACGGTCTAATTCTCTGTGGCAAAATAGATTTGGACCAGAGTAGTCCCTGTAGGTGGTAAGGGAGGACTGATTGCTCTTCGAACTGGAGCCATGGTATTTGGGAGGCTGGGGCATACCACTGTGCAAGTTGTGTAAGTCTGGCCGACAGATAATACAGCCATAAGTTTGGGATGTTTAGTCCTCCTTTCAATTGGGGCCTAAACATTAGGGAGTAGCTAAATCTTGTTTTTTTGTTTTGCCAGATGAATTTATTAATTTCCCTTTGGAGTGAATCTAACTTGCTTTTGGGCAATGTAAGAGGAAGGGCTCTAAAAAGGAACAAAAGTTTGGGTAGTAAGACCATTTTCATGGCCACTATTCTTCCTGAGAAGGATATTTGGTATGAAGACCATAGTTTTATTGTATTTTTGATGTCATTAAATAATGGTGGGTAATTCGCATGGAATAGTGCTTTGAATGAGGGGGTGATACGTATTCCCAAGTATCTAAATGAATCTGTACACCAAGTGAATGGAAAATTGTCTTTGAGTGTTGCAATTAAGGTTCGTGGGAGGTTGATGGGTAAGGCTGAGCATTTAGACAAGTTTACACCCAATTCAGACAGATCCTGAAATGTGACTAGGATCTTGGTCAGATTAGTGTAGCCCTTGATATCTATATTCTTTCTAATCGCGCAAGCTAGGGGTTCTATTGCCAGGGCAAAAAGGAGTGGGGATAGTGGGCAACCCTGCCTGGTGCCCCTGCACAGAGGGAAAAAGTCAGAATTGTTGCCTGGAAGTTTAATACGAGTTTTGGGGTCATGATAAAGAGCTTTAAATCCATGTAAGAATTCACTATTTATGCCATATCTAGGGAGTAATGTGTCTAAGTATGACCAGCTAACGCTGTCAAAGGCTTTGTGGATGTCGAGACTGAGTAAGAGTGCGGATTTAGAGTGTTAGTTAGAGTCTTGAATAATGTTTGTAGTCAGTCTTATGTTATCTGTTATTTGTCTGTTCGGGATGAATCCTGTTTGATCTGGATTTATTAAAGCGGAGATCCACCCTATTTTTCAACCTCTTTGCATTTTAATTAACACTGCTCCCTTAAATAGAATTGGCATGTTTTTTTTTTTGTTTGACAAACTCACGGTTTTATTCCTGTGAGTTTGTCTTCCCGTTGCGGCGGAATGGCTTCCCCCGCCGCATCCAGGGCTGCTATGCCTCCTGGGAGATGTGTGTCATCAATCCCAGGAGGCTGGGCTGAACGAGCTCCGCCGTACAGTAGTTGAATCTCGGGGGGGCGGGAGGGAGGGAGGACAGTGCCGCCCATAGAGGTGTTGTCCTCTTCCTCCTCTCCAACTCCCCCCTGCTAGCACCGCCCCCCCCCCCGCCTCCACCACCCGCCCGCCGTCTGTCTCCGGTTCGCGGAGATACAGATCATCAGGATGACAGAGCGCATCTCTGATAGATCTGTATCTGAGAACACCGCTCGTAGTACTGCCCCGCCTCCCTGTACATAGAAACAGCGCGCTCTGCACTGTGTGTTACAATTCTAGTGCAGGGAGGCGGGGCTGTACTACGAGCGGGTGTTCTCACATACAGATCCATCAGAGATGCGCTCCTCTGTCATCCTGATCATCTGTAACTCTCCCCACTCTGCACTGGTGTCACAGAGTTAGTGGGAGAGCGAGCTTGCCATCCACTGTGCCCGTAACTGTGCCCAACGCTGCCCTCACTGTGCCCCTCACTGTGCCCAACACTGTGCCCGTAACTGTGCCCAACGCTGCCCTCACTGTGCCCAACACTGTGCCCTCACTGTGCCCAACACTGTGCCCTCACTGTGCCCAACACTGTGCCCAACACTGTGACCTCACTGTGCCCTCACTGTGCCCGTAACTGTGCCCGTAACTGTGCCCGTAACTGTGCCCTCACTGTGCCCAACACTGTGCCCAATGCTGCCTCACTGTGCCCGTAACTGTGCCCTCATTGTGCCCGTAACTGTGCCCTCACTGTGCCCAACACTGTGCCCAACGCTGCCTCACTGTGCCCTCACTGTGCCCGTAACTGTGCCCAACGCTGTCGTAACTGTGGCCTCACTGTGCCCAATGCTGCCTCACTGTGCCCTCACTGTACCCGTAACTGTGCCCTCACTGTGCCCGTAACTGTGCCCTCACTGTGCCGATGCGGGGTGCTTTGCCGGGGCTGATGCGGGGTACATGGGCCGATGCGGGGTGCTGGGCCAGGGCCGATGCGGGGTGCCGAGGCCAATGCGGGGTACAGGGGCCGATGCGGGGTGCCAGGGCCGATGCGGGGTGCTGTGCCGGGGCCGATGCGGGGTACCGAGGCCGATTCGGGGTACAGGGGCCGCTGTGGGGTGCTGGGGCCAATGCGGGGTGCTGAGGCCGATGCGGGGTGCCGAGGTCGATGCGGGGTGCCGGGGCCGATGCGGGGTGCCGGGGCCGATGCGGGGTGCCGAGGCCGATGCGGGGTGCCGAGGTCGATGCGGGAGGCCGATGCGGGGTGCCGGGGCCGATGCGGGGTGCTGAGGTCGATGCGGGGTGCTGTGCCGGAGACGATGCAGTGGGCAATGTTATGGTGGCAATGTGCTGTGCTGGGGGAAGAAGGAAGCAGGAGGAACTCGGCACAGGGATGGTGGGAACTCCTCATAATGGGCACAGCGGGTGTACAGACCCGGGAACTCAGCACAGGGATGGTGAGAACCCCTCATAATGGGCACAGCGAGTGTACAGACCTGGGAACTCAGCACAGGGATGGTGGGAACTCCTCATAATGGGGCACAGCGGGGGGTACAGACCTGGGAACTCGGCACAGGGATGGTGGGAACTCCTCATAATGGGCACAGCGGGTGTACAGACCCGGGAACTCAGCACAGGGATGGTGAGAACCCCTCATAATGGGCACAGCGGGTGTACAGACCTGGGAACTCAGCACAGGGATGGTGGGAACTCCTCATAATGGGGCACAGCGGGGGGTACAGACCTGGGAACTCAGCACAGGGATGGTGGGAACTCCTCATAATGGGGCACAGCGGGTGTACAGACCCGGGAACTCAGCACAGGGATGGTGGGAACTCCTCATAATGGGGCACAGCGGGGGGTACAGACCTGGGAACTCAGCACAGGGATGGTGGGAACCCCTCATAATGGGGCACAGCGGGTGTACAGACCCGGGAACTCAGCACAGGGATGGTGGGAACTCCTCATAATGGGGCACAGCGGGGGGTACAGACCCGGGAACTCAGCACAGGGATGGTGGGAACCCCTCATAATGGGGCACAGCGGGTGTACAGACCCGGGAACTCAGCACAGGGATGGTGGGAACTCCTCATAATGGGGCACAGCGGGGGGTACAGACCCGGGAACTCAGCACAGGGATGGTGGGAACCCCTCATAATGGGGCACAGCGGGTGTACAGACCCGGGAACTCAGCACAGGGATGGTGGGAAACCCTCATAATGGGCACAGCGGGTGTACAGACCCGGGAACTCAGCACAGGTATGGTGGGAACCCCTCATAATGGGCACAGCGGGGGTACAGATCCGGGAACTCAGCACAGGGATGGTGGGAACTCCTCATAATGGGGCACAGCGGGGTGTACAGACCCGGGAACTCAGCACAGGGATGGTGGGAACCCCTCATAATGGGCACAGCAGGTGTACAGACCCGGGAACTCAGCACAGGGATGGTGGGAACTCCTCATAATGGGGCACAGCGGGGGGTACAGACCTGGGAACTCAGCACAGGGATGGTGGGAACTCCTCATAATGGGGCACAGCGGGATGTACAGACCCGGGAACTCAGCACAGGGATGGTGGGAACCCCTCATAATGGGCACAGCAGGTGTACAGACCCGGGAACTCAGCACAGGGATGGTGGGAATTCCTCATAATGGGGCACAGCGGGGGGTACAGACCTGGGAACTCAGAACAGGGATGGTGGGAACTCCTCATAATGGGGCACAGCGGGATGTACAGACCCGGGAACTCAGCACAGGGATGGTGGGAACCCCTCATAATGGGCACAGCAGGTGTACAGACCTGCACAGGGATGGTGGTAACTCCTCATAATGGGGCACAGCGGGGGGTACAGACCTGGGAACTCAGCACAGGGATGGTGGGAACCCCTCATAATGGGGCACAGCGGGTGTACAGACCCGGGAACTCAGCACAGGGATGGTGGGAACTCCTCATAATGGGGCACAGCGGGGGGTACAGACCCGGGAACTCAGCACAGGGATGGTGGGAACCCCTCATAATGGGGCACAGCGTGGGGTACAGACCTGGGAACTCAGCACAGGGATGGTGGGAACCCCCTCATAATCGGCACAGCGGGGGGTACAGACCCGGGAACTCAGCACAGGGATGGTGGGAACTCCTCATAATGGGGCACAGCGGGTGTACAGACCCGGGAACTCAGCACAGGGATGGTGGTAACCCCTCATAATGGGGCACAGCGGGGGGTACAGACCCGGGAACTCAGCACAGGGATGGTGGGAACCCCTCATAATGGGGCACAGCGGGTGTAGAGACCTGGGAACTCGGCACAGGGATGGTGGGAACTCCTCATAATGGGCATAGCGGGTGTACAGACCCGGGAACTCAGCACAGGGATGGTGGGAAACTGCCATTCCACTCCTTGTCAGTGAAGGGTGTGGTTGCTAGTTCCTTTGCTCCTGTGCTCCAGAGACCAGGGGCTAGAGTGGCTTCTCTGCCCCAGGAGGGATGCTGGATCCTGGGGAAGAGCCGGGCGGGGGCCCCCTGGATAGGCCTGTGGAAGATTCTGGGCCTACCCAAAGGAAAGATGAGTCCCTGTCAGCCTTCAGACAGAGGACTGTCAGTAAGTTGAAGCGGATTGAGAAGGAGGAGGAGAAATTGATGGTTTTGATGGCTGAGTTCAGGAAGAAAAAACAGATCTGTGCTAAAGTATACAGTAAGAAAAGACCAGCTCTGAGGCCTGAGCTGAAGGACCTGGAGCAAGCTGTAAGGAAGCAGAAAGAACTGGTGAGGTCTCTGAAGGAGAACAGCGGAATATTTAAAGAAAAATATAGGAATGAGGAGTGATTTAATCGCATGAGAAGAGGAGCTGCTTCATGCATGGAGGATGGGGAAGCCAGCGAGGAGATGCAGGTACAGGCAGGGTCGGCGGTGAGTGAGAAGTTGGGCCCGGAGGATGAGCCCATCAGTTCAACACCTCAGTAGGGTGACCACATTTCCAAACTGCCATTCAGGGACACCCCCCCCCCCATTTTTTTTTGCAGATTTTGGGGGCAGGGGCGTATGAAATCAGCGGCCCATGCGCAAGATCAAAAGTGGGCCCTAGGCATCAAGAAGAACAACTGAGTGGTCAGGGGGGGGGGGCACAGAGTAGTCAGAGGGGCAGTGCGATGGACAGGGGGACCGTGGGATGGACAGGGGGACCGTGGGATGGACAGGGGGACCGTGGGATGGATAGAGGCATACCTCCCAACTTTCTGAGATGGGAATGAGGGACACCTATTAGCAAAAATATGTAGGAGAATTATAAACAAAAATAAAAATGGTTAAACCCACAGGTGCTTTTTTACCACTACTATTCTTTTATATTGGCTCCTTGAGGGACAAACAAAGAGGAAAGAGGGACAGAGGGACAATGCCCTAAATGAGGGACAGTTCCTTCAAATCAGGAACAGTACAGGAGGGGGGGACTGAAGAACAGCACAGGTGGGACCAGAGGACAGCACAGGAGGGGGGGGGCTGAAGAACAGCACAGGTGGGACCAGAGGACAGCACAGGAGGGGGGGGCTGAAGAACAGCACAGGTGGGACCAGAGGACAGCACAGGAGGGGGGGGCTGAAGAACAGCACAGGTGGGACCAGAGGACAGCACAGGGGGGGGGGGGGGGACTGAAGAACAGCACAGGTGGGACCAGAGGACAGCACAGGAGGGGGGGGGGGACTGAAGAACAGCACAGGTGGGACCAGAGGACAGCAGGGGGTTGGAGAATGGGGGGTGAGGTAGGAGAGAGCAGAGAAGTTACTGGGGAAGATCAGCCAGGAGAGTGTTGAGGGACCTGTGGGCAGCAGAAGGAAACTGCATAGGAGGGGCGGCATATAGAGAAACTGATGCCCCCCCCCCATGTTCTTCTTGCAGCCACTGAATGCCCGCTTTTCCTCCTTTGCCTCCTGCAGGCATTCAGTGGCTGCAAGAAGAACATGGAGGGCATCAGTTCCTCTATATGCCACCCCTCCTATCCAGGTTTAGAGGGAAGCTGCATGGACCATCCTGGAGTATGAGGCTGGGTTGCAATGGCGCCCCCTGTAGTTACACCGCTGCAGTGGAGTAACTAAAACATTTCTGGCAGTTTGAAGGAGCAATGAATGGAATGCTGGCAGGATTCTGAGGTTGTGATAGTCGCTGATGAGCCACTACTGAGAGGATTGCTTGGTATACAGAGGGGGTAACAAGACTAGAAGGTGAAAAGGTGGCAGAACATGAAAGGCTGAGGGTGAAGGAGGAGGGGGGGGGGCTGCTGCAGGGAGAGGCAAACAAGTAGTGGGAGAGAAGAGACAGGGAGCAGCCGGACAGGACTGGGTGTGAGGAGTTATCATGTGTGCAGGAAACATCTTCAGCTCTGAGGAGTTCATGCTGGGACCTGTAGTTCTTCACTTTTGGGGGGGGGGGGGGGAGTCACATCCCCAAAAGTGAAGGATTACAAGTCCCAGCATGAACCCTGCCCTGATATCTAAGGAAGTTTCCTCCTTCCATCCAGGGTGTCATGTGTCAGTGTCTCTCCTGCCGACCCTTATCTGGAGCAAGCCTCTGAGTGTACTGTGCAGAGTGCAGACACACACTCCAGTGTCTTACTGAACTCTGACTGCTGAGGGAGAGCCGACAGGATTATAACACCGATGGATCTTCAATGCTGGTCAGTGCTTTGTAATTTTACTTGCCTTAGTTTGTACCATCTCTCATCTGTACACTGCAGTCTGTCTCAGAGTCTGATGTTTCTTCTGGCTGCCTGGCTGGACTCCAGAGCATACACGAGGAGGTGGGTGGAGCTGAACAGAAGGCGCGGAGGAGGAAGTTAAACTCTCATCTGCTGCTATAGGTCTCTCCCTCTCTCCTGCTCTGACGTCACTGGTTGCTACACGCCAAGCGGGAGGCAGGAGGTAGCAACCAGTTTGGGCACTGAGCCAGCGGTGGAAATAAAGTAAAATGGGGTCTCACTCTCTGTCAGCTAGGGGTCCACCACAGGCTGAGACAGAGAGGATGTATGCAAAGGCTATTTTAGGGGGCATTAGATCGGCCCAGGCCAATTCCGGGACTCTGTATTGTCCCGTAATGAGGGTGTCCGGGACACGGGACACAAGTATTAATTAAGGGACAGTCCCGGGCAATCCGGGACACGTGGTCACCCTACACCTCAGACATCCGCTGAGCCCTCTGCCCCCTTCACACCCCAGCAATGTGGCACATCTCAGGAGGGTGAAGGTCCTGCCATGCTGGATTTCATAACCAAGTTGGAATCCCCTCCAGATGCGGCTTCCCCAGATGGTGATGTCAAGATGGACACCGTTTCTAGTCCTGTGGAGAGAGCAAGATCCACCATGGAGTCTGCAGCAGCTGAGGGAAGCTCTGATCCCAGCCATAAAATCGCACAGGTAACAACCCAGCAAGCAGGTACAGTGTGTGTGCAGGATGGTGGTGGGAACTTTATTATTGACAATAAGCTTGCTGAGGGTTGTAGTGCTGCAGGCAGTCAGCCCATAGACAATGTACAGCGTACACCTGATAAAAACTGCCAGTCTGCGGAGAGGTCCATGGACAATACAGTGACTTTGCCTGGACCAGGCACAGCGGCTGTACCTGCGAATGATGGAGGAGATGCTGGGTGCAGTAGTGCCACAACTCTGCAGAAGTCTGCATTGGACAGGACTGGAGCTGTGTGTACAGAGCGGGGGGAGGGGGTGGGTCCTGCCTCTGCTAATACAATCCCAGCTGAATCAGACGCTTTGCCAGCAAGTGTGACTGTGTCTAAGGACAGGACTGCAAATGCTGGGGGTGTCAAAAAATCCTATGCTGTTGTTGCTGCTGCAGGATCTGGGAAGGGGGAACAAGCAGGGAAGGAGCATGGGAATGGGTTGTCTTCCTCCCTGTTTAAAAGGAGGAATGTTGTGCAGCTGAGGTGGGAAGGCGGTGGAATCCCCCCACATAGGAGGGCGGTGGTGGATAAGATTCTACAGATGGGGTTCACGCCCGCAGATATCTTCGCCCTGATCAGTCCGGCAGGTTCCTATGAGTATGATTTGTCCTTTCTCCGTCCGGAGTCTTTGGACATTTTTTGGGAGAAATATGAACATGTGTAGGGGCCTGCCGGACTGGAAGGGGCTCATGCCCAAGCTTGTATCCCGCCAGCCACTCATTAAAGTGGTCACAATTCTGGTCCGCAATGAGTCCATACCACCAGGGGATCTATGTATATGGCTGAGGAGGTATGGAGACGTCCTGGGCCCCCTAAAGAAGATTCTGGATGACCGGGGAATATGGACGGGGGGATGGTCTGCTCAGTTAAAACTAAAGATCATTGATAATGTCGTCCAGCATCTGCCATCCTCGGCTTTCCTGGGGAGGGACAGGCTGACCATCTTCTATCCGGGCCAGCCAAAGCTGTGCAATAAATGTGGAGACAAAAGTCACCTTGCATCCTCCTGTCCAGTGATGAAGTGCTCTCTGTGCCAGGGTATAGGACATCTGGCTAAGGATTGTAACATCATAAGGTGCAATCTGTGCAATGCAGTGGGGCATCCTTATAGCCAGTGTCCTGAGGCAATGCACAATAAGCCTGAGCTCATGAGGGAGTTCTTCCGTCTGGACATGGAGGATGCTCGGAGCTCAACAGCTGGAGGGCCTGTGAGTCCATGCCAATTCCCAATGTGTCCGTGGTGTCCCAGTCTGTGCCAACACCCAATGTGCCTGTGTCTCCCCAGTCTGTGCGTTTACCTAGTGTGTCAGTGTCTTCCCAGTCTGTGTCTTCTAAAATTTCAGAGGCAGCAAGAGGTGCTGGTGCATCAAGTGCAGTGCCAGTCCCCCTCCCTCGACGCTGCAGGGTTCCTGATGATGATGATGATGATGATGACGACGACGACGACGACGACGATGACGACGACGACAGGGTTGCGGTCCTTTTATTCTGGTATGGTAACGTGCCGGCGGGTAATTGAGGTAGAGATTGGGAGATGCATGGTCTTGGCCGTCTCTGTGAAGGGGCAGGACCTGCGCCTGATTAACATCTATGGTCCCCAGACAAAGTGGGACAGGAAATGCCTCTTTACAAAGATTAAGTCTTTTCTTTTTACGGCCCAGCAGGTTATCTTTGGAGGTGATTTCAACACCATTACTAGGTCTAAAGACAGGAGAGGTGTCAGAGATAAGCTGGGCTATGACACCCTTTTTCTTAATACGATAGTTAGGGAAGCAGGTCTGGTAGATGCGCACATTAAGCGCTGCCCAGACAGCACTGGGTTCACGTTTCAGCGAGGTAATAGTCAGAGTAGGATAGATATTTTTTTTTTTAAAGGGAGACTCTGCTTTTTCGGCACCTGTGTGTCGGGCAGTGGAGTTTTCTGATCACTGTATTCTATCTGTGACTCTGAATGCCTCAGACATGCCACCTAGGGGGAGGGGTATCTGGAGATTGAATTCGACCCTCCTGGAAGACGAGAGAGTAAGACAATCCTTTGAGGATTTTTTTCAAGCACAGGTAACGATCCTAGACTTTTGCAACAGCAAGTCAGAATGGTGGGAGCTTGTAAAACAGCGGACTGTTGGGCTTTTCAAGGCCATAGGGAAAAAGAAGCAGCAGGATAAGTATATCGCCTACCAGCGTTTGCGGAGGAAACTTGACCGCCTTGTTTCGAATGGAGGAGATTCTGGGGCGATCTCTGAGGTGAAGCTCCTCCTTAGGAGACATCAATATGACCGGCACGCCTCTTTGGTTCAGGAGAGGGTTCAGAACTGTAAACAGAGCATAGCAGTTAAGACGGTCAATGGCCTGAAGGACAGTACGGGCTCTCTGACGAAGTCTAGGTCAGGAATCCTGGAGGTTGTCGGGTCATACTATGCCGATCTTCTGGGAGAAAGGAACCTTGATCGGACAAGGATGTTGGGTTTTTTGGACTCTACACCAGGACTGGAAAGTAATGTTCCTTTGATGAATTTGACAGATGAAATCACTGCAGATGAGGTAATCCGGGCTATTGAGAAACTGGCCATCAAGAAAACGCCAGGGCCAGATGGTTTGACAGCCGAATTTTTTAAATGTTTTAAGACGATCCTGGCTCCCTACCTTGCGGAGGTCTTTAATGGCTGTTTTACAAGAGGGTTCGCTCCCTCCCTCCATGAGGCAATCTGCAGTGATCCTTCTGTCAAAGGGTAAAGATCCTTCGATGATTGAGAATTGGCGCCCCATCAGCCTTCTTAATGTCGATAGAAAGATACTGGCAAAGATTTTTTTCTGGCGATTATCACCAGTGGCAGGCAGTTTGTTATCCCACCACCAGCACTGCTCGATCCAAGGTAGAAGCACCTTCTCAGCAGTGTTAGCTGTCCGGGAGGCCTTGGAACGTTGTAGGGCTGCTGGTTGGGGTACATTTTTGCTGACATTGGATCAGGCTAAGGCCTTTGATCAGGTTAATCATGAGTACTTATGGCTCCTTCTTGGCAAATATGGCCTGGGGAGGGGTTTCATTGATTGGCTCAAGATTTTGTACAAAGGGGCTGAAAGCTTTCCTCTGGTTAATGGTTGGGTCGGGCAGCCCTTTGTGGTTGGCTCGGGTGTGCGTCAGGGGTGCCCATTGAGTCCTCTGCTATATGTGTTTGCAATTGACCCCTTCGTCAGAAGGCTAGAGAGTGGACCATTGTGCGGGGTACCTTTGGGCATCGCTGGTAAGCCTCCTTTGAAGGTTGTGGCCTATGCTGATGATGTTTCTGCTTTTGTCTCTGGGACTGGGGAGGCGCAGGAGGTGGTCTCAGTGATAAGGCAGTATACAGAGGCATCAGGTTCAAAGGTCAACCAGGACAAGTGTGACGCTTTCTGGATGGGCGTGGAAGGTGAGAGCTTTGTTCTCCCGGACGACTTCCCGCTGCCCCAACAAAAAATTAGAGTTCTAGGCATTGAATTCGGCCCAGGTGACTATGGCCATGCAAATTGGGTGAACAGGCTGGAGAATGCCGATGCCAAGGTGGCAAGCTGGAAGGTCTGGCGACTTTCCTTGAGGGAAAAGGTTGACCTGATCAAGACTTACCTGATTCCGATTTTTCTGTATGTCAGTTTTGTTTGCATTTTGCCAGCTTCTCTCTATACCAGGATCTATAGTTGTTTCTTCCAGCTGTTATGGGGGAACAGAATAAACCTTGTCAAAAGGAATGTGACTTACCTTCCTAGGCGGGAGGGTGGTCTAGGGATGATCAACCCTGTAGTCTTTTTCTCTCTGATGTTTGTGAAGTACAATCTTGGTAATATGTTGGCAGAGAGACCGCCTGGGTGGGTTGGTATTTTCCAGTCCTGGTTTAGGCCCTTTCTGCGAGACTGGGAAAATGGTGGGCCAGTGATAAGCCTGAGGGTCAAGCATGGCAAGCTCCCGGCTTATGTTGCCCCGTGTTTGAAAATGCTTCGGCAGTGGCAAGTAACGGCAGGAAAAGTCAGATCCCTTCCAAGGAAACTTCTTGAGAAGCGAATCATGAGCTTTGCTTTTTGCGAGCCACTGGCCTTAAGGGATTGCCCAAGCCTGGTTTTGGGGGCGGGTTTGCGATTGATTAATTTGGAGAGAATCCCAATGAAGTTTAGGGATCAGGCTTGGCTTGCCTTTCATGGAAAACTATGCTAACTATGCTCCTTGCTAAGATCTGGTGTGGAATTTCTGATCAGAAGTGCAATTTTTGATTACAAGAGGAAGAGTTAATAACCAGGATTTGCTTTTAGCTGCTTTTAACTGTTTCTGCTGCAAGTGTTCAATTGTTTGTCTTTTTTTCTCTGACACTTTTTAAACAGCTTTTTTTTTTTTTTTTCCTTTCTGCTAATTAAGGGGAGTGTTTAATTGTTAACAGGGGAGTGTCTAATTGTTAACAGGTGAGTATATAAGTGTCTGTAAAAACTCCATAAGAGCTGGCTCCTTGCTAAGATCTGGTGTGGAATTTCTGATCAGAAGTGCAATTTTTGATTACAAGAGGAAGAGTTAATAACCAGGAGTTTAAAACAAGAGTTAAGACAGGAGTCTTCTAAAACTGTAAGTATTATCTTAATCTTCATACAAGTAATTATATTGTAACTGGGAAATGAGTGCTAGCAGGGTTGAAGGTTTTGCTCAGTGCACAGTGTGTCACATGTATGCAAAATTGGTGCAACAGCTTCAAGATGGATACCGCTGTGACAGATGTGAGCAGGTTGCCCTTCTGGAAGCTCGTATTAGAGATCTGGAGGAGCAAGTTGCAACACTGGGTAGAAATGACAACCTTGAAAGGGGTCCTCTGCTCGCTGAGCAAGTGGTCAGTAAGGTTGATGTGGAGGGTGGAGGGGAAAGTCAGGATTATCAGATAGGGAGATGGGTTAATGCAGTTAGAGGGAGTGGAAGGGGCGTGAAGAAAGGGAAGGCCAGTCCTGTATTTGTGCATCAAAACAAATTTGCCAAGTTGGGTGATGATGTGGAGGTGGCAAACACAGAGGTGGCAGCCCTAGATGTTACTGCTACCCCTAACAGCCGGGAGAGCAACCCATCTAGTAGAGGTGGGGAGGGGAGTGCAGGTAGGCCTAGACAGTTGGTGGTAATAGGGGATTCTATAATCAGAAGGACTGATTTGTCGCCAGGATCGCTTCAACCGAATGGTTTGCTGTCTCCCTGGTGCCAGGGTTCGGCATGTGGTGGACCGGGTGGATAAATTACTGGGAGGGGCTGGGCATGACCCAGCTGTCTTGGTCCACATTGGAACCAATGACAGTATACATGGAAGGTGGAGGCTCCTTAAGAATCAATTTAAAGAACTAGGCTGCAAGATGAAGGGAAGGACCTCCAAGGTGATATTCTCTGAAATATTGCCTGTGCCATGCGCAACACAGGAAAGGCAGGGGGAGATTAGAGAGCTGAATGCATGGCTAAAGACCTGGTGTAGGAAGGAGGGATTTGGGTTTCTAGAGCACTGGGCTGACTTTTCATTGGGGTGCAGCCTATATGCTAAAGACGGTTTGCACTTGAATGGAAGGGGGTCTGCTGTGCTGGGGGAGAGGTTTATGGGAATGCTGGAGGAGTATTTAAACTAGGATTGAGGGGGGAGGGTGAATTAGAATTGCATCAAGCAGACAGGTCAGTTAGTGATCAGACATTAATGGAGAGTGGAATGGGGATAGATGGGGGGAGGGATATGGCAGGTGACAAGAAAGTTCCCATGTTGCAAACAGCCATTGGAAATAATAGTGCCATTTGTACTACTATAAATTATATGAAAAACACCAGAGAAAAATGTAACAATACATTTAAGTGTTTGTTCACCAATGCCAGAAGTCTGCCAAGCAAAACAGGTGAGCTGGAAGCTCTGGTGCATGAGGAGAGCTATGATGTAATCGGTATTGCTGAAACTTGGCTTCAATCCTCACATGACTGGGCTATTAATATTCCTGGCTATGCTCTCTTTCGGAAAGACAGGGTAAAAAGGAAAGGTGGAGGGGTTTGTCTCTATGTGAGAAGTGACCTCAAAGCAAGCGTGAAAGAGAACCTGGTTGATGGAGAGTGTGATGAGGCTGAAGCATTATGGGTGGAACTGAATACAGATGTGCGTAGTTCAAAATTAATCATTGGAGTTTGTTATAAACCACCCAATGTTAATGAGGAGGTGGAGACTCAGCTCCTTGCACAGATGGAAAGGGCTGCAAGGTCTGGGACGGTGATAATAATGGGGGATTTTAACTACCCAGAAATTGACTGGATTAATGGCACTTCTGGGACAGTTAAAGGACAAAAATTTAAAAACCTATTGCAGGACAATTTTATGGTGCAGTTTATTGAGGCCCCAACTAGGAATGATGCCCTGTTGGACCTGATAATTTCAAACCATGCAGAGCTTATTACTAATGTTCAGATAAAGGAACACCTGGGTAGCAGTGATCATAACATGATTTCATTTAATGTTAACTATAAGCAAGAAATACATACAGGAAATATTAAAACACTAAATTTTAAGAGAGCAAATTTTCCAAGGATGAGGGCTGCTCTCCAGGACTTGGACTGGGAGGGACTATTGGCACAGATGAACACAGAACAAAAATGGGAATTCTTCAAAAAGACTGTGTGGAACCTCACTGCAAAGTATGTTCCCATGGGCAATAAGTTTAAAAGGCTAAAAATAAAACCTATGTGGCTCACGGTCAAAGTTAAAAAAGCTATAAATAATAAGAAAGTAGCTTTTAAAAAATATAAAAATGAAGGAACACTAGTGTTGTTTAAATGTTACAAAGAATATAACAGGATATGCAAAAAGGAAATCAAGGATGCAAAAATTCAAAACGAACGACAGATTGCAAAAGATAGTAGGACAAACCCCAAAAAATTCTTTAAATATATTAATAGTAAAAAGGTGAAGTCTGAGCATGTAGGCCCCTTACAAAATAATCTAGAGTGGGTGACTGGGGACAAAGAGAAGGCAAATTTATTAAATGTTTTCTTCAGCTCTGTGTATACAATGGAGCATGGGGGAGCTCATGTCCAAAATGGGGGTGGGGGTGACACAGCCCCAAATCCACAATGGCTCAAAAGTGATATGGTCCAGAAATATTTAGACAGAATAAAGGTGGATAAAGCACCTGGACCTGACGGCATCCATCCACGGATCCTAGGTGAGTTGAGCTCTGTCATTTCAAAGCCACTGTATCTAATATTTAGGGACTCATTAAAGACAGGAATTGTACCACTGGATTGGCGCAGGGCCAATGTGGTGCCCATATTTAAAAAGGGAACAAAGTCTTTACCAAGTAACTATAGACCTGTTAGTTTAACTTCTATAGTTGGGAAGATACTGGAACGTTTAATAAAAGACCACATGGATGAGTTCTTGCTGGAAAAAAACTATTTAAGCAGCAGACAACATGGATTCATGAAAGACAGAAGTTGTCAGACAAACCTGATTTCCTTTTATGAAGAGGTAAGTAAAACCCTGGACAGAGGAGTGGCTGTGGACGTGATATATTTGGATTTTGCAAAAGCGTTCGATACAGTTCCGCACACACGGCTCATGTGTAAGGTAAGGTCTACAGGATTGGATATATCAGTTTGTAAATGGATAGAAAACTGGCTGAAAGACAGAATTCAGAGAGTCGTGGTTAATGATTCTTACTCTGAATGGTCCAAGGTTATCAGTGGTGTACCCCAAGGTTCAGTGCTGGGACCCTTACTTTTCAATATATTTATAAATGATATTGGGTCTGAGATCAAAAGTAACATTTCTGTCTTTGCAGATGACACCAAGCTATGCAGTGGAATAACGTCCTTACAGGATGTCTCCAATTTACAAGCCGACCTCAATGCTCTGTCTGATTGGGCGACTAAGTGGCAGATGAGGTTTAATGTAGATAAATGTAAAGTTATGCACTTGGGGGCTAAGAATATGCATGCATCATACATACTAGGGGGAGTACAACTGGGGGGATCTGTAGTGGAGAAGGATCTGGGGGTTTTAGTTGATCATAAGCTCAATAATGGCATGCAATGCCAAGCTGCGGTTTCCAAAGCGAGCAAAGTCCTTTATTGTATTAAGAGAGGTATGGACTCCAGAGACAGAGATATCATTTTGCCCCTGTACAAATCATTAGTAAGACCTCATCTGGAATATGCAGTTCAGTTTTGGGCACCAGTTCTCAAAAAGGATATAGGAGAACTGGAGAAAGTGCAGAGAAGAGCAACCAAACTGATAAGAGGCATGGAGGAGCTCAGCTATGAGGAAAGATTAGAGGAACTACATTTATTCACTCTTGAGAAGAGGAGAATAAGGGGGGATATGATCAACATGTACAAATATATAAGAGGTCCATACAGTGAACTTGGTGTTGAGTTATTCACTTTACGGTCATCACTGAGGACAAGGGGGCACTCTTTACGTCTAGTGGAAAAGAGATTTCACCTCCAAATACGGAAAGGTTTTTTCACAGTAAGAGCTGTGAAAATGTGGAACAGACTCCCTCCAGAGGTGGTTCTGGCCAGCTCAGTAGATTGCTTTAAGAAAGGTCTGGATTCTTTCCTAAATGTACAGAATATAACTGAGTACTAAGATTTGTAGGTATAGTTGATCCAGGGTAAATCCGATTGCCTCTCGGGGGATCAGGAAGGAATTTTTTCCCCTGCTGTAGCAAATTGGATCATGCTCCGCTGGGGTTTTTTGCCTTCCTCTGGATCAACTGTGGGTATGGAGTTGGGTGTATAGGATTTTACTGTGTTTTTTACTTTGTTTTTTTGTTTTTTGTGGTTGAACTGGATGGACTTGTGTCTTTTTTCAACCTGACTAACTATGTAACTATGTAACTATATGTAAAGGGCAACTTGAAGTTTCTTTCCATGAGTGATCGGGGCTGCCCGAGAGTGGAGTGTGGAGGAGTGGTGGAGTCCATGGATCACTTTCTGCTTCAGTGCCCTTTCAATATAGAGGTGTACAAGAGGGTGGGGAGGGCTCTGAGTATACCCTTCCTCCCCCATATGAGTTATGCAGAGTGGGTGTATGGGGCATTCCAGACTCATCGGGATTA
Organism: Rana temporaria; assembly: GCF_905171775.1. Classification (NCBI taxonomy): domain Eukaryota; kingdom Metazoa; phylum Chordata; class Amphibia; order Anura; family Ranidae; genus Rana; species Rana temporaria. Next base: position 375,800,037 of record NC_053489.1, read on the forward strand.
TGATTTGGAAACACTTTTTTTAGTTAGTCTAGTAGTCCGTTTTTTCACATGGAGTGCACGGTGTCAGGTATCCTTACGGAGTAAAATCCTCCCTGTCGATGTGGTGTTGCAGGATATTCTGGGTGAGGTTGGGAAGATTTGGGGTCTTGAGAAAAACAGGTGGCAGCAGGAGGCCTGGACAAAGGCGTGGAGGAATATCGGGACTCTGTAGCTGCTGCCTGTTGATCTCGGGGGTGCGGCTTTCTTTCTATCCTTGCTTCACTCCCCTAGATTTTCAGATCAAATATATTTTTGATAAAAGGCTCCATGCATGGTGACGGTGATGTTTCTTAGTCTGGCTTCTCGTAGGGATTATGTTTATTTTGTTCTTGTTCTTTCTGTTTGTATTTATATTCAATTATTTTGTAAATATGTTTTACTTATTTATTATGGTTTTATTGTATATGTTGTTGTTTGTAAGATTTTCAATAAACAAAATTAACCCCTCATAATGGGGCACAGCGGGTGTACAGACCTGGGAACTCAGCACAGGGATGGTGGGAACCCCTCATAATGGGCACAGCGGGTGTACAGACCCGGGAACTTAGCACAGGGATCGTGGGAACCCCTCATAATGAGGCACAGCGGGTGTACAGACCCGGGAACTCAGCACAGGGATGGTGGGAACTCCTCATGATGGGCACAGCAGGTGTACAGACCCGGGAACTTAGCACAGGGATGGTGGGAACCCCTCATAATGGGCACAGCGGGGGTACAGACCCGGGAACTTAGCATAGGGATGGTGGGAACCCCTCATAATGGGCACAGCGGGTGTATAGACCCGGGAACTCAGTGCAGGGATGGTGGGAATCCCTCATGAAGGGTTCCCACCATCCCTGTTCTGTGCTGACTTCCTGTGGCTGTACTCCTGCTGTGCCCATTATGAGCGTACGAATCCGAATTGAGTTTCGGGCACAAAATACGAATTAAAGGCTAATGCGAAACGGAACTAAACAAAATGAATTTATTGACAGTGCACATGTCTGGTATATGTATACACACTACATATATAACAAGAGAGATATATATATATATATATAGGGCCAGATTCACAAAGAGATACGACGGTGTATCTACAGATACACCATCGTATCTCTGATTTTTACTGGTCCTATCTATGCACCTGATTCATAGAACCAGTTACGCATAGATAGGGCCGAGATCCGACAGTGTCACACTGTGTTACACTGTCGGATCTTTTTTTGGATTTAAAAATGGCGCCGGGGGCGTTCCCGCTGATTTACACTGAATAATATGTAAATCAGCGAGATACGCGAAATTCACGAACGTACGCGGACCCGACGGTGTGTTTGTTACGTCGTTTCCGTAGCGCGGTACCCGTCGTATACTTACCCCTGCTAAAAGCAGGGGTAAGTATTGTTAAGTATGGCCGTTGTTCCCGCGTCGAATTTGAAATTTCCTACGTCGTTTGCGTACGCCGATTCACGAACACGCGCGTCGCAAGTCCCGCTCACGTCGCAACCACTGACGTCCTATTGACGTCAGTGGGAGCAATGCACGCCGGGAAATTCCCCGGACGGCGCATGCGTATTTAAATCGGCGCGGGAGCGCGCCTGATTTAAATAGTACACTCCCCCAGCCGCGGAATTAGAATTCCGCCGGGGGAGTTAGGATCCGCCGTCGCAAGTTTGGAGGTAAGTGTGTTGTGAATTTGACACTTTCCTCACAAACTTGCGAGGGCGGATCTTAAAACACATAGGTTACACGGATCTAAAGATCCGCTAACCTTTGTGAATCTGGCCCATAATTTTGTTATGTAGATATATCTGCACAGGAACAAATTATTTTGTATATTTACTGGTTCCTGGAAGGAGGGGAGGTTTGCATAGATAAGGGGCGGTAACTTCCTCTGACACTCCCGTTGCTATTGAAACCTGATCTGAAACCATTACACTGCTTGTACAGCACTGAGCATGTGCGAGGCTGAAATCCAGGAAGTCATACAGTCTGGCTTCATGATGCCCACACTTAAGATGGCCCCAGTCAATTTCTGTTTTATAAAGTGTCTAAATGCTGTAACAACCTAACAAAACGGACCTTAGTTTACAGACTAACTGTAGTAGAATACATTAAGTTTGTGTATTACAGGGCTTTTCATATTTAAAAAGTTTATATTTTTAAAATTGTGGCCGGAACTCCGCTTTAAAGGGGAAATAACTGCAGCTAATCTATCAGCTAGTAACCTGCTACATATTTTCAGGTCATTATCAATGACCGAAATCGGGCGGTAATTTTGTGCGGTGGAATGATCCTTATTAGGTTTGGGAAGAAGGGACATGTTTGCTAGAAGCATTTCTGATGGGAATTGGTTTCCTTGCAGAATGTGGTTATATAATTTTGTAAGATGTGGGGTTAATGTGGAGGTACATTTTTTATAATAGGATGTGGAGTATCCATCAGGACCCGGAGCTGTAGAGGTCTTTAATGAGTTTATTATTCTATTAATTTCTAAATCTGAGCAGGGGGCGTTCAGGGCTTCAATTTGTTCATTAGACAGGGTGGGTAACGTAATATCATTAAGCCAGTTCAAGGAGGTTTGTTTAGGTGAGGATTGGGGAGTAGACAGCAGCTTTTTATAGAAGTCTAGGAATATGTTCATAACTTCTTTGTGATGGGACACTAACGGCCTGATCCACAAAGAGCGGCCGTAACTTAAATTTTCCTATTTAAGTTACACCGCCGCAAAATCTTTACCTAAGTGCCCGATCCACAAAGCACTTACCTAGAAATTTTGAGCGGTGTAACTTAAATCCGTCCGGCGCAAGGCGTTCCTAATCTAATGGGGCGAGTCCCATTTAAATTAGGCGCGCTCCCGCGCCGGACGTACTGCGCATGCTCCCGACGCGATTTTCCCATCGTGCATTGCGCAAAATTACGTTTCGCCGAGTTTTGTGAATCGTGCCGGGTAAAAAAAGTTGCGTCGGGAAAAAAAAGAGATGCGGCGGGAAAAAAAAAGATAAAAAAAAAATTGACAGCGTCCTGGGAAAGAAGGGTCTTCTTTTACATGGTGTACTAACTTTACACCTTGTAAAAGCAGCCCTAATTTTGCGACGGCAAACTAATACTTACAGAGAAAAAACAAAGCTTAAAAGCTTTGTGGATCTCCGTAAGTGCTAATTTGCATACCCGACGCTGGATTTCGACGAGAAATGCCCCCAGCGGCGGCTGCGGTACTGCATCCTAAGATCCGACAGTGTAAGTCCCTTACACATGTCGGATCTTCTGTCTATCTATGAGAAACTGATTCTGTGGATCAGTTCCATAGATAGAAACAGGGATACGATGGCGTATCAGTAGATACGCCGGCGTATCCCTTTTGTGGATCAGGCCCTAAGTTACCTGATGTATTTCTAAGTTTATAGGTGTGGGAAGGTTTTGTCGTTTGAGATAGTTTTCTAGCAAACATGGTGGAGTATGAATTGCTATTGAGCAAAAATCTAGCCTTAGACCATCTAAGGGCCTTTTCTGCGTCTGATGTAAGTAGTGAGTCTTAGCCCGCGTACACACGGGCAAACATGTACGATGAAACCGGTCCGCCGGACCGTTTTCACCGTACATGTCTGCCCGGGGATTTCTGTACGATGGCTGCACTAACCATCGTACAGAAATCCGCGCGTAAACAATACGCGGGGCGTGTCCGCCCCGTCGCGGCGACGATGACGCGGCGACGTGGGCGGCCCTGCCAGTTAAATGCTTCCACGCATGCGTCAAAGTCATTCGACGCATCCGAGGGATGGCGGGCGCTCGGACATGTACGGTAGGTCTGTACAGACGACCGAACATGTCCGAGCGGGCAGGATTCCAGCGGGCTGTTTTAAAACAAGTCCAGAAATATTTGCCTGCTGGGAAAAGGCCCGGCGGGCAAATGTTTGCTGGAATCCTGCATGCTCGGGCCTACACACGACCGAACATGTCTGCTGAAACTGGTCCGCGGACCAGTTTCAGCAGACATGTTCGGTCGTCTGTACGGCCCATAATGCTATGCGTTTATCTTGAATTTGTTTTAGAAGGTCACTGGAGGGGTTTTGATTATTCCTGTGATATAAAAGATCCAGATACTTCGTGAGAGATCTAATATCCGCGAGTTTAGATTTGTTTTTGTTAGAGGCAATACTTATCAAATGGCCTCTCATGACCGCCTTATGTGCCATCCATAGAGACGTAGGTAGCATGTCTGGTGCTATGTTAAGTGCGAAGTATTGCTCGAGGTGAGATAGGATTTTTTGATGGATTATTGGGTCAGTCAACAGGGAGTCATTTATTCGCCACTTATGAGTTGTGTTTGTTAGGCCTATATGTGAGGTGTTGAAGGAAACTATATGGTGGTCTGACCAGGGACATGGATGGATCTCTGCTTTCGAGGAGTTGGCCAATAGGATTGGGGTACAAAAAATATAATCTAGCCATGCGTAGCTGTAATGTGGGTGGGAGTAGAATGTATAAGCTTTAGTACCTACATTGTGAGCTCTCCATGTGTCAATCAGTTGGTGATTGTATAATGATCTATTTAAAGATTTAGGGAATGCTTTAGATGATGGAACCACTCTTCTTCTATCTAATGCTGAATGTGCAGCAAGGTTAAAATCACCACCTACGATTAAATGTGTGGAGTGGAATCTATCCAAGGTATCAAAGAATTTGGAAAAGAAGCTTATATGTGCATCATTAGGGGCGTATACTGATGCAATGGTAACTGAGCGTTCCTTTATTGCACCTTTTAAGATCAAATATCGACTGTCTGGGTCCTTAAAAATACTGTGAATGTCGAATACTACCGAGTTTCTTACAAAAATTGCTACACCCCTGGATTTAGTGTTAAACGTTGTGCAATAGTATTGGCTATAACATTTGTCGAAAAATTTTGGGTGTTTATCTGTTGCAAAATGGGTTTCCTGCAACAGGACAATGTCAGCACCCAACCTCTTGTAGTGACGGAAAGCCTTTTTTCTTTTTTGAGGGGAGTTAATGCCCTGAGCATTGTGAGATACCACCCTAAGGCCCCGTACACACGAGAGGATCGATCCGCTGAAATTGATCCGCGGATCGGTTTCAGCGGATAGATCCGCTGGTGTGTACGATCCAGCGGATATTTATCCGCGGATATATTTCGGGCCGACCGATTTCCAGCGGATAAAAATTTCCTAACATGCTAAGAAATCTATCCGCTGGAATCGGCTCCAGCGGATCGATCCGGTGGTCTGTACAGACTCACCGGATCGATCCGTCCGAACCCATCCCTCGCATGCGTCGTAATGATTTGATGCATGCGTGGAATTCCTTATATGACTGCATCGCGTACGTCGCCGCGTCATCATCGCGGCGACGGCGCGACGCGTCACCGCGGACGGAATTCCGCGGGGATTTTGATCTCCTGGTTAGTACAACCAGGAGATCAAAATCCGCCAGAGGATTTATCCTCTCGTGTGTACTAGGCATGAGTCCCATTGAACAGGTAATGGGTAACTAGGTACTTGATGTTTAATGGGGGTATCTTGTGTTTACTGGTAGTATTATCTTTTTTAAGGTCTGGGGCCTTATTCCAGATGTATTCAGGCCCATTCTTCATTATTTCACATTATTTCATTATTTCACAATGTGTTCTCCCTATGGTCTATTACCGCCATTGGAGGTGGCTCCCCTTTATTCCAACTAAAGATAGCAGTGCCCATGCGAGTAAGTTAATACAGATGGTAAGTGTTCCTTGGCCTTGGCCTTGTGCCATTGAGATTAATTTAGTTCATTGATTGTTGTTGTTGTTTTTTGTGTATAAATTAATGTATATCATATACAATTTCTATGTAGATATATTTGCATATATGAATATTGGCAAACTACATAGATGTCAGTAAAGTCTCATCTTAGGCCCCATACACACGATAGAATCCATCCGCTGAAAAATCCCAGCGAATGGGTTTCAGCGGATAGATCCTATGGTGTGTACACTCCAGCGGATCTGTTTCCGCGGATATTTATCCCCTGGGATGGATTTCCAGCAGATAAATATTTGATGACATGCTATCAAATCTATCCGCTGGAATCCATCCCAACGGATGGATCCGCTGGTCTGTATAGACTCACCGGATCCATCCGTCCGAAGGGATCCCCCGCATGCGTCGTAATGATTCGACGCATGCGTGGAATTCCTTATATGACAGCGTCATCGCCAGAGGATTTTGGCGCGGATTTCAATGCGATGGTGAGTACACTCCATCGCATGGAAATCCGCACAAATCCTTGAGAGGATTTATCCGCGGAAACGGTCAGCTGGACCGTATTCGCGGATAAATCCTCTCGTGTGTATGGGGCCTTAGACCTGTGCCATATTTCTCAGTGACAAGACCGACTGAATGCCAGCTTGACTTTCTCAAATGCTGGTCTCACACTGGAGGGAGGGGTTCGTCCAGGTCAACCAAATGTTTCCCTGAATGAATACCCCCTTAAGTCTAATTACCATCAATAAATACTTCCTTATGTATGTAAGCAATTTATCCTTTGAGGTTAACAGGCCATCTCACACACCTAGGTAATCTTGGACAAGATTAACACATCCAAGGGTCTTCAGCTGTCCCTTTGATCTGTGTTTGGCCACTAACCCTTTTGGTCAGCAAACACCCTTTTATGTGTAACCTTGAATGCCTGTATGTTACACATAAATGCCATGCCATACATATAACATAATATTTTAAATACCTACACATATATATATTAATATTACAACAGTGGGGATACCACCACCGGCCAATGTTGGAATATGCCCCACTGGGCATACTGGGAAAGGATACTTAAGGGACAGATACCATGTTGTGAGAGGCTCTGCCTCGAGGCCCTCCTGGCTCGAGGTCTGTGATGGTCGTTTAGCCTCGGGGCCTTGTTGGCTCAAGACTGTACTTCTACCAAGTAGGCCCAGCCATCCTGACTGGGGCCTATGATTTCAAGTGATCCTGAGCTGTCCGTCTCACGAGAGGAAGCTTCTTAATGGAGAAAACCAAGGGAGGACCTGCCCAGGATGGGACCAAGCGGAAGGCTGATGTCTCGGGTTAGGCCTGGTGACTCCATTAAGGGATGATCTACAATCCATGTTACCCCACTATTTCACCGGGTCGGCTTAAAGGCTCTTAAACTGTATGGCTGGAAGTTCGGGTACCAAATCCTGTGACAGAGGATTCCTGACTGTTCACTTTTGCTTGCAACTTTTGCTTGTGGCAGACTGTTACTGATCATTGTTCGTGCATCATTCCGGCTGCTAGGCCAGGTGAGAGGGGCCTATCTGGGTGAGCAATACCCACTCGAGAGTAAGTGGTGAGTGACCTTTTTGGGACTTAGAAGTTTTCCCTATGATCTGTACTGTGCGCCTGAACCTTCCCCTGCTCCTCCATCCTTCTACTTTCTTGCAAGTTATGAGAAAAATAAAACCTAACAGCTAAAGGTTTTACAACTTGTGTGGACATTGGAGTTCTTTATAGACTTTCTTCCCCTAGACAACGAATGTTAAGGCAACATGCTAATCCAGCAGCTCCTACCGGGGTAGTGCTACACATATATGCAAATATATCTACGAAATTGTTTGTTTTGATAATGGTGTTGATTGTATTTATTATTTCATAGTTATATAGTTCAGCCCCTGAAGAAGCAGAAAAGCAAAACATGTTGAGCAACAAGCATTATAACCAACATAATATCTGTATATGTTCTATTTGGGAGCAACTGCATGCCCCAATTTTTAATAATTTTTAGTTAAATAAAGAATATTTTTATATAATTTGTGTAATGGCACCACAAAAATGCCTTCTCTTTGTGATCCCCAAAAATAATAATTTCTTTATCGTTACATCACGGGACACAGAGCGGCATTCATTACTATATGGGTTATATGGAGTACCTTCAGGTGATGGACACTGGCAATCTCAAACAGGAAATGCCCCTCCCTATATAACCCCCTCCCATAGGAGGAGTACCTCAGTTTTTACGCCAGTGTCTTAGGTGTTGGTCATGGTTTAGCTTGCCTCCGCATCCTTGGGATTAGGTGAGCTAACCGGTTCTGTCCAAAGGCCTCAGTGCTAAAGTGGTCAGTTACCGCACCCCAAACCCTTGGGGTATAGCCCATAATGCTTTTCTTTTTAGAGAGCTGGACCCTGGGCCCAGAACTTAGAAACCTTTGGGGGCCTAATGTTTCTGTTGCCAGGGTGCTATATGGGCCCAGGACAGTGGATCCTTCTTAGGAACCCAGGGCCTGAAGGTCTAGACAGCCCCACGGAGATGGGGGAAGATTGGGCCTCTTGCTTGGCAAAGTCCTGCGGCATGGAGCAGGTAAGTGAGGGGAAAACTTGCGGAACTTGGTTCTTAGCAGGTTTTTTCTGGGGGGTCACAGGGGACATGCCTAAAGTTATGCACTGCATCTGGCAAACTAGTCACATATCTTTAATGATAGGATGGCTCTATGTGTATTTTTCCCCATAAGAAGTGACCTCCCTTGTAGTGTTGGAAAAGCATTGAGTGGGGCCTGTGGGTATGGGTGTGTTCAGAGAGCTGTGCTTACCTGCAAGCCTCCAGGCGGTGCTCCATCGGTTCTTCCTCCTCAGAGCCTGCAAAGCAGGCAGACGCTGACCTCCTCGTGGAGAGGCTCCCTTCCCCCCAACCCCCCCCCCCCCCTGTCGGCGGGCGCGCGCGTGCGCGCATCCCCGTGTTATAGGCGCAATTTGCGCCGTTGAGCTGAGGGGGCAAGGGCGGGTTAGCTGCAGGGGGCGGGGAAGGGGCGGCCCTTCCTTTTTCGTTCCAGCAGCTCATTCTAAGATTGGAACTGAGGAGGGAAAGAACAGAGCGGCAGCACGGGGCGCCGAGGACACACAGTGGCCACAAAAGATATTACAGTCTTCAGAAGACTGTTTTCAAGCCTAGAAATAGGCTGTTCTTTTCCATTTCAATAGTTTTTCTTTGGCAATACTACTTAGGGGGACAGAATGCTTTTTCTTTCCTGGATTTGAAAAACGAAAAAAAAAAAAAAAAAAAAAAAAAAGTCATCTAGGGGAGAGGAGGCATTTTTTATCCCCCAAACAGGTGTTTGGACAATTAACTATTTATAGTTCCAAGTACCAATAAGCTAGCAGGTGTACCTCGGTATTGTACCATGGCATCCGGGTCAGAGGGTACAAGAGGTGGGGGTTCCCCCAGAGAGTCTGAGGTCTCGGACAAGGTTATGCCGCTGCTTTCCCCAGAAGGAGCCTTGGGGCCATCGGGATCTGGGGCTGGAGCTGGCGCGGGTCAGTCCAACCCTAAGGTGGTCACGGACGAGGTATTACTCACCTCTTTAAAAGAGATGGAGAAAAGAATGGGAAAAATGATAGCCACAGCTATGCGGGGCAGTAAACGGATTAGGTCTCCGTCGCCCGAGCGTGGACCCTCGGAAGAGGAGGTCCTTTCCTCAGGGGAATTAGACGACCTCTTGGACAAGGACCAAGCAGGTTCAGGGATCGAAGACCCGGATACAGAGGAGTCTGGAGCAGTCTCCCAAGGGGAGAGCTGGTGGATTCAAGCCTTAACGGACTTGGTCCATAGTGCATTCAACTTGCCGGTACCAGATCTCCAAGTATCGACGGTTTCAGCTTTGGGCTCACTAAGGGCGCCTCAAAGCAATGCAGTGTTTCCGATCCATCCTCTGCTAGAGGGAGTTTTGTTCCAAGATTGGAGCAAGCCAGATAGGTTCTTTTTACCACCTAAAAGATTCTCTGCCCTATATCCTATGGAAGATAAAGTTTCCAAGAGATGGGCTACTCCTGCGGTGGACGCAGCCATCTCATGTGTTAACAAATTGTTAACATGCCCTGTAGAAAACATACAGGTGTTCAAAGATCCAGTTGATAAACGCTTGGAAGCACTACTTAAGAACTCCTTCACTACTGCAGGGGCAGTAGTGCAGCCAGCTGTGGCTGCGATTGGGGTTGCTCAAGCATTATCGGATCAAATTAAGCAGATGCTTAAACTTATTCCTGCCCAGCAGGCAGAAGAATTTTCGGATGTCCCTAGGGCCATTTGCTTTACGGTAGACGCAATTAAGGATTCTATCCAGCAAGCGTCACGTTTATCGTTATCCCTTATCCATATGAGAAGACTCTTATGGTTAAAAAGCTGGGAGGCCGAGCCCCCATGCAAGAAGCTCCTGGTAGGGTTCCCCTTCCATGGAGGTCGACTCTTCGGAGAAGACCTAGATAAATACATTCAGACCATTTCAAGCGGCAAAAGTACTCTCTTGCCAACAAAAAAGAAGTTTCAGGGGCCTGGGTTTAAACGACAGTGCTCCCCTGGGCAGGGGCCCTCTAATGCCAAACAGTATCGACGGCCTCCTGCGAAAGCAAACTTCAGCTTCAACAGCAAGTCGCAGGGACAGGCTGCTAGAGGCAGAAAGCAGTGGTTTCGCAAGCCAGCAAAACCAGCCCCCAAGCCGACCTTATGAAGGGGCGCCCCCACCCACGAAGGTGGGGGGAAGGCTGCGACTCTTTTCAGAGGTTTGGGAAGCAAGCATTCCCGACAAGTGGGTACGGTCTTCCGTGGCCACGGGCTACAAATTAGATTTCCTAAGGTTTCCTCCTCCTCATTTCCAGGAGTCGAGGATTCCAAACGATCCGGAGAAGGGAGCCGCATTAATGTCGGCATTAAATCATCTACTTTCCCAGGAAGTAATAGTAGAGGTACCAGTCCTGGAACAGGGGCTGGGTTTCTACTCCAACCTTTTCATCATCCCAAAGTCCAATGGAGATGTCAGGCCAATTTTGGACCTAAAGATGGTAAATACTTACCTAAAGATCCGCTCATTTCGGATGGAGTCCGTGTGGTCAGCGGCTGCCACACTCCAAAAGGACGACTTCATGGCGTCCATAGACATAAAGGATGCCTACCTTCATGTTCCAATTTTTCAGCCACATCAGAGATATCTACGCTTTATGGTGGCTTTGCGTCATTTCCAATTCGTGGCGCTTCCCTTCGGGTTGGCTACGGCCCCCCGGGTGTTCACGAAGGTCCTAGCTCCAATCCTAGCCAAGCTAAGGATCCAAGGGGTCACGATCCTAGCATACCTGGACGACCTCCTAGTCATAGATCACTCGTCTCCCGGCTTGGAGCGAGCAGTGGCCCTCACGGTCCAATACCTCGAGAGGTTCGGCTGGGTCCTAAATCGAGAAAAGTCAACATTCCAGCCCACAAGGCAGTTGGAATATCTCGGCATGAGGTTAGACACAGAACAACAAAGGGTGTTTCTACCTCTGATGAAGGTCAAAGCCATCAAGGAATTAATCCTACTGGTTCTAAGCAAGAAGGAACCGACTATTCGCCTATGTATGAGGTTACTAGGCAAGATGGTGGCCACATTCGAGGCGGTGCCGTACGCCCAGAGCCACACTCGCATCCTGCAGGCAGCCATCCTGTCAGCATGGAGCAGAAGGCCACAGGCCTTGGATATCCCGTTGCCGCTCTCATCAAGAGTCCGACAAAGTCTGTGTTGGTGGTTAGACCCTCAATCTACTGAAGGGGAAGTCTTTCAGCCCAGTGGCTTGGAAGATAGTGACCACAGACGCCAGCCTGGCGGGCTGGGGAGCAATTTTGGATGGTTGCACTCGCCAAGGTACTTGGGCAAAGCCAGAGAGGCAGTTGCCCATCAACATCTTGGAGCTCAGAGCTGCTCGACTAGCCCTCAGGGCTTGGACGTCAAAATTACAGGGGTTCCCGGTGAGAATTCAATCAGACAATGCCACGGCTGTGGCATACATAAATCACCAAGGGGGAACCAGGAGTCAAGCCGCTCAGAGAGAGGTGAGCTTGATTCTCCTATGGGCAGAGGCTCATGTGCCCTGCATATCGGCAATATTCATTCCAGGAGTGGACAACTTTCAGACGGACTTCTTAAGCCGCCAGACTCTATTGCCGGGGGAATGGTCTCTGCATCCACAAATCTTTCAAGCACTCTGCCAAAGATGGGGAGTGCCGGACGTGGATGTCATGGCATCGAGACTCAACAAGAAGCTAGACAGGTTCATATCCCGCTCAAGGGATCCGATGGCCTGCGGAACCGATGCGCTGGTTTGCCCTTGGCATCGGTTCAAACTTCTTTATGCTTTTCCCCCGCTCCAGTTACTACCCCGCCTGCTGCGCAGGATCAGGGTGGAGCACATACCAGTCATCCTGGTAGCTCCAGCATGGCCCAGAAGGGCATGGTATTCACTAATCCTGAAGATGGTAGTGGGAGACCCTTGGACTCTTCCTCTACGGCCAGACCTGCTATCGCAAGGTCCGATCCTCCACCCTGCCTTACGGCATCTAAATTTGACGGCCTGGAAGCTGAATCCCTGATTCTCAGGGGTAGAGGTCTGTCTCAGAAAGTAATCTCTACCCTAATCAGAGCCAGGAAACCGGTCTCTAGGGTGATTTATCACAGGGTCTGGAAGGCCTATGTAGGCTGGTGTGAGTCCAAGCTATGGCTTCCTCGCAAGTTCACCATCGATAGAGTTTTAAGTTTTCTCCAGCTAGGAGTGGATAAGGGATTGGCATTAAGCACAATCAAGGGACAGATCTCAGCTCTGTCAGTGTGGTTTCAGCGGCCGCTGGCCACCCACTCGCTGGTTAAGACCTTCCTTCAAGGGGTCTTACTTATTAAACCTCCAGTTAAATCCCTGCTTTGTCCGTGGGATTTAAATCTTGTTCTGTCAAGTTTGCAGAAACAACCGTTTGAGCCGCTGAAATTCCTTTGGTTTTACTGACAAGGAAGTTAGTATTTTTGGTCGCCATAGTTTCCGCAAGAAGAGTATCGGAACTGGCGGCCTTATCCTGTAAGGAACCATATCTTATTTTTCATAAGGACAGGGTCGTTCTCTGCCCTCATCCTTCCTTCCTACCGAAGGTTATATCCAGTTTTCATCTAAACCAGGATTTGGTATTACCATCCTTCTTCCCTAAACCTACTTCCAGAAAGGAAGGGTTGCTGCATACCTTGGATATTGTCAGGGCCATGAAGGCCTATCTTAAAGCTACAGAGAAGATCCGGAAAACGGATGTGTTGTTCATTTTACCGGATGGGCCCAAGAAGGGGCAGGCAGCTGCAAAGTCCACCATCTCTAGGTGGATTAAGCAGTTAATCACTCAGGCCTACGGCTTAAAGGGGTTGCCTCCTCCAGTATCATTAAAGGCTCATTCTACTAGGGCCATGGGCGCCTCCTGGGCAGCACATCACCAGATCTCTATGGCTCAAGTTTGCAAGGCGGCAACCTGGTCTTCTGTCCACACGTTTACAAAATTCTACCAGTTGGACGTAAGAAGGAATACTGATACAGCCTTTGGGCAGGCAGTGCTGCAGGCTGCAGTTTGAGACCCTCGGATTCCGGGGGCTCCCCTTTTTTGAGTTAAATTTAAAATTTAAAATTATTTTTCTCAACTAAGTTGGATTTATTATGATTTGAGTATATCTCTAAAATTAAATCCTTTTGTCTTGGAGATGTTCTCCCTCCCCTCATTGTAAGCATTGCTTTGGGACATCCCATATAGTAATGAATGCCGCTCTGTGTCCCGTGATGTAACGATAAAGAAAAAGAGATTTTTAATACAGCTTACCTGTAAAATCTTTTTCTTGGAGTACATCACGGGACACAGAGCTCCCACCCCTCTTTTGGGGACCATTTTGGGAGGCATACTGCTTGCTACAAAACTGAGGTACTCCTCCTATGGGAGGGGGTTATATAGGGAGGGGCATTTCCTGTTTGAGATTGCCAGTGTCCATCACCTGAAGGTACTCCATATAACCCATATAGTAATGAATGCCGCTCTGTGTCCCGTGATGTACTCCAAGAAAAAGATTTTACAGGTAAGCTGTATTAAAAATCTCTTTTTCCTGGGATCAAGGTGCCCTTGATCTGTATTATTTTATGTTGCTGTGACTTGTAGTGCTGTCCTTCTTTTAATAAAGGCTACAATTTGTTCAGAGTGCGGCTGTCCAGAGACAATTTTTGTTCCTGCTTTGCTAAGTGCATTGCCTGCACCTGAGTTGTCTGCAACGGTGGATATTCACCTGGGTTCCCACCTGGAGCAGCTACTCCCTTTTCGTTTGCCCTTGATCTGTAGGTGTAGGTGGCATATTCAAAGGTACAGGTTTGAACCATGTCTAAAGAAGCAGTTATAGTATAACTATGTATCTTTATTTGATATTTAAGGCCAATTTCTTTGTCCACAGGACAAGTAGCATCTAGTGGAAGTTTCTAGAGCCTAGGGAGGGAAATTTCAAATAACCAGCCCAAATATTTAGCAAAACCTGGCCAATCCCTATGGGGGTGTGCCCAGATGGTGGTTGGGGATGCTGTTAAATAGTCTGTAGCCCAGAGGAGATGCCCCCCCTGTCTAATCTTCAGCGGCCCTTTGATTACCTCTTGGGGGAATCTTTGTACACGTCGACTTCCAACCAATAGGGAATGTCGGCAGTTGTGCCTGGTAGTTGCACCTGCAGGACCTATTATGTTTTTCTTTTTAAACACTTTGGGCCAGATTCACGTAGAGCAGGGCATCTTTGTGCCGGACTAGCGCATCTTATATGTGCTACGCCGACGTAACTGTGAGAGGCAAAAACAGTATTCAAAAAGCACAAGCCCCCTACGTTGCGCCAGCGTAACGTAAATTGGCAGGCATAACCCCGCCTAATTCAAAGTAGGGAGGTAGTGGGCGTGATCTATTAAAATGAAGCGTGACCCCATGTAAATGAAGGGCCAAACGAACGGCGCATGCGCGCACATGCTCAGAATCACGTTGCATTTATTCCCTAAGATACGACGGCTCAATGCCTACGACGTGAACGTAACCTACGCCCAGCCCCATTCATGTACGACTTACGTAATGACGTAAAATACGACGGCTGTTCCGACGTTTCCGACATCCATACCTTAACATGACTTACCCCTGCTTTATGAGGCTTAACGTTACGCCGGACATACGCCTTACGTAAACGGCGTAGATTACAGCGATGGGCGTAAGTACGTTCGTGAATCGGCGTATCTTGACAATTTACATATTCGACGCGTAAATCAATTGAAGCGCCCCTTGCGGCCAGCGTAAATATGCGCACAAGATACGACGGCGTAGGAAACTTACGTCGGACGTATTAAGCCAAAATTCAGGCGTATCTTGTTTTCTGAATCAGGTGCATACATACGACGGCGCATCAGTGCACTTACGCGGCGTATCAGTAGATACGTCGGCGTAAGGGCTTGCTGAATCCGGGCCTTTGTTTACATTCACTGCCCTGGCTGACAGCTGAATGAGCAGGGATGAGTCACTGGTTGTAAGTACTTAACAGCTCCCTCACAACCAGCTTCTCTGAGCTGGAATTGTCAGATTTAGCAGTGGTTGTAATACTGCAGCAAAATATTTCAACACTTAAAGCGTTTGTTAACCCCAATTTTTTTTATTTTTTTTAGATTCTGGTCCCTCAAAGCAGATTACAAAGCACAGCACTTGTGCCATGTAATCTGCGCCCTCTGTAAAAAAAAAAAAAATAAACCTACCACTTCCTGTATGGCCTTTCTAAACAGACCACGATGAGCTGCCCTGATCACTGTGGTAAAAGTGCCTCCCTCTGTTATAGGCTGCCTACTCTGTGCTCTTCTCTATCCCCACTACCCCCTCCTTCCTCCTTGTCAGCGCCCTCTCTGTCTGTCTCCGGGCCAGCCCGCCCCCCCACTGCTATTATTTTAATAATAAAATATAAATTTGTCACTGCCAGCCTCTCTATTAGAAGCTGGCATTGCAAACTGTGTATGTTTTATTTAAAAATGAGTGCTGTAAATACTGTATATCAGCTGTCTTCAGGCCATTCATGTGACTCGCAGCCGCTTTCCTGCTCAGATGGATGTCTTCTGCAGAGGAGATGAGTGGCCATGTGATCTCCCTCTGACGTCAGAGGGAGATCACAGCCCCTCCCACAGAAGACATCTATCAGAGCTGGAAAGCAGCTGCGAGTGATGAGACTGGCCTAAAGACAGCTGATATTCAGAATTTACACTGCTTGTTTTTAAATACAACATACACAGTGGTTATAGAGGGGTTAATAGAGGGGCTGGCATAGACTTATATATATGTCTTAACAAACAAATTACAACGCAGGTCAATGCCCTTGGCCATGAGGTTCGGTCCTCAAAGGACATTGTCTGGTCAAAGACAAGGGGGCCACGATCAGGAGGCACGCCAGGGGCACAGGAGGTGGACCAGCCATGAAGATCACGCTGACTCCTGATGAGAAGGTCATTGCCAGGTGCCTGAAGAGGGAGCAGGTGGAGGGCCTGGAGGGCTTTGATTCAGTTGATCAGCCCTTGAGGACAGGTAAGTGTGTTGTATCTCCTATCCAGTGTGTAGCATGTGAGGGGGTGGAAGGGAACATGACAAGTGTGTGGGTCCACCAACATGTGAATGTTTTGTGTCATCCACAGATGTGCTGGAGGGAGCTGGGCCGTCATCGGCTGCTGGGAGACCCATGCCAACCCATGATGAGAGTGCCCACACCTCTCCTCTAGAGGAAGTAGAGAAGGAGCACGGTACTCTGGAGGAAGGAGTATACCCTGTGGAGGAGACCCCCATCCCAGGACCCTCCCAAACGTCCACCTCCATACGGGATAGCCCTCTCAAGGGCCTCCTCCATCAGGGGAAGCCCCCCAAGGGCCTCCTCCATCAGGGGAATCCCCTCCTCCTCCTCCAGGAGACCCTCAAGGGCCTCCCCATACAGGCGGCCCCAAGCCTCTCCTGCCCCCAGGAAGGCTACGAGGAAGACCAGGGGTGATCCTGAGGCCTTAGAAGAGAATCTGGCGAGGGACCAGGCCCGGCAGACACGCCATATGGGTTCTATAGCGGGTGACATGCGTCGTGTGGCAGACAGCCTGGCCTCCTCGGCCCAGACCCAGGCTGCCTGCACACTGGCTGTCCAGCAGGCCCTCACCCAGCAGGCTGCTCAGACTACATCCATCACTGACAGCCTGCAGGATGTCAGTGCAAACTGCACAGCGATTGTGACCTGCCTGGGGGAGCTGCAGGCCACAACATCAGGCCTTGTGGCAGAGGTCAGGAGCCTGGCAGTGGCCATACAGGCCAATACAGCTGCCATTGAGGCGGAGGGGGAGGCAGACTAATGCGGTCCTCATCCGCATAGCCCTGGCATTGGAGGACAGACAGCCAGCCAGGGAGAGACCGGGGGATGATCCTCCTCCCGATGCCCCACCCCCCCACCCCGAGGCTCCCCCCAGGCAACTGAGGACCAGGAGCCTTGACACTAGGCGTAGCCCACGTCAGGGCAAATGAGTGCCAGTTTGATTATTTTGCTTTTCTGCTCAGGTTATGATTGTTATTATTTTACTTTTCTACTCAGGTTATGAGTGTTATTATTTTGATTTTATACTCCGGTTATGAGTTATAATTTTTTTTTTGTGTATGCATACGGTCAGTAGTGCAGGCTACAGTGTGACTGGTGCGTGAATGTGGGGGTGACACTCCTGCCAGCAAAGGGGTGTCACCCTGGGTCGTCGGGGAGAAGTTATCCCCTCGACCGTGTGAATGTGGTAGGAATGGACAGCGACACCATTGGGGCCTTGGTGCGACGCTGCTGCTCCCAAGTCCTGCATGGTGGACTTGGGCTAATCCAATGTGAAGTGGATGTGGTGTGTGTGAGCTAGGGACCACAGTGGTGTGCATGTGTGCATTCTCCTTGTGCCATGATGAATGTGTGTGTTTAACTTGCAAAGATGCCTACCAAGGGGCATCTCCTAACTGCTCTTCCCTCAGCAGACGGGGTAGCCTCGGTTAGGGGGGGAATGGGTGGTTGGGGGGTCAGGTCATCACATATGTCAATCTCCAGGCCCTTCCTTATGGCATAGTTGTGCAGCACGCAACATTCACCGATGATCTGGCACACAAAGTTTGGGGAATACAACAGGGTATCCCCGGACTTATCCAGGCATCGGAAATGGGACTTTAGGATGCCAAATCTGCATTCCACCACTGCACGGGTACGTATGTGTGCAGCATTGTAGTTTCTCTCTCCTCTGGTTTGGGGATTCCAGAATGGAGTCAGGAGATGGGGCCCATATGCAGAGTCACCTGGAAGGAAAAAGACAGGAGGATGTTAGTCGTGCATGTGCCCCTCGTGATGTCTGCATCATGGGGTCGGACAGTCATGCCTGACTCCCATGTCACTCACCAACCAGCCAGCTGTTCCCATACACGTTCTGTTCAAATTCTGATGGGATGTTGCTTTGACGGTATATGTAGCTGTCGTGGCTGGCCCCTGGGTGTTTGGCACGGACGTGCCATATGAGGCATTGGGCATCGGCTATCACCTGTACGTAGATGGAATGCCAATGCTTACGATATATGTGCTCTGTGGCTCGGGGGGGCGTAGTGCCACATGTGTGCAATCAATGGCCCCCACGGTGCGTGGGAATCCTGCAATCCTGTAGAAATCCTGCATTGCTTTCTGCCGCTGATACTCATGGGTGGGTTTTTTGATGTGGTGGGACATGCGTCTGAGGATTGCGGGGACAACCTGGTGCACACATCTGCTCATGCTGGATTGTGACATCCCAGCCACGACTCCACTTGTACGCTGAAAAGATCCACTTGCAAGGAAATGCAGTGTTGCCAGTACCTTGACCAGTGGCTGCACTGCATGTGAGCGTTGTGTTTTGCTGGTGATGTCATCATGCAGGGCTGTGGCTATTTCCAGGATGGCATCAGAGCTGAATCTGAAGATGCGATACACCTCCGAATCCCACATGCCAAAGACGTTCATGCGCGTACGGTATATCCTCTCCCGTGCCCTCCTACGTGCCTGTAGACGCAGTAGTGCTATGACCACGGCTGCCCCTGGCATGTTGGCATACAGATGTGTTGTCTTGCAAGTGTGGTTGCTCAGCTCGTCCGTAATGGGGCTGCTGTAGCTGCTATCCAGCTGACCTGTGCAAGTCTGGTGCAGAGTTAACCCTGCTTTATGAGGGGTAACTTTAGGACAGACGTACAGCTTATGCGCACCGCGCGTAGCCTGCGCTGCCCAAACGTACGTTTCTGAATCAGCGTATCTCCCTCATTTGCATATTTGAATAGGAAATCAATGGGAGCGCCAGATACGTGCAGCGTAAATATGCACCCACGATACGCCGGCGTAGGATAGTTACGTCGGTCGGATGAAGCCTATTTTCAGGCGTATCTGGTTCTGTGCGTACGGCGCCTAGATACGACAGCGCACATTTAGACTTACGCGGCGTATCTTGAGATACGTCGGCGTAAGTCGTACGTGAATCCGGGCCAATGTGGACACTAGGAAAAGATGTGTGTTACATGCAAGAGTGTGAAGCAAAGAACATTGGGCCAGATTCACAAAGCACTTACGTATCCAGAGATGCGCGGCGTAAATGAAAAATGCGCCGCGCATATCAATGCGCCGTATCCTCAAAACGAGATACGCCTGAAAACCAGTTTTTTCCCTCCGACGTTAAATGATTACACCGGCGCATCTTGGAGCGCAAAATACGCTAGACACACCATTGATTTGCTAGTTAAATATGCAAATGAGGGATATACGGCGATCCACAAAAGTACGCTTGTGCGGCGTAGGCTATGCCCTGTGCGCATCTGCTAGTTTCCCGGTGTAAAGTTACACCTTATAAAAGCTGCCTTAACTTTGCACCAGCCGTGTACAGGTCAGCTAAAGCAACACCGTTAGGGAACAGCTGAGCACACACACTTGCAGGACAACAATCTGTATGCCAACATGCCAGGGGCATCCATGCTCATAGCTATACTAGTGACTTTAGAGAAACGCAGAAGGAGGAGGGAACGGAGGAGAAGGAGGAGGAGGGCACAGGAGAGGATATACCGCACACGCCTAGATGTGTTTGGCATGGCTATTTCTGAGGTGTATCGCAACTTCAGATTCACCCCTGAAGCCATCATGGAATTAACCACAACCCTGCAGGATGACATTACCAGCCCAACACACCGCTCACATGCACTGGAGCCACTGGTCAAGGTAGTGGCAACACTCTATTTCCTTGCCACTGGCTCTTTTCAGCGCACCAGTGGATTGTTGGCTGGGATGTCACAATCCTCCATTAGCAGATGTGTGCACCAGGTTGTCCCCGCAATCCTGAGACGCATGGCCAACCAAATCATCAAACCCACCCAGGAGGACCTGCGGATGAAGACAATGACAGATTTCTACAAAATTGCCAGATTCCCACGCACCGTGGGGGCCATTGATTGCACACATGTGGCACTACAGCCCCCCCCCCATGAGACAGAGCACATGTACCGCAATCGCAAGCATTGGCATTCAATCAATGTACAGGTGATAGTCGATGCCCAATACCTCATATGGCACGTCCGTGCCAAACACCCAGGATCCAGCCATGACAGCTTCATATACCGTCAAAGCAACATTCCAAGAGAATTTGAACAGAACGTGTATGGGGACAGCTGGCTGGTTGGTGAGTGACATGGGTGTCAGGTATGACTGTCCCTCCCCATGATGCAGACATCACGAGGGGCACATGCATGACTAACATCCTCCTGTCTTTTCCCTTCCAGGTGACTCTGCATATGCACTGGGACCCCATCTCATGACTCCATTCCGAAATCCCCAAACCCCAGGAGAGCAAAGATACAATGAAGCACATGCACGTACCCGTGCAGTGGTGGAACGCACCTTTGGCCTCCTGAAGTCCCGTTTCCGATGCCTGGATAAGTCTGGGGGTACCCTGTTGTATTCCCCAAACTTTGTGTGCCAGATCATCGGTGCATGTTGCATGCTGCACAACTTCGCTGTGAGAAGGGGCCTGGAGATTGACATATGTGATGACCTGACCCCCCCAACCGGACATTCCCCCCCTGACCGAGGGTACCCCATCTTCTGAGGGAACAGCAGCCAGGAGATGCCTCGCAGAAGGCATCTTGGCACAGTAAACACACACATTAATCATGGCACAATAAGAATGCATGCATGCACACCACTGTGGTCCCTAGCACACACACCCCACATCCTCATCGAATTGGATTAGACCGAAGTACCCCGCACAGTACTAGGGAGCAGCAACGCCCCGCCAAGGCTCCAACTATGTCACTGTGCATTCATACACCATTCACATGGACCTGGGATCACTTCTCCCTGGTCCTGGGGATCCCTACTCCACCAAAAATGAGGGTGACACCCTTTTTTCAGCAGGAATGTCACCTCCACATTCATACATCATTCACCATAAATATAACAAATCATAATCACAGTACAAATAAAAAAAAAATCAAACGCACATCCCTAACGATGGCGTGAGCTACGCCTGGGCCGGCCACGGCCACTCAGGGGAGACTCATGGGGGGGAGCAGGGGAAGGAGGAGCCTCTCCTGGTGTCTGTACACCTGCTGGCCTGCCCTCCAAGGCCATGGCTATCCTGTTCAGGCCCACAGTGAGGGCTGCTGTATTGGCCTGGACAGCCTGGGTATTGGCCTGGACAGCCTGGGTCAGGGCAGACACCTCCAGGGCCACGCCTGCTGTGGCGGCCTGCAGGTCACAAAAACAAGTTATGACCGCCAACGAGTTTGTGCTCAAATCATTGACCGAGTCCTTAATGGCGGACAGGCTGTCCTCCATCTGGGCCAAAGTCCGGGTGACCTGACCCAGATGTAGGGTCTGACGGGCCTGGTCCCTCTGCAGATTTGCAGGCAGAAACTTGGCCACCCCCTGGTCTTCTGGGTGGCCTTCCTGCCTGCAGATGTGGCTTGTGGCCTGGGAGGAGGGGAGAGAGAGATCCTCGTCTCACCCCCCCCGCATTGATCTCATCAGTAATCTCCTGAAGGATCGCCCTCTTCCTGGCCGGGGTGATGCCCCGGCTCTCAGGGCCATGCAAATATCGCCCATATCTGGTGATGGCCCGAGCAAGTATTTCCTTCTCACGCACCGAGAAGTTGAGCTTTCTCCTCTTTGGTGCCATATCACCACACAGCACTCAGCACCTAACAGACACAAAAATCAGACAGAACAAACAAACACAAAAAGACACAGAACAAACAGACACAAAAATCAGACAGCAAAAACCAGACCGCAAAATCAAACAGCACAAACACACAGCTAATACAAAATCAAAAAACACACAGAAAATACAGACACAAAAAACACTCAGAAAAAACAAACACCTACTACAATCTCCTACTTCAATAAATCTTTTCTCTAAACACTACTACACTAACCAACAAACAGCCACAGACAACAGAACAAAAGCACCTTACTTCAGGAAGGGGAACACATGGATGTACTTTTGCAATGGAAGGGCGTTTGTCTGGGGCTATTTAAGCACAGGGCGCATCTCACTAAGTACGCTTGGCCTATTTCCTATCTCACTGATTGCGCCGGGCCGAGTTCTGAGCATGCCCAGTGAGGTGCATATTCATGAGCGCATGCGCAGTATGGCCGGCCCTTCATTTGCATGGGGTCACGGCTCATTTCAATGGAGCACGCCCACTTCCTTCCCACTTTCAATTACCCCGCCTTACGCTTCGGAATTTACGTTACGCTGGCGCGAATTTGGGCGCAAATACTCTGTGGATACGGCATTTACGTCACAAAATTGAGCCGCCGTAACGTAAATGACATGCGTTGCGATGAACTAAATATGCGCCGCTCTACATGAATCTGGCCCATTGTGTAAAGGAACAATGTGAAAGAGGGTTGTGCCTATTAAGAATGGGGATATTCCTGTGTAAACTGATTTCAGAAGTGGCACACAGAATTTCCTGATACATTAACTCCTGATGGTGAAATCATTCAGCATTTAAATTAGACATTATAATATCTATAGTAAATAATGTATAACATATATAGTAGAACACACAAGTGGCAGGATTAAAACGTACATATGCTGCAGCCAATGAGACCTGAGTTAAATTTTATATACTGAGGGGCAGATCCACGTACATTGGCGCATATATAGACCGGCGTAGCGCATCTCATTTCCGTTACGCCGGCTCAACTTAGAGAGGCAAGTACAGTATCCTCATAGTATTTGCCCACAACGTTGCGCCGGCGCAACGTAAATTTCGAGGCGTAAGCTGGCGTAATTGAAAGTGGGAAGGAAGTGGCCGTGTTCCATTGAAATGAGCCGTGACCCCATGCAAATGAAGGGCCGGCCGGACTGCGCATGCACATGACGCTGACTATGTTCAGCGCCTCTCTACGCATGCTCAGAACTCGGCCCGGCGTAATTAGTGAGATACGCCCAGGGCATAAATACGCCCAAACATGCGCCCGTCCATTGCAAAAGTACATCCATTTGTTTCCCCCTCTGAAGCAAGGTGCTTTTGTTCCGTTGTTTGTTGATGTTTGTAGGTTTTTGTCGGTGTGTTTTTGGAGCGTGTTTTTTTTTTTTTTTTGTTTACAAACTTTTATTGAAAAAATAGATAGTGGTACAAATCTATATATAAAAAAAAGACAGTGTCATTACAAAAATTGCGATTAGCTCAAATCAGAAACAGAGCCATTATAGAGCACAGCAAATCACATAAAGGTTACAAGCATCTTCAAAGATAGGGGACAACATGAAAGACTGTCAATCAATGAACAAAGTTAAAGTCCAACCATATCAGAAGGGACATATTAAATTGATGGGTTTAGACTGTGTTGAAAAACAGGGGGGAATATTCGGACCAGGGGGACCATTTGTTTTTAAAAATGTGCATAGTATTTTGAAGTGTGTGGGATATTTTTTCCATCAAGTTTTATCTCATTGATCCTGGGTTTGAGTGGGCCTAGGAGAATTGTTGGAGATTTCCATTGGGATGCTATCAGCCAGTGTATGGCGACACAAATTGTATGGATAAGTCTCATTTGGCAGGCGGAAAGACCAGTGATTGGGGGAAAAATTAAACAATTATGTATTGTTAGGACAATTGCATTATCTGATATTTTCGAGGCGAAATTTTCCAGTTGTGACCAAATGTTTTTGACCCTGTCACAGAGCCAGAAAATGTGGGGGAATGAACCTAAAGTGTTGCAACCTCTAAAGCAAGAAGGGGAAACTGAGGGGAAAATGGAATGGAGTTTGGTCGGGGTATAATACCATCTAAAGCCCTGTACACACGGTAGGACTTTTGGCCAACCAACTTCAAAATCTGCAACTTTTCAAATTTGTCCGACCGTGTGTACGCTCCATCAGACCAACTTTTTCTGGTTTCATCCAACAAAAAGTTGGGTCTGCGAACGGACCAACTTTTCGGCAACAAAAGTTTGATGGTGCTTTGTGTGACCGTGTGTACAGCAATCCAACCAACTTTTGGACAAAGTGCAAATACGAATGCTTAAAACCAATGTTAAAAGCAAAAAACAATAGCAGAATAACCAAAGGGTGGCGGTAAAGAGCAGAAAAGAGCAAAAAAAAACATGTGATGTTAGGAAACTTTTAGAAAAGTTTGCAGAAAAGTCTGACTGTGTGTATGCTATGGGTGTGGCAGGACAAATCAATTAGGACAAAAAATCCAAGGGAAATTTTGTTGGATGTCCTACCGTGTGTATGAGCCTTTATAAACACTTTTAGGGCTGTTTCCTTGATTGCGATAGATTTGGTGCATTTGTGTAAATTATTTATACAGTTATCCCAGTTTATTGAGGAGTAGGTGATGTTTAAGTCATGTTCCCATTTCGTCATATAAGTTAGTTTATTAGAGTCTGTATTGTTGGCAGGGTTGGACTGGGACAAAAATTTGGCCCTGGACTTCATCCAGACCGGCCCACTTTAATTTTGCAAACACGCACAAAAACATTATTTCATCAGTGACCATGACCAGCAGTGGCAGTACATAAATTAATTCATGCTTGTGCCCTCCTTTATTGCAGAAATACTACAGGAGAGGGTCAGAGACTGCAAAACATACTACAGGCGAGGGTCAGAGACTGCAAAACATACTACAGGAGAGGGTCAGAGACTGCAAAACATACTACAGGCGAGGGTCAGAGACTGCAAAACATACTACAGGCGAGGGTCAGAGACTGCAAAACATACTACAGGCGAGGGTCAGAGACTGCAAAACATACTACAGGCGAGGGTCAGAGACTGCAAAACGTACTACAGGCGAGGGTCAGAGACTGCAAAACGTACTACAGGCGAGGGTCAGAGACTGCAAAACGTACTACAGGCGAGGGTCAGAGACTGCAAAACGTACTACAGGCGAGGGTCAGAGACTGCAAAACGTACTACAGGCGAGGGTCAGAGACTGCAAAACGTACTACAGGCGAGGGTCAGAGACTGCAAAACATACCACAGGCGAGGGTCAGAGACTGCAAAACGTACTACAGGCGAGGGTCAGAGACTGCAAAACGTACTACAGGCAAGGGTCAGAGACTGCAGACATACTACAGGCGAGGGTCAGAGACTGCAAAACATACTACAGGCAAGGGTTAGAGACTGCAGACACAGTACAGGAGAAGGTCAGAGACTGCAAACATACTACAGGAGAGGGTCAGAGACTGCAAACATACTACAGGAGAGGGTCAGAGACTGCAGACATACTACAGGCGAGGGTCAGAGACTGCAAAACGTACTACAGGCGAGGGTCAGAGACTGCAAAACGTACTACAGGCGAGGGTCAGAGACTGCAAAACGTACTACAGGCAAGGGTCAGAGACTGCAGACATAGTACAGGCGAGGGTCAGAGACTGCAAAACGTACTACAGGCGAGGGTCAGAGACTGCAGACATAGTACAGGCGAGGGTCAGAGACTGCAAAACGTACTACAGGCGAGGGTCAGAGACTGCAAAACGTACTACAGGCGAGGGTCAGAGACTGCAAAACGTACTACAGGCGAGGGTCAGAGACTGCAAAACGTACTACAGGCGAGGGTCAGAGACTGCAAAACGTACTACAGGCAAGGGTCAGAGACTGCAGACATAGTACAGGCGAGGGTCAGAGACTGCAAAACATACTACAGGCAAGGGTTAGAGACTGCAGACACAGTACAGGAGAAGGTCAGAGACTGCAAACATACTACAGGAGAGGGTCAGAGACTGCAAACATACTACAGGAGAGGGTCAGAGACTGCAGACATACTACAGGCGAGGGTCAGAGACTGCAAAACGTACTACAGGCGAGGGTCAGAGACTGCAAAACGTACTACAGGCGAGGGTCAGAGACTGCAAAACGTACTACAGGCAAGGGTCAGAGACTGCAGACATAGTACAGGCGAGGGTCAGAGACTGCAAAACGTACTACAGGCGAGGGTCAGAGACTGCAGACATAGTACAGGCGAGGGTCAGAGACTGCAAAACGTACTACAGGCGAGGGTCAGAGACTGCAGACATAGTACAGGCGAGGGTCAGAGACTGCAAAACATACTACAGGCAAGGGTCAGAGACTGCAGACACAGTACAGGAGAAGGTCAGAGACTGCAAACATACTACAGGAGAGGGTCAGAGACTGCAAACATACTACAGGAGAGGGTCAGAGAGTGTGCGGACATAATTGGGCTGAAATTGGACCTGGGTGGCATGTGCATTGCACAGATTGCACAACGTGTTCCTGTGTTTTTCACTTTGCTGCATTAACTTGGCTGGAAGGGGGGCATTAGTTTGGGCACCTGGAGCATTTGTGCACATCACTTGTGACTTGTGGCAGACAGTATCTCTTTGATTTGAGGGGGGAAGGAGAGGATATGTGCTAAGGGGGGTGGATTTCATATACAAGTGGATTGCAACACAAGTCCTAAAGTGCCCCCTTAAACATATCCTCTCCCCCCAAACCACTCATAGTGAACTGTAGGCTTGTTCTCCCCACCTCTGGAAAACTTACTTTGCAGTTGTTCAGGCATTTTCAAACGAGCAGCTTTGACTCGGCAGCATGGTGAGCCTCCTCCTCCTCTGTGTACACAGGAAATATCACACAACAGGAGAAGGAGGGGGCAGGCTCAGTTCTCTCCACTGCACTCTGCAATGTGTGTGTATCAGGGGGGCCAGACAGCCGGGGACTGCAGGGAGAGATGTCGGCTGACTCGGCTCTCTCTGCAGTAAAAAGTGTAGCTCGTAGCAGCGTGCGGGAACGAAAATAGCCCGCACAAGCTGCTGCTCAGCAAGCCCTCGCTTATACAGTACTCTCAGTCTGATAAGCAGCGGTCAGCAGAGCGCAGAGACTCGGAGCTGTCACTGAGGGATCGGCCCACAGAGGGATCGGCCCACCGGGAATCTCCCGGTCCTCCCGATGGCCAGTCCATCCCTGATTGTTGGTTAAGGTGGTGTATAGCTCTGAAATGAATCATTTTTTCCTGGGAGAGTGAAGACAGAGTTTTTCAAAATGAGAGGGAGATTGGGTGTTCGTGTGGAGCGTGTTTTTTGGAGCCATGTCAGCGAGGAAGAGGAAGCTGAATTACTCCCTGCGGGAGAAGGCCATCATTGTCAGGGCCATGACCCTGTATGATCGGTTTCTCCATGGGCCTAAGAGTTTGAACACCACCCAGGCCAGGAGGAGGGAGATCCTGCAACTGATTGCAGACGATGTTAATGCATCGGGGAGTGAGACCAGGACCCCCAATGAGATCTTGAAAAAGATTAATGATCTCAGGCGCGTCGTCCGAGGTAAGCTGGCTAAGATGGCCACTCATGCCAGGGGCACTGGAGGGGGACCAGCAACTACTATCAGGCTCACTGCTGAGGAGCAGGTGGTTGCCCAGTGCCTCCACAGGCATCAAGTGGAGGGAGTGCCTGGATTTGAGGAGGTCTTGAGGACAGGTAAGTGTTTTTTTTTCTATCTGGTGTGTAGCATGTGTGGGGGGGAAGGGAATATGTGACAAGTGTGTGGATCCTCCAACCTGTGAATGTTTTGTGTCATCCACAGATGTGCAGGAGGGTGCTGGGCCATCTGGCCAGTCCGCTCCATCCCCCGAACATGAGTCTGATGCAGACCCCCAGGCAAGCCAGGAGTCCTCTGAGGAGGGGAGTGGCCACACCTCTCCTCAGGAGGAGGTTGAGGAGGAGGAGGTGCTGAGTGGCAATGAAGTGAGGCTCCATTTGGAGGAGTCTTCCCCTGGTGCTGGCACCAGTCAGGCCTCCATCAGGGGTAGCCCTTCCCACTCCTCCCCCAACAGGGCTTCATCCCCAAGGGTCTCCCCTATTTCTAGGCCCCAAGCCTCATCAGGAGCCAGGAAGGCGACCCGGAAGACAAGGGGGGTGGCAGAGGTTCTGCCAGAAAATCTGCGGAGGGACCAGGCCCGTCAGACCCGCCATCTGGGTCAGGTTACCCAGACTTTGGAGAGCATGGAAGACAGCATGGCCTCCATAAAGGAGTCTGTACAGGACATGGGATGCAACTCCTTGGCTGTGATTACATGCATGAACGACCTGCAGGCCACCACAGCAGGCGTGGGTCAGGAGGTGCGCACCCTGACCGAGGCTGTCCAGGCCAACACGGCAGCCATCAATGTGGGCCTCACCCGCATTGCCCTGGAGGGCAGGCCGCCAGGTAGGCAGAGACCAGGGGATGCTCCTCCTTCTCCTGATTTCCCCCCACCCCCATGAGTCTCCCCTGAGGAGCCGGGGGCCGTGGCCATGGCCGCCGCAGGCGTGGGTAGGTTTTTTTTGTTTTGTTTTTCAGGTCATGAGTGTTTTATGTTTCTTTGTTATTTTACTCAGATTATGATTATTTTTTTGTAGCCCAGGCAGGCTACAGTGTGAATGATGTTTGAATGTGGGGGTGACATTCCTGCCGGAAAAGGGATGTCACCCTCGGTTGTGGTGGAGAAGGGATCCCCAGGACCAGGGAGAAGTGATCCCCAGGTCCGTGTGAATAGTGTATGAATGTACAGTGACATAATTGGAGCCTTGGCGTGGCGTGGCGTGGCGTTGCTGCTCCCAAGTCCTGCATGGTGGACTTGGGCTAATCCAATTTGATGAGGATGTGGGGTTTGTGTGCTAGGGACCACAGTGGTGTGCATGAGTGCATTGTGCCATGATTAATGTGTGTGTTTATTGTGCAAAGATGTCTACTGCAAGGCATCTCCTGACTGTTGCTCCCTCAGAAGACGGGGTAACCTTGGTCAGGGGGGGAATGTCTGGTTGGGGGGTCAGGTCATCACGTATGTCAATCTCCAGGCCCTTTCTCACGGCGAAGTTGTACAGCATGCAACATGCACCAATGATCTGGCACACAAAGTTTGGGGAATACAACAGGGTACCCCCAGACTTATCCAGGCATCGGAAACTGGACTTCAGGAGGCCAAAGGTGCGTTCCACCACTCCACGGGTACGTGCATGTGCTTCATTGTATCTTTGCTCTCCGGAATGGAGTCATGAGATGGGGTCCCAGTGCATATGCAGAGTCACCTGGAAGGGAAAAGACAGGAGGATGTTAGTCATGCATGTGCCCCTCGTGATGTCTGCATCATGGGGTGGGACAGTCATGCCTCCCATGTCACTCACCAACCAGCCAGCTGTCCCCATACATGTTCTGTTCGAATTCCATTGGGATGGGGCTTTGACGGTATATGTAGCTGTCGTGGCTGGACCCTGGGTGTTTGGCACGGACGTGCCATATGAGGCATTGTGCATCGGCTATCACCTGTACGTTGATGGAATGCCAATGCTTCCGATTGCGGTATAGGTGCTCTGTGTCACAGGGGGGCCGTAGTGCCACATGTGTGCAATCAATGGCCCCCACGGTGCGTGGGAATTCGGCAATTCTGTAGAAATCCCGCATTGTCTTCATCCGCAGGTCCTCCTGGGTGGGTCTGATGATTTGGTTGGCCATGCATCTGAGGATTGCGGGGACAACCAGGTGCACACATCTGCTAATGGAGGATTGTGCCATCCCAGCCACCACTCCACTTGTACGCTGAAAAGAGCCACTGGCAAGGAAATGGAGTGTTGCCAGTACCTTGACCAGTGGCTTCACTGCATGTGAGCGTTTTGTCTGGCTGGTGATGTCATCTTTCAGGGTTGTGGTTAATTCCAGGATGGCAGTAGGAGTGAATCTGAAGATGCGATACACCTCCGAATCACCCATGCCAAAGACGTTTATGCGTGGTCGGTATATCCTCTCCCGTGCCCTCCTCCTCCTCCGTGCCCTCCTCCTTCTACGCGCATCTAAAGCCAGTAGTATAGCTATGACCATGGATTCCACCGGGCATGTTGGCATACAGATTGTTGTCCTGCAAGTGTGGGTGCTCAGCTCGTCCCTAACGGTGCTGCTGAAGCTGACCTGCACACGTCTGGTGCAAAGTTAAAGCTGCTTTTATGAGGGGTAACTTTAGACCGGACGTACAGCTTACATGCGTAGCGCGTAACCTGTGCCGGACAAACGTACTTTCGTGGATCGCCGTATCTCCCTCATTTGCATATTTGTATAGCAAAACAATGGTGCGTCCAGCGTATTTTTGTGCCCACGATGCGCCGGTGTAGAAAAATTACGTCGGTCGAAAAAACCTAGTTTTCAGGCGTATCTCGTTTTGGGGATACGGCGCATATACGACGGCGCATATTTACACTTACGCCGCGCATCTCGAGATACGCCGGCGTAAGTGCTTCATGGATCTGCCCCTGAGCATTTATAGGAAAAATTATGTACTAATAGGCTTGTATAATCCTCCACAATTCTACCAATTATAATAGGTTAGGACTGCATCGCATTGCACAACAAAAGTCATTCAGGAGCATAAAGTGAAGGAGCGTTTTCAGAGTTAGAGTTACCAATTCTTCAACAGTGGCCATGCCCTTATTTCGCAGACGTAGAGTCTCTCTACCAGTGGACACCTTCCCTTCGGTGGGACATTTGCTTGATCTGACTCTCTGTCCAATCATATCTGAGAAAACACAAAAATATCAAGCTTTTTAAAGGCTTGCACCTTGACACTTGATCTCTGGTTTTGATTCATTTATAGTCAACAATGTCGTTGATTTGTTGCATATGAAAGCATATATATCTTTTATGATCATTTGTTACTATAAGATACTGTCAAGACTACATTTGAAAAATGACTGACATATTTATGTTTTGGATTACGCTGTATTGTTGAAAATATTCAATAAAATGTTTATTTAAAAAAAAAAAATATCAAGCTTTTTAGATGTTCTTCAGCTTATTTCGTAAACATAATAGTATACACATATATTTAGACGTGGTCCCACTCATTAAAAGACAATTTGGTACAAAGACACTTTGGCAGAAAAAAGGGTCAGGACCCTTGTGGTACACACCATAAAGGCACGTTTACATACCTCCCAACTGTCCCAGATTCCGCGGGACCGTACCACGGTCTGGGCTGAAGTCCCCAAGCCCAGGGCTGGAACAAGTTACAGTGATGGGCTACACTCAGCAGTGGTATCCTCAATGGACACAATGGGTGCTTTCAAACACAGCACCAAGTGAGGATTCCTGATTCCAAGTGTGGATTCTTGTGATCTGGCCTGAAATCTCTGCTCCCCCTCCTCAATGAAGTGACTGGTTGTTAGGAATGCAGGTGTCCTAGCAACTGATGACATTATTTGCAGGCCACCTATCAGCTCTGCCCACACCTTCGGCTCACGATCCTGCCTCTCAGCAGCTTGTGATCCTGCCTCTCAGCGGCTTGTGATCCTGCCTCTCAGCAGCTTGCGACCCTGCCTCTCATGGCTTGCTAATTGTAATAGGAACTCCTTGTTACAGAGAAGCACTCCATCAGCTTCTGTGTGTTTGCACCAGGCATCCAGGGGGGGGACATGGCCCACATTTGCTGATAGGTGCCCTGGGTCCCGGTGCCTGTCAGGACTGTGCTGTGAAATTCCTGCTCGGCTCCATGCTACAGTTCTAAAACTTATAGCTGTCAGTAGCACTGTGCTTAAAAAAAGCACAGGGATACATATAATTCTGAATTTGTGAGAGAGCTGGGTGCACTGGTAAGAGAGGAGGGGCGAATTGGTAAAATAGTAGTGGGAATATGGTAAGAGAACTGGGGGTGCATTAGTAGGAGAGGATGGGGGGATTAGTGAGGGAGCTGGGGGAGCGTTAGTAAGAGAGGAGTGGGGAATTGGTGAGATAGCTGGGGGGCATAGTAAGAAAGGAGGGGGCATTAGTAAGAGAGCATGGGGCAATTGGTGCGAGAGCTGGGGGCATTGGTGAGAGAGCTGGGGGACATTAGTAAAAGGAGGGGGGCACTGGTGAGTGAGCTGCGGGGGCATTAGAGAGGTGGGGGAACATTGTTGAGAGAGGCGGGGAGAGCATTCATGAGAGAGCTGGGGGGGGCATTGGTGAGAGAGCTGTTTTTTTTAAACCATGACCCTCAACATTTTAGTGGTTGTAAACCCTAATGCCGCATACACACGATTGTTTTTCAGCATGAAAAAAAAACGACTTTTTAAAACAATTCGAACATGCTGCATTTTTTAACGTCGTTTTAAAAATGTTGTTTTTCGGGTTGTAAAAAATGATCGTGTGTGGGCAAAAATTACGTTTTATGCCTAGAAGCAAGTTATGAGACTGGAGCGCTCGTTCAGGTAAAACTACCATTCAAAATGGAGTAAGCACATTCAACGTGCTGTAACAGACAAAAAAGCACGAATCGTCTTTTACTAACAAGGAATCGGCTAAAAGCAGCCCTAAGGCGAATAGAGCTTCCCCTTTAGAGTGCTGTTGTTTGTGTTGCACGTCACCGCGCTTTGTTCATCATTTTTGAAAAACGATGGTGTGTGGGCAACATCGTTTTTAATGATGAAGTTGGAAAAACTTCATTTTTTGGACATGCTGAAAAACTTCGTTTTTTTTCATGCTGAAAAACGATCCCGTGTACGTGGCATTACAGACCATTTTTTACTACCCTGGATATTTTCTAAACCTGCACGGTTTAGGAGATACCCCCTGTATCAGCATGTGCCGACATCATCGGCAATAGCACGTGCAGTTGCTTCAGCTAGTGTGCCATTAACGGTGGCTCCCACGCGCATGTGCTGAGTGACGTCTTTGCGGCTCCAGCCAATCACAGCGCCGGAGCCCCACCAAACCCCGGAAGTAACACTGGGAGCGATGTTGCCGGCCGGAGCTGTGTACGTAGACTGATACGGGGGCTTTCATTTAAGGTGAGCACTTCATAATGAGCTAGTATGCTATGCATACTAGCTCATTACGCCTTTGTCTTGCATGTTTTTATTTTTTGTGGGTTTGCAACCACTTTAACCACTTAAGACACGGACCAAAATGCAGCTAAAGGACTTTGCCCCTTTCTGCGATTCGGCACTGCGTCGCTTTAACTGACAATTGCGCAGGCATGCCACGTGGCTCCAAAACAAAATTGGTGTCCTTTTTTCCCCACAAATAGAGCTTTCTTTTAGTGGTATTTGATTACCTCTGCGGTTTTTATTTTTTGCGCTATAAACAAAAATAGAGCGACAATTTTGAAAAAAAATCTATATTTTTTACTTTTTGCTTTAATAAATATCCCCCAAAAATATATAAAAAATAATAATTTTCCTCAGTTTAGGCCGATACGTATTCTTCTACCTATTTTTGGTAAAAAAAATCACAATAAGCGTTTATCGGTTGGTTTGCTATGATTCTGCCATTCGCTATGACATGCTTGAGGGCGGTGATCCCCTGTTTGACCCACTGTGAGGGGTCCGGTACATCGCAAAGGTGGGGCAGGGTGGGATTTGACCAACAAATTCTATAAACAGAGTCCAGGTGGATATGCTACGGGCCACTGTTCCCCCTGGCTTGAATAATACTTTGAGTTTTGCACCGTTTCTGACAAAGACGTGCCCATCTCCATATTTATGCAGTGTGAGGTGATATCTTTAAATAGGGGGTACACCAATATATGACCAATATTCTCAGCACTAATCACGTGGGTATGCTGCATGGGATGTGGTGGCAGTTTGACATCACATCCGGGGTGGCAGCCATCTTTGGTAGAGGAGGACATTTTCAGCCATGTGCAGGGCTGGTCTGTTTGTTTGGGTTCTGCTGGTATTCTGAGTCAAGCTGTCTCTTTGTCTGACGCAGAGTGACAATTTGCTGCATTTGTAGTGAATGCCTGCTTTTTTAGGGTTTGGTGGGTGGGTCCTTGGGAGGCCCAGAGACTATTTAAGGGTTGTGGCTGTTTTTAATCTCTTCATGTTTGGCATAAGCTCTGTATTTGAAAATGGTGAGGTAAGCAGTTTGCAATATTTTTACAGCTTTTGGCAGTGTGGCAGAGTGTTGCCCTGCCAGGGTCTAGAAGGAGGTTGTGACCCATAATTCTCAGCCAGATGGGTTGAGGGGCTCCAGGGAGCTTGTAACATGAAGAGGAAAGGGGCATTTCAGTTTCCTTCTTTCCCGGGGATTTCTGAAAGATCCGGGTGGAATGAAATCCCCAGTCCTGGGTAGTGTTGCTCAAGAATATTCGTATTGCGAATATTTGTTACGAATATTGCATATTCGAGTATTCGCGAATAACTCGAATATCGCGGCCAAAATTCGCTATTACGAATATTCATATTTTTTCAAATTTATTTTTAAAACAGATCACATCCTAGTGATCTCCATCGACGTCTAAAAGCATTGCTGGTATGATTAGAGACCCTGGGCCGAGTAGCTGAGGCAATCCTTTTATGTTGACGAATATACTTTCTCCGCCCTTCTTTTGCATCAGAGCCAATCAGAGTTCTCCTACCACAGTTGTCAGAGGTTAGCAACCTCCATAGCAATCAATAGGAACCTGCCTGCACGACCAGTATATAAGATCACTCCCAGCAGTATTTCAGTGCAGATTCACAAGGTGGCTAGAGAGAGTGGAGTGTTTCTGTGCGTTTTTCCAGTGTATTGCGATCTTAAAGCTTAGAGCATTGTGCTTCCTATAGTGCTTTCAGTTCTGAGTTTCCTGCTTCTATAACCAACTGCTGTTTTCAAAGCAAAAGACCCAACAGCTTTGTGTTGTTTTGTCCAGGTTAGTGTAGCTTAGTGTTAGATAGATTTCTGTGTAGTTAGTGTAAGTGTACATTTCTTTAAGGTAGCTTAGTTTAGTGTGTGTTTAGTCTCTGTGTTTTGTGTATAAAAAAAAAAAAATTAGCTTTAGTTTAGTCATATGAGTTTGTGTAAGTAGAATTAGTGTTTAGTGCATATTAGTTTAGTATTTGTAGTCCTCGTCCTTGTCTGCGTCCTTCAGTCTAAAAAAAAAAAAAAAGTTTTAGGTGTAGTCGTTTTATTCTAGTTTAGTAGCTGTCTACGACTTTGTCTGCGTCTTTGTTTGTGTCTGTCTGCGTGCCTGTCTTGCTAAAAAAACAAAAAACACTCCTTTCTCACATTTCCCCCCCCCCAATAAAGTTTACCCCCCCCCCCCCACATCAGCAAGTATGAGCAGCATACGTGGCCGTGGCAGCAGGGGTAGGGGAGTTACTCCCAGTTCTGGGTCGCTGCCAGCACGGGGTACCTCTCGCGCCCCTACTAGTGGTAGTGGATAGCCTCATCCGCAAGTTTTTTCCCTCGGGCAGCCGCCCGATATTGCCTTCTCAGGCTCCAGTAGTGTTGGAGTATATGGGGCACAGCAGTGCCACTGAGTCGTCAGTCCCGACTCCCAGTAGCACCACCAGTACACCGGTGCCTTTAGGACCCGCCCCCAGCCCCCAAGAGTCCAGCCTCTTACTGTTTGACAGCGACAGTGAGAGGGATATCTTGGGGGAGGCCCTGCATCGGGCAGACATCCAGTTCTGTCCTGATGGTCAGGACCTTTTTGAAGGGATGATGGAGGAGGAGGATGGGGTACCTGCTGTCAGTATCCCAGAGACATCCCTTCCAAGTGGTGCTGGTGTTTTTGGGCAGGAAACACCCGCACCTAGTCAGACCCAGGCGTCGGTGAGGGGACAGCGGAGCCAGGCTAGCGGCTCCATGTCAGCTGTTTCCCTCAGACCACCACATTTCAGCCCTGGGTCTGACATATCTGGGGGCGAAGAGGAGGGTGACCCAACATGGGTGCCACCTGCCTTGTCGGTTCACAGCAGCAGTGACGACGAGGAAGGTAGGCACCCTGGGGAAACGGTGCGCCAGGTCACCAGGGAGACCAGCATCAGGGTCTCCACTGGTGATGGCAGCAGGAAGTGTCAGCAGCAGCAGCAGCAGGCAGCTCCACCTGTGCGCACCGAGTCCCAGCAGGTGCAAGTCAGCGTCACCCCATCTGACAGGAGGGCGGCGCTGAAGTCACCTCTCTGGGCCTACTTCACCCTGGTAGCAGATAACCAGACCATAGCCATCTGCCATATCTGCGTGCCAGGGTGAAGAGAGGGAAGTGCTTGGCTCGGGTGGGTACCACAGCTCTGAACCAGCATCTGCGAATCAACCACTGGCGGGAGTATGACCAGATGAAGCGTGGTGGCTGTAGCAGCGCCACCACCACAAGTGTGCAGGGTACAGCAGCCCCTGCCACAGCTTCATCTGTTCCCAGCAGGTCATGCCCCCCCGCTCCCTCTAGTAGAGGTACTGGTACCGGCAGCCAGACCTCTACTTCCACAGCACCCTCCTCTTCTGTGTCCTGCACTGCCGTCCGGCGCCAGGCATCGCTTTCTGACGCCTTCGAACGCACCACTCCCTTCCCCCCTGGAGACTGACGTGTGCGTTCCCTCAATGGGCTCCTGGCAAGGGTTATTGCCCAACATCTGCTTCCCCTCAACATTGTTGACTGCAACCCCTTCAGGCAGATGTTGGAGCAGGCCCAACCCCAATGGCGTGTCCCCAGCCGCCATTTCTTTGCCAGCACTGGTGTCCCTGCCCTACACCAGCACATTGTGCAGAATGTAACCCTGTCGCTGGATCACGCTGTCAGCGACAGGGTGCATCTCACAATGGATGGCTGGACCAGCAGGCATGGGCAGGGCCGGTACATCAGCTTCACGGCCCATTGGGTTTCCCTCCGAGGCGCCGGGGAGGGATCGGCGGCATCAGATTTTGTGGTGCCGCCCCGGGGTGTCCAGGGGAGAACTGCTGGTCTCCCTCAAGCCACTGTCTCCGCAGATGCTGAGCCTCGCAGCAAGCGCCCCCGTAGCTACTCAAGTGTGGGGCACGTGCGCTGTCAGGCCGTGCTCCAGCTTGTTAGTTTAGGGGACCGGAGACACACTGGACAAGAAGTGCTGACCGCACTTCAGGCTCAGGTCCAGAAGTGGCTGACACCCCGAAGGCTCCAGGCAGGTATGGTTGTCTGTGACAACAGCAGCAACCTACTCTCCGCCCTCCAGGCTGGCAGTCTGACCCACGTGCCCTGTCTGGCACATGTCCTCAACCTCGTGGTGCAGAAGTTCCTGCGCACTTATCCCGGGTTGAGTGACATTGTGCTAAGGGTACGTAGGATTGCCAGCCACTTCAGGCGCTCCCCAACCGCTACCGCGTCCCTGTCCAAGTTGCAGCGGGACAACAGCCTGCCCCTTCACAGGCTGATTGTGGACAGTGTGACGCGGTGGAACTCCACCCTCCACATGCTGGAGAGGTTGTGGAAGCAGCGAAGGGCGGTGAAGGAATACCTGCTGGAGCAAGGCACTGAAGGGCCATCACAAACACTCCCGTACATCACCAGTGCGGAGTGGGGGCAGATACACCAGGTCTGCCATGTGTTGGCCCCTTTCGAGCAGGCGACCAAGATGGTCAGCGGGGAGCATGTTGGCCTCAATGACGTGCTCCCTATAGTGTTCCTGCTGGACAGGGCACTAGATCGCCTGCTCGAAGCTGGGGAGAGTGCCTTGGTGGAGCAGGAGGAGGCAACACTGCTCCACCAAGACCAGGCCCAGGACGAGGAGGAGGAGGATGATGATGATGAGGAGGTTACTGGTGACGTCCTGGAGTCAGGGCCTGGTCAGGAGGGAGAGCCAGTGTTGGGGGCACCGATAGTCCGGGGGTTGGGCATCTCTGAGAGCGAGCAGCAGCGCCTCCAGCATGAAGAGTCAGACGTCATGGACCCGGGCAGCCATGAGGAGTCACAGCGGGCTGTGCTCTTCCCCATGGCTGCCCACATGCTGAGATGCCTCAGGAGGGACCCCCGGGTTAAGACTATCAAGGAGAGGGATGAATTTTGGATGGCCACCCTTTTAGATCCAAGATGCAAGGGGAAACTGGAGCAGTTCCTCCCAGCCAGCCGGAGGCAGCACCGGATGGAGGAACTGCAGGCACGCATAGTCAGCCGGTTGGAGCAGGCAACTCCCCGGCCTCCAGTTGTCCCCCCTCATCTCACCCAGCAGGTGGCTGCACCCAGCAGCAGCAGCAGCCGAGCAGGGGACCTAATGGGTGAGATGAGGATGTTCTTCCAATTTGAGCGACCC
Source organism: Rana temporaria (assembly GCF_905171775.1). Taxonomy (NCBI): domain Eukaryota; kingdom Metazoa; phylum Chordata; class Amphibia; order Anura; family Ranidae; genus Rana; species Rana temporaria. The sequence goes on from NC_053489.1 coordinate 375,838,366, forward strand.
AGTACCAGCAGCAGCAGCAGCAGCAGTCACCACCAGCGGCTGGCCCGCATGGTGGCAGACTACATGGGGTCCGTCGGTGCTTCTGACAGTATGAGCACCGACGACCCCATGGAGTACTGGGTTGCCAGATTGGACACCTGCCGCGAGCTCGCTCAGTATGCGCTGGAGTTATTGTCTTGCCCCCCCTCCAGCGTACTATCTGAGCGGACATTCAGCGCGGCAGGTGGGGTGGTCACGGACAAGAGGACCTGTCTGTCCACAGACTCCGTGGACAGACTCACATTCATCAAGATGAATGAGTCCTGGATCGGCGGTGACTTTCTGGCACCCACCGTCGGTTCAGGGCGCTGAAGGGTCCCTTGTCATTCATTCCCTCTCCTTGGCTCTCCCTCCACTCTTGCCCGAGTGAGTTGACACTATATTGTCTACTATTACTACTACTGCTGCTGCTCACGACACCTATGTCACAAGTTTTTTGCCACTATATACTACTATTACCACTGCTGCTGCTGCTGTTCATGGCACCTCTTGCCCGAGTGATTTGACACTATATGGTCTACTATTACTACTACTGCTGCTGCTCACGACACCTATGTCACGAGTTATTTGCCACTATATACTACTATTACCACTACTGCTGCTGTCAAGTCTTGCCCAAGTGTTTAGATGCTATCTAGTACTATTACCACTACTGCTTGTAAATGTTGCCTGTGTGATAATTACATTATATTTTGCTGCTGCCTTCATGCTGAGTAATGCTTCATGACCTCTCTGGCACAGCGGATCCACCAACAGCCTCCGCTACAAGCTACCAGACCGGATCGTAACAGCAAGTGTGACTAAAACACTGAACTTTATGTTAAACCCTGGTTTGCGGCCTTTATACTGCAACCATTAGCCTGTCTGCAAGAGCAAATCAGCACTCTCTCTTTCTCTCTCTCTCTCTCTATATCTATATATATATTGTAGCTTTTGTTATAGTAATTTTTCAACAGTTTAGTTTGTGTTAGTAGTGTCTGTGTCCGTGTATTTTAGTTTGTCTTAGGTTTGTGTTAAATAAAATAATAGTATAAAATGTTTTTGGTTATTATGAAGTTAGATGTGTTGATGTTGATGTGTTAGATGTGAAGTTAGATGTGTTGAAAAACCTAACAATCTCAATAAGAAAGGAAACATTTTAAAAGAATAACATTTTTTATAACAAGAAAAAAAAATTTACATATATTTTTGCATGAGCTTGTCAAGCTCAGCCATCGCGTCCAAATTCTTCCTCTACTGTTGCTCCAGCTGTTGGTTTTGGAGGTCTAATATCCGCATTTTCCGGCGATTTGAGCGGATTTTGTCTTTGGTCCTCTGGATGAGACTGTGGTTTTCTTCCATCTTTTTGAAAACTGTTAGGATATAAGAAAAAAAATTAGGATTAAATGCTGTCCATTTTTATATCTACATCTTATTGTTGAAATGTTATTAATCTTTGTGCACATATTTACCCTCCTGCCTGGGGCTCACAGGAACCGTCTCATCCTCCTGCTCCTCTTCTCCATCACCCGATTCACCAGGAGTTTGGGGGGGACCCGATTCACCAGGAGTTTGGGGGGGGGGTTGCAGCTCCTCCTCTTGCTCATCAACAGGAGCTGGGGGTGGTAAACACTGGGAGGGCCCTGGCTGCTCCTCATCCCTCTCCTCCTGTGCATCCTCCTCCTGCTCCTCCTGTGCATCCTCCTCCTGGTCCTCCTCTTCATCCTCCTCCTCCTCCTCCTCTGCGGCCTGTCGCCTTGTGCGCTTGGGGCGCACAGATGGTAGAGGAGCTCCTATAATAACAAAATGTTCATATATGTAAAAATTATTTCTAATAACGTATGCAAATTCTGTGTACTCTGCTGTATTGTATATGAATACAAATTTATTTATATAGACAGTTAACCAATGGGATAATGTTATATTAAAGGGTCTTGCTGGCACTACAGGGGACTGAGTGTGAGCTGGGCTGCCACCATGGTAAAATGAGCTGTTTGTGTTTCCTTTGTATTATTCTGACGATCTCATGTTAAAAAAAGGGCCTGATGGAGTACACGGGATTACTATGATAACCCCATGCCTAGCACAGGAATTTAGTGGTAATTGAGTTATAAAATACCACCCCTTCCCCTTTAACCCACCACACCACCACTTTAATTCCATGGTTTAACTTGATGGAATAATGTCTTTTTTCAACAGTACTATGAATACCTTGGGTGGTGATATATGTTACCACAACATGGCGTCTGGTTAACAACATCTGCCCTAAGGTTAATTACATATGACCTTACATAACTGTCACCAATAACTTATCTGGATGAAATTCATCTCGGATCTGTCTGACCCGGGCCATGTGGCGCCTCTTTAGGTCAGACCACTTTTTTAGTATGGCCATGTGGTCATGTGTGCGGCCATGAACTTTACGTACCTCCCGCAATAGGGAGCGGACTATTTTTTTTTGTCCTGCTGGCTCCGGGTTTGATCATATCCCTGTTGCAGGAACCTCTGCAAGATGAAGAACAAAGTATATTATAATACTTTTGTTTAAACCCTTATGGATATATGACGTAAATGTATGGTATTCAACAATTGGAAGCATTCTCGCCTTATTAATCACTGACAGGGGTAACATGACAGATTTTATATCTTGCTATTTTGGTCGCCACCTTTTTTGCATAAATATAGCAGCCATTATCATTTGCATAATTATGTATATATGAGTAACATCACAGGATACACGTATAGGGGAGAAATGAGTTGCTATTCATCTGACCGCTATAATTATTTTTTGACCCTTATACTGGGCCTGTACAATAGATTATTTTTTTTCATCCCTATCTTTATATATGAACAATAATATGTTTGTTTCTTTTGACTTTTTGATGAATTAATTTTGAATAAATAATGGAGTTGATGTTATTTAAAAACTACAACTACCAGCATGCTCTGATACACCATGTAGCTCACCGTCACCAGCTGTACCACAATTATACTTTAACTCCCAGCATGCCTGGACAGTCAATGGCTGTCCGGTAATACTGGGGAGTTGTTTTGCAACAGCTGTAGGCTCCGTTTAGGAAACAGTGCCGTACCAGACGTTTTTCTTTTTTATTGGGGAGGGGGGTAGGGGTATGTGTATATGTTGTGTTTTTTAATTGTTATTTAGTGTGGTGTAGTGTTTTTAGGGTACAGTCAGAGGGGCGTGGGGTTCACAGTAGTTTCCCACTGAGGGTTTGAGCTGCAGCGCCAAATTTGCTTCAGCTAGAAGCACACTGTAAGCCCCAGCCCATGTGAATGTACCCTGTACATTCACATTGGGGGAGGGGGGGGGTTATTGCAGCCAGTTGCATGCAGGGAGTTGTAGTTTTGCAACAGCTGGGGACACACTGTTTGGGAAATACTAATATCTGATCTTATATCCTAACTTTTAAACTAGTCTAAAATGCAGTTAAAGATAATGAAATAACAGTGGTGAAATTACTTACACTAATCAGCAGTTTTTCCTCACTGGATGAAAAGTTACTCCCCACCATCTTCGCTTCGCTGGGCAGCACAAAATAGCGATCCGAAAATCAAATGGCAAAGATCCAGGAAATGATCTCCGTTTTCGCGTGTTCTTCGCGCGCATGCGCGGACGAGAATTTCGCAATCAATTTTGCATTCGCATTAGCGAAATTTCTCAAAAAAAATTTTTGGGATAAAATATCAGGAATATTCGATTTTAACGAATATTTCACGAATATTCGTCTATATATTCGTGATATATCGCGAAATCGAATATGGCGTATTCCGCTCAACACTAGTCCTGGGTCCTGATTTTAAGAACAGCCAGCATACGGATTGATTGATTATGGAAAATAATACTGAAACCCCTGTGAGAGCCGGTTCACACTTCTGCGGCACGACTTCGGGGGCGACTCTGCAAGTCGTCCTGAAGACTGTATAGAAGTCAATGCAGGTCGCCCCGAGCCGCCCCCGAAGTCGTGCAAGAACCTTTTTCTAAGTCGGAGCGACTTGCGTCGCTCCTATTAGAACGGTTCCATTGCATTGAATGGGACGCGACTCGTCAGGCGGCCGAGTCGCCCCAGTGTGAACCGGCTCTAAGGGAAACGTTTGTTTGTTGAACTTGTTTTTAATAAAAATGGGCAAACAAAGCCCTTAACCACTTAAGACTCTGACCTTTATGCAGGTAAAGGACCTGGTCAGTTTTGCGATTCGGCACTGCGTCGCTTTAACTGACAATTGCGCGGTCGTGCGATGTGGCTCCCAAACAAAATTGGCGTCCTTTTTTTCCCACAAATAGAGCTTTCTTTTGGAGGTATTTGATCACCTCTGCGGTTTTTATTTTTTGTGCTAAAAAAAAACAAAAATAGAGTGACAATTTTGAAAAAAAATCTATATTTTTTACTTTTTGCTATAATAAAAACCCCCAAAAAAGATAATTTATTTTTTCTCAGTTTAGGCCGATACATATTCTTCTACATATTTTTGGTAAAAAAAAAACGCAATAAGCGTTTAAAGATTGGTTTGCGCAAAATTTATAGCGTTTACAAAATAGGGGATAGTTTTATGGCATTTTTATTAATATTTTTTTTACTACTAATGGCGGCGATCAGCGTTTTTTTTTTGTGACTGTGACATTATGGAGGACACATCGGACAATTTTGACAAATTTTGGGACCATTGTCATTTTCACAGCAAAAAATGCTATAAAAATGCATTGTTTGCTGTGAAAATGACAATTGCACTTTAGGAGTTAACCACTAGGGGCGCTGTAGGGGTTATGTGTGACCTCATATGTGTTTCTAACTGTAGGGGGCGGGGCTGGACGTGTGACGTCATTGATCGTGTTTCCCTATATCAGGGAACCCACGATCAATAAAGCTGCCACTGTGAAGATTGGGGAAGGTGTGTTTACACACACCTCTCCCCATTCTTCAGCTCCTGCGAACTATCGCGGGACACCAGTGGCGATCGGGTGACCCACAGCTGGGCACTTAAAGGGGACAAACAGGTACGTGCCTGTACCCAGCCGTGCCATTCTGCCGACTTAAATGTGCAGGAGGCGGTCCTTAAGTGGTCAAAAAGAATAACCAGCGACTGGCAGTGTCCTTAAAGCGGGATTCCACCCGCAATTTTTTTTTTAAGTCAGCAGCTACTAACACTTACCTGTCCTAGTCGCCCACGATGTCGATCCCCCGACGGCGATCACTCGGTCCTGGCGCCTCCATTTTACTGCGCATGTGCTACACGAGTGGATATTTGTGAATGGGCGGCTGCCTCCTGGGATACACACAGTTCCCAGAAGGCAGCGCGGCTCATTCACCAGAAGACACTGCGATGGAGGACGAGCCAGAAGATCCACCACGGTGGAAGAAGAGGCAGAAGAGCTACTTCCACATAGCAACCGTCCTTTCAGGTGAGTATAAAAAAAATATATATTTTTTTTATTTATTTTACGGTTTTTGGGGATAAAAAAAAAACGGGTGGAACTCCACTTTATAGCTCTACATTTTATGCTAGTCCTTTATAAGCAGTTTTGCACACACACACACACACACACACACATACATATATATATAATTTATGGTCAAAGCCCTTTGGCCGGGATGGGTGCTTACAACATACAGTAAACTTGCCGTAAGACGTGCAATATGAAATGGACCTGAATTGTGCCCTGGCCTGCTGGTTGGTATACCAAATAATACCCAAGATACGTAATATATGTTTTATGGAGAGAAATTAATTTGATAAATGCCCTGAAAAGGGAATGGGAGGGTGGGTATCGTGCACAGGAAACCGACGAAGACCCCGGATGTGCGTTCCGCTTAAGTACCACCCGGACTCCTGCCATAAATTCAGGCCAGCATGCTGGCCTTCTTATTTATGGTCAAAGCCCTTTGGTAGGGATGGGTGTGAACAACATAAACTTGCCATATGACTTACAATATGACATGGACCTGGCTGGTCAGTATACCAAATAAGGGGGCAAAGACATTCAGGTAGGGGTGCAGTTCTTTATTGGTTTAGTGTTTATTTAATGAGCAAGCTTGGTAAAAGCTTGTGACATTTCTATCTGAGTATTCCGGATGTACCAGGCAAAGCAGGCAGATTTTCACCTGCCTAATTTTTTGATGATGTGGTCTGTAACCCCATGCTGGGACGCTGCCGAGGCTGCTCCAATTCGGAATGAGTGACCCGAATACTGGCTGGGGTTGAGGTTCAAGATGCGCAGGAGGATCCTTACGTGCTTCATTAAATTGGCAGCCATTCAAAGTTTTGGTCGGGAAAGGTAGTAGGGGACTAGAGTTCAATTGCTTTGGTAGGAGTGACAGTAGGCGGTCGAGTATTGCTACTGGACACCAGATGTTGTTCGTCTTGAAAAGATGGATATTGACCCTGGGGCCTGACTGCTGGGTTTTGGATACTGCAAGGTGAAAAATGAAATGATCTTGGTAGCGGGCTAGGTGATGTCTACACAGTACCTGGTCGGCAGGGCAAAAAACCGTAGTAGGCCAAGTAGATGGCTGCTTGTATGACCAGAATGGGAGGAAGGCCAAACGGCATATCTCTGAAGATGGTATAGTACCCGTGATGGGCAAGCGTTTGGCGTTGGTTGTGGGCTGTTGTCTCCGAATGTCACGCAGGATGGCTCGTATTGCATGCTTTGCGAACAAGGATGGCTTTGCGGCATCCTGCAAGGCTAGGAAGTGTTGGATGCCGGCTGAGAATAGTCGGATGGTGTTGTATGACAGAGCCAGTTCCTTATGGCAATATGCAACGAAATCTAGTACCATATGTGCTTGGTGTCTGTTGAGAAACTTGGAAAAGGCGTTCCACGCTGCGTGGTAGGCCTTGAGCATGTTGGGGGATAAGGATTGATTGATGAGGTGGGTATGGTCTTCGGGACTGGGCGTTCCTATTTGATTGACAGGCTTCCGACGGTCGCATACATCGCGTCACGAGTAGCTGAAAGAAGCCAAACGTTGGTGCGACTCTATACGGCGCCTGCACACCGACATTCGGCTACTTTCGGAAAATCGTGACGCGATGTATGCGACCGTCGGAAGCCTGTCGGAAGCCTGTCAATCAAATAGGAATGCCCATACCCGGAAGCGGCGGAGAAGATCGCTCTCTAAAACGGTAAGTACTGCTTAGATTTTTAAAAAAAACACCCGATTCCCCTTGACAAAATGAGCCTTAATCTAATGTTAAAAATTAACTTTTTGGGTGAACCTCCACTTTAAGAATTAAACAGATGTATGTGCTAATGATATGTAAACATTCCGATCCAACAGATGTAATCGAAGTGCCAGGATGTCTGACAATTGTTTGACATATAAAACAATTTATGATGCTATACCAAGATTCAGGTCACAGGGGGTCATAAATCATGATCAACTCTGTTCGACCCTATCATTAGGAATAATTCCTTAGACACCACTGCCCCCTACAGGTTAATATCGGCATGGTTCAAGATGGTTATCCACCAAAACATATTGTCATGTGACGTTGTCAGTCACGTGATAATGAAATACACACCCACTTCTTTGGGGAGATAAAAAGTGATTACACAGGACAGGAGGGGGCTGTGAGGGTTGATGATCTGAGAGGGAGCTGTGGATCTGATGGCTAGGCGGATGAGATCGCGAGGCTGATGGGAGCTGATCTCTGAAGGAAGCTGGAAGGCAGACATTGACCGCAAACATGTAGCAATAGTTCAAAGACAGTCATTCATTAGGACTCTCACTTCTCCAACAGAAAGAACTCTTACATACTGGTAATGTATAATCTTGATTTTTTACCTTTTGGTAATTTGAAGATTTTCACATACACACAACTGAAACCATTTAAATATACTTGGCAAATATAATTTGGGAGTTGGTTATTTCTAACTGCAGTATGAGATAATTGTATTCCAAATATTAAAGACATATTACGTTTGTCTTTGAAAAGCTAAGTGCCAACGATGGTAAATCGGTTTTAAAATAAGGTATGTGAAAATAAATTCTTCCTAAATTTAAAATTAAGCTTGTTTGCATTGCAAAGCTTGTGTACAATATAATATTTATTCTGTACACGTATATATAAGTAGTAGCAAGAGATCTGTTTGTCATTGAGAAGAGATAATACAATGTCAAGGTACAAGCCACCAGGTTTTAAATATGCCAGGATGATTTAAATAAGAGCTATGAATATACCTTATCATATAATGTAAATATCATCTGAACATTCAAACCTCATGTATCTCTGATTGTAAAAGGATATCAATTATTTGTTTTATCACAAATTTTACCTGATTTTAATTTTGCACTATATCTTTAGTTAATAAATATATGTGTGTGTGTGTGTATATATATATATATATATATATATATATATATATATATATATATATATATATATATATATATATATATATATATATATATATATATGAAGGCCAGTATGGTGGCCTGAGTTTATGGGAGGAGCCCGGAGGGTATTTAAGCAGCCCACTCACACATGCTCTTTGTCGGTTCAGTGTGCGGTACTACACGTCACTGGGCCGACTCTTTCCAGCTCACCTCATGTCCGTGAGTCTGCGCATTCAATCGCATTCGACACCCTCCCGCCCTTCCCTTTTTAAAGGGCACTTCTCAGCATATCCTTCAATTAACTACCCATTACTTACCTTGGGTATGCCCCCTTTTCTTGGCATACTGACCAGACCACCAAGGCACACTTCAGGTCTATTTATGTTGTAAGTCTTGTCGCGTGTTTATGTGATCCACATCTCTCTCGGTCAGAGGGTAACGACCATAAATATATATATATATATATATATATATAATCTTTTAAATATTCATTTGTGTTGCTTGTCCTCAAAATAGCACAGATAAAATAATTTTTATATCTTGTATTGTAGTAAAATTGTATATCTCCCTGTATAGCACAGATTTCCATATTTCCATAAATACAATAATATTTTATAGTTCGGTATAAACACTCTGACGGTATATGTAGACTCTATGCCGAGATACGTCAATGGTTCTGACAACGTCTCACGACACTTTGCATTATGTCATCAAAAAACCCCAAAAGAAATGAAGTTTTGGGCTATTGCTAAGTATACACCTCATTGGAGGGGCAGTCATAAAGTCAGTGAATTGAGTAAGAGTGAATCCAGATGGATACACGAGATGCGGTCTTTAGCGCCTAATGGCCTAAATATAGAATTCGATTTAAATTGCTTAATTTAGACTATTGATCATGGGTAATATTTCTGTATTTTTATATAATGATTTTTATATATAATGATTTTATGCTCTTTTCATTATTGAATATATCAGTGTATCTTAATCCTATTTTTATATTAACATTTCTGTATGCATGTCAGGATATGCCTGATAGATACTGTATCTAGAGATTACAAAGAGATGACGGTTTTTTCTTTGTTTATATCCTTTTTGGCCACTAGGGGCTGCTATGCATGTGTGCATAGCCCTATAGTGTTCCTGGATATTAGGATTGTTCTGGACTTCTTTGTATTTACATTAAGTCTTTATTTATATTTCTATATTTATATTAAACACAGTGGTTTTTATATGTCTGTATTATCTTACACATTTTAAGTATGCCTGTAATGATGTAGATGATCAGCTCCCTCCGCTGTCATCACAGACATTCTCCTGGCTGTATAAATAGTCCAGCTGGGTGGTTTGTCTTGCAGTTACCCATGACTAAGTCATGTGTCTAGTGACGTTACGCGTGGGGGAGGAGCCAAGTGACAGGATCGACGAATGTTATCCGTATGAGGAGATCATCAATCTTAGCGGCAGTAGAAGTTGCTTTTCTCTTATCCGCGGATTCGTGAGTGTGCACACATACAGCTTAGTCTCTGTCTCCTGCTTGGGCATACAGTATTGCACCATGAGTTTTGTTTTTTCCCCCCTCTGTTTCTTATGAGCTGTGCTGGTTTGAAGATCCTACATGTGTGCCTGTGACAGCCATAGGAAGTGCAAAGGAATCTCTCAGCCTATTCAGCATTCCTATTTCAAGTCATTTCAGTGAACCGGTTCTCCCTTCATAGGGGGTGTGCTGAACATTTGTTTTGTAACACTTACTGGGACTGATTGTATCCATTATACATATTGTCTATTGGCACTTTTATTTTTATTTCACTGGTTCATATGTGTATATTTACCTGGATAGGTTTTACACTTTTGCTGGACACTGTCAACCACTGTAGTTAATATTAGCACATATACCTATTTTATTCACGTTCTCTACATTGCAGATAGAGAAAGGAGCTGTGTGTTAGTGGGTGTCCTGACTCTCTTGCTTGCCCCTTCCCCCTCAAGCCTGGGGTCTTTGGCCTTGAGGACCACTGATATGTCCCCCCCAGGCGTATGACTTTTTTTTCTGCCAGATCATGGACCAAAATGAGGAGGGAAGCAAGGTTGACGTCCTTGCCATCCAAAATGTCCTTCCTTTTTTCTCCAGTCGCCTTTCAGGACAACCTTGGAGAGAGCGCAGCTCCGCCTCTTCATTAGGAAACACATGCTAATCCTTAAAAGCCCTCCTCTTCCACCATGGCCTCAGTTATTGTGTTTCCTCCGCCATGGTGGAAGCGCATGCTTGTGGACCAGGGGTGCTGCGCTCTTTCCAAGGTTGGAGGGGTAAGCCTTACCTTATCGGTATCTGTTTGGTGTGCAGTGGCCATCCCAGGCTCCCCTAAGGGTGGGGGGGGTCCTCCGGAGTCTCCAGCCTCTCCCTGCTCAGTGGAGTGAAGGCTCTACAGGAAGCGGCGCTGAGTGCCCAGGGGTCCGCTGTTCTGGCTCAGGTGGCCGGGCGGCACACTACCGCGTGGCGGTGTTTGTTTTTTGAAACGCCGCATGACGGTCCCGGGTCCTGGCGGGCGGGTGACGTCATGCACAGCCTGTAGAGGCGTGGCGACGCGTGGTCCACGTCGCCTAGCAACGCAGAGGTCAGGGGACAGGCCTAAGAGCGGCGTCTTCCGGTTCCGGCAATCTTTGATGACGCGCGGACCCGGGAAAGATTTAAAAATCATTCAGTCCCGGCTGTGTTTCTCTCGGCGATGGAAGGGGAACCAACAGCCATGGCGGAGACAGGCGCCTCAGACGCTGCTCAGGTCCAGGTAGGGGGGTACAGCGGTGCCTCTATCCTTACTATTGGGCTTATGTGTTTTTTTGTTATTTGTCCTCCTTTAGGGAGCCTGTACTGCAGGGTCAGAGGTAACTTCTCTCGGTCCCTGCCAGTTTGCACTGGGTGGTGTTTTGATTATCTGTGGATCTTTTTCTATCACATCTTCCTTTTAAAGTGGTGGCGGTTTTTTCCTTGTTTGTAAAAAACCTATTGTTTCTCCAATGGTAAAATACCTTTTTTTTTGTGTTTTTAGGAGAAACAAAAAACTAAAAAGCCACCAACTCAAAGGAAATGTCCTTCCTGCAGAAACCCTCTTAGAGATTCATGGCAGAAGGCAATGTGTAAATCCTGTATTAAGGATTTAGTAGAAGAGGAAACATCCCAGCAATATAAAGTGTTATTTTCTTCAGTACAAGAACTTGCAAGTTCTTTGAACTCAGTCAAATCTATGTTGGTTCAGACTCCAGCAGCGCAAGCTGAACCCCAACATTTACCACCCAGCCCAAAAGCTTCCACCTCAAGGTCAGAGGTTGCGGATTCAGGGGATGAAGGGACAAGTACTCTTCGCTCACTCAGGGATTCAGATGAGGAGGAAGAGGAAGGAGAGTACAGAAGTTCCAGATACAAAGTCTCTCTAGATGAAGTAGATGATCTTCTTGAAGCAATTTATACTACACTTGATATTCAAGAAGAGGAGGTACAATTATCTCTTCATGACAAAATGTACCAGGGTCTGGATGTCTCCAAACACAAGGTTTTTCCAGTTCACAAAGTAGTATCAGATACTATTAAAAAAGAGTGGAAAGATCCAGAAAGGGGCCCCTTCTTTTCTAAAAGTCTAAGGAAAAGATTTCCCTTTGAAGATAAAGACTCTGAAGCCTGGAATAAAAAGCCAAAAGTAGATGCTGCTTTTTCCCAGGTGTCTCGACGCACGGATCTTGCGTTCGAAGACATGGGGATACTAAAAGATCCCATGGACAAAAGAGCGGACTCCCTGTTAAAGAAAGCTTGGGACTCTACTTCTCTTAGTCTAAAACCTGCAATGGCCTCCACAGTGGTGGCAAGAAACTTGGAGTGTTGGGTGGAAAAGCTGATGAACCATGTAGAAGCTGGTACACCAAGGAAGGATATCTTGGAATCCTTTCCATTGATTTTAAAATCAATCAGGTACATGGCTGATGCGTCAGCTGAATCAATCAAGTTGTCAGCTAGATCTTCTGCCCTGGTGAATTCAGCCAGACGGGCAGTATGGCTTAAAACCTGGACAGGGGACACAGCCTCTAAAGTCAAACTCTGCGGGTTACCCTTCTCAGGGGACTTACTGTTTGGGCCTGATCTTGAAAAAATTCTGGATAGAACAGCCGACAAAAAGAAGGCTTTCCCGGCCAAGAAACAACCTGTTAAAAAGAATTTTCGTCCTTTTTCACAAACCTCCAAAAAAGAAGAAAATAAAAAGCGCTGGTTTCCTCAAAGAGGTAGGGGAAGAGGAGGTATCCTCTTTAAGTCACCCCAAGATCAGTCTTCAAAAGACAAGTGACAATCTGACTCCTGTGGGGGGAAGACTGTCCGCTTTCTCTTCTCAGTGGAATCTTCTGACCAAGAGCCCCTTTGTGAAAAACTTAGTCACACAAGGATACAATCTGGAGTTTTCAGAGTGCCCTCCTTGCAGGTTTTATGTGACAGCCCTACCAAGGGATCAGGAAAAAGCTTCCGCAATGATGAACCTTCTAAAGGATCTGATCCAACAGGAAGTGATTGTCCAAGTCCCAAAAGATCAGGAGGGAAGAGGGTTTTACTCCCACATATTCTTAGTAAAAAAGCCTTCAGGCAAATATCGCCTAATTTTGAACTTGAAGATCCTGAACAAAACTATAAGGTACAAGCACTTCCGGATGGACACCATTTATTCCATCACAAAATTGTTAACACCAGAGTGCTTCATGGCCTCCCTGGATCTAAGGGATGCGTATCTACACGTGCCAATAGCACAGGCCTCACAAAAGTTTCTACGCTTGGCAATAAACTTGGGAACTTCAATATGGCACCTCCAATTCAGAGCTCTGCCGTTCGGCCTCTCATCCTCACCAAGGATCTTTACAAAAGTGATGGCGGAAGCCTTGGAGCCTCTGAAACTGAGAGGGGTCGCAGTTGTTCCTTATCTGGACGACCTCTTATTCTTTGCAGGTTCAAGGGATCAGCTGGTTTCAGATCTCCAGACGTCCCAGGCTCATCTCGAGAACCTGGGGTGGATATTGAATCTAGAAAAATCAAACCTAGACCCCTCACAGGAGATGAGGTTCCTCGGTTACACCATCAATTCAGTTCTACAAAAGGTGTTTCTCCCTCAAGAAAAAGTAGAAAAAGTAGTTTCTGCAGTGAGCCAGATTCAAACGAATCTCTCAGTGTCAGTACGTTCTGCCATGGCAGTCCTAGGTCAACTCACGGCCTCGATTCCTGCCATTCAATGGGCAAGGCTTCATTCCAGACCCCTACAGAGGAACATCCTACAGGAGTGGTCTCACCAGGAGTCACTGGAGAAAACCTTCTCTCTAACATCAAAGGTAAAGCGGTCCCTCTGGTGGTGGAGAGATCCTTCCAATCTCACAAAAGGTCTCTCATGGGTCCTTCCCTCGGACAAACGTCTGACAACAGACGCAAGTTCGTGGGGATGGGGAGCCCACCTGGATGGACAGACCGCACAAGGGTCATGGACCAAAGTGGAGGCAAGGAGATCATCGAATTGGCGAGAGCTAAAAGCCATTTTTTTGGGTCTCCTGGCTTTTCAACAAATGCTGAAGGGTTGTCATGTTCAAATTTTGTCGGACAACACTACAGCAGTGGCCTATGTGACCAGACAAGGCGGGACCAGGAGCCAGGGATTGATGGAACTGGCCAATCAGTTACTGACTTGGGCGGAGAAAAATGTGGCCTCTTTGTCAGCAATCCACCTAAAAGGATCCCAAAATCTGCTGGCAGATCTTCTGAGCAGAAAGAAAGTAATAGAAGCAGAATGGAGTCTAAATCAGGAGATTTTCAACATGATCTCCAAGGAATGGGGACATCCCCAAGTAGACCTTTTTGCCAGTCAGCAAAACACGAAAGTTCAAAACTTCTTTTCTCTCCACAGAGAAGACCAGGCGATAGGCATAGATGCTCTAGCTCATCCCTGGGATTACCATCTGTGCTACGCCTTTCCCCCCTTTCCCTTGATTCCATTGGTCCTAAGGAAATTCAGAGAAGAGAAAACAGACCTAATTCTGATTGCTCCCTTTTGGCCAAAGAGGCCTTGGTTCGCAACCATACTGAACCTGGCTGCAAAACCTCCATGGAAGTTGCCTCCCAAGAAGGACCTGCTAACACAGGGATCTGTGTGTCACCCAGAAACAGACAGGTTACATCTAAACGCTTGGTTTCTGAGGAAGACATTTTGAAAAACAAAGGCTTGTCTGACAAGGTTGTAAAAACTCTTCTGTCCAGTAGGAAGGAGGTAACAAGATCAATTTATCTTAAAGTGTGGAAGAAGTATAACTCATGGTGTTCTTCCAAGACCTTTCAAACTAAAAGGGTGGTCTCAGTGCTAGAATTTATCCATGAAGGAATGGAAAAAGGACTTGCAGCCAGTACCTTAAAGACACAGGTAGCGGCTCTTTCTGTTTACCTAGAAAAAACTCTGTCCAGAGAACCTTTAATTTCCAGGTTTTTTAGGGCACTAGCTCGAAATAGGCCAGTGACCCTCAAAAGTTTTCCCAGTTGGGACTTATCGGTTGTACTACAAGGTTTGACGGGAGTTCCGTTCGAACCATTGGAGAATATTTCTTTGAAAAACTTAATCCTCAAAACAGTTTTTTTGGTGGCTATTACGTCAGCAAGACGAATCAGTGAGCTCCAAGCTCTGGCCATCACTGAACCCTTCTTAAGAATTTTTCCAGACCGAGTAATCCTTCAGACGGATCCTTCATTTCTTCCGAAAGTATCATCAAAATTTCACCGGTCACAGGAAATAGTGTTACCCACTTTTGCTTTAAACCCTTCTAATGCTGGAGAAGAAGCGTTCCATACACTAGACGTGAAAAGGTGTCTGTTACAGTTTCTTTCTGTCACCAGAGATTTCAGAAAGTCAAATGCTCTCTTTGTAGCTTTCTCAGGTCCCCGCAAGGGGGAAAAAGCATCCAAAAGTACTTTAGCCAGATGGCTTAAACTTGCTATTACAGAAGCCTATAAAGCCAAAGGAGTCGTGCCTCCCTCAGGTATTGTGGCACACTCAACAAGGTCAACTGCAGTCTCCTGGGCCGAAAGAGCCGGCGCTACACCTGAGCAGATCTGCAAGGCCGCCACTTGGAGCAACTACTCAACGTTCCTAAGGCACTACAGGTTGGATCTATTGTCTGCCGCAGACCAAGCCTTTGGCAGAAAGGTTCTGCAAGCAGTAGTCCCACCCTAGGGTAAGTTACTTGTTTATCCTCTCCAAGGTTGTCCTGAAAGGCGACTGGAGAAAGACTTAGTTAGACTTACCGGTGACGGTATTTCTAAGAGCCTTTCAGGACAACCGCTGCTTCCCTCCCTAAAGGTTAAAGTAATAAGTTATAAAATCTATCATGGTGTTGTGGTTTTCTGTGCTTTGTCTTCCAGAGAGTCGGACCACAATAACTGAGGCCATGGTGGAAGAGGAGGGCTTTTAAGGATTAGCATGTGTTTCCTAATGAAGAGGCGGAGCTGCGCTCTCTCCAAGGTTGTCCTGAAAGGCTCTTAGAAATACCGTCACCGGTAAGTCTAACTAAGTCTTTTTTTTACAATACATTTTTATTTATATTTAAAATGAACAGGTGTACAATCATACTAACATTTGTACATGTAATTTGGTATATAAGGTGAATACTTAGTATAATTGAATTCAATAATAGAGTATTTTTAATAAAAGAAAAAACATTATTTAAGCACATCATAGTTTGAAATTGTATTTTCTTAGTTCAATTTAGGTGCAGTGGGTGATTCCTTAACTAAACAAGAATGTTTTAGCAAACAGCCTAAGACTAGACCAAGTATTGTAATCAAGGAAAATACTCTGGGGCAGATCCACAAAGAAATAACGCCGGCGTATCTATTGATACACCGCGTAATTTCAAAGTTCCCGCGTTGTATCTTTGCTTTGTATCCACAAAACAAGATACGACGGAATGAGGGATCGATCCGACAGGCGTACGTCTTAGTACGCCGTTGGATCGTAGGTGTATATTAACGCTGGCCGCTAGGTGGCGTTTCCGTCTAATTCCGCGTCGAGTATGCAAATTAGCTAGATACGGCGATCCACGAACGTACGTCCGGGCGGCGCTTTTTTTTACGTCGTTTGCGTTCGGCTTTTTCCGGCGTATAGTTAAAGCTGCTATATTGTCAGGAAAGGTTCCCCCCGCTGGTGATACTGCTTGGTATTTGGCGTGCAGTACTGTGGCCCACTACCAGGTGTCTCCCGGCAGTCTTGGACTGCCGGGGGAGCTCTCCCCTTGTGGTATTATGTGATCCTTGGGCTGCAGTACTGGCGTCCACCAGCGGGGAATTCTTGGCAGTATGGAGCATACAGCCCTTCCTGCGTTCAGGTGTGACCTGAATGCAATTAGCATGTGTAATCATTCCTCGCCCTGCTATCAGTCTACTACCTTGATCCTGAGCCTGTTACTCTGACCCTGAGCCTGCTTTCTGGACCTGATCCCTATCCGACCCGACCCTTGGCCATCCATCCACTCCCTGCTCCGTTGTGTCCCGTCCTTACCCATCTTCTGCGATCTCCTGGTATATGACCTTGGCTTGGCTTTTGTTTATGATTACGGCATTCCCCCTTGGATTGTATATACGTTTGTTGTTTATTTGTGCACATGTTTTGTTCACTTATTTGTAAATAAACACCTTTTATTTCACTGCATACAGTCTTGGTCTCCTCTGTGTAGGCACACAGTACTGGTCTACTAAACTCTCCTGACAATATACCAGGGCCTACCTTGACCAGACGTGCCTGCATTGGGGAACCATCCTGTTGCGGTGCGTTTTTTGAAAATGGATTTTAATGAAATCACTTACATTTCTCTGCTGGCAGAGGAGGATGAGGAGTACTGTCGCCAGGTTTTAGAGGGTTGGACTAGTGACCAGCTGATGGATACCATCCGATCAGCTCATTCCCTGGTGGATCAGGGCTACATGTCCTTTGATGACATTCAGCCATTAATCCGGTTATGTGTTAAACCGGCCCTGTCAGTTATCCCAGATGGTAGTGATGACTTCTCTCCCCCCTTCAGTCGTGACCAAGTCGAATCCTTGGTGTGGTTACTGGAGAATGATCCTGCTTATTTTGATGAGCATTATTCCTCCTGTCCCCAGCAAAAATTGTCTGAATGCATTTGTTCTGTGCAGTCTCTGATTAGGCAAGGTGTGTGTGAACCTGCTTTTGTTCAACCTGTGCTGCAGGCATGGTCAGATCTCCTGATTCGAGCCAAGTCACTGCATTCCAGCCCTGCCATTACCCACCTACCTTCCCAAGGATCTATCCGCCCATCGCCAATGACAACCTCAGCTTTAGCCCAGTTAATTCCGCTGCCCACCAAATATTATTACCCAGTCTCTACTGGTTGTACCTACCCCGTCTTTAATCCACCTGCTTCTTCCCTTCCACCTGTAACAACTTCACAAAAACCTCCTCCAGTCACTGTTCCTGTATCCCTGCCACATTCCAACCCTTCCTCCTACATAATCCCATCTTTTTCATACAGCCCTCCTGTTAACAAGTCTGCAGTGACTAAACCTAAAAAGAAGCGGAAGTACTTCCCGACCCACACCATAGTGCCATTTGCCCAGCCTGTTCCAGTGCCATCTGTTCAGCCTGTTCCAGTGCCATCTGTTCAGCCTGTTCCAGTGCCATCTGTTCAGCCCGTTCCAGTGCCAGCCGCCCAGCCTGTTGTTCCAGTGCCAGCCGCCTAGCCTGTTGTTCCAGTGCCAACCGCCCAGCCTGTTGTTCCAGTGCCAGCCACCCAGCCTGTTGTTCCAGTGCCAGCCGCCCAGCCTGTTGTTCCAGTGCCAGCGGTCCAGCGTGTTGTGCCAGCGGTCCAGCCTGTTGTTCCAGTGCCAGCGGTCCAGCCTGTTGTTCCAGTGCCAGCGGTCCAGCCTGTTGTTCCAGTGCCAGCGGTCCAGTTGCCCAGTCTGTTGTGCCAGTTGCCCAGTCTGTTGTGCCAGTTGCCCAGTTTGTTGTGCCAGTTGTGACGTGCCAGTTGCCCAGCCTGACGTGCCAGTTGCCCAGCCTGACGTGCCAGTTGCCCAGCCTGACGTGCCAGTTGCCCAGCCTGACGTGCCAGTTGCCCAGCCTGACGTGCCAGTGGCCCAGCCTGACG
Organism: Rana temporaria; assembly: GCF_905171775.1. Taxonomy (NCBI): domain Eukaryota; kingdom Metazoa; phylum Chordata; class Amphibia; order Anura; family Ranidae; genus Rana; species Rana temporaria. The sequence goes on from NC_053489.1 coordinate 375,856,902, forward strand.
TGCCAGTGGCCCAGCCTGACGTGCCAATTGCCCAGCCTGACGTGCCAATTGCCCAGCCTGACGTGCCAGTTGCCCAGCCTGACGTGCCAGTTGCCCAGCCTGACGTGCCAGTTGCCCGGCCTGACGTTGCAATTCCAACATACCAACTTGTTGAGCCCCTGTCTGTTGCCCAGCCGGAGGTGTTCCTGTCTGCTGCCCAGCCGGAGGTGTTCCTGTCTGCTGCCCAGCCGGAGGTGTTCCTGTCTGCTGCCCAGCCGGAGGTGTTCCTGTCTGCTGCCCAGCCGGAGGTGTTCCTGTCTGCTGCCCAGCCGGAGGTGTTCCTGTCCGCTGCCCAGCTCGACGACCCGGAGCCTGCTGCCCAGCCCGATGACCCAGAGCCTCTATCTGCTGCCCAGCTCGACGACCCGGAGCCTGCTGCCCAGCTCGACGACCCGGAGCCTGCTGCCCAGTCCGACGACCTGGAGCCTTCTGCCCAGCCCGATGACCCGGTGCTTGCTGCCCAGCTTGATGACCCGGAGCCTGTTGCCCAGGCCGATGACCCGGAGCCTCTGTCTGCTGCCCAGCTCGATGACCCGGAGCCTGCTGCCCAGCCCGATGACCCGGAGTCTGCTGCCCAGCTTGATTTGCCCCTATCTGCTTCCCAGCTTGATGTACTTTTTGCCCAGCCTGAGATGTCTGTACCTACTGCCCAGCTCGAGCTGCACTTTGCCCGGTTAAAAGTCATGGACCTTCCTCTGGCCCAACCTGATGTAACTTTTTCCGCTGCCCAGCTTGACATCATGGACTTTCCCCAGCAACAACTAGTTGGAGCGTCCGGAGGCCGCTCCTTTGAGGGGGGGTACTGTCAGGAAAGGTTCCCCCCGCTGGTGATACTGCTCGGTATTTGGCATGCAGTACTGTGGCCCACCACCAGGTGTCTCCCAGCAGTCTTGGACTGCCGGGGGAGCTCTCCCCTGGTGGTATTATGTGATCCTTGGGCTGCAGTACTGGTGCCCACCAGCGGGGGATTCTTGGCAGTATGGAGCATACAGCCCTTCCTGCATTCAGGTGTGACCTGAATGCAATTAGCAAGCCTCTATATATACCCGGCGTGTGTAATCATTCCTCGCCCTGGTCTACTACCTTGATCCTGAGCCTGTTACTCTGACCCTGAGCCTGCTTTCTGGACCCGATCCCTATCCGACCCGACCCTTGGCCATCCATCCGCTCCCTGCTCCGTTGTGTCCCGTCCTTACCCATCTTCTGCGATCTCCTGGTATATGACCTTGGCTTGGCTTTTGTTTATGATTACGGCATTCCCCCTTGGATTGTATATACGTTTGTTGTTTATTTGTGCACTGGTTGTCTTCACATGTTTTGTTCACTTATTTGTAAATAAACACCTGTTATTTCACTGCATACAGTCTTGGTCTCCTCTGTGTAGGCACACAGTACTGGTCTACTAAACTCTCCTGACATATATGGTGTCGTTCCCGCCTCGAAATTTGAATTTTTTACGTTGTTTGCGTAAGTCGTTCGCGAATAGGGATTTGCGTAGAATGAAGTCACCGTCGTAAGCATTGGCTTGTTCCGGCTTAATTTCGAGCATGCACACTGGGATACCTCCACGGACGGCGCATGCGCCGTTCAAAAAAAACATTGGGTCACGACGTATTTACATAAAACACTCCCCCATCACATCGATTTTAATTGCGCTCCCTTACGCCGCCAAAGATACACTACGCTGCCGTAACTTACGGCGGCGTAGTGTATCTTTGATACGCCCGGCGGTAATATGCACCGCTGTACGTGGATCTGCCCCTCTGAATTTGTATATATTGTGACAGGGTACGTGATTCTAGGTATGTCAGTGAGAGGTTGGAAAGGTCAGCTTTCCCTGTCTTGGAAAGGGTTAAGCCTGGTCCAACAGGTAAACCTCCTCTCTCTCCCTATTAATTAGCCTACACCTGATAGAGACGGGGCAGAGAGAGAGCTCAGTGTGAGATCCAGGCTGCGCTGGATGGACAGACTGGAGGCTGTCTGTATGTCTGAGGAATAAGGTCTGTCAGAACCAATTGTTTATATCGAACTGTTGTTTTGTTTGCTTATACTGGAGGCCGGAATAGCCGCCCCAGTAAGACGTAGTAAGGGATACTACTGTTTAGTTAGCCTCCTAAATTGGAGTAGGCCTTTTTGTTTGTATTATTTTTTTGGATGCAATAAAGCTGTATTTGTTGCTATTTTGTGACTTTTGCTACACTGCATTTATCGCTATTTCTGCCAAAAACCAAGCCACTTTGCCACAAGTGGTGTCAGAAGTGGGATGTTCGTTGTTGTACCGGCCAATTTACAGTTAGTGGCCTTAAAGGTACAGGACCCAGAAAATGGAAGATATTGTAAAAGCCCTGTTACAAGCTGCCTCTATGCAGCAAGAGACTAATAGACAGGCCACTGCCTCAGCTGCAGCACAACAAGAGACTAATAGACAGGCTGTTGCAGTGCAACAAGAGACTAATAGACAGGTAGCTAAGGCCAACAGGCTCCTGGCTTTGCAGGTTGAAGTTTTAACTAAAGCACAAAAACAGATCATGCGGTTCTCAAAGTAGCCCTGGAACAGATGACTGCCCAAAGTTCTCCTAACCCACCAGCAGGGGGGGTAAGCCAAGTACATGTAAGTAGATCTCTGCAGAAAATTACCCCAGATGATGATGTGGAAACCTGACTGCTGGCGTTTGAACGTGCCGCCACCCGAGAAGGCTGGCCTTCAGAACAGTGGGCTGGAATCATTGCACCTTTTCTCCTGGTAGAAGCACAGAAAGCCTATTTTGACCTGAATGAGGAGGCGGCTGCTGACTATCCCAAACTGAAAGCAGAGATCCTGGCCCGATTAGGGGTGACTGCCACAGTGAGGGCCCAGCGTTTCTACAACTGGAGATTCAAGGAAGGAAAAGCGCCAAGATCGCAGATGTTTGACTTAATTCATCTGGTTCGGAAGTGGCTCAAACCAGAGACTCAAACCTCTGCACAGATCATAGAAACGCTTGTGCTTGATCGTTACGTGAGAGAGCTTCCAAATGGCCTCTGGGAGTGGGTCACTCAGGGAAACCCCCTGGACTGTGATGGCATGGTCGCACAAGTGGAGCGGTATCTGTCTGCCAAAGATTTTGACCGATCTCTCACTAGGTCGAGTGGGAAAATACAGAGACCGGGAGACCGGAAGAGTGGATTGGAAGCAGACTTCGGATCAGGAGCCCGTTTTTCCAAAACAGACTTTAGAAGTCAAAACCCTGGGAAAGAGGACCACCCTAGGAGAAACTCCATAACTTGTTTTGAGTGTGGCGCGAAAGGACATGCCAGGGCGAGATGCCCCAACCTTCCTGAGCCAATGCAGTGTGGACTAGGGGAAGATTCCTCAGACTTTTGTGGACTCGTTTGTTTAACAGGCCTGGTGGAAGGGGGACATATCTTCCGAGTACCTGTCCTGCTGGATAAACAAGAGACAGTGGCCCTGGTGGACTCTGGCAGTGGCCTGACTCTGGTGACCAGTAAATTAGTAAGACCTGGGCGGGTTCAGAAACATAGAACCATGGGGGTATTGTGTATTCATGGGTCTACTGTGCGGTATCCTACTGCCAACATAGAGGTGTTAGTACAGGGCAGTTTGGTAAGGATCATAGCAGTGGTAGTTCCTAGTCTACCATATCCTTTGATTAATAGGAAGGAATTTCCCTAATTTCCACGCTCTCTTACAGCCCCCTGTGATGGGAGAACAAGGGGAACCTGAAGCGGAGCAGAGAAATACAGGGGTCCATGAAGTATTTCCCTTTACTCATCCTGACTTGTATATCTCTAACCCAAAAAGAGGTAAAACAAGACGGGAACGCAGGGAGAGCAAGCTAAGATTTAATAGGGCTGTCAATGAAGACCTGTTAAATCAGCGTGGGGAGCAGTCTAGGAGAGGCGGCGCCCCACGACAGACAGAAGATGAGGTAGAGGTTGGTCAACCCAGAGGCAACCAGTGAAAGTGATGAGGAGGGTATAGGTCTCCTAGATATTTTGGGTAGTGGCTTTGGCCGAGACCAGGCAGATGATCCCCTGTTGCAGGAAGCCAGGAGTAACGTGGTAGAGGTTAATGGGGTACCAGTGGAAGGGGCAACAGAAAAGACCTATCCTTACTTTATCCTCAAAAACGATCTCCTTTACAGAGTAACCTCCGAGGAGGGACAAGAACTCGAACAACTGGTTGTGCCTTCATCATACACCCGAAAAGTCCTGGATTACTCTCACTCTCACCTTCTGGGGGGACACTTAGGGGTGGAGAAAACCCAGGAACGAGTGCTCAGGAGGTTCTTTTGGCCTGGGGTATATGAGGGGATTAAAAGGTATTGTGCTTCTTGCCCAGAATGCCAACTGGCATCTCCAAGACCGAAGTTGAGAGCCCCACTCATACCTCTCCCCATAGTCGACGTTCCTTTTGAGAGGATTGGCATGGACTTAGTGGGTCCCTTAGAGAAAACAGATCGAGGGCACCAGTACGTCCTTGTCATTCTCGACTATGCCACCAGATACACGGAAGCCATCCCACTACGCAAGGCTAATGCTAAAAGTATTGTGAAAGAGTTGGTTCAGATGTTTACATGGGTGGGGATTCCCAAGACGTTGCTCACGGACCAGGGGACACTGTTTGTTTCCCGTATTATGAAAGAGCTATGTCAGCTATTTAAGGTACAAACTCTGAGAACGTCAGTGTATCACCCCCAGACAGACGGGTTGGTAGAGAGGTTTAACTGGAACCTAAAAGGGATGTTGAGTAGACATGTGCACAGCAAAAATTTTCGTTTATTTCTGTTTCGTTTCTGTTCGTTTATCGTGATTCGTAACGAGTCGTAATTTCGTAAGACGTTAGTTATCGTATTCGTACTCTTTAGTATTTTCGTAACACTCTTTTTTCCGTTTTCCGTTTTTTTCTGTTAGTTTATTTTTCGTTGAATCGAGATTCGTATTTTCGTTATATTTTGTATTCTGCCGCGTTCGTATTTTTAAAATGATTTTATTCGTTCCTTCGTTTTTACGTTAGTTTAATTTTCGTTGTTTTGTTATTCGTATTTATATTATATTTTCCATCATGCCGCATTCGTATTTTCGTAAAGAAATATATTTTCGTTGCTTTATGATCATTCGTATTTTCATGTCTAATTTCCTTTGATTGTAAAAACGTACTTTTGTAGATTTTATTGCATTCGTAATTCTGTTAGAATACATTTTACGTTTATTCGACACTACTCGTCGTAATTTTGTAATTCGGATTTTACTGTGATTGACTTGACTGTCTTAGTTAGCACACACACCCTGTCTAGAATGAAGTCTGACGTAGAAGAAAACTAAAATATGTCAGATATTACAAATACAAATCTAGAAATTAGATGCACTGCAGTCTAACACAGAAAAAGACACAAGGAGCCAGGAGGTAATGAGAAAGAAGCTCATTGGGGGAAGGAACAAACCTCTTCAGAGGAAAGGGACAGCGCTCAGTGGCTATTGGTCAGAAATATTTCAGTACTAACGAAAGCTAATTTACATTATTTTGTATTTTCGTTGTTTTCATTTCAGTTTTCCGAAGATCCGTAATTTATTTTTCGTTAGTTTTGATTTTCGTTTTTTAGTCTTTGTTCGGCATTTCGTTTTCTTTTCGGTCTTCGAATATTAGTAAGTTTGCATTTTCGTTCATTTTGTTTTTCGTAATTTTTTTTTTTTTGGGTTCGGTATTTTCGTTGTTTCTATGTTTTCGTTTCTTTCTTCTTTCGTATCTTCGTTGTTTTCCATATTCGTTATTTTGAAAATATCGTTATTCGTTATTAATTGCGCTAAACCATTCGTTCATTCGTATGTTAACGAATCAACTAAAATAACGAAAAATGACGGAAAACGTATTCGTAACTTAAAAAATTGCACATGCCTAATGTTGAGAAAAGTTGTTAGCAGGGATGGGAAGGATTGGGACTTGTTACTTCCTTACCTGTTGTTTGCAGTTCGAGAGATTCCCCAAAGTTCTACGGGCTTCTCCCCATTTGAGCTTTTATATGGTAGGCATCCCAGGGGTATACTGGATGTCCTAAGAAAACCTGGGAAGAACAGGGAGTAACTGGGACCAATGTGCTTCAGTATGTTGAAGATATGCGGGGGCGTATGGCTCAGATTGCTCCTCTTGTGCGTCAGCATATGGAGCAGGCATAGAATAGGCAGAAGTCCTACTATGACCAGAGGGCCCTGGTGAGACAGTTTGAGAGGGGGAGAGGAGTAATGGTTCTAGTACCCACCGCAGAAAGCAAACTTCTAGCACAGTGGCAGGGACCCTATGAGGTCTTAGAAAAAGTGAGCCCAGTAAATTATAAAATTAGTCAGCCAGGACGCCGGAAGAAGGAGGCCGTGTTCCACATAAACCTCCTTAAGCCATGGAGGGCTAGAGAGGACTGCATGGCCACAGTGGGTGACACCCTGCCTGTTCCACAGGCACCTAGTTCTTCAGTGACAATCTCTCCAGAGCTGACACCTGAGCAAATAGAGGAAGCTAGAGGCTTGGTTGAGAGGAATAGTGATGTCTTCTCCCTCAACCCTGGACAAACCCGAGAGATTACCCATGATATTATTACAGAACCAGGGGTTGTCGTAAGAGTGAAGTCTTACAGCATTCCGGAGTCCAAGAGGGAAGCTGTAAGGGCTGAAGTCAGGAAAATGCTTGAGCTTGGAGTAATAGAGGAGTCTCACAGCCAGTGGTCCAGCCCCATTGTTCTAGTGCCTAAACCTGATGGGTCCATCAGGTTCTGTAATGACTTCAGGAAGTTAAACAAGGTGTCTAAGTTTGACGCCTACCCCATGCCTAGGGTGGATGAACTGGTAGAGCGATTAGCCAAAGATAGGTTCTTCACCACTTTGGACCTGACAAAGGGTTATTGGCAGATCCCATTGACAAAGCACGCCCGAGAGAAGACAGCCTTTGCCACTCCTGATGGCCTGTTCCAGTACAGGATCATGCCTTTTGGCCTCCATGGAGCTCCAGCCACTTTCCAAAGGCTAATGGATAAGTTGCTCAGGCCCCATACCGAATATGCAGCCGCATACTTGGATGATGGGATCATTCATAGCCCGGACTGGGAAAGCCATCTGTAGGGATGAGCTTCGCGTTCGATACTAACGTATGTTCGACTCGAACATTGGTCGTTCGATCGTTCGACGAAACCTGAACAAAACGGGTCGTTCGCGCCAAATTCGAGTGACGTAAAACGTCCCATAATTCACTGCGGCGTTGAGCGCTGATGATTGGCCAAGCATGCTGTATGTCCCGCATGCTTGGCCAATCACAGCACGCCAAAAACGAAGAGCCATAATTGGCCAAAGCTTTGGCCAATTATGGCTCAGGGGGATTAGTACACGCCCCACACTATAAAAGGCAGCCTGCACGGCGGCCTCGTGTAGTGTGTTCCGGCTTTGTTAGAGACAAGTCAGAGAGACAGTTAGAGAGAGAGAGCGATAGATAGAGACACAGTGTCTTTTCTACCAGATAGATGGATAGATAGATAGAGCAGGAAGGCTAGTCAGTATAGTTTAATCTACAGTTTGTAGAGAATATATTCACATCCCTAGGAGTTGTCAATATATTTATAAACTGTATAGCTCAGCTAGATCTGCTATTAGTATCTGTCAGGCAGGAGTTTGTTCTACATGCTATGCTCTAACGTGTTGTATTGCCTGCATTGGGGATTAGCTTTAAAATATTAGTCTGTGTTATTCAACGTGTGCTAGTTAATTGCACATAGACGCATTACCTGTTACTGCACGTGTGCAATTTATTTGCACAGAAACGCAGTCACTGTTAATGCAACTGGGCTATTGAATTGCACAGAAACGCAGTCATTCTTACTGCGTGTGTGCTGTTTAATAGCAACTAAACGCAGTTGGTGTCACTGTGTGTGTGTGCTGTTACATAGCACTTGAGCACAGTCGCTCTTACTGCGCGGGTGCTGTTTAATACCACCTGAACGCAGTTGGTGTGACTGCGACTATTTTGTTACATAGGACCTGAACGCAGTCGCTCTTACTGTGCGGGTGTTGTTTAATACCACCTCAACGCAGTTGGTGTGACTGCGACTATTTTGTTACATAGCACTTGAGCGCAGTCGCTCTTACTGTGCGGGTGTTGTTTAATACCACCTCAACGCAGTTGGTGTGACTGCGACTATTTTGTTACATAGGACCTGAACGCAGTCGCTCTTACTGTGCGGTTGCTGTTTAATACCACCTCAACGCAGTTGGTGTGACTGTGACTATTTTGTTACATAGAGCAACTGCGCTCAAGTGCTATGTAACAGAACAGGCGCAATCACACCGACTGCGTTCAGGTGTTAGTAAACTGCACACACGCAGTAAGAGCGACTGCGTTCAGGTCCTATGTAACAAAATAGTCGCAGTCACACCAACTGCGTTGAGGTGGTATTAAACAGCAACCGCACAGTTAGAGCAACTGCGCTCAAGTGCTAACTGTGCGGTTGCTGTTAAATACCACCTCAACGCAGTTGGTGTGACTGCGACTATTTTGTTACATAACACTTGAGCGCAGTCACTCTTACTGTGCGGGTGCTGTTTAATACCACCTCAACGCAGTTGGTGTGACTGCGACTATTTTGTTACATAGGACCTGAACGCAGTCGCTATTACTGCGTGTGTGCAGTTTACTAACACCTGAACGCAGTCGGTGTGATTGCGCCTGTTCTGTTACATAGCACCTGAACGCATAAATATGGCTGGAAGGACAAAGAGAGGCAGAGAGTCACGAGGGCAAGCAGGCTCTGCATCTAGAGGTAACGCTGGTGGTGGATGTGGTTTATCCTCTTCAGCACGTGGCCGCTCGTCCTTCTTTTCGGGAGCTGGCCGTGTTGAGCCTCAACATGCAGAGAAATTAGTTGAGTGGATGACCAAGCCGTCCTCATCCTCCTCATCCTCTCTCACACAGACTGATCATAGTTTGTCTGGCAAAGCAGCTGCCAAGGCGTCCTCTACCCTCTGCACAATGGCATCACACAATCCTTCCCTAGTCCCACCGTGTCCTCCTGAGGAGTCCCCCGAACTGTTTCAACACAGTGTTGGGTACATGTTACATGAAGATGCGCAGCGTATTGAAGACTCCGATGACGGAACACAGATAGAGGAAGGCATTGATGTGAGCCCAGGGAGAGGGGGTGGCCGAGAGGGACAACAATCTGGGAGTGATGTTCCCCCAGCTGGAGCATACTGCCAGGTTTTCGACAGTGATGATGAGGAGGGAGGGGATGATGAGGTCATTGACTCTACCTGGGTGCCTGATAGGAGAGAGGAGGAGGAGGAGGAGGAAGAGGAGGAGGAGGACGAGGCACAGGCACATCTCCAAAGAGGCAGAAAGCCCTCCAGGGGTCAGCTTAAGGGCAGCACACCAACTGCATTACGTGGCGCTGCTGTGTCTCAACGGTACAGCAAAAGTTCTTTGGTGTGGGCCTTTTTTGAAACATGTCCATCAGATCGTACCTTTGCTGTTTGCAACATATGTCTCAAGCGTATCTCGCGTGGCCAAAACATTACCCGCTTGGGCACCACATGTTTGTTCAGACATATGTCGAGCTGCCATGCAGCTCGATGGCAAGCATACCAGAAAGACCCCCACCAAAGACCGAAGCGGACCTCCCCTTGCCCTTCTGTGACCTCCAACCCCACTAGACCCCCAGTCCTCTCTGAAGCCTGCACCGAAGGTGTAGAAATTGGTGTGTCACAACGTAGTAGTGGTAGTACATGCGGGCAATCTAATGAGAGTAATAGACAAATTTCCCTGCCCCAGCTGCTGCAGCGCTGAAAGAAGTACGCTCCCAGCCATCCACATGCCCAGCGGTTGAATGCTAGCTTAGCAAAATTGCTAGCACTTCAACTGCTACCTTTTCAGTTGGTAGATTCTGCCCCCTTCCGTGAGTTTGTGGAATGTGCAGTACCTCAGTGGCAAGTACCCAAACGCCACTTTTTCTCCCGGAAGGCGATTCCGGCTCTCTACCGCCATGTGGAAGGCAATGTCCATGCCTCGCTGGACAGGGCGGTCAGTGGTAAGGTGCATCTTACCGCTGACTCATGGTCCAGCAGGCATGGACAGGGACGTTACCTGTCTTTTACGACCCATTGGGTGACTCTGCTGGCAGCTGGGAAGGATGCAGGGCAAGGTACAGTAGTTTTGGAGGTTGTTCCGCCACCACGCCTCCAAAACACTACTACTGCTTGTGACACACCTCTCCTCTCCACCCCCTCCTCTTCTTCTTCCTCTGTGGCCTCTTCCTGTGGTGATGTTTGTTCAGAACCAGCCGTTCTCCGTAGGCGTACCAGGAATGCAGGCCAAGAGATGCCATGCGGTGCTAGAGCTGGTGTGCTTGGGAGACAGGAGCCACACTGGGGAAGATGTTCTTTCAGCTCTGCAGGGGCAGGCTCAGAGGTGGTTGACGCCACGCCAGCTGAAGCCTGGAATGGTGGTCAGCGATAATGGCACCAACCTCCTCTCTGCCCTGCGACAGGGAAAACACACCCATGTTCCCTGTTTTGCGCATGTTCTCAATTTGGTGGTGCAGCGGTTCTTGGGCAGGTACCCGGGCTTACAGGATGTCCTGAAGCAGGCCAGGAAAGTCTGTGTGCATTTCCGAAGGTCATACAATGCCACTGCTTGGCTGACAGACCTCCAAAGGGAATACAACCTGCCCAAGAACCGCCTAATCTGTGACATGCCCACCAGATGGAACTCTACATTGGCCATGCTGCAGTGGCTGCACACGCAGCAGAGGGCCATCAATGAGTACCTGTGCCAATATGGCAGCAGAACTGGCTCAGGGGAGCTTGTTTTTTTTTCACCACGCCAGTGGGCCTTGATCAGGGATGCATGCACTGTCCTGTCACCATTTGAGGAGGCCACGAGGATGGTGAGCAGTGACAGTGCATGCATCAGTGAGACTGTCCCGCTTATTCACATGTTGGAGCACACCCTACGTGGAATAATGGACAGGGCCCTTGAGGCAGAACAAAGGGAGGAAGAGGAGGACTTCCTGACCTCTCAAGGCCCCCATTATCCAGACACTGTTCCTGCTTGCCCACCTGGAACACAGGAAGAGGAGGAGGAGGAGGAGGAGGAGGATTGTATCAGCAGCATGGAGGTGGAGCCTAGCAATCAGCATCAACAGCAGCAGTCTTCAAGGGATCATTTACAGTCCCAAGGAATAGTGTTGCTCACGAATATTCGCATTGCGAATATTCGACTCGAATATAGCATATTCGAGAAATCGCGCTATATTTCGAATTTCGCTGTGAATATTCGCAATTCCGAATATTCGATTTTTTACAATTTTTTTTTTAGAACAGATCACATCCTAGATATCTCCATCGACGTCTAAAAGCATTGCTGGTATGATTAGAGACCCTGGGCCGAGTAGCTGAAGCGTTCATTGAATTTTGCCGAAAAATCGCAATGCGATTATTTGGCAATCGCAATATCGCGCGATTATTTTCTTCGCCCCTATCTTCCACATCAGAGCGATTTTTACAGTTTCATTTTTAAAACAGATCACATCCTAGTGATCTCCATAGACGTCTAAAAGCATTGCTGGTATGATTAGAGACCTTGGGCCGAGTAGCTGAAGCGATCATTTTATATTGCCGAATATTCGCAATGCGAATATTCGGCAATAGGAATATTGCGCGATTATTTTCTCCACCCTTTTGCATCAGAGCCAATCAGAGTTCTCCTTCCACACTCGTCAGAGGTTAGCAACCAATAGGAACCTGCCTGCACGGACATTATATAAGGTCACTCCCAGCACCATTTCATTGCAGATTCAGAAGCTGGCTAGAGAGTGTGGAGGCTGTTTCTGTGTTCCTGTGTCTGTTCCTGATTGATTGATATCATCATCAGCATAGTGCTGCATTGCTATTTAGTGATTCCAGTGCATCTTTTCCAGTTTATCAACTGTTTTTTTCAAAGCAATAGACCCAAGAGCTTTTTTCAAAGCTACGTTTTGTGCTGTTTTGTGCTGTTTTGTTCATCTTGTGTTACTGTTTGATCTTGCATCTTCGCTGTTCAGTGATATTTGCTAGTGATTTCAGTGCACATTTTGCTGAGCTTTCTAAAAGAGCTTTTTTCAAAGCTAAGTTTTGTTCATCTTGTGTTACTGTTTGATCTTGCAGCTTCGCTGTTCAGTGATATTTGCTAGTGATTTCAGTGCACATTTTGCTTAGTTTTTCCTAAAGAGCTTTTCTAAAAGCTAAGTTTTGTGTTGTTCAGTTTAGTTAAATTTTGTGTAGTAAGTGTACACACTGTTAGTGTACATTTATTTCATCTAGCTTAGCTTAGTGTGTGTTTAGTGTCTGTGTTTTGTGTTAAAAAAAAAAAAAAAGTTAGTGTTTGTTTAGTGCTTTTTTTTTTTTTTTTTTTTTTTATTTTGTAGTCCTTGTCTTTGGTGTACTACTTTTCTTATAGTTTAGTAGCTGTCTGTGTACGTCTTTGTCTGCGTGCCTGTCTTGTAAAAAAACACATAAAAACACATTTTCCTCACATTTCCCCCCCCCAATAAAGTTTACCCCCCCCACACACATCAGCAATCATGAGCGGCATCCGTGGCCGTGGCAGCAGGGGTAGGGGAGTTACTCCCAGTGCTGGGTCGCTGCCAGCACGGGGTACCTCTCACGCCCCTACTAGTACTACAGGATCGGGTGGAAGGGGAGTCCGCCTGATCCGGGAGTTCTTCCCATCGGGCAGCCGCCCGATATTGCCATCTCAGGCTGAAGTAGTGGTGGACTACATGGGGCACAGCAGTGCCACTGAGTCGTCGGTCCCGACTCACAGTAGTACCACCATTACACCGGTGCCTGTAGTACCCCCCCCCCCCAGCCCCCAAGAGTCCAGCATCTTACTGTTCGACAGCGACAGTGAGAGGGATCTCTTGGGGGAGGCCATGCATCAGGCAGACCTCCAGCTCTGTCCTGATGGTCAGGACCTTTTTGAAGGGATGGATGAGGAGGATGGGATACCTGCTGGCAGTATCCCAGAGACATCCCTTCAAACTGGTGCTGCTGTTTTGGTGCAGGAAACAGCAGCACCTAGTCAGACCCAGGCGTGGGTGAGGGGACAGCGGAGCCAGGCTAGAGGCTCCATGTCAGTTGGTTCCCTCAGACCAACACATCTCAGCCCTTGGTCTGACATCTCTGGGGGCGAAGAGGGTGACCCATCATGGTTGCCATCTGACGCGTCGGCTCACTGCGTCAGTGACGACGGGGAAGGTAGGCACCCTGGTGAAACGGTGCGCCAGGTCACCACCAGGGAGACCATCGTCAGGGTCTCCACTGGTGATGGCAGCAGGAGGTGTCAGGAGGAGCAGCAGCAGCAGCAGCAGGCAGCTCCACCTGTGCGCACCGAGTCCCAGCAGGTGCAAGTAAGCGTCACCCCATCTGACAGGAGGGCGGTGCTGAAGTCACCTGTCTGGAACTACTTTACCCTGGTGGCAGACAACCCTACCGTCGCCATCTGCCGGATCTGTAAAGTGAGGGTGAAGAGAGGGAAGTGTTTGGCTCGGGTGGGTACCACAGCCCTGAACCAGCACCTGAGGATAAACCACTGGGCGGTGTTTGACGAGATGAAGCGTGGTGGTGGTAGCAGCGCCACCACCACAAGTGAGCAGGGTACAGCAGCCCCTGCCACATCTTCATCTCTTTCCAGCAGGTCATGCCCCCCCGCTCCCTCTAGTAGAGGTACTGGTACCGGCAGCCAGACCTCTACTTCCACAGCACCCTCCGCGTCTGTGTCCCGCACTGCCGTCCGGCACCAGGCGTCAATTTCAGACGCCTTTGACCGCACCACTCCCTTCCCCCCTGGAGACCGACGTGTGCGTTCCCTCAATGGGCTCCTGGCAAGGGTTATTGCCCAACATCTGCTGCCCTTCAACATAGTTGACAGCAACCCCTTCAGGCAGATGTTGGAGCAGGCCCAACCCCAATGGCGTGTCCCCAGCCGCCATTTCTTTGCCAGGACTGGTGTCCCTGCCCTACACCAGCACATTGTGCAGAATGTAACCCTGTCGCTGGATCACGCTGTCAGCGACAGGGTTCATCTGACAATGGATGGCTGGACCAGCAGGCATGGGCAGGGGCGCTACATCAGCTTCACGGCCCATTGGGTTTCCCTCCGAGGCGTCGGTGAGGGATCGGCGGCAACCGATCTTGTGGTGCTGCCCCGGGGTGTCCAGGGGAGAACTGCTGGTCTCCCTCAAGCCACTGTCTCCGCAGCTGCTGAGCCTCCCAGCAAGCGCCCCCATAGCTACTCAAGTGTGGGGCACGTGCGCTGTCAGGCCGTGCTCCAGCTTGTTAGTTTAGGGGACCGGAGACACACTGGAGAAGAAGTGCTGAAAGCACTTCAGGCTCAGGTCCAGAAGTGGCTGACACCCCGAAGGCTCCAGGCAGGTATGGTTGTCTGCGATAACGGCAGCAACCTACTCGCCGCCCTCAGTGCTGGCAGTCTGACCCACGTGCCCTGTCTGGCACATGTCCTCAACCTGGTGGTGCAGAAGTTCCTGCGCACTTATCCCGGGTTGAGTGACATTGTGCCAAAGGCGCGTAGGATTGCCAGCCACTTCAGGCGCTCCCCAACCGCTACCGCGTCCCTGTCCGAGTTGCAGCGGAACTACAGGCTGCCCCTTCACAGGCTGATTGTGGACAGTGTGACGCGGTGGAACTCCACCCTCCACATGCTGAAGAGGTTGTGGGAGCAGCGAAGGGCGGTGAGGGAGTACCTGATGGACCTACGCACTGAGAGGGCTTCACCACAACTCCCTTTCATCGCCTGTGCGGAGTGGGGGCAGATACACCAGGTCTGCCAAGTGTTGTCCTCCTTCGAGCAGGCGACCAAGATGGTCAGCAGTGAGCATGTCGGCCTCAATAACGTGCTGCCAGTAGTGTTCATGCTGGAGAGGACACTAGATCGCCTGCTCGAAGCTGGGGAGAGTGCCTTGGTGGAGCAGGAGGAGTCAGCAATGCTCCACCGAGACCAGGGCCAGGACGAGGAGGAGGAGGAGGAGGATGATGATGATGAGGTGCTTTGGGTCATTGTCATGTTGGAAGACCCAGCCTCGACCCATCTTCAAAGCTCTAACTCAGGGAAGGAGGTTGTTGCCCAAAATCTCGCAATACATGGCCACGGTCATCCTCTCCTTAATACAGTGCAGTCACCCTGTCCCATGTGCAGAAAAACACCACCAAAGCATGATGCTACCACCCCCATGCTTCACATTAGGGATGGCGTTCTTGGCATGGTACTCATCATTATTCTTCCTCCGAACACGGTTAGTGAAATTATGATCAAAAAGTTATATTATGGTCTCATCTGACCACATGATTTTCTCCCATGACTCCTCTGGATCAGTCAAGACACCTATGTCAGCAGTTATTTCACACTCTATATACTCTTATTACCACTGCTGTTCATCATGGCACCTCCTGCCCAAGTGATATGACTCTGTATCAACTACTACTGCTAATACTACTACTGCTGCTGCTCAGTCAAGACACCTATGTCAGCAGTTATTTCACACTCTATATACTCTTATTACTACTGCTGTTCATCATGGCACCTCCTGCCCAAGTGATATGACTCTGTATCAACTACTACTGCTAATACTACTACTGCTGCTGCTGCCCAGTCAAGACACCTATGTCAGCAGTTATTTCACACCCTATATACTCTTATTACCACTGCTGTTCATCATGGCACCTCCTGCCCAAGTGATATGACTCTGTATCAACTACTACTGCTAATACTACTACTGCTGCTGCTGCTGCTGCTGCTCAGTCAAGACACCTATGTCAGCAGTTATTTCACACTCTATATACTCCTATTAGCACTGCTGTTCATCATGGCACCTCCTGCCCAAGTGATATGACTCTGTATTGTCAATGTCTACTACTACTACTACTGCTCAATCAAGACACCTATGTCACTAGTTATTTGCCACTCTATACTAATATTACCACTACTGATGCTGCTGCTGCTGTTCATCATGGCACCTCTTGCCCGAGTGATTTGACACTGTATTGTCAATGTCTACTACTACTATTGCAGCTCAGTCAAGACACCTGTGTCCCAATTTTTTGGTACACTATTGACTACTATGGCCACTACTGATGCTGTAAAGTCTTCCCCAAGTGTTTTTATGCTATCTAGTACTATTACCACTACTGCTTGTAAATCCTGCCTGTGTGATACTTAGTGGGAATGCTTTAATAAGCAATCCCAGTATGGATACCCGTAAATGTATTAATCTTAATTAGTGTGAATGCTTTAATAAACATTTCCAGTATTGATATCCGTAAATTTAGTATTCTTATTATTCCTTACGTTTTTTGGTTCTGCGTAACTTCGGCATACTTTCAGCTATTGAGACCATTCAACTGTAAAAATGTTCGTCTCGTTCAGCTAATGATGGGACTTCTTCAAGTTTTTTTGGACTATTTACACTTTTATAAATTTTAAGCTTTTAGACCCTTTTTTTTAACATTGAAGTCAATGAGAACATCCTTTTCCCCTTTGAAATCACATGCCCTGCCAAAAGTTTCAGCTACTTCATACTTTCACTTACAGACACTAAACAAACTTTAAAGCGGTCACAAAATATTTAGCTATCCGGCTATGACTTTTCAGATCGTTATCGTTTACAATTTTTGGTGAAAACGCAATTTACGTTTGGCGAATTTTTTACGAAAATGCAATCGGTTATAATGTAATCCTATGGAGGGGATTTAGAGTCTGTCATGTGACCTTAACATTGGAGATCTTTGTAATTAAAAATATCTTTAAAAAAAGGGGAAACAAATTGCTCTCACGCCCACAAGATCTACTTTTCATACACAATTTTTATATCAAAACGTAGCTATGCTTGTCTGGTTTCTGGCAATGTGATCAGTTCTGCGATACGTATTTTAGTTTTAGTTATTGGAGCAACAGCCAGAAATTATGTCTCATAGACTCTCATGTTAAATTATCTAAAAAATGTTGCTGCAAAACACACAAAGACGCTCTTTTCTAAATCGCAGACATGGCCACATTTTTAAGTTTATCAACATAAATTTCATATCGATGCGTTCACAAGGGCCGTGTCTTTCAAACGGTGTAGTCGTTGTATCGATCGCATGTACGGTTGAGGATTTATTAAGCTTTGTTTGGAGGCTTAAATCATGTATTTGATCTGTGAATTAAAAGCGTTTGTCATGTTATTTCTTTCCATAAATAACTTTCCTGACCTCAGTGCAATATTCCTCCTCACTGACCTGGGGGGGAGGGGAAACCTCTTGAGGGGGGAGGGGCGACCAGGAAGTCAGCATACTCTATACTTTGCAGATAGAGAAAGAAGCTGTGTGTCCTAAAGATAGTGTAGTGGTTATGGTGAATGTCTTTGGCAAGGGGCTCAGCAATTAAGCTATTCAGCATTCCCACTCGCATTTTCCTCAGGAAATGCATTGTCTAGTTACATTATATTTTAATACTACTGCTGCTGCCTCCATGCTGAGTAAAGCTTCATGACCTCTCTGGCACAGCGGATCCACCAACAGCCTCCGCTACAAGCTACCAGACCAGATCTAAACAGCAAGTGTAACTATAACAATGAACCTTATGTTAAACCCTGGTTTGCGGCATTTATACTGCAACCATTGGGCTGTCTGCAAGAGCTAATCTGCATTCTCTCTCTCTTTCTTGCTCTCCCTCTCTCTCTCTTTGTATATATATATATATTGTTGCTTTTGTTATGTTCATTTTTCAACAGTTTATTTTGTGTTCGTCGTGTCTGTGTCGTGTGCTTTAGTTTGTCCTAGGTTTCTGTTAAATAAAATAATAGTATAAAATGTTTTTTCTTATTATGAAGTTAGATGTGTTGATGTTGATTTGTTTGATGTGAAGTTAGATGTGTTGAAAAACCTACAAATCTATCTCAAAAAGAAATGAAACATTTCCAAAAAATAAGATTTTTTAATAAAAAAATAAATTCAGATATAACTCTGATTGAGCTTCTGAAGCCGTTCCATCTCCGCAATATTTTTTGATTGCTGCTGCTCTAGCAGCGCATTTTGTTGAGTCAGGTAGCTGATCTGGCGTTGATTTCCCAGGATCCTCTGGTGGGTTTTCTTTATGAGCGCGTTCTGCCTCATCATCTTTCTTGATACTGTTAGGATATAATAAAAAAACATTTGGATTTCAAAGAACGTTACCAAATAAATAAAACATTTTTTTTGCTTATTAATCAATCATTATCATGTGTATACACTTGTTATGTGTCTAACACATCCCGGGAGTGCAGAATTATTAGGCAAATGAGTATTTGGACCACATCATCCTCTTTATGCATGTTGTCTTACTCCAAGCTGTATAGGCTCGAAAGCCTACTACCGATTAGGCATATTAGGTAATGTACATCTCTGTAATGAGAAGGTGTGTGGTCTAATGACATCAACACTCTATATCAGGTGTGCTTAATTATTAGTCAATTTCCTTTCCTTTGGCAAAATGGGCCAAAAGAAGGACTTGACAGACTCTGAAAAGTCCAAAATAGAGAGATATCTAGCAGAGGGATGCAGCACTCTTAAAATTGCAAAGCTTCTGAAGCGTGATCATCAAACAAAAGAAGCGTGTGGAAAAACAAAGGCGCAAAATAACTGCCCATGAACTGAGAAAAGTTAAGCGTGCAGCTGCCAAGATGCCACTTGCCACCAGATTGGCCATATTTCAGAGCTGCAACATCACTGGGGTGCCCAAAAGCACAAGGTGTGCAATACCCAGAGACATGGCCAAGGTAAGAAAGGCTGAAAGACGACGACCACTGAACAAGACACACAAGCTGCAACGTCAAGACTGTGCCAATAAATATCTCAAGAAAGATTTTTCTAAGGTTTTATGGACTGCTGAAATGAGAGTGAGTCTTGATGGGCCAGATGGAAGAGCCCGTGGCTGGATTGGTAAAGGGCAGGGAGCTCCAGTCCGACTCAGACGCCAGCAAGGTGGTGGTGGAGTACTGGTTTGGGCTGGTATCATCAAAGATGAGCTTGTGGGGCCTTTTCGGATTGAGGATGGAGTCAAGCTCAACTCCCAGTCCTACTGCCAGATTATGGAAGAGACCTTCTTCAAGCAGTGGTACAGGAAGAAGTCTGCATCCTTCAAGAAAAACATGATTTTCATGCAGGACAATGCTCCATCACACGTGTCAAAGTACTCCACAGCGTGGCTGGCAAGAAAGGGTATTGAATAAAAAAAACTAATGACATGGCCTCCTTGTTCACCTGATCTGAACCCCATTGAGAACCTGTGGTCCATCATCAAATGTGAGATTTACAAGGAGGGAAAACAGTACACCTCTCTGAACAGTGTCTGGGAGGCTGTGGTTGCTGCTGCACGCAATGTTGATGGTGAACAGATCAAAACACTGACAGAATCCATGGATGTCAGGCTTTTGAGTGTCCTTGCAAAGAAAGGTGGCTATATTGGTCACTGATTTGTTTTTGAATGTCAGAAATGTGTATTTGTGAATGTTGAGATGTTATATTGGTTTCACTGTTAAAAATAAATCATTGAAATGGGTATATATTTATTTTTTTGTTAAGTTGCCTAATAATTCTGCACAGTAATAGTAGTCACCTGCACACACAGATATCCCCCTAAAATAGCTAACATTAAAAACAAACTAAAAACTACTTCCAAAAATATTCAGCTTTGATATTAATGAGTTTTTGAGGTTCATTGAGAACATGGTTGTTGTTCAATAATAAAATGAATCCTCAAAAATACAACTTGCCTAATAATTCTGCACTACCTGTATACTTCTATCATAAATACCATATTATGGTTCTACAATCTGACAGGTGCGCTTTATATGTTGTCCATTTTTATATCTACATTTTATTGTTGAAATGTTATTAATCATTGTGCACATATTTACCTTCCTGAGTGAGGCTCACAGGACCGCTGTCTTCCTCCTGCTCGTCTGCTTGAGAAGTTGGGGTGGGGGGGGGGGGGCGAAGCTCCTCAGCTTGCACCTCAACAGGAGCTGGGGTTGGCGAGTGGGAGGGCCCTGGCTGCTCCTCCTCATCCATCTCCTCCTCTGCCGCATCCTCCTCTGCCGCATCCTCCTCCTCCTCATCGGCCTGGCGCCTTCTGCGCTTGGCGCGCACAACTGGTAGCGGAGCTCCTATAATAACACAATGTTCATATATTATAAAAATGTTTTCTAATGACGTATGCAAATTCTGTGTACTCTGCTGTATTGTATATGAATACAAATTGATTTATATAGACAGTTAACCAATGGGACAATGTTATATTAAAGGGTCTTGTGGGCACTACAGGGGACTGAGCGTGAGCTGGGCTGCCACCATGTTAAAATGAGCTGTTTTTGTCTCCTTTGTTTTGTTCAGACGATCTCATGTTAAAAAAAGGGCCTGATGGAGCACACGGGATTACTATAACAACCCCACGCCTAACACAGGAATTTAGTGGGAATCTATATATATAAAACTCAACGTGTGTGTGCATGTATGTATGTATGTATGTTCCAGCATCACGTACAAACGGCTAAAGATATTTACATGAAACTTGGCACACAGGTTACTTATATGTCAGCCAAAAACATAGGATAGGTGGTTTAACCCTTACCCACCCCCATTTGCCATGGTCGGGGTTTTTCTTTAAAGTCCCATTCAAGTCTATGGGAAATACATGTTACTTCATAACAGCTGTAGATATTTCAATAACACTTGGTCACATGTTACCTATACGTCCACTTAAAGTATAGGATCGTTAATTTATCCCTTAACTACCCACATTGGTGAGGGTCTGGGTTTTTGTTTAAAGTCCCATGCAAAGCAATGGGAAAAGTATGTTCCCACATAACTTCTGTGTTCCTGTCTGCTGTCCCATGTCTTTTTTCAACAGTACTATGAATACCTTGGCTGGTGGTGATATATGTTAGCACAACATGGCATCTTGGTTAACAACATCTGACCTTACATGAATTACATATGACCTTACATAACTGTCACCAAAGGAGCTGCGGTGGCTCAACGCGATTGCCACTGTGCTGACAAGCGATTCACCTCTGCAGCTAGGGGTTCGGATCCCGCTCTCGACTACATGTGAATTGAGTTTGGTGGTCTCAGCCCCGCCCCCAGTGGGTGTGCTATGCGAGGTGGGGTTGGGAGGACCCCCTCACACCCGCCATTGCCACCCGGGGCATGGAGAAAGGTGGCAGATTGCCTCTGGGGGAGGCCTCCCAACTCCTGCAGGCCGGCTCCTCTCTCTCTCTCGAGTTCACGCACAAAATACACTTTGGAAAAAAAAAACATAACTGTCAACAATAACTTACCTGGATGATATCTATCCCGAAGACGTCTGACCTGTTCCATGTGGCGCCTCTTCAGGTCAGACCACTTCTTCACAATCGCCAGGTGATTGTGTTGGCCGCCGAAGTCGGTCATTAGGGCGCTGACCACAGCCTTTTTCTCCGGCTGCCTGCGGAGCTGGTCGTACCCTGTTTCCAGGAACTTCTGCAAGATGAAGAACAAAGTATATTGTAATACTTTTGTTGACAGCCTTATGGATATATGACGTAAATGTATGGTATTCAACAATTGGAAGCATTCTCGCCTTATTAATCAATGACAGGGGTAACATGACAGATTTTATATCCTGCCATTTCGGTCGCCACCTTTTTTGCATAAATATAGCAGCCATTATCATTTGCATAATTATGTATATATTATTAACAACACAGGATACACGTATAGGGGAGATATGCGTTGCTATTCATCTGACCGCTATAATTATTTTTGGACACTGATAATGGGCCTGTACAATAGATTATTTTTTTTCATCCCTATCTTTATATAGGAACAATAATATGTTTGTTTATTTTGACTTTTTGATGAATTAATTTTGAATAAATAAAGGAGTTAATGTTATTTAACAACTACAACTACCAGCATGCTCTGATACACCATGTAGCTCACCGTCACCAGCTGTACAACAATTATACTTTAACTCCCAGCATGCCTGGACAGTTAATGGCTGTCCAGTAATAACGGGGAGTTGTTTTGCAACAGCTGTAGGCTCCGTTTAGGAAACAGTGCCGTACAAGATGTTTTCTTTTAATGTGGAGGTGAGGGTGGTTATGTAGGGGTATGTGTATATGTTTTGTTTTTTCATTTATATTTAGTGTGGTGTAGTGTTTTTAAGGTACAGTCAGAGGGGCATGGGGTTCACAGTAGTTTCCCGCTGAGAGTTTGAGCTGCAGCGCCGAATTTGCTTCAGCTAGAAGCACACTGTAAGCCACAGCCCATATGAATATACCCTGTACATTCACATTGGGGGAGAGGGGGGGGGTAATTGCAGCCAGTTGCATGCAGGGAGTTTTAGTTTTGCAACAGCTGGAGGCAGAATTATTTCACATTGGTCACTTTCCTCACTCTCCCATCTTCCTTTTCCCCACTTTCTTTTATTATTTTTCCCCGTGTTCTGTTTTGTTTGTCACTCTTTTTGTTTTGGTGCTTGCACTTTATGTGTGGCGAGTAGGGTGCTGGTCCTCGGGCCGGTCTCTGAAAGTCTTGGGAGTTGGTAGACTCGGCCTTCTGGTTAGGTTCACCGGCTCTCATGGGGTCTCCCTTCGGGGGAGCCTCACCGAGGAGGGTTCTGTTTCGGCAGTCCCTCCGAGGATGTTGGGTCCTTGTGGCTTCGGCTGCTTGGACCGAGATGGGTCCATATGGCTTCGGCTGTATGGACCACAGTAACTCTTTTCCCTGTCAGGAGCCTAACGCCCTGGGGGGTCAGAGACGGGACCTTTTTGGAGGACCACTGACGTATGCAACCGTCGCAGTTTTTTGTGATGTCACTCTTTAGGTGTGTGCACATTTTTCCCTGCACCGGGTGGGGTTTTGGGTTGTGTTTTGCACGCCACAGGCTTTTCAACAGAAAAAAAACAGCTGGAGGCAGAATGGTTGCAAAACACTACGGGTTTGTTACCTAACTCAGGGTTTCAAGACCAGTCCACCTCCAGCTGTTGCAAAACTACTACTCCCATCAGCCACGGTCTGTCAGTGCATGCTAAGAATTTTACTTTTGCTGCATCTAGGGTGCCACAGTTTAGAGACCCGTGCATAAAGGCCTGAAAAATGTGGGCCTGCAGAACTTACAATACTAGAAGTGCCAGCATTCCCAGGCATGCTGGAAGTTGTAGTTCTGCAACATCTAAAGGGCAATATGTATTCGAACGTCCTTGGGCCTTGAGGACCCTGAAGTCAGGACGTTCGCATACGTCCTATGTCCAAAAAAATGTTAAATTCATTATGCTAAATAACAAGGAAAAGTGCCTAAATACACATTTACCAACCAGGGTGTCTGCAGCTGTCCAGGCATGCTGGGACTTGTAGTTTTGTAAAAGCAGGAGACACATTGTTTGTGAAATACTAATATCTGATCATATATACTAACTTTTAAACTAGACTAAAATGCAGTTGAAGATAATGAAATAACAGTGGTCAAAATACTTACACAAATCAGCATCTTTTCCTCAGATACAGTGAAATTACTTCCAACCATCTTGCTCTGCGATTGCGTTGCGATCATAAAGTTGGAAACTGGCAAGGGTCCAGGAAATGGTCGCGTGTTGTTCGCGCGATTGCGCATGCGCGATCGAAAAATCGCAATCGCAATATGTTTTTGCCTAAAATATCATAAATATTCGATTTCAGAGTGCTGCTACAGCAGTTTTCGAAATATCTGCAATCAATTTCGCATTTTGTGAAATTGCGTTAAAATATCTCGAATATTCGATTTCAGAGTGAGCCAATCAGAGCGCTCCTACAGCATTTCTCGAAATTGCGCAATAAATATCGCATTCGCATGTTGCGATATTTCGATAAAATATAACGAATATTCTGAGCCAATCAGAGCACTCCTCCAGCATTTATCGAAATTGCGCAATAAATATCGCATTCGCATTTTGCGAAATTTCGACAAAATATCAAGAATATTGTGAGCCAATTAGAGTGCTCCTACCGCAGTTATTAAAAATTCGCAATTATTTTCGCATTCGCAATAGCGGAAAATCGCAATCATTTAATTTCGATAAAATATCACGAATATTCGAATTTAGCGAATATATCTCGAATATTCGAATATATATTCGAGATATATCGCGAAATCGAATATGGCATATTCTGCTCAACACTACCAAGGAACACGTGGACTTTTATGTGGCTGGGATGAGGTGGCTGCCGATCCTGTCGTCCTCAGTGACCCAGAGGACTGTGCCCCGAATGCCTCTGCAAACCTACGCTGCATGGCCTCCCTGATCCTGCAAAGCCTGCGTAAGGATCCTTGTGTACGTGCTATCAAGGAGAGGGATCATTACTGGCTGGCAACTCTCCTTGATCCACGTTACAAGAGTAAGGTAGCGGACCTTATGTTGCCATCGCAGAGGGAGCAGAAGATGAAACTTCTGTGGGAGGCCTTGCAGAAGGCTCTGTGCAATGCGTTCCCAGAACCGGGGGGATTAACAAAACCTGGCCCTGGACAACGTCTTGCTGAGGCTTCGGTGAGTCAGAGAAGGAGCGGTGGAGAAGGTGGCCGTCTGACCGATGCGTTCAAACAATTTTTTAGTCCGCAGCCCCAAGGTCTGACCGGTTCCAGCAACCATCGCCAGCGTCTGGTTTACATGGTCCGGGAATACCTAGGGGCAAGATCGGACTTGGACACCTTCCCCACCGAAAATCCTCTGGCTTACTGGGTCTTGAGGATGGCTCACTGGCCAGAGCTTGCACAGTACGCAATTGAGCTACTGGCTTGCCCTGCATCCAGTGTTCTTTCAGAACGCACATTCAGTGCTGCTGGAGGCTTTGTGACCGTTCACCAACTCTGTTGATCGACTGACCTTCATCAAAATGAATCAGGCTTGGATCAACACCAGCTACCAAGCACCTGATGCTGATGTTACTGAATAATAATTTTTTGTTGAAATGTCAGATCCCTTGGAGACTGCGTATGCTGATGCCGAGTGACTGTCCTGTTATGCTGCTGATGGAATATCCTTCTAATCCTCACTTTTCTTCCTGATATCTAGTAAGAAATGTTGTATTTCTGGGCTCCGCCACCAGTGCCTAAGGCCTAATTTTTCTGCCCCTGTTTAACAGGGGCGCCTAATAACAATTTTTGATGCAATACTTTGCACGTGGCTCCTTGTTGCGCTACAATTAAAGATATTGGGAGGGGTTCCAGTGTTGTGTTGTGTCTAAGGCCTAATGTTTCTGCCCCTGTGTAACAGGGGCGTCTGATACCTATTTTTGATGCAATACTTTGCACGTCCCTCCTTGTTGTGCTCCAATTAAAGATATTGGGAGGGGTTGCAGTGTTGTGTTGTGCCTAAGGCCTAATGTTTCTGCCCCTGTGAAAAAAGGGGCGTCTGATACAAATTTTTGATGCAATACTTTGCACGTGGCTCCTTGTTGCGCTCAAATTAAAGATATTGGGAGGGGTTGCAGTGTTGTGTTGTGCCTAAGGCCTAATTTTTCTGCCCCTGTGTAACAGGGGCATCTACTAACAATTTTTAATGAAATACTTTACATGTGGCTCTTTTCTGCGGTCCAATTATAGTATCTGTGCGGGGTTGCAGTGTTGTGACACCGCCACCAGTGTCTAAGGCCCAAATTGTATGGCCCTGTTCCAGTAATTTTATTGGTTGGATTCTTTTATCATTTGAGTTCATTCTAGCTTTCTCCTACGTTTTCATAGTGTGATGTTTATTTCCCTTTACTAAATACTCATCATTGTCAATGTAAACACCACAAACATAGATTTCTTATTTTAGACAGCATTGATATTGTTATACCTGAAGGGTTCCGCATGTTCCACCCAGCAGTGATGACAAGGGTCAAGGGGCATAGTAGCCATCTTAGGCCCCGTACACACGAGAGGATCTATCTGCTGGAATTTATCCTCGGACTGGTTTCAGCGGATAGATCCCCTGGTGTGTACGATCCAGCGGATATTTATCCACGGATATTTTTCGGCCCGATTGATTTCCAGCGGATCAAAATTTCTTAACATGCTAAGAAATCGATCCGCTGGAATCCAGTCCAACGGATTGATCCGCTGGTCTGTACATACTCACCGGATTAATCCGTCCGAATCCATCCCTCGCATGCGTCGTAATGATTCGACGCATGCGTGGAAGTCCTTATATCACAGCGTCGCGCACGTCGCCACGTCATCATCGTGGCGACGGAGCGACACGTCACCGCGGAGGGAATTCCGCGGGGATTTTGATCTCATGGTTAGTACAACCATGAGATCAAAATCCGCCAGAGGATTTATCCGCGGAAACGGACCTCCGGACCGTTTCCACGGATCGATCCTCTCATGTGTACTAGGCCTTAGAGCAGACCTGGGCAAACTACGGCCCGGCGGACCTTTTAATCCGGCCCCCCCCGCCGCCGCCGCCGCCGCCGCCGCCACGTTAATCACCGCGGCGGGGAACATTACAGACATCGTTCGTTTGAACAGCTGTTTTCCCCGCTGCGCATAGACACTCCCCCTTGGACGGATCTGTCCAATCGCGAGCAAGGGGGAGTCACTGTTTTACCTGAAGGGTTCCACATGTACTGGCACTTTAAGGCTGGCTCCACCCAGCAGTGATGACAAGGGTCAAGGGGCATAGTAGCCATCTTAGAGAGACCACATGTAGAAAGCAGAGATATGTAATGTCCTGAGATGCATGTTGCAGTGTACGGCCTGTACTGAATAAACATCCATTGTTCCAGCCCAGAGTCTTGTGTCCCTCACAACACAGAGGATATAACAGTGGCGATGAGGATGGGATTTACAAAGTGTCTATCAGTCTGAGAGAGAGACAAAGACATTGTGGATTGTCACCTGGATAAAAGCAATCACAGATCCCAGCAGGAAAATGTCATTAATCGGGACATTAAGTGAGTTTGATGGAGAACAGACATCCTGGAGTTCCTGGGTTGAGAGACTGGAACAGTATTTCAGTGCAAATGACATCCCAGACAACAGGCAAGTAGCAGTGTTTCTGACAGTGGTTGGGGCCAAGACATATGACACTCTGAGGGATCTGCTTTCCCCTGTAAAACCAGCAGCTAAGACATTGGCAGAGCTGCTGACACTGCTAGAGGATCACTTCCAGCCTAAACCATTAGAGATTGCAGAAAGATTTCGCTTCTATCAGAGGCAGCAGCAGACAGGTGAAGAGATTAAAGTTTATGTGCTCGCCCTTCGCAGACTAGCCTCTACCTGTTCTTTTGGGGACTACCTACCTACTGCACTGAGAGATAAGTTTGTCATGGGACTGAATTGTGAGTCGACCTAAAAGAGACTGTTAACAGAGAAAGACCTTACCCTTACAAAGGCAATTAAGATAGCTTCAGTGATGGAGATGGCTGTGAAAGATACAGAGGAATTGAACCCCCAGAGCAGAAGGGAAGAGGTGAAGCAGGAAGTTTTCAGAACAGCAGTCAAGCCAACTGCTGCAAACTGTAAATACAGACCCCCACCAAGCCGGGAGTCAGCTTGCTACCGTTGTGGCAATACAGACCATGACCACAAAGTCTGTCGGTTTAAGGATCAGACCTGTCATAATTGCGGTAGGACCGGCCATCTGAAACGAGTTTGCCATAGCAAGAAGGTGCGAGATAAACAACCTCTGAACCCCAAGACTAAGACATATATGGTGGGAAGATATACATCATCATCTGAGTCAGAGGATGAGGCTGTGCTCCACAGGTTAGACATACATCATATGCATTCAGCACCCTCCGCAATGACTGTAGATGTAACCATTGAGGGAAAGAGACTCAAGATGGATGTAGACACAGGAGCAGCAGTTTCAGTTATCACCCAGAAACAATGGAGACAACTTCAGACCCGAAAAACTGTCCGCCCAACACCAATCAAACTGCAGACATACTCAAAACAGATACTCCACCCACTGGGTTACGCAAAAGTAAAGGTATTGTACAAGGGTCAGACAAAGAGACTGCCATTATATATCCTAGAAAATGGGGGACCCCCTCTCTTTGGGAGAGACTGGATTGCTCACTTTGGTATGCCAGACATCGCCATAAGTCCCTGTAACACCGTTACCATTCCATTAGGAGATAATGAGGGATGGGTGGTGTCCCTGAAGCAGCGGTTCCCAAAGATTTTTGATGACCAGTTGGGAAAAATAAAGCATGACTGTGTGAGACTCAAGCTGAAACCCAACGCTCAGCCTAAGTTCTTCAAAGCTCGGACAGTACCTTTCGCACTCCGAGCAGGTGTGGAAGCAGAACTAAGTCGGCTGGAGGAACAAGGTGTCATCTCAAAGGTAGAGCACAGCGAGTGGGCATCACCAGTTGTACCGGTAAAGAAATCGAATGGGGACTTGCGCATTTGTGGGATTTCCGCATGGCACTGAACTCTCAACTGGAAATAGACCAGTATCCCCTACCCAGAGTAGATGACATTTTTGCCTCTCTTGCAGGAGGTCAAAAGTTCACCAAGCTTGATCTCAAACAAGCATATTTACAGTTTGAGGTCCATCCTTCTTCCCGCAAGTTTCTGACCATCAACACCCACAAGGGACTGTATCAATATAATCGGATGGTGTTTGGGGTAGCCTCTGCCCCAGCCATTTGGCAACGAAAAATGGATGAGATTTTGGCGGACATTCCTTTCACTCAGTGCCTGCTAGATGACATGCTCATTACAGGACGGACCGACCAGGAACACAAGCAGAATGTGGAGCTTGTGTTGGCGAGACTCCAAGAACAGGGTCTGAAAGTGAACTTGGCAAAATGCCAATTCATGGTGCCTAAATTGGAGTTTTGTGGCCACCTTGTGGATGCAGAAGGTATACACACCACGGAAGCCAAGGTTGATGCTTTAGTCAAAGCTCCAGCCCCAACCAACGTCCAGCAGCTGCGATCATACCTTGGCTTGCTGAACTATTACCACAAATTCCTGCCAGATCTGGCACACACCTTGTTTCCGTTGAACAAGCTTTTGGAGAAACACTCCAGATGGGACTGGTCGGTTGCATGCCAACGTGCTTTTGAAGTTTCTAAGCGGAAGCTGTTGGCGTCACGCATGCTCGTGCACTATGACCTCCAGAAGCCTCTCACCTTGGCTTGTGATGCCTCACCCTATGGTCTGGGGGCGGTACTATCTCACATCTTACCAGATGGGTCAGAAAAACCAGTGGCATTTGCCTCCAGGTCTTTGACAAAAGCAGAAAGCAATTACTCACACATTGACAAAGAGGCTCTTGCGCTGATATGGGCAATTAAGAAGTTTCATCTTTACCTGTATGGTAGGGAATTCACCATACTGACGGACCATAAACCACTCCTTCAGATCTTTAGCCCTGACAAAGGCATCTCCCAGACTACTGCGGCCCGCCTCCAACGCTATGCCCTATTCTTGGGGGCATACAGCTACAAAATTCAGTATCGTGGTCATGATGCCAATGCTAATGCGGACGCTATGTCCCGACTGACAGGGAGGTCCATGGACTCTTCTCCACCGGTCAAGAGTTGTCGTTACACCAGCCTGTCCTTCTTGTCTTCTGGGGAGATAGCAGCCCATACAAACAAGGATACCTTTCTGAAAACCATACTCTCCTGGGTACGTTCCGGTTGGCCTGCAACTGTCACACAGGAGTATGAACCTTATTTCCGTAGGCGTATGGAATTAACTGTGGCTGGCAACTGTGTTTTATGGGGAGACCGAGTGATCATTCCACAGACCCTCCGGAGACACATTCTGGACTTGCTACATACTGGTCATCCCGGGAGCACACGTATGAAACAAAAGGCCAGAGGCTATGTGTGGTGGCCAAACCTAGACTCAGATATCACAACATATGTGAATGCTTGTGCTGGATGTGCACAAACGGCAAGAGACCCTCCTCGAGGGTGCGTCCAGCCCTGGACTTGGCCCACGGTTCCTTGGTTTCGCCTACACTTGGACTTTGCAGGCCCGATCAGAGGACACACCTTCTTGATCATAGTGGACGCCCATTCAAAGTGGCCTGAGGTCATTCCTGTTACTCAGCCAACGACTAAGGCAACGGTTTCCATACTGTTACATCTCGCTGCTACGTTTGGATACCCCAGAGAAATCGTCACAGACAACGGTGCACAATTCACCAGTCAGGAGTTTCAGCGTTTCCTGACTGCCCACAACATCAAACACAAGTTGACCGCACCTTACCACCCGGCTACAAATGGTCAAGCAGAGCGGTTTGTGCAGACTTTCAAACGCTATTTCAAAGCTACAGTGGCTGCAAGTAAACAACAGTCCCTGTCACCCCAGCAGCTGGACTCCTTCCTTTCTGCTTACAGAAACACACCACATGCAACCACTGGGAAAACTCCAGCAGAACTCCTTCTGGGGCGGCAGCCATGGACTGTTTTGGATATGCTCCGCCCTCAAACAGTCCAGGAACATGTACTACAGTCCCAAGACAAGATGGTCAAACACAATGAGCTCCCCCGATTCACAGCCCAACAAAAGGTATGGGCCCGATCTTATGGGGCTTCCAACACCCGTTGGCTTCCTGCTGTCATTGCAGAGACCTTGGGACCCAAGATGTACAAGGTCCGCCTGGAACATGGTTCCGTCATGTGGACCAACTGCGTCCTCGTTCTCAACTGCCCGAATCCCTGATGCCGGCTGAACCACTAGTGTCTCAAGGATCTGCTCCCAGCGAATCAGGATGCACAGAGACTGATGATTGCGGGGACTCTGAACTTTTGAACTCATCTCCAACAGAGCCCTCCAGCTCTGGTCCGGAGGTCTGTTTACCCTCTGAGCTGGGGGATCCCTTCTTGGCCCTGCCGGTACCCATTCCGGCCAGCCCTGTTTCCTCCGGTCCCAAATCGCTGGATGCCCGAACTCACGACACTGTCGCCCTCCTGACCGGTTTCAGTTGCAAGAGCGGTTACGAGACTTTCGACGGGGCCGATGGAAGTGATCAGATGACATATTAACCCAGCAACTGTTCCTGGAAGCTTGAAGTCCCGTAATTCTCCTGTGTTTGGAGGACTGTTATTGGACAGTTATCAGTTAATGTTTTGTTCCTGTTATGGTTTTGTTGTGTTTTTTTTAGGGATGGATGGAAGGTGTTATACCTGAAGGGTTCCACATGTACTGGCACTTTAAGGCTGGCTCCACCCAGCAGTGATGACAAGGGTCAAGGGGCATAGTAGCCATCTTAGAGAGACCACATGTAGAAAGCAGAGATATGTAATGTCCTGAGATGCATGTTGCAGTGTACGGCCTGTACTGAATAAACATCCATTGTTCCAGCCCAGAGTCTTGTGTCCCTCACAACACAGAGGATATAACAGTCACATAGACACTCCCCCTTGCTCGCGATTGGACAGATCCGTCCAAGGGGGAGTGTCTATGCGCGGCAGGGAAAACAGCTGTTCAAACGAACGCTGTCTGTAATGTTCCCCGCCGCGGTGATAACAGTAGGCAGGGCCGGGCGCTACCATTTAGTGCAGGAGGGGGGCGCAACCAGCCAGTGTGTCACTCACTGTCACACCGCGGGGCCACGGGCAGCGGCACTTTACACATTGTGTGCCGACTGCCTGGCTGCCGAGTGCGCTCCTGGCTCCCTTTCCTCCTGTCACTTTGTGTGCTCGTCGCTCCCCCCCCCCCTATTCAGTTGGTCGTGCCGGTTCATTTCAGCGGCGTGAATTAACATTAATCGCAGCCACTGTGCCATCAATTGTCGCCACTGTGCCCATCACACGCAGCCACTGTGCTAACACATGCAGCCACTTGTGCCAACACACGCAGCCACTGTGCCACCATAAATTGTCGCCACTGTGCCCATCAAACGCAGCCACTGTGTCAATCACGCGCAGCCACTGTGCCAATCACACGCAGCCACTGTTCCCATCAAACGCAGCCACTGTTCCCATCAAACGCAGCCACTGTGCAATCAATTGTTGCCACTGTTCCCAAACGCAGCCACTGTGCCAATCACATACAGCCACTGTGCCAATCACACGCAGCCACTGTGCCAATCACATGCAGCCACTGTGCCCATCAAACGCAGCCACTGTGCCAATCACACGCAGCCACTGTGCAATCAATTGTCGCCACTGTTCCCAAACGCAGCCACTGTGCCAATCACACGCAGCCACTGTGCCAATCACACGCAGCCACTGTGCCCATCAAACGCAGCCACAGTGCCATCACATGCAGCCACTGTGCCAACACACGCAGTCACTGTGCCATCAATTGTTGCCACTGTGCCCATCACACTCAGCCACTGTGCCATCACACGCAGCCACTGTGCCATCACACGCAGCC
Source organism: Rana temporaria (assembly GCF_905171775.1). Lineage (NCBI taxonomy): Eukaryota > Metazoa > Chordata > Amphibia > Anura > Ranidae > Rana > Rana temporaria. Next base: position 375,889,333 of record NC_053489.1, read on the forward strand.
ACTGTTTAATCAATTGTTATTGATTAAACAGTGGCTGCCTGTCCCCAGCCTCTGTCCCCCTCCTGTGTCATGTCCCCAGCGTCTGTCCCCCTCCTGTGTCATGTCCCCAGCGTCTGTCCCCCTCCTGTGCCATGTCCCCAGCCTCTGTCCCCCTCCTGTACCATGTCTATAACAAGTACTCGTACCAGTTGTCCAACAATGATATTTACTGCTTTTTATAAAGAAATACAATTGATTTTATGCAGTATTGAGTTTAGCCTTTTGGCCCGGCCCTCCAAAATATTTTTAGTTTCTCATGTGGCCCCATCGAAAAAATAATTGCCCACCCCTGCCTTAGAGAGAGCACATGTAGGAAGCAGATAACCTGTAATGTCCTGAGATGCATTTTACAGTGTACAGCCTGTACTGAAATAAACATCCATTGTTCTAGACCTGAGTCTTGTGTCCCTCACAACACAGAGGATATAACAGATATAATAAGAAGCCAGACATTGTTCAGTATCCAAAAATATTTATTGTCTCACACTTAAAAAATGTTTATTTTTATTTGTTCAAAATATATCGTAATCTAATTTTTATTTTTATTTTTGTGTTAAAGACATATATTATTTTGATTTGCAAGATTTTTAAACATGTTTTTTTTTTTCTTTTTTAGGTTTTATTTAAATCCCTCCCCAGCTCATCTACAAGACTCTTCAATTGTTCTTCCAAATTTTGTTTTTTCTTTAGAACATTTTCAAGGATGAGGTTTGTTTCCTCTATTTCGGAGATGCATGAGCTTATCTCCCCAAGTAGGACATTGGCACTGTTGGTGTCCACTGTGCCCCCAACACCTCCGACACCTCCTGAAATTTGGGAAAAAAAACATGTACTAAAATTATGTAGGCCTACATGTTTTACCTGAAGCTGTGCTGTATGACACTGACCTGATGTGGTGGGATTCTGCAATTCCTGCACATTCGTCGAGGGTGGGGCTTCTCTGTGTGTTGGCTTCGGCGGGTCGACTGCAGCAGCTTCATTGCGGCCTATGACATTGTAAAAAAAGGGATACATAAATCAAAAAGATTAGAGGCCTAAAAGAGGAATATCAATCATTCTTTTTCAAAAGTTTGGTACAATTGTCTGTTTTTACAATCCTTCTGAGCTTAACACTGGATTTTATCCATTACCAAACCATGTAACCATGTTTGTGGTTACAAACATGGTGAAGTCAAGAGAATGGTCCGGGAAGACAAGAGAAGAGGTGATTACTCTTCACAGGAAGGGCAATGGCTATAAGAAGATTGCAAAGATGTTAAACATACCAAGAGACACCATAGGAAGCATCATTCTCAAATTCAAGGCAAAGGGCACTGTTGAAACGCTACCTGGTCGTGGCAGAAAGAAGATGCTGACTTCGACTGCTGTGCGCTAATTGAAGTTTAGAGTGGAGAAAAGTCCCCTTGTGACTGCTGAGGAACTGAGAAAAGATTTGTCAGATGTGGGTACTGAAGTTTCTGCTAAGACAATACGGCTCACACTGCGTAATGAAGGCCTCCATCCCAGAACTCCCAGGCACACCCCCTTGCTGTCTCCAAAGAATAAGAAGAGTCGACTGCAGTATGCAAAAATCATGCGGACAAACCACAGAAGATTTGGGATTGTGTTCTGTGGACTGATGAAACAAAATTAGAAGTGTTTGGGCCCATGGATCAACGCTATATTTGGAGGAGGAAGAACAAGGCCTATGATGAAAAGAACACCTTGCCTACTGTGAAGCATGCTTTGGGGCTGTTTTGCTTCTGCAGGTACAGGGAAGCTTCAGCGTCTGCAAGGTTCCATGAATTCTCTTCAGTAACAGGAGATAGTGGATGTGATGCAGTCCGTCACAAACCTGAGGCTTGGGGGACGTTGGACCTTTCAACAGGACAATGATCCCAAGCATACCTCCAAGTCCACTAGAGCATGGTTGCAGATTAAAGGCTGTAACATTTTGGAGTGGCCATCGCAGACACCAGACTTAAATCCGATTGAGAACCTCTGGTGGGACTTAAAGAAAGCAGTTGCAGTGCGCAAGCCTAAGAATGTGACTGAACTGGAGGCTTTTGCCCATGACGAATGGGCCAAGATACCCGTAGATCGCTGCAAGCAGGGCCGGATTTCCCACAAGGCCAACAAGGCCAGGTCTCAGGGCGGCACTGTGTGCAGGGGCGGCAGCGCACGGCGGAGGAGACAAGTAATTTTTTCAGCGGTGCGGGCCGTGCGGTGGCGGAAAGAGATTACATCTTCTCTCATTTTTCGCACTGCTGTTCCAACTTCCACCCTTACTTACAGGCTGCGTGACACAGAAGAGAGAGAATTACGTCATCTCTCAGTGCCCACCCTCACTCTCATCTCTCACTCGAGTCTCATGTGCCTCTGTTTCACGGTTAACCTGCAGCTAGTTTCCCCACGTGGGAGAGGACAGGCTGACAGCATTGTACCTGGCTGCAAGCACTCTGCAATGCTGGAGGGGGGCTTGATTTTACATGCAATTAGTGACAAACTGATACTTTTTGAGTGGCAGCCAGGTAACTGTGGCAATTCCCATTCTGCTAGCAGGCAGTGTGGCAAGTGACATCCCCATCTGGTGGCAGGCAGTTGTGGCAAGTGACATTCCCATCTGGTGGCAGGCAGTGTGGCAAGTGACATTCCCACCTGGTGACAAGCAACGGTGGCAAGTGACACGCTCAGGGCTCACACTCATTCTGCTTTATGTTTAGTTGAACTATTTCATTTTATATTACAATGTAATGATAGAAATAATGCATTTCAATCATCCTGACACCATAACAACCATGGTGCCGGGATGATTGAAGCACTAACACCAGTCATTGTCTGGGAAAAATCGATTACCCCCGCGCGTCGCCCTCCCTTTAATGGGGGGGGGAGCGGCATTGAAGGACCCGGCCTTGGGGGGGGCAAATGGAGTAAATCCGGGCCTGGCTGCAAGACACTTGTGTCAAGCTATGCTTTAAGTTTAAAAGCTGTTATTACTGTAAAAGGATGTTGTACTAAGATTGAATGTCAACTGGGGGTTGAATAAAACTGATAATGATGTTTGCACAGAAAAGACATTTGTGGTTATTTCATTATAAATGTTATGTTATATTTGTCTGACCTACACGTGCCTCTTTGATTTAATTGTAAGCAGGATGACTGAATGATCAAAATCAATGTCAAACTGGGCAAAACAATCAATTTCAGTGGGGGTTGAATAATTTTGAATACAACTGTACATTCAATAAAAAATAGTTGTGACATAAAAAGAACTTAAATGGAATGACCAACCAAATATTATGCCCACAAACATGAACCTTGAAACATCTATTTTTGAACCGTATATATACGTAATCTCAATTAAAAACCACAAATGCCGCAAAATAATAAAAATAAATACTCATAGTACACATGAAAATTACTTACGTCTTATGAGGACTTTTTTAATTCTCTCCAGCTTCTCTGGATTTCTCCTTTTCAGGTCACACCATATTTTTCGTAACTGTTCTGCAGACCTATGCACCCCAAATTTCTCCTGGAGAGTCCTCTGCACCTTCTCCATAATCTGTGTCTTTCCCTTCTTCGGTTGGCTGTAAGGCCCTAGTTGGCCATCATAGTCATAGTCCTCCAGAATTCCTACCATCTCCACCAGTTCTTCAAAGTATAGTCTGGTGGCTGGTTTACTATTTCTGCTGGTGTCTGCATGGCCTCTCTCCTCACTTGAGGTTGCAGCTTCCTGGCTGTGAGTGTCCTCCATCATTTCTACAGTAAAGTGCATTGGCCGACCGAAAAGGGGCGTGCCAATTACTAGAACGATCGTCATAGGCGGGGATCCATGCGGAGCTTCCCGCATGCGCAATGTATAAAGGGATATTGCGTGAGTTACAACGTCGTTCACAGTTGGTAGAATACGTCGGGCAAACGATCGCGCAGTACGACGAAACAAAACATGATCAGTGGATGATTTTGTGGGTTAGATATGGGAATAAAGCTAAGGCTTGACTGACATTATTGTTTTTGTCTAAATTTTGACTTGCAGAAATAATGGAGGCCTTCATAGAACAGGAGTTCTTCACAGTATTTGTTAAAAGGAGGCCACGGATGTCAACCCCCCTTTTCTCTATAATTTTACTTTCCGCAAAAAATAATTTATTGTGCCAAGATCTGTCATTGTAATGGCCCCCCCACCCCTAAAATAATCGACATATTGTTGACACTCAGCACGTGCACTTTGGGGGGCAAAGCCTGTATGGACAGTCTCACGGGCCACCACCACTGGAACATCAGTAGTTTAGATGCCTTCAAAGTGTTGTTGCTAGGCAGAACAGTTAATCTTCCCACTTCCTGCACCTAGGTGCTTAAGCTTCACCGCACAGACTCCTGGGAATGTAGTGGGTGTAACTTTCCAGGAGTCTGTGCAATCCCCAGTCTTAAAGAATCATGTGACTTGGACAGCACAGGTGCTGAAACCTGATCTGACACTGCTTGTGCAGCACTGAGCATGTGCGAGATCTGCAAGGCTGAAATCCAGGAAGTCATACAGTCTGTCTTCATGATGCACACGCTTAAGATGGCCCCAGTCAATTTCTATTTTATAAAGTGTCTAAATGCTGTAACAACCTAACAAAACGGACCTTAGTTTACAGACTAACTTTACTAGAATACATTATGCTTGTGTATTACAGGGGTATTAATATTTAAAAAGTGCAATTGTGGCCGGAACTCCGCTTTAAGAAACCTACAGTCCCTATCTTGTTTGCACCGCCTGTATACTGCTGTTCAAAGTATATAGGGAAAAAGGGTCTTGTCAGGGCCAATCCTCACTATAGGTTCACTATGCAAGCCGCTTAGGTCCCCGCAAAGATGTGAAGGGCCCCCAAAGTACTAGAGTCTCCGCCTGGTAAGAAGTCATTTTTGCCCCCTCACCCCGCTTCTAAACTCGCTGGCTGAGTCATTTCCGACAGCAGAACACCCCCTCCCCCGCTTCTCCACTTTCTTTAATGTGACCTGTCACTGTCGTCAGCGCCCCCCGCTTCTCATTTGTAATGTGCCATGTCATTTTGCTTAGGGCCCCAGGGAGGTCAGGATCGGCACTGGGTCTTGTGTAATGACCTGGGGGGAGTGGGGACGGGGAAACTCATGCTATTTTTTCAACGTTTTTTTATCCATATTGCAGGGACCAAGCATTACATTAACCACTTTCCCACCGCGCCATAGAGAAAATACTGCTACAGCGCGGTGGAGTTATTCTGGGCGGACGTCCCTGGGATGTCCTCCCAGAATCCTTCACCCAGAATCATCCGTGAGCGCCAGGTCTAGAAGACACGATGCATCACAGATCGCGGTAAATTGCCGCTGATAGCGGCCGTTTACCACGCGATTGCTCCGTCAAATGATGGAGCAATCACTTGTAAACAAACCGGCGTCATGTAATGACGCCGGTTCCTCCCTCTCCTCTCTGTACCGATCGGTACAGTGCGAGAGGAGAGGGGGGGAGCGGTTGGCAGCAGCACTGTGGGCTGGATCTGTGACAAATGCAGTCACAGATCCAGCCATCCCTCCCTGCGCAATACTCTGCAATATTACCCCCCATACTCTGCAATAAACCCTACTCTCTGCAATATTACCCCCCCATACTCTGCAATACCCCCCCAACCTCTACAATACCCCCCCACACTCTCAAATACCCCCCCACCTTCTGCAATATCCCCCCACACTGTCTGCAATACCCCCTACACTCTGCATCCCCCCCCACACTCTACAATACCCCCCCACACTCTGCAATACCCCCCCACCTTCAATACCCCCCATACTGTCTGCAATCCCCCCCCCACACTCTGCAATACCCCCCCCCCCTACTGTGCAATACCCCCATATTGTGCAATACCCCCATAATCCGCAATAACGTCAATACTCCACAATACCCCAATACTACCCAACACCCCAATACTCCAATTCCTTGCAATACGTCACCTATGTGGATTTTGAAGTAGCGCAGTTTGGCGCAATTCCACAAGCGTGTGCAATTTTCAAGGGTGACATGTTACGTTAGGCAGCGTAAAATCATCTTTCATACTATGCAAAAACATTGGGCTAACTTTACTGTTTTTTCCTTTTTTTTAAGCACAAAACATTTTTTTTGGTTTAAAACACGCGTTTCCAAAATTGGGTCGAAAATACCGTGCAAGATAAAAAGTTGCAACAACCGCCATTGTATTCTCTAGGGTCTTTAAAAAAAAAAAAAGCATATATAATGTTTGGGGGTTCTATGTAATTGTTTAGCAAGTAAATGATGATTTTCACATGTAGGAGAGAAATGTCAGAATTGGCCTGGGTGCTCCAGAACGCCTGATGGTGTTCCCTGCATGTTGGGCCTCTCTATCTGGCCACGCTATGTAAAAGTCTCACATGTGTGGTATCGCCATACTCGGGAGGAATAGCAGAATGTGTTTAGGGGTGTTATTTGTAGTATGCATATGCTGTGTGTGAGAAATAACCCGCTAAAATGACATAAACTATAAATGTATTTATATTTTTACAGAATTTTCTGTCTTTTTTTCTTTTATAGCGCAAAAAATAAAAACCGCCGAGGTGATCAAATACCACCAAAATAAAGCTCTATTTGTGTGAAAATAAAGGACAAAAATTTCAGACGCGTACAATGTTGTATGACTGAGTAATTGTCATTCAAATTGTGAGAGTACGGAAAGCTGAAAATTGATATGGTTAGTAAGGGGGTTTAAGTGCCCAGTGGTCAAGACTGATGCTGAGTGACTGTCCTGTTATGCTGCTGATTGAATATCCTTTTCCTCCTCACTGATCTTGCTCATAGCTATTATTCAAATTTTGTGTTCTGGGCTCCGCCACCAGTGCCTAAGGCCCAATGTTTCTGCCCCTGTTTAAGTGGGGCGTCTAATAAAATGTTTTAATGCAATACTTTGCATGTGTCTCTTTTCTGCGCTCCAATTACAGTATCTGAGGGGTTGCAGTTTTTTGGTGTGCCTAAGGCCCAATGTTTCTGCCCCTGTTTAACAGGGGCGGCTAATAACAATTTTTAATGCTATACTTTGCATGTGTCTCTTTGCTGAGCTCCAATTACAGTATCTGTGAGGGGTTGCAGTGTTGTGACACCGCCACCAGTGACTAAGGCCCAATTTTTCTGCCACCGGTTCTAGTAATTTTCTTGGTTTGCTTCTTTTCTAATTTGAGTTCATTCTAGCTTTCTCCTACGTTATCATAGTGTCATGTTTATTTTCCTTTACTAATTACTCATCATTGTCAATGGAAACAACACAAATCTACATTTGTTCTTTTAGGCAGCATTGATATAATAAGAAGCCAGACATTGTTTAGTATCCAAAAATATTTATTGTATCACACTTAAAATGTGTAATTTTTTATTTATTTTTTATATCTTTATTTTTTTTTTTTTTATACATTTTTTTTTTTTTTTTTTTTTTTTTAACCACTTCCAGACCTTAGGTGTTTTTCAGATTCGGTGTTTGCAAGACTAAAACATTTTTTTCTGCTAGAAAATTACTTAAAACCCCCAAACATTATATATTTTTTCTAACACCCTAGAGAATAAAATAGTGGTCATTCCAATACTTTTTGTCACACCGTATTTGCGCAGCGGTCTTACAAGCGCACTTTTTTTGGAAAAAATTCACTTTTTTGAATTAAAAAATAAGACAACAATAAATTTGGCCCAATTGTTTTATATATTTTGAAAGATAATGTTACGCCGAGTAAAATGATGCCCAACATGTCACGCTTAAAAATTGCGCCCGCTCGTGGCATGGCGTCAAACTTTTACCCTTAAAAATCTTGATAGGCGACGTTTAAAAAATTCTACAGGTTGCATTTTTTGAGTTACAGAGTAGGCCTAAGGCTAAAATTATTGCTCTCGCTCTAACGATCGTGGCGATACCTCACTTGTGTGGTTTGAATACCGTTTTCATATGTCGGCGCTACTCGCGTATGCGTTCGCTTCTACGCGCGAGCTCGTCGGGACGGGGCGCTTTAAAAAATTTTTTTTTTGCTTTTCGCATTTATTTTTATTTATTTTAGAATTTTTAACACTGAAAAAAAAAAAAAAAAAAAATTATCACTTTTATTCCTATTACAAGGAATGTAAACATCCCTTGTAATAGAAAAAAGCATGACAGGTCCTCTTAAATATGAGATCTGGGGTCAAAAAGACCTCAGATCTCATATTTGGGCTTAAATGCAAAAAATAGAAAAAAAATAAAAAATGTCATTTTTTCAAATGACCAAAAAAAAAATTTGTCTCTTTAAGAGGCTGGGCGGGACTGACGTTTTGACGTCACTTCCGCCCAGCCGAGCTGTGGGGACGGGCGAAGGAGATTTTTCCTTCAGTCCCGTCCCCGCTCACCAGCCGACAGCATCCGATCGCCTCCGCCGCTACCGACGGCTCCGGTAAGCGGCGGAGGGCACGGGAGAGCGGCGGGAGGGGGGGGGCCCCTCTCCCGCCACCGATAACGGCGATCTCGCGGTGAATCCGCCGCGGAGACCGACATTATCGGATTCCAGACCGCGCACACTAAAGATGGATACCTCGGTTGTGACAGCAGCTGCTGCCGTTACCGAGATATCCGTCTTTAAAAATAGGACGTACATCGTCGTGCGCAGGTCTGGAAGTGGTTAAACCCTCCCCAGAATATCAAGAATATTCTTGAGGTCTTGGTCCACCTTCTTATTGTCCCTTATTATCTTCTCCAGGGCGATGTTTGTGTCCTCTATTCGTGCCCTACAGGACATTATCTCCCCAATGAGCACCTGGGCACTGTCACTGTCTAAGCCACCACCAACAGCTCGTACACCTGAAATTTGAGAAAAGAAATGTATTACAATTATGCAGGCCTACATGTATTACCTGAAGCTGTGCTGTAAGACACTGACCTGATGTGGTGGCATTTTGCACTTCCTGTACATCCGGCGAGGGTGGGGCTTGGCTGTGTGTGGGGTTGGTCTGCTCCATTGATGCAGCTTGCTTGCGGCCTATGATATTGTAAAAAAAAGGATAGATGAATCAAAAAGATTACAGGCCTGAAAGTGGAATATCAATCATCCTTTTTAAAAAGTGTAGTACAATTGTCTGCTTTTACAATCCTTCTAAGATTTTATCCATTACCGAACCTGCTGCATTTCTCTATCTTTGGACAAGTTTCCTACCTGGAAAACAACAAGTATACACTGTATCACCTCTGTGTGACACGCTAACTAGGTTGTTGTTGTGACCAACACTCAGTGCCGATCATGACCTCCCTGGGGCTCAAAGCTAAATGACATGGCACATTAAAAATGAGAAGCGGGGGGCGCTGACAACAGTGACATGTCACATTAAAGAAAGTTGAGAAGTGGGGGGAGGGGGTGTTGTGCTGTCAGAAATGACATCTTACATTACATTGTGAAGCAAGGGGTGATGACTTCTTGCCTCTTCTCCCATGCAGTCAGCAAGTTGAGAAGCAGGGTGAGGGGGCGAAAATGACTTCTTACTAGGCGGGGCCTCTAGTTATCTGGGGGGCCCTTCGCAGATTTGCGGGGGCCCTACGCGGCTTGCATAGCGAGCCTATAGGGGGGATCGGCCATGCCAACCATATGTGTAATCAACTTCTGCGCTGAGCATACTCTCCTTTTACTGTATATAGCTTAAGTTGGTTTATTTAAATCTAGTTAATAACACATCTACATTCAATAAAAAATTGGTCTCACATAAGATCTTAAATACAATGAACAACCAAGTATTGGGGAGCTGCGGTGGCTCGACGCGATTGGCACTGCGCTGACAAGCCATTCACCTCTGCAGCTAGAGGTGAATGGCTGAGCCCGGCTCCCGGTGGGTGTGCTATGCGAGGTAAGCTTGCGCTTAGTACGCCCACCCCCCCTCCCACAAAAACCACCACACTTACACGCACTCGAAATTGGGTTAACATGCACGCACTTTGACCACGCGGTCTCTAAAAAGAGAGGCGAAGGACTAACGGGGCTGGTTGAGCGGGCTAGATCCTCTCCCTCCCTTATAGGGAGTGCCTCTGCCCCGTTGGGCTTCAAAGCGGAGCAGGTAGGGCGGGCTGTGTGGGAGGACCACCTCACACACCGACCATTGCCACCCGGGGCATGGAGAAAGGTGGCAAATTGCCTCTGGGGGAGGCCTGCCTACTCCCAACTCCTGCAGTACGGCTCCTCTCTCGAGTACACGCACAAAATACACTTAAAAAAAAAAATAAACAACCACGTATTATGCCCACAAACGGGAACCTTGAAACATCTATTCTTGGACTGTCTATATACACAACCTGAAAGAAAACCAAATGATGCAAAATAATTAAAACAAATATTCAGAGTACACATGAAATTTACTTACGTCTTCTGAGAACTCTTCTAATTCTCCCCATCTGGTCCTGCTCTCTGATTTTCAAATCCATACCATTGCTTCCGCAGCTGCTCCCTGGACCTCTGCACCCCGAATTTTGCATGGAGAGTCCTCTGCACCTTCTCCATGATCTGGGCCTTCATTTTATTGGGGTTCTTGTAAGGCCCTTTTTTGCCGTCGTAGTCTTCCTTTTTAAGAACAGCCACCATCTCTACCATCTCTTCGAAGCTCATGTTGGTGGCTTTGTAACTTCTGCTCCTCCTGGGGTGTGCCTGTCCTCTCTCCTGCCTGGTTGCAGCTTGCTGTCTTCCCTCCATCATGTCTTCTGACTCTTGCATTGAACGACTGAAAAGGGGCGTGTCAATCACTCCAACGATCGTCATAGGCGGGGATACATGCGGAGCTTCACGCATGCGCAGTGTATAAAGGGATATTGCGTGAGTTACGTAGTTCGCCGTCGGTAGAATATGTCGTGATAACGGTCGTGCAGTACGACGATACGAAACTTGATTTTTGGACTTTATGATCAGTGGATGAGTTTGTGGGTTAGATATAGGGAGAAAGCTAAGGCTTGAATGACATTTTTTTTTTGCAATATTTTCACTTGCAGAAATAATGGAGGCCTTCAGAGAACAGGAGTTCTTCACAGAATTTGTTCAAAGGGGGCCCCCGGATGGCAACCACCCTTTTTTATAGAATTTTACTTTCCCAAAATAATAATTTATTGAGCCAAGATCTGGCATTGTAATGCCCCCCCCCCACCCCTAAAATAATTGACATATTGTTGCCACACAGCACGTGCACTTTGGGGGGCCAAGCCTGTATGGACAGTCTCACGGGCCACCACCACTGGAACATCAGTGGCCTCATCAGGCACAAGTGTCATGTAGTTTGTTGATGGTCTCTTTAGGAAATTGTGCAATATGCAGGAGCAAAGTATGACATGGTTCTGATTCTACTTAAGAAACCTACAGTCCTTATCTTGTTTGCAATGCTTGTATACTGCTGTTCAAAGTATATAGGGCCAAACGGTCTTGTCAGGGCCGATCCTCGCTATAGGCTCACTATGCAAGCCGCTTAGGGTCCCGCAAAGCTGCAAAGGGCCCCCCAAATTACTAGAGGCCCCACCTGGTGAGATCAGTAATTTTCACCCCCTCACCCCGCTTCTAAACTCGCTGGCTGAGTCATTTCCGACAGCAGAACACCCCCTCCCCCCACTTCTCAACTTTCTGTAATGTGACATGTCACTGTCCTCAGCCCCCCCACCCCGATTCTAATTTTTAATGTGCCATGTCATTTTGCTTAGGGCCCCAGGGAGGTCAGGATCGGCACTGGGTCTTGTAATGACCTGGGGGGAGTGGTGGCGGGGAAACTCATGCTATTTTTTTCAATGATTTTTATCCATATTGCAGGGACCAACCATTACATTAAAGCCGCAAGCAGTATGAAATTACTTTTTTCTGAGAGTAATCTCATGTTGTGCAGGGACATTTCTAAACACGTGCCACTACTATAGACACCCAGCAGGTACCATATTTAAAAGGATTTTTTTTTTCACTTTAAGCATCATTAAAATCGCTGCTCAAGAAAAAACTACAGTTTTTTTAAAACTTTTTTTTTTTCCATTGATACATGTTCCCTGGGACAAGACCCGGGTTCTCAAAGACGTTTTCCATCAATAACTTCCATATTGGACTTTAAAATGAGCACTTTTGAATTCGAACGTTCGAGTCCCATAGACTTCAATGGGGTTCTAAATGTTCGTGCGAAACCGCGGTTCTGTTCGACCGTTCGGCTCATCCCTAGCCATCTGGACAAAGTGCAGGCAGTCTTGGACACTTTAAGAAGAGCGGGACTGACCCCTCTAAATGTGCCTTGGGTCTAGCTGAGGCTAGATACTTGGGTTACCTGGTTGGCAGGGGACTTGTTAAACCGCAAATGAACAAGATAGGAGCTATACAGAGCTGGCCCAGACCGTTGAGGAAAAAACAAGTCAGAGCCTTTTTGGGGATCGTAGGCTACTATCGGAGGTTTATTCCTCACTTTGCTACAAGGGCTGCTCCGCTCACTGACCTTGTTAAAGCCAGAAGTCCAGACACGATAAAGTGGAACAGCGAGGCTGAGGAAGCCTTTGCTGGTCTTCGGGCAGCGCTTTGTGCCCAACCTGTGCTTGTGGCTCCCGACTTTAGGAAGGAATTATTTCTAAAGACCGATGCCTCAGAGGTGGGTTTGGGTGCAGTTTTGTCCCAATATGTGGAGGGTGAGGAACACCCTGTTCTATATTTGAGTCGGAAGTTGTTACCTCGAGAACAGCGCTATGCCACAGTCGAAAAAGAGTGTTTGGCGATTAAGTCGGCAGTAGAAACACTCCGCTACTACTTGTTGGGCAGACGGTTTACCCTGGTCACAGACCATGCTCCGTTAACGTGTATGCACACCAACAGGTCACAAGGTGGTTTTTGTCCCTACAGCCCTTTTCTTTTGTGGTACGACATAGGGCAGGTCTCCTCCACAGTAATGCAGATGCTCTGTCCCGAGTACATGGGTTTGCAGAGCTGGCCGCTTCCCACACAGGTGTTAAGCTGGGGGGAGGATATGTGACAGGGTACTTGATTCTAGGTATGTCAGTGAGAGGTTGGAAAGGTCAGCTTTCCCTGTCTTGGAAAGGGTTAAGCCTGGTCCAACAGGTAAACCTCCTCTTTCTCCCTATTAATTAGCCTACACCTGATAGAGACGGAGAAGAGAGAGAGCTCAGTGTGAGATCCAGGCTGCGCTGGATGGACAGACTGGAGGCTGTCTGTATGTCTGAGGAATAAGGTCTGTCAGAACCAATTGTTTATATCGAACTGTCGTTTTGTTTGTTTATACTGGAGGCCGGAATAGCCACCCCAGTAAGATGTAGTAAGGGATACTACTGTTTAGTTAGCCTCCTAAATTGTAGTAGGCCTTTTTGTTTGCATTATTTTTTTGGATGCAATAAAGCCGTATTTATTGCTATTTTGTGACTTTTGCTACGCTGCATTTATCGCTATTTCTGCCAAAAACCAAGCCACTTTGCCACAATATATATATCTTATAATTAATTAAAAAGAGAAAATAAATGAGTTATACCCTGAAGAAGGTGCCATTAGAAAAGATCAAATAAAAAGGATAGAATATGAACAGATATGGAAAAACAACACTGATTAATCAGGATTGCCTGTGTCTTAAGAGCCTATTTCTAAATAAAGGTGTCGTAGGATTCTGAATGTTTGAAGATGGTCCACGGTTGCCAAATTTTATTGAAATAGTCTGTCTTTCCTTGTGCTATTGCCCTGATCTCTTCCATTCTATTGAGGAGATGTACCTCCTCTAGCCATTCCTTGGTCGTGGGAGTGGTGGTATTTCTCCAGTGTCTGGGTATTACTGTTTTTGCTGCACGGAGTAGAAATCTTCTCAATGATTTTTTGTATTTTCTTACTGAGCAGTTGATGTTTAGAAGACAACATGCAGCATTTAGTTGAATTTTTGTTTTGGTTAAATGTCTTATGGTTTTGATTACCCGTTTCCAAAAGGATTTAATCTTATCACACCCCCACCATATGTGATATAGTGTGCCCTCTTCTCGGTTGCAGCGCCAACAATGTCCAGGAACTGTAGAGAACAATTTATGCAATTTGTTTGGTGTGATGTACCAATTTGTTAGGAGTTTGAATGATGTTTTTTGTAGTCTCACGCTAATTGCGCATTTATGGGCAAATACGCAGGCCTGCAGCCATTGGTCTTTCGTGAAAGACATGTTTAGGGTTGATTCCCAAAATGTTTATGTCTGTTGGGTTCCTGTAGATCATAGATCTACAACCAAGTATACCTACACAAGGAAATATTTTTTGTGTTCGTGGTGGCCAGGAAACAAATGGTTTCAAAGGGTGTTAGGGGTCTGGGGAAATTGTTGTGCTTCTGTGGGTTCATGATATAGTCATAAATTTGGCGATATTCCCCAGGATTAAAGGGTACTTGACCCAATTATTTTTGTAGTTCTAAGGTGATTTGATTTTGTTGCCCTTCAAGCAGTAATGGTGAGTTTCTATTGCAGAGTGCTTGGATAGAGTCAGTCATACCAGGATTTCTAGTTAGTGGGGTTAACGGTCCCAATGAGGTGGTGAGAGAGGATCTCTGTGTGATTGTTTGTAGATTTTTTAATGTAGCTCCTATGGGAGGGTGTTGTTTCAATTAGGGCATACATTCTAGGGGAAACCAGGGAGAGTGTGATATCGGAATGGGACCCAAGTTATTCTCCAAGCCTACCCAATCCTTGTTTGCCTTGTGACATGTCCAATCTATGATCCTAGTTAAATGTGTGGCTAGGTAGTAGTTTTTGAAGTTGGGGAAACCCATGTCTCTCGCTTGCTTGTTCATAGTGAGTGTGGATAGACTGATTCGTGTTTTTTTTTGGAGGCCCACAGGAATTTTCTTAGCAAGGAGTGTAGTGATCTGAAAAAGCTAGAGGGTAGCACTATGGGGACAGTTTGAAAAAAGTATAAGATTCTGGACAGGATTGACATTTTGATTATGGCTGCTCTGCCAAACCACGAAAAGTGTTTTAGCGTCCACCTTTCTAGGTCTTTAGTGATGTTTTGTAAAAGGGGTTGGAAGTTGGATTTATACCTTAAATCCAGTTTCGGTGTCAATTGGATACCCAAGTACATGAGAGATGTTGTTTCCCATTTGAATTTGCAATTGATTTTTGTATTGTTTAGTGTGGTTTCTCTTAGTGATAGATTCAGTGCTTCAGATTTCTTGTAATTAATTTTTAAGTTTTTATGTAGCTGTATTGGGATAAAATATTGCATAAGTTGGGAATGGTGATGTGTGGTTGAGATATGAAGAAAAGGAGGTCTTCGGCATAGGCCGCGCATTTGTATATCTTATTTTTGACAATGAAACCATGAATGTTTGGTGAGTGCAAATTAATGGTTTATAGTGCAAATTAATGGTTCCAAAGTTAGAATGAATAATAAGGGAGAGAGGGGACAGCCCTGTCTTGTACCATTCTTACTTTGTCAGATAGTGTTCCGTTTATTTTAATTTGAGCTCTTGGATTATGGTATAAGGCCTTTATCCAATTTAGCATAAGAGGTTTCAAGTCTATGTGAGTGCAAGTGGTGAACAAGAAGTCCCATGACACGCGGTCAAAAGCCTTCTCCACGTCGGTAGATAGTAACATACCTCCGTATTCATTTGTGTGTGTTCTGTGGATGAGGTTCATGGCCTTTATCACATTATCTTTAGCTTCCCTACCGGGCATGAATCCCACCTGTTCCCGGGCCTATCAATATGTGCAGTAGTGGTCTTAAACGGTTTGCTAGTATTTTCGCATATAATTTTAGGTCGAGATTAAGTAAGGCTATCGATCTGTAGTTGGTACAGTCAGATGTGTCTTTGTTAGGTTTGGGCAGTACATGGGCAGTACATGGGCTCTTGAGTAGGTGTGGCATCAGAATGTTGGAAAAAGTTTTATAATAGTGGGCTGTGAAGCTGTCTGGGCCAGGGATTTTTCCAGTTTTAAGAGATTTAATGGCATCAGTTAGTTCCAATTCTGTTACCGGGTCTTCTAGTGCTTGTGTATCTGCGTCACTTAAAGTGGGGAGACCACTATCTGTGAGAAGTTTGAATTATTTCTGTCCTTGACCCAGTAAGGTCTTTTGGTTTGTGTGTATGTGGTAGGTTGTATAGGTCTGTATAATATTCCAGGAATCGTTGGGCGATCTTTTTGGTATCATGGGTTAATTGGTCTTGTCTGGTTTTAACGGCCAGTATGTATATGGTCTCTTTTAAAGCTTTTTCTAGGAATTTTCCAGATATATCCCCATGTTCATAGAAGAACCCTTTTCTGAAAAAAAGGATCTTCTGGGCCTTTAGATTCAAAATGGATTGTAGTTTTTTACATAGTAATAGTAACGCTGTGGCTGTCTCTATCGCTAAAGATTTGTGTTTTGTTTCCAAGTCACTAATGGCTTGTGTTAGGGTTAGGAGTTATTTTTTGCTTCTCTTTTTTTCGCAGCTCCTATACTGATAAGTTCCCCTCGGACTACGCATTTATGGGCTTCCCAAATATTTTTTTTTAAAGTTGTTTTTATTAAGGTATTTCTCATAGTACAAAAGAAAACAGAACAAACAAAACAAGATACATACATAGCACAAGCTCGTACAGTACACACACTGAAATATCAGGTACAATATACTACTGCAGCGTGTAGATAATAACAGAAGACTAGAAAACGCATTTCCTGAGGAAAATGCACATGGGAATGCTGAATTGCTGAGCCCGCACCAAAGCCATTCACCATAACCACTACACTATGTTTAGGACACACAGCTCCTTTCTCTATCTGCAAAGTAGAGAGTGTCCTGACTTCCTGGTCGCCCCTCCCCCTCAAGAGGTTTTCTCTCCCCCCCCCAGGTCAGTGAGGAGGAATATTGCACTGAGGTAAAGAAAGCTACTTATGGAAAGAAATACCATTACAAACGCTTTTAATTCACAGACCAAATACATGAATTAAGCCTTCAAAGAAACCTTAATAAATCCACAACCGTACATGCGATGGATACAGCGACTTCACCATTTGAAACACAAGGCTTTTGTGAACGAATCGGTATAAAATTTATGTTGATAAACTTAAAAATGTGGGCATGTCAGCGATTTAGAAAAGAGTGTCTTTGTGTGTTTTGCAGAAACATTTTTTAGACTTTTTAACATTATGGTCAATGAGAGAAGTTTTGGGACTCTTGTCCTTTAGAAGCTCCACGAACTAAAAGTAAAATGTGTACCACAAAACTGATCACATTGCCTGAAACCAGACAAAAATACCCACGTTTTGATATATAAATTGTGTATGACAAGTAGATCTTGTGGGCGTGAGAGCAATTTGTTCCCCCTTTTTTTAAAGATAATTTTTTTTCAATGATCTCCACTGTAAAGGTCACATGACGCACTGTAAACCTGCTCCATAGGAATTCATTATAACCGATGAAATTTTCTGAAAAAATCACTAAACGTAAATTGCTTTTTCACAAAAACCGTAAAAGATATCAATCTGAAAAGTCATGTTTGGATAGCTGAATATCTTGTGACCGCTTTAAAGTTTGTTTGGTGTCTGTAAGTGAAAGTATGAAGGAGCTGAAACTTTTGGCAGCATGTGTGATTTGAAGCGGTAAAAAGCATGTTCTCATTGACTTCAATGTTAAAAAAAAGTGTCTAAAAGCTTAATATTTTAAAAAGTATAAATAGTACAAAAAAACTTGAAGAAGTCCCATCGTTAGCTGAACGAGACAAACATTTTAATATTTGAATGGTCTCAATAGCTGAAAGTATGCAGAAGTTACGCAGAGCCAAAAAACGTACGGAATAAAAATAATAACTAGAAAATGCATTTCCTGAGGAAAATGCGAGTGGGAATGCTGAATTGCTGAGCCCGCACCAAAGCCATTCACCATAACCACTACAGTATCTTTAGGACACACAGCTCCTTTCTCTATCTGCAAAGTAGAGAGTATCCTGACTTCCTGGTCGCCCCTCCCCTCTCAAGAGGTTTCCCCCCCTCCCCCAGGTCAGTGAGGAGGAATATTGCACTGAGGTAAAGGAAGCTATTTATGGAAAGAAATACCATTACAAATGCCTTTTAATTCACAGACCAAATACATGAATTACGCCTTCAAACAAAAGTTAATAAATCCACAACCGTATATGCGATGGATACAGCGACTTCACCATTTGAAACACAAGGCTTTTGTGAACGCATCGATATGAAATTTATGTTGATAAACTTAAAAATGTGGCCATGTCAGCGATTTAGAAAAGAGCGTCTGTGTGTTTTGCAGAAATATTTTTTAGACTTTTTAACATGACGGTCAATGGGAGGGATTTTGAGGCACTTGTCCTTTAGAAGCTCCTGGAACTAAAAGTCAAATGCCTATCGCAAAACTGATCACATTGCCTGAAACCAGACAACAATACCTACATTTTGATACATAAATTGTGTATGACAAGTAGATCTTGTGGGCGTGAGAGCAATTTGTTTCCCCTTTTTTTAAAGATCATTTTTTTTTTCAATGATCTGCACTCTAAAGGTCACATGACACACTCTAAAACTGTTCCATAGGATTACATTATAACCGATAACATTTTCTGAAAAGATCACTAAACGTAAATTGCGTTTTCACAAAAACCGTAAAAGATATCAATCTAAAAAGTCATGTTTGGAAAGCTGAATATTTTGTGACCGCTTTAAAGTTTGTTTGGTGTCTGTAAGTGAAAGTATGAAGGAGCTGAAACTTTTGGCAGAACGTGTGTTTTGAAGCAGGAAAAAGGATGTTCTCATTGACTTCAATGTTAAAAAAAGTGTCTAAAAGCTTAATATTTTAAAAAGTATAAATAGTACAAAAAAACTTGAAGAAGTCCCATCGTTAGCTGAACGAGACGAACATTTTAATAGTTGAATGGTCTCAATAGCTGAAAGTATGCAGAAGTTACGCAGAGCCAAAAAACGTACGGAATAAAAATAATAACTAGACAATGCATTTCCTGAGGAAAATGCGAGTGGGAATGCTGAATAGCTGAATTGCTGAGCCCGCACAAAAGCCATTCACCATAACCACTACACTATCTTTAGGACATACAAGCAGTGTTCCTTCAGTACTTATAAAGCCTAATATCACACAGCTCCTTTCTTTATCTGCAATATAGAGAGTGTCCTGACTTGCCTGGTCGCCCCTCCCCCCTCAAGAGGCTTTCTCCACATGAGGTGGGGGAGGAGGACTGCACTGAGGTAAAGAAAGCTATTTAGGGAATCAAAATACCATTAGAAACGCTTTCATTCACACACAAAATCAGTTATCGAAGCCTTCAAACAAAACATAATAAATCCACAACCGTACATGCGATCGATACAGCGACTTCACCGTTTGAAAGACACGGCTTTTGTGAACAAATCGGTATAAAATTTATGTTGATAAACTTAAAAATGTTGGCATGTCAGCGATTTAGAAAAGAGCGTCTTTGTGTGTTTTGCAGAAACATTTTAAAGTCTTTTTAACATGAGTGTCAATGAGAGTTTATTTGTCCCTCTTGTCCTTTAGAAGCTCCTGGAACTAAAAATAAAATACGTATCACAAAACTGATAACATTGCCTGAAACCAGACAAACATACCTACGTTTTGATATATAAATTGTGTATGACAAGTAGATCTTGTGGGCGTGAGAGCAATTTGTTCCCCCTTTTTTTAAAGATAACTTTTTTTTCAATCATCTCCACTCTAAAGGTCACATGACACACTCTAAATCCCTTCCATAGGATTACATTATAACCGATTACATTTTCTGAAAAAATCACTAAACGTAAATTGCGTTTTCACAAAAACCGTAAAAGATATCAATCTGAAAAGTCATAGCCGGATACCTGAATATTTTGTGACCGCTTTAAAGTTTGTTTGGTGTCTGTAAGTGAAAGTATGAAGGAGCTGAAACTTTTGGCAGGGCATGTGATTTCAAAGGGAAAAAGGATGTTCTCATTGACTTCAATGTTAAAAAAAAGTGTCTAAAAGCTTAATATTTTAAAAAGTATAAATAGTACAAAAAAAACTTGAAGTCCCATCGTTAGCTGAATGAGATAAACATTTTAAAAGTTGAATGGTCTCAATAGCTGAAAGTATGCAGAAGTTACGCAGAGCCAAAAAACGTACGGAATATTAAAATTAAACAATGCATTTCCTGAGGAAAATGCGAGTGGGAATGCTGAATTGCTGAGCCCGCACCAAAGCCATTCACCATAACCACTACAGTATCTTTAGGACATACAAGTAGTGTTCCTTCAGTACTTATAAAGCCTAATATCACACAGCTCCTTTCTATATCTGCAATATAGAGAGTGTCCTGACTTGCCTGGTCGCCCCTCCCCCCTCAAGAGGCTTTCTCCACATGAGGTGGGGGAGGAGGACTGCACTGAGGTAAGGAAAGCTATTTAGGGAATCAAAATACCATTAGAAACGCTTTCATCCACACACAAAATCAGTTATCGAAGCCTTCAAACAAAACGTAATAAATCCACAACCGTACATGCGATCGATACAGCGACTTCACCGTTTGAAAGACACGGTCCTTGTGAACGCATCGATATGAAATGTATGTTGATAAACCTAAAATTGTTGCCATGTCAGCGATTTAGAAAAGAGCGTGTTTGTGTGTTTTGCAGAAACATTTTTTAGATAATTTAACATGAGAGTCTATGAGAGAAGATTTCAGGCTGTTGTCATTTAGAAGCTCCAGGAACTACAACTAAAATACGTATCACAAAACTGATCACATTGCCTGAAACCAGACAAGCATACCTACGTTTTGATATATAAATTGTGTATGACAAGTAGATCTTGTGGGCGTGAGAGCAATTTGTTCCCCCTTTTTTTAAAGATAATATTTTTTGTGGATGATCTCCACTCTAAAGGTCACATGACACACTCTAAACCTGCTCCATAGGATTACATTATAACCGATAAGAAAATCACTAAACGTAAATTGCGTTTTCACAAAAAACGTAAAAGATATCAATCTAAAAAGTCATGTTTGGATAGCTGAATATTTTGTGACCGCTTTAAAGTTTGTTTGGTGTCTGTAAGTGAAAGTATGAAGGAGCTGAAACTTTTGGCAGAACGTGTGTTTTGAAGCAGGAAAAAGGGTGTTCTCATTGACTTCAATGTTAAAAAAAAGTGTCTAAAAGCTTAATATTTTAAAAAATATAAATAGTACAAAAAAACTTGAAGAAGTCCCATCGTTAGCTGAACGAGATGAACATTTTAAAAGTTGAATGGTCTCAATAGCTGAAAGTATGCAGAAGTTACGCAGAGCCAAAAAACGTACGGAATAATAAAATTAAAATTAAGAATAATAAAAAACGAATATCAATACTGGGAATGCTTATTAAAGCATTCCCACTAATTAAGAATGATAAAAAACGAATATCAATACTGGGAATGCTTATTAAGCATTCCCACTAACTAGACAATGCATTTCCTGAGGAAAATGCGAGTGGGAATGCTGAATAGCTGAATTGCTGAGCCCGCACCAAAGCCATTCACCATAACCATTACACTATCTTTAGGACACACAGCTCCTTTCTCTATCTGCAAAGTAGAGAGTATCCTGACTTCCTGGTCGCCCCTCCCCCTCAAGAGGTTTCCCCTCCCCCCAGGTAAGTGAGGAGGAATATTGCACTGAGGTAAGGAAAGCTATTTATGGAAAGAAATAGCATTACAAACGCTTTTAATTCACAGACCAAATACATGAATTACGCCTTCAAACAAAACGTAATAAATCCACAACCGTACATGCGATCGATACAGCGACTTCACCGTTTGAAAGACACGGCCCTTGTGAACACATCGATATGAAATTTATGTTGATAAACTTAAAATTGTGGCCATGCCAGCAATTTAGAAAAGAGCGTCTTTGTGTGTTTTGCAGGAACATTTTTAAAATTTTTAACATGAGAGTCAATGAGAGTGGTTTTGTCGCTCTTGTCCTTTAGAAGCTCCTGGAACTAAAAGTCAAATGCCTATCACAAAACTGATCACATTGCCTGAAACCAGACAAAACTACCTACGTTTTGATATATAAATTGTGTATGACAAGTAGATCTTGTGGGCGTGAGAGCAATTTGTTTCCCCTTTTTATAAAGATAACTTTTTTTCCAATCATCTCCACTCTAAAGGTCACATGACACACTCTAAATCCCTTCCATAGGATTACATTATAACCGATTACATTTTCTGAAAAAATCGCTAAACGTAAATTGCGTTTTCACAAAAACCGTAAAAGATATCAATCTGAAAAGTCATAGCCGGATACCTGAATATTTTGTGACCACTTTAAAGTTTGTTTGGTGTCTGTAAGTGAAAGTATGAAGGAGCTGAAACTTTTGGCAAGGCATGTGATTTCAAAGGGAAAAAGGATGTTCTCATTGACTTCAATGTTAAAAAAAGTGTCTAAAAGCTTAATATTTTAAAAAGTATAAATAGTACAAAAAAACTTGAAGAAGTCCCATCGTTAGCTGAACGAGATGAACATTTTAAAAGTTGAATGGTCTCAATAGCTGAAAGTATGCAGAAGTTACGCAGAGCCAAAAAACTTACGGAATAATAAAATTAAAATTAAGAAGAAGAATAAAAAACGACTAGAAAATGCATTTCCTGAGGAAAATGCGAGTGGGAATGCTGAATTGCTGAGCCCGCACCAAAGCCATTCACCATAACCACTACACTATCTTTAGGACACACAGCTCCTTTCTCTATCTGCAAAGTAGAGAGTATCCTGACTTCCTGGTCGTCCCTCCCCCCTCAAGAGGTTTCCCCTTCCCCCCAGGTCAGTGAGGAGGAATATTGCACTGAGGTAAGGAAAGCTATTTATGGAAAGAAATCCCATTACAAACGCCTTTTAATTCACAGACCAAATACATGAATTACGCCTTCAAACAAAAGTTAATAAATCCACAACCGTATATGCGATCGATACAGCGACTTCACCGTTTGAAAGACACGGCCCTTGTGAACGCATCGATATGAAATTTATGTTGATAAACTTAAAAATGTGGCCATGTCAGCGATTTAGAAAAGAGCGTCGTTGTGTGTTTTGCAGAATTTTTTTTAGACTTTTTAACATGACGGTCTATGAGAGAAGATTTCAGGCTGTTGTCCTTTAGAAGCTCCAGGAACTAAAACTAAAATACGTATCACAAAACTGATCACATTGCCTGAAACCAGACAAGCATACCTACGTTTTCATATATAAATTGTGTATGACAAGTAGATCTTGTGGGCGTGAGAGCAATTTGTTCCCCCTTTTTTTAAAGATAATATTTTTTGTGGATGATCTCCACTCTAAAGGTCACATGACACACTCTAAACCTGCTCCATAGGATTACATTATAACCGATAAAAAGATCACTAAACGTAAATTGCGTTTTCACAAAAACCGTAAAAGATATCAATCTAAAAAGTCATGTTTGGATAGCTGAATATTTTGTGACCGCTTTAAAGTTTGTTTGGTGTCTGTAAGTGAAAGTATGAAGGAGCTGAAACTTTTGGCAGAACGTGTGTTTTGAAGCAGGAAAAGGATGTTCTCATTGACTTCAATGTTAAAAAAAGTGTCTAAAAGCTTAATATTTTAAAAAGTATAAATAGTACAAAAAAACTTGAAGAAGTCCCATCGTTGGCTGAACGAGATGAACATTTTAAAAGTTGAATGGTCTCAATAGCTGAAAGTATGCAGAAGTTACGCAGAGCCAAAAAACGTACGGAATAAAATTAAAATTAAAATTAAGAACTAGAAAATGCATTTCCTGAGGAAAATGCGAGTGGGAATGCTGAATAGCTGAATAGCTGAGCCCGCACAAAAGCCATTCACCATAACCACTACAGTATCTTTAGGACATACAAGCAGTGTTCCTTCAGTACTTATAAAGCCTAATATCACACAGCTCCTTTCTCTATCTGCAATATAGAGAGTGTCCTGACTTGCCTGGTCGCCCCTCCCCCCTCAAGAGGCTTTCTCCACATGAGGTGGGGGAGGAGGACTGCACTGAGGTAAGGAAAGCTATTTAGGGAATCAAAATACCATTAGAAACGCTTTCATCCACACACAAAATCAGTTATCGAAGCCTTCAAACAAAACGTAATAAATCCACAACCGTACATGCGATCGATACAGCAACTTCACCGTTTGAAACACAAGGCTTTTGTGAACAAATCGGTATAAAATTTATGTTGATAAACTTAAAAATGTGGGCATGTCAGCGATTTAGAAAAGAGCGTCTGTGTGTTTTGCAGAAACATTTTAAAGTCTTTTTAACATGAGTGTCAATGAGAGTTTATTTGTCCCTCTTGTCCTTTAGAAGCTCCTGGAACTAAAAATAAAATACGTATCACAAAACTGATAACATTGCCTGAAACCAGACAAACATACCTACGTTTTGATATATAAATTGTGTATGACAAGTAGATCTTGTGGGCGTGAGAGCAATTTGTTTCCCCTTTTTTTAAAGATAACTTTTTTTTCAAACATCTCCACTCTAAAGGTCACATGACACACTCTAAATCCCTTCCATAGGATTACATTATAACCGATTACATTTTCTGAAAAAATCGCTAAACGTAAATTGCGTTTTCACAAAAACCGTAAAAGATATCAATCTGAAAAGTCATAGCCGGATACCTGAATATTTTGTGACCGCTTTAAAGTTTGTTTGGTGTCTGTAAGTGAAAGTATGAAGGAGCTGAAACTTTTGGCAGGGCATGTGATTTCAAAGGGAAAAAGGATGTTCTCATTGACTTCAATGTTAAAAAAAAGTGTCTAAAAGCTTAATATTTTAAAAAGTATAATTAGTATAAAAAAACTTGAAGAAGTCCCATCGTTAGCTGAACGAGACGAACATTTTAATAGTTGAATGGTCTCAATAGCTGAAAGTATGCAGAAGTTACGCAGAGCCAAAAAACGTACGGAATAATAATAATAAAAAACGAATATCAATACTGGGAATGCTTATTAAAGCATTCCCACTAAAAACGAATATCAATACTGGGAATGCTTATTAAAGCATTCCCACTAATAATAAAAAATGAATATCAATACTGGGAATGCTTATTAAAGCATTCCCACTAACTAGAAAATGCATTCCCTGAGGAAAATGCGAATTGCTGAGCCCGCACCAAAGCCATTCACCATAACTACTACACTATCTTTAGGACACACAACTCCTTTCTCTATCTGCACATAGAGAGTATCCTGACTTCCTGGTCGCCCCTCCCCCCTCAAGAGGTTTTCTCCCCCTCCCCAGGTCAGTGAGGAGGAATATTGCACTGAGGTAAGGAAAGCTATTTATGGAAAGAATTACCATTACAAACGCTTTTAATTCACAGACCAAATACATGAATTAAGCCTTCAAACAAAACTTAATAAATCCACAACCGTACATGCGATCGATACAGCGACTTCACCGTTTGAAAGACACGGCCCTTGTGAACGCATCGATATGAAATGTATGTTGATAAACTTAAAAATGTGGCCATGTCAGCGATTTAGAAAAGAGCGTCTTTGTGTGTTTTGCAGAAACATTTTTTAGACTTTTTAACATGACGGTCAATGGGAGGGAGTTTGAGGTGTTTGTCCTTTAGAAGCTCCTGGAACTAAAAGTCAAATGCCTATCGCAAAACTGATCACATTGCCTGAAACCAGACAAGCATAGCTACGTTTTGATATATAAATTGTGTATGACAAGTAGATCTTGTGGGCGTGAGAGCAATTTGTTCCCCCTTTTTTAAAGATAATTTTTTTTGTGGATGATCTGTGCTGTAATGGTCACATGGCACACTCTAAAGCTGCTCCATAGAAACACATTATAACCGATAAAATTTTCTGAAAAAATCACTAAACGTAAATTGCGTTTTCACAAAAAACGTAAAAGATATCAATCTAAAAAGTGATTTTCGGATAGCTGAATATTTTGTGACCGCTTTAAAGTTTGTTTGGTGTCGGTAAGTGAAAGTATGAAGGAGAAGAAGCATTTGGCAGCGCGTGTGATTTGAAGCGGGAAAAAGGATGTTCTCATTGACTTCAATGTTAAAAAAAAAGTGTCTAAAAGCTTAATATTTTAAAAAGTATAAATAGTACAAAAAAACTTGAAGAAGTCCCATCGTTAGCTGGACGAGATGAACATTTTAAAAGTTGAATGGTCTCAATAGCTGAAAGTATGCAGAAGTTACGCAGAGCCAAAAAACGTACGGAATAAAATTAAAATTAAAATTAAGAACTAGAAAATGCATTTCCTGAGGAAAATGCGAGTGGGAATGCTGAATAGCTGAGCCCGCGCCAAAGCCATTCACCATAACCACTACAGTATCTTTAGGACACACAGCTCCTTTCTCTATCTGCAAAGTAGAGAGTATCCTGACTTCCTGGTCGCCCCTCCCCCTCAAGAGGTTTCCCCTCCCCCCCAGGTCAGTGAGGAGGAATATTGCACTGAGGTAAGGAAAGCTATTTATGGAAAGAAATTCCATTACAAACGCCTTTTAATTCACAGACCAAATACGTGAAATACGCCTTCAAACAAAACTTAATAAATCCACAACCGTACATGCGATCGTTACAGCGACTTCACCGTTTGAAAGACACGGCCCTTGTGAATGCATCGATATGAAATTTATGTTGATAAACTTAAAAATGTGGCCATGTCAGCGATTTAGAAAAGAGCGTCTTTGTGCGTTTTGCAGATTTTTTTTTTAGACTTTTTAACATGACGGTCAATGGGAGGGAGTTTGAGGTGCTTGTCCTTTAGAAGCTCCTGGAACTAAAAGTCAAATGCCTATCGCAAAACTGATCACATTGCCTTAAACCAGACAAGCATAGCTACGTTTTGATATATAAATTGTGTATGACAAGTAGATCTTGTGGGCATGAGAGCAATTTGTTTCCCCTTTTTTTAAAGATAATTTTTTTTTCAATGATCTGCACTCTAAAGGTCACATGACACACTCTAAACCTGCTCCATTGGAATTTATTATAACCGATTACATTTTCTGAAAATATCACTAAACGTAAATTGCGTTTTCACAAAAACCGTAAAAGATATCAATCTAAAAAGTCATGTTTGGATAGCTGAATATTTTGTGACTGCTTTAAAGTTTGTTTGGTGTCTGTAAGTGAAAGTATGAAGGAGCTGAAACTTTTGGCAGAACGTGTGTTTTGAAGCAGGAAAAAGGATGTTCTCATTGACTTCAATGTTAAAAAAAAGTGTCTAAAAGCTTAATATTTTAAAAAGTATAAATAGTACAAAAAAACTTGAAGAAGTCCCATCGTTAGCTGAACGAGATGAACATTTTAAAAGTTGAATGGTCTCAATAGCTGAAAGTATGCAGAAGTTACGCAGAGCCAAAAAACGTACGGAATAATAAAATTAAAATTAAAATTAAGAATAATAAAAAACGAATATCAATACTGGGAATGCTTATTAAAGCATTCCCACTAATAATAAAAAACGAATATCAATACTGGGAATGCTTATTAAAGCATTCCCACTAATTAAGAATAATAAAAAACGAATATCAATACTGGGAATGCTTATGAAAGCATTCCCACTAATAATAAAAAACGAATATCAATACTGGGAATGCTTATTAACCACTTTCCCACCGGACCATTTGTCAGCCTTAAGACCAGAGGTGTTTTTACAATTTTCCACTGCGCTGCTTTAACTGGTAATTGCGCGGCCATACAATGTTGTACCCAAACAAAATTTGCGTCCTTTTTTTCCCACAAATAGAGCTTTCTTTTGATGGTATTTGATTGCCTCTGCGATTTTTAATGTTTGCGATATAAACGGAAAAAGAGCGAAAATTTAGAGAAAAAATGATATTTTCTACTTTTTGTTATAAGAAAAATCGAACAAACTCAATTTTAGTCATACATTTTGGCCAAAATGTATTCAGCCACATGTCTTTAGTAAAAAAAATGCCAATAAGCGTATATTTATTGGTTTGCGCAAAAGTTATAGCATCTACAAACTAGGGTACATTTTCTGGAATTTACACAGCTTTTTTTTTATGACTGCCTATCTCAATTCTTGAGGTGCTAAAATAGCAGGGAAGTACAAAACCCCCCCAAATTACCCCATTTTGGAAAGTAGACACCCCAAGGAACCTGCTGAAAGGCATGTTGAGTCCATTGAATATTTTTTTTTTTTTGTACCAAGTGATTGAATAATGACAAAAAAAAAAAAAAATTACAAAAAGTTGACACTAAATGATATATTGCTCACACATGCCATAGTTATATGTGGAATTGCACCCCAAAATACATTCTGCTGCTTCTCCTGAGTACGGGGATACCACATGTGTGAGACTTTTTGGGAGCCCAACCACGTACGGGGCCCCGAAAACCAAGCACCGCCTTCAGGATTTCTAAGGGCGCAAATTTTTGATTTCACTTCTCACTACCCAAGACAGTTTTGAAGGCCATAAAATGCCCAAATAGCACAAAATCCCATCAAATGACCCCATTTTGGAAAGTAGACACCCCAAGGAATCTGCTGAGGGGCATATTGAGCCCACTGAATATTTAATTTTTTTGTACCAAGTGATTGAATAATGACAAAAAAAAGAAAAGAAAAAAGAAATTACAAAAAGTTGTAACTAAATGATATATTGCTCATACATGCCATGGTTATATGTGGAATTGCACCCCAAAATACATTCTGCTGCTTCTCCTGAGTACGGGGATACCACATGTGAGGGACTTTTCGGGAGCCTAGCCGCGTACGGGGCCCCGAAAACCAAGCACCGCCTTCAGGATTTCTAAGGGCGCAAATTTTTTATTTCACTCCTCGCTGCCTATCACAGTTTCGGAGGCCATGGAATTCCCAGATGGCACACAACCCCCCCAAATGACCCCATTTTGGAAAGTAGACACCCCAAGCTATTTGCTGAGAGGCATGGTGAGTATTTTACAGCGCTCATTTATTTTTGAAAATGAAGAAAGATATATATATATTTTTTTTTTCTTTTTTCAATTTTCAAATCTTTGTGACAAAAAGCAAGATCTGCAAAATACTCAACATACCTCTCAGCAAATAGCTTGGGGTGTCTACTTTCCAAAATGGGGTCATTTGGGGGGGTTTTGTGCCATCTGGGCATTCCATGGCCTCCGAAACTGTGATAGGTAGTGAGGAGTGAAATCAAAAATTTACACCCTTAGAAAGTCTGAAGGTGGTGATTGGTTTTTGGGGTCCCGTACGCGGCTAGGCTCCCAAAAAGTCTCACACATGTGGTATCCCCGTACTCAGGAGAAGCAGCAGAATGTATTTTGGGGTGTAATTCCACATATGCCCATGGCATGTTTGAGCAATATATCATTTAGTGACAACTTTGTGCAAAAAAAATAAAATAAAATAATAATAATTCTCTTTCCTACAACTTGTGTCAAAATATAAAAATATTCCATGGACTCGAGATGCCTCTCAGCAAATAGCTTGGGGTGTCTACTTTCCAAAATGGGGTCATTTGGGGGGGTTTTGAACTGTCCTGGCATTTTATGAACAACATTTAGAAGCTTATGTCACACATTACCCACTCTTCTAACCACTTGAAGAAAAAGCCCTTTCTGACACTGTTTGTTTACATAAAAACATATTATTTTTTTGCAAGAAAGTTAAGTTGAACCCCCAAACATTATATATTATTTTAAAGCAAAGGCCCTACAGATTAAAATGGTGGGTGTTGCATTTTTTTTTACCACGCAGTATTTGCGCAGCGATTTTTCAAATGCATTTTTTTGGGCAAAAATACATATTTTTTTATTTTAATGCACTAAAACACACTATATTGCC
This sequence comes from Rana temporaria, assembly GCF_905171775.1. Taxonomy (NCBI): domain Eukaryota; kingdom Metazoa; phylum Chordata; class Amphibia; order Anura; family Ranidae; genus Rana; species Rana temporaria. The sequence continues at coordinate 375,919,150 of NC_053489.1, forward strand.
CAAATGTTTGATGAAATAAAAAAGATGATCTTAGGCCGAGTACATAGATACCAAACACGACATGCTTTAAAATTGCGCACAAATGCGCAGTGGCGACAAACTACATACATTTTAAAGCCTTAAAAGCCTCTACGGGTTACCACATTAGATTTACAGAGGAGGTCTACTGCTAAAATGACTGCCCTCGATCTGACCTTCGCGGTGATACCTCACATGCATGGTACAATTGCTGTTTACATATGACGCCAAACCGACGCTTGCGTTCGCCTTTGCGCAAGAGCAGGGGGGGACAGGGGTGCTTTTTTTTTTTTTTTTATTATTATTATTTAATTTGCTTTTTTAATTTTATTTTAAACTGTTCCTTACTTTTTTTTATTATTTTTATAATTTTTATTGCCATCTTAGGGCATGTAAATATCCCCTATGATAGCAATAGTTAGTGACAGGTACTCTTTTTTGAAAAAATTGGGGTCTATTAGACCCTAGATCTCTCCTCTGCCCTTAAAGCATCTGACCACACCAAGATCGGTGTGATAAAATGTTTTCCCACTTTCCCAATGGCGCAGTTTATATCCGGGGAGGGGACATACCCTCCCACTGCTTGTAAAAGCAGTTTAGAGGCTAATTAGCCGCTAGGACTGCTTTTACATGAAAGCCGACCGCTGGCTGAAAAGAATGATACCAAGATGATACCTAAACCCGCAGGCATCATTCTGGTATAACCATTCAAAGTCCAGCAACATACCATACGTTGATGGTTCTTGTTGGACATGTATTGTAATCTTTTTTTTTTTTCATGCAGCCTGTTGGCTGAACGAAAAAAAGATTGATCGGTGGGAATGCCCACCATTAGAATACCTCCCTTCATCCACCCACTTCTAATGATGGGCATACATGCACCATTTATATATGCCGAAGCATGGGGGCATCCTCCCGCAAAAAAGTTATGCCGCTCACACACGTATGTACGCCGCATAAAAAGTTATGGCGCATACACACGGTCGGACTTTTCCACGGGCAAGCTTCCGACGGAATTTCGACCGTATGTACGCGGCATTAGGAGCAAAATCGCTCCTCCGCCCCTAATGCCCCCATGCTTCGGCATATATGCTCTTTTTTTAACTGTGGTGGTGAAATCACCTCCCACAGTGTTGGAGTCGCGGCTTTATGTATCGTGGGAGCAAACGCTGTTGCTGTCACGCTAAATAAATCCGCACTGCAACTGAATGGCATACCTGCTAAGCAAATGATGGTTAACATTATAACAAAGTAACATTACATTTTAACAGTAAGATCTTACCATACCATACCTGCAAAGCAAATATCAAAAAAAAAAAAAACATTTTTTAACGCAACCTGTGCCTAAAAAATATATATGCCGAAGCATGGGGGCATCCTCCCGCAAAAAAAGTTATGCCGCGTACACACGGTCGAACTTTTCCACGGGCAAGCCTCCGTCGGAATTTCGACCGTATGTACGCGGCATTAGGAGCAAAATCGCTCCTCCGCCCCTAATGCCCCCATGCTTCGGCATATATGCGTGGGAGCAAACGCTGTTGCTGTCACGCTAAATAAATCCGCGATGCAACTGAATAGCGTACCTGCTAAGCAAATGATGGTTAACAATAAAACAAACATTACAGTATAACATACCATACCTGCAAAGCAAATACAATAAAACATTGTAAGAATAGATATAGAACAATAGTGAGTGGACAGTAGAGAGTGAACATAAGAGAACAATAAAGAGAGGAGAAAAATACAACCACAACTATTTTTGGATTTTTTATTTTATATTTTTTTTGTGTTTTTGTGTGTTTTTTTATTTTTTTTCTACTTTTTTTCACTTTTATGAAAACTATAAACTGAACGTTGCAGATTATGGTCTCTCAAAATGTGATGGCCATCACATATTCCGAGACCCTGTGTTGGTGTGCCTAGGACTGTGTGGTGCTGTACCCTACGCTAAAACTGAACTAGTGTGTGGTAGCGTTTGAAACATACACCAATGCAGAGACCAGGTTGGTCAGGACAGTCGGGACAATAAAAGCGGGTGTCACGCCTAAATCCGAGTTTGCTGCAGACACGACATCTTTTTTGGGGGGATTTTCTGGTAGGGGTACCAGCGAGGACAAAAGGAAAATGCCTCTCATACAGCCGGCTCACTGCATTTGCGTTGGGAAGGTGGGGCACAGCACCATCTGGAAACAGAAGGGCTTCGACGATCTCTTCCTGGAATTTTAGGAAGGATCCAGTCCGTCCTGAAGCTCTGTATAGCACATGAGCGTTCAGCAAAGCCAATTGAAACAAATACACTGACACTTTTTTGTACCAGCGTTTGGACCTCCGGGCAATTAGGTACGGCGCCAACAACTGGTCATTGAGGTCCACCCCTCCCATGTTAAGGTTGTACTCGTGGATACAGAGGGGTTTCTCCACAAAACCAGTCGCCGTAGGAATTTGGACTGCCGTGTCTGCGTGAAGCGAGGACAGAACGAAAACATTCCGTGAATCCCTCCACTTCACTGCTAACAAATTATTACACTGTAAGCAGGCTCTCTCCCCCCGACTAAGACGGGATTCTACAAGCTGTTGGGGGATGCCCCGGCGATTAGGTCGCACGGTGCCACATGCGCCAATTCCATAATCAAAAAGGTGACTAAAAAGTGGCACGCTTGTGTAATAATTGTCCACGTACAAGTGGTACCGCTTTCCGAATAAGGGTGACACCAATTCCCACACTATCCTACCAGCGCTCCCTATGTAATCAGGGCAATTCTCCGGCTCTACGTGACTGTCTTTTCCCTCGTACACCATAAAGCTAGATGTATAGCCTGTTGCCCTGTCACAGAGCTTATACAACTTGACCCCGTATCTGGCACGCTTGCTGGGAAGGTATTGTTTGAATGACAAGCGGCCAGAAAACTTAATCAGGGACTCATCAACGCAGACAACTTGTTGGGGATTATACAAGGCTGCAAACCGTTCGTTGAAGTGGTTTACGAGGGGCCGAATTTTGTAGAGCCGATCGAATCCAGGGTCTCCCCGAGGACGACAGAGTTCATTGTCACTAAAATGCATGAACCGCAAGATCTGCTCGTATCGTGTCCTGGCCATGGAGGCAGAGAAAATGGGCATATGGTGAACTGGGTGTGTGGACCAATACATCCGCAGCTCACTCTTTTTAGTAATGCCCATGATGAGGGAAAGGCCCAGAAAGATCTTAAATTCGGAAACCGTAATTGGCTTCCAATCTCTGGCAAGGGACAGCTGGGGATTAGCGGCGATGAATTGACCAGCGTACAAATTGCTTTGGTCCACAATAGATCTATAGAGATCTTCGGTGAAATACAGCGAATAAAAATCCAGTGACGTAAAATCAACTGTATTCACCTGAATTCCGGGTTGGCCAGTGAATGGGGGAAGTACGGGTGCTGCAGAAGTGGTGGGTACGCAATCAGGATTGGCGAATGCAGCAGGAAGGGCACTATGGGGACGGGCCTGTCTTTGTCGTCTTCTTCATGGTGGCAGCGGGACACTACTCGTGCTTGCCACCTCTCCAGCTTGAACTGCACTTATGGGACTCGCCACGTCACCAAGTGTTACTGCAGTGCTGGATATATGACCAGGATGTACTAGGCCGCTGGTGCTTGCCAGTTCACCAGAAGGAATAGCGGCGCTAGTACTTCTCTCCTCCATACGAGAGCCCTGCGGTTCTTGCACCTCAGCGACAGCAGAAGATCGGGGTCTGGTACGCCTGACCCTAGCAGGGACCACTCCATCGTCAGAGCTATCTGTCAGGGAGCCACTGTCGTCTACAGGATCGTATTCTGAGCAAGAATTTGACAGATGCGTGACCTCCTCATCACTATCTGTCAGGCTCATAAACAAGTAGGCCTCTTCATCACTGTACCATCGATTTGCCATTTTGGGCTCTAAATTTAGGGGTACAGTGGTGAGATTCACAGGCAAAAAAGCACCTGACCTGTTAGCGACTGAGTCAAGCGCTACCAAAAAAACTGTTAGCGATCGCAGAGATCAGGCCTGACTCTGCGAACGCTGCAGTTATGTGTTTTTGTGTTTTGTGTCAGTGATCGATCGATCGATACTGCACTTCGGTGGGTTGGGCTGGGCGAAGGGGCTAAACGCAGGTGCTAGCAGGTATCTGGGCTGATCCCGCTAACAATGCATTTTTGGGAACCCTAAACTGCAGGGGACGCTAGTATAGAACTGATCAGATCAGGTATCGATCCGATCAGATACTATACCACTAAAGGGAGGCGTATGGTGCGTGCGTGGGTGTTAGCGCTACTGGCACTAATCTGACGCTGCCTGGGGCGACGCAGACCCTATCTGGCGCTAAAACCAAACTTTTATCACACGCCGGGCGTTTAGGGGGTTAAAACTTTATTTAAAAAAATATGGCGGGTGCCCTGATGCTATAGAAAATAAACGAACTAAACTGCGTCACCCGTGACACTTATACTGTGATCACTGGTGACAGGGGGTAATGAAGGGGTTAAACCTTTATTGGGGGGGGTTATGGGGGGGCCCTAGACTTTTTAGGGCCTAAGACTGATTACCCTAACACTTATTTTTGTCACTAATGACACTAGTACAGCGATCAAAAAAAATCTGATCGCTGTACTGGGTGACACAGTGACAGGCAGTGAATGGGTTAATTTGGGGGTGATCAGGGGGTGATCAGGGGGTTAAATGTGTGCCTATGTGACCTGGTGTTAGAGTAGTGTTGTGCAACTCACGTTTCAGATGCTCTCTCCCTCTCGGTCTGGAACGGAAAGACCGACACGAGGGAGAGAGCAGTACTTCCCCTGCCAATGTTTACAAAACATTGCCAGGGGAAGACAACCATTGGTTAGTGTGATCACCAGGTCCAGGCCAGATTTTATTGGCCTGGACCTGGTGATTGATCAGTTCTGAAACGAATCTGATCATCGGGAACGGCGGGGAGGCGCGCGCGCGCGCCCCCTTGCCGTTCACGCGCAGGACGTATAGCTACGGGCTCTCGCCTGGGAGAGCCGACCTGCCGCCGTATTATGACGGTGCACGGTCGGTAAGTAGTTAAAGCATTCCCACTAATAATAAATTTACGGATATCAATACTGGGAATGCTTATTAAAGCATTCCCACTAATAAGAAGAATAACTAGAAAATGCATTTCCTGAGGAAAATGCGATGCGTGGGAATGCTGAATTGCTGAGCCTGCACCAAAGCCATTCACCATAACCACTACAGTATCTTTAGGACATACAAGCAGTGTTCCTTCAGTACTTATAAAGCCTAATATCACACAGCTCCTTTCTCTATCTGCAATATAGAGAGTGTCCTGACTTGCCTGGTCGCCCCTCCCCCCTCAAGAGGCTTTATCCACATGAGGTGGGGGAGGAGGACTGCACTGAGGTAAGGAAAGCTATTTAGGGAATCAAAATACCATTAGAAACGCTTTCATCCACACACAAAATCAGTTATCGAAGCCTTCAAACAAAACGTAATAAATCCACAACCGTACATGCGATCGATACAGCGACTTCACCGTTTGAAAGACACGGCCCTTGTGAACGCATCGATATGAAATTTATGTTGATAAACTTAAAATTGTGGCCATGCCAGCGATTTAGAAAAGAGCGTCTTTGTGTGTTTTGCAGGAACATTTTTAACATTTTTAACATGAGAGTCAATGAGAGTTATTTTGGCGCACTTGTCCTTTAGAAGCTCCTGGAACTAAAAGTCAAATGCCTATCACAAAACTGATCACATTGCCTGAAACCAGACAAAAATATCTACGTTTTGATATATAAATTGTGTATGACAAGTAGATCTTGTGGGCGTGAGAGCAATTTGTTCCCCCTTGTTTTAAAGATAATATTTTTTGTGGATGATCTCCACTCTAAAGGTCACATGACACACTCTAAACCTGCTCCATAGGATTACATTATAACCGATTACATTTTCTGAAAAAATCGCTAAACGTAAATTGCGTTTTCACAAAAAACGTAAAAGATATCAATCTGAAAAGTCATAGTCGGATAGCTGAATATTTTGTGACCGCTTTAAAGTTTGTTTGGTGTCTGTAAGTGAAAGTATGAAGGAGCTGAAACTTTTTGCAGAACGTGTGTTTTGAAGCAGGAAAAAGGATGTTCTCATTGACTTCAATGTTAAAAAAAAGTGTCTAAAAGCTTAATATTTTAAAAAGTATAAATAGTACAAAAAAACTTGAAGAAGTCCAAATCGTTAGCTTAACGAGACGCACATTTCAATAGTTGAATGGTCTCAATAGCTGAAAGTATGCAGAAGTTACGCAGAGCCAAAAAACGTACGGAATAATAAAAATAATAAATAGAAAATGCATTTCCTGAGGAAAATGCGAGTGGAAATGCTGGAACTAAAAGTCAAATGCCTATCACAAAACTGATCACATTGCCTGAAACCAGACAAGCATAGCTACGTTTTGATATATAAATTGTGTATGACAAGTAGATCTTGTGGGCGTGAGAGCAATTTGTTCCCCCTTTTTTTTAAAGATAATTTTTTTTTCAAAGATCTCCACTGTAAAGGTCACATGACACACTCTAAATCCCTTCCATAGGGTTACATTATAACCGATTAAATTTTCTGAAAATATCACTAAACGTAAATTGCGTTTTCACAAAAACCGTAAAAGATATCAATCTGAAAAGTCATGTTTGGAAAGCTGAATATTTTGTGACCGCTTTAAAGTTTGTTTGGTGTCTGTAAGTGAAAGTATGAAGGAGCTGAAACTTTTGGCAGAACGTGTGTTTTGAAGCAGGAAAAATGATGTTCTCATTGACTTCAATGTTAAAAAAAGTGTCTAAAAGCTTAATATTTTAAAAAGTATAAATAGTACAAAAAAACTTGAAGAAGTCCCATCGTTGGCTGAACGAGACGAACATTTTAATAGTTGAATGGTCTCAATAGCTGAAAGTATGCAGAAGTTACGCAGAGCCAAAAAACATACGGAATAAAGGATAAAATTAAAACTAGACAATGCATTTCCTGAGGAAAATGCGAGTGGGAATGCTGAATAGCTGAATTGCTGAGCTCGCACAAAAGCCATTCACCATAACCACTACAGTATCTTTAGGACATACAAGCAGTGTTCCTTCGGTACTTATAAAGCCTAATATCACACAGCTCCTTTCTCTATCTGCAATATAGAGAGTGTCCTGACTTGCCTGGTCGCCCCTCCCCCCTCAAGAGGCTTTCTCCACATGAGGTGGGGGAGGAGGACTGCACTGAGGTAAGGAAAGCTATTTAGGGAATCAAAATACCATTAGAAACGCTTTCATCCACACACAAAATCAGTTATCGAAGCCTTCAAACAAAACGTAATAAATCCACAACCGTACATGCGATCGATACAGCGACTTCACCGTTTGAAAGACACGGCCCTTGTGAACGCATCGATATGAAATTTATGTTGATAAACTTAAAAATGTGGGCATGTCAGCGATTTAGAAAAGAGCGTCTTTGTGTGTTTTGCAGAAACATTTTAAAGTATTTTTAACATGAGTGTCAATGAGAGTTTATTTGTCCCTCTTGTCCTTTAGAAGCTCCACAAACTAAAAATAAAATACGTATCACAAAACTGATAACATTGCCTGAAAACAGACAACCATACCTACGTTTTGATATATAAATTGTGTATGACAAGTAGATCTTGTGGGCGTGAGAGCAATTTGTTCCCCCTTTTTTTAAAGATAACTTTTTTTTCAATCATCTCCACTCTAAAGGTCACATGACACACTCTAAATCCCTTCCATAGGGTTACATTATAACCGATTCCATTTTCTGAAAAAATCGCTAAACGTAAATTGCGTTTTCACAAAAACCGTAAAAGATATCAATCTGAAAAGTCATAGCCGGATACCTGAATATTTTGTGACCGCTTTAAAGTTTGTTTGGTGTCTGTAAGTGAAAGTATGAAGGAGCTGAAACTTTTGGCAGGGCATGTGATTTCAAAGGGAAAAAGGATGTTCTCATTGACTTCAATGTTAAAAAAAAGTGTCTAAAAGCTTAATATTTTAAAAAGTATAAATAGTACAAAAAAACTTGAAGAAGTCCCATCGTTAGCTGAACGAGACGAACATTTTAATAGTTGAATGGTCTCAATAGCTGAAAGTATGCCGAAGTTACGCAGAGCCAAAAAACGTACGGAATAATAATAATAAAAAACGAATATCAATACTGGGAATGCTTATTAAGCATTCCCACTAATTAAGAATAACTAGACAATGCATTTCCTGAGGAAAATGCGAGTGGGAATGCTGAATAGCTGAATTGCTGAGCCCGCACCAAAGCCATTCACCATAACCACTACAGTATCTTTAGGACACACAAGCAGTGTTCCTTCAGTACTTATAAAGCCTAATATCACACAGCTCCTTTCTCTATCTGCAATATAGAGAGTGTCCTGACTTGCCTGGTCGCCCTTCCCCCCTCAAGAGGCTTTCTCCACATGAGGTGGGGGAGGAGGACTGCACTGTGGTAAGGAAAGCTATTTAGGGAATCAAAATACCATTAGAAACGCTTTCATCCACACACAAAATCAGTTATCGAAGCCTTCAAACAAAACGTAACAAATCCACAACCGTACATGCGATCGATACAGCGACTTCACCGTTTGAAAGACACGGCCCTTGTGAACGCATCGATATGAAATTTATGTTGATAAACTTAAAATTGTGGCCATGTCAGCGATTTAGAAAAGAGCGTCTTTGTGTGTTTTGCAGGAACATTTTTAAAATTTTTAACATGAGTGTCAATGAGAGTGGTTTTGTCGCTCTTGTCCTTTAGAAGCTCCTGGAACTAAAAGTCAAATACATATCACAAAACTGATCACATTGCCTGAAACCAGACAAGCATACCTACGTTTTGATATATAAATTGTGTATGACAAGTAGATCTTGTGGGCGTGAGAGCAATTTGTTTCCCCTTTTTTTAAAGATAACTTTTTTTTTCAATCATCTCCACTCTAAAGGTCACATGACACACTCTAAATCCCTTCCATAGGGTTACATTATAACCGATTACATTTTCTGAAAAAAATCGCTAAACGTAAATTGCGTTTTCACAAAAACCGTAAAAGATATCAATCTGAAAAGTCATGTTTGGATAGCTGAATATTTTGTGACCGCTTTAAAGTTTGTTTGGTGTCTGTAAGTGAAAGTATGAAGGAGCTGAAACTTTTGGCAGGACACGTGATTTGAAGCAGGAAAAAGGATGTTCTCATTGACTTCAATGTTAAAAAAAAGTGTCTAAAAGCTTAATATTTTAAAAAGTATAAATAGTACAAAAAAACTTGAAGAAGTCCCATCGTTAGCTGAAAGAGACGAACATTTTAATAGTTGAATGGTCTCAATAGCTCAAAGGATGCAGAAGTTACGCAGAGCCAAAAAACGTACGGAATAAAGATAAGAAAAGAAGAACTAGAAAATGCATTCCCTGAGGAAAATGCGAGTGGGAATGCTGAATTGCTGAGCCCGCACCAAAGCCATTCACCATAACCACTACACTATCTTTAGGACACACAGCTCCTTTCTCTATCTGCAAAGTAGAGAGTATCCTGACTTCCTGGTCGCCCCTCCCCCCTCAAGAGGTTTCCCCTCCCCCCAGGTCAGTGAGGAGGAATATTGCCCTGAGGTAAGGAAAGCTATTTATGGAAAGAAATTCCATTACAAACGCCTTTTAATTCACAGACCAATACATTAATTACGCCTCCAAACAAAACGTAATAAATCCACAACCGTACATGCGATCGATACAGCGACTTCACCGTTTGAAAGACACGGCCCTTGTGAACGCATCGATATGAAATTTATGTTGATAAACTTAAAATTGTGGCCATGCCAGCGATTTAGAAAAGAGCGTCTTTGTGTGTTTTGCAGGAAATTTTTAAAATTTTTAACATGGACGGTCAATGAGAGTGGTTTTGTCACTCTTGTCCTTTAGAAGCTCCTGGAACTAAAACTAAAATACGTATCACAAAACTGATCACATTGCCTGAAACCAGACAAGCATACCTACGTTTTGATATATAAATTGTGTATGACAAGTAGATCTTGTGGGCGTGAGAGCAATTTGTTCGCCCTTTTTTTAAAGATAATTTTTGTTTTCAAAGATCTCCACTCTAAAGGTCACATGACACACTCTAAACCTGCTCCATAGGATTACATTATAACCGATAAAAAAATCACTAAACGTAAATTGCGTTTTCACAAAAACCGTATAAGATATCAATCTAAAAAGTCATGTTTGGATAGCTGAATATTTTGTGACCGCTTTAAAGTTTGTTTGGTGTCTGTAAGTGAAAGTATGAAGGAGCTGAAACTTTTGGCAGAACGTGTGTTTTGAAGCAGGAAAAAGGATGTTCTCATTGACTTCAATGTTAAAAAAAAGTGTCTAAAAGCTTAATATTTTAAAAAGTATAAATAGTACAAAAAAACTTGAAGAAGTCCCATCGTTAGCTGAATGAGACGAACATTTTAAAAGTTAAATGGTCTCAATAGCTGAAAGTATGCAGAAGTTACGCAGAGCCAAAAAACGTACGGAATAAAATTAAGAAGAAGAATAACTAGAAAATGCATTCCCTGAGGAAAATGCGAGTGGGAATGCTGAATCGCTGAGCCCGCACCAAAGCCATTCACCATAACCACTACACTATCTTTAGGACACACAGCTCCTTTCTCTATCTGCAAAGTAGAGAGTATGCTGACTTCCTGGTCGCCCCTCCCCCCTCAAGAGGTTTCCCCTCCCCCCAGGTCAGTGAGGAGGAATATTGCACTGAGGTAGAAAGCTATTTATGGAAAGAAATTCCATTACAAACGCCTTTTAATTCACAGACCAATACATTAATTACGCCTCCAAACAAAACGTAATAAATCCACAACCGTACATGCGATCGATACAGCGACTTCACCGTTTGAAAGACACGGCCCTTGTGAACGCATCGATATGAAATTTATGTTGATAAACTTAAAATTGTGGCCATGCCAGCGATTTAGAAAAGAGCGTCTTTGTGTGTTTTGCAGGAAAAATTTTAAAATTTTTAACATGGACGGTCAATGAGAGTGGTTTTGTCACTCTTGTCCTTTAGAAGCTCCTGGAACTAAAACTAAAATACGTATCACAAAACTGATCACATTGCCTGAAACCAGACAAGCATACCTACGTTTTGATATATAAATTGTGTATGACAAGTAGATCTTGTGGGCGTGAGAGCAATTTGTTCGCCTTTTTTTTAAAGATAATTTTTGTTTTCAAAGATCTCCACTCTAAAGGTCACATGACACACTCTAAACCTGCTCCATAGGATTACATTATAACCGATAAAAAAATCACTAAACGTAAATTGCGTTTTCACAAAAACCGTAAAAGATATCAATCTGAAAAGTCATGTTTGGATAGCTGAATATTTTGTGACCGCTTTAAAGTTTGTTTGGTGTCTGTAAGTGAAAGTATGAAGGAGCTGAAACTTTTGGCAGAACGTGTGTTTTGAAGCAGGAAAAAGGATGTTCTCATTGACTTCAATGTTAAAAAAAAGTGTCTAAAAGCTTAATATTTTAAAAAGTATAAATAGTACAAAAAAACTTGAAGAAGTCCCATCGTTAGCTGAATGAGACGAACATTTTAAAAGTTAAATGGTCTCAATAGCTCAAAGTATGCAGAAGTTACGCAGAGCCAAAAAACGTACGGAATAAAATTAAGAAGAAGAATAATAAAAAACGAATATCAATACTGGGAATGCTTATTAAAGCATTCCCACTAATAAAAAACGAATATCAATACTGGGAATGCTTATTAAAGCATTCCCACTAATAATAAAAAACTAATATCAATACTGGGAATGCTTATTAAAGCATTCCCACTAATTAAGAAGAAGAAGAATAATAAAAAACGAATATCAATACTGGGAATGCTTATTAAAGCATTCCCACTAATAAAAAACGAATATCAATACTGGGAATGCTTATTAAAGCATTCCCACTAATAATAAAAAACGAATATCAATACTGGGAATGCTTATTAAAGCATTCCCACTAATTAAGAATAATAAAATCCGAATATCAATACTGGGAATGCTTATTAAAGCATTCCCACTAATAATAAAAAATGAATATCAATACTGGGAATGCTTATTAAAGCATTCCCACTAATAAAAAACGAATATCAATACTGGGAATGCTTATTAAAGCATTCCCACTAACTAGACAATGCATTTCCTGAGGAAAATGCGAGTGGGAATGCTGAATAGCTGAATTGCTGAGCCCGCACAAAAGCCATTCACCATAACCACTACAGTATCTTTAGGACATACAAGCAGTGTTCCTTCAGTACTTATAAAGCCTAATATCACACAGCTCCTTTCTCTATCTGCAATATAGAGAGTGTCCTGACTTGCCTGGTCGCCCCTCCCCCCTCAAGAGGCTTTCTCCACATGAGGTGGGGGAGGAGGACTGCACTGAGGTAAGGAAAGCTATTTAGGGAATCAAAATACCATTAGAAACGCTTTCATCCACACACAAAATCAGTTATCGAAGCCTTCAAACAAAACGTAATAAATCCACAACCGTACATACGATCGATACAGCGACTTCACAGTTTGAAAGACACGGCCCTTGTGAACGCATCGATATGAAATTTATGTTGATAAACTTAAAAATGTGGCCATGTCAGCGATTTAGAAAAGAGCGTCTTTGTGTGTTTTGCAGAAACATTTTAAAGTCTTTTTAACATGAGTGTCAATGAGAGTTTATTTGTCCCTCTTGTCCTTTAGAAGCTCCTGGAACTAAAAATAAAATACGTATCACAAAACTGATAACATTGCCTGAAACCAGACAACCATACCTACGTTTTGATATATAAATTGTGTATGACAAGTAGATCTTGTGGGCGTGAGAGCAATTTGCTCCCCCTTTTTTTAAAGATAACTTTTTTTCAATCATCTCCACTCTAAAGGTCACATGACACACTCTAAATCCCTTCCATAGGGTTACATTATAACCGATTCCATTTTCTGAAAAAATCGCTAAACGTAAATTGCGTTTTCACAAAAACCGTAAAAGATATCAATCTGAAAAGTCATAGCCGGATACCTGAATATTTTGTGACCACTTTAAAGTTTGTTTGGTGTCTGTAAGTGAAAGTATGAAGGAGCTGAAACTTTTGGCAGGGCATGTGATTTCAAAGGGAAAAAGGATGTTCTCATTGACTTCAATGTTAAAAAAAAGTGTCTAAAAGCTTAATATTTTAAAAAGTATAAATAGTACAAAAAAACTTGAATTAGTCCCATCGTTAGCTGAACGAGACGAACATTTTAATAGTTGAATGGTCTCAATAGCTGAAAGTATGCCGAAGTTACGCAGAGCCAAAAAACGTACGGAATAATAATAATAAAAAACGAATATCAATACTGGGAATGCTTATTAAGCATTCCCACTAATTAAAATTAAGAAGAAGAATAAAAAACGAATATCAATACTGGGAATGCTTATTAAAGCATTCCCACTAAAAAACGAATATCAATACTGGGAATGCTTATTAAGCATTCCCACTAACTAGAAAATGCATTCCCTGAGGAAAATGCGAGTGGGAATGCAGAATTGCTGAGCCCGCACCAAAGCCATTCACCATAAGCACTACACTATCTTTAGGACACACAGCTCCTTTCTTTATCTGCAAAGTAGAGAGTATCCTGACTTGCCTGGTCGCCCCTCCCCCCTCAAGAGGCTTTCTCCACATGAGGTGGGGGAGGAGGACTGCACTGAGGTAAGGAAAGCTATTTATGGAAAGAATTACCATTACAAACGCTTTTAATTCACAGACCAAATACATGAATTAAGCCTTCAAACAAAACGTAATAAATCCACAACCGTACATGCGATCGATACAGCGACTTCACCGTTTGAAAGACACGGCCCTTGTGAACGCATCGATATGAAATTTATGTTGATAAACTTAAAAATGTGGCCATGTCAGCGATTTAGAAAAGAGCGTCTTTGTGTGTTTTGCAGAAACATTTTTTAGACTTTTTAACATGACGGTCAATGGGAGGGAGTTTGAGGCGCTTGTCCTTTAGAAGCTCCTGGAACTAAAAGTCAAATGCCTATCGCAAAACTGATCACATTGCCTGAAACCAGACAACAATACCTACGTTTTGATATATAAATTGTGTATGACAAGTAGATCTTGTAGGCGTGAGAGCAATTTGTTTCCCCTTTTTTTAAAGATAATTTTTTTTGTGGATGATCTCCACTCTAAAGGTCACATGACACACTCTAAACCTGCTCCATAGGATTACATTATAACCGATAACATTTTCTGAAAATATCACTAAACGTAAATTGCGTTTTCACAAAAACTGTAAAAGATATCAATCTGAAAGTCATGTTTGGATAGCTGAATATTTTGTGACCGCTTTAAAGTTTGTTTGGTGTCTGTAAGTGAAAGTATGAAGGAGCTGAAACTTTTGGCAGGACGTGTGATTTGGAGCGGGAAAAAGGATGTTCTCATTGACTTCAATGTTAAAAAAAAGTGTCTAAAAGCTTAATATTTTAAAAAGTATAAATAGTACAAAAAAACTTGAAGAAGTCCCATCGTTAGCTGAACGAGACGAACATTTTAATAGTTGAATGGTCTCAATAGCTGAAAGTATGCAGAAGTTACGCAGAGCCAAAAAACGTACGGAATAATAAAGGAGAAAAATAATAATAAAAAACGAATATCAATACTGGGAATGCTTATTAAGCATTCCCACTAAAAAACGAATATCAATACTGGGAATGCTTATTAAGCATTCCCACTAATAATAAAAAACGAATATCAATACTGGGAATGCTTATTAAGCATTCCCACTAATAAATTTATGGATATCAATACTGGGAATGCTTATTAAAGCATTCCCACTAAAAAACGAATATCAATACTGGGAATGCTTATTAAGCATTCCCACTAATTAAAATTAAAATAAAGAAGAATAATAAAAAACGAATATCAATACTGGGAATGCTTATTAAAGCATTCCCACTAATAATAAAAAACGAATATCAATACTGGGAATGCTTATTAAGCATTCCCACTAATTAAAATTAAAATAAAGAAGAATAATAAAAAACGAATATCAATACTGGGAATGCTTAATAAAGCATTCCCACTAATAATAAAAAACGAATATCAATACTGGGAATGCTTATTAAAGCATTCTCACTAATTAAAATTAAGAAGAAGAAGAAGAATAAACGAATATCAATACTGGGAATGCTTATTAAAGCATTCCCACTAATAAGTTAGGGTGAGGGTGCATCAAATCTCTTTCTAGTCATATCCCCAGTGGGCCCATAAAGCAGCTCAACCCAGACCACTCACAAAGACCAAGTCACAGATCAGTGCCTCCAAGTATACTTTTTCAGCCAGCAGTCTCAGGCTCCGCCAGCCAAGCACGCCAAACCTTGTCTTACTTCAGTGGACAGCCACGATTGACATATGTGTCTCTGTACAGGGAAAGGCTGGTGTTCACCAGGCGCCTCCACTGCACCAGAGAGGGGGGTGTGGGTTTCTTCCAGTGCATAGCAATATTTTTACGTGTGTAGAAAAGCAACAGACTGACCAAAATGCGTTTTGCGGGGGGCCGGGACAATGTTCTCAACTATTCCCAAGAGACAAACCTCCATCACCAATGGCAGCTGGGTCACTGCAACTTTATTGATCATGTCCAGCACCGTCTCCCAGTACTGTTGCACCGCAGGGCACCACCAGAAGATTTGGGAGAAGTCGCCAGGGGAGGCGCCACACCTCCAGCACTCCGGGGAATGCGCGGGGTTCATCTTATGAAGCCTGTGTGGGGTGAAGTATGCTCTATGAACTATTTTATATTGCGGCTTCCCAAATATTTCAAGGTAAAATATTTTCCCTAAAATAATATTTAATTATTTCTTCTATTTTGCTTGTATCCGATGGGTCAAAAAGCAAGGACGGATTCAACCTCCAATTTGTAGTCCCATATTTTCTAGCTTTTTTGTGCAATGTCAATGATATGGGCGCGTTAACCCGAGAAGGTCCTCACTCTGATTTTGGCTGATTTTCCCTTTGTGAAAGGAAGATGTAGTCAATACGTGTACATTTTTTGTTTAGGGCTGAGAAATATGTAACATCTTTGCCTGATGGGTTACTCAAATGCCACGTCAGAAGGTCCTGGGGAGGTGCTTCCTCTAGGTATGCACGTTTAGATGGAAGAGATTTGGAGCGGCAGATGATCGAGGTTTAAGACAAGGTAAATATATCTTATAGCTCTAGATTCATTTTTTTTCTTCATATACTTTACTGATCTCGATTCCGTTCCTTTTTTTTTTGCACATTTTATACCCGAAATGTAAGTGGAACTCAAGAGAGAGTCCCGGAACGCATATGGATGATGCTACGACCTCATTACGTCATCGCGTCCACACATTTGGAACGCACGCCACAACCTGGAAGTGGGGTCACGCGGACACGGCTCTCTCCTGGGTAATTGATGGTCTCATTTATGCGCAGAGGGACGGGGAGCAGGTGTACACCCCAGTTGAAGTCTGTATTAGACGAAACGCGTAGGAATATCTGCCGGCTCCATCCACCCCAAGACTGCGCTTTTACAATTTTCAATTTAATTTTTTTGGGGAATTTTTTTATTTGGCTGTTTTTCTGTGCATTTGGTAATTTTTTATTGACTTGCATGTGGCTTTGGAGAATTTTTATGGGAATACATTTTTACTGTTTTATGCCATTCCCTTTTTTTCTCTTTCCCTTTACCATATACTACTGTTTGGTGAGGTGAGCAGTGACCGGGATTTCATCCTTATATCGGATGATGATCGTATGTTGTACACATTGGATAGTGTGTATATCACGCCATTGATATATTAAGGAGTAAGGATGAGCCGAACACCCCCCTGTTCGGTTCGCATCAGAACTTGCGAACACACCAAATGTTCGTGTGAACTTTAGAACCCCGTTAAAGTCTATGGGACTTGAACATATGAAATCTAAAGTGTTAATTTTAAAGGCTGATATGCAAGTTATTGTCCTAAAAAGTGTTTGGGGACCTGGGTCCTGTCCCCGGAAACATGTATCAATGCAAAAGAAGTTTTAAAAACTGCCATTTTTTCAGGAGCAGTGATTTTAATAATGCTAAAAGTGAAACAATAAAAGTGTAATATTACTTTAAATTTCGTACCTAGGGGGGGTGTAAAGTCAGCATGTGAAAAAGCGCATGTTTCCCGTACATAGAACTGTCTCTGCACAAAGTGTCGGCTCTAATGAATTGTCGGCTCTGGCAATTCAGAGATGATTCATTCATAAAAAATAAAAATAAAAAGTCTGGGAGTCCCCCCAAATTCCATTAACAGGCCCTTCAGGTCTGATATGGATATTAAGGGGAACCCCGCCGTCAATTTAAAAAAAAATTACGTGGGGTTTCCCCCAAATATCAATACCAGACCCTTCAGGTCTGGTGTGGATTTTAAGGGGAACTCCACCCCAAATTTAAACAAAAAATGGCGTGGAGTTCCCCCAAAAATCCACACCAGACCCATATCCGAGCGCGTTAACCTGGCCGGCCGCAGAAACGAGGGGGGGACAGAGTGTGCCCCCCCCCTCCTGAACCGCACCAGGCCACATGCCCTCAACATGGGGAGGATGTCCCCATGTTGATGGCGACAAGGGCCTCATCCCCACAACCCTTGCCCGGTGGTTTTGGGGGTCTGCGGGCGGGGGGCTTATCAGAATCTGGAAGACCCCTTTAACAAAGGGGACCCCCAGATCCTGCCCCCCCCTATGTGAATTGGTAATGGGGTACACTGTACCTCTACCATTTCACGAAGGAAGTGTAAATAGTTAAAAAAATACACACAGACACCGTAGAAAAAATTCCTTTATTAATAAAAAAAAAATCCAGCGGTGGTAATCCACTGTCGATGCGGCTCCCTGCTCCAACGTTGTCTTCTATCCAGCGACGGATGATCTCTCCAGCGACGGGTGATCAGCGGTCCGGTCCAGCGATGAGAAGATCCATCCGTCCAGAGCGCAGCAGGCGAGCTAGACTCTCCGCTGGACACTGCCCCCTCTGACGCACCCTCGTACGTCACTGGGAAAGACCGGTCCATGCTAAGAAACATGTCTGCTGGAAGCCTGTCCGTCGGACATGTTCGGTCGTCTGTACGACTCACCGGACATGTCCGTTCGGCCAAAAGCCCTCGCATGCGTCAAAGTGATTCGACGCATGCGTGGAAGCATTGACCTTTCAGGGTCGCGCACGTCGCCGCGTCATCGTCGCGGCCACGTCACCGCGTATCCTGTCCACGGGAAATTTGGTCTGATGGTGTGTACAGCCATCAGACCAAATGATCCCAGCGGACATGTCCGATGAAAACGGTCCGCGGACCGTTTTCATCGGACATGTCCGCTGGTGTGTACGAGGCCTTAGAGGAAATATAGTGCCGCGTACACCTGGTCGTTTTTTGTGATGAAATAAAACGACGTTTTTAAAAACGTCATTTAAAATGACTGGAAACCTGTCCGCTAGGCCGGGAATCCAGTCCGGTCGGCCGTACAGACGACCGAACATGTCCGCGGAAACTGGTCCGCAGACCAGTTTCAGCAGACATGTTCGGTCGTGTGTACGAGGCCTCAGGCAGGGATATGCAATTAGCGGACCTCCAACTGTTATGTCCTATCATGCGTCTGTCTCTGGGTGTCATGCTTGTGGCTGTCAAAGTCTTGCTATGTCTCATGGGAATTGTAGTTCTGCAGCAGCTGGAGGTCCGCTAATTGCATATCCCTGCTCTAAGGGATACACCCTATGAGGTCCTTGATGCTGTTAAAAGGGAGGGTATTGTCATCAAGATTTTTACATCTCTCTGTTACAGCAATAGCGCCACACTTTTTACCTTTTTTCTAATTTTTTTCTAATTTTTTTGTAAGTGAGGCAAGGAGAGTTTTGATTTTTCGTAGTTTTTTGTATGGCACACTAGATTTGCCATCCGATGTGTCCTGTTAGGGATTCAATGCCAGATTGAAGTCCCCTCCGAAAACGTTTTAGTTTGTCGATTACGCGTTGGCAAAAGGTGACTTGTGCGGTATTGGGAAAATATACATTGGCCAATGTAATGGGTATCCCTTTAGGGAAAAGATATCTCCCTTCTGTGTCAGCCTGTTGTTGGGAAACGACAATCTCTGAGTTCCTGTGTAGTAGAATAGAAACTCTCTTTGATTTAGATGTGGGGTTGGTTGCATGAAAGGCTTGTGGGTAATGTTTGTCATGTAACTTTGGTATATTACCTGTCTTGAAGTGAGTCTCCTGGAGAAACACCACCGCTGGTTTTGATTTATGTAGTTCTAATTTTTCGGGCGTATTTAGGCCCCTAACATTGTGAGAGATCACAAAAGAGTGTTTATTAATAAACGTATATGACATTTTGATGTATCAAATGTTATGGCTTCTTTATGTATGAGGCAACCGTGGATATCCTGAAGTAAAAATGAACAAAAAGAAAATTATCTATATTATCTATATCTTATCTATAAAATAATTTAAAAAAGAAGGAAAAATATATATACAAGAATAGAAAGAAAAATTAAGGTGTTTTAGCAACTCTCCAGATGAGTGTCACGTATAGAGAGATTTAGTAAGGGCGTCTCCAGGTTTTAGCCCAAGGAGAAAAAATAGTGTGTTGTCATAGAATATCGACACACACCCACTGATGGGAGCAATTAGAGGTAGTCACTGCAGTGGATCAGGGGTATATATACCTTAAACCTGATCTGATAACTTGGTTTAAAAATTGTAATGAGTGAGAACTGAGAACTCCCATGGCTCAATTATATGCAAATGTGAATAAAATACCTCTTCCAGCTGTTGGGGCAGTAACATGAGTTTAGTATAACTTTTTTGTATCCATATAGGATAAAGAAGAACAGTAAATAAAACAGTAAATAACTGTGTATCAAACTTATACTAAGTTTATGTTGAGAGCATCCAGACATAGTCCAGCGTAGCTGGACCCGTTTTTTGTCTTTGATATCCTGAACTTTTATAAGAACAAGGGTTGTATAAATCTTGTGGTTAACTTTACCGTCACAGTTGTCCCCCAGTGCGGGTCAAATATGATCCCACCGTGGGGTGCGCCTGACACAGCACCAACCTTTAACATCCATTGTTATCTAAGGCAGTATTGCCAACCTACCAGATTGAAATTTACTGGCACGACACCCGAAATTTACTGGCGCAGCCAAGTTTTTACTAGCATTTCACAAAAGTTACTAAATTACATTTTAAGTGCAAGTTTAAGTATTTAGGGCTGGATTCAGGTAGTTCTGCGAATTTTAACGGCGGCGCAGCGTATCGTATTTATTGACTTACGCCGTAAGTCAGAGAGGCAAGTGCTGTATTCACAAATGTAGCATAAATGGGGCCGGCCTAAGCACGCCTAATTCAAATGAGGATGAGGGGGCGTGTTTAATGTTAAGTATTGGTGACCCAACGTGATTGACGTTTTTCCCGAACGGCGCATGCGCTGTCCGTGAAATTTCCCAGTGTGCATTGCTCCAAAGTACGCCACAAGGACGTCATTGGTTTCGACGTGAACGTAAATTACGTCCAGCCCCATTCACGGACGAGTTACGTAAACAACGTAAAATTTTCAAATTTTGACGCAGGAACGATGGCCATACTTAACATTGGCTACGCCACCTAGGGGGCAGCTTTATCTTTACGCGGCGTATCTCTTACGGAAACGGCGTATCTTTACTGCGACGGGCAAGCGTAAATTTATGAATCGGCGTATCTAGTCATTTACATATTCTACGCCGAAAACAACGGAAGCGCCACCTAGCGGCCAGCGGAAAAATTACACCCTAAGATACGACGGCTTAGCTAGGTTTAAGTGTATCTCAGTTTGAGCATACACTTAAACTTACGACGGGCTTAGATTCCGAGTTACATCGGCGTATCTACTGATATGCCGGCATAACTCTTTATGAATCCGGCCCAGAGGCTACAAACAAGTATGCTAGGCAAATAGCAATGTGATTTAAGGTAGAGATTAAGGTAAAAAAACATATTTTTGTTATTTTCGATATAAAAAGGGCAAATTATTTAGTCACATCTCCCTCTGTCACCAACACCCCCTGCCTTCACCCCCCTCTGCGGTGCCACAATCTCCCCCTGCCTCTAATGTCCCCCTGCCTCCAATCGTCCACTGCCTCCATCCACCTCTGCGGTGCCACCAACAACCCCTGTCTCTATCCCCACCCTCTGCGATGCCACCATCCCCCTCTGCGGTGTCACCAACACCCCTGCCTCCAATCACCCCCTGCCACTAACACCCCCTGCCTTCAATCTCCCCCTGCCTCCAATCTCCCCAGACCCCCTGCCTCCACTCACTCCCTGCCTCCATCGTCCCCTGCCTCCATCCACCTCTGCGGTGCCACCAACAACCCCTGTCTCCATCCCCCCCCCTCTGCGGTGCCACCATCCCCCTCTGCGGTGCCACTAACACCCCCTGCCTCCAATCTCCCCCTGCCTCCAATCTCCCCCTGCCTCCATTGCCCCCTGCCTCCATCCCCCTCTGCGGTGCCACCGCAGCCACCATCACCCCCTGCCTCCAATCACCCCCTGCCTCCAATCTCCATGCGCAGTTCCAAGCAGAACCAATTTTGGCTATTTTTACTGGCACATTTCCGCAATCATGGACATTTACAAACAGGGGGAAAAAGGGCCGTAAAAATACAGACGGTTGGCAACACTGATCTAAGGCTGTCATCTTATTTAACAACCTGGTGACCATCCCGATCAGTTCACAGCCGGTCTGAGCTACAATAAGTATTAAACCTCTAACTTTGTAATTTTTTATATGGTAAACTTGATATTGTAATAAGAGCTAGACATGTGGAAATTTAGTTCAGCCATTCTATCTTCATCTCCTGTGGTCTATGTATTATAATGAATGAATGAATCAATGAAAACTTATATAGCGCGGCACATGCGAACTTAATCGCCTCTGGGCGCTTGTTGTTCCTGACTCCTTTGGTATCAAAAGAGATGCGTTTTGATCTTTCTCCTGAATGCTAAGTGATTCTCCTCCAACCGAATGCTGGTTGGTAAAGCGTTCCATAGTCTAGGCCCTTGGACCGCGAATCTCCTTTCTCCTTTGGATTTGTAGTTGGCTTTCGGTATCTGAAGAAGATTTTGATTGGTGGATCGCAAAACGCGATTGGGATTATGAGCCTTTATTTTTTTGCATAGATAATGGGGAGCATTCCCATGGATACATCTATGCGTTAGACAGAGTGCTTTAAAAGCAATTCTGTCTTTTACTGGCAACCAATGAAGGGTTCTCAGTGAAGGTGAGATTGATTCCCAGGGTTTTTTCCCAGTCACGAGTCTGGCGGCCGTATTTTGAACAACTTGCAGACGAGCGATTTGGTACTTTGGGAGTCCGAGGTAAAGGGCATTTGCATAGTCCAGTCTGGAGTTTACAATTGCTCCCACCACGACTGCTATGTCTTCTTTGGGAATGAAAGGAGTAAGTCTGCGTAGTAGGCGAAGCAGATGGTGAGATCCGCTGACTACTGACCCTATTTGTGCGTCCATTGTCATGTAGAAGTCGAATATGACCCCGAGACTTTTGACTTTG
This sequence comes from Rana temporaria, assembly GCF_905171775.1. NCBI lineage: Eukaryota > Metazoa > Chordata > Amphibia > Anura > Ranidae > Rana > Rana temporaria. Next base: position 375,941,853 of record NC_053489.1, read on the forward strand.
GCGCTAGGGGTGATGATTTTGCCCAGAATGGGCGGGGGGGGTCCAAGTTGTTGCAGGTTGTTTCATACATTTGGCGTGAAACAGGAGAAGTTCTGTTTTCGCTCCGTTGAGTTTAAGATAACTCTTTGTCATCCAGTTCTCTATCAAAGAGAGGCATGTTTCTAGATTGAGGTGATGATCCTTTTTATTGCAAATGCAGAAATATAGTTGCGTGTCGTCTGCATATGAATGATAAAGCAGTTTTTGGCTGCTGATGATTTCAAAAAGCGGACGAAGATAGATGTTGAATAGCACCGGCGACAGAGGCGATCCTTGAGGGACTCCGCACGATAATGTGCGTTTCTCAGAGGTGAAAGGTCCTAACTTCACTGTTTGCGATCGGTTGTCCAAAAAGAGGAGAACCAAGATAAATCGCCTTCTGCGACTTTGGCTACTTCAGCTAGCCGAGTCAAAAGCAGCTTGTGGTCTATGGTGTCGAAGGCTGCACTTAGGTCCAACAGAACCAGAAGACAAGATTCTCCTTCGTCTGCTGCCTCGAGAGCGTCGTCCCATATTTTGAGCAATGCTGTTTCCGTCCCGTGTCCAGGACGGAAGCCCGATTGAAATGGATCAAGTAGGTTGTGGGTATCTAGATGCTGTTGCAGCTGTTGTACCACTACTTTTTCCATTACCTTTGAGAGAACGTTTAGGCCTGTTATGGGACGGCGGTGAATTGGGTCCTTGGGGTCTAGGGTGGGTTTCTTTAAGATAGGTCGGATTATGCCCTCTTTCAACTGGGAGGGCACTATGCCTTCCTTGAATGATTGGTTGATAAGCTGCGTGATAGGAGGTGCCAAGATGTCAGCGCATTCCTTCAGCAGTTTAGTGGGGATGATATCATTTGGCGCTGTGCCGTTACGCAAAGTACCAATGATATTCTTTGTGGCATGGATAGAGATGGGTTCCAGCGTAAACTTACCTAATTGTGGTGAATTACTGCAGGTGTTGTATGGATAATTATGGGGGGGGTTGGGGGGGTGTTGTTTTGCTGAATGCTTTCCCGGATTCCCTCGATTTTATTAATGAAGTAATCAGATAATTCATTGCAAAATTCTTGGGTATCCGAATTGGGGGCTTCAAGACATCCTGGATTCATGGTCTGAGTGACCAATTTGAAGAGTTCGCGTGGGCGATTAAGGGCGCTGTTGATAGCCTCAGAAAAATAGTTTTTCTTGGCTTTGAAAATTTCTTTGTGGTATTTTCGTGTTGTTGCTTTGTAGATGATGAGGTTCTCATCAGAAGTGCTTCTTTTCCAAGCAGCTTCCGCCCTTCTGCGCTCTTGCTTCAGTAACACCAGTTGGTTGTTGAACCAGCTGGAGGTATTTTTCCGGATGCAGGTTTTACGTTTCGGCGCTATTAAGTCGGCTGACTGTAATAGGGCTGTGTTTATGGCATCCAGTGTTTCTTCAGCCGTTTGATGCGGCTGGATTGTTTTTATCTTTTTCCTTAACGTGGTTTTGAAGAGTTCCGAGTGGAGCTTCTTCTGACATCTAGTCCAGTGTGTTGTCACTAGATTTGATGTTTTAGTAAAGGGGGGGAATTCGGAAATAAAGAATTTAATTGCATGGTGATCTGTCCATGGCAATGGTTCATTTTCCAAGATTTTTATTTCCAGATCTTGTCTGAAAATAAGATCGAGTGTGTGACCTGAAGCATGTGTGGGCCCACATACTAGTTGTTGTAGCCCTAATCCTTCCAAGTGGTCAATACAGGCTTCGGCAACGGGGTCTTGTGGGGAGTTGGCCCAGAGATTAAAGTCCCCGAGCAGCAAAAGATGTTTGCCGTTAAGGGTGTAAGTGGAGATAAAGTCCGTCAATGATAGTAAAAGCTGCGATTTTGGGCCAGGTGGCCTATAGCAGAGTAAAATCCGGACGGTCTTCTGGGAGTTTGTTTGCAGTTGTAGAGTGAGGGTTTCCATGAATGGAAGAGGGTTTTGAAGGGCTGGTTTGGTGATTGCAAGATGGGTCTTATGGATCACCGCCAGTCCTCCTCCTCTTTGCCCTGTTCTGTTTTCCGTTATAATACGATAGTTTTCTGGCACCAATTCTCCTAGAATGGTGTTACAGTCGGCTGTGAGCCAGCTCTCTGTAATAAAGAGGCAGTCTAAATCGTGTTGTAGAATGAAATCATGGATTTCTAGTCGGTGTTTTACTGCCGATCTTGTGTTGATCAGAGCACATAAAGTGTTTTTGAGCTGGGGTAAACGGCTGAGATTTTTGCTAGTCGATCGTCGATCGATTCTCAAAAGTCGCTCAGTTCTAAGGGCTTTTTTGGTGATGGCTGGTAGTATTGCGGCAAATCGCCTCAGATCCCCAATGGTTTCTGCAGAATATTGCAGATTAGCCATGGTCGTATAACACCGGGGGGGGGGGGGGGGGGATTAGCTAATCCTCGATCCTGGCATTGGTCCAGAGGAAGGCAAAAAAAATCTGGCCGTGCTACACCAATATGCTACGACAGGGAAAAAAAATTCCTTCCTGACCCCTTGTGAGGCGATCGGGCGAACCCTGGATCAAGTTCAATAGTATGAGAAAGGAGAGAGTGGAGTTGGGTGTAGCAAGATGGCCGCCGATCAGTCAGCAGGATCCAGCTAGGGGCTGTCAGTTTTAGAGGATCCGTGCTGCTGGGGAGGATTTGACCGATTGCTGGGGGGGAGAAGGTGCTCTTCAGGGATAGGGGGGGGCTTTATTGGGCCGTTTGGGCAGTTTGGTGATGGTTGCTGGGGGGGAGCGGCGCGCCTCTAGGCCGCGGATGAAGCCGCGGCCTTTCCTAGATCGCGGCTGCCGCGATTCTTTCCAGGCCGGCGCGGATGTATCGAAAAAAACGCCCGAAAGGCGGAAATTGAAGCGGAAAGATGGCGGAGGGGTGCCCTGAGTAGGGTGGCAGTGTGGGGGTACAGGATGCGGAGTCTATCCGGGCGGAAAGTTGCGGCTTTATCCTTAAAAGGACGGCCGCAATATACCCCCGGACAGAGAGCAGGAAGACCGGTGGTAAAACACCAGGGCTTACCTTTGAGGAAGAAGCCTGTGAGGGGGGCAGGAGATGGACTACTGGAGGCCAAGGAAAAGAGGCAAAGGTGGGTCCTGGAAGCGGTGGTGTGTGCTTTGCCGCTGGGGGCTGGGAGGAGTGCACCTGTCTGCAAGCTAACTGCCTGTCTAGCTTGTCCCTGAGTGGAGCAGACTCGTCGGAAGCGTCCTACTCCACCTAGCGGCTGACTGACTGAGCAGTCTCTAGTCTCTGTATAATCAAACTAATATATTGCATAGAAAAGAAGTCCATCAGGAGTAGCAGAAGTTACTAGTCCATGCATACAGGGCCGTTTGAAGGAATTTGGGGGCCCCAAGCAAAATGGACATGGAGGCCCCCAAACCCCAGCCCCACCCCCCCCCCAACCCCCGTGCACGCACACAAAGCCTACAGGAACCACAGCATAGCAATACAGTTTAAGTTCACCCACACGTTATATAAATAAAAACGTGTTTACAGTGCAAATACTGCTGTTGTATATAATGTGCATGAAATTTTAACATTTTCAACAATTTAACATTTGCAAAAAACACCACTGTACCATAAAATCTATCAATATACATAAAAAAGTGCACAATAACTAAATCCAACATACTTATTACTCCCCCCCCCCCACAGCAGGTGCACCCATCAGAGTCCCCCCACAGCAGGTGTCCCCATCAGAGTCCCCCCCCACAGCAAGTGGTGTCCCCATCAGAGTCCCCCCCCACAGCAAGTGGTGTCCCCATCAGAGTCCCCCCCCACAGCAAGTGGTGTCCCCATCAGAGTCCCCCCCCACAGCAAGTGGTGTCCCCATCAGAGTCCCCCCCACAGCAAGTGGTGTCCCCATCAGAGTCCCCCCACAGCAGGTGGTGTCCCCATCAGAGTCCCCCCCCAGCAGGTGGTGTCCCCATCAGAGTCCCCCCACAGCAGGTGTCCCCATCAGAGTCCCCCCCACAGCAAGTGGTGTCCCCATCAGAGTCTCCCCCACAGCAGGTGTCCCCATCAGAGTCCCCCCCACAGCAAGTGGTGTCCCCATCAGAGTCCCCCCCACAGCAAGTGGTGTCCCCATCAGAGTCCCCCCCACAGCAAGTGGTGTCCCCATCAGAGTCCCCCCCACAGCAAGTGGTGTCCCCAGCAGAGTTGGGGATGAGTGGCTGTGCTGGTGGGGGGTGGAATGAGTGTTAGTGGTTGGGGGTAGGGATGAGTGTCAGTGGTGGGGGGTATGAATGAGTGTCAGTGGTGGGGGGTAGGAATGAGTGTCAGTGGTGGGGGGTAGGAATGAGTGTCAGTGGTGGGGGGGGTAGGACTGAGTGTCAGTGGTGGGGGGTAGGAATGAGTGTCAGTGGTGGGGGGGTAGGAATGAGTGTCAGTGGTGGGGGGGTAGGAATGAGTGTCAGTGGTGGGGGGTAGGAATGAGTGTCAGTGGTGGGGGGGTAGGAATGAGTGTCAGTGGTGGGGGGGTAGGAATGAGTGTCAGTGGTGGGGGGTAGGAATGAGTGGCAGTGGTGGGGGGGTAGGAATGAGTGGCAGTGGTGGGGGGTAGGAATGAGTGGCTGTGCTGGTGGGGGGTAGGGATGAGTGGCTGTGCTGGTGGGATAAGTGTCTGTGGTGGGGGGGGACTGACTGGATGGAATCAGCACTGGTGGTGGTGGGGACTGACTGGGTACATTGACAGCGCTGGGTGCCGGAATCAGAGACACCTACTTTCTGTCAGTGTCCTCTTGGTTTCCCCTGCATGGCTCCATGTCTCTCTCGGCTCCCTCTGCTCCATGTGTCTCTGCAGCTCCTCCCCCACGACCTTCTCTCACTTGGTGTCAGCGGGCCAGTCCACAGTCTCAGGCTGCCTCTGCCTTCTCTCTCTCTCCCCTCCGCAAACAAAAGCCCCCATCCCCGCAGCGGAATGAATGGGCTCCTGCCTCGGGTCCCCAGGCCAGCTCGGGGCCCCAAGCAGTTGCTTGTTTTGCCTGTCTTGTTCCGACGGGCCTGACTGCACCCATCTGCTCACTCTTTACAATCAGCACAGGCTTCTCATACCTTTGCTTTGCTGAAGCCTGGGACAAAGGGCATTTGGAAACTTCATGCCCCCACTCACTGCACTGCAAACAGCGCACCTGGCTTTCAATACTTTTCACATTGATAGCTGACCAGGCTACACCAGCGTTGCCAGGGGCAACAGCATGCACTTTCCCTTTGGCTTGGTTCAGCGCAGCCAAGTGCATTTTGCACTAGTCTGGGGCTTGTTCTGTGGGCAACAACCCCTCCAGCCACAAAGTTCTGTCTCTCATTTCTGCAATCATTGCTTTCTGTTTGCGTTTTGACCTCGCCATCGCTGCAAACAGGGCAATGGTTTTTAACACAGTTCCTTTTTAACACAGGAAAAATTTGGCGTACTGTCTCCAAGACTTGCAAACGGCACACTTTCACATGCAGACTTCACTCTTTGCGGTTCCGCTTGAACCATCCACTCACTGGGCCTTCCCAAGTGGATACATCTTCTCAGGCCACGCTGAGCTCACTTGCACAGGTACACCACCTGTATGCAACATAGTCCATGAACTCCTGTGCAATGCAGTTCGCCTGGCTGCCACACACAGCAGAAAACTTTAACTTTCAGTTCACATTGGCTGCTCATCACAGCATGGCTGCAAAACACACAGTTGCTTTCTACTCACTGTTTTGTTAGTATGCAAGGATCTGGAACTCTTCCGAACTGCCCGCAGCAATACCTCCACCATATGTAAGATTGGGGTTATTAGACTCCAGCGATAGATGCGTTTTCCAGTGAGTACGCCAATCCAGAACTGAGTTTTTAAGGGCCTGGTAGCCCACTTTTATTTAAAAACACGAAAGTTCACAAATACAATAGGGGGTTCTACCATTCCTGTATCTTGACCAATTCAACAGTTTAGCCTCCTGGCTTTCACACACTTGCCATCCGGCTGTTTCAGGCTTTTAGCCTAGGCCTAGTTCTGTTCCTCAGAACACATATAGGTAGATTCACGTAGGGGCGCCTAAAATTAGGACGGCCTAGCCTACTCTTTTTAGGCTACACCGCCGTAAATTATTTAGGTTAGTAGTAGGTTAGGAGTTGAGCGGACACCTGGATGTTCGGGTTCGGACCCGAACCCGGACTTTGAAAAAAAAGTTTGGGTTCGGGACCGAACCCGAACCCGGACTTTGACCCGAACCCCATTGAAGTCAATGGGGACCCGGACTTTTGACTACAAAAATGTCTCTAAAAAACTAAGGGAAAGGGCTGGAGGGCTGCAAATGGCAGCAAATGTCGGGAAGAGCATGGCGAGTACTCTGGAAATAAATGTGGATAGGGAAATAACTTAAAATAACAAAAAAAATTTAAATAAAAAATATAATGATTTTTGACCTTTGAGGACGAGGTCCATACAGTTTTGTTCAAAATTATTGAACCCCCCAATGCTGTAAAGGGCTTTAGGGAATTTAGTGTACATTTGTAATTGTATTCAGAATGAAATCCTACAAGGACTTCATAAAGAACCATATGCAACTAATATGACATCAATTGGTTTTGTAATACAGTAGTAAATGCAAAATTCAAGGCAATGGGCACTGTTGAAACGCTACCTGGTCATGGCAGACAGAAGATGCTGACTTCGACTGCTGTGCGCTACCTGAAGCATAGAGTGGAGAAAAGTCCCTGTGTGACTGCTGAGGAACTGAGAAAATATTTGTCAGATGTGGGTACTGAAGTTTCTGCTCAGACAATACGGCGCACACTGCGTAATTAAGGCCTCCATGTCAGAACTCCCAGGCGCACCCCCTTGCTGTCTCCAAAGAATAAGAGTCGACTGCAGTAAGCCGAAAGTCATGTGGGCAAACCACACACGTTTTGGGATTGTGTTCTGTGGACTGATGAAACAAAATTACAACTGTTTTGTGCCCATGGATTAACGCTATGTTTGGAGGAGGAAGAACAAGGCCTATGATGAAAAGAATACCTTGCCTACTGTGAAGCATGGCGGGGGGTCAATCATGCTTTGGGCTGTTTTGCTTCTGCAGGTACAGGGAAGCTTCAGCGTGTGCAAGGTACCATGAATTCTCTTCAGTACCAGGAGATATTGGATGACAATGTGATGCAGTCCGTCACAAACCTGAGGCTTGGGAGACGTTGGACCTTTCAACAGGACAATGATCCCAAGCATAGCTCCAACTCCACTAGAGCATGGTTGCAGATTAAAGGCTGGAACATTTTGGAGTGGCCATCGCAGTCACCAGACTTAAATCCGATTGAGAACCTCTGGTGGGACTTAAAGAAAGCAGTTGCAGTGCGCAAGCCTAAGAATGTGACTGAAGGTGGAAGCGGCGGTGGAGGAGGAGGAGGAGGAGGAGGTAGCCAACACAGCAGGTTTTGGTTTTTAATTGATTTATTTTTTAAATTAGGGTAAACCCCAAAATAGTGAGACAGATCTAGGGTTGCTACCTCATCCCTTGAAACCTGAACACAGAGTTACACAGGCTTTGGGGCTAATTTGATGTCGATAAGGCACCAAGTGAGTTTAATTAGCAGCACCTTAATCAGCCAGAGAACCTGTGTAATTAATATGTTTTTGCTTTGAAAGGGATGAGATGGCAACCCTAGAAAGCTCAGAAAAAAACAATGGCTGGGTAAGGCCGGCCCGGTGTCTATTCTGCACAAGGTACGGACAACTCCTCTGGGATCCATGCCTGGTTCATTTTAATGAACGTGAGCTTGTCCACATTGGATCTGGACAGGCGGCTGCGCTTGTCTTTGATAACGCCCCCTGCCGTGCTAAATACACATTCAGACAATACACTGGCCGCAGGGCAGGCCAGCACCTCCAAGGCGTAAAGGGCAAGCTCAGGCCATGTGCCCAATTTGGAGACCCAGAAGTTTAAGGGGGAACAGCCGTCATTCAGTACGTGTAGGGGTGTGCTCACATACTGCTCCACCATGTTGCTGAAATGCTGCCTCCTGCTAAAACGTTCCATATCAGCTGGTGGTGCTGTTTGTTGTGGCGTGCTGACAAAGCTTTTCCACATTTCGGCCATGCTAACCCTGCCTTTTGAGGTGCTGGCGGTGCCCCTGCTGCGTTGGCGACCTCTTCCTCCTCCTCTGCCTTTGCCTTCTGCTTCCACTGTGGCCCCGCTGCCAGGTGGGAATTGCAACAGCAGCGCGTCTAACAGCGTGCGCTTGTACTCGCGCATCTTGCGTTCACGCTCCAGTGAGGGGATTAAGGACGGTACATTGTCCTTGTAACGGGGATCCAGCAGCGTGGCCACCCAGTAATCAGCACCTGTCATAATGTGCGAAACACGCCGGTCGTTGCGGAGACACTGCAGCATGTAATTGCTCATGTGTGCCAGGCTGCCCAGAGGCAACGAAAAAGCTGTCCTCTGTGGAGGTGTATCATCTGTGTCCTCTGTATCCCCCCCAGCCACGCACCAGTAATGGCCATGAGCTGGTCTGGATGCTATCCTGCTGTGAACATGGTTCCTCCTCCTCCTCCATGTCTTCCTCCTCCTCATCCTCCACCGCGTCATCCTCCAGAACTGTGCCCTTGCTAGACAATTGTGTACCTGGCCTTTGTTGGTGCACGAACCCACCCTCAGAGCCACTTGTGAATGACTGCCCTGAAAGCTTTGCAAATGATCCCGATTCCTCCTCCTCCTGTGCCACATCCTCTTCCATCATCGCCCGTAGCGTTTTTTCAAGGAGGCATAGAACTGGGATAGTCACGCTGAGAGCGGCGTCATTGGCTATGGAGTACTCAAAACAGCGCAACAAGGCACACAGGTCTCGCATGGAGGCCCAGTTATTGGTGGTAAAGTGGTTCTGTTCCGCAGAGCGACTCACACGTGCGTGCTGCAGCTGGAACTCCACTATCGCCTGCTGCTGCTCGCACAGTCTGGCCAGCATGTGCAAGGTGGAGTTCCACCTTGTGGGCACATCACATATGAGGCGGTGAGCGGGAAGGCCGAAGTTACGCTGCAGACGAGCAGCAGCAGGGTGAGAATGCCTAAAGTGCGCACAGACGGCCCGCACTTTCTGCAGCAGCTGTGGCATATTGGGGTAAGTTCTCAGGAAACTCTGCACCACCAAATTCAGCACATGCGCCAGCAAGGGAATGTGCGTCAAACCGGCTAGGCCCAGAGCTGCTATGAGATTTCGCCCGTTATCGCACACCACCAGGCCCGGCTTGAGGCTCACTGACGCCAACCACTCATCGGTCTGTTGTTCCATGTCCCTTCACAACTCCTGCGCGGTGTGTGGTTTTTCCCCCAAACAGGAAAGTTTTAAAACTGCCTGCTGGCGTTTACCCATGGCTGTGCTGAAGTTGGTGGTGAATTTGTTATGCTGACTGGATGAGGAGGCGGTAGAGGATGAGGAAGCGGAGTAGAAGGAGTTAGGAACAGGAGGCAAACTGAAGCGCCCTGCAATCCTCGGTGGTGGAAGGACATGCGCCAAACTGCTATCCGCCTCAGGCCCAGCTGCCACTGCATTTACCCAGTGCGCTGTTAGGGAGATATAACGTCCCTGACTGTGCTTACTGGTCCACGTCTCCGTAGTTAGGTGGACCTTGGCACAGATGGCGTTGCACAGTGCACACCTGATTTTGTCCGCCACTTGGTTGTGCAGGGAAGGGATGGCTCGGCTGGGCACGACGTACTGTGGGACAGCCAATGCCATCAGGCTTTAAAACTCTGCGTCTCCACCAGACGGAATGACAGCATTTCAAAGGCCCGTAATTTTGAATGCTGGCATTCAGGGCCAGGATCGCGGGTGGGTAGAGGGGTACTTCCTCTTACGCTCCAGTGTTTGGGAGATGGAGAGCTAAATGCTTCCATGCGACATTGTGGAGATGTTTGGTGACCCAGGTGGTAGTGTTGCTTGCCGGTCCTCTAATTGAGGGGTGGCAGGTGGCACTGTCACTACGGAGGTGGATGAAGAGGCAGAGAGGCCCGAGACTGATGCAGAAGAGGAAGCAGGAGGAGCCAGAGACCTTTCTTGGTTTTTGAGGTGTCTACTCCACTGCAGCTCGTGCTTTGCACTTAGATGCCTGGTCATGCAGGTTGTGCTCAGGTTGAGAACGTTTATGCCTCGCTTCAGGCTCTGATTGCACAACGTGCAAACCACGCGTGTCTTGTCATCAGCACATTGTGTGAAGAACTGCCACGCTAGGGAACTCCTTGGACCTGGCTTTGGTGTGCTCGCTCCCTTGCTGCGTTGGGCAGTAGCAGGCGTACTGTCTAGGGGACGGACGCTCTGCTTTGGCACCCTGCTCCCTCTTTTGCTGTGCTGGTGGCTCTGTGCGACCACCGCCTCTTCCTCCGAACTACATGGGTCACCTGCATGAGGTTGATTCCATGTCGGGTCGAGGACCTCATCATCCTCCACATCATCTTCCACCCAGTCTTCACCACTGCCCTCCTTGTCTGTCTGCACAATTGCAAAAGCACCAGCAGTTGGCAACTGTGTTTCATCATCATCATGCAAGACGTGCTGTGATGGTCCCCCCATGAACTCATCCTGAAATATAAGTGGTTGGGCATCGGTGCACTCAATCTCTTCCCCTTCTGGAGCTGGGCTAGGTGGATGGCCCTGGAAACACATGCTAACAGACTCATCAAAAAGAAGAAGAGACTGCTGCATGCTTTGGGGCTCAGACTGCTTGGCTGATTTTCAAGGGGGTGAGGTGAAAGACTGATGGTGGACATCGGCTGCAGGCGCCAACTCTGAGCTTTCAGCACAAGACTGGTTGGAAAACAATGTGAAGGATCTGGAGGCACTGTCAGCAACCCAATCTACTACCGCCTGTTCTGCTCCTGGCCTCAACATTCGTACAGCTGATTAGGCCCGACCAAATACCGCTGCAGGCTCTGTCGGCTACTCGCACCTGAGAAAGGTGTTTCACTTGTGCTTGTAGCTGGCACAGATCGACCACGTCCTCTCCCTGTAACAGGAGCTCCACCAGCAGCACCACGACCGCGGCCACGTCCCTTATTTGACGTTTTCCTCATATTTCTCAAATTTAGAGTCTTGCCCTAATTTTGAGAAATTTTAAATACAAAAATAGTGTATGCTGGTGAAATAGGCAGAGATTCACCTATATATTTCTCTACCTATAGCAATAAGCAGGAAGCCAACACTAAACAATGTACTGCACAGACAGTATATCAAAGGGGACAGGTGGAGTGCTGGTGAAATGGGCAGAGATTCACCTATATATTTCTCAAATTAAGGGTCTTGCCCTAATTTTGAAAAAAATTAAATACAAAAAAGTGTAAGCTGGTGAAATAGGCAGAGATTCACCTATATATTTCTCCACCTATAGCAAGAAGCAGGAACCCAGCCCTAAACAATGTACTGCACAGACAGTATATCACAGGGGACAGGTGCAGTGCTGTTGAAATATACAGAGTCACCTATAGATTGCTGACTGCCCCTATAGGGAAAATATTTCAGGAAACTCTCCCTGACTATGTACTTGACAGAAACACAGTATATCACAGGTGCACAGGTGGTGTGGCAGGTGTAGTGCTGTTGAAATACTCAGTCACCTATAGAGTGCTGACTGCCCCTATAGGAAAAATATTTCAGGAAACTCTCCCTGACTATGTACTTGACAGAAACACAGTATATCACAGGTGCACAGGTGGTGTGGCAGGTGTAGTGCTGTTGAAATACTCAGTCACCTATAGAGTGCTGACTGCCCCTATAGAAAAAATATTTCAGGAAACTGTCCCTGACTATGTACTTGACAGAAACACAGTATATCACAGGTGCACAGGTGGTGTGGCAGGTGTACTGCTGTTGAAATATTCAGAGTCACCTATAGATTGCAAACTGCCCCTATAGTTGAACAAAATTCCTAAACTATATGAAGTACAGCAGATGTCACAGGAATAGAGTGCTTGTTGATATTTCTGGAGCAACATACACCTAAAACTGTCCCTATGATTCAGCAGCCTTTCCCTCACATAAGTGAAGCAGTGACAACGAGCCAGATGCCATAAGATGATGCAGATATCAAAGAAATAAAGTATGCTTCTTGATATTTCTGGAGCAGTATACCAGCATAGACCTAACACTGTCCCTGAGCAGATTCAGCAACCTTTCCCTGACATAAGTGAAATACAGTGAAAACGAGCCAGATACACCTAAGACTTTCCCTAAGCAGCAGATTCCAGCAGCCTTTCCCTATCATGAGTGAAGCAGAGTGACGATCTGTGCTGTGTGCCTCTATCTAATATAGAGACTGGTCACATGATGGGTCACATGCTGCACTGGCCAATCACAGCCATGCCTACTTATGGCATGGCTGTGATCAGTTCCCAGTCACAGTAGTAACACGAATGGCGATTGGCTGCCGTGCAGCGCGCCAAAACATACCCGAACTCCGAACCCGAACCCGGACTTTTTCCAATTATTCGGGTTCGGGAAAAACCCAAAGTCCGTACCGAACCCGAACTTTACAGTTCGGGTTCGCTCAACCCTAGTTAGTAGTGATTCTCAAACCACTTACCTTCAAATTTTTGGCGGCGTAGCCTAAAACGAGCGGGCGTAAGGGCGCCTAATTCAAATGACTGGGAGGGGGCGTGTAGTATGGAAATGAGGCTTGACCTCACGTTTTTTGACGTTTTTTTACACTGCGCATGCGCCGGGCGACTACATTTCCCAGTGCGCATTGCGGCTAAGTAGGCCGTACGAGCCTATTGATTTCGACGCGGATGTAAACAACGTAACTCCCGATTCGTGGACGACTTACGCAAACGACGTTAACATTTCGAAATTTGCGGCGGGAACGGCGGCCATACTTAACATTGGCTAGGCCACTAGAGCATAGCTCTAACTTTAGGCGGCCTATCCCTTACGGAAACTACGTAATTCGACGGCGTAGGCCTGGCGTACGTTTGCGTTCAGTCGTGAATCGTCGTATCCCCTCATTTAAATAATCTACGCCGGCCGCAATGGAAGCGCCATCTAGCGGCCAAAAGAAACATTGCAATCTAAGATAGAACGGCACAAGCTGTCCTATCTTAGATATGTTTAAGTGTATCTCTGTTAGAGAATACACTTAAACATAGGTCGGCTTAGATTCAGAGTTAGGTCGGCTAATCTGAAGATAAGCCGGCCTAACTCTTTGTGAATCTACCTAACAGTTTCCTAACGTTAAGCTCAAACCTCGCTTCTGTCACCCAGTTTATATAAGGGGCTATGACCCCCTGTTGATGAGAGAGAGTTCATACTGACTGGTGTGTCCTAGTGTGATCCTTTCTACATGCATACACATCATCATAGATTTGGATCAGCGGCATAATAAAAAATTGTATCCTGAAATTGGACCAGGGAAACATCCATTACAAATTGAGAAAGAAAGGGGGTTTTTGGGACTTTGAATGAGAAATATGTGAACATATATCTCCATCCCTGTTATGTATAGAAAAAAGGAGGAGGATTGGGACTTTGAATGAGGTATGCATGAGAAGACTCAAAGATAGGACAGTGTGATATGGATGCGTTTTATTTATCTAAAAACATGCGTGGAAGCATTGAACTTCCGGGTTCCGTATCTTAGGCAGTTGTTCCGACGTGGTTATGAGCATGCACAGAGGGATGCGTCCTCGTCTCGGCGCATGCGCAGTTAGTGATACGTATCTGTCTGGAGCTCGGCCCATCATTTGCATTGGGTCACGCCTCATTTGCATGGCTCACGCCCACTTCAATCCTACGCCAACTTACGCCTTCAAAACCCAGCGCAGTTTTAGGAGCATTGGCTTTGTGAATTCAATGCTTGCCTCTCTGCGCTGTGTCGGCGTAGCGTATATTATTTGCGCTACGGCGGCGTAATGTGCGCCTGCTCTCTGTGAATCTGGGCCATAGTTTCCTTGTCAGTTTCTGTATACAGATTCTGATTAAGAGAGGGGTGTTGGGGAATATATATATATATATATATATATATATATATATATATATATATATATATATATATATATATATATATATATATATATAGACACAGTGATTCCTTTTCAATATTCTGATTAAGAAAGGGCGTCAAAATACATATATTTATATATATATATATATATATATATATATATATATGTATAAATACACCTCACTATCAGGGGGGCTGAAATAGCATGTCATATTATAACTGTGTATGTGCAGGCCTGTCGCAACAGGACAGGCAAGCCAAGCAATTGCTTGGGGCCCCGAGCTAGTAAGGGGCCCCCAAGCTGGCTCGTCTGTCTGCTGCTATGTTCACAGGCTCCCTGCGAGCCCCCCTCCTCCTCCCGCATGGAGAGCCGCACAGCTGAATCCTGGAGTTCAGTGCCGAGGCGTGAAGTTGCACTGAACTCCAGGATTCAGCTGTGCGGCTCTCCATGCGGGAGGAGGGGGGGTTCGCGGGGGCCGTGGCGCGGTCACCCGGGACATCTGCCGCCCGGGGTCTCGCAGCGTCATTTGGCTACAGTGCAGCCGTCCCTCTCTCTCCACTGACAGCAATACACAGTCCCACTTCGGCTCCTCCCCCCTCATGGCTCAATGTGTACACAGTTCATATAATAAACATTTATTTTGAACATTGTGTAGAGAAATTCTTTGAACGCCTGCAATGTGGGCAGTGTAATATGTAGGTTAGACCAGTGTTTCTCAACTCCAGTCCTCGAGGCGCCCCAACAGGTCATGTTTTCAGGATTTCCCTCAGATGAAATGGCTGTGGTAATTACCAAGGCAGTGAAACTGATCAAATCACCTGTGCAAAATAATGGAAAGCCTGAAAACATGACCTGTTGGGGCGCCTTGAGGACTGGAGTTGAGAAACACTGGGTTAGACTTTGTGTGAATGTAGCTTTAACGTGGGCGGGGACACATGGGCGGAGACACAGGGGGCCCCCTGATCTCCTTTTGCCCGGGGGGCCCCATGAACTGTCAGTCCGCCCCTGTGCGGCAGTATGTTTATATAACTTTAATGGTTTGAGACAAATGTTCAGCACATCCAGCGTTACACCCCACCATGGCAGGACGTCAGGCACACACGCACACCGTCCTATCGTACGTAATTTTCTATCCTATTCTATCCTATTCTTACATTTGACGTAAGCACGCAGCAGTGCTCAGACGCAGGGTCGGAGGTCGAGCACTGCGCACGAGGATCTCAATGTCAGCTCTGTGCTTCCAGAGGTTAGCGCTTGTAATGTTGTGTCGGTCTGGGGAAGGGGGATTGTTACTATGGCAGCAAAATGTTTGATGTGACGTATAGACGGAGTCCAGTCTGTGTAATCACTAGTTATGTGAATTGTCTTCATTTCTCTGTGTGTAGGGACGTACTTGAGAGTCCTAGCAGGGGGAAGTGCAGACAGCCCTGTCTTGTTACTTGTCTATGGGGATTAAAAAGTCATAGGTGTACAAGGCAGGAGGCGTGCTGATACTTGTAGTCCTTTATATTGGACCTTCCCTTACCCTAAGGACTTCCTCTCCCCTCTTACACAATCACAGAGGTTGTATCAATTTCCTGTATTTCTCTCTTTATTGAGTAGACCCTATAATCTGATAAGTAGGCGAAGATTATGCGGAGTGGGTGGAGCTTCGGGGAAGTGAGTGTGGTAATTAATTAATAGCTGTGCTGCAAAGTGTCCCTGGAAATTTTTTTCAAATGTTGGCAACTATGCCCTGGGCGCGCCGCACACAAGTCTGTCCCAGCCTTCGGTAAGATCGCCCCCGCCCCATGTAGCAGCCGCTACCGCCGGTCTGTATCCATGCGCCGCTCGTGTCTTGCCTGGCTCCCTCTCCCCTCCTCCTCTCTCTCCCCTCCTCCTCCCTCCCTCACAGTCCGGAGCCGCCAGGAGGAGGCCGCCCACTGGTTCCTGTAGGCTTTGTGTGCGTGCAGGGGGGGGTTGGGGGGCCTCTATGTCCATTTTGCTTGGGGCCCCCAAATTCCTTCAAACGGCCCTGTGTATGTGGATTAATGTTTTGTGTGGATGGGGTCTAGTTAAGCTGATACCGGGAAGATAAGACCCATGTTGAACAAGCTTGGAACATATTTAAGTTTTACAGCCAACGTGGTTTTTACCTTCAGTTTAAAAAGGGACAGAAGTAAAGACGCAGGCTCCCCCTCCTTTTTGTTACACAAACAAAAATTCCTGAGCCCAGCTTCTCAGCTTTCTCCCGG
Organism: Rana temporaria; assembly: GCF_905171775.1. NCBI lineage: Eukaryota > Metazoa > Chordata > Amphibia > Anura > Ranidae > Rana > Rana temporaria. The sequence continues at coordinate 375,958,073 of NC_053489.1, forward strand.
TTTCCCTCCCACCTTCTTCTACTGGTGGGGGCTAGTGCCCTGTGAGCCTCTAACTCAAAGCTGGCAGATTAACCCTGTGTATGCTCATTTTGAAATGTCAGTTGACATCACAGCTTCTGGAGATTGGAGTTTTTAGACTACTTATATATTGGAGCTTATTGTTAAGCTGACCTCAGCTAAGTATCTGAGCGGTCTGAGTTAAACCTCTTCACAGGATAGAGTGGCACATCTAGCATTTGTGTTGGGGAGGGTGGATTCTGCCCTACAGTTAGGGTGACCATATTTTCAAACTACCATTCAGGGACACCCCCCCTTCCCAAAAATCAGCTTGTGCTGTAAAGAATCACAGCACAGTGATTGGACACAAGAGGCGGGATTTATGATTTCTCCAATCACAAGCAGGGGGTGGGATTGTGCTCTTCCAGGCATCCCCAGCCGGGACAAGTACTGTCAGTGAGTAAAGCAGTGATGTGGCGGCCTTTTTTGGAGACATCAGATTGGCCCGAGGGGGTGGCTGTGTCAGTTTCATTCCGGGACACTGTATTGTCCTGAAATGAAGGTGCCCGGGACAGACCTGCAAAATGCGGGATTGTCCCGGGCAATCCGGGACATGTGGTCACCCTACCCACAGTAGAGCCAGAAAATAAATAAGGGAAGGGGCAAGAATGGGACCCTGTCTCACTAGACCGGTAGAGGGCAGCTTAGCCTATGACCTAGTGCTACAGCGGGAAGGGGAGCAAAATGTGAAAGGATGGAAAAATTTAATGAAAGTTGCTGGACTATCCAGCCATGGTGGACGCTTGCAGCCGGAAGGATGGAGAATTGTGCTGATTGAACAGAAAGAATGTGACAAAGAACAATTTGGTCTCGGCAGCAGAAGTGTCAGAGAAACATATAAAGAAACATATACTGCAGGAAGGCTATGCCCAGATTGACGGTCCTCTCCAGCAACTTTCAGGGTCACCTGCACCAACAGCCACAGCTCCTGCACCCACCAGCGGGGCCGCCTCTTCTCATCCTGCATCAAGCCCCACAGTGATTATGGCTTCCCCTGAGCCCAGAGTACCCACACCGGAGCAATTTTCAGTCGATCGCAAAAAGTTTAGAGCCTTAAAAAATGGCTGTTCCTTGTACTTAGCCCTTCAACCCAGGACTTTTTCATCTGAAGTAGTTAAAGTAGGATTTGTCATCTCCCTTCTGTCCGAAGAGCCACAGGCTTGGGCACACAGTCTGGTGGAACAAAGGAGCCATCTTCTGAATTCTTTGGATACTTTCTTTGAGAGCATGACTCAACTCTATGACGACCCTCAACGCACCGCTACCGCTGAAGCTGTGCTACACACCATGTCTCAAGGGAGGAGACCAGTGGAGGACTACACCGCTGAATTTCGCAAATGGTCAGCTGACACAGGGTGGAACGAACCCCCTCTTAAATACCAGTACTGCCAGGGGCTGTCAGAAGCCTTGAAAGATGAGTTGGCCAGGATTGAAACTCCTGCCACTTTGGAGGATCTAATCAAATCCGCTACCAAGTTGGACAGGTGCATGCGCGAGTGGCGCACTGAGCGCTTCCAGGCTCCCCGACCTAGCTGGATGCTCCCTAAACCTTCTCCCGTCCATCCATCCTTTCCGGTGACTCCTGTCACCCCTGTTTCAGAGGCTGAGCTTGGATTGGTCCGTGTTCCTCTCACCCCTGAAGAGAAGCAACGACAGCGACAGGCCAACCTCTGTCTGTACTGTGGGGGAACGGGACATTTTCTTCGCACCTGCCCTGTGAGACCCAGTAAGTCACGCTCACAGTTTATTATGAACTTTTAAAACACTGGTTTGTCCAAGACTTGTGTCACCCTCTCTGTCTCCTTACAGCTAACGGAAAAGGAAATTCATCTACCAGCAATTATTGATTCCGGAGCCTGCAGCTGTTTCCTAGACACTTCACTGGCCCAAGAACTACACATTCTCCTGCAGATCAAAAAACAAAGCCTCCAAGTCTACCTGGCAGATGGGTCTCTTCCTCATTCTGGACTTGTCACACAACAAACAAGGCCCATCCTTGTCACCACGGACTCCACCACCAGGAGCTTCTAAGCTTCGACATCATCTTCTCCCCCATGTTTCCCATAATCTTGGGGCTCCCCTGGCTACAGGGACATGAACCTTACATAAATTGGAACAAGAAGGAAGTCTCCTTCTCCTTTTTATACTGTCCCCAGCATTGCCTTTCTCCAGCTCCGGTCTCCTGTTTAACCGTGGCACCTGCACCTGACAATCTCCAGCACGTCCCTCCGGTATACCTCAAATTTAGGGACGTCTTCGATAAACAAAAAGCTGACTGTCTACCACCTCATCGGTCTCATGACTTCCCCATTGATCTACTACCAGGTTCCAAAATACCCTTTGGCCGCATCTTTCCACTATGAGAGACTGAACTAACGGCTCTTAAGACTTACATTGATGAGAACTTGGATAAGGGGTTCTTTCGTCCTTCCTCTTCGCCAGCCGGAGCTGGCATCTTCTTTGTGGAGAAAAAAGATGGTTCCCTAAGACCATGCATAGATTATAGAGAACTGAACAAAATAACGATGCCACTCATGCCAGAGTTGTTTCAGCGTTTCCGGTCTGCCCGAATCTTCTCTAAGTTGGATCTGCGAGGTGCCTATAACCTCATCCGAATCAGGCCTGGAGACCAGTGGAAGACTGCCTTCAGGTCCAGGTTTGGACATTATGACAATTTGGTAATGCCTTTTGGGCTGTGTAATGCCCCGGCCACGTTTCAGCACCTGGTAAACAAAATTTTTCGAGAATACCTGGACAATTTCCTAGTTGTTTAATTGGACGATATTCTGATTTTCTCTGCTACCATTGAGCTTCACCGGGTTCATGTAAAGACAGTCCTTGCAATTCTCAGGAGACACAAATTGTACCTTAAAGCAGAGAAATGAGAATTCGAAAAATCTGTTGTATAATTCCAAGGCTTTATCATTTCTACCAACGGGGTCGCAATGGACCCCAGAAAGTCAAGGCAATTCAGGAGTGGTCGGATCCAGTAGACAAAAAGGGAGTACAGCGGTTTATCGGATTCGCTAATTTTTATCGGAGGTTTATCATTGGTTTCTCATCCATTGTTGCAACCATCACCCAACTAACCCGCCAACACAGTAATTTTCAGTGGTCCCAAGAGGCCCAGGAAGCATTTACCAAACTCAAAACCCCTCTGCCCCAATCCTACAGCATCCGGATCCAGCCCTGCCATTTGTGTTGGAGGTAGACGCCTCAGAAACCGCCACTGGAGCCATACTCTCCCAGAGACAGGGCCCCAAGGCCCTCTTCCATCCTGTAGCTTTTGCATCCCGGAAACTAAGTTCCGCGGAAAAGAATTATGATGTGAGAGACAGGGAGCTGTTGTTCATCAAGTTCACCCTGGAGGAGTGGAGATATCTGTTGGAGGGTGCGTCCTATTCCATTATGATCTTCACCGATCATAAAAACCTAGAATACCTCAGGACAGCCAAATGCTAAGGACCCAGGCAAGCCCGTTGGGCCCTCTTGTTTTCTAGGTTCAACTTCCATATTTCGTACAAGAATGGGAAAGCAGACGCACTCTCCCGGATGTTTCCTGAATCTCCCCAGTCAACGGAACCCAGCACCATCTTATCTCCGCAAAACTTCCTTCTGCTCACACACACTGATCTTATGACCACCATCAAGTTGGCGTCCAGCCATTGTACTGATCCAGAGGTATCCTCCTTGGAAAAACAAGATGACTTGCTCTGGTCCCAAGAAAAAGTTTTTGTCCCACTGGAGGCTAGGCCCATGGGCTGAAGTTTCTATGGATTTCATTGTCGAGCTTCCTCCCTCAATGGTTTCACCTCCATCCTGGTCATTGTCGACCACCTTTCCAAAATGGCACACTTCTTGCCCATGGTGGGCACCCCCTCTGCCTTGGATACAGGTAACATTTTTATCAAAGAAATAATAAGGCTACATGGAGTACCCGACAGTGTCATCTCTAATAGAGGGGTCCAATTCACATTCACAAATTTTGGAAAGAACTTTGTAAAGCACTAGAAATAAGGGTCTGTCTCTCCTCGGCATACCACCCTCAAAGCAACAGCCAGACGGAGAGAACGAACCAAACTCTGGAGCAGTATCTCCGCTGTTTCTCTTTCGGCTCCCAAGATGACTGGTCCTCTCTGCTACCCTACGCTGAATTTGCGTATAATAATTTGGTAATAATTTGGTTCATACAGCCACCAACCAAACACCCTTCTGGTCTAACTTTGTGTTTCACTTTTCTTTCCTCCCTAACTCTACCCCTGAATTATTTGTTCCCGTTGTTTAAGACCGAATAGCCTCCATCCAACGGAACTTTCAAAAGATTCAGGAAACAATGCAGAAGGCCAGGATGACTATAAGAAGTACTACAACAGGGAAAGGAAGAAGAACCCAATTTTCAAGTTTGGTTATCTTCAGCTAACCTCAGATTACCTTGTCCCTCACGGAAATTGGGCCAGAAGTTCATAGGGCCATTCAAAATCAAAAAGATGATCAACCCTGTGGCGTTTGAATTGGCCTTACCCAGCTCTTACAGAATTTGTCCTGTTTTTCATGCATCCTTATTGAAACCTGTAATTCCTAGCCCCTTCCCGGGAAGAGAAGAACCACCTCCTCCACCGGTCCAGGTGGATGGAGAAAACGAATTGAAGGTTGAAACCATACTGAACTGCAAGAAGAGGGGTAGACAACTCCAATACCTAATCAAGTGGAAGGGGTACTCAAGAAACATACACGCCCCTCGCTTGATCCAAGCTTTTCATTTGGAACACCCAGAGTTAATGTCCAGTTTGGGCTTCCAGAGGCCACCCCTCGGGTGGGGGGCACTGTCAGGGAAACATATAAAGAAACATATTTCGGAGTGGCTTGCGCATGGAGGAGTGAGGGAGTAAGATGGTGAGCTCCCATCCTCCGCAGCTCCAGGACTAAACTATTGGTTCCAAGGGGACCACACACTACATACCGCACACCGCTGGCCCAGCAGAGGAGAGCGTGAGGAGAACCGCTACGAGGGGAGACCGTGTAACCAGTGCAGTACGGGCAATAGTAGAGGCAGAGCAGCCCCACCACGCCACCCACGTGGAGAGTCGGGAGAGCGGAGTGTGACGCGGCTGACAGGTCAGAGGAGCGGGACGGAGCTGGGTCACAGCGGCGGGTGTGGAGGCACTGAACGCAGCTCGCTCACTGGCTGCGCCTTACCTGCCGATACCCGCTTGTATTGAGGGTCTGCCTGTCTGCAAAATAAGCCCACTTGCCTGGGATAAACAGCACTGACAGCCCCCGATGCTCTCGGCGTCCACGTGGAGAGACGCGAAGAGAGGAAAGCAGGAGACTGGGTACCTGCTTCCTGGCAGCTGTCAGCTAATGATATCGTACATTTACCGAGCAACACTGAATACTTAAATATACTCAGTACTCTCGGCACCAGATTTCTTGGACTTTCCTGATTAAATTTTGACAACAGCTACTGTGGCTTCGGTGGAGGGGGGAGCCAAATACCTGGATCGTGGGGAGCCCCGGCTACGGCTACGGGATCAGACAGTAGCAGCGGGGAACACAAGGGATGCTCAGTTTGGTAGGCAGCGCGAGAGTCGGACATCACGCAACGCGGCTCTGGCAGCACAGCCACAGACAACCCACATATCGAGACCTGCAGAACAGCAAGAGATCCAACGGTACTTCCCTGCAATTCAGGGGGGGGGTCGCCTCCCCGAAGGTAAGAGCGGGGTACTGGACGGTAAGGGACAGACAAGTGGTGCCTTCAATAGGACTGTACCCCAACACCAAATGTCTATTAGATCGGATATGGAGGTTCTACAGGCTCCCCCACTGAGTCCTTGTTCTTCGGCAGTCTTACCGGGGGGCCCAGCGCCCATCCCCCCACGAGAGGTAGGGGGGCTCAAGAGTGAGATCGATGTTCTGAAAACCCTGATCCAAGCTCTCCCCACTAGGGCCGATATTACTGACTTGATCATTAAAGTGGAAGAGGCACATACCAGGGACTTTGAACAAGTGCAGGGTGAAATACAAGAATTAGAGGCTCGTACATCTGCGGGGGAGAGCGGGCTGAAGGCTTTGGAGGCACGGGTGGGGTTACTAGAGGGCGAGAGAGATATGCACAGAGATGTGTCAATCTCTCTGCAATTACAATTGGAAGAGCTACAGGACAGAAGTCGTCGCAATAATATACGGGTTCGGGGAGTCCCAGAACCGGCAGATCAGGAGGACTTACAAGAGATCATCAAGGGTATTCTGCAGAATTTGATGAATGACCCTAACCCAGTAGATTATGAGATGGACAGAGTGCATAGAGCCCTGGGCCCTAAATCAAAGGACAGTAGACGCCCGCGGGATGTGATCTGTAGATTACATTACTTTTCACACAGGGAGACAATCCTTCGAAAGGCATGGGAGGCCAGCTCAATCGATTTCCAGGGAGCCCCCGTGAAAATCCTACCTGACTTGTCTAACGCCACCCTCCACAGAAGAGCGTTGCTCCGCCCGGTCTTGGACCGGGTGAAGGCCTGGGGAGGGTCGTACAGATGGAGGTTCCCTATGTCAGTGCTTATTAAAAAGGGACAATCATCCTTCTGGTTGCGTACAAGGGGCGACCTCTCAGGACTCTATACATTCCTGGAAACGGAACCATTTGCGGTCCCCGAACTTGATTAATTCCCTTTTTTTTTTTCCTTTTGGGTTTAGTTCCTCGGGCCTCCTCCTTTTTTTCTTTTTTGACTTATTTCTTTTTTTGGAGGAGCGGTGGGGGGGGGGGGGCATGAGAATGAAATGCCTGGTTTACCATTGGTCATTAAAAGGGATGTTATAACTTGAAGAAAGTTTATTTTTGCCTTGCCCGGATGGACATATGGATAAATGATATATTGTCATGTCACATTTAAAAAGAGAATTTTTTTTTTTGGGGGGGCTTATTTAGGTTTGAGGTTTTTGCGTTAGGGTGGTGGGGAAACGAGAGTAACACACTGGCAATTTGCTGGCAATGTAACACGGGGACTTTGGGGGGTTAGGGTAAGGTGGGGGGGCGGGGAGGTATAATGTATAGAAGGGGGGGGGCACTAATGGTATAGGATATAATGATAAGTATATTTGCTTGTTTTTTTGTTTTTTTTTTGCGGGGGGTCACAGGGAGGGAGGAGGGAGGGTGGGGAGGGAGAGTATACTATAGGATACGTGAGGTCTCAATATGCTACAGTACGTATAAAAGTGATATATAGCATGGTACATAGTATGGTCTAAACTTATAGTCTTAAGATGTGACAGTAGAAGAGAGCTGTCTTTATTTATAATTATTTTTTTATAATTTCTTTTCTCTCGCCATCTCGGGTAGAATGGCAGTGCCATTTTTTCTTTTATTCTTTTTTTCTTTTTTTTGGCATCCTGATGCTCCCCAGGCCGATATCAAGAAACCAGTGACTTAATTAGAGACCTAGGGCTGGCATAAGCAATAGGGGTGGGGAACCTCACTTACTTTTTTTTATTTTTTTATTTTATTAATTTTTTTTCCATTATATATATATATATATATATTTATATATATTCTTTCAAAGGCACAGAGGTGGCATGTTTTAGCGAGGAGGTTACATTGGAGGGGGAGGATATATCAATCGCTATGGGAGGGGGGGGGGTGGGAGGGAGTCACTTAATATAGTATGTAGAGGTTGAGGGGGGGGGGAGGATGATGTTTATGCTTCCCCAGGGCCTCCCTCCCACTAGGGGGTGAGGGGTATTATAAAACAATGGAACAATGGTTCTTTTTTTTTTTTTTTTTTTAGACACTGTTTTAATCCAGCTTATTTGGGATCCTGGTTGTAAGGAATATCACATGATGAGCACGGGGATATATGGGGGGGTGGGGGAGATGGAGGATATTAGTGGGATTATAGGGTTAGTAGGGGCCCACCCTGAACTCAGCCAGAGGGACTGATAAAAGCAAATGTTTTGAATTCATTAGGCGGGGAGCACAGGGATGCCTGGATTAAATCATTAAGGGGATGGATATCTAGTGACTATAATCAGTACTAACTATTACTATTGCTATTTTTGATGCCGGGAAGAATAACGGATATGAAAGGCCTGAGCGGGGGGCTAAGTCTCAAGGGTAATATAGGGCGTAAAGTGGGAACCTAGGGAAAGGGAGTATCCTGGGGAGGGCATTAGGAGGGGCACTAAGGGGTGGGGGAAACAAATTATTATTATCCTTTTTTTTTTTTTTTTTAGCTGACATTCTTGGTTGATATTACAAGGCAAGGTTAATGTTTGTAACCAATACTAGATGATGCAGTTCTACCTGGAAGTTTCTTTTGGTCTGGGGGGGTCTCCCCCTCTCCTCCCTCCTTTTCTCCCCTCTTTCCCTCCCTTCTTTCTTATATTAGGAGGAAGATATAAGTCCTGAGAGGACTACGGGGAGGGAAAGGGGAAAACTGTTTACATTTTTCCTTTTTTTTTGGTAGGGGCGGATAGATGGAGCAGGATAGGGGGACGAGGAGGATCCCTCACCGAGGCGTGCGCAAGCAATCTCTCCCGGTTAGGCCAACACTCAGTGGGTGCAGGGGGGTAAGAGTGTCCGAAGCTTTGCTTGTTTATATCCCTGGGGGGGGGGAGTACAAGATCTCCTCCTGCTGCTAGGTGATACCAGCTTAGATTAGGGGGCTGGTTTAGGGTTTATTTATTTCCTTTTTTTTTTTTTTTTTTCTGGGTTTTTCTTGTGGGGTTTTTTTTTGGGGGGTCTTCCTTTTAATTTTTTTTTTTTCTTCTCTTTTTCTCTCCCTTGCGTGGATTATCTCCCCCACGGACCGGTGTGTTATATTTTGGTGGCTCAGGTTTTTGAATATTTGGGTGCCCCCGATAGGTACTGTACTGGCTTTAGAAATGGACCATTGGTAGTGATATCAATCAATGCCAAGGGCTTAAATATACCCGAAAAAAGGAGGATGTCAGGTCACCTGTGGCCAGGTGACAAGTGCACCCTGTAGGGGTCAGGGATGCACCGCAGGGAAGTGAACCCTATAGCCGACTACTGCTGGCAGGGAGGAAGCGTGACCCAAGATCACCCAGGGCGCGGAGTCTAAGACCCAGTTTTGTATTCACCAGAGCCCTTGGTGGTAGGGATGGTCTTGGCCGCAACTGGGTCCAGGTCGCGTTCCCGGGATTCCTCAGGTCACACTCCGCAGGGAGAAGGGGGAAGCAGCCAGCAGAACAAACAGTGGTGAAGGACAGGCCGAGGTCAGGGCAACAGGCAGACAAGGATAACCGTGGAACATGCAAATAGTCAGGGGCACAGGCAGACAGGGAAGTCGGGGACAAGCCAAAACGGTACACGGAAGATGATCGTAGCACTCTGCAACCAGGAACTAGTAATACACTGCAGACAGGAACTGAGCATTGGAACACTGTTGAACAGCACTGCAGACCTGTAGAGCAAAGGTTAATATAGGCTTACTGGGATGGACTAGGGTGGAGCCATACAGGAAGAGGAAGTGATAAAAAGGGAAACCAGAACAGGGTCAGCCTCTATTGAAGACATGGAGATCAGGTAAGCAGACAGACTTGATGCATATTCATGACAGAGGATATTAGTGCAGGACTTGAAGGAAAAAGGGGATGTAACATTGCTTGTACAAGAGACCCATTTTAGGACGGGGGGGCCCTCTTTTCTTGCAGGCAGACCCTTCCCGCTTGGTATATCACGCGACAAATCCAGAGGCTAAAAGAGGGGGGAGTGTCTATCTTAATATCGAACAACACCCATGGTCATTGACAGAATCCTTGGTGGACCCGGGGGCCAATACTTGGCCCTGAAAGGGAATATAGGGGGCAAGGTAATAACCCTTGCCACTTTCTACTCCCCCAATACATACCAAGACCGTTTCTTGAGAAGGTTTCTAGATAAACTGGCAGGATTCCAGGAAGGACAGTTGATAATGGGTGGAGATTTGAATATGCCACTTGACCCAAAGCTAGACACATCCTTGGGTGGTTCATCAGTTATGGGGGGGACTCGGAAGAGAGTTCAGCAGATGTTGCAACAGGCAAGGTTGACAGATGTATGGAGACTGACGCACCCAGGGGAGCGAGACTATTCATTCTACTCCATCCCGCACAAGAGCTATTCACGTATAGATTATTATTTTATCCCACATAACCAGTTACACTCTGTAAAGGAGGTAGTAATCGGTGAGATTACGTGGACAGACCATGCACCAATTGTCTTAAAATATACGTTGGGGGACTCGGGGTCAGGAGGGAGGGGGCCCTGGAGATTGAACGAAAGCCTATTGCAGGAGGTGGCTGTATTAGAAGATGTGCGGAAGGAACTGAGGTGGTATTTTGAGGCTAATATGACCCCAAATTGTAACATGGGCGTGGTGTGGGAAGCCCATAAGGCGGTAATAAGGGGAGTTCTAATGAAACACGGGGCAAGGATAAAAAGAGAGAGAGAGCTGAGGGTAACAACCCTTATGACAGAAGTGGCAAATCTGGAGACAAAACACAAACACAACCCCAATCCCGCGCTGGAACGTGATCTAAGGGCGGCTCGGAGAGAAATTACTGAATTACTTCTACAGAGGGCTAAATGGGTAAATTCAAAATGGCAGAAGGCAGAATTACGAATTTGGTAATAAAAGTGGAAAACAATTAGCTAATGCATTAAAGGAACACAGAACCAAAACCTATATCTCGCTATTCAGGGTACAGAGGGGGAGAAAATTGTGCTGCCTAGAGAGATAGCAGGGAGGTTTGGGGATTTTTACAACTCCCTATATAACTTACAAACAAACCCTAAGGACAGGCGAAATGGGTAATTACATAGCAACCTCAGTATCCCGAGCCTAAGACCAGAAATGGCCCAGGAAATGGAAAAAACTAATTACAATGGACGAATTGCAGCAGGCAGTGAAAAAGGGGAAGGGAGGAAAGGCACCAGGGCCGGACGGATATACCACTCAATATTACAAAACCTTTATGCCCGAACTGGGTCCATTTATGGTAAATCTGTTTAACGGTCTAGGGGAATCAGGCGCTCTTCATAGCGAGTCACTAAAGGCGGTGATAGCTGTGATTCCTAAAGAAGGAAAGGACCCCTCCCAATTGGGAGTTATAGACCAATTTCGTTGTTGAACGAAGGGACCTGAAGCTCTTTGCCAAGATCTTTGGCAGGGCGGATACAGCAGAACATACCAGGGCTTTGTCCACAAAGACCAGGTGGGATTCGTGCAGTTGCGGGAAGCCCGAGACAATACAGTCAAGACTATGAACTTGATTCCATCTAGTAGGCACCACCCCGAACCCCATGGTCTTTTTAGGTACAGATGCAGAGAAAGCATTTGACCGGATCAACTGGCCAATTTATGTTTGCAGTGCTAAGGCACATGGGGTTCGGGAGAAAGATGCTGCAGTGGATCGCAAGCAATTACACGCAACCAACGGCACAGGTGAGAGTGAATGGAATATTGTCACCACCTTTTAAACTATCAAACGGGACAAGGCAGGGTTGCCCCTGTCACCGCTCTTATTTGCCCTGACGGTTGAACCACTACTGAGCAGGATCCGCCTGAACCCGGGTATCAAGGGGGTGTCTCTGAGAGGTACAGAATATAAAATTTCAGCTTATGCTGATGACATGATGTTCAGTTTGACCAGCCCGAGTGAATCCCTCCCCAATTTGGAACAAGAACTAGGTCTGTATGGTGAGTGGTCAAATTTCAAGATTAATTATGATAAATCGGAGGCGATGGGAGTGGCGATCCCGGGGAGAGAATTAAGGAGATTGAAATCAAAATTTAAATTTAAATGGTCTGACACTGCCCTTACATACTTGGGAACCTCCATACCGGCGGACCTAACACAAGTTTTTAAACTTAATTTTTTGCCCTTGTTGTCCAAAACACGGGTCCTCCTGGATGGATGGCATAGGGGGTTTCATTCATGGCTGGGGAGATCTAGCATCATTAAAATGAGTATATTACCCAAATTTTTGTATCTCTTTCAGACCCTCCCGATAGCAATACCCAGATCTTTCTTCAGGCAGGTACAGGCTCTCATTAATAAGTTTATCTGGGCAAATAAACGCCCAAGAATTAAGGCTCATATTATATCATTGGCCAAACGGGACGGAGGAATTGCGGCCCCAGATATTTTTAGATATTACCAAGCAACATTACTGGGTCGACTTATTGACTGGAGCCGACATACTGGAGAAAAGTTATGGCCGGGGCTAGAGCAGGACCAATGCGACAGTGTCCTACAGCGGGCAGCATGGTGTTACCGGGCTCTCCCAATAGAAATGAAAAGACATCCGCTGATAGGCCCCACCTTGCGGGTGGCACACAAGCTATTTGTAAGGGGGGTACTATCGACGGAGGACTCACCCCTTTTTCCTATTTTGGGAAATCCGCAGTTTGTACCAGGGTCATTGAACGGCCCCTTTAGTAAGTTAATGGAACAGGGGTGGTTCCAAGCATCGCACTTCTTGAGGGAGGGCGCTTGGATCCCCAGGCAGGAAATGGAGAGGAAAGACTTGCCCTACCAACTAGACTTTTGGAGATCCTTACAATTGTACCACTTCTTAGATACTCTAAAACCACCAGTTAGATACTGCCGAAGTCTGACAATGTTCGAGAGGTACTGCAGCGGGCAGGGGACTTTACGGCATTCCCTCTCAAGAATCAGTGCGTTACTCAATACTCCATCAGCGGACTCTCAGTTACCCTTTTTTAATAAATGGGAACGGGAACTAGGAAGACCTTTTACAGAAGATCAAAAAACCAAGATAATAGGGAATATTTTCGAAACATCTATGTGTATAAAGACACAAGAGATGAATTATAAAATCTTGTCCTCAATGGTATCGGACCCCGAGATCTTGAGTAAATGTTTTCCAGACATGACAGACAGATGTTGGAGGTGTGGGCAGGAAGGAGGAACCCTAATGCTATTTTTTGGGCCTGTCCTAGATTTTAAGTTACTGGAGTAGGGGTCCGGGAAATTACACAAAGATTTGTAGGGAACAACTACCAATTGAAAGGTCTTTTTCATACTTCAGGATGTAGATAATATCAGTGAGACCGTTACGGAAATCAGTGGTGTGTCATCTCTGAATGCGGCCCGGGCTTGTATTCCAGGGCTGTGGAAACAGACAAGGGCCCCATCCATTTAGATGTGGCTCAATAGAGTTGAAAACTTGAATAGATGGAGGACCTAGTATGGACCTCAAGGCAGAAGCGGAGGGTTTACTTGGAAACATGGGCGGAATGGAACATATTTAGATATTCGGAGGAAGGGAAAGCCTTGATGGATGTAGACTGAAGGGGGATGACTGCTGCGGGGTCCGTGGGGGGGAGACAGGCAGGGGCGTTGCCCTTTTTTTTTTTTTTCTCTTCTCTTTTTCTTTGGGTTTAATGGGTATTGGGGATGGGTTAGGGACGGGGGGGGGGTTAAGTAAAGTAAACAAGGAGATACAGGGGAAACGTCCCAATCATGGCGGGATTTTGGTTTCTCGCTATGAAGGGGACGAAACCGAAACGGGATAATTAAAGGTGTTATCAGGGTTAGAGCCCCGACTTTTGAGGAGTGAGGGAGGGGGAAAAACAGGGATAAGAAAATTTAAAATGTAATTTGTTTTCCCTTCCCCTGGTTTAATATAAGAATAATTTGATGGGGAAATGGCTTTTGAGATGTTTGTTTCTTTCTATGGGTAATCAAATGGATATTCCTGTTATATGTGATCAAAGGGGGTTAACCAGAGGAATCCCCCTCGGGATTGGTTTCTTTTCCTTTTTTTTTCTTTGGATTGTACTCGTGAATCTCTGTTTTCCTTGTTGTATAAAAATCAAATAAAGATGATTAAAAGAAAGAAAGAAACATATTCACTTTGAACACTAGATGGCAGCAAAGTTGACAGAGCTGTCAGAGAAACCTTCAGCTGCAGACTGGCCGTCACATGACACGCACCACATGACTTCCTGGCAGCCTATAAAGCTGAGCAAGTGCTCAGAGGAATTGCTGGTTTGTCTTCAGCTTCCTGTTTCCTGTTGATGGATTACCTGCTGTGACCCAGATTGAACCCTGACCTACACTGATTCTTCTCCTGGGACCCGACCTTGGCTTGGTTTACGGACTTTGTTCCTGTCTCCTGTGTTTGACCCTCTGCCTGTGACCAGGATTCACCTTCAGTCTCCTGTGCCTTGACCTTCTGCTTGTGACTAGGGCTGCGCATCTTCACCGCTCTCACGATTCGATGCGATTACGATTATCAAGTCCACGATTCGATTCCGCGATGCATCACGATTGCAGCGCAAGTGCGCAAGGCTCTCCCCCCAAAATACTAAAGGAGATGATCAGAGACTGCAGACGTGGTACAGGAGATGATCAGAGACTGCGGGCATAGTAAAGGAGATGATCAGAGACTGCGGATATAGTACAGGAGACGATCAGAGACTGCAGACATAGTACAGGAGATGATCAGAGACTGCGGACATGCTACAGGAGATGATCAGAGACTGCAGACATGCTACAGGAGATGATCAGAGACTGCAGACATGCTACAGGAGATGATCAGAGACTGCAGACATGCTACAGGAGATGATCAGAGACTGCGGACATGCTCAGGAGATGATCAGAGACTGCAGACATGCTACAGGAGATGATCAGCCTGCTCCAGACTTTCTACCTGAGTTTTCCTGCTGGATCCTGATACCCATCAGTCCCTGCTCCAGTTCTACTGGACTTCCACACAAGCTCTACCCTGCCTGCTGGTAGCTTGTGTCTCTGTGTGCCATCCACCCCCTGTACCACCTCCAGGGGGCGGACTGCGCTCAGTCGCAACAGCGAACTGCTCTCGGCATCTCGGTCTTGGTGAGTACCCTATTCTGATAAGAAGCTTGGTTCAGGGTAGAGAAGGGGTTAATGAAGGAGGGATGGGTGGAACAGGAGATACAGCATAAGGAGAGATTTATGCATGTATATCATAAAGGGAAAAGCCTGCCCCCTCCCTATGATGGTGGCCAGAAATGGGTGTGGGAGGAATGTAGGAGGTCCGGACTCCTACACCCTGACCACCCCAGGCTCTGCCCCGAATGCAGTTGTAAGTCAGAGGACCTCCTCCGGAAGTCCCTCACCTTACAAACAGGCCTTCCTCCAGTTTCACTAGCCCAGCAATCCCAACCCCTCTATCCCCTGTGCCCAGTATTGAACGCAGAAAACTGCCCACGCTCATTGCCCCAGTGATGCCTTCAATACCGGTTTCTGTTACCCAACCATCTGTTGCCTCTGCATAATATGCTCCAGTGTCAGGACCCCCTCAGTCTACCTCGGCTAGGGCACTAGCGCCTCCCGCAGCAGTATCACCCCCGCCCTTCAGCCAACCTTTTTATGCTGACCCAGCCGGTACAATTTGGGATGGTCCTACGGGACCTGATAACCTGGAATCCGGGGGCCCGGCTGCCCGCTGCCAGACGCTTCGCTCATGTATGCCTCCTTTACCCCCTCGCAAGCATCCACCCTAGTATTTTTCCTCCCTGACCCCGAGCGGCAGCCCATGCCATTCTACTGTCGGATTGCACAAATCCAAAAGACATACTCGTCGGCATGAAGGGACTTAGCCAGCTTATGTGAAATAAAAGCAGGTGATGCATATTGGCCCATAATGGAGAAACATTTTAACAATGCCTGGTTGGAGAGCGAGGTCTTCTATAACTCAGGGGTTGTATTTTGTGACCAGTTACAGGAATGGGCTAGAGGTAAATTAGACAGTCAAGCAACTAGCATTCAGGATGTGACCCGGATCGCCGGCGGAGTGGAACATTTTACATGGAGACTTGTGACAGAACCCACTGTCACTGTGTGTTTTGGAAGGGACTGTGGGCGGCCTCTTACCCACAGATTATGGCCCAGAAGAGACTGGAGACCAGGGGACAAGCTGGCATTGAGATAATGTAATGTAATGCTACATCCCTTCTCCCCCATTCCCCCCCTCTTGTTGCTGTGTCTAATTGTGTTGATTCATGTCACATAGACAATGGTCTGGACTGGAGACGTCTCTCCGCAGGGGATGTGTATTGAGAG
Source organism: Rana temporaria (assembly GCF_905171775.1). Classification (NCBI taxonomy): domain Eukaryota; kingdom Metazoa; phylum Chordata; class Amphibia; order Anura; family Ranidae; genus Rana; species Rana temporaria. The sequence continues at coordinate 375,974,207 of NC_053489.1, forward strand.
GCTGCCTGCTTACCATAATCCATTTATGTTTATCTGTAGCCTGTTTCAATGTACAAATGTTCAGTTCCCATTGGTTGTTCCTTGTCCCCCTCCCCTCTTTGACAAGGCTAAGGGGAGTGTCCCCAGGGGAGGGCTGGCAGGGGGGACAGGGTGGAAATCTCCCCCCGGGCTGGTGACACTATGCACAGCCACCGGCCACCACTACCAAATGCTGTTTTTGCAGAGCAGGAATATGCCTGCTGAAGCTCTGTTAACTCAGGTCACGGCTGCTGCTCACCCCCCACTGTGCAGCCGTGCCTGTGTCAGCTCCGAGGCAGGTGGCTGACCTATGTCTCGTCTCACACATAGCTCAGCCTCCGTGCACACCAGCGCTGACATCCCCTTCTCTCTGCACAGACACAAGGAGAGATAGAGCTCATCTGCTCCTCCTCCTCCTGAGTCTGCCCTGCCCACACTCCCCGGGCATGTGTGGGCACTGGACAGGAAGTTTGAACCCAAAAAAGTCTCCATCCTTGTAAGCTCACCCTCTCTAGTCTCTCCTGCCTCCCAGTGTATAAAAAGGGGTGCTCTGTGGACTTTGTTAAAGGAGAGGGGGGCAGGCTTTGGTGAGCAGAGACCCTCTTTACACAATAGTCCACAACATGCACACTTAAATCAAGTTTCCCAGAACACTCCTTACATCAGATCTGATCTATATGGGGTCTGTGCGGACTCTGATGTATATGGGGTCTGTGCAGACTCTGATGTAAGGGGAGGCTCTGTGCGGACTCTTGTGATCATGAAAAATCTTAGACTGTTTTCCTCAATCCATCACGCTCTATGGGCCACTTTACTGGACTTGCCCCCCAGGCCTAAGGCTGCCAGCCCTCCCCTGAGTGTCCCTAACTGTGTGTAAAACTGTATGTCTTGGATTTAATAAACAGTTTATGCTCTGCATGTTTAACCCTCAACACCTATGTGGATTGTCTTGTGATTAAGGGGTTAAGGGCTGGTTATGGCGAATCTGCAGGCTGCGGGTACGTTTGGAGGACAGGAGACACAGGTTTGGCGGATGTGCCCACCTGGGGTATTCGAGATCCGTCACAGTGGTGGCAGCAGTGTGATGTCTCCTGCAGTCCAGGACATCCAAACCACCACCAGGATTCAAGATCCGGGCAGCCGCCGAGGAGAGATACGGGGACCGACCAGCATGAGAGCGGAGTTCGGGAGGAGGCTGCAAGGCATGCGGAAGCAACATCGGGGACCAGCGACGGAACACACCATGCTCGGCTGGGAGGATATGATCCGCCAGCAACTCTGGCATGAAGCCACGAGTGGCACCATCAGGGGAAGATAAAAATATAATTTTCGCGCCAACAATTAAATAACTTGTTGTGAAAAGCATGTGATAAATAGATAAATAAATACAAAAAATGGTGTATTTAATTCTAAGCTGCTCCCCTGTGAAATGGAGTGTATACCTCCTATTTAGTGAATGTTTAGGTGATAGGGGGTGCTGTTTGAAAAGTGTTAGTCAAGGCTGTGGGCGGGCTCTAGCAGGACTGACATGCCTGACTAGAGCTCCGCTTCATGAGAGGAGATAACCGCGGATAACTTATTCCCAAGCCGGCATAGCTATATAAAAAATCGGGTCAGAGCTGCAGGAAGGTGAGAGGAACAATATCTTAGCAATATGGTGCTGGTAGGCTCAAGAAATAAAGCCAAAAAACGAATCCCCTCAGCGGAGCACAGCAGAGTAAATGCACTGCTAAGAAGGCGCCATTCACCTCAGAGCGGCTCCACTCAGGGAAGGAAAAGAAGCACACAGCTAAAACTATTATACCCATGGCTACCCCGACCAATTTTACCTCAGACAGTGAGGAAGAGGACACTAGCATTACAACAAAAGCTGCTAGTCAAGATGACACTGTCCCCTCAGGACTACTTAGACAATTTGAAAAAATGCTCCATAAAGCATTGAAACAGACCTCTGACCAGATCACCACAAATCTCACTAGAGAGATCAAGAGTGCCTAACTGAGATAGACTTGCTCAAGGAAGAAAACTTAACATTACAGAACAGGCTGGAAGATTATGAAAACCGCGCTAGGAGGTCTAACCTAAGATTTAGAGGCATCCCGGAGTCTGTAGTTGACCTTCAGTCCACCATCCTGGCGTTATGCCAGGAATTGCTTCCAGATACTGCAGTGGAGCGTTTGGAAATGGACAGAGTGCACAGAGCACTCACCCCTAAAAGGCAGATGTCCCCCTAGGGATATAATAGCCAAATTTCATTTTATAGAACCAAGGAACAAATACTGGAGGCAGCAAGGGAAAAGAGCAATCTGTCATTCCAGAGTCACAACTATCAAATATTCGCAGACATCTCGCAGCTAACCATCGCCAAGAGGAGAGCTATGAAACCTCTTCTAATTGAACTACAACAACGCAACATAAAATATCAATGGGGATTCCCCTTCTCCCTCCGTTTCACATATCAGGGAACGAAAATAGTCTGCAGATCACCAGATCAACTACATCAGGCACTTATGGACTTTAAGCTGATTGAAAAATCCTCTACTGCATCCAACTCACGTAGAAGAGCTGCTTCCACCTCCTCTCATAACAACTCCACACAGCAAGAGCAGAATGGAGCCTTCCAACAATCAAACAAGCGGGGCAGATATGCACCACAGCATCAGGACCAAGAAGACTCGATGGACTGATCTTCTCTTACCTCTAACCATCTCTTCTTCCTTTTCAGGTCGTGAAAATGGATATTGACAGCTAGCCTGTCTTGTCCTAGTTCCATGATGTATTTCCCTTTTTCTTTATACTATAAATGGTAGCAATACCAGTTTATAGCTGCGGAACCATTATCCCACATGTCACAAAATTTGGACCACATAGGGATGTGGCCCTTTCGCCCTATCACCTGGTCGGGTTTCATATCCCATACGGTCCCACAATTTGTACCATTGGAGATTTCTTATGAGAGTAAGCGGATCTTATCTCATTAACGCCATCTGACCCTCCGCGTAATGCCACTTACTAACCTTTTACTACTATTCAAGCATGTATTAAAATGAAGTGGCATCCAATACACTTCCTCACCTTGTAATTATCTATATCCATTGATTGGCATAGACCTATGACATTCCTAATGTCCCAACATCCCAGCTGGTAACTCACATCCCTCCTCTTCCTCCTCTTTAATTGTGATTCCCCAGCAATGCAGTTATACGATCCCACTCGTCTCACGAGTAAACTATTAAACTTGGAAACATCTTGCATCCGCAAAGGTGCATTTTTACACTACAGAATGCGGTGCTCCGTGTCATGGGAAAACACACGTCTCACTAGGTCCACCTCGGATCCCCATTCTAATATGTGGGGATTTGACGCGGGCCCTTTTTCTCTTGGTGGGGGACTTCTTCCCCCATCACGAGTAAACTTTGAATACTTAACCTGTTATATATTGTATGAATTAACGTATTGCGTTTCTCATTTTTCTTTTAAGATTTCCAATTTTGGTTCCTTTCCCTCCCCTTTCCTCTCCCAGTCTGCACGGAGCAATCTTCGTTTGAAGAAGCAAGGTAAGATGAGATTATTGGTTTGGCTACCATGGCACCCTTGAACATGTACAAGGCTTGAATGTACCACAAAAGCGTACGAAAGCTTTTAGGTTCTTTCAATCCAAAAAAGCCCACATAGTCTGTCTACAAGAGACACACTTTACCCCAGAATCAACCCCTAAACACTTCAACCCTGTCTACCCACAAGTATACACGGCGTCTGCCTCAGCTAAGAAAAGAGGAGTCCTGATTGCTTTCCATCAATCAACCCCATTCACCCTGAAATCTGAACTCAGAGACCCTGAAGGTCGATACCTGATCTTAACAGGATACATCCTAGACTCTGCAGTTACGGTAGTATCCTACTATGCCCCTAACCTTAACCCTATGCCGCTTCTGTCACACCTATTCCAAACCGTCAACACACGTAAAATAGGTTCTTTTGATATGCGGTGATTCAAACCAAGTAATTCTCCCATTCCTAGACAGATCTCCCTACATTCAACCGAAACACCATTCAAAATGGACACTATCCAATCTCCTATCTAAATATAGCCTAGTAGACTCCTGGAGAGAAATAAACCCTACGAAACGCAACTACACCTACTTCTCCAACCCACACCAGTCACTTAGCCGAATAGACCATATATTTCTTACAATTGGAATGTTGCCAGAAGTTCTTAATTCCGTTATAATTCCCATTCCTTGGTCGGATCATAACGCAGTTTCTACTACAATAGCGTCAACTATTCCAAAAAAACAAGATCACACTTGGTATATGCCAGACATACTACTCAGGCATCCCTCTTATTGCTCAGAAATTGAACAATCCTTGAAAGACTACCTAGAATGCAACATGACCCCAGAAATATCTGCTCTCACACTCTGGGAGGCCCATAAACCTGTACTGAGAGGGACATTTCAAAGACAATTAGGGATCCTTAAAAAAGAACGAAAACAAATGGCAATGAAACTGGAAGCTGAATTCAACCTAGCTTACTTAGCATTTCAAAGCGACCACTCCCCCAATGCCAAAATCCGCCTGGATAAAGCGCGTCTAAAGTATGACTTATTTCTTACAGAATCAGCAAGCAAATCTTTAAATAGGTCCAAACATACCTTTTATAAAAATGCTAACAAAACTGGCGCATATCTAGCTAGGACGCTTAATTCCATCAATAAATCATACTCTCCTATAAAACTGAAACTAACGAATAACACTATTTCTAGCAACCCCCTTAAAATAGTGCAGAAATTCAGCGCTCACCTGAAAAAGCTATATTCAGAAACCAATATTTTTAATGAAATAGCTGCTGACTCCTTTTACTCGCAAATCCATCTACCCCAAATGACTGAATCCCAAAAAGAGCACTTAGATAAACCTATCTCTCTAGAAGATGTAACCGATGCGATCAGGGAACTCAAATTAAACAAAAGGCCCGGCCCAGACGGATTCACAGCCCGATACTATAAGATTTTCAACAACCTTTTTTCCCCAAGACTAGCCAAAGCTTTTAATGATTTACTTAACAAAAAAACTTTTAGACAGGAATCACTCTTAGCCACTATCTGCATGATCCCTAAACCACATGCGGACAATACCCTCAGTGAAAACTTTCGCCCCATTTCAATGATAAATACGGACATTAAACTCCTAGGTAAAATTCTGGCGAATCGCCTAAACAAGATAATTGGAACACTGATCCACCGTGACCAAGTATGTTTCATGCCTAACCGACAGGCAGGAGACAACATAAGAAGGGCAAATCTTTTGGCGCATATAGCAAAGAAAAGAGGAATCCCAGCGTGCTTTCTCTCACTAGACATAAAGCAGGCATTTGACTCTGTATCCTGGTCATATCTGAATTATGCTCTACAAAAATGGGGCTTTGGCCCCAACTTTACGAAATGGATCTTGGAATTATATAATAGCCCAAAAGCATATGTAAAATATGCAGGATACAAGTCAGACACGTTCTCCATTAATAGAGGCACGACACAAGGATGTCCGCTTTCCCCTTTATTATTTGCCCTCCTTATAGAGCCACTGGCACAAAAAATCAGGTCAGATCCAACGATCCTCGGCATAGAAGTAGGTGGCCATAAACATAAGTTATGCCTGTTCGCCGACGACATCCTTCTTTTTCTTGCATCTCCTCAAGTATCAGGCCCCAACCTAATGTCAATTCTAAACCATTTTGCATCCTTTTCAGGTCTATCTATTAATCCCAAAAAATGTCTCGCTCTAAACATATCACTTTCAGCCCTAGAGCTAAGCGCAGCCAAAACCGGTCTACCCTTCGAATGGTCTGACAAAAGTATCCCTTATCTAGGAATACACCTAACAGCAACACCATCTGAGATATTTTCCTCCAACTACCCCAGTTTCTTAAAACAGATATCAAATCTTCTAAGCTCATGGGCCCATTTAACTCTGTCTTGCTTTGGAAGAATCAGCGCGATAAAAATTACAATATTACCGAAATTCCTTTACCTCTTCAGAGTTCTTCCCGTCCCCGTTCCATCATATTTCTTAAGAATCGTGCAAAAAAGAGTATCTACCTTTGTTTGGGGACCCACCAGACCAAGAATAAAACCTGAAATCCTGCATCTTTCCAAGGTTAATGGTGGATTGGGGGTACCCAACTTTGCAAGTTACTATAGAGCAGCACAATTAGCAAACCTAGTGAAATATCACGCTAAACGTGAACCTCCTCTCTGGGTATCGATTGAGGCGGTAGAATGTGATCCTATTTCAATTTCTAACATACTATGGATTTCTCCCAAAGCGTGTAAACATATACACAACCCTATCACTAAACACTCACTCTCACTATGGGACCGAATGAAGGTTAAAAATTATCTGCAATCCCCTCACATTCCTCTTCTATCATTTCACAAGAACCCGGCGTTCTACCCGGCATCGATATATCCCAACACCTTTAATGAATGGGTGAAGAAAGATTGTACATGTCTATACAAGCTGACAGACTCTTCCTCTTTCATGTCCTTTCCCACTATTCGTGAAAAATATGGCATTCCACAAGCTGAGATATTTAGATATCTACAAATAAAAAATTTCTTCAAGTCATCTCTAGACTCTTCCCTGATACCGGCACGTTTATCCACTTTTGAAAATTTCTGCAGAAATGACCCTCATACTAGGGGAATTATTTCAACAATATACTCCCAATTACTGACCAGTTCCATCTCTGGGAAACTACCTTATGTGTGTAAATGGGAAAAGGACTTAGATCTAGAGTTAGACGCATCGGAATGGAAACAAATTTGAAATAACACTAAATTAGCATCCCTGAATGAAATAGCGGTTGAAACAAACTACAAGGTACTCACTCGATGGTACCTAGTGCCAGTCAGGATTGCGAAATATGTGCAAAATTACCCTGATCACTGTTTCAGGGGATGCTCATCACCAGGGACATACTTTCACATTTGGTGGTCGTGCCCAAAAGCACTATCTTTTTGGTCGGAAATTTTCCATATATTCAGTGCCCTCTTCGAAAAGACAATTCCCTTAGATCCCAAAGTGGCACTAAAGCCTGACAACGTGTCACATATGCAATTTAAACTAATTCTGCAGCTTCTTACAGCCGCAAAACAGACACTCGCGAAGGCCTGGAAATCTCCTAATTTATCACTAAATGAAGTGACAAATAGAATGAATAACGCAATGTCTCACGCCAAAATGATGGCAATTGATATGGATACGATCACCAGATTCGAGAAAATATGGAAGCCTTGCTTCACATATGTAATTCCTAATGCAATTAATAACGATGTTTTACAACCATGGTAGCCCAGACAATTTAACAACCTACTGCAATGACAACAGAACTCAGATTGCTCCTGCAGACCCCCTTTTCCTCAACCCCTCCCTTCTCTGCCTCCCTTCTCCCCCCGTCTTCAGAAATATGTTCTTAGCTTAATAATTTTGTTTTCGCAACTACTGTTACAATGTTAAATATCGTTGAAACTCCCAATGATTACACCAAAAGACTGTACACTAAGACATGGCCCTAGATTCAGTTTAGTTCACAACGGTTAAAAGAAGTAATGCAAAGCGAACCTAGGTAGCCAGTTATTCAATCACTATTGTTTCTGTATACATTGTTAGGCTGACTGAAATAAGCTACTTTTGCAATGTGAATATGTGTGTGTTTGTTAAAGAGTTTATTCTTTTTGTAACTCGTTCCTTTTACTATGCTTGTACAATTCTTTATCAACTCAATAAAGATACTTTGACAAGGAAAAGTGTTAGTCACTAAAATAATCTGGTGGCTAATACAGGTGGTGGGTGTAACATAAACTTTTTTTGATCCCAGGTATGTATTCCAAATAAATGGTAAATTACTTGCTGACAGTGAGAAAAATAAAAATGTGAATAAATAACCAAATATATTAATATACTGCTGTTATGAGTGCCAAATAGTCGATACAATTGACTATAGACTAAGGGCCAGATCCACAAAAGGGATACGCAGGCGTATCTGCTGATACTCCGTCGTATCCCTGTTTCTATCTATGCGGCTCATAGAATCAGTTACGCATAGATATTCCTAAGATCCGGCAGGTGTAATAGTTTTACACTGTCGGATCTTAGGATGCAGTACCGCGGCCGCCGCTGGGGGCATTTCTCGTCGAAATTCTGCGTCGGGTATGCAAATTAGCACTTACGGAGATCCACAAAGGTTTCTCCCTTCGTTAATTCTCCGGAAGTGTTAGTTTGCCGTCGCAAAATTAGGGCTGCTTTTACAAAGTGTAAACTTAGTACACCATGTAAAAGTATACCCTTCTTTCCCGCGTCGCTGTCAAATTTTTTTTTAAAACATTTTTTTTCCCGCCGCATCTCTTTTTTACCCGTCGCGATTCACAAAACTCGGCGCAACGTAACGTAACGCAAAGCACGTCGGGAAAATAGCGTCGGGAGCATGCGCAGTACGTCCGGCGCGGGAGCGCGCCTAATTTAAATGGGACTCGCCCCATTAATTTGGGCCTGCCTTGCGCCGGACAGATTTAAGTTACACACCTGCAAATTTCTAGGTAAGTGCTTTGTGGATCGGGCACTTAGGTAGAAATTTTGCGGCGGTGTAACTTAAATCGGAACATTTAAGTTGCGCCCGCTGGTTGTGGATCTGGCCCAAAATGTGTCACAAGTGACCCAAACACTAAGCAAACATAAAAAACTCAAAAAAGGAAAGTGCAAAGTGAATGGTGAATTCCTTGCCAGTAGTGAAACAACATAAAATGATTGAATAAATGCCACTAAGCTAATTATTTAAGTGCCACTGAGTAGATCTTGATAAACTTGATAAAAATCTTCTTAATCAATTAGTGCCTTTGAGTGCTCTTTCACCATAGTAAACGATCACCCACCGTGCTCAGATAGTGGTAATGCGCTTACCAGAACCTTTGGACCTCTTTAATGAAAAAGATGGTCGGAATCACTCATGCAGGATAATGCCTGCATGTATATCATACGTCACAGATGATAGATAAACACCTTGTCCTCCAGTTTTCAAAGATGAGACATGGAACAGAAAAAAACTTCCGTAGTGCAACCGGTTTTTAATAAAAATAGGAATAAAAGAACATGGGCCAAGTGGCCACTTACATTAAAAAGTGCCCTTTTCCGGCACTGGGGCTGCAGACCTGTCAGTAAAGCACGGATTCCTACACCTCTGTGTCGGCGTGACCGTGTGCATTCCACTGTCAGCTGCTCTCTCTCTCCAGGGAACCGGATGGTTGGGCATACAACAGCGTGACCAGGCTACGCCGCCGATGTATGTTTTATGAGATTACGTCTTCAGGGGGGCGTGCCTGGTCACAGTGGTCACGTGTTTAAATCTGTGCAATGCCGGAAGTGTGATTTTGATTGCCAGCAGTTTCAGCCAATTGGAGCGCAGTCCCAGTGACGGATTGGACATTACATCAAGCAAGGGTTACAATCAGTCAAATACATGCATACCAGATACTAAAACCTCGTATACACTCTACGCGCTAATTAACTCTCGAGCAATCGCCGGTGCGCTTGCTAAACAGGAGCTGTATTTGAATGGCTGAAAAAGGCTCAAAAAAAGTGTGAAATGGCTAATTGATATTAATTAATAAAGGTACCTCTGTAGGTCGCCAGATGGAGTGCTATCCCTACATTGGCCCAAAAATTTGGATATCGCTGTAAACCTTTGCCGTGAATGCCACTGGCTGGAAAAAGACATTATACATAGTAATCCAAAATATGGCGCCATATTTTGAATACATATTCATATTGGAGGTAGATATTAATGATTTCTTACCCACCCAAGAAAGAAACTTCCTGATGGGGAATATTGATCAATACAATAGTCATCCCATCTGGTAGATGTTGGAAGGTATACATTGATAAATATATTGTGTAACTGAGGTAGAGGGAACCTCAAAAGGAAAAAAGAAAATAATTGATAGAGGTATGAAAAGACCATTAACGCTATGTAGGTCAGGCTATCTGTGTGCCATATATACATTTCTCGTTATTTGATCCATCCACATCAGAGACAATTATTCTTTCCGGTTAATCGTTAGACAGATAGTAATTGAGATCCTACTCTATGTTTAAACCATGCGGCTGCATACTTTTCAGTTTATACAGCCACATGGTTTCATTTCGCTCTTCTCATGTAAGTCCCTCTCCAATGATTGGAAATCTTTTCTATCCCATAAAAATTGCATAGACTTGGATCGCTTTGATGATACTTTTTAAAGTGTCTAGACACACTGGCCCGGATTCAGATAGAGATACGACGGCGGATCGTAAATCAGATAGATTAGTGGATCTTTAGATCGGCGTAATCTATCTGAATCTACCCCACTGTGATTTGGAAACCCTTTTTTGATATTTGCAAGGTGTTCATTAATTCTCACTCTGAGTTTACGTGTGGTTCAACCTACGTATTGGAGTGAACATGGGCACTCCAAGATGTAGGTCACATGATCTGAATTGCATGTTATCAAAAGTTTAATTCCAAAAATTCACACCAGACCCTTATCCGAGCATGTTAACTTGGCCGGCCGCAGAAAAGAGGGGGGGACAGAGTGCGGCCCCCCCTCTCCTGAACCGTACCAGGCCACATGCCCTAAACATAGGGAGGATGTCCCCATGTTGATGGGGGACAAGGGCCTCATCCCCACAACCCTTGCCCGGTGGTTGTGGGGTTCTGCGGGGGGGGGCTTATCAGAATCTGGAAGACCCCTTTAACAAAGAGGACCCCCAGATCCTGGCCCCCCCATGTGAATTGGTAATGGGGTACATTGTACCCCTACCATTTCACGAAGGAGGTGTAAATAGTTGGAAAAAACACACACACCATAGAAAAAAGTCCTTTATTAATAAAAAAAAAAAAGGAAAAAAAAATCCAGCGGTGGTAATCACTTGTTCCTGGCTTCCTGCTCCAACATTGTCTGTATCCAGCGATGGGTGATTTTCGGTCCAGCAATGAGAAGATCCATCCATCCAGAGCGCAGCATCGCCGACCTCCACTCTCCGCTGGACACAGCCCAGCGGAATGACGTGGGTGAAGCTGTGACATTTCTTATATAGGGGAGGCGGGCCACACGTCACATGACCCTGCCCCCTCTGACACAAGGGGGAAGACCTGGGCTTCCCCAGTGATGTAGCAGAGGGTGCGTCAGAGGGTGCGGGGTCACGTGACAGGTGACCCCGCCTCCCCTATATAAGAAATGTCAAAGCTTCACCCGCATCATTCTGCTGGGCTGTGTCCAGAGGAGAGAGGAGGTCGGCGATGCTGCGCTCTGGATGGATCTTCTCATCGCTGGACCGGAGATCACCAGTCGCTGGATACAGACAACGTTGGAGCAGGAAGCCGGGACCAAGAGTGGATTACCACCGCTGGATTTCTTTTCTTTTTTTTTATTAATAAAGGACTTTTTTCTACAGTATGTGTGTGTGTTTTTTTTAACTATTTACACTTCCTTCGTGAAATGGTAGAGGTACAATGTACCCCATTGCCAATTCACATAGGGGGGGCAGGATCTGGGGGTCCCCTTTGTTAAAGGGGTCTTCCAGATTCTGATAAGCCCCCCGCCCGCGGACCCCCACAACCACTGGGCAAGGGTTGTGGGGATGAGGCCCTTGTCCCCATCAACATGGGGACATCCTCCCCATGTTGAGGGCATGTGGCCTGGTACGGTTCAGGAGAGGGGGGCCGCACTCTGTCCCCCCTCTTTTCTGCGGCCGGCCAGGTTAACGTGCTCGGATAAGGGGTCTGGTGTGAATGTTTGGGGGAACTCCACGCCATTTTTTTTTAAATTTGGGGTGGAGTTCCGCTTAAAATTCACACCAGACAGGTCTGGAATTGATATTTGGGGGGAACCCCACGTATTTTTTTTTTTAATTGACGGTGGGGTTCCCCTTAATATCCATTCCAGACCTGAAGGTCCTGGTAATTGAATTTGGGGGGACCCCCACGCTATTTTTTTTTTTTTTTTTTATGAATGAATTCGCTCTGAATTGCCAGAGCCGACAATTCATTATAGCCGCAAGTCAGTTTTAAATGTGTTTTTTTCTTTCAGAAATGACACTTTGTGCAGTGACAGTTCTAAGTACGGGGAACATGCGCTATTTCACATGCTAACTTTACAGCCCCTCTAGGTACGAAATTTTAAACATATTTCACTTTTATTGTTTCACTTTTAGCATTATTAAAATCACTGCTCCTGAAAAAACGACCGTTTTTAAAACTTTTTTTTGCATTGATACATGTCCCCTGGGACAGGACCCAAGTCCCCAAACACTTTTTAGGACAATAACTTGCATATTAGCCTTTAAAAATAGCACTTTAGATTTCAAACATTCGAGTCCCATAGACTTTAATAGGGTTCTAAAGTTCACACGAACGTTTGGTGTGTTCGCAAGTTCTGGTGCGAACCGAACAGGGGGGTGTTCGGCTCATCCCTATTCTTTAGTTACATTGGACTGGAAATATGTTTTTTTCTTAGTGGCTCCTGGTTTTCTAGTGGTATGACACGCTTTGCACCGTGTACAATGATGGAAGCCAGACCCTTCCAGGAAAGTGCTCAGTTTTCCGGGAGGGTCTGGTACATTCCGAGCTATCCAATTTCTGAGGCCTGGGGCCCTCCTATAGATGAACTTTGTTTTTGATGTAATGGTGGATTTTAAATCTAGGTCTTTTAGCAGAAGTGGCCAGTGTTTCTTAAAAATGGTTTCTACCTGTCGGAACTGTCGATGGAAGCCTGAAATAAAAGCCACTTGGCCTTCAAAAGTTTTTTTTGGTTTAGTTGTTAACAGAGACTCCCTCTCCATTTGGGACACTTGAGTTACCACTTTCTGCAGAGTTTCTCTGGAATACCCTTTTTCCAAAAATGTGTTTGTCAGTATGTCGGCTTGATCAGTAAAAACTTCTCATTGCACAATTGTGCCTTAATCGCATATATTGACCTTTGGGAATGGCTCCTATCCATTGAGAATGATGGCAACTGGTGGTTGGCACAAACCCGTTTCTGTCTATAGTTTTGAAGTATGTTTTGGTCTCAAATTTTGGTCCCTTTTTGCTGATAGTGAGATCTAGATAGTTAACTGCCTACAGGCTGGTTTCGGCTGTGAACTTCAGGCCATATTTATTTGCATTCATATGCACCAGGAATGTTTCTAGACTGGTAGCTGTTCCTTCCCAGAATAGTATCACATTATCTATGTATCTTCGATAGAAACACAGAGATTGATTTTGATTGGTAAACACACTTTCATGTTCCCATTTATTTACTATTTGACTACATTAGCCACACTGGTATCTGGCTCCCATGGCTACACCACCTGTTTGGTTGTAGTACTGGTTATTGACCCAGAAAAAATTATTGGTCATGGCCAATTGAAGGCCCTTAATCAGGAACCTTATCTATGTTTTTTTGATTAAACGTTGTTTGATTTTTTCATATGACACTCACATTCAAAGTTTTTTTATTTCACTTATTTAAATATTTAAATTCATTCACGCACAGATTTTTATTATACATGTATCTTGTGCGCGGTACGCATTGATTCCATAGGGGGACTCATGTGGGTTGGTATATTTAACTCATCTTTATTATGCTAGATCTTGTCTTTACAATTATATATATTCCTTTGTGTATGTTTGTATTGTTTCCATATATACATACACATTGGTTTTATTTTTAATCAATTACGTTTAGATTTTAGTTTAAGTTTAGGAATGAATCTGTTTCATTTATGCACCTTTATTATTATTCTTTACAATTACATCTATACACTTTTTATTGATTTTGATGTTTTTAGTTTCTGTTCCAATTTATTTAATCCAGCCCTGCCTATGTTGGAAACAGCTGTTACCTGTATAGGTATAGGGAGCAGGTTAACATTGGTGATAGAGACCCATGTGATCATGCCTTGAATAGGTATATATTTGGAAAGAATTTTATTATGTTTTAGCTATGACTAAGCACTGAACTCTTGTGCGAAACGCGTCGGCTTTTTATCCCACTGATTGCTGTGCTGTGCTTTGTAGTGCTTTTTATCCCTTTACAACAATAAAGGCTACCTTTTTTAGGTTTATTTTGGAGTGCGGCTGTCCATGAAATTCTTTCATTGATTTAAGCAAATGAGGGTGATGACGTCAGCACGCGGCTCATTCCACCCAACGCGTTTCGTGATAGGTCACTTCATCTTGGGGCACGGGCGGCATACTGGGTCATCCCCTCATATAGAAAACAAACAAAACAATTAAACCGGCGCAATAGGCTCAAGGCTTGTCTTTGTTCGCAGGAAATGTGAGTTGTTTACTGTTTTTACTTTTTTAAATAAATCACCTTTGGTTTTACGCTATGTGAGGCTTCTCCTTCCTTGCATGATCGAACTGCCAATGAGAGATTTGAGTCTGGAGTCCATTTGATATTATACCATTCTGCGGATACATCCTGTTGGATTTTTACATGCTGAATTTGGTCCATTGGGACCTTAGGATCTGGTAAGTAGACTACTTGGCTAATGGTGGTGGATTCACACTGATTTCCATACGGGATCACGAAAGTACAGTCGTTTGGAGTTTGCACGGGTGTTTAATATACCACACAACTTTATGGACTCTTTTGTATATCTAATTTGATGGACTTTCACTTTTTCATGTCACTGTTCATTATATTTAACAGACTCACAAGGATTTTACTTTATTGTTATAAGTCGTCTATTTAAAGATTGAGCACTTATGTTGAATTGCTTTACGGCTCTTAACAGTTTGGTGATATATGCACATGATATGTTCCTTCAGTGGTAGTTCATCTTGCATAATTCCATATCACCATTTGTTTTTATGTTCCAATTTATTTAAGTTTATCCACTATTAGGTATTCATATATTTTACTTCATGGGTTAAATATATGCACTTGATATACTCCCTCAGAGGTAGTATATACACTTATCATATAAGCTATCTGATGTAGCGCGACTATATATTTTTTTCCATTGTTTTCCTTTTTTTTTCCGCATGTCCTCATCTAGAGACAGAGGAATGATTTCTCGAATATACCAATACCTCAACAACCTCACCACACAGGACAAATCTAACCCAATGCTACAATGGGAAGAGGATCTTGGACATACATTCCCATCTGATACCTGGGACTCCATGTCAGAGAACCTTCGCAAATGTAACAGAGCCATCTCATTTAGAGAGACCCCGATGAAACTCTTCTCCAGATGGTACCTCACCCCTTCCAAAATTCATATTTTCTATCCCACTATATCCCCTAACTGTTTCAGAGGTTGCTCTGAAGAGGGCACGCTATTACACACATTCTGGAGCTGCTCACATCTGGCTCAGATTTGGGAAGCTGCGGTGGACAGATTTGAAAGATCCTCGAAGCACAAATTCGCTCTCTCTCCCCAGATATGTGTTTTATACGCCAAGATCCCAGATATACCCCCCCCCTGCACTAGGCTGTTTCACTCCCTTTGTATTTCCATCCAATGGATGATAGCCCTTAACTGGAGATCTAATACTGTACTTTGGTCGCATGTGTTGGATAGAATGGAAATGCTATGATTATCCGAGAGAATATACCATACTCTTAATGATAGCCTCCACCTGTTTAATCTCAAATGGTCATATTGGGATATCTCGCAATAATTCTAATTTCACACGAATGCTTGATCACCTTTGCTCTTTACCCTACTTTGATTCACTTTGTTTTTTCTTTCACCTCAAGTTGTATGATATGTTTTATTCTACCCCGTTGACGAACTACTTAAAGCGGGGGTTCACCCTTAGAGGGCACTTTTCCCCCTTAGATGGATGCTCGTTTTTACTAGGGGAATCGGCTATTTATTTAAAAATAGGTGCAGTACTTACCCGTTTACGAGACGCATCCTCTCCGTCGCTTCCGGGTATGGGCTTCAGGAATGGGCGTTCCTTCTTGATTGACAGGTTTCCGAGAGGCTTCCGACGGTCGCATCCATCGCGTCACGATTTTCCGAAAGAAGCCGAACGTCCGTGCGCAGGCGCAGTATAGAGCCGCACCGACGTTCGGCTTCTTTCGGCTACGAGTGACGCGATGGATGCGACCGTCGGAAGCCTCTCGGAAGAATGTCAATCAAGAAGGAACGCCCGCTCCCGAAGACCATA
Organism: Rana temporaria; assembly: GCF_905171775.1. Lineage (NCBI taxonomy): Eukaryota > Metazoa > Chordata > Amphibia > Anura > Ranidae > Rana > Rana temporaria. Next base: position 375,990,429 of record NC_053489.1, read on the forward strand.
CCCGGAAGCGACGGAAGAAGATGCAGCTCGAAAACGGGTAAGTACTGCACCTATTTTAATACAAATAGCCGATTCCCCTAGACCGAACGAGCAGGAATCTAGGGGAAGAAAAAAAAAATTTTTAGAAATGGGTGAACTCCCGCTTTAATGTATTATCATTGTCTGTATGCACTTTATTTTTCTTGATATCTACAATAAAAACTTTTGTAAACAAAAAAAAACAAAAAAGAGGGGGGATAAATGCACTGGACTGCAATAAAAGCGTACAAAAAATGCATCAAAAACATATTGGAATGCTTAAAACACGCGCATGTAGAAAAGCATTTGTAATGCATCTGGCCTGCATTTCTAGGGTGTGAACTGGCCCTATATTTAAGGAGGACATGCAAATGAAAACCCACACTTACTTCAAACCCACTGACCAAAATAGGTATAGTTCCATGCACAGTTATGGTGAGAAGTAAGTTAATAATTTACCAAAAGGATAGAATGTGTGGATCAAGAAACCTGGAGTAATTTTGAAAATTACATGTGCCAAATACGATTATTAACAGATTTGAGGGGAAGGCATATAAAAGGGAGGAATTGGAGAAATGTAGATGAAAATTAGGGGAGGACTGTAGAAGAGATGACAGTAAGATAAGAGAGACCAAAAACCTTAATGTTGCAATTATTTTTGGGCGCCAATATAAGGGTGTTGAATACATCCTGGGGAAATACTTGACACATTCTGCATAAAGATTGTGTTTTGGGTAAATTATTACTGGAACTGGAAAAGTCCATGATCATACATAGGAAAACTCCTAATTTGAAGGATAAGCTAGTTCATAATGTTAGTGGGCAGATATTTGTGTTTGTGGAGCACTATCGTTGCAAGAATAGTAATGCGAAACCCAGGGTGGGGAGAAAAATTGGAGATTTAGGTTCAATACCACTAATAGAGAGTGTTTTGGGACTGCTGCACCTTGCAGTCAACTGAAGACACCAATAGGTAGATTGACGTAGGGGCGCCTAACTTTAGGGCGGCCTAGCCTAGTCTTTTTAGGCTACACCGCCGTAATTAGTTAGGCTAGTAGTGATTCTCAAACCACTTACCTGCTAATTTTCGGCGGCGTAGCCTAAAACGAGCGGGCCTAAGCGCGCCTAATTCAAATGACTTGGAGGGGGCGTGTTGTATGGAAATGAGGCTTGACCTCACGTTTTTTGACGTTTTTTGACCCTGCGCATGCGCCGGGTGACTACATTTCCCAGTGCGCATTGCGGCTAAGTAGGTCGTACGGGCCTATTGATTTCAACGTGTTTACGTAAACCCCGATTCGTGGACGACTTGCGCAAACGACGTAAAAAATTCGAACCTCGCGGCGGGAACAGCGGCCATACTTAACATTGTTATTCCACCTCATAGGTGGAATAACTTTAGGCGGCCTATCGCTTACGGAAACTACGTTAATCGACTGTGGCGGGCTCGCGTTCGTTCGGGAATCGTCGTAAATGCTCATTTACATAATCTACGCCGGCCGCAATGGAAGCGCCACCTAGCGGTAAGCCAAAACATTGCAATCTAAGATAGGACGGCGCAAGCCGTCCTATCTTAGATATGTTTAAGTGTATCTCTGTAAGAGAATACACTTAAACATAGGTCGGCTTAGATTCAGAGTTAGGCCGGCTTATCTGTAGATAAGCCGGCCTAACTCTTTGTGAATCTACCTATATGACTTTTCAGGACAGCCAAGTCATGGACAATGCCATAATTGGCTCTCGCCTCACAGAGCAATGAGTTAGGGGAAAAGGCATTGTTCATATTGAACTGTAATGCCGCACTTCTTCAGTTACTAATTGGGTGGCATGTTAGTTCTGGTGCATTTAAAAGAAACAGAGGGCCAGATCCACATAGCGAGTACGCTGGCTTACTTTCAAATTACCCGCATCGTATCTTTAGTTTGAATCCTCAAACCAAGATACGACGGCTTCTGGGTTCGATCCGACAGGCGTACGGCTTCGTACGCCTTCGGATCGTAGGTGCAATACTTTGGGCGCCCGCTGGGTGGAGTTCGCGTTGTTTTCCGCGTCGGGTATGCAAATGAGCTTTTTCCGTACGCGCGGCCGTCGCATTGTCTTACGTCGTCTTTAGTCGGCTTTTTCTGTTGTATAGTTAAAGCTGCTATTTTGCGGCGTATAGATTGACTTGCCATGTTAAAGTATGGCCGTCATTCCCGCGTCGAAATTTGAATATTTTATTTTTGCGTAAGTCGTCCGTGAATAGGGATGGACGTAAGTCACGTCTAAGTTCAAAAAATGACGTTGTTGCGATGTAATTTCGCGCAAAGTACGGCGGGAAATTTAGAAACGGAGCATGAGCAGTTCAATCGGCGCGGGGACGCGCTTCATTTAAATGAATCACGCCCCCGACCCGCCGATTTGAATTCTGCCGCCAGAAATACACTACGCCGCCGTAACTTACGGCGCAAAATCTTCCTGGATTCGTCTTAAAGCCAGGTAAGATACGGCGGCGTAGCATATCTCTGATACACTGCGCCTTTCCAAATCTATGTGGATCTGGCCCAGAGTCTGTAAAACACATGTGGGTTAAGGGAGGGGGTGGAAGGAGGCCTATCGGCGGCAATACTTAACATTGTTATTCCACCTCATAGGTGGAATAACTTTAGGCGGCCTATCGCTTACGGAAACGACGTTAATCGACTGCGGCGGGCTCGCGTTCGTTCGGGAATCGTTGTAAATGCTCATTTACATAATCTAAGCCGGCCACAATGGAAGCGCCACCTAGCGGTAAGCCAAGTATCCCAAGAACCCCTCAGAAAGAGAGGTAGACGAGGAAGAGGTAGAACAAAAAAGAAAAAGTTAAGTGAGGGCATATATAATCTAGCAGGAGTGGAATTTTCAAATCAAGAATTGGAGGTATTACAGCAAGGTTTAAAATTTGCTTCTAATAAAGATGTAGATAAGTTTGAACTATTTATCTGTAACGGTCAGGGGTTAACTCGTTACGATATTCCATTCCACCAACCCAAGACAGCTTCCGACACTGCACAATCCAGCAGACAGGACCCATTGGATTTCCCCAGAATAACAAGACACAGCTCTGTTCCAGACAGATTGACACTTTAATGGTAAAACTCAGGTTTCCTATATACAGTTAGAAAGCATGCTGCAGGAATCAAAGGGACAATGACACACTCCACCCACAACATCACACAATGGGTGCTAACGAGTCCCCCTCAATCCACATCTTAGACACACTTTCTGACTCCGCGATTAGCTATTCTCACCTGCTACACAATACACATTCCTTTAGTGAACATAAGTCAAGACGTCTGACCTTTAGAGTGTGTTAACTCACAACACATATTAGCATCAATAGAACTTTCACACAATACAGGGTTAGTTAGCATAGCATAGCATAGCACCATGAAATATCTTAGGAGCCAGGCTTAATTAACACAATAGACAATAGAATGCAATCACAGCAAGCTTTCATTACTACAGCCAGGTAGCTGGAGGTGATTAACATCTCAACAGTCTATGTTCCACATTGAAGGAAACACTCTATTGACCTGTTGTGTTCATAATGAACAACTTGTAATATTTCAAGATATCCTGCAATACATGAATTATATTTACTGTCCCATCTCATGTAATCCATTATATCAGTTCTCAGTCATCCTATGCCCCTAGTGGACATAGGATGACCCTAGACGCAAGAGTCATTGGTGAAGCTGACACTGGAGTACCCCACATCCTTCAAGAGCCTCTGGGTCCCACAGGCCATACCGTTACATTATCGATATTGAAAAGCACATTAGAAAACTAAATATCAAAAAACACTTTGCGGGACACATTAGTGATGCAGCACCAAGCGCACCAGACCCTTTTGTGCACAGTGGACTGAGGAACCAGTCGGTGTTTAACCCACAAAAGGGAGCAAACCACCATATAGAGGTGTTTCGCAATATGGTAAATGACTATGTACAAGATATGCAAATAACTCGACACACGTCTAATATACAGTTTAGGGAAGCAATAAAATCAATTGAAAGTAACAAACAAATGGTAATCAGACCAGCTGACAAAGGGGGGATTAGTTATACTCAAGAGAGAATACTACTACAGTGAAATGCAGAAACAACTGTGACAGGAAGTCAGGTAAATCTGTGGGTGTTGTCACAGACAGGAGATACATTTCTGCCTTGTTTAGACAATACACCAATTATTATTAGGTGTCGGCTGCAGAAGTAGCCAGAAAGATTTAAGGGCGTTGGAAAATTTCAGCTGTTCAGAATGAGGCAATTAAGGCATCTATACTTATACAGAGGGTTACTACTGATTGCTGCATCCTGAGGCTTTTTGGGTGAAGGAGTGCAGTGAGCAGAAATACTTCTGAAGAGGTGAGGTGCTATTGATTTTTCTGTGTGATAAAAATCAAAAAGACTTTAGTTTTCTGCTGTATGATCAGCAGTGTCTCCCCAGCAGTAGGCTGTGCTAGACTCCATAGATAGGTTCCTGTGTGGCGAAGGTAGACACCCCAAGTGGCCAGGGTTTATTTTATGTTTGATTTTGTTTATGCTGTTTGGATGCTTGCACTTGTTTCCAGCAAGATGGAAGAATAAACCAAAATCTTTGTTTTCAACCGTCTTCGACTGCCTTTCTGTATAAATTCAGTGTGTAGTGAACCCATCCAGGGGGTCACACACCCCGCTACCGAGCTAACCCCTTACACATGGTGGAGTGCCGCGGGCAGTTAAAGTAAACCCAAAATGGAGGAGATACTGAAACAGCTGGCTTTAGCAAATGCAAATCAACAGCAGACAACCGCAGGTTTGCAGCGGAGCCTTGCAGCTCAACAACAGGCTCACACAGCTCAACAACAGGCTCACCAAGAGTGCATGGCAGCTCAACAACAGGTTCACCAAGAGAGCCTTGCAGCTCACCGAGAGAGCATTGCAGGCTTGGAACAGAGACACCAGCAGCAAATGGAGGCCATCGTGAAACAGCTTCAGAGACAGCAGACCGAGGCTTTTCGGGTAAGACACTTATTGCCAAAGATGACTACAGATGAGGACCCTGAGATGTTTCTGACCACATTTGAGAGAGCAGCGGTAAGAGAGAGTTGGCCTAAAGAACCGCGGGCTGGACTAGTGGCCCCCCTATTATCTGGAGAAGCCCAAAAGGCATATTTTGATTTGGAGCTGGCAGACGCGAAAAACTATGATCAGTTAAAAGAGAAAATATTGGCACATTTTGGTGTAACCCTGGATGTCCGTGCTCAGCGGGTCCACAATTGGAGTTATCAGCTGAGGAAGCCACCTCGGTCGCAGATGTATGACCTCATCCATTTGGCTAGGAAATGGCTGCAGCCAGAAACTCTGTCCGGACCAAAACATTTGGAGCGAGTAGTCATGGACAAATTTCTTAGGTCTCTTCCTAACACCCTGCAGAAATGGGTGAAACATGGTGGTCCGGAAACCGCAGACAAACTTGTAGACCTGGTCGAAAGGTACCTAACCACAGAGAATTTGTCCTCTTCCACCAGAGACGCACAGACTTTTCACCCTAAGACCAGACCCTCCCCACCTATAGGTAAGACTGCATCAAGGGATGGGGGTGGAGAGAGGGACCAAAGAGCAACTATAGGAATCATCGGGACTACTGCTAATGTTTGGTGAGAGCGGCCTGGAAGACCCATCCCACAGGAGAGGACCAGAAGGTTGATTTGTTACTGTTGCCGGGAAGAGGGACATGTAGCAGCGGTTTGCCCAGCGGGTGATGAACCCATGCAGTGTGACTTTCTGACAGAGAGACAACAGTCCCTTTTTGCAACCACATGCACTGCAGTAAAGGGAAATGAGAAACCTTTATATAGAATGTGCTTAGATGGTAAAGATGTTGTAGTATTGTTGGATTCAGGTAGCCTGGTCACCTTAGTGAAAAGTAATCTAGTGGTGGGAAAAACCTTACATCCTAGGAAAATGGCTGTAATTTGTGTACATGGGGACACTCGAGAATATCCGGTGACTACGGTTTCCTTTGAAATCTCCCTCGGTAACTTGTGTCACCAGGTGGGTTTAGTTCCCAAACTGCCACATGACGCCATTGTGGGAAGGGATTTCCCAAAATTCTGGGAACTCTTTGACTGCCCAGATTCCCCAGTAGGTGGTTCTTCTGAGCCTGAAACATCTACTCCAGAAACCTCTAACTGTGAGGATTCTCCTGAGTTTCCATTCTCAGTCTTAGCAGGGGAAACACCAGTCCATAGGGAGGAGTCTGCTACCTCAGAAGAGGAACAGCGGCCGATAGGGTTTGATGACCTTGAGGTGCACAAAAAAAACGTTATCACTGAGCAATTGAGGGACCCCACATTGCTAAGAGCCCGGGAGAATGTAGTGAAGATAGATGGGGAGTTAGTTAACCCTGACGAGAGGGTTGCCCTCCCTTACTTCATTATTGAAAGGGACCTGTTATATCGAGTGTCACAGAGGATAGAGGACACCATTGAGCAACTGGTAGTGTCTAAACCGTACCGCGGAGATGGTTTTGGAACTGGCCCATGGGCACATTCTTGGGGGACATTTGGGAGCAGAAAAAAACCCGGGAGAGGATCACACAGCGGTTTTATTGGCCTGGGATCACTAAGGAAGTGGAATTGTACTGCTCTTCCTGTCCAGTGTGTCAGATTACTGCACCCATGCCACATTTCCGCAGTCCGTTGGATAAGACCCTTCGACTTCATCGAGCCTATGCTGCTGCATACCTCGATGACGTTGTCATCCACAGTGAGGATTGGGACTCACACTTACCAAAAGTTCAGGCTGTGTTGGATTCCATCTGGAAAGCCGGGTTTACAGCCAATCCAAAAAAAGGTACCCTTGGGCTAGAAGAGGCGAAGTATCTGGGGTATACCATTGGAAGAGGTCTAATCAAGCCCCAAATAAACAAAGTTGAGGCTATTCAGGATTGGCCACGTCCCACCAACAAGAAACAGGTTTGTGCATTTTTGGGGATCGCGGGCTATTATTGACACTTTATCCCCCATTTTGCCTCACAGGCTGCTCCCCTGACCAGTTTGACCAAAGGGAAGCAGAAACAGCTTTTTAGGCTTTCAAACAGGCCTTATGTAGTCAGCCAGTTTTAAATTCGCCTGATTTTTCACAGGACTTTGTGGTTCAGGCAGATGCGTCAAATGTGGGATTAGGAGCTGTACTGTCCCAGATTATGAAGGGGGAGGAACACCCTGTTATGTACCTCAGCCGAAAGTTGAAGGCCCATGAGGAGAATTATGCCACCATTGAGAAAGAGTGTCTGGCGGTGAAATGGGCTTTGGATTCTCTCCGGTACTACCTTGTGGGTAGACAGTTTGAACTGGTGACGGATCATGCCCCATTGAAGTGGATGGCACAGAACAAAGAGACCAATAGGAGAACAAATAGGTGGTTCCTGGCTCTCCATGAATTTAGTTTTGTAGTAACGCATCGCCCCCGGTGCTTAAATGGGGAATGCAGATGGGTTGTCCCGAGTGCATGCCTGCCTGTGTCCCAACCAACGGTGGATCCAGGGGGGGGGCAACAGGAAAATTGCCCTCCCCCGAGACAATCATGTCAGATTGGCTTTTAAAAAAAAAAAAATTATAATTGTTTTTTGCGGTGCCTGCAGCTGCCGCTGCCGAGTCTCTCACTCTCTCTCTCATCACCAGGGCCGGACTGGCCCAGCCCGGTAGGCTGCCTGTCCTGAGGCTGCTTTGAGCTGTAGCTGACTGCAGCACTCCCCCTCTCTCCTGCGTGTATTACACCGGGCATCTCTCGCTGTGTGTGAGAGCTGAGTCTGTGTTCAGCTGTGCTGCCTGTGCTAGACCTGCTTGTAATAGTAGATGGAGATGGAACACTGATTGAATCAGTGTTTTGTCTATCAAACAAGCCCGTCTAGGGGGGGGACCATGCTAGAGCACACTGCCCTGCCGAACACAGACCTGCAGCTCCTGTTTGTTCCATGACACGCATCGGGAGAGGAGATACCTGCTGTGTGTGATCGAGGCAATGTCATGGTGAGTGCCATGCACAGTGGGGCTTCATTCATATACAAAAGTGGGACTGCATTCATATACAAAGTGGGGCTGCATTCATATACAACGTGGGGCTGCATTCATATACAAAGTGGGGCTGCATTAATATACAAAGTGGGGCTGCATTAATATACAAAAGTGGGACTGCATTCATAGACAAAAGTGGGACTGCATTCATAGACAAATGTGGGACTGCATTCATAGACAAATGTGGGACTGCATTCATAGACAAATGTGGGACTGCATTCATAGACAAAAGTGGGACTGCATTTATAGACAAAAGTGGGACTGCATTAATATACAAAAGTGGGGCTGCATTAATATACAAAAGTGGGGCTGCATTTATATACAAAAGTGGGGCTGCATTTATATACAAAAGTAGGACTGCATTCATATACAAAAGTGGGGCTGCATTCATATACAAAAGTGGGGCTGTATTTATATATACAGTGGGGCTGAATTTATATACAAAAGTGGGACTTCATTTATATACAAAAGTGGGACTGCATTTATATACAAAAGTGGGGCTGCATTCATATACAAAAGTGGGACTACATTAATATACAAAAGTGGGGCTGCGTTCATATATACAGTGGGGCTGCATTCGTATGTACAGTGATGCTGCAATGATGGACACTAATGAGGCTGCATTGATCTCTTGTACCATGTCTCCAATCTCTGACCATCCCTTGTACCATGACCATACCTTGTACCACGTCTGCAGTCTCTGACCATCCCTTGTACCATGTCTGCAGTCTCTGACCATCTCTTGTACCATGTCTGCAGTCTCTGACCATCCCTTGTACCATGTCTGCAGTCTCTGACCATCTCTTGTACCATGTCTGCAGTCTCTGACCATCTCTTGTACCATGTGACAGGAAGTCAGGTAAATCTGTGGGTGTTGTCACAGACGGGAGATACATTTCTGCCTTGTTTAGACAATACACCAATTATTAGTAGGTGTCGGCTGCAGAAGTAGCCAGAAAGATTTAAGGGTGTTGGAAAGCTTCAGCTGTTCAGAATGAGGCAATTAAGGCCTCTATAAGTAATCCAGAGGATTACTACTGATTGCGCATCCTGAGGCTTTCTGGGTGAAGGAGTGCAGTGAGCAGAAATACTTCTGAAGAGGTGAGGTGCTATTGATTTTTCTGTGTGATAAAAATCAAAAAGACTTTAGTTTTCTGCTGTATGATCAGCAGTGTCTACCCAGAAGTAGGCTGTGCTAGACTCCATAGATAGGTTCCTGTGTGGCGAAGGTAGACGCCCCAATCGGCCAGGGTTTATTTTATGTTTGATTTTGTTTATGCTGTTTGGATGCTTGCACTTGTTTCCAGCAAGATGGAAGAATAAACCAAAATCTTTGTTTTCAACCGTCTTCGACTGCCTTTCTGTATAAATTCAGTGTGTAGTGAACCCATCCAGGGGGTCACACACCCCGCTACCGAGCAAACCCCTTACACAACTTGAAGATTCCAGCACATACCAACTTATGAGTGGTGATCTTACATCACGACTTAAGAGTTTATTAAAAAAATTGGGTGGATGAGGGAGTAGATAGGGGGATTCTCAATCCCAAGGAGGCAGAATATCTGGTCCTTCATGCACCCAAAATAACGGTTCTTTACACAGTGCCCAAGATACATAAAAATAAAGACAATCCTCCCGGGCAACCTATAATCAGCGGAATAGGATCACTTTTCCAGACAGGGTGAATACTTGGATGGTTTCTTTAAGCCATTACTGTTCCAAAGCCCATCTTATCTCAAAGACAGTAAGGATCTGATTGTAGCAATACAAGATCTTAAAGCCACAGAAAATACAATTATGGCAACAGTAGATATAGAATCACTCTACACAAATATACGTCATAAAGATGCATTAGAGGCACTTCGGTGGGCCTTAATGAAAGAGTCCAAACTTAAAAAAAAAACAGATTAGTTATCTAATAAAAGGGCTTGCAATGGCCATGGAGAATAATTATTTTTGGGCCAACAACCAGTATTACAATCAAATAGGGGGTGTAGCTATGGGGGCACGATATGCACCCAGTGTAGCCAATTTAGTTTTGAACAGGTGGGAACAGGAGACCATTTTTCATAAAAAACATGAATCACTCATGTTCTACAAATGCTAAATCGATGATGCGATTCTGTTTTGGGAGGGGACAGAAGCTAATCTTAAAATGTATCTGGCAAAAATCAACAACAATAACTATGGGTTAAAATTTCTGGCGGAAGCCGGTACCATTTCTGTTAATTATCTGGACCTGACCATTAGAAAAAATGGGATGAGGTTTGAAACTCTAACATATTTTAAAACAACAGACCAGAATGGGTTCATGCCCACACATAGTTGCCACCATCCCCAATGGATAGGGGCAGTACCAAAGGGACAATACATGCGATTAAAACGGAACTGTGCCACGGATGAAGATTTTGCAACACAAGCAAATCACCTTACAAATACGTTTCTGGAAAAGGGATATTTGGCGGATACACTTGAGAAAGTGTGCTCACAGGTGTCCGTAATTATTTTGACAATCTCTATTGGTTACTAAACCAAAAAAAGAATTCAAAAGAGAGGTGGCGTTCATCTCTGGGTTTTATAGGCAATATAGGCAAATTGAAGCAATTTTCAAAAAATATTGGCCTATTCTTATGAAAGACAGAGATCTATAAAATTCCATCTCCAGCACCCCTAAATTCATCTATAGGAGGGCCCCAGGCCTAAGAAATAGAATAGCCCGTAATGTGCCAGATCCGCCAAAGAAACTTGTGACCTTTTTGGATGGATCCGGGTTCCATCACATTGCACTAGGTGCAAAGCATGCAGAACCACTAGAAAGTCGGGTGATCGCAAAAAGGTCACACAATTCAAATCTAATGTGACAGGAGAAATATTTACAATTAAACCCCTCATTACATGTGGGTCAGACCATGTCACCTACGTCCATGTTCACTCCAATACGTAGGCAGAACTACACGTCAACTCAAAACTAGGATCAATGAGCATTTAGCAAACATCAAAAAAAGTTTTCCAAACCATAGCGTGTCAAGACATTTTGCGAGTCACCATGGTAGTGACCCTAGTGTATGTACATTTTATGGGATTGATAAAGTCTCCAGACATTGGCGAGGAACACACATGACCAGGAGTGTCTCCCAAAATGAGACCAAGTGGGTGCATAGATTGCGGACGATGCAGCCACTTGGTCTCAATATTGAATTGGATCTGAATTGCTTCCTGGCCAATGATTGAGGCCAGAGACCCCAGATCCAGTTTGAGAATAACTATTTTCCCTAATAATTCTTATGTGAGGTATGCTAGATAAGATGGACAAGTGGGAAAGTGATGAGGTTTTGAGGAATGATACATGGGTTAACATAAGGGTGATCTTTTGTATAAGAATTTATATATGTTTTTATATTTTTCTATATACCATTTATATATCATATTATTTGGTTGTTCTGGTGCTCATATCATTGAGCGCTCTGTTCTCTCCCCACTGGATAAATGGGAGAACACTATGAACGAAATGATTTAAGAGTATCAATAGTTTTTGAAACAGTGAAAGAAGGGGGGGGGATGGATACCCCTCTAATAGATCATTTACTGTAGCATACTGTATTTGCCGTAATTAATTTAATCCAAGAGTTTATATGTTTGGGGAAATGACAAGTAAAATATGAGAGTGTGGAGCAAGCATTGTAACTAGTTTATGATGTCTCGTATTAGTACTTACAATTCCCTGTGGTAAATACAAACATAGCCGATTTTAAATGTAACATTTTTAATTATTGTACCCAATTAATTTGTTGCCTGTATATGTAACGTGTCTTTTGTATACCTGTGAAGCCGATTGGCACTGTACAGACTACAAATCCTGTGATCCTTTGTGACCAGGTACGCCCCCTGAAGACGTAAACCAACGAAATGTACGTCAGCAGCGGTACCTGGTCACATGATAGCCTGACGTCCTCTCCAATGCTGAGGAGCTAGCAGCACCTGGAGGCACGCACGTCTACCACGGAGGTGGGATCAAAGTGAAACCGACACGAGCGGTGACATACCTGCAGCCCCAGTGCTGGGAGGCACTTTTTAACGTAAGAGGCCACTTGGCACATTTTTTCTTATGATTTTAAAATAAACAGTATTATGCTATTGGTTTTTCTCCGGTTCTTTTATATATCCAACCTGGGACGCTGAGAACGAGATTCATAAGAGCATTTTTCCTGTCAATTCAGCATGTGTGCAAGCACAATCCCGCTAAAGCCTTATCTGACTCTCTTTTTCATTAAAGAAGTCAGATATTTCTGGTAAGAGCATCCATATGTTTTAGCACTTTTTGGGTGAAAGAAGATTTTAATGTTTGGTGGCGGAAAGATCTCACCTTAAGCAAGAATGCAGTTAATAAGAAGATTGTAATATCAGACTCACTGTAACGCACAAATTGGGACTATTTAAAAGAGACATTAATTAAGCACTGTACTTGTGTTGATGCACTACTGTCATTCATTTGTCTATATATAATTTAATATTGTTGATGATTTCAATTATATATAATTTTTATAATTATAGGGGTTAGTTGTGAGATATCATCCTATAGTTGAGCGCCCTCTATACCCACTTTCACATGTGGGTTAAGTCGGCAAGTCAAGGCAAAGAGGAGTGTAGTTGCTAAGAGTAACCAAGTACAAGATACGCTTGGTATCCATTAGTAACCGGATCCAAACCTGTATTATAGAGATCTATGGTATGGCCAGGAGGTGTGTAAAGTGAGAGAATTAAAAAGTGCATGCATGAGGTTGGCGCTATGTGCATGGTGGGACCTCCCGGTTACATGCTGGAGGAGAGGGCACAGGCTCAGCACATGCCTCCTAATGCAACATACATCAAATACAGTGTGTAGTGACTTCTCAGACAAACTGAGGCCCAGATTCAGGTAGATCGGCGCATCTTTAGAGCGGTGTAGCGCATCTCATATGCGATACGCCGACGTAACTCTGAGAGGCAAGAGCAGTGTTCACAAAGCACTCGCCCCCTACGTTGCGCCAGCGTAACGAAAATTGACCGGCGTAAGCCCGCCTAATTCAAAGTAGGAAGGAAGTGGGCGTGATCCATTTAAATGAAGCTTGACCCCATGCAAATAATGGGCCGAACAAACGGCACATGCGCGTGCATGCTCAGAATCAAGTCGAATTTACGCCCTAAGATACGACGGCTCTATGCCTAAGACGTGAACGTAACCTACGCCCAGCTCCATTAACGTACGACTTACGTAAATGACGTTAAATCCGATGGCTGTTCCGTCGTCCATACCTTTGCATGGGTTGTGCCTCCCTATAGGTGTTTTATCTTTACGCCGGGCGTACGCCTTACGTATACGGCGTATACTCATGCGACGGGCGCAAGTACATTCGTGAATCAGCGTATCTCGGTCATTTGCATATTTGGCACGTAAATCAATGGAAGCGCCCCTTGCGGCCAGCGTAAATATGCACACAAGATACGACGGCGTAGGATACTTACGTTGGTCGTATGAAGCCAAAATTCAGGCATATCTTGCTTGCTGAATCAGGCACATAGATACGACAGCGCATCCGTGCACTTACGCGGCGTATCAGTAGATACGTCGGCATAAGTCTTTGTGAATCCGGGCCTATGTATTTTATTACTGCACACAGTGAAGGCTCATCTCTAAGTTGGGGAACTGCCTTAAAAAAAAAATTCAGGTGAACCCCGCTTTAAGTCAGCAGCTACAAATACAGCAGCTGCTGACTTTTAAAAAATGAACACTTACCTGTCCAAGTTGCCAGCGCCTCTGTAAGGGAATCGGAAAGTGAAGCGCTGCGGCTTCACTGCCCGGTTCCCTTCTGCGCATGTGCGAGTCATGCTGTGCAGTTCCCAATGGTTCCCATTGTGTTCTGGGAGCCGAGTGTTTCCCAGAACACAATGGGGGGGGGTGACGCGGAGGGGCGTGACTCCCACGGGAGTCTATACCCTGAAAGGTGTCAAATGTGGCACCGGAGGGGGGAGGGTTCCGAAAAGCGGAGGTTCACTTTTGGGTGAACCTCCATTTTAATGTTATTTTGTTCACATGACCATAGTCCCAGGCATTAATTTAAAAAGTACCCCCACCTGCAGGTTAGTACCCCCACCTTTTGTGTACAATTGTGTTCTGCTGGCGGGAAAGGCTCCATGTTGGCAGAGATTTCCTGATCAACACTGCCTATTTTGATGGGGGAATCAAGCAATTGATGATGACCCATGGTTGCAGGAAAGAAAATTGCTCAATATATGGCCTAACTAACATTTGACTGTGGAAGGAAAGAAGTTTAATAAACAAAAACCACATGTATTGGTAGAAATGCATACATTTGAGAAACATATTCCATCCTGCTAGTTGGTTGGCAATAATGTTCTTACAATGAAAATTGTTGAATGAAATTCTATTAGGGTATACTCAGCTATGGTCAAAACTAATAAATTGGCCAATCTTTCCCACAATGCTGATTAAGGCTGTTCCTCCATGGCAACAGAGTGCCTCTAGTATGTGGCATCTCTGCTTCCAACCACAATCCCCATCTTTGATTGATTTGTCATGGCAATAAAATGGTTAAATCTAATATAGCCAAATACCGTATTTATCGGCGTATAACGCGCACTTTTTTCCCCTTAAAATCAGGGGGAAATCGTGGGTGCGCGATTGTCGTGGCAAAAACTGGGCTGTATGCAGAGCACACCGCCATTTTGCCCTGTGCTAAAAGCACATACTCAGTCTTAATGAAATAATCCATATTTAAGCTAAATAGATTCACTCACCATCCATACAAAAAGACATCATCACCAGCTTGTTCTCATATCATCCTCGCTCCAGCCATCACTGACTTTCAGAAGCTCGTCTCTTTATTATATGGGGTCAATCATCAGTAACAAAAGGTGTGGCTTCACAAAACAGCCAATCAGACATGTTGTATACATTCAAAAGAACCAATCACAGACATGTGATTGGAACAATGCTTAGTCAGACGGTTGCAGGCAGTTTAATTAAAAGGCCAGTAGGAAGTGAGCTCACAGGGTGTCAGCTCCACCCAGCAGATGCCCATATACGGAAGCCCTTCCAACAGGGATTCAATACAGTAATATAACAATAACAAAATAATACAACACCACCACAATACAATACAGTAATAATCAATAACAATACAGCAATATAATAACAATAACAAAATAATACAACAACACCACAATACAATACAATGAATAGAAATACATACAATGAATACAAATACATAAAATGCTGCTAAAGTCTTATGGGCGTGTCCGGGCGGGGAGCGCATGTGCCCCCCCCCCCCCCCCGCCTCCAGATACGTCCATAAGCTCTCATATTAAACGCTGATAGAATTCTGAAACTGCGCCATTCCATAGAATAATGCATATCCAGATTATACCCTTATTAAGGTGGAATGGAGGCTATCTACAGGCGTACACTACGAATCCCAAGCCCTGCTGATCAGACAAGACCCAGATAAGAACGCACATCTGTCCATAACCATCCGTGTGCTTGCGGAGTGAGCGCACCCCCCCCCAACGATCGTCTGTGCTAAATGCACAGAGGGCCCCTCGTGGGGGCGGACATATGCCCACGCCGCAAACATCACACTCCGACCTCAAGACATTTTCTACTACCAGACGAGATTCAACCAGCCTCAGACTGTCCCCGCCAGCTCTATTTAGTACTAAGACTGGGTGCCATTATGACAATACATCTTTAAATTTCCACAACAGCGATATACGCCGATCCCCGCTGTCTGAGCGCCGCAGCCTAGAGCCGAGTGTACTGCGCATTCGGCTAGGCCACACTCGGCTCAGCCTGCAGCCACGCGAGAGGAGCCGAGGCAAGCCGGGAGGAGCTGAACACACAGAAAATCTGGCTCCTCTCGGCTCGGCCGAGGTGCCAAATCCAAAAACAAACAACGCTGCAACCCCGGGCAAGGTGCGGATGGACTCGCAGACGGACACTCAAAAGGCTGGACGGACCTCGCGATGAAGCCGCAGACGTACACCTCCAAAGCCGCAGACGGACACCCACGAGGCTGGACGGACCCCGCGCAAGGAAGCCGCAGACGGACACCCACAAGGCTGGATGGACCCCCGCAAGGCCGCAGATGGCGCCGGACAAGGCCGCCGATGGACGCAGGGCAAAAATGTACGGTTTTTTTTTTTTCTAAAACTACCTTTCTAGGCTTGGGGTGTGCGTTATACGCCGACGTGCGGTATACCCCGATAAATACGGTACAGAATATGTTTATTGAATATTCATAAACAAAACATGTGCTAGCCTTGGGACTACCATTCCTTCTTAAAATAGATGTATATTTTATTTTTATTTTTTTAAGGATCATACTTACCTAGGTGGATGAAGCATCAGTCCGATGCTGTATTTGTCAACTAATGCCTCTAATACTGAGAACACCGCAATCGCTCAGTTCTCACAGCTCCCCAAGCAGAGATCGGCTGACTGTTTGTTAGCAGCTCTCTGCCCCCATGCTCACTACAGTGCTGGGCTGTGGAGGGGGCTGGAGCGGCCAGCTCAGGCTTTCAGCGGCTCGCAGAGAGGGTGAGCCAGGTTACAGTCCAGGCATGTGGGCAGATCCTGACTCCATTCCATTGTCAAGATCTTGCCTGAGCCTTGACTGGCTCTGTGACATCAGCAGACAGCGGACTTTAGCCCACTGTCTGCTTAAAACGGGGCACATACCTTCCAACTTTTTGAGATGAGGGACACCTATCAGCAAAAGTATGCAGCATAGGACACACCACTTACCACGCCCCCTTAAAAGTAGAATTGTACAAAAAAACAAGATTGGTTAAACCCACAAGTACTTTTTTTGACCACTACAATTTCTTTATAATGGATTTTGGAATTTTCAAATGCAGCAATTTAGAACCAGATGAAAGATTTAGTGTTGGAAACACTTTTTGATAGATATAAAGTGCATTTTAGATCAGACCAAAATGATGGACAAATGAGGGGGAAAGAGGGACAGAAGGACATTGATCCAAATCAGGGACAGTCCCTCGAAATCAGGAGGTATGCAGGAGTGCAGAACAAACTGCACTCCTGTGATCCAGAAGTACAGCCAAAGGAGCTTAGAAACACGTGTATATGAGTTGTTTTTACACCTGATATGCAAATTCTTATTCCAGGCAACTGACTTACTACATAGTGAAGGAAAAATAAGAATAAAAACCCCAGAGCAAAAATCAAATAGAAGCCGACAGTGGCAGCTGCCATATTTATCCTGATAGATTTTAACATTCTTCTCTTACTTGCAGTGTAATTTTCATAAAATAATGATGAGTGAAAAAAGTAGCACTGCTGTACATTGTGTCTTTTAATGTCGTGTACACACAACCGTTTTTAATGTCATGGAAAAAACGTTTTTCTCAACGTGATTCTTGTCAAGCCTGTCTTGCATACACACGATCGTGAAAAAAAATGCTTGAGCAAAGCGCGGTGACGTACAACACGTACAACAGCACTATAAAGGGGAAGTTCCATTCGGATGGCGCCACCCTTTCGGCTGCTTTTGCTGATTTCGTGTTAGTGAAAGTTTGGAGAGGGAGACGATTTGCGCTTTTCAGTCTTCGTGCTTTTCAGTCTGTTACAGCGTGACGAATGTGCTATCTCCATTTCAATTGCTAGTTTTACCAGAACGAGTGCTCCAGTCTCATAACTTGCTTCTGAGCATGCACGTTTTTTTCCCGTCATTAGAACCTACACACGACCGTTTTTCAAGACGTGAAAAACAACGACGTGAAAAATTAGAGCATGTTCTAAATTTTTAATGCTGAGAAAAATGCTCTGGAGCCTACACACGATCGTTTTTAAATGACCAATTTAAAAAATTGCATTTTTCACGTCATGAAAAACGGTCATGTGTATGCATCATGAGAAAAGAGAATCCAGTCATGCAAACATCCAAATGGTTGCTTAGGGCAAAATTTGCTTTGTTATTGTTATGTAAAGACACAAGGTAATTTTTAGACAATGCAAAGATAAAAAAAAAAGATGAAATGTTAGGTTATTCATTTGCCAAAAAATAAGTTACTCACCAAACGCACTTTTTGGCTGAACTAGGCGCAAAGTAAAAATCTCATTTTTTGGAAGTTCCCTTAACATCTTTGCTACTTCATAATGCCGGCATCCCACAATTGTCTGATCATTTATGGCTTCAATATTGTCACCAACATTGACAGTCTTCAACCTGTCAGTAATGCTTCCTTCCTTGATTCTCTAATTAGGACAGTAATAAGAGTAAAACAATTGATCATTTAAACATACAAAACATCTAAGAAAATAACGTTATAACTGATGCACATTATCTTACTTTGTAAGTAAAGTCTTTTAGATTTCAGACCAACGTTATAGAAAACAAGATTACGATGCCACTGCCACTTTTGTTCAATTACTTACACCACATGTGGCAGGCACAAGGCTCAGTTCTGGCTCTCACCTTCTGCTTCCCGCTCCCACTGTCATTGTAAACACAGAAGCTTTCTGTGTTTACAGTGACAGCTTTGCTTTCGGTGGCTCCTGGATCTATTCAAACAGATCCTCACAGGCACTCCTGAATCTGACAGAATGATCAAGTGAGGCAGAGCTGAATACACTGGATCTATCAGCTTACAGCTGCTGCACTTTCAGCCTGCTGCTCCGACGTCACTTGGCCAAGCCCAGAACTTCTTTGTGGCAATTTTTGCACATAGGGCCAGGGGCGACTCTAGGGGGGGGCAGAGGGGGCCCTGACCCCCCCAACATTATGCTGTGCCCCACCATGTGCCCCCCCATTTTTGTATTGTGCTCGGGCCACCGCTGGAGTAACAGTCTCTCCTGAGAGGGAGAGCGTCTCAGTCAGCTCTGCGGGGCATTCCTCCCCCCCTCCCTCTGCTCGCTGACACTGCATAATGCGAGCTTTCACACAACCACAGTCACCCGATCTGCTACTTGCCCTGCATCCTCATTGGCACGGAGAAGAGCGAGTTGGAGAAAGGACTCCATGAGCACTGTGGGCACCTTCATCTCAGTTACTGGAAAAACAGACTGATTTCTCCCGTCCTTAGGACAGGAGAACCAGCCTGTAAATTCCGAGAGTGGTGACTGCAAGCTGAGCCGAGTGTCAGTCTATGACACTCTTTTACAGCCCAGCGAGTCCAGCCACCTCCCCCCCCCACTCTCCTCACATACGAGCAGGGAGGAATACAGATCCTCCTCCTCCTCCTTTCAGTCCCGCCCACACTATCCCAGTGTACTGTATCTGAAGAGAGGGGGTGTGTGGGCGGGAAATATGAAAATCAGCAGCATGTGTGTGAATGATGCCTGAGATTCTAGCCTGGACCGTGGGTGAAGTGAATGGACGAAGTGAATGGGCTGCCCTACATGTGACGAGCCAGTACTCTCCAAAATGCAAACAAAATGCATGCAGGAATGTGAGTTCCCGTTATGCAGAGATATAAATGAGGAGTGTCTCCATCTACTCCCTTTTATGTATTTGTATAAAGCTGGCCATACACTATGCAATCTGATTGTACAATTTCCTTTAGATCTACCATCAGCTATGTAGTGCCAGGGCCTGCTGCCTGCACAGTGAGGTTCTACAGCTGGGCCAGGTAGGAGTAAGAGATGAAAAGAATCTAGGGGCAGGGGGAATGAGGGCTGTGAAGGTATAGAGGGAGATGTGTGCAGAGATCAGAGCCCAGGAGGAGGGCCAGAAATAAGATGTTGTACAATGTATACAGCACACCTCTGATTTCTGCACTATGTATTCAGTGTACCCCTAAACCCTGTACTCTGTATACTGTGCACTCCTGAACCTTGCATACTGTACATAGTGGACTCCTGAACTCTGCACCCTATAGGCAGTGCACCTCTAAACCTTGCATTCTGAATGCAATGCACCACTAAACCCTGCACTCCGTATGTAGTGCACAACCGGCCCTTTGAGGGCAACCATGCTGCTGATGAGGCCCACGAGGGAACTGAGCCGATACCCCTGACTTCCATGTTCAAGACATTATAAAGTGGTCTTGATTTCCAATAGACTCAGTGACCCTGTCACTACAGGGTCGAAACAGCAAAAACATACCTATACAGAGAAGAGGCAATAAACGTATGTTTCCACTGGCCTATGTCATGAATGGCCACCGTTCCAAAGCGTGTATCTCGGCTCCGGAAATTACGTTGCCATTTTACTGGAAATAGATGACGTAGTCCCTCCTCAACGTGTTTCGCTGTGTGGTTCTCTCAGGAAGCTTAAAGCCACCAAATTGTTGAACACTTTTATAACCCGATCCTATTCCTAATAAATGGATTCTCCCTAACAAAACGCCTGTATGCATTGCACCTCACATCAGAATTGGGCAACAAGTGCAAGAAACTTACCTAAACAATACACTGCTACAGGCAGAGCTTTTTTTCTCAGAAAATAGGTGCAGGAACTCAACCACGACCCTGTTCAGATTTCAAAAACAGTAGAAGGGTCTTAAAGGGGCATTAAATACCAGGATTGCATTACATACAGAGTGCAGAGTTCAGGGGGTTACATACAGAGTGCAGAGCTGTCACTTGTAAACACAGAAACCAGACTTCTGTGTTTACAAGCGATTGTAGTGAGCGGGCACCAAAGGGTCTGAGCCAGAGGTGGTGGAACTGAGTTCCCCCAAGTTCCCCCTGAAAAAAAGCCCTGGCTACAGGTAAGTTAGTATAAGGCGTTCTGATTACCTGGTCACTGCCATTAGTTCCCAGAGGGGAGGACAGGTCTAACTTTCCTGGGTCTTACAGGAGCCTGATCTTCCCTTGCCACCTGGGGGGGGGAGAAGGAGGAGGGGAGGGGGAGAAGGAAACAGGCAGATGGAGTGGGGTAATGGTGTGCCTTAGGTCATACCTTAACATAGGGATGCTATTTCACCTTCATAACCAGGGTACAATAATACCTATATAAAGATGGTATAGTCAAGCACTATTAGAAACTGTATTCGGGATTCCCAGAAATTGGTCAGCTGTAACCTAACTATATATATATATATATATATATATATATATATATATATATATATATATATATATATATATATACGGTTATCCAGGGTTATCCACCATGGAAGGATCAGGTAGGCCAATAGCAAGTAAAAGTCTGTATACTGGGGGGCGTGGCCTGGAGAGCAATGGAGTAGGACATGGATTGTGAGGAACACAGAGACTGCTAATCAGTTAGCGAAATACCGCTGACAAGACAATAACTCCTCCATGCACGTTCATTGCCAAATTTCTTTATTTTTGGGACAGAGACAGGATTCTGCGTCTCACGAGAGAAAAGGGCAATATTCGAGTGGGACAGGCGCACGTTGAAGTTTTCCCGGATTTCTCTAACGAAGTCCAGCGAATGAGATCTCAGTTCAAGGATGTTAAAAGCTGCCTGCGTGTCCTGCACCTCAAGTATGCCATACTGTTCCCTGCCAGCTTGCGAGTGGAAGAGGATGGAAGGGTACAGTTTTTCAAGAGCCCTGCCATGGCTGTGGCATGGTTGGATCAATGAGGACACCCTGCTTAGTGGTCCGATCGCTCCAGTACCTCAGTGAGTACGGCCCTTGTACTGTTCTTTGTCATGTGTGAGCCCAAATCTCCGTTGCAAATGCACTTTCCTTATGAGGTGAGAATAATACCCGTATGCTAAAGTGACTCGAACCCCTGCATATGCTTTCCCTTTTTGATGAATAACTAGAACATTCCCAATGTCACCGTTCTCCCCATGGTGAAAGTGCACATAGCAGACCCTGAGGAGAGACAATTCCTACTACAATACCCTGTTCTTTCTGCAAGAAGTCCCCGCAGAAGGGATCTTTGTGTGGATATGACCCCTTACCACGCTGTTGCAGTGAATGTTCGCCCCCATAGTAATGTTTTGTTTCCTTTCCCCGGTGATGGGGATCAGCTTCCAGATGCTGGCAATTTTATGCCACGGTAATATAAGTCTAATACCTCCAGCCTGTTCAACCTGCTGGATGACGGTTTCAATGTTTGACTTCGGTGAATGTATGCTCTCGTCAAGTTGGGGACGTGAAGAGCTGGGAGGGTTAGGGAATGCTCACTCACTACGTCTGAGCTACAGTCTGTTATGTTGTTTAGTTTACATGTTACTCCATTGGTTTGCACATAAGAATCTTTATTGGTATAGTGTAAGGTGCTTAATATGCTATATGCTATTTTTTATTAATAAAGGATTTTTTTCTACGGTGTCTGTGTGTTTTTTTTTTAACTATTTACACTTCCTTCGTGAAATGGTAGAGGTACAGTGTACCCCATTACCAATTCACATGGGGGGGGCAGGATCTGGGGGTCCCCTTTGTTAAAGGGGTCTTCCAAATTCTGATAAGCCCCCCGCCCGCAGACCCCCACAACCACCGGGCAAGGGTTGTGGGGATGAGGCCCTTGTCCCCCATGTTGAGGGCATGTAGCCTGGTGCGGTTCAGGAGAGGGGGGGGGGCGCACTCTGTCCCCCCCTCTTTACTGCGGCCGGCCAGGTTAACATGCTCGGATAAGGGTCTGGTATGGATATTTGGGGGGAACCCCACGTCATTTTTTTTTAATTTGGGGTGGAGTTCCCCTTAATATCCATATCAGACCTGAAGGGCCTGTTAATGAAATTTGGGGGGACCCCAGCTTTTTTTACATCTCTGTAATTGCCAGAGCCGACAATTCATTAGATCCGCAAAACCGGTTTTAAATGCCTTTTTTTTCTTTCAGAAATGACACTTTGTGCAGGGACAGTTCTATGTACGGGAAACATGCGATTTTTCACATGCTGACTTTACACCCCCCCCTAGGTACGAAATTTAAAGTAATATTACACTTTTATTGTTTCACTTTTAGCATTATTAAATTCACTGCTCCTGAAAAAACGTCCGTTTTTAAAACTTTTTTTTGCATTGATACATGTTTCCTGGGACAGGACCCAGGTCCCCAAACACTTTTTAGGACAATAACTTGCATATTAGCCTTTAAAATGAACACTTTAGATTTCAAATGTTCGAGTCCCATAGACTTTAACGGGGTTCTAAAGTTCACACGAACATTTGGTGTGTTCGCAAGTTCTGATGCAAACCGAACATGGGGGTGTTCGGCTCATCCTTAGTGGTAATGCACAGTTTCTGTATTTCCTTTGTCTGGTCTATGACACACTTCCTTTCTATGTAATGCTCCACCCTTCTTCCTGAGTTTTGGTACCTCCTGTCTATGGAGACTGCTTACAGGCCACATGTAACATGGTGTTAGATTTTGAATTTATTACTATTTTAATGTTCATTTTGAAGGTTTCTGAGGACAAGAGGAAGGTCAGTTGCTGCACATTACATCTATTCTTGAAATTCTACGTCAAGACAATGGATGGAGTTATGTTACTTAATATACACAAGTGGGTGTTACCTGTGTGACAGTAGCATCACCACCTTCCTTGGAGCTATTCTAAAAGTAAAAATGCTTAGCTTGGCTTTAAGAACAGTATAAGAATCCATGTGGTTTGAGTAGCTAGTTAGGATTGTTGGGGGTCACTCGACCCTGCAGGAGGCCTTCACTATGATCCCCCACCCAGCAGAAAGATGTAGCATCATACCACATTCTTCCTTCTGAAATAATCATCTTGCCATGTGTTACCAGCTGTCATTATGTAAGAATTGTCTTTTGCTTGTCTATCTTAAAGAATAAACTTCACATTTTTGAAGGAAGCCTAAGTCTTGAATATTGGGAACGAAGCGCCTGAGAAGAGAAGACACTACTGACATAACACATGACACGTGTCAATGTCCCTCCTGTCCCCTTTCTACGCTTTTACACAAGGGCACATGTATTCTGCATTGTAAGCTACAGGCAGTATTATCTTTTGACCGCACAATACTACAACCTGTTCATCTACTGTAACCTGTCATCTGATGTATTCTGATGTTTGGATTAAAACAACCTCTCTGAAAAAAAATTGGTATTGGTGTCATGCCTTCATTAAAGCGGGGGTTCGCCCTGTAAAAAAAAAAAAAAAAGTTTTTTTTTATTAGACAATTAAATTCGGCATCGTAGCGCGAGCTACGGTATGCCGGTCTTACATTTTTTATGCCCGTACTCACTGCGGTATCGTTGATTGAAGAATCCGGGGAATGGGCGTTCCTCTGGTGAGAGAAGGTGATTGACGGCCGGCCCTGGCACGTCACGCTTCTCCGGAAATAGCCGAAATAGGCTTGGCTATTCACGGCGCCTGCGCATAGCCTGTGCGCAGGCGCTGTGAATAGCCGAGACCTACTCCGGCTGTCTTCGGGGAGCGTGACGTGCCAGAGCCGGCCGTCAATCATCCTCCCTCTCCATAGGCACGCCCATTCCCCGCGGGAGTCGGATTCTTCAATCAACAATAGCACAGTGAGTACGGGGTTTAAAAATTTAGGACCGGCATACCGTAGCTCGCGCTACGATGCCGAAAGTAATGGAATAATGGGGTGAAGGAGGGTGAACTACCGCTTTAACAAGGCTTATAATCTTTACATTGACTTTGATTTAACTAAATTAAATCTACGCTGCCATCTAATGGCCATTTTGTTTAACTGCACTATTTATGTTACAAGCAGTCAGTTAGAATAGCTGGTTAGGTTTGACCCATGCAAGCCTCCGTATTTCATTCCCAGCATGCCTTGCATCTTCCTCTTCAGGCCTTTCCCTTTTTCACTCTGGAAGCAAGCAGATGGACTGCCGAGTTCTGTTCTACGTTACCCATCCAGATCTATCTCGGGTATGTTCACCATTTGTGTCTCTAGCTAGATAGTTAGATAGGGAGGTGCAGTGTCATATTCTGCTCCCTATCGCAGAATGCAGCCTAAGTCACGTGGCGTCGAACTGCGCATGCGCAATGCGTTCCAACGCCAAATGCGATGCGTTCCAGGAGATTCACGACACTACTGTGCAGTGAACCCATCACAATTTGTGACGGAAGTGACGAGGAAGCATACACAGAGCGGGGGGGCGGAGAGAAAGACATACAGATGTAATGAGAACCATACAAAGAGCGGGAGGGGGGGAGATAAAGAGACATGCAGATACAGTATGGTTCTCATTACATCTGTAAGTCTCTTTCTCTCCCGCCCCCCCCCCCCCCCCGCCGCAAGCTAAATTCAGAGACTCGGGTGGGCGGGGCGGAGCCCCGTGTAAATAAACACACAGTAGTCTGCTTGTTCCCGAGGTCGAGACCCCCGCACCCTAGCCTGCTCTGTTGAAGTGCCCGTCATACGCAGCAGTTGTGCCCACCATATGCAGCTACTTGTGCCCGTCATACCCAGCCAGTGTGCCCACCATGTGCAGTCACTTGTGCCCATCATACGCAGCCAGTGTGCCCACCATATGCTGCTACTTGTGCCCCTCATACGCAGCCAGTGTGCCCACCATATGCAGCTACTTGTGCCCGTCATACCCAGCCAGTGTGCCCACCATATGCAGATACTTGTGCCCGTCATATGCAGCCAGTGTTTCCACCATATGCAGCTACTTGTGCCCGTCATACCCAGCCAGTGTGCCCACCATATGCAGTCACTTGTGCCCATCATACGCAGCCAGTGTGCCCACCATATACAGTCACTTGTGCCCATCATATGCAGCCAGTGTGCCCACCATATGCTGCTACTTGTGCCCGTCATACGCAGCCAGTGTGCCCACCATATGCAGCTACTTGTGCCCGTCATACCCAGCCAGTGTGCCCACCATACAGCAGGTGTGATATTTGAAGGAATTTTTCATTTTTTTTTTTCACTTTAAACATCATTAAAATCGCTGCTCCGCAAAAACGTCCGTTTTTAAAATATTTTTTTCGATTGATACATGTTCCCTGGGGCAAGACCCGGGTTCTGAAAGACGTTTACCAACATTAAATTGAATATTGGTCTTTAAAATGATCGTTTTTGAATTCGAACGTTCGAGTCCCATAGACTTCAATGGGGTTCTAAATGTTCGCACGAACCCGCGGTCTGTTCGAACGTTCTGATGCGAACCGAACCCGGGTATGTTCGGCTCATCCCTATTAATACCTAGCGAGGACACTTCAGTGGGGACATCATCAGAATTACCTAAAGTAAGGAAGGGGATTTCAAGGGCAATGATAGAAGCAAAAGTAGTGGACATTATTTTTCCTATTTCTCCAACCCCCATAAGTCATACTCACGTATTGATATTTTCTTAATCCCACATAAGCAAAGAAACCTCCATTGGTATAATTACTTGGTCTGACCACGCACCAATCTTTCTAAAATACAAATTGGAAGAGAGAAACTACTCAACCTTAACAACTTGGAAACTCAATGAGAGCCTCCCCCAGGACCCGGTAGTGATGGAGGATGTCCAGAAAGAATTAGCATTCTTTTTCCAAATAAATGATAATTTAGAAAGTACAGTGGGGACAATTTGGGAAACACATAAAGCTGTAATACGCGGAATATTGATCAAACATGGGTCAAGAATTAAGAAGGAGAGGGAGGCTAAATTAACAGGGTTATTAGCAAGGATTCAAACTTTTAGGCCCCGTACACACGATAGAATCTATCCGCAGATAAATCCCATCGAATGGGTTTCTGCGGATAGATTCTATGGTGTGTACACTCCGGCGGATATTTATCTGCGGATATTTCCGAATTCCAGCAGATAAATATTTGTCGACATGCACAGAATATCTATCTGCTGGAATCGGATCCCACGGATGGATCCGCTCGTCTGTACAGACTCACCGGACCATGTAAACCAGACCCTGGCGATGGTTGCTGGAACCGGTCAGACCTTGGGGCTGCGGACTAAAAAATTGTCTGAACGCATCGGTCAGACGGCCACCTTCTCCACCGCTCCTTCTCTGACTCACCGAAGCCTCAGCAAGACGTTGCACAGAAACGCAGTCGCTATTACTGCGTGCGTGCTGTTTAATAGCAACTAAAGGCAGTTGGTGTCACTGTGTGCGTGCTGTTAAATCGCATTTGACCGCAGTGGCTATTACTGCGTGCGTGCTGTTTAATAGCAACTAAAGGCAGTTGGTGTCACTGTGTGCGTGCTGTTAAATCGCATTTGACCGCAGTCGCTATTACTGCGTGCGTGCTGTTTAATAGCAACTAAAGGCAGTTGGTGTCACTGCGACTATTTTGTTACTTTACACTTGAGCCAAGTCGCTCTTACTGTGTGGTTGCTGTTTAATACCATCTGAAAGCAGTTGGTGTGACAGCGACTATTTTGTTACATAACACTTGAGCCAAGTCGCTCTTACTGTGTGGTTGCTGTTTAATACCATCTGAACGCAGTTGGTGTGACTGCGACTATTTTGTTACTTTACACTTGAGCCAAGTCGCTCTTACTGTGTGGTTGCTGTTTAATACCATCTGAACGCAGTTGGTGTGACTGCGACTATTTTGTTACTTTACACTTGAGCCAAGTCGCTCTTACTGTGTGGTTGCTGTTTAATACCATATGAAAGCAGTTGGTGTGACAGCGACTATTTTGTTACTTTACACTTGAGCCAAGTCGCTCTTACTGTGTGGTTGCTGTTTAATACCATCTGAACGCAGTTGGTGTGACTGCGACTATTTTGTTACTTTACACTTGAGCCAAGTCGCTCTTACTGTGTGGTTGCTGTTTAATACCATCTGAACGCAATTGGTGTGACAGCGACTATTTTGTTACATAACACCTGAACGCATAACTATGGCTGGAAGGACAAAGAGAGGCAGAGAGTCACGAGGGCAAGCAGGCTCTGCATCTAGAGGTAACGCTGGTGATGGATGTGGTGCATCCTCTTCAGCACGTGGCCGTGGCCGCTCGTCCTTCTTTTCGGGAGCTGGCCGTGTTGAGCCTCAACATGCTGAGAAATTAGTTGAGTGGATGACCAAGCCGTCCTCATCCTCCTCATCCTCTCTCACACAGACTGATTATAGTTTGTCTGGCAAAGCAGCTGCCAAGGCGTCCTCTACCCTCTGCACAATGGGATCACACAATCCTTCCCTAGTCCCACCGTGTCCTCCTGAGGAGTCCCCCGAACTGTTTCAACACAGTGTTGGGTACATGCTAGCTGAAGATGCGCAGCGTTTTGAAGACTCCGATGACGGAACACTGATAGAGGAAGGCATTGATGTGAGCCCAGGGAGAGGGGGTGGCCGAGAGGGACAACAATCTGGGAGTGATGTTCCCCCAGCTGGAGCATACTGCCAGGTTGTCGCCAGTGATGATGAGGAGGGAGGGGATGATGAGGTCATTGACTCTACCTGGGTGCCTGGTAGGAGAGAGGAGGAAGAGGACGAGGCACAGGCACATCTTCAAAGAGGCAGGAAGCCCTCCAGGGGTCAGCTTAAGGGCAGTACACCAACTGCATTACGTGGCGCTGCTGTGTCTCAACGGTACAGCAAAAGTTCTTTGGTGTGGGCCTTTTTTGAAACCTGTTCATCAGATCCTACCTTTGCTGTTTGCAACATATGTCTCAAGCGTATCTCGCGTGGCCAAAACATCAACTAATTGTTTAGTTGTACTATGCGTGCAAGCTACTGTGACACCAGATATGAGTGGCACTGTGCACTGGCAGAAGTTGGCAGAGTAGACGCTGTAGGCCTGACACACGCCTGCAGACAACTAACTGCTATTCTATTGCAGTCAAAATTGTGTTTTTTCTTTTTAAATTTAATATACTATGCCACCAGATATGAGTGGTGGCACTGGGCAAGTGGGCACAGTTTACACTATGAGCCTGACACACGCTGGCAACTGACTACTATTCTATTGCAGTCAATTTTTGGGGTTTTTTAAATGTTATGTACTGTGCCACCAAGATAGATGAGTGGTGTATGGCACTGGGCACAGTGTACGCTGTACCCCTGACACACGCTGGCAGCCAGGCAACTAACTACAATTATATTGCAGTAATATTTTTGTTTTTTGTTTTTTAAATGTTATGTACTGTGCCACCAAGATAGATGAGTGGTGTATGGCACTGGGCACATTGTACGCTGTACCCTGACACACGCTGGCAGCCAGGCAACTGACTACAATTATATTGCAGTAATATTTTTTTTTTAAATGTTATGTACTGTGCCACCAAGATAGATGAGTGGTGGATGGCACTGGGCACAGTGTACGCTGTACCCTGACACACGCTGGCAGCCAGGCAACTGACTACTATTATATTGCAGTAATAATTTTTTTTTAATGTTATCGACTGTGCCACCAAGATAGATGAGTGGTGGGTGGCACTGGGCACAGTGTACGCTGTACCCCTGACACACGCTGGCAGCCAGGCAACTAACTACAATTATATTGCAGTAATATTTTTGTTTTTTGTTTTTTAAATGTTATGTACTGTGCCACCAAGATAGATGAGTGGTGTATGGCACTGGGCACATTGTACGCTGTACCCTGACACACGCTGGCAGCCAGGCAACTGACTACAATTATATTGCAGTAATATTTTTTTTTTAAATGTTATGTACTGTGCCACCAAGATAGATGAGTGGTGGATGGCACTGGGCACATTGTACGCTGTACCCTGACACACGCTGGCAGCCAGGCAACTGACTACAATTATATTGCAGTAATATTTTTTTTAAATGTTATGTACTGTGCCACCAAGATAGATGAGTGGTGGATGGCACTGGGCACAGTGTACGCTGTACCCTGACACACGCTGGCAGCCAGGCAACTGACTACTATTATATTGCAGTAATAATTTTTTTTTAATGTTATCGACTGTGCCACCAAGATAGATGAGTGGTGGGTGGCACTGGGCACAGTGTACGTTGTACCCTGACACACGCTGGCAGCCAGGCAACTGACTACTATTATATTGCAGTAATAATTTTTTTTTATGTTATCGACTGTGCCACCAAGATAGATGGGTGGTGGGTACCACTGGGCACAGTGTACGCTGTACCCTGACACACGCTGGCAGCCAGGCAACTGACTACAATTATATTGCAGTAATAATTTTATTTTTATTTTTATTTTTTAAATGGTTTTTATTTGAAAATGTTCCATCAAACATACAATTGGTACCAAGGGTACGAGACATACATAGTACAGTGTCAAGGAAACGGCGCACACAGTGCGACCGCAACCAGATCATCTGTTATACTCCTATACAATATAACGTATATCCAGTATATGCATTCAAGGAGACCAATATGAACAAATTAAACTGTTAGAACCTTCAAGGCACCAGTCATCTATTGAGATAAGTTGAGAGTGATAAGAAGGAAGGTGCAAAAACTATAAGAAATAAGATGAGAGGAGAAGAAAGGAAAAAGGGGAGAAAGAAGAGGAGAAGAGAAAAGAAGGGGAGGGAGGGAAGGCTCAGGTGAGGAGGAGTAGATTAGTAATAATAAGAAAGTCTAATTCCGCTTTTACGGGAGTAAAATCAAATATCAAAGAAAATAAAATCAGATATCAGTCTTTGACAGTATACCAGGTAGTCCATATCTTCCACAGGGCATCAAATCTACCCCCTCCTCCTAGCCAAAAGAGATTCAAAAACATAATGCGTCTGAGTCATAAGGAGAACCTCTGACGCGTTTGGGGCCTTGTCAGCTTTCCACTGTTGTGCAAGCAATGATCTAGCTGCCAGGAGGATATGGGTCACCACCACTCTGCAATCAACAGGGAACATCTCTATCCCCACATGTAAAATCGCCAAACTAGGACTGGGCCGAGTTAGAATACCAGTGATCCTGGATATATAGTGGAAAATAGAGTTCCAAAAACTGGTCAAGTGCTTGCAGGACCATAGCATATGGGATAGATTACCTATTCCACCACAGTTTCTCCAACAAAGCGGGGAACTCTGGTTCCCAAATTTAGAAATCCTGTAAGGAGTGAGGTACCACCGAAGTGCTATTTTCTGGGATAACTCCCAGTGGTTGATGCATCTGGAGGAGGAATATATTGAGCTGAATGCTTTACTCCACTGAGCCTCCGTGATTGTTATTCCTAAGTCGGACTCCCACTTCCTGAAGGGTTGGG
Source organism: Rana temporaria (assembly GCF_905171775.1). NCBI lineage: Eukaryota > Metazoa > Chordata > Amphibia > Anura > Ranidae > Rana > Rana temporaria. Next base: position 376,021,562 of record NC_053489.1, read on the forward strand.
ATTTAACAAAGCGCAACTTGTTTTGAAAAAGGTTGTAGAAGAATGATATTCCTTTACGGGGTGTTGGGGAGGTATGGTAAAAACGCCACACCTCCCTAGCCATGACTATACGATACGATCCAATTGAGTTCAGGAAGTGGGAGATGCGAACATAGACATAATGATCTGGGGGACCTAAGTTGAACCTTTCCTTCAGGGATTAAAAGGTGAGAAGAGCATCACCCAGGAACAAATCCTGAACAACACCAATCCCCCTTGCCCTCCAGCTAGACAGGGGGAGGTCCAGAATGACCAGAGAGAGTGTCTCCAATGGAATGGGGACCTCCATAAACTCGGAAGAGGGAAACTGAATCTCCCGCAAGGCCCTCCAGGCGACCAGAGAGGCCTGGAGAGTAATCGGGAGCTTTCGCAGACTAAATGGTCTCCAAACATCCGCAAGAAGAAGATCTAGGTTGGTGGAAGGACCCAGGGCCCGCTCGATAGATCCCCAGACTGAATCAGCTTAAGGGGGCATAAGTTGCGTCAAAATGGACGCTCTGTAGTAGTCCCGGATGTCCACCAAACCCATACCCCCGGCCCTTCTGTGCTTAGTCAGCAGAGGTTTAGAGCATCTGGGACGCCTGGAGCGCCATATAAATCTGGAGAGGAGTGTGTTCAAGGCTTTAAGATATGGGGCTGGTAAAGGGAGGGGGAGTGTCCTAAACACAGAGTATCTGCGGAAGAAGTAGCATTTTAAATGCCGACAGTCTTCCAGACCAGGACAGTTCCACATTAGCAAGTCTGCTAACTTCTTTAGCTAATTTGTCTATTAAGGGTGGATAGTTGGCGTTTGCTAAGTCACAGGGGTCAGGAGTCAGCTTTAGGCCTAAATAGGAGATATGGGACTTGGCCCAGGAGTAGGGGAAGGCCAATTGAAGTCTTGATTGTAAGGGGGAGGGAATACCCAGTCCAAGGATAACTGACTTGGTAAAATTAACTTTATAAAATGAGATCTCACTAAACACCTGTAGGGTGTTGTGAGCGTGGCGTAGGGACACTAGGGGAGAAGTCAGAAAGAGGATGATGTCATCCGCAAACAGGTTAATAACATGCGACCTATCATGTATCTGGAATCCTTCAATACCTGGGTGGGACCTGATCCTCTCTGCCAATGGCTCCATCAGAAGATTAAAAATCGAGGGGGACAGGGGGCACCCCTGACGGGTGCCATTGGATATTGAAAAAGTATCCGACAGTAGGTTTGAGGTGTATACCTGGGCACATGGAGAGGAGTAAAGAGCGAGCACGGCCGAGAGAATCGGCCCAGAGAACCCAAATTTCCCAAGGGTGCTCTTCATATATCCCCAATGTATCCTGTCGAACGCCTTCTCCGCATCCAAAGAGAGTAGCAGAGAAGGCGTCCGACAGGATCTAGCATGTTGCATAACTCCCAGCACCCTCCTTGTGGCATCTGACGCCTGCCTCCCGGGAGTGAAGCCAGATTGATCAGACTTAACAAGAAAGGGAAGGACAGACAAAATTCTATGTGCCAATATCTTTGCATATAATTTTACATCGGAGTTCAATAGCGAAATCGGTCTGAAGTTGGAAGGAGTGGTGGGGGCCCATATTCTCGTAGATTGGCGCATATTTAATCTGGCGTAGCGGATCTCCGATGCGCACCGCCGGCTTAACTTGGCGAGAGCCGGACCATATTCCCGGACCACATGCGTCCTACGCTGCGCTCGCGTAACTTAAATGTGTCGGCGTAAGTAGGCGCAAGTGACGGTAGGAGGGATGTGGGCGTGAAGCATTATAATGATCCGTGACCCCATGCAAATGATGTCCAGACCGAACGGCGCATGCGCCGGACGTGCCCCGCCCTCTGCGCATGCGCACAATGACAATAGGCGTAAATCCCTGCTGAGTTGGGCCGGCCCAGTGTATAAAAGCCTCAGCACATCCGCCCAGCTAGTGCAAAGTGACTCCCTTGGATTTCCTGTTTTTTGGAGTTTACACTTTGCTGCTATGCCAGGCCCAAGGAAAGACCGAAGAAAAAAAAACTTCAGCCATGCTGAGAGGGCAGTTGTTGTCTCAGCAATGGAGCGTTTTTATGCCAGACTCCATGGTGCTGATAGTGGCAGCACGAGCAAAATTAAAAAGGAGGAGATTTTAAAAAGAGTGGCGGCACAGGTCAATGCCCTTGGCCATGAGGTGAGGACCCCCCAGGACATAATAAAGAAAATTAATGACCTGCGGGGTGTGGTCCGAAATAAAATGGCCACCATTGCCAAACATGCCAGGGGCACTGGAGGTGGGCCACCCTGTCCGATCCGGCTTACAGAGGAGGAGGAAGTGATAGCCCGCTGCCTGCGGAGGGAGCAGGTGGAGGGCCTGGAGGGCCATGACTCCAGTGAGCTGCCCATGAGGACAGGTAAGTGTGTTTTATCTTCTATCTGGTGTGTAGCATGTTTGGGGGGGGGGGACATGTGACAAGTGTGTGGGACCACCAACATGTGAATTTTTTGTGTCATCCACAGGTGTGCAGGAGGGAGCTGGGCCGTCTACTGCTGGCAGTGTCCGTCCAACACCATCCCCCCAGCAGCCTGCTTCAGTGGCTGACCCCCTGGGAAGCCAACAGGCTTTGTTGGAGGGGAGTGGGCAGTCCTCCACGCAGGAGGTGGTTGAGGAGGAGATTGCCCATGAGGAGGTGGTGGGCAATGAAGAGGAGGTGGTCCAGAGTGAGCAGGAGGTGTTTTTATTTTTAGAGGAGTCGCATGAGGTGCCCGGACCATCACAACAACACCGCATCTCCAGCCCCTCAGGGTCTTCCAACACCCTCTCCAGCCCCTCCCATCCCATCCCCCTCATCACCAGCCCCTCAAGGTCCTCCCCCTATTCAAGGGCCCCAGCCACTCCTGTCCCCAGGAAGGCGATCCACAAAACAAGGGGTGTGGCAGGAGTCCTGCAGGAAAAGCTGGCCAGGCAGCAGGACCAGCAGAGCCGCCATATGGGGGACATTGTTGAGGAATTGAGGCGGCTGAATAACAGCCTGTCCTCCTCTGGAGCAGTGCCCGATGCTCTACAGGATGTGGCAGGAAACTCTGCAGCCACAATTACCAGCCTGGGTGAGCTGCATAACACCACAGCCGAACTTGTGGGGGAGGTCAGGTGCCTGCGGAAGGCTATTCAGGCCCAGACTGCTTGCCAGGAGGCCCTGCTCACCCGCATAGCAGTGGCTCTAGAGGGCAGACAGCCAGCCAGGGAGGCACCTGGGGATGCTCCTCCACCTGGGTATGCTCCTCTACCCCCAAATGAGGCTCCCCCAGGCAAGTGAGGGCCAGGAACCTGGGCACCAGGCGCAGTCCACGCCGGGGCCAGTGATATTTTTTTATTAAGAGCTTTCTTATTATTTATGCTCTTATTAAGAGCTTTCTTATTATTTATGCTCTGATTAAGAGTTTATTTTTTTTTGGGTGCTGCACAAAGTAGTGCATAGTACAGTGTGAATTGTGTGTGAATGTGGGGGGGTGACACTCCTGCCAGTAAGGGGTGTCACCCTCGGTCGCTGGGGATAAGTTCTCCCCAGGTCCGTGTGAAAGGTGTAGGAATGAACAGCAACATCATTGGGGCCTTGACGCGGCGTTGCTGCTCCTTAGTACCGTGCGGTGTACTTCGGTCTAATCCAATGGGATGTGCATGTGGGGTGTGTGTGCTAGGGATCACAGTGGTGTGCATGCGTGCATTCTCATTGTGCAATGATTAATGTGTATTGTGACGGTATCGGTATGATATCCCCGTCAAGCATTCCCTCCTCTCCATACAAGAACATCACAGGATCATCCATACATGAGTCAAGACCGAAGGCTGGAACCAAGACTGATTTATTGGCAGCTTGCTGCTGGTTATAAATACAGTTTTACAAGCTAAATCCTTAATCAAGGAACAATGGGAGCTCCACCCCCTTTTCACCCACTCTGGAGTTCTCATACAGAATATAGCCAGACAATTCGGAGCCGACCTGAAAACACATTTTCTTTAGATAAGGACATCAGCGGAGTTAATTACTAGGTGTAACAGCCTGACCACAATGAAGCAATCAGAATAATTAACATGAGCCACTTATCTAATCATTGTAAACAGTAAGGCCGGTCTCCTTCCCACACACAATAAATCAATTACCATTTGAACTAGGGAGCTGGCTGAGGAAGGGTCATTAACATATCAATCAGCCTGTAACACATGAACCCTTTTTACCTCTAACACACACAATATCTCTAAAACAAGCAGGGAGAATTACATGCTTCACAATGGCCCCCCTTTTTCTCCCTGCTCCGGCAAACCCGGTTGGACCTTCCCTGGTCCAGTAGGGTTGACGGGTTCAGAGCTTTTAGTCCGAGGTTAACTCCGTTTGGCGTGACTGACCTCCCTTGGCAACTGCTTCCGACTCAGGTATGTCACCGGGTCGTCGGATCACACGCCGGTCAGTCCCCAAGTCTTTGTGCGATCTGCAGAGTCACCAGAAGTCAGTGTGAAGATGGCGAATGGGTCTGTGCGCCGCCATCTAGGTGTCCCGCTATGGGAGGGGCAGGTTATGGCTCTGAAGTGACAATCACAGGAGATTCATAAAAAGAAAAAGTTATATTTGTTGAAATGCTGTAGCACTGGTGCTCAGAGTTCGGGGGGGGATCAGTGCCCCATAGGGTCAGCCACCCTCTGCTCCAGTTCATGGAGCCTGGGGGGGTCAGCCTGCTGTGACCTCAGGTGGTTGTTCTCCTCCTCCATGCGGCTTATGCACTCCTCCAGCTCTATGTACTCACGGATCAGCTCCTGCTTGCTCATGTCCTGCAGGCTCTCCACGTGGTCCTTCATCATCAGGAACTGGGTGGTGGTGTAAGGGGCCACCGGTGGGCCCTTGGCGAACATCTCGGCCCGCATCTGGGACGCCCGCTGCGACTCCCTCTCCTCCAGTCGCTTCTTCTCCTCCCAGGTCCGCTGGTTATATGACTTCCAGGACCTCTTCTTCTTGGAGGGTAGCTGGCGGTGCCTCTTTCTGCGCAGCTCCCTCCAGGGCCCCTCCGGCTCATGGCTGTCGCCCATGACCAGCTGACAATGGTGTTCCCTGTTGTCCGTAATAACAGATTGTACCATGAGGGCTTCGTAAGGGGTGCCCAATGGTTCTTCCCGACCCAGCTCCTGGGGATCCCAAGCCGAGTCTACACAATGGGCTGCTGCTGGTGGGCGGTACCCAGGTTGAGACCAATTTGATCTGGTGTTGTCATTCAGGGGGCAATTCTGCTTGAAGTGACCCAACTGTTTGCACCGGAAGCAGCGTTGTTCGTTGTCCTCCTGGCGTGGATAGCGAGGGCTAGATGTCACCGGTCTGTTAGGAGGTTGGTATCTAGCGGCTGGTGGGTGTGAGGGCGCCGTTGGTCGTGGAGGTTGTACCCGTGGTGTGACCTGGTTCGTCTTGCGAGTATCCGCATATTCATCCGCCAACTTCGCGGCCTCTGGTAGAGTCATGGGCCTGCGATCTCTCACCCAATCTTTGACATCCGTCTGGATGTGATTGTAAAATTGCTCCAGGAGCATTAGTTGCAAAATGTCCTCTGCGGTGGTGGCCTGGCTGCTGTTAACCCAGTTAGAGGCCGACCGGGACAACTGGCATGCCCATTCCGCGTAAGAGTCTTTCGTGGTTTTGCGTGAGTCCCTGAACTTCTGTCGGTGGGACTCTGGGGTTACTGCATAACGAGCCAGGAGCGCTTCTTTAACCCTGGCGTAGCTATGGATATCCTGATCTGGCACGGTCCGGAAAGCATCAGAAGCTTTGCCTGACAGTTTGCCTGACAATATTGCAACCCACTCTCCTCTAGCTATTCGGTGCAGGTTACATTGTCTCTCAAAATCTGCCAGGTAGTTATCAATTTCACAGTCCTTTTCATCAAAAGCTTTAAAAGCGCTAAACGGAATCTTCCTTGTGTCTGCTGTGCTGTACTCACTGCTTGGAGAATGTGCGGCTGCTTGTTGGACTGCTGCCAGTTTTAACTGTAGCTCTGCGTCTCTTATTTGTTTATCCTTCTGTAGCTCTGCGTCTCTTATTTGTTTAGTTTCCTCCGCTAACAGGTCCATCACTTTCAGCACCACATCCGGCGTTGGGTTCGGGCCGAACCACGCTAGCTTCTCTCTCATTAGCTTGTTGGTTGGTGACTCCTCCTGAATCACTGGTGTCTCCATCTCTTGTACTGCTGGCGTTGCTGCAATCACGTCCTCCTGGTCTATCTCCATTGATTCTGCTATGATGACCCGCTTGGTTTTGTTGCTAGCAATCCTTCCACGAACTTCCAGTAGTTCTTTCAGTGTATTTCTTTTAAGCAGGGTGTAGCAGCCTTCCATTCACTGTTCCCAGTGTCTGCTTGGAATCCTGGTGTAAGGGAGAGTAGAAGGGAAGATCCCGCTGCTGCCATCCAATTTGTGACGGTATCGGTATGATATCCCCGTCAAGCATTCCCTCCTCTCCATACAAGAACATCACAGGATCATCCATACATGAGTCAAGACCGAAGGCTGGAACCAAGACTGATTTATTGGCAGCTTGCTGCTGGTTATAAATACAGTTTTACAAGCTAAATCCTTAATCAAGGAACAATGGGAGCTCCACCCCCTTTTCACCCACTCTGGAGTTCTCATACAGAATATAGCCAGACAATTCGGAGCCGACCTGAAAACACATTTTCTTTAGATAAGGACATCAGCGGAGTTAATTACTAGGTGTAACAGCCTGACCACAATGAAGCAATCAGAATAATTAACATGAGCCACTTATCTAATCATTGTAAACAGTAAGGCCGGTCTCCTTCCCACACACAATAAATCAATTACCATTTGAACTAGGGAGCTGGCTGAGGAAGGGTCATTAACATATCAATCAGCCTGTAACACATGAACCCTTTTTACCTCTAACACACACAATATCTCTAAAACAAGCAGGGAGAATTACATGCTTCACATGTATTTTTAACGTTCAAAGATTCGTTCCACTAGACATCTCCTGATTGCTGATCCCTCAGAAGACGGGGTACCCTCGGTTAAGGGGGTAATGTCTGGTTGTGGGGTCAGGTCATCACGTAGATCAATCTCCAGGCCCTTTCTCACTGCAAAGTTGTGCAGCACGCAACATGCAGCGATGATCTGGCACACGAAGTTTGGGGAATACAGCAGGGTACCCCCAGTCTTATCCAGGCATCGGAAACGGGACTTCAGGGGGCCAAAGGTGCGCTCCACCACTGCACGGATGCGTATGTGTACAGCATTGTATCTTTCCTCTCCTGGGGTTTGTGGGTTCCGGAATGGGGTCATTAGATGAGGTCCCAGTGCATATGCTGAGTCACCTGGAAGGGAAAAGACAGGAGGATGTTAGTCATGCATGTGCCCCTCGTGATGTCTGCATAATGGGGGGGGACAGTCATACCTGACACCCATGTCACTCACCAACCAGCCAGCTGTCCCCATACATGTTCTCTTCAAATTGTCTTGGGATGTCGCTTTGACGGTAGATGAAGCTGTCATGGCTGGATCCTGGGTGTTTGGCACGGACGTGCCATATGAGGCCATGGGCATCCACGATCACCTGCACATTGATGGAATTCCAGTGCTTCCTATTCATATAAATGTGCTGTGTCTCATGGGGGGGCTGTATTGCCACATGGGTGCAATCAATGGCCCCGATGGTGCGTGGGAATCCAGCAATTTCGCTAAACTCACGCATTACCTTCAGCCGCTGGACCTCCTGGGTGGGTCTGATGATGTGGTGGGACATGCGTCTTAGGATTGCAGGGACAACCTGGTGCACAAATCTGCTCATGCTGGTTTGTGATATGCCAATCACGTCTCCACTTGTTCTTTGAAAAGAACCAGTGGCCAGGAAATGCAATGTTGCCAGGACCTTCACCAGTGGCTGCACTGCATGTGAGTGTTGTGTTGGGCTGGTGATGTCATCCTGCAGGGCTCTGGTAATTTCCAGGATGGCATCAGGGCTGAATCTGAAACGCCGATACACCTCCACATTAGCCATGCCAAAGAGGCTAATGTGCTGTGGGTATACCCTCTCACGTGCCCTCCTCCTTCTACGCGCCTCTGCCTCTTCCTCTGCCTCTGCATACACTAGTAGTGCTAAGACCTCGCCTGCCCCTGGCATGTTGGCATACGAATGTGTTGTCCTATAAGTGTGGTTGCTCAGCTCGTCCGGGATGGTGCTGCTGTATTTGCTTTCAAGCTGACTTACTCAGGTCTGGAGCAAAGTTAACCGAGCTTTATGAGGAGTAACTTTCAGCCGGACATTTGTCTTACGCGCACAGCGCGTAGCCTACGCCGATCGCTCGTAGGTTCGGGAATCTGCTTATGTACATCATTTGCATATTTGAATACTAATTCTATGGCCGCGTAGGATGATTTCAGCGGAAATATGCGCCTACGCCGCGTAAACTTAAACGAGTTAGGACGGACGGGAGCAGCCTTGTTTCTGGCGGATCTGGTTCTGTGACTGCGGCGCATAGATAGGATGGCGCATCTTTACACTTACGCCGCGCATCTCCATATACGCCGGCGGAACTTCTTTAAGAATATGGGCCGGGGTCTTTACCTGGTTTTGGGATAGTAACCACATACGCCTTGAGCATCTCAGGAGGGAACGAGGCAGAGGACACCGCTTTAGCATATAAGGCCTGTAGAGCTGGAACCAGATTGTCTTGGAACGTCTTATAATAATCGTTCGGAAGACCATCGGGTCCCGGGGATTTACCTAGAGGGAGTGAGTTAATAATCTTTCTAATTTCAGGCTCCGAGATAGGTGCATTTAGGGAGTCCAGTTGTGACTGAGAAAGGGAAGGGAGGTTAACACTGGCCAGAAATTCCTGGATCTTTTCATCGGAGGGTTGTGGAGTGTCAGGGTCATCCCTGAGGTTATACAGGGACGAATAATAATTGGCGAAGGAGTTCGCTATATCTTTAGGGTTAATAATTTTGTGCTTGTGTGATGATACTACCTTGTGAATGCTAATTAGAACTGTTGGATCTCAGCTGCAGAGGCTTCTCAGGTCTAACCACCAGTTCACTCTCTATATTAGCAGAAAGTTTGGGGTTAACTCATCACAACCTCAATCCGGTACCAACAAAAATTAGCTTATTACTTCATAAGCATGACAACATAAGGAAATAGTGTTAAAGTCTCTCAAGTGAAATGGAGTTCTTACTATGTATCTTGCTAGGCAGTAATTATGAGGCAGGTCTGTATGCGGTAGAGTACTTATTATCTGGCATTCATATTGTTACATCACAATATTAGGCTTAGTACTAAAACAGGCACAGTCCTTCAGTATGTTAGATGAGGTATCTTAATGGAAGAGGTTTCATTAATCACAATCCCCGCAGTTAGTATGCAAATTGGTATTAGAACACAATGCAGTAGGTATATGATTAAACAAGATACTTGCGGTTCTGCTGGGTGTTGTAGTACACTGTCTGGAGGTTGCAGAATGTAAGTAGCACAGTCCCAGGTTCCTAGACAGTGATGATTCCGTGCTTGGCTGAGGCAGAGAGCAGAGGGGTGCAGGCTTGCAGCCTGTTAGTTCAGGGTGACAGGGATCCGTGGGCTGGGAAGAGACAGGTGAGGAGGTCTCCAGTGGATCCCGGGCTTGGAGGTGCGGTTTGGATGTTCCCAGGTGATGGCAGGCATCCGACAGAATAACCGAACACCCTGCCATCATCTCTGAGGCATTTAAATAGCCCCGAATTCGCGGGGAAAACGGAGAAGGACGCTGAGTTGCGCTCCAGCGTGGAACGCAGACGTCCGCGCACCGGAAGTGATGCGGACGTCTTGCAGAACGGAGCGCAGCTGCTTGGATAAGGCACAGCTGCGCTCGTTCTGCCAACAGAAACATCAGAGATGTTACATACTCCCCTCCTCAAGGTGCTCCCAGGAAGAGAGGGCCGATTAGGATGCCTTAGATGAAAGTGTCTGATCAGGCGAGGGGCATGTATGTCTGAAGAATCTTCCCAAGAATCATCAAGTTGATCATAACCTTTCCAACGTATTAGGTATTGAAGGGTGGAACCACATCTCCTTGAATCTAGGATTCTTTCAACTTCGTATTCCGTTTCACCATGCACCTCGACAGGTGGAGGGGGGCATGGCCTCCTGTTAGGAAATGGGTTAGAAACGAAAGGTTTAATGAGAGAAACATGAAATGAAGAATGTATTTTCCAATCTGGGGGTAAAAGTAATTTAACTGCGTTAGGATTGATTAGATGAGATATTTGGAAAGGTCCAGTGAATTGGGCGCCTATTTTTTTTGATGGAACTTTAAGGTGAAGATTCCGGGTAGAAAGCCAAACTAAATCCCCGACCTTATATTCAGGAGGTACCGATCTGTGGGCATCATAGTATTGTTTTTGTCTTTGTTGGGCAAATTCTAAGTTGGAACGTAGAATGTCCAGCGTATATTTTAAAGTAGAGAGATAATGATCTACTGCTGGAACACTATTTGGGAGGTAAGTGCTTGGTAGACTGTTGGGGTGGAAACCATAATTGGCAAAAAATGGTGTGAATCGAGACGAAGAACTGTTAGAATTGTTATAAGAAAATTCAGCAAGGGGAAGTAGTTGAAACCAATCATCTTGAAGATGTGTTGTCACGTACCTGATGGTGATGAGCCCGAATTGCAGAGGTCAGCCTCCCTTACAGCTCCCACTCGTGGCCCCCTGATAGGATAACAGAAGGCACAGGAGTAAGGAGGGGCACGGGTGCCTGGCAGGATCAACAGGAAGAGGTAGTGGGTCAGTCTAGTAGAAGCTTCCTTGCAGGAACTGGAATACCGGAACTGGATCAGCTCAGCAGAGAGGATAGGTCCAATAGACTGGATCAGCTTAGCAGACAGGATAGGTCCAATAGACTGGATCAGCTTAGCAGACTGGAAACCCACACCAGACAGGATCAGCTCAGCAGAGAGGATAGGTCCAATAGACTGGATCAGCTTAGCAACTGGACTGGAACTAGGACAAACTGGAATCGTTCAGCTGGACTGGAACTAGGACAAACTGGAATCGTTCAGCTGGACTGGAACTAGGACAAACTGGAATCGTTCAGCTGGACTGGAACTAGGACAAACTGTCAGCAGACTGGAGCTGACTGGATCAGCACAGAAGGTCAGACAAGCCGGGTCAGATATCGGGGCGGACAGCGAGGTACAGAGGTGCAGACAGAAGGGTAGTCAGAACAGGCCAAGGATCAGGTGCAGGCGGATGGCTGGAATAGTCACAGGTAAGCCGGGGTCTTTCACAGGTAAGTCTCAGATCAGGTTTCAGGTACTCAACGCTGTAGAGCAGACAGCAGGGATGGTGTGTGAGGGGCCGGCTTAAATACCCCGCCTGGCTCCAATAGGCGTGTGCACCCATGCATGCACACGCATGCGTGATCGCAGCCGCGATCGGGAAACGCAAAATCTAAGTCGCCTGTTTCTGGCAGGATCTTCATGACATTTGTACAGTAACATCGTAGGTATTGTTCGAGGATTTGGTTGACACGTTCTGTCTGCCCATTTGTTTGCGGATGGTAGGCAGTGGACATGCGGTGGTCAATTTGTAGAGCATTGCATAGGGCTTTCCAAAATCTAGAAACAAATTGAGTTCCGCGATCCGAAATGATTTGAGAACATTGGTAATGAAAGCCTTCGCTGTCTCAAGGGAAGTTGGTAACTTCTTCAAGGGAATGAAATGTGCCATCTTGGTTAAGAGATCTACTGTGACCATGATAGTGTTAGCACCGTTTGATCTAGGGAGATCAACTATAAAGTCCATCGAGACAACTTCCCACGGTTTGTTAGGTACTGGGATAGAGGCGAGTAGACCAAAAGGGGGTTTCCTAGAATGCTTGTTACGGGCACAAATTTCACATGAGCTAACATATTCATGGATTGTTTTAGCCAGATTGGGCCACCAATAGTCTCTTAACGAGATGAATAGTCTTGTTGATCCCAGGGTGGCCGGCTAAGGGTGAGTCATGAAGATGCTTAAGAAGAGGAAGTTGTAGATTAGGGGGAACGTAGATCTTGTTGTTGAAGGTATAAACACCATCTGGTAACCTAGTAAGATTTTTTGGTAGACAAGAGAGATCTCTGGAGAGTGACTGAGAGATTAACTGCCTAAATGTGGTGGTAGCACCAATGAAACGATTTGATGGAATGATAGAAAGAGGGGGAATCTCAGTGGTTCGATCCTCACTCATGCAGGATAAGGAGTCAGCTTTGATGTTTTGTGTACCAGGCCTGTAGGATATATAAAAATCAAACCTGTCAAAAAAATAGACTCCACCTGACCTGACGGGCAGAGAGTGTCTTGCATGCCCTTAGATGTTGTAAGTTACGGTGGTCTGTAAGGATGGTTATTGGGTGTGTGGTACCCTCCAATAGGTGCCTCCAATTCTCCAATGCATCTTTAATTGCAAGAAGTTCCTTTTCACCAATGGGATAGTTCTTCTCTGCTGGTGATAGGGTCCTGGAGTAAAAGGCTACAGGGTGTAAAGCAGGGATATGCAATTAGCGGACCTCCAGCTGTTGCAGAACTACAAATTCCATGGGGCATTGCAAGACTCTGACAGCCACAAGCATGACACCCAGAGGCAGAGGCATGATGGGACTTGTAGTTTTGCAACAGCTGGAGGTCCGCTAATTGCAGATCTCTGGTGTAAAGGTTCAGATAGACTTGGGCGTTGGGAAAGTATAGCTCCCAAGGCATAATGGGAGGCGTCTACTTCTACAGTGAAGTGGTACTGTGGGTTAGGTAGTTGTAGAATGGGAGCCGATGTGTAACAGACCTTAAGAGTGTCAAAAGAATTCTGGGCTTCCTTTGACCAGGAAAAGGGTGTCTTCGAGCTAGTAAGGGCATTCAATGGTTTGACAATCTTTGAAAAATCCTTGATAAATTTGCGATAATAGTTTGAGAATCCTAGGAACCATTGAAGAGCCTTCCTAGAGTGGGGAGTTGGCCAGGAGATAATACACTCTACTTTAGAGCGATCCATCTGGATGCCTTGAGGTGTGATTTGGTACCCAAGGAAGGAAATACTTGACTGGCTGAAAACACACTTATCAAGTTTGGCATATAAGGAATGCGTTCTGAGCCTAGCCAGAACCCATCGAACATGTTTAGTGTGTTCCTCAAGAGTATCAGAATAGATCAAAATGTCATCCAAGTATATTACTACACAGATGTCAAGCAGGTCTCGGAAAATGTCATTTATGAACCACTGGAAAGTAGCAGGTGCGTTACAAAGTCCGAAGGGCATCACAGTGTATTCAAAAAGACCGTAACGAGTCTTGAAAGCGGTCTTCCACTCATCACCTGGACGAATCCTGATCAAATTGTATGCACCCCTGAGGTCTAGTTTTGTGAAAACTTTTGAAGTTTGAAGACGTTCGATGAGTTCTGGAATGAGTGGTAGGGGGTAGCGGTTCTTAACTGTAATATTGTTGAGGGCACGGTAATCAATGATAGGCCGTAATGAGCCATCCTTATTTTTGACAAAGAACATCGTGGCACTTGCGGGAGAAGTGGATGGTCTAATAAGGCCCCTTTTCAAGTTTTCATCAAGGTAATCCTTAAGATGTACAAGTTCTGGTTGTGATAGTGGATAGATACGTGCAGTTGGAATTGGACTGTCAGGAATGAGATCTATAGGACAGTCATATATGCGATGGGGAGGAAGAATCTCTGCCTTGGTTTTACTGAAAACATCTGAGAAATCTTGTAGATAATCAGGCAGATCTTTACAGTAAACTTCTGTGGAGAGGATTGTAAAAATGGGGTAGCAAGTCTCCTGGCAAAATGTGGAGTTTAGATTGAGTGAGTGGTTAGACCAAAGAAAAGTTGGCTGATGGAGTAGTAACCAAGGTAAGCCGAGAACTATTGGGAATAAGGGAGAAGGAATGACATCAAAGACAAGGGTCTCTGTATGGCTATTCCCGCAAGTGACCAGTAGGGATGAGGTTTGAGAGGAAATTGGGCCAGAAGTGGAACTAGAACCATCAATAAAAGTGACAGAGAGAGGATTTTGTTTAACCACACATAGAATTTTATTAGAATTCACAATTCCTAAATCAATAAAAATGCCGCAGGCACCGGTATCGACCATCCCGTCAATGGTAGTTCTATTTTGATCCCACTGTAAGGTAAGAGTGACATAAATAAAACGATTAGTGGTAGTTCCTGGTGGATTAGTCTTACATATGTTAGAAATGTTACCTTCGGAGTTCTTCTTAACCACTTAAGCCCCGGACCATATTGCTGCCTAAAGACCCAAGGGGTTTTTACAGTTCGGCACTGCGTCGCTTTAACAGACAATTGCGCGGTTGTGCGACGTGGCTCCCAAACAAAATTGGCGTCCTTTTTTCCCCACAAATAGAGCTTTCGTTTGGTGGTATTTGAAACAAAAATAGAGCGAAAATTTTGAAAAAAATTCAATATTTTTTACTTTTTGCTGTAATAAATATCCCCCAAAAACATATATAATTTTTTTTTTCCTCAGTTTAGGCCGATACGTATTCTTCTACCTATTTTTGGTAAAAAAAATCGCAATAATCGTTTATCGGTTGGTTTGCGCAAAATTTATAGCGTTTACAAAATAGGGGATAGTTTTTTTGCATTTTTATTTTTTTTATTTTTTTTTACTACTAATGGCGGCGATCAGCGATTTTTTTCGTGACTGCGACATTATGGCGGACACTTCGGACAATTTTGACACATTTTTGGGACCATTGTAATTTTCACAGCAAAAAATGCATTTAAATTGCATTCTTTATTGTGAAAATGACAGTTGCAGTTTGGGAGTTAAACACAGGGGGCGCTGTAACATTTAGTGTTCACTTTGTGTGTGTTTACTAGTGTAGGGGGGTGTGGCTGTAGGAATGACATCATCGATCGGGTCTTCCCTATAAAGGGAATCACCCGATCGATGCGCCGCCACAGTGAAGCACGGGGAAGCCGTGTTTACACACGACTCTCCCCGTTCTTCAGCTCCGGGGAGCGATCGCGACGGAAAGGCTAAAAACAAATAGCTGCGCCGTCGTCCCGGATCGCTCCCCGAGCGGACCCGACCTCCGCATGTACCGGGGGGGGGGTCCCGATCGGACCCCCCACCCACGTCTAGCAGAGGACGTACAGGTACGTACATGTGCCTGTCCGTGTCATTCTGCTGATGTATATGTACATGAGGAGGTCGGGAAGTGGTTAAGGAGTGGGCAAGTGGAGACAATGTGGTCTGGAGCGGAACAGTAGAGACAGAGGTTTTGAGCTCTGCGGCGTTGTTTCTCGGCCGGTGATAAAGGACCTTTGACAGCACCAAGTTCCATGGGAACATCCTTAGGAGGCGATTTAGACCTTCTGAATTGTTGGGGAAAGTAAGTGTTGAGACGTTCAGCCTTCCTTTCTCGGAGACGACGGTCAATGGTGAGAGATAAATGCATAAGATCCTCTAGGGATGGAGGAAGCTCTACACGAGCAATCTCGTCCTTCATTGATTCAGATAAACCCAATCTGAATTGATTACGCAGTGCAATATCTGTCCACTGCGTTTCTCTGCTCCAACACTTAAATTCCGAAATATAGTCCTCTACAGGTCTTTTCCCTTGTTTGAGGCTCCTAATGGTGTTCTCTGCTGTAAGCTGTTTGTTAGGGTCCTCGTAGAGAAGTGACATCTCATCCAAAAATGTGTTAAATGCCCCCAGTAAATCCCCCTGTTCTTCCACGTATGCTTCAGCCCAGACTCTAGGCCATGGGTCTTCAAACTACGGCCCTCCAGTTGTTCAGGAACTACAATTCCCATCATGCCTAGTCATGTCTGTGAATGTCAGTGTGTTACAATGCCTCATGGGATATGTAGTTCTGCAACAGCTGGAGGGCCGTAGTTTGAGGATCCCTGCTCTAGGCTCTCCTTTTAAATAAGATATGAGGGTGAGGATACGCACCCTGTCTGAATGATAGGTGCGGGGGCGCAAATCAAACATGAGCCGGCAAGAACTAATGAATTGGCGGAAAAACTTTTGGTCCCCTGAAAAGGGTTCTGGGGGGCAAACCTTAGGTTCAGGTCTCTCCCTGGGTTGTGCAAAATTTTGGTTGCGTAAAGCGTCATTTTCTAGACGAAGATCGTTCATAGTGGCAGTGAGGGTATCCACTCTTTGTGAAAGTCCAACTAAGTGGTTGGCAAGCTCTGCTGGATCCATTAATTTCTTTTTAAAAGGGGGTTTGGTTATTATGTGATGATACTACCTTGTGAATGCTAATTAGAACTGTTGGATCTCAGCTGCAGAGGCTTCTCAGGTCTAACCACCAGTTCACTCTATATTAGCAGAAAGTTTGGGGTTAACTCATCACAACCTCAATCCGGTACCAACAAAAATTAGCTTATTACTTCATAAGCATGACAACATAAGGAAATAGTGTTAAAGTCTCTCAAGTGAAATGGAGTTCTTACTATGTATCTTGCTAGGCAGTAATTATGAGGCAGGTCTGTATGCGGTAGAGTACTTATTATCTGGCATTCATATTGTTACATCACAATATTAGGCTTAGTACTAAAACAGGCACAGTCCTTCAGTATGTTAGATGAGGTATCTTAATGGAAGAGGTTTCATCAATCACAATCCCTGCAGTTAGTATGCAAATTGGTATTAGAACACAATGCAGTAGGTATATGATTAAACAAGATACTTGCGGTTCTGCTGGGTGTTGTGGTACACTATCTAGAGGTTGCAGAATGTAAGTAGCACAGTCCCAGGTTCCTAGACAGTGATGATTCCGTGCTGGGCTGAGGCAGAGAGCAGAGGGGTGCAGGCTTGCAGCCTGTTAGTTCAGGGTGACAGGGATCCGTGGGCTGGGAAGAGACAGGTGAGGAGGTCTCCAGTGGATCCCGGGCTTGGAGGTGCGGTTTGGATGTTCCCAGGTGACGGCAGGCATCCGACAGAATAACCGAACACCCTGCCGTCATCTCTGAGGCATTTAAATAGCCCCGAATTCACGGAGAAAACGGAGAAGGACGCTGAGTCGCACTTCCGCGTTCCAGCGTGGAACGCAGACGTCCGCGCACCGGAAGTGACGCGGACGTCTTGCAGAAAGGAGCGCCGCTCCTTCTATAAGGCACAGCTGCGCTCGTTCTGCCAACAGAAACATCAGAGATGTTACAGCTTGTTAGTCGGATGAATCAGGAAAGGGATCTTAGATTTGGTTCGGGCTGCTCGGAGCCTTTGGGCTAAAATTTTTCCCGCTCGATTGCCCGACGAGTAGTGGGTCAATTTCAGACGTTGTAAATGCTTATCATACTGCTCGAAGAAGGCACCTGAGCTCTGTACGACATTGAGATAGCGTTTTTCCCAGTGCCGTACTCGCATTAGATTTATTTTGGGCTTCTAGTTTTTTAATGTCATCTAAAAGCTGATTCATTTTCAGTGTCCTTTTTTCCCTCGCACATATCTGAAGAATCACCCCTCTAACCACCGCCTTATGGGCACACCACACAGTAGCCGGGTCAGAAACAGATCCCACATTATTTTCAAAAAATTCCGACAGACATTTAGCAATTGTGGTAGCATGAGTTGGCATCTGAAAGATCCTTGAATTAGCACTCCAAATATATGCAGGACTAGGAGTGTGCCCCTCCGCCACCGTTATAGAGACAGGAGCGTGGTCAGACCACGTTATATCATGGATGGCGGAGGAGGACACTGCCTGCAGAAGCATCTTATCAACTAGTATAAAGTCAGTTCTGGAATAGGAATTGTGCCTGGCGGAATGGAAAGAATAATCACCTTCGGTTGGATGGTGGCACCGCCAAACATCAAAGATGTCCTCCGAGTGAAGCAGCTGCTGGAGTTGGGGAAGGGATCTCTTCGATGTGGAGGAAGAGTCCATGGCATGGTCAACTGTCAAGTTGTGATCTCCACAGATTACCAGGGACCCCCGTCTCACCGAGGCAATTTTAGCATATGTCCTTTTCAAAAAGCGGAGCTGATGGGAGTTAGGCACGTACACATTAGCGATAGTGAAAGGCTTGTTATTTATTTCTCCCACCATGACCAGGTATCTCCCCTCAGGATCTGCAAGAACTTGCTGTAGGCTAAAAGCAACCGAGTCCTTTATCGCTATCAGAACTCCCTTGCGCTTAGCTGAGGTTGAGGCCAAAAAGATGTGTGGGAAACGTTTGTGTGAGAAATGAGGCGGGTTGTCAGTGGAGAAATGGGTCTCCTGAAGACAAAGGACATCAGCCTGGAGGCCAAGAGCCTCTCTCCAGACCGAGGCCCGTTTGGCAGGGTGGTTGAGCCCATTTACATTGAAGGAGATGATCTTAACCGCCATTTAGGGATTGTGAGCGTAATTGAAAACAGTACCTTGGTTTCATTGGGGGAGAGCAGTACGTCTTGCGGTGTAGCCAGCTTTCTATGTTGAGTAGACACAGCCTTCCCGGGACCGTAGGGAGAGTAAGGTGCACACACAGGGCATTCCCGTGTAGAACAGGGTCCATTGACCAGAAAGAAGGGGGAAAAAAAGGTCAGAGTCAAAGGAACAAAAAACAACATGAAGTTCACTATAAAAGCTTGAAAAAGCAAGAACCAGAGGGCAGTACTCCTACCCATAATCAAAGGGGGATCAAAAGGAACGTATCAAACTGAATACTCCGAATGGAGTGGGAACCTTAGGGTGTGTAATGAGCCACTACATTCCGTAGAGGAATAAGATCACGCAGCACATTTCTTGCCACTTTTCTTTCTAGACACTGTTTGCCATTGGTAGTGCTGGTCAAGTTTGGCAGATGGCAAGGGACCTGTAGGTGCCTGATCTGGGAGGATATCCAGGGATCGGAGCAATGCAAGTCCTTCCTCCAGACCTGTAATGGTTGTGTCTTTCCCATCATGAGTCAGGCCCCGTACACACCATAGAATCTATCCGCAGATAAATCCCATCGAATGGGTTTCAGCGGATAGATTCTATGGTGTGTACACTCCGGCGGATATTTATCCGCGGATAAATCTCCCCTGGGATGGATTTCCAGCAGATGAATATTTGCTGACATGCTCAACAAATCCATCTGCTGAAGTCCATCCCAACGGATGGATCCGCTCGTCTGTACAGACTCACCGGATCCATCCGTCCAAAGGGATTCCCCGCACGCGTCGTAATGATTTGACGCATGCGTGGAATTCCTTATATGACAGCGTCGCGCCCGTCGCTGCGTCATAATCGCGGCCACGGCGCGACACGTCATCGCCAGAGGATTTCGGCGCGGATTTCAATGCGATGGTGTGTACAGGCCATCGCATAGAAATCTGCTGAAATCCTCGAGAGGATTTATCCGCGGATACGGTCCGCTGGACCGTATCCGCGGATAAATCCTCTCGTGTGTATGGGGCCTGACAGTCCAGCTTCACTGGGAATCCCCATCTGTAGGGAATGCTGTGGTTGCGCAGAGCCTTAGTGATCGTCACCAGTGATCGTCGTTTCTGCATAGTGAATTGTGATAGGTCTGCGAACAATTGGAGCCCAGCAAATTGTTCTGGGAGTTGTTGTGCTTTCCTGAATGACATCATGAGCTGCTCTTTAACTTGGTAAAAATGTATTCTCATCAGGACGTCTCGGGGTACATTATCAGGCAGGAAGCCTGGTTTGGGCAGCCTGTGAATCCTATCAATCTGCAGTTCCGATTCAGAGACATCAGGGAGGACCTGCTGTATCAGATCTCTGGCAAATTTCTGTAACTGTTTCTGTAACTGAGCACTGTTTCGGGGACCCCCTTAGCTTAACATTATTGCGCCTTTATCTGTCCTCGAGGTCAGCGACCTTTGCCCTCAGCCAGGCTATTTCAGTATCGTGTTCAGAGTGGGCATCAATCAATGAGTTATGGGAGGATGCAAATTCACCCATTTTTTCTTCTACGTGGGTGATTCTCTCCCCCAGCTCACCTACATCAGCTTTAAAGTTCCTCATACACTGGAGCATGTTAGCATGCATGGAGCTCCTGAGGGAGACAAGCATGTCCTTTAGTGTTGTATCGGACACTGCCTTCCCTGAAGTGGGGAAGGCAGTGAAGGGATCTACCAGCTCCCTCGTGTCCTCCAGGGCCTCAGTCCCCCCGCTCACCTGACTGATGTCTGCCTCCAGACGAGGCTTGGATTTGACAGGGCTCCTGTCCAGCGGGGTCGATCCTCCTGGAGACTGCTGTGTGGTGCCCAGATGTATCCCTGGGCTCGATGTTGTGGATCGGGAGCTGCAGGGTGAGGAAGGAGATGCGTCCCCCAGGCCGGTGCCGGCGCCATCTTGCTTTAGGCCGCGGCCTTTCGGCGGATAAAATTCTTCCAGCTTCCGGGGCTGGGACCCCTCTTTTCTCTTACGGGTCATGCCACCCGTGTCTCCGGACCCTCAGGCGGGAATGGGGCAAGTGATGGGTGGATTAGTCGCCGCTGTAGCTAGCGGTACGGTTCCCTGGCACGGAGCAGCGCGATCACACGTCCATGCAGTCGCGCGGTAGCCACGCCCCCATAATTTTTTTTTTTAATGTTATCGACTGTGCCACCAAGATAGATGGGTGGTGGGTACCACTGGGCACAATGTACGCTGTACCCTGACACATGCTGGCAGCCAGGCAACTGACTACAATTATATTGCAGTAATAATTTTTTTTTAAATGTTATCGACTGTGCCACCAAGATAGATGGGTGGTGGGTACCACTGGGCACAATGTACGCTGTACCCTGACACATGCTGGCAGCCAGGCAACTGACTACAATTATATTGCAGTAATAATTTTTTTTTAAATGTTATCGACTGTGCCACAAGATAGATGGGTGGTGGGTACCACTGGGCACAGTGTACGGCTGTACCCTGACACACGCTGGCAGCCAGGCAACTGACTACAATTATATTGCAGTAATAATTTTTTTTTTTTTAAATGTTATCGACTGTGCCACCAAGATAGATGAGTGGTGTATGGCACTGGGCACAGTGTATGCTGTGATCCTGACACACGCACGCTGCCTCCTATCAGGCAATTGCAATTAGATTACAGGGAAAAAAAAGCAGACTGATATACCAGCCCTAAAAAGTTTTTTTTGGGGTTACTAGCCCTAAAAAGGACTTTTTGGGGTGCTGTCCTTACAGCAGAGATCAGATGAGTCTTTCAGGACACTGAAAACACTAGCCTAGCTATGCTTTCCCTATCAATTCAGCACCAGCAACACTATCCCTCCTCTCACTAAGAATGCAGGTTCCGAATGAATCTAAAATGGATGCTGCCCTAGAGGTGGGAGGGTCAGGGAGGGAGGGTATGCTGCTGATTGGCTGGAATGTGTCTGCTGACTGTGAGATAGAGGGTCAAAGTTTGCTCAATGATAATAGGAGGCGGATCGAACAGCGCATATGTTTGCGCGCATCAGCGAATGCGCAGAAATCGCCGCAAATTATTTGCCGGCGAACAGTTCTGTACATCTCTAGTAATGACACCCTCACTTAGCAAAACGCAGTGTGATTTGCAGAATTGGATCACATGCATATGAACACCCATGCGATCTGATTTTGGGTTGGCCAAAAAAAATAAGGGTCCTGCTACACTTTGGTGCAGATTTGATGTGATTTAAGCCATACAGAATCACATGTGATTTAAACAGGAATGCGGTGGGATTCCTGTTCAAACTCGCATGCAGTTCCCGCACTGCATAGTGTGAACCACTCAGAGCAGTAGAAAAGGACATATGTTAAGTTGAGGGGGGTGTCTGCACAGTGGACTTACCAATTTTCCAGCCTCTTGTCTCCTCCAATTTAAGTTTTCTTGCTGCAGCTGCACACACACACCTATCTAGCACCATGCTGTGTGTGTTTGTGTGCACATTAGGGGGTGGGGTTGCTAGCCTGGGCACAGCAGGGAATCAGGGATTGGTCAGTTCACAGGGGTCTTCAGCACATTGAGATCCTGTGCTGTTCACTCTGAATCCTCCTGTGAGTATGAGGAGTGACACTGCAGGATCGGCACAGGCAGCTACAAAGGCAGCACACTTCACTGGGCACCTAACCTGCTGCTGTGGAGACAGAGCTTCCAACATTCAGATCACTCAGAGAAGAGTGAAGGAGAGGAGAGAGACATGACAGCCAGTCCCTCAGGCAGGATAAAAGTGTCTGCCAGACAGATCTCCCGAATCAGGCAGCCCCAGCTCTTCGCTGATAGTTGTCACTTGTCCGTGCAGAGACAACACACTGCAGTCCTTCCAGCTCACCCCCTGCAAGTTTGTGACAGAACCAGCCCCGATGGGGCCCCAGGACAACCTGGGGCCCCCCGGTCTGTGCCCGGGGGTGCCCGCTCAGTAAGACGGCCCTCATGATTTAAAAGACGTATTATTGAGAGCAGATCATTTATGGAGAAAGTCAAATGAGCAGGCTGTCAGAATTGATGTAGCCACATTGTTTAGGACAAACACTGAAGTTCTCTTCAGTGTTTGTCCTAAACAATGTGGCTACATCAATTCTGATAATATCTAATAATCACATCAAAAGGTGAAACACTGGGCCAAACATAGGTGATATTAAAGGGGTGTTCCAGCCAAAATTACACTTTTTAAATAAATATACCCCTATAATACACAAGTTTAATGTATTCTAGTAAAGTTAGTCTGTAAACTGAGGTCCGTTTTGTTAGGTTATTACAGCATTTTGAAAGTTTATAAACTAGCATTAGACCGTGGCCATCTTAAGTGTGGGCATTTGAAGCCAGACTGTATTACTTCCTGGATTTCCTGATTGCAAAGCTCGCACATGCTCAGTGCTGCACAAGAGGTGTAATAGGTTTTTAGGTCAGGTTTCCATAGCAACGGCAGTGTCAGAGAAAGTTGACACTTTTCTATGCAAACTTTTCCCCTCCTCCTCCCTGCAAGAACCAGGAAATATTCTGCATGTTCAAGAAACAGATATTTTATATGAATATGTATATATATATATATATATATAAAACATATATTTATTGTGTGTGTGTGTATGAACACACTCAGCGGCTACTTTTTTTCTGTACAGCTGTACATTTAAAAAAATAGAAATACAATCTCAGCAACAAAATGCATTTATGCATCTAAATTGCATCGCCCCAGCACATTACATCAACCCCCCCCCCCCAGGTTTAAGGGGCCTTTCACACGTACGGACCGTATGTCCGTATTTTCATCCATCCGTTGCGGATGAAAACGGGACATACATGGGTCCCTATGTGATTGCGGGTGTCAGCGGATGACCATCCGCTGACACCCGTAATTGTCCGCCTCCACAAAGATCCGCATTTGCGGACGGAAGAAAATCCTAATTTTTTCTTCCGTCTGCTGAGCGGATCGGATGAACACGGACACACGGTCCGTGTTCATCCGATCCCCCATAGGGGAGAGCGGAGGAAAGACAGGGTGGTCCCTGCACAGTGTGCGGAGACCGCCCTGTCAGCCGACAGCTCAGCAGGGATTTTACGGAGGATCCCCGCTGAGCAAAAGCAGACACATGGAGGGATCATTACTGATCCGCCCGTGTGAAAGGGCCCTTACAGTGTTTGTGTATATGGGGGGTGGGGGGGGGGGGGACACACCTGTGTGAAGGTGAAGTGTCTGCAGAGAAGGAGAGGAGTGAGGGACATATGTAAAGTCTGGAGGCTGAAAATTAGCAAGGTGCAAGCAGAGAGGGTTAACATCTGGGAGCAGTGTGACAGGCAGAGATGGACAAGTCTGTGTGAGGATGAAAGGAAAGCAGGACTAGATTGTGGAAGATGCCGAGGGAGAGAGACATTAGTACAGCTGGATACAAGATAGTTACATTACAGAACTGACCTGTGTGAAAAGAACCAGCTAAGTGAGGGGAACTTGTTAGATCACAGGCGTTTGACTGGACCTTCTTCCTGAACAACAACAAAAAGTACACGTGCAGCAGATTGCAGTATGGGCTGCCCCGCTCCCCCTCTGCCTCAGCTCACAGAGCTTTACATTTGCCTGTAACTCAGCCACAGACGTACTTCATTCGGCAGCTCGGGCTGCTCTGTCTGTCAGTGGCTGAGACTTCAGATGTCTGTATCAGGGGCCAGAGAGCAGCAAAAAACGCGAGATTTCGGCAATAGGCAAGGACTCCTGGGATACATGATGACAATCCCATCCCAGGAACCCTTGCAAATCGCCTAGGCTGATAAGAGGAGGAAGTAATCAAGATATGCAAAATAAAGGTATTTACAAGCAAAAAATTAAAATAAAAGTTTCCATTGTGAAAACAATGGGCTATGGGCATGCAGCACAGACAAAGTTAAAAAAAATGGGTGGAACTCCTCTTTAACCTCTTTCCCACCGGGCTTGTTTTTCAGATTCGGTGTTCACGAGACTAAAACAATTTTTTTTGCTAGAAAATTACTTAAAACCCCCAAACATTATATATATTTTTTTTATAACACCCTAGAGAATAAAATGGCAGTCATTGCAATACTTTTTGTCACACCGTATTTGCGCAGCGGTCTTACAAGCGCACTTTTTTTGGAAAAAAAAACACTTTTTTGAATTAAAAAATAAGACAACAATAAATTTTGCCCAATTTTTTTATATATTGTGAAAGATAATGTTACGCCGAGTAAAATGATACCCAACATGTCACGCTTAAAAATTGCACCCGCTCGTGGCATGACGTCAAACTTTTTTACCCTCTACAGGTTGCATTTTTTGAGTTACAGAGGAGGTCTAGGGCTAGAATTATTGCTCTCGCTCTAACGATCGCTGCGATACCTCACTTGTGTGGTTTGAACACCGTTTTCATATGCGCTACTCGCGTATGCGTTCGCTTCTGTGCGCGAGCTCGTCGGGACGCTTTAAAAAAATTTTTTTTTCTTTTCTTATTTTTTTTTTTTAGTTAATCATTTTTTACACTGAAATAAAAAAAAATTGATCACTTTTATTCCTTTTACAAGGAATGTAAACATCCGTTAATATAAAAAAACATGACAGGTCCTCTTAAATATAAGATCTGGGGTCAAAAAGACCTCAGATCTTATATTTAGACTTAAATGCAAAAAAAAAAAAAAAAAATTTAAACTGTAATTTTTTCAAATGACAAAAAAAAAATGTTTCTTTAACCACTAGCCGACCAGCCACCGTCATTATACGGCGGCAGGTCGGCTCTCCTGGGCGAGAGCCCGTAGCTATACGTCCTATCGTATAGCCGCCACTAGGGGGCGCGTGCGCGCCGCCCGCTCGCCCCGACTCCCGTGCGTGTGCCCGGCGGGCGCGATCGCCGCCGGGCACACGCGATCGCTCGTTACAGAGCGGGGACCGGGAGCTGTGTGTGTAAACACACAGCTCTCGGTCCTGTCAGCAGGGGAAAGGCTGATTTTCTGTTCATACAATGTATGAACAGGAAGACAGGTTTCCCCTAGTGAGGCCACCCCCCCCCCACACAGTAAGAACACACAAGGGACATACTTAACCCCTTCCCGCCCCCTAGGTTAACCCCTTCACTGCCAGTGGCACTTTATAGTAATCTAATGCATTTTTATAGCACTGATCGCTATAAAAATGCCAATGGTCCCAAAAATTTGTCAAAAGTGTCCGAAGTGTCCGCCATAATGTCGCAGTAACGAAAAAAAATCGCTGATCACCGCCATTACTAGTAAAAAAAATATATTAATAAAAATGCCATAAAAATACCCCCTATTTTGTAAACGCTATAACTTTTGCGCAAACCAATCAATAAACGCTTATTGCGATTTTGTTTACGAAAAATATGTAGAAGAATACGTATCGGCCTAAACTAAGGAAAAAAAATGTTTTTTATATATTTTTGGGGATAATTTATTACAGCAAAATGTAAAAAATATTATTTTTTTTCAAAATTGTCGCTCTATTTTTGTTTATGGCGCAAAAAATAAAAACCGCAGAGGTGATCAAATACCACCAAAAGAAAGCTCTATTTGTGGGAAAAAAAGGACGCCAATTTTGTTTGGGAGCCACGTCGCCAGACCGCGCAATTGTCAGTTAAAGCGTCGCAGTCCCGAATTGCAAAAAGTGCTCTGGTCTTTGACCAGCAATATGGTCCGGGGGTTAAGTAGTTAAGACGCTGGGCGGGACTGACGTTTTGACGTAACTTCCGCCCAGCAGAGCTATGGGGACGGGTGAAGGAAATTTTTCCTTCACTCGCAACCCCAGTTAGCTGCCGAACGGACCCGATCGACTCCGCCGCTACCGGCGGCTCCGGTAAGGGAGGGGGGCCCTCTCCCACCATCGATAATGGTGATCTCGCGGCGGAGACCGCTGTTATCGTGGACATCACCGCCCACTGAAGAGATGGATATCTTGGTTGTGGCAGCAGCTGCTGCCGTTACCGAGATATCCATCTTTAAAAACATGATGTCTTTTGGACATGGGGCGGTGGTCAAGAGGTTAACATGAAAAACAGAGCTGACCAAAATAATAATAAGAAAAAGACCTGGATACCATCTCCTCAGTTAAAACAGAAATATGACCACCTGAAGATTGAGTATGATAAGATGAAAATAGAATATTAAACACTATCAGAACAGTTGACTGGTCCAGATCTGTTTTTGAATGAAAATTACACTTCTATAGCAGTGGGGATGAATTAGCTTTCAACTGTAGACTGTAAATAGTACTTTGTTTAAGGACCTTGCTAATGAGTTTTGTCTGAGAGTTTTTGTCTTTCAGGTACATTGCTGGAGATACTGGTTTGCATGTGAATAGCAGGAGAAATTGCTGGCTAGTGGGGGAGAAACGCTGAATGGACAATATATCACTATACAAGGAATTATAAAGAATTAATGGACACTCTCAATATTCATCAAGCAATGGACTTTTTTTTTGAACATTAAAAAAAAAAAAAAAAATTCAATGGACTTCCCCAACGCCCTATTTTTTTTTTCATTTTCTCCCTTTCCCTGATATATTTTGCTTTTTTATTATGTTTTATTCCTTGAACTTAATCTTAAAACCAGAGCGAAGCATTTAAACCTAAAATAATTTTAGAAAATCTGTACATATGACATAATGCATATTGATATCAATAGGTTTGACATGTGAGGTGATGCGGCACAATGGCTTAGCATTAGAGATGTACAGAACTGTTCGCCGGCGAATAATTTGCGGCAATTTTTGCGCGTTCGCGTTCGCCGATGCGTGCAAACATATGCCCTGTTCGATCCGCCTCCTATTAATTATCTTTGAGCAAACTTTGACCCTCTATCTCACAGTCAGCAGACACATTCCAGCCAATCAGCAGCATACCCTCCCTCCCTGACCCTCCCACCTCTTGGGCAGCATCCATTTTAGATTAATTCGGAACCTGCATTCTTAGTGAGAGGAGGGATAGTGTTGCTGCTGCTGAATTGATAGGGAAAGCTATAGCTAGACTAGAGAGTCCCAGAGCCGAAAGTGTAACGTTAGGAGGAGGGACGGCATGACAGGGGGGGACCGCAGGAAGGAATAGTGTAGCTGTGGCCGTTTTAAGACAGAAGGAGGGGCCGTGGGGAAAATAGAGCAGCGCTGCTTTAAGGGAGAGGAGCAGGCTGGGGGAGAAAGGAGGGGCTGGCTGGCTCTAGCCTGGAGGGAGGAAGTGACGTAGCGTCACTCCTCCATCTTAGCTTTAGGAGAAACGTGGTGTGTCTGCTCGGCTCTGCATGATGGCGGCCGTTGCAGACTTTTTGACGCAATTGCGAGCGGCTGTATCCGCTCAGGGGACTGATTGGGTGCGGGCACAGATTGCAGCAGCACTGGATGGCCCGGTGGCGGCGGCGCCCGGCGGGGGGGGGGGCATCAGCAGCACGCGCTCGGAGGTCTAGGCCTCTGGAGCGGTACAGCCCTGACAACTCCCCGGGGGCTGGGAGGCGGGAACGGAGACCCGATAGGGGCCCTCAGGCCACATCTTCGCAGCGCTCTCCATCTGCGTCTGCGGGGGGGCCGGGAGGAATCGGCTTGGACGGAGATCGGCAGCGGGGGAAGCGAGCAGGTCAGCGGGCTCCTCCCCCCCTGCGCATAGGATGTGCCGGGACGACACGGTCGAGGCTGCCAGAGGAGGCCAGGGCAGTCCTGCGGCCCAGCGTGGAAGACCTTGCCAACGGGCTGGAGGCCAATCAGTGGTGGCAGCCAGGGGTCCCAGCTCATCGGGAGGTGGGCCAGCAGGAAAGACAGTCGGGGATGTCGGTGGTCGGGTGAGCGAGTCCAGAACCCGGGGAAGGGTCAGAAGTCCGTCGATGGAAGTTGCTAGCGGGTCCGGTGCTTCGGGTCGAGGTGGACGGAGCGAGCAGCAGCAGGGGCCCTCGGCATCCAGGTCACGTCTGACGGGAGTGCGATCGGTGGAAGTCTTGCCAGCATGGAGTGCGGTCAGGTCGGAGGGGGAGCTGTCCAGGTCGGAGAGTGGAGAAGACTCGGGACATCGGTCAGCGGTGAATGGCGGTGCAGCGGCTCGGGGACCCAGTCCACGGCAGCCCGGTAAGTCGAATACATCTACTACCATATGCGCACTGTTACACGATTTTTTAGGTCAAGGCCGGCAGGGGGTGGGTGCTAGCTCAGTGGAGGCACATACAGTAGGTGATGGGGCCTTGGCGGGTCGAGGGGCTGGGGATCAGAGTCAGGACTTATGGTTGGGCCTGCTAGACTTGGTACAGCGTTTTGGGCCCGACAGCGGGAGGGTGAGGTCACCGGCGGTGGCTTGGGGGTCACGGGTGGAGCCGGCTGCGGCGGCACCAGTGGTGCCCGTGGTGGCTGCTGCACCAGTGGCACCGGCCTCAAGCGAGGTGGCGCCGACGGGTGGTTCCATGGTCAAAGGGGTAGCAGAGGCGGGAGATAAGAAGAAGGATGCGGTTAGGCTGGCGGATGCGGCGAAAAGCGAAATGTATTTTTGCTTTGAGGCCCCCTTGGGAATGCATCTCAAGGCAGAGGTGAATGAGAGGATCTGGAAGGGGGAGTATGTGGAGATCTTCACATTGCTGCCCCTGGAGAAATTTAATCTGGACAGACTGAACCCGGAAGGAGAGTAAGAAGGAGGATGAAGAAAAGCGGTGTTACCGATTGATTCCTCGCACGTTTACCAATTGGCTGCAGGCCTTTTCGATTATGGCGTGCGTGATTTGGGAGAAACACCCTGAGCATTGTTCGGGCTTGTTTATCTATCAGGAGTCGATTTGCAAAACTCAGAGGACGTACAGGGGCACGGCGTGGCTCCGTTACGACGAGCAGTTCAAGCAGAGGATGGCCGTGAGACCGTCGCTGCGCTTGTGGATGAAGCGTTGTGGATGAAGATTTTGACGGCGGCGAGGGTGCCGGGTCAGTTTTTATGGGGGGGGTCGGAGGTGCCTCGGCCTTGTGACAGCCGACCGAAAAACGTTGGGGCTATTGCTGGCAGTTCAACGACAGTACGTGCAAATACGGCGCAAACTGCCGTTTCAAGCACACTTGTTCAGGGTGCGGGGACTCCCATTCCCTGTCCAAGTGTTTTAAGCGCGGAAAAGGGCGTCCCGGAGATTCTGCAGGAAAAGGGGTTGACTCTGGTCCGGGTGGAAAGGATGTGCCCCTTTCTCAATAGGTACCCTGACAGACGCGCCGCCAGGTTGTTGGAGGACGGTTTTACTGACGGCTTCAGAATTCCGTGCTCCCTTTCGGTGGTCCCCCCCTGAGGCGAAGAATTTGAGGTCCGCCTTCTTGCACCCCTCGGTGGTGGCCGAAAAGCTAGCTAAAGAGGTGCAATTGGGGCGGATGGCTGGGCCTTTTTCGGTGGTTCCGCTGAAGAACTTGGTGGTTTCTCCTTTGGGGGTAGTCCCGAAGAAGGAGCCGCTTAAGTTTCGCTTGATCCATCACCTTTCCTTTACAAAGGGGGGTTCGGTGAATGAAGCCATTGCGCCGGAGGCATGTTCGGTTTCGTACACTTCTTTTGACGCGGCTGTGTCGTGGGTACGGAAATGCAGACAAGGTGCACTAATGGCGAAGGCGGATGTGGAATCGGCGTTTCGGCTGCTCCCGGTTCACTCGGATAGTTTTCGTTTTCTGGGTTGTGCTTGGGATGGAGCATACTATGTGGATCGCTGTTTGCCCATGGGTTGTTCCATCTCTTGTGCCTTATTCGAAACCTTCAGCTCCTTTTTGGAGTGGGTGGTGCGGGATTCGTCGGGGCTCAGCTCGGTTGTCCACTACCTAGATGACTTCTTGTGTCGAGATAAGATTCAGTTGCGAAAATTGCAGTCACTGCTGGGGAAGTTGAACTTCGCATGCAGGATAATACCCATGGGCAGGGTCTTTTGCCGCAGACTGTCCGCAGCGACGGCTGGGGTGAGGGCGCCGGCTAATTTTGTGACTCTGACGGGGGAACACAGGGAGGATTTGGAGATGTGGCACAAGTTCTTAGGGTCCTTTAATGGACGGGCATTGTGGATGTCCGGGCCTGTTAGCAATTTTGACTTGGAATTGTTTACAGACGCCGCCGGCTCTACTGGCTACGGGGCTTTTTGTCAGGGGAAGTGGAGCGTGGGCGAGTGGCCGAAGGCATGGAAGGAGGCGGGTTTCTTGAAGAACCTAGCACTCCTTGAGCTCTTCCCAATTGTGGTGGCGTTGGAGTTGTGGGGCGAGTCTTTTCGGAATTTAAAAGTTTGCTTCAACTGCGACAATTTGGGCGTCATCCAAGTGGTGAACCGTGTGTCGGCTGCTTCGCAGGCGGTGGTGCGGTTCCTTCGGCATTTGGTTTTACGTTGCATGTCCTTGAACGTGTTTGTGTATGCTGTGCACCTGCCGGGGGTGGAGAACACTTTAGCTGACGCTTTTCCAGTGGGACAAATTCCGGGAGTTGGCACCAGCAGCGGAGCAGCACGGAGTCCCCTGTCCCGAATGGATGTGGGACATTGCTTTGAACATGCGGCAAAGTGGATTCAGCGGTCGGTGAGTGGGGCTACATGGAATGCCTACTCTAAGGTATGGCGGGATTGGCAGCTTTTCGTGGATGGGTTGGGAATTCCACCGGCTGGGCAGCAGGCTGGCTTGGCGTTGCTATACTTTCTCACTCTAAAAATGGAGGAGGGGGTCTCGGCGTCAGTGATTGATCGGCTCTTGGCCGGTTTGGCCTTTCTTTTTAAATGGCATAGCAGTAGGGATTTTACCTAGGATTTTTGGTTGAAGCAGGCAGTTAAGGGGTACAAGAAGGGGCGTCGGACGCCGGACTGCCGTCGCCCATTTTCCCTTTTAATGTTACAGAGTTTATTTCAACACCTACAGTCGGTGTGCAACTCGGCTTACAAGCGTGCACTTTTCCGGGCAGCGTTTGCGCTTGCCTTTTTCGGGGCTTTGCGAATCGGGGAGTTGGTTAGTTCATCCAGGAAGGTCCATGGGGGCCTGTTGGAACGCGATGTGGAGTTGTGTGGAGACGAAGTCAGGGTTTGGGTGCGCAGGTCGAAAACTGATCAAAAGGGTAAGGGCATGCGCCTATCGTTGTTTCGCATTCCTGACGCGACAATTTGTCCTGTACGGGCGGTGGAATACTTTTGTTCCGTGCGTCCTGGACTTGGGGGTTCCTTTTTATGGCATCAGGATGGATGTGCACTATCCCGCTTTCAGTTTTTAGCGGTATTCAGGAAGTGTGTGGTAGCAGCGGGGTATAATCCCAAGGAGTATGCTACACATTCGTTTCGCATAGGGGCTGCCACGGAAGCAGCTAGGGCGGGATTCGATGCGGCCGCGGTGAAGCAGATTGGGCGTTGGGATTCAGACATGTTTAGACTATATGTTCGCCCTCATTTGTTGCATGAGTAAGGGTGTGGGAAGGGGAAGTTGGTGGAGGTAGGTCATTGGGGTATAGGTGAACAATTGTTATGTGCGTTGTTTGTGTTCTTGTTTTTCAGATGGTGAGCCCTGTCTAGTCTGGATCTTTGGACACTCTTATGTGTCTTGGGGGGCCAGGCGGGCCGAGGTAAGGCCTATTGGGAGACAGCTAGGGATCCCCACTCAGGAAGCGAAGGTCCGGTGGATTGGGTTTCCGGGCATGGTGTGGGGCAGGGTGATGCCGGAGGTTCTGAAGTTCACCCGTTTGGACAAGGCTCCTGACATATTGGTGCTACATGTTGGGGGTAATGACATGGGGGCCAGGTCCATGCACCAACTGATCAGGGATATAAAGTGCGATTTTTTGAGATTGCGCGCTTTGTTTCCTGGGATGGTGATAATTTGGTCGGAGATGGTGGGGAGGACAAATTGGCGGTGGGCTTGGTCTGTACATAAAGTGAACAAGGCCCGTGTCAAAGTGAACAAGGAAGTGGGGCGGTTTGTGGTCAGGAATGGGGGTTTGGTGGTGAGGCACAGGGAGCTAGAAGTGGATACTTGGCGGTATCTGAGGAGTGATGGGGTCCACCTCAATGCGATAGGCATTGATTTGTGGGTCTTGGGTTTGCAGGAGGGAGTTCAGAGGGCTTAGGGTGTGGAGGTGTGCGCAAGGGTAAGGTTTTGCCCTTGCGTGTGGTGGCGGTGTTTGGGGTTTCTGGAGAGGGAAAAGGCAGGAAGTTTGATTTCAAACGGTTGTACCCATAGGTATATGGGGGATACGGGTACCTTTCGGTCAACGTGGTTGACTAGGAAGGAGTTAATGGGACTGATTTACCAAGCCTTTACTCCATGACTCATGGAGTAAAAGCAGGAGTAGCAGCCGTTTGGTCATTTACTAAAGAAATACGCTGCTAGTGCAGTGTATTTCCCTAGTTACTAATGTGCTCCGTGCGCCCAGGAGAGGGTGCATTGTGCACCAGTACAGACCTGGCGCACGGCACATTGAAATGTAAATTGCGGGGGTTTGGGCGGGAGTTTATTAGGGGGGAGGTGGGGGGATGCAGGGGAAGTGAAGTGACATGTGTTTGAAAGTGTTTGGCGGGCCGAATTGAAAGTGAAAGTGTTTTTTGAAAACAGATCCCCGTACGCTGGCACAGTGCGCCTGAACCTCGGGAGGTTCATTTGCATACTGGGCATGCGTAGAGAGAAATTTCGGAGCTTCCCGTGCGCCGTGTCAGTACGCCGTGAAAATCTTGGTAAATACCAAGCGGCGTACCCGTGATTGCGCTGCGTGACGCGGCGCACGGGAATCTCCAAGCTGTTTTCAGCCATGAAGGGGAACTCCGCGCCAAATTTCAAACTTGAAATCGGCGCGGGTCCCCCTCCAGGGCTACATTAGGCTCTTAGGCTTGGTCCGGAATGTGAGGGGTTAAACCCGCGCCGATTCGGCGTGGGGTTCCCCCCCCAGATCCAAACCAAGCCCTCATCCCAAGCACGCAGTCTGGCCCGGACAGGAATGGGGGTGGGGACGAGCGAGCGCCCCCCCCCTCCTGAGCCGTACCAGACCGCATGCCCTCAACATGGGGGAGTGTGTGCTGTGGGGGAGGGGGGTACTGCCCCCCCACCCCACAGCACTCTTGCCCCCATGTTGATAGGGACAAGAGCCTCTTCCCGACAACCCTTGCCATTGGTTGTCGGGGTATGCGGGCGGGGCTAATCGGAATCTGCGAGCTCCCTTTAATAAGGGGGCCCCCAGATGCCGGCCCCCCACCCTATGTGAATGAGTATGGGGTACATCGTACCTCTACCCATTCACATGGGGTAAATGTAAAGTTAAATAAAATACCACACAGAATAAAATATTTTATTAATCAGCTCCGGAGCCCCCCCTTTCTTCTTTCACAAGGGGGGGTTTCTTCTCTCCCGATCTTCTGCCGGGACCCTGGGCTTCGGTGATTTCTGCCGGGGGAGGGCACCATCCCTCGGTCCTCTCCGGAGCCTTCCGCCGGGGGCCCCCACCCCATTTAAGCTCTTTTACATTAGGGGGGGGCCATCCGGACTTCGGCGACTTCTGCCGGGGGATGGCGCCTATCCCCCGGTCTTTCCAGTGCCTTCCGCCAGGGTTCCGCTCTTCCTGGTCTTCTGCCGGGGGTGCGCCAACTCCCCGGTCTTTTCTCTGCTCCCTCTTCTGCCTGGCTCCCCCGCGGAGCCAGGGCTTTCTTCCGTCTTCTTTCTTCTCTCTTCCTTCTTCTGCCTGTCTCCTCCGGGAGCACAGGGCTTGTCTGCGCTGTCCTCTCCCTTCTCTTCCATTGGATGTTGACACGACGAGGTTCCGCGCTGACATGCCGTGTCAGCGGCGGGCATCGACTTATATAGGGCAATGCCACCATGTGACCTCAACCCATGTGACATCACATTCCCTGGGCATGATGGGAATGTGATGTCACATGGGTTGAGGTCACATGGTGGCATTGCCCTATATAAGTCAATGCCCATCGCTCACACGGCACTCCAGCGCGGAACCTCGTTGTGTCAACATCTAATGGAAGAGAAGGGAGAACACAGCGGAGACGAGCCCTGTGCTCCCGGAGGAGCCAGGCAGAAGCGGAAGGCACCGCAGAAGCCCGGAGGGTTGCACCCTCCGGCGGAAGAAAGCCCTGTGCTCCGCGGAGGAGACAGGCAGAAGCGGAAGGCATCGCAGAAGCCCGCGGGTGTCGCCCCCCGGCGGAAAACACCGTAGAAGCCCGGGACCCTCCCCCAAAGGCAAGGAGCCTCACTGGTGAAGGGGGTCCCGGTGAAAGACGGCGCTGAAGACGGGGCACCCCCCCCGCAGAAACCGACGAAGCCCGGGACCCTCCCCCAAAGGCAAGGAGCCTCACTGGTGAAGGGGGTCCCGGTGAAAGACGGCGCTGCACCCCCCGCAGAAACCGACAAAGCCCGGGACCCTCCCCCAAAGGCAAGGAGCTTCACTGGTGAAGGGGGTCCCGGTGAAAGACGGCGCTGCACCCCCCGCAGAAACCGACGAAGCCCGGGACCCTCCCCCAAAGGCAAGGCAAGGTGAAGGGGGTCCCGGTGAAAGACGGCGCTGAAGACGGGACCCTCCCCCAAAGGCAAGGAGCCTCACTGGTGAAGGGGGTCCCGGTGAAAGACGGCGCTGAAGACGGGGCACCCCCCCCCGCAGAAACCGATGAAGCCCGGGACCCTCCCCCAAAGGCAAGGAGCCTCACTGGTGAAGGGGGTCCCGGTGAAAGACGGCGCTGAAGACGGGGCACCCCCCCCCCCGCAGAAACCGACGAAGCCCGGGACCCTCCCCCAAAGGCAAGGAGCCTCACTGGTGAAGGGGGTCCCGGTGAAAGACGGCGCTGAAGACGGGGGGGGTAGGTGAACCCCCCCGCAGAAAGCGACGGAGCCCTCCCCCATAGGCAGGAGCCTCATGGTGAAGGGGGCTCCGGCAGAAGACGGCGAAGCCCGGGGCCTAATGGGGTGGTGGTGGGGGGCCCCGGCAGAAGACCCCCGGCAGACTAATAAATTAATTTATTAATGTGTGTTGTGTTTTATTTCTTTACATTTTTTTCCCCAGGTGAATGGGTAGGGGTACAATGTACCCCATACTCCTTCACATAGGGTGGGGGGCCGGAATCTGGGGGCCACCTTATTAAAGGCGCCTCTCAGATTCTGATAAGCCCCCCGCCCGCATACCCCGACAACCACGGCCAGGGTTGTCGGGAAGAGGCTCTTGTCCCTATCGACATGGGGACAAGAGTGCTGTGGGGTGGGGGGGCAGTGCCCCCCTCCCCCACAGCACACACTCCCCCATGTTGAGGGCATGCGGTCTGGTACGGCTCAGGAGGGGGGGGCGCTCGCTCGTCCCCGCCCCCATTTATGTCCGTCCAGACTGCGTGCCTGGGATAAGGGCTTGGTCTGCATCTTGGGGGGGACCCCACGCTGGTTTTCGGCGTGGGTTTAACCTCTTATGTTCCAGACCAAGCCTAAGAGCCTGGTATGCACCTGAAGGGGAACCCACATTTTTTTTTTTTTGGTCTGGAGTTCCCCTTCATGAACAGCGATCTGTCATTTACCCATGTCAGTCCCACCCCCCTTCAGTTAGAACACACCCAGGGAACATATTTAACCCCTCCCTCGCACCTAGTGTTAACCCCTTCCCTGCCAGTGGCATTTTTATAGTAAGCAATGCATTTTTAGAGCACTGATCGCTATAAAAATGCCAATGGTTCCAAAAAAGTGTCCAATGTGTCCGCCATAATGTCGCAGTACCGATAAAAATCGCTGATCGCCGCAATAACTAGTTCAAAAAAAAATATAACAAAAATGCCATATTTTGGAGACTTTTGCCAAAACCAATCAATAAACGCTAATTGCGATTTTTTTGGAACCAAAAAAATGTAGAATATGTATCGGCCTAAACTGAGGGATTTATTTATTTTTTTGAATATATATTTTTGGGGATATTTATTATAGCAAAAAGTCAAAATTATTCTTTTTTTTTTTAAATTGTCGCTCTATTTTTGGTTATAGCTCTAAAAATTCAAAAAACGCAGAGGTGATCAAATACCACCAAAATAAAGCTCTCTTTGTGGGAAAAAAAAAGGTTGCCAATTTTGTTTGGGAGCCACGTCGCACGACTGCGCAATTGTCAGTTAAAGCGACGCCGTGCCGAATCACAAAAACTGGCCCGGTCATTGACCAGCAATATGGTCTGGGGCTCAAGTGGTTAAAAATCCACAAAACACTAAAGTTAGCCCAATTTTTGGTGATAATGTGAAAGATGATGTTACGCCGAGTAAATAGATACCTTACATGTCACACTTAGCACTAGACCTTCTTTGTAACTATAAACTGGTAACCTGAAAAAAATAAAGGTCGCCTATGGGGAATTTTAAGTACTGAATTTTGGCCCCATTGCAGGAGTGTTTTCAATAGTAAAGCGTGACATACATGGTGTAACATCATCTTTCACATTATCACCAAAAATTGGGCTAACTTTAGTGTTTTGTGAATTTTTAACCACTTGAGCCCCGGACCATATTGCTGGTCAATGACCGGGCCAGTTTTTGTGATTCGGCACGGCGTCGCTTTAACTGACAATTGCGCAGTCGTGCAACGTGGCTCCCAAACAAAATTGGCAACCTTTTTTTTCCCACAAATAGATTATTAAATGTGCTTGTTCACTTCTGTCTTTAACACCTCCCCTTCAGGCTGGAAAGCATCAGATCAGGGGGGGAAAAAAAAGCTCTCATGCCATTGCAGCTTTGTTCCTACATGTGTGATGAACTGAGTCTGCTCAGACACTTAGAAAAAAATTATCCTTTCTTTTTAAAAGGTGAAAATCACTTGGATGCTCATAGAGCGTGGTTTGGGTTAATACCAGGTGTGCGCAATTACAAGCTCACCCAAACTAGAGACTGCAATTTGTTCATGTGATTTCAATTGTTTCATTACTAGCACTGTTATAAAAAGCATGGATCGATCATTCCTCAGCTGCCCTCAGAAGGGGCAGGCTGGCAGAAATGCTGTTGCTAAACACAAATGTGTTTTGTTGCATGTTTTTTTTTATTTTGCCAATGGTTTTTGTTTATTTTTATGAAAAAATTGTCAAGATGTTGTGACGTTAAAACTATGTATATTTTGATTTTTGAAATGTATTTTTGTTTGTGTTTGTTTGTCTTTTTTTGCTTTCCTTGTTTTGTTGACCAATAAAAATTACTTTAAAATTTGGAAGTTTGTTTTTTGTTACTTTTTCATGCTATATTTTGACAGCTGCAGCTGAAATAGGTTTGGGCCTAACAAATTATGTGTGATTTTTGTCTAAGCTTCTTTCCTGGTGTGTAGGCATGAAATGTTTGCCATGTTTAATCTCGAGGAAATTAAAGACAAACTGGTAAGTATTTTCTTTTTTCTGCAGTGGTCCTCAGCCCTCAAGTACCCCTGACAGGACATGTTTTGTGGATTTCTCTTATCAAGAATTGCTGTCCAGACTGTCTTTTAAAGCACATGTGCAAGATGAAGTAAAACCTGCAAACATGGCCTGTGGGGGGGGGGGGTTTGCTATTGGTGGACAGGCTTGACGTGCTGATTTACAGCACTGTGCTTAAATCTAGCGCAAGGCAATCCTATTCTAATTGTGGGTGTTTGAGGGAAGCCAAGTGAGTGTTCGAACCCCTGCTTTGTGTTTTTTTTTTGGGTTGAGCTTTGTGTCCCTTTTCTTAAAATTGGCTTCACTTCCTGTCACACAGCTGAACAGGAAGTGAGGTTAAAACCCTACCAGTGTCTTTTCTTGGGGACACAGGTCAATCTAACTAGTGTCCCCATTAAGCAAATTGCACTCCAGCACTGCTGTGTACACCCCAAATCATGGGTCTTCAAACTACGGCCCTCCAGTTGTTCAGGAACTACAATTCCCATCATGCCTAGTCATGTCTGTGAATGTCAGTGCAATACAAGGCCTCATGGGATGTGTAGTTCTACAACAGCTGGAGGGCCGTAGTTTGAGGATCCCTGCCCCAAATGATTATTTAGTTTGGGGTTTAGTAAAGGCAAAGCCACTCTGCAGTACAAGCATAGTTGCTGAAAATCAGAGAGGAAGCACTGATGGTTTTAACATCCAATCCTGTAGAAGCAAAGTTGTTTTGTTTTCTTTCTTCCTTGCTTTGCACTTGTAGTGCAAAGTGGATTTGCCTTTAGTAAATGGACCCCAAAGTCCAAGATCCCTAATAATTTGGGGTGTACACAGCAAAATGCTAGAGTGCAATTTACATAATGGGAAACTATTTAGATTGATCTCTGTGTCCCCAAGAAAAGATATTAGTAAGGTTTTACCCTCACTTCCTGTTTGGCTATGTGACAGGAAGTGAATGAATTAGAAAGGGTGAAGACACCTCACAAATGTTGTCACTATCAGGGGTGCAGACATCCCCCAAAAAAATAGCAGATAATACTTATTTGCAAATTAATAATTTTTTAGTTAACATTGGGTGGGGTGCTCTAACACACACATTCATACATATTAGCCACGCTGTATCCTGGCCTATTGGCATGGTTATATTTTCTTAGGCCTCTCAATAAAACTCTATGAAATTTGTGCTTAAACTAGAACCAGGGGCGGACTGACAACTCATGGGGCCCCCGGGCAATAGAAGATTATGGGGCCCCTCTGGCTTACAGATGGCCACCACGCCAGGAGGCAGTGCAGAGGCAGGGCAGCTAAAATCTTGGGATATTCACATTAAAAGCATGTCAGTTTCGGACATATCAGGGACAGATCTCCAAAGACATGCTGGTAGGTAAATTGGATCTTGTCCAAATTGGCCCAGTATATATGTATATATGTGTGTATGACTGTGTGTCCCTAGCGTGTCACGATCCTACGGGGTAAAAATGACCGCACCAGCCAAGCAGACACTGGCTGGAAAAAGCGCCCAGAGGCGATTCAGTTCGCATGCGTTGCGCTATACAAGTCATTCATTCATTCAGATCTAAAAAAAACACAGATTTTTTACTGTCCCTGGTTTTACTGAGCCTGGCAACCCTGATGGGGGCCCCCTAGTGGCATGTGGCCCTCGGGCAGTGCCCGAGTGACTCAATGGTCAGTCCGCCCCTGACTAGAACTATAATCAACACTTTTTATTTTCTTTAATTTTGGATAGAGTGAGGGAGGGTTATAGGCCCTGTCAGTTTATTTTGTATTATCTGTGTCCAATTGGGGAGATTTGCCTTTACTTCCTGCCCCATAGCCAAACAGGAAGTGAGAAAAAAACTATGGAAATTAAGGGAGTCCAGTAACCCCCCCCCCCCCCCCCCCAGAACTAGTGTGTGTGTGTGTGTGTGCCCTGAAAACTCCTGGGCGGGTGATACAAAAACAGGGTGTGGCTTTGACAGGAAGGGGTGGGTCATTTTTCTATTAGGAGGTGCAGAAATGTAGTCAGGCCTAGGGCAGCACAAAACCTAAATATACTACTGCATATTAGGGCTTATTTAGACCGGATCCGATGTACAGCATGTTTTGATATTGTGGGAGGAAACCCACACAGGCACAGGGAGAACATGAAAACTCCATGCAGATGCTGTCATGGGCGGGATTCGAACCAACGACTCTTTTGCTGCTAGGTCAAAGTGCTATACACTACACCACTGTGCTGAACGAACATGATTGCAGCTGAAAGCATGAGATCTTTTTTTTTTCCAATACCATGCTTTCCAGCCTTATTGACCCCGCCTCTCTCCATAAAGAGGACCTGTCACACACTAGTTCTATTACAAGGGATCCAAAATCAAAAAAAGTGACAAAAAAGTGAAAGAAGAAAAATATGAGCTAAAATATGAGCTAAAAAACACAAAAAAATAAACAGCCCTGTCCCTAGAAGCTCGCACTCAGAAGCGAATATGCATGTAAGTCCTCACATATGTAAACACCATTCAAACCACACATGTGAGGTATTGACGCATGCGTTAGAGCGAGAGCAATAATTCTAGCCCTAGACCTCCGCTGTAACTCTGAACAGGTCACCTGTAAAAAAAAAAAACAAGCATCACCTATGGATATTTTTATGTCCCGAAGTTTGGCGCCATTCCATCATTGTGTGACAAGTCGGTATCTATTTACTCGGTGTAACATCATCTTTCACATTATCCATAAAAATTGGGCTAACTTTACTGTTTGGTTATTTTTAAATTCATGGACCGTGGTGTTTTTTTTGGGCAAAAAAAAAAAGGCGTTAGAATAATTATTGCGCAAATGCCGTTGGAAATCAAATAAAAAATGTCCGCCACTTTATTCCCTAGGGTGTGTGCTAAAAAATTATATATAATGTTTGGGGGTCCTGAGTAATTTCCCAGGAACAAAATATAATTTTTACATGAAGGAGAGAAGTGCCAGAATAGGCGCGGTATGGAAGTGGTTAAAGTGAAATAATAAAAGTGAAATATTCCTTTAAATTTCATACAGGGGGAGGGGGTTTACACGCATGTTTCCCGTGCTTAGAACTGTCCCTGTACAAGATGTCATTTCTGAAGTGAAAAAAAAGTAAGTTTAAAGTACTCATGGCTATAAAGAATACAGTCATTGCTCATTAAAACTAAAAAAAAAAAAAAAAAAATGTATGGGGGTCCCCCCAAATTAAATTACCAGGCCCTTCAGGTCTGGAATGGATATTAAGGGGAACCCCGCCGTAAAAACAAAAAAAAAATGGCGTGGGGTCCCCCCAAATATCCATACCAGGCCCTTCAGGTCTGGTGTGGATTTTAAGGGGAACTTTGCCCGGTGGTTGTGGGGGTCTGCGGGCTGGGGGCTTATCAGAATCTGGAAGACCCCTTTAACAAAGGGGACCCCCAGATCCTGCCCCCCCCTGTGTGAAATGGTAATGGGGTACATTGTACCCCTACCATTTTACAAAAAAAAAGTGACAAAAGTGTGAAAAATTACAGTAGCCGGTTTTTGACAATTCCTTTAATAATATATATAGTGGTGCATAGAGAAAAATAAAGAGAAGTGGCCACATAGCGTAACTCCGTATAAAAGAAAAAATACGTGTTTATTCACAGCTAACAAACTTACATTTGGCTGGAAGTAAAAGAGCTCTTGCATGTAAATGGGGCGACAGTGGAGTCCTCCAGACGCGTTTCGTGGTCAAAAGCACATCGTCTGGAGACCCCAGACGATGTGCTTTTGACCACGAAACGCTATGTGGCCACTTCTCTTTATTTTTCTCTATGCACCACTAACACACTGAGCCAATTGGTTTTGGGATACCAACATCAGTATAGCTTCCGGCTTACTCCTGGGGACCTATTCCATATAAGGACCTACCCACCAGTTGGACTTACGCTTCCTGCCAAGGATTGCTGTTTGACAATCGTCATATAAAGCCTTGACTGACCTCTTTTGGCATATGCCACCAGTGGTCAACAAGTTCCGGTAAGCCTGCACTTTTTCCGGTGATGGGATTGTCACGTTAAAGGAGTCACGCTTTTTCTATTTATTCACCTTTTCACTTGAATGACTTGTGGATGTTGATGAACTTTGCTACATACCTCGGATCATCACACTTAGGAGTTTTTGTTGGACTTTGTTTTTATGTTTGATACCACCTTAGGTGCATCAGTTCAAGTGCCAGTTGGCACTGTTGTCACCCCTCGCTACAGAGGAATCTCACATGTTTCACAATTTGTGTCTAACATTTATTAATGTTATATGTATTTTTTACTATACACATTTTTTGGTATTTTGATATTCATTTATTAATTTTAGCGCTACACATACGTATTTTTTGGGTTGTTTTGCTTTTTTGAATAAGCCGTGTCAGCAGCTACCATTTACGCACACCTGGCAGCGCAGGGTATCCACTCTCTATATATTGTATGAGTCTAACATATACAGGCCGGATTTCAAACCTGTGATTCAAAGAGACAGGAAGAGTCTCTTTCAGATCACATGCAATCTAATTACTTATTAGAGGGGGGCTTATTAGTATGCAAGGATGCATACTAATTAGTGACTTCGGCTGAAGTCACATCCTGTCTTTTAGAGTGGCAGGTAAATATGTCCTGCTGTCTTTCAATTAAGAGACAACCAATTAAATTGCTCAGCTATTCAAAGGAAACAATATATAATGTTGGGAATTTCTGGTTATCAGTGAGAGAAGATACCCCCACGTATTCTCTGCATGAACATGTGAAGGCACAGATCTAGAAGGGATCAGAACATGTATTCTCTAAGATGAGACTTTGACACTACATTACTTTGTTGGACTCTTGTATCATCTGTGGAATTTGGACTTTGTATGTTATTGGAAGTTCATTAAATTTTGCGTTCTCTGGAGAGCCTGGTGTGTCGCTGCGAAACAACGTAATTTATGATCATCACACTAACATCTAAGATATTCATTATCTGACCGGAGTACTTGGACACTATACATGATCACTACATTTATTGAAGGAATACAATTAGATCACTACAGTGTCACAGTAGCTTGCACACATAGTACAACTAAACAAATAAAAACAAATGACTGGCAGAGGCAGGCCACCCCGCGGGGGCTGTCGTGGTCATGGTGCTGTGATTCCCTTTGGCCCTAGAATAATTCCCAGTGTTCAGAGGCCACGTACCCTGAACTCCAAAAGTTCTGAGGACATAGTTGACTGGCTAACACAGGACACCCAATCTTCTACAGCTTCCGCTTCCGCTTCTACAGTTACCACTCGCCCGCCTGCCGCCACCACCAACACTAGCATCACAGCTGCTTCACTTGATCTGTCAGAGGAGTTATTTACACATCAGTTGGAAGAAATGAGTGATGCACAACCATTATTGCCAGAGGTTGTAGATAAAAGGGATATGACTCAGTCAGGCAGCATTACACACATGGACGTATGGTGTGATGATGATGTCCCCGCTGCTGCTTCCTTTGCTGAGTTGTCAGATACAAATGAAGCGGTTGATGATGACGATGTGTCCGGGGATGTCACGTGGGTGCCCGCTCGAAGAGAAGAAGAAGAGGGGGAAAGTTCAGATGGGGAGACAGAGAGGAGGAGGAAACGAGTTGGAAGCAGGGGGAGGTCGTCGCAAGGAGCTAGTGGCACAGTCAGACAGCATGTATCTGCACCCGGGGTCAGCCAGACAGCACGCCAATCAACGCATGCTGTTGCCACCACCAGAATGCCGGCATTGCAAAGCTCAGCAGTGTGGCATTTTATTTGTGTGTCTGCCTCTGTTAACAGTGATGCCATTTGCAACCTGTGCCAGGGGAAACTGAGTTGTGGGAAATCCAACACCCACCTAGGTACAACTGCTTTGCGAAGGCACAAACGCCTATGGGATCAACACATGATGACGAGTACAAGCAGCACACAAGCTCAAAGCCACCATCCTCCTCCTGGTGCAGCATCTTCAGTCACGTCAACCACTGCTGTCCTCCTTGCCCCCTCTCAACCATCCGCCACTCCGTCTCTCACCTTGAGCAGTTCCTGCTCATCTGCCCACAGTCAAGTGTTTGTCAAGGACATGTTTGAGCATAAGAAGCCAATGTCACAGAGTCACCCCCTTGCGCGGTGTCTGACAGCTGGCTTGTCGGAACTCTTAGCCCACAAGCTGGTGGAGTCTGAGGCTTTCAAAAAATGTGTAGCTATTGGGACACCGCAGTGGAAAGTACCCGGCCGAAATTTCTTTTCACAAAAGGCAATCCCCAACCTGTACTCTATTGTGCAAAAGGAAGTCATTGCATCCCTGGCACACAGTGTTGGGGCAAGGGTCCATCTGACCACTGATACCTGGTATGCAAAGCACGGTCAGGGCAGGTATATCACCTACACTGCACATTGGGTAAACCTGCTGACGGCTGCCAAGCATGTAATGCGTGGCTCTGCAGAGGAGTTGGTGACACCGCCACGACTTGCAGGCAGGTCTG
Source organism: Rana temporaria (assembly GCF_905171775.1). Lineage (NCBI taxonomy): Eukaryota > Metazoa > Chordata > Amphibia > Anura > Ranidae > Rana > Rana temporaria. Next base: position 376,065,798 of record NC_053489.1, read on the forward strand.
CTGCCACCTCCTCTACTCCTCCTACTCCATCCTCTTCGATAACCTTCTCGGCTGAGTCCTCTTCTGCTGCTGTGTCTTGCTCCACATCAGCTGCACCCCCTCTAGCTCCCCAGGGGCTATTCCACATCCCGGATATGACAGTGTCATGCCGTCTTGGGGTTGACTTGCCTGAAAGCAGAGAGTCACACCGGACCAGCACTCCTGTCCGCCCTGAACACACAGGTGGATCAGTGGCTGACTCCGCACCAACTGGAGATCGGCAAAGTGGTGTGTGACAACGGAAGCAATTTGTTGGCGGCATTGAATTTGGGCAAGTTGATACATGTGCCGTGCATGGCACATGTGATGAATCTGATTGTAAAACGCTTTGTGCATAAGTACCCAGACTTACAGGACGTCCTCAAGCAGGCCAGGAAGGTGTGTGGCCATTTCAGGCGTTCCTACACGGCCATGGCACACTTTTCAGATATCCAGCGGCGAAACAACATGCCAGTGATATGAAACAAGTGAAAAATATTTGCGGTGTGAAAAAATTATTAAATTATATATATATAGAAAATATAAATCTAATTGGCAAACCAACCAAAGTGAAAGTGACAGTTAGATGGCAGTGTGGTAACAATATATTGAACAATCCCTAGATGTACAAGATAATACACAGATGGTCTATAAGGCAAAGTCCAGCCGCATAAAAAGAATACAGTTCATAAAAAGTCTGATCCAGCTGGTGAAAAAAATGAAAAAAAAAATGAAATTGAGAAGAACGTTCAGAAGAGGGAGGCCCCGTAACCGAAGACTGGTGAAAAAAAGATAAGCCGTACAAGGTCTCACACACACCTCCAGTGGTCCCAGCAGCTCACCTTACGGCTAGAAACTAAAACTTGTTGGCCAGATCCTTGTATATGAGGTCCAGGTCTGTATAGCAGATGTTAGTCTCAGTGCAGGGCAGTACATGCAAAACAAGAAGGGCATACAACAAGATGGTGTAATATTGTTATAGAAGGGAGCCTCGGACGTGACCAGTAAGATGCACTCACATAGATATACAAATATGGGGCTTATCTCCACGAGCGACGAGCTCGTTAGTCCCTGCTTCCCTTCCTCCTCCAAATCTCCTATGTGTCGGGCTGAGAGTCCTAGGCCTCAGGTGGCTCACAGCTGGTGATAAGAGCCTGATAGATCAGGTCCTGGTGCGTGAAGTCCAGGTCTGTATATGTGGGTCTCAGTAATGGCAGTACATGTAAAACAAAACAAAAGGACATGCAGCCGGATGGTGTAATAACGTTGCAACAGGGGACCCCAGGAGTAGCCAAAATACAGATGCTCCCACATAGATAAAATAATATGGGGCTTGTCTCCACAAGCAATGAAATCGTAAAAGGCCTGCTTCTCCTCCTCCTCCCACCTGTCTGTGAATCAGGCTGACAGTGCTGGATGACTCAGAAGACAGTGTCACACATAGAGGGAGAGGAAATTAAGGTACATTGCATAACCCAGTAGGCAGTAGGATATTTATTAAAACAAAAAGTACAAAAAACTCACATTTATGAAGTTAAAAGTAGCATGTAGCCCACGAGTAACAAACTCGTATAACCGTCCGTCGGATGCTAGAGTGTGTCCAGCGCTCCAATCCCGACGCGTATCGTCACACCACGTGACTTCATCATGCCAGTGAGGCGCTTGATTTGCGACAGCCCGACACGTTGGAATTCAACACTCCTAATGTTCGACCGCCTGCTCCAACAAGAAAAAGCCGTCAACGAGTATTTGTATGACCGGGGTGCTAGGACAGCCTCTGCGCAGCTGGGAATTTTTCTGCCACGTTACTGGACGCTCATGCGCAATGCCTGTAGGCTCATGCGTCCTTTTGAGGAGGTGACAAGCCTAGTCAGTCGCACTGAAGGCAGCATCAGCGACATCATCCCATTTGTTTTCTTCCTGGTACGTGCCTTGCGAAGAGTGCTGGATCAGGCCGTAGATAAGCGAGAGGAAGAGGAAGAGTTGTGGTCACCATCACCACCAGAAACAGCCTTATCAGCATCACTTGCTGGACCTGCAGAAACGCTGGAAGAGGAGTGTGAGGAAGAGGAGTCAGAGGAGGAATGTGGCTTTGAGGAGGAGGAAGACCAACCACAGCAGGCATCCCAGGGTGCTCGTTGTCACCTATCTGGTACCCGTGGTGTTGTACGTGGCTGGGAGGAAGAACAGACCTTCAGTGAGATCAGTGAGGACGAGGAACGGGACATGAGTAGCTCGGCATCCAACCTTGTGCAAATGGGGTCTTTCATGCTGTCGTGCCTGTTGAGGGACCCTCGTATAAAAAGGCTGAAGGAGAACGACCTGTACTGGGTGGCCACTCTACTAGACCCCCGGTATAAGCAGAAAGTGCCTGAAATGTTACCAAATTACCGGAAGTCGGAAAGGATGCAGCAGTTCCAAAATAAATTAAAAAGTATGCTTTACACAGCATACAAGGGTGATGTCACAGCACAACGGGAATCTAACAGTGGAAGAGGTGAAAGTATTCCTCCTCCTACCATGACCACGCCGGCAAGGACAGGAAACTTTACAGACGTGTTGTTTTTTTTTTTTTTTTTTTTTTCAAAATCTTTTATTCTTTTTTTTACAAAACAGTACAATAAATACAACATAAAATCAATATACAGACTAACATATATGGTCTCTATACGTACCCCTTACACTAATCGAGTATAAAAGCTGGATCATCTTCTGCCACTACTACGTACTACTCCTGTATTTTTCCATCCCCTTCAACCCCCGAGCCGGTCTCTCCCTATCTATTCTCTATAGGAGATACCCAAGGATAGGGCTACACTACCTCTAGTGGGTGGAGGGGGGGAGAACATAGAAAAAAGAGAGAGAGAAAGAGGAGAGAGAGAGATAAAGAGAGGGAGAAAAAAAAATATGATAATTATATTTTCCTATATAATAAGAGGGGAAATCAAAAAAACATATACACAATTCCCCATTTTGACAAGAAAAAAAAAAAAAAAAAAAAAGAGAGGGCAGAAACTACCCAATAAGAAGGAGAATAAGACTAAGGACCATTTCTCCTATATTGTGAAAAAAAAAAAAAAAAAATCTGTGTCAAATATAGGGAATAATTCCCTAGTTGTGCATTTTACAAAAAAAAAAAACACACACGACACTTTCCCCTGTGTTGTGAAAAAAGAAAAAACACTAAGTCTATCTAGAAAAAAAAAAAAAAATATATAAGGGTTAATTCCCCTTGTTGTGTATTTACTTAGGTGTACAAAAAAAACAAAAACCACATAGTCAGAAGGGGAATAACACCCCCTATATAGTGAAAAGGGAAAAAAAAAAAAAAAAAAAAAAGCAGAAAAAACATTCTATTATTGGGACTGTGATTTTCCCTTATTGTGAACTTTACCCACATTTTGAAATATAAACCCCCACCCTCAAGATAAAAAAAAACAAAAAAAAACACAAATACTCTAGAAGGAGTCCCAACTAGCGGTCTCCTCTATTCCCCTCCACTCTCTCCTCCCCCCTCTCGCCCCCTAACCCTTAAGTCCCTCCATCCCCTCCAAATCCTTTCATATCTTGGCCCAGACTCTACCTGAAAGGACCACAACTCCTCCATCACTTTCATTCTATCAATTTCCTGGAGCCATTCCCCTATCGAAGGTACTCTTTTTTCCCTCCAGTTCCTAGGTATTAGTGCCTTGGCGCCGTTCAATAAGAACGGGACCAAGGAACCTCTATACTTTTTCCTGGACATACTCGTAGTGTGAAACAGACATTCCCATGGATCATATCTTATCTCGTATCCACGTAATCCTCCTCAATATCGCCGCCTCATGGTACCTTCTGAAGTCCGGCAGCTGTATTCCTCCTTCCTCTTTAGATCTAATCAGGGTCTCCACTGCGATACGCGGCTTTTTCCCCCTCCATATGAAACCTCCTATTAGTTTTTCCAAGGTTTTAAAATATATTTCTGGAATTTTTATCAGAAGTGTTTGAAAAATATAAAGAACTTTAGGCAAAATCATCATTTTTATAGTATTCACCCTTCCCCACCATGATACTCTATCTATACTATATCCTTTTAAATCTGATTTTACCTTGTTCAATAATAGTATATAGTTGTCTTCATAGAAGTATTTTTCCATGCTAGACAGGTATATACCTAAATATTTCATCCTCCTCTGCTTCCATTTAAATGGATAGAGCCCCTCCAGTTCCCTACGGTCCTGGGGACTTAATGATATACTTAGTATCTCCGTTTTATCTTTATTAATTTTGAGATTTGAAATCTCACCATACTGTTCATATTCCGACATTATTTTAGGCAGTGTCTCCCTGGGGTTAGATACAAACAGCATCATGTCATCCGCGAAGGCGGATATCTTATGCTCCCTTCTCTCCAGTTTTATCCCTTCTATATCCTGATTCATCCGTATTGTTTCCAATAAGGGCTCCAATGACAGGACGAATAGGAGAGGCGAAAGCGGACAACCCTGCCGGGTCCCATTACAAAGTGAAAAACTGTCCGAAAGGGTGCCATTCACCCTCACCTGAGCCGAGGGATCCGAATACAGAGCTCCTATCCACCTGAGCATACTTGGACCAAATCCTATATGGGATAAGTTTGCAAGCATAAATTCCCATTCCAGCCTGTCAAACGCCTTTTCGGCATCTAAAGACAGGAATACTACTGGTTCTTTGTTCTTTTTAGCTTTCTGCAACAGAAATATTACTCTTAGAATGTTTTCTCTCGTTTCTCTCCCGGGTACAAACCCTGCTTGGTCATTATCTATCAAGCCTGTTAAGAGCGGCCTTATTCTCTCAGCAAGAATTTTAGAATACATTTTTATGTCCACATTTATTAAAGATATCGGCCTATAGCTGGCACACAAGGAGGGGTCCTTGTCTTCCTTCCCTATCAAAGTTATGTGGGCATTCAGGGCCTCCTTACGCATTGCCATGCCCCCCCTATTGAATTCATATACTTCTGGAAAAATGGCACTAGTATCTCCCCAAACCTTTTATAATATAGTGACGTAAACCCGTCAGGGCCAGGACTCTTCCCCATTTTGATGCTCCTAATCACTTGAACTATTTCCTCTTTTGTTATTTCTTTTTCTAAGTCACTTATTACTTCCTCTGCTAGACCTGGGGTCTTAACCTTTTCTAAGTATTGTTTAATTTTTTCCCTTCTATTCTGAACTTCTATATCCCCTTGCCCCTTGTTGACATTATATACGTTTTGGTAGTATTCATAGAATATTTTAGTTATCTCACTAGTGGAATGTCTCATTTCTCAGTTTCTATCTTTTATTTTCAGGATAGAGTTCTGTGTGTTTCTTGGTTTTATGGTCCTTGCTAGCAATCTCCCCGGTTTATTACCTAGAGCATAAAATTTGTTGTTCACGTTATTGAAAATCCATTTCGTTTCCTGCTCCAGGAGGTCCCGGAGCTCTTCTCTCTTACTAGTTAGAACCCTTAGGACCTGCTCTACCTGTACTTCTTTATGCTTCTGTTCGAGGACCTGGATTTCTTCTAATAGTGTTTGTTTCCGTACCTGCCTAATCTTCCTCCTCTTAACCTTTTCTGCTATCAACCTCCCTCTCACAAACGCCTTGTGCGTTTCCCAGAGCGTGGCTGGTGCGATGTTTTCAATATCATTTTCTTTGAAGAATATACTCATATCCCTTTCTAGATCATCGGCTGTCTTAGTGTTATTTATTAAGGACTCGTCTAATCTCCACACTGGACATCCAACCGGGATCTCCCCTGAATCTAGGGATAATACCACTGGGGCATGGTCTGACAGTGTTATAGATTTTATTTCTATCCTTATCAGTCCTTCAAGCAGCCGATGATCTAGCAGGACATGGTCTATTCTTGAATATGACCCATGGACCACTGAGAAATATGTGTAGTCCTTATCTTTTGGATGGAAGATTCTCCAGGCGTCCACCAATTGCATCTGATATAGTTTATGTTTAACCATTCTAAGGTGTTTCCCCTCCGATCTCAGTGAGATGGGTTGAGTGTCTAATAGAGGATCAAATACAAAATTTAGGTCGCCCGCCAGAATCACCATACCTTCTCTAAATCCTTCTAGTTTATTCAAAATTTTTCTCAGATAGACAGCCGGCCTTACATTAGGACAGTACACATTTACCAATGTGTATCTCATATTCATAATTGTACCCTTGACAAACAAGTATCTTCCATCGGGATCTACTTCTGTAGCTTCTAGGGAGAACCATGTGTTTCTATCGAACCCTATTGCAACTCCCTTTGCCCTTTTATTAGGGGAGTAGCTATGAATCCATATGGGGAATTCCTTTGAATTTAATCTAGTTTTTGATGTTATTTTTAGGTGAGTTTCCTGGAGGAACACTATATTGGCCGGGAGTCTCTTCATCTCCTGTAGTATCTGATACCGCTTACTTGGGCTATTAAACCCTCGCACATTGTACGTGGCAATCTTTAATGCAGCCATTTCCTATATTTCACTTTTTTCCCCCCACAATAGGGAGCACATATCGTATCTCCACAGGACATGAGAGACTCCAGGCCCTTTCTCAGTATATAGAAAGACTAAACCATACTTCTGGTTCAACATCAAACTAATATCAAAAAAAGAAAACTTAGTCAAAGTACCTTGAGACCACATATACAACATATACCCCCCACCCTCTCCCACCCCACCCCCAATGCATTGAGCCTCAATGCTAGGACTCACTCGGTCTGTGCCCATCCAGGCCACTTGCCGAGTGGGCCTTTCCTCGGGATGTCTACTATGACCCCCCATTTCCCGGGCCCCGTCCACTAAATCGGGACGGCACCTGGTCCAGGGACGGCACATCAGCTCCATATTTCCCCCCTCCCCAAGTGACAACCATTTATTCTCTCTCTAGACATTAAGCTTACTCAAATCCTTTACCAAAAAGAGAACGGGCAATGGGCAGATAAGAAGCAGGGGGCAATCCCCGCGGATACCTGGTAACCAGCCACCCTTGTCCCCCAGCCTCCCACCCCACCCTCCCCGCATCCCAATACCCCAGAGCAAACACCCCCCATCAGAGATAAGCTTAATAGTCTATGCCCTATTCCATTCCTGTTCCCTCCATCTTCTCCAGGCTGGAGGTCTCTTTTCCCAATTGTCTATTTGCATTGGCTGAATATTCAGCCTATTACAAAATTCCTTTACATCTTCAGGGAAACGAATAACTGCTGAGACCCCCTGGTTCTTAACCGACAGACAGGCTGGGAAGCCCCATCTGTACGGGATGTCCTTTGTCTGTAGATGACTGGTTAGTGGCTTCAGTGCCCTCTTTCGTGCTAGTGTCTCTGGTGCAAGATCCGAAAACAGGAGTAACTTGACTCCCTTGTATTCCATGGTAGCAGAATTCCTTGTGCTTTGAGATACTAGTTCCTTTTGGTTATATTCTAGGAATCTGACTATAGTGTCCCTTGGTAGGTCTCTCTGTGTGTTGTATAATTTTTGTATTCTGTGGACCCGTTCAAAATGCATTGGAGCTGTTACATCCCTTTTTAGAGCTGTATTGAATATCCCTCGCAGCACCTCCCCCAGTTCTATATCTTTAACTTCTTCTGAGAGGCCTCTTATGCGCAAGTTTTTTCTTCTGCTGCGGTTCTCATGATCTTCTAATTTATAACGAGCGTTTCTTATTTCTGTCCAATCCATGTCAGCCCTATCTCTTAATTCCATTATTGCATTTCTATGGTCCTCCAGTTGTTCCTCTATCCCTTCCACTCTCTGTAATACACTCTGTATATCTCTTCTTGTTGCTCCCATTTCCCCCTCGATGGTTCTTTCTTTCTCATGTCCATCATATCCTGCCTAGTTGGTGGGGCTTGGGAGTCTTCAGGGGAGGTATCAGAGAACAAGCTGGGTTGTTGTTGTTGACTCTCAGGGGTCTTTAGGATTTTACTCTGACCTTTTACTACTGGGGATTGATCTTTATTTTTCTCCTTCTTTTTCCCTGAGACCTCCCCCTCCCCCTCAGTCTGTCCTTTACTCTTTATAGATGTCCCAGATATACCATTTTCACTGTCTCCTTTGGGGCTCTCCACTGTCCTCTCCAGACCTTCAGACACAAGATATGACCTCATTGTGCTGCGGCCTGAGCCCCCTCCCTGCGTGTTTTTTGGGGCCTTCCGCACCATCTCTGTCCTTTTGTCCAAAGACCTGTATATAGGGATTTTAATGAGCTGTCTAATCCTCACAGACTGACCAAATGTGTGACAGAGGCTAATAGAATGTGTGACAAAGACTGACAGAATGTGTGTATCTGCTCCCCCTCCTGCGCACACCCTTCCGCTGGCTCCTAATTTTTTAGTCCTGCCGTTGGGGCGGCCGAGAACAACAAGGAGTAAGTAGAAAAATTAGTAAATAATAAATGTCCGTTTTTACCGTCCCTACAACCCAGCTTCCTTTATCAGCTGGAGCTGGAACTGAGACCTCAATAGACTTAGAACAATATCTCATAGGAACATTCAAGTTAAATAGGCAATATGTTCAACAGGCAGCCTTCCACTTGCATCACTCTGTCTCTTCAGGAGCTGCTGCTTATCTCATACAGATTAGAGCCCTTATTTCAGCATAGTTTTAACAGTCCTAAAGCCCCTTCAGCTCAAACAGACAGACTCTTTCTCTTTCCAACTCTCCCGGGGGCTTATGTGCGCCTGAGAGCTCTTATAATTGCGTTTCTATGAGACTTTAACCAGCATATTTCCTTTAGCACCAGCAAGTAACCGCAAAAAAACGGCAGAATATCAGTTCAGTTCAGTGGTGCAAAAGCAAGATAGCAGTTTTATTCACCTTACCAGGGCCGGATTAACAATGGGGCTGATGGAGCTGCAGCTCCAGGCCCATTTCTCAAGATAGGCCCATTTGCCAAAATGCCACATTTGGGGGTAGGCATGGCAAGAGCTACCCCACAACTGGTTAAAATATGGGACGGCTATCATTTATGGTTCCGGAGATACGGGCCTGCTTGCACAGCCTGTCAGAAGCTACATTCAGAGCGGTCAATATAAATACAAGCTGACACACTGCAGCAGACTGAGAGGATCACAGTGCTTATAATAATTATTTGTATATTACTCATGGTAATTAACCCCTTGCCACCCAGGCCAATTCTGACACTTCTCTACTACATGTAAAAATCATCATTTGTTTTTTGCTAGAAAATTACTCTATGGTGGTCTTTGCACTTTTTATGTTGCAGGGTACAGAGCTGCACGATTCTGGCTAAAATGAGAATTGCAATTTTTTTGCTTAGAAGATAGATCACGATTCTCTCACGATTGTTGCGGCGTAACATCATCTTTCACATTAAAACAAAACAAAAAAAAAATGGGCTAACTTCACTGTTTTGTTTTTATGGTTTTTATTATTCATTGAAGTGGGAAAATGCAGTGTGACATAACATATTGCAGCAATAGCCATTGTATTCCCTAGAGTCTCTGCTAAAATATATATAATGTTTGGCGGTTCCAAGTAATTTTCTAGCAAATAATATTGCTTTCTAACTTAAGAAACAAGTGTTGGACTTTAAGTGGTTAAATTTAGTTACAATGTTAGTTAGTTACAATGTTTCATTTTGTTTACAAACTTCGCAGACTGCCCAGATTTTTTCTTTACACACAGAAGTGTATCCCTTTGATCTAAGAAGGAAGTGTCAGTTACAATGTTTCCTGTTAAAAACTTGTCAGACTGCCCAGATATTTTCTTTTGATAGCTGAAAGTCTCTCCACTTGTTATATGAAAGAATCAGCAAACTCTGCATTGGAGATCGTCAGGGGGGTTGAATCGAGATCACGATTTTTTTAACGATTAATTGTGCAGCTCTAGCACGGTATTTGCGCAGCAATTCTTCAAACATGTTTTTTTGGAAAAAAATGTTTCATTCATTAAAAAAACAGTTAGTTAGTTAAGTTAGCACAATTTTTTTTGGTATCCTAAGTGATGCTTTACATTTTTTTAGGTTACATGTTTATAGTTACAGAGGAGGTCTAGTACTAGAATTATTGTTCTCGCTCTAACGATCGTAATGTATGTAACCTGTGTGTATCTGGCTCTGATACTACCAGTGCCTACCCAGCCACTGACTAGTATCTCTCCCCAGCCTGTCCCCACACACCCTTTCACCTGCTGACCTGTGGATGGGGGAATCACTCCTGCAGTGTTATTGTGTTCTGCCAGTGCATACAATGATCAGTGTTGCTAACTATATAGCTGGCAGCACTGATTGTTTTAAGAAAAAAAAAAACAGGCTGGTTGTACTCAAGTTGATTAATAGATTGACTTGTGTAAAACCAGCTAGCCCATACATAGATTGACTATGGCTGGTCTCTGCATAATTGGCGTAATTTCAATCCATGTATGACCCGCTTAACCACTACTCAGTCCCTAAATATCCTTCCACTCCTGTAGTGCTCACTGTCATACTCTCCACACTCCTCTCCTGTACATAGTGCCCACTGTCATACTCTCCACACTTCTCTCCTATACATAGTACCCAGTGTCATACCCTACACACTCCTCTCCTGTACATAGTGCCCACTGTCATACCCTCCACACTCCTCTCCTATACATAGCGCCCACTGTCATACCCTTCACACTCCTCTCCTGTACATAGTGCCTGCTGTCATACACTTCTCTCCTGTACTTGGTGCCCACTGTCGCACCCTCCACACTCCTCTCCTATACATAGTGCCCACTGTCATACCCTCCACACTCCTCTCCTATACATAGTGTTCACTGTCATACCCTCCACACTCCTCTCCTATACATAGAGCCCACTATCATACCGTCTACATTCCTCTCCTGTACATACTGCCCACTGTCATACCCTCCACACTCCTCCCCTTTACATACTGCCCCATCATACCCTCCACACTTCTCTCTGGTACGTACTACCCTCTGTCATACCCCCTCACTCTTCCTGTACATATACTGCCCATTGTCATACCCTTCACACTCCTCTCCTGTACATAGTGCTTTTTTCCGTACCCTTTGTACTCCTCTCCTGTACAAAGTGCCCACTGTTAGACCCTCCACATTCCTCTCCCTCACCTGCACATACTTCCCACTTATATACCGTCCATACTCCTCCCCTATGTCGCTTACCCACAAAAACAGTTCTTTAACATTATACTGAATATCCTCGATGTTACCAGCTCTAGAATGGACACACTTTTGTTAGTTCAACTAAAGGAAATATCAGTTCTCATATTTGTTCTACCCCATTATTAGTACTCATTTAATTTTGTGATTACTACTATAATGTAAATAAACAAAAACCAAAAGGTTGACGCTGCGCTAAATTAAATATTGAATTATAAATGTAAATAGCTGCTAGCACTAAATTGTGTACAACAACTTGGTAACATAAAAAAGAAAAAAACAGTGCAGCGCTAGTGAGTGATATTGTGCTCATATAAATTAATAATAAACAAAAAAAGTCATTCTGGAATAAACTGAAAATATAGCCAGAATAGGAAAAAACATAAAAATGCAGATGGATATATGAAGAAAAAGTCTTAAAAAGCCACGAAACAAAGTTCATATGACTCTATCCAGTAATTTTCCTTGTGAAAGAGAAGTGGATTGTGCAGACAATGTGAAAGACTCTTGATTGATGTGAGGTAAGCTGTCACCAATACACCCGTGAGGAAGGATAAGATTGCCTGCTTACCAGATGAAAAGACTGTTTTGCATCAGTCTAATAGGGCCTGTGGGAAGTCTGGTCTCCCAATACCTTAGCCGTCAAGATAACCACGGTATAGCTCAGCATACAATCCGAAGAGTCATAAACCAAAAAAAAGAGAAGAAGGACCTCTCATAGCGTATAACGTTTAAAAATAAAAGAGGGTTTAATAAAAATTGCACTTACAATTAGGCAATATAAATACAGCATGGATAGCAAAACGTCTCCGATCTCTTGTTCCGATGCTTCTCGCTACTCGGTCAGGAAAACACAGCCGGCGTTCAGGACGGAACGCGATGACGTCACGGCACCCTACGATCGTTTCGTCGCTAATGGACTTCAACGGGGGAGTAAGCCGGATGTTGACGTCAGCGCGCTAGGTGTTTAAATACCCACGGGTTCCATACTGGAAAACTCGGGGAGAGTCCTCATAGTGACTGAGGGCAAAATAATTGAGTAGCGAGAAATGGAAAAGTGTTGTAATCATGTTGTACATAACGTATCAGATTAAATAACGATATATATTAGTACAGAACGCGGGGGTGTTTAATAACTGGTAGCGGAGCATCGAATAATGAAAATAAGATCGGAGGTTAACAATATATGCAAAAAGATTGTATCATAAATTTGCATAATCATAAAAATCAATCTATATTTAATTAGAAAAGATCTATATCATAAAAATCATCTATATTTAATTAGAGAAGATCTATAAATTAATTTAAATTTTGATAATGATTATGATAATTAAAATTGGAATAAAAAATTAATAAATTTTTTTTTTTTTTTTTTTTATTATGAATTATTTAAAAAGCAGTTTATATCCCAATCTACGTTAAGTCCGAACGGAATAAAAGATTTCATAGAAAAATGATGTATAGAGGAACATCGGGGATCTCAGCTACTCTAAATATAGCACTTATATAAAAAAGTGGCCCTGAAAATATTTTTTAAATGTTGGCAACTGTGCACTTAGGCACTGCCCAAGGGCCACCGTCCACCAGGTCAGTAGGGGGCCCCATGAGAGGCTCCTGGGATCCTGTGATAATAAAGCGGTAGTAAACTTTCCTGACATTACTACTTTTTAGAGGCCCTGGGGTAGGTTATGCCACAATGTACAAGTATGCACAGCATATTAGCACATTAGTGTACACTTACATTTTCAGACTGAGCCCTCCAGTGCTGCGATGAATCAGGCGGGGCCTGGACACTTCCATCTTCACCCGGTCTTCCTTCTGGGTTCTATGCCTTTGGTCACTTGCCTTGGCTGGGCTGCGTTCATGTCATTCCCACGCATTTATTTATTATTTATTACACCCCATTCACACCTCCGCGACAAAACGCCCGACGCCGGCCGCTCGTGCCGCTGGAGGGGAGAATTCCCATTGCTGTCTATGAGATGGTTCACATCTCATAGACGCCGTACACCTGCGGCATGAAAAAAAGTCCCGGACCCTTTTTTTCAGGCGGCATTGGCATTCGGCCATACAAAGCAATAGGAAGGATTTGTAAAAAAAAAAGTTACACTATTCTCGGCAAAATACGCCGCGTACGCGGCGTTAATTGTCGCGGAGGTGTGAATGCAGCCTAAAAGGCCCCACCAAAATCCTCAGCACCAGGCCCATGATGTTCTTAATCTGGCCCTGCACCTTACTGTCTCTGCGCTCTCAACTTCTCACTCACCTCCCCTCTTGTTCCTACACAGTCCAAGGCGGACAATGGGAGGGAGACCTTCCTCCGTTTTTGTGGAGACAGAAGGGGTTGAGCGTGGTCATTCAACTTGGTCCAGCCGATCATCCTCCGAGTCCCAGGGTCCCTCGCCTCCACAACATCTCGTCTGTAGTAGGGCCAAAATCAGCGTCGGCGTCCGGAGCGGCACCCGGCGAGACCTCGTGCAGTGCTCGGCTATCTCCTCCGCCTCCTCCTCCTCTTACGTCGCTCCACCTGGTATCCAATCACTGGGTACTCCGGACACCGCACACCAAGAGCACAGACACACCCCCTCAGTGCAGCGGCTGCTCGCCGGGGACTCCCCGGCCAAACTCCAACACTCCGCAGGGAGGACGCCAACCGGACCAAACAGCACACACCGCACACAGGCACCCACGCCGCCAGCCTCCCCAGGTGGGTCAGTATAGACCGGGATTAGCGATGGTCTGGGGTAATTTTAGCTTCAGAGTCCCATTGTCTCGATCACCCAGAGAGGAGCATGGAGCTGCTACTGCCGCCCTGAGTCCTTACGGCGCCATGTTGTTACTCCGCCCAGTGTGTGCAGACGTGTTGTTGATGGAGGACATGCAGAGCTTTTTCAGTCCTACGCATCGCCACAGCCCTTCCGGGTCCACCCTCAGAGAACGACTCGACCGACAGGTAGCAGACTACCTCGCTTTAACTGCAGATATCGACACTCTGAGGAGCGATGAACCCCTTGACTACTGGGTGTGCAGGCTTGACCTGTGGCCTGAGCTATCCCAATTTGCGATAGAACTTCTGGCCTGCCCCGCTTCAAGTGTCCTTTCAGAAAGGACCTTCAGTGCAGCAGGAGGTATTGTCACTGAGAAGAGAAGTCGCCTAGGTCAAAAAAGTCTAGATTACCTCACCTTTATTAGGATGAATGAGGCATGGATCCCGAAGGGACTGACAGTGGGCGATACATTTGACTAAAGGCCTGATGAGATGAGCTGCCTTGGGCTACAAATGTTCCACAGGCTGCTGTATTTTATCTCTGCATGCCGGATGACTTGCGTGACTTATCTGCCACCAAATAGGGTTCAAGCCGCAATGTTTTAGTGCACTTTCTGCCTGGAAAACATACATTTTTCTGGCCGCTGCTACAGCAGCAGCTGCAACAATACCTACTTTTTCAGGCATGTGTACATGCCTAATTTTTCTGGCCTATTTTGCTGCACTGTGGCTGCAAAAACAAAAACCAAAAAAAGGCACATAAATGTGTCAATTCTCCTTCGTGATCATTACCTTGTTGTGGTGAAGGGGTTTGCGTATCACAATGAAGCGACCACCTCTATGAGTGTGTTGGCAATGGCAATGTTGGCACACCCCAGATGATAAGGTCGTTGCTTTATTGTGATCAGACCAAAAGCGATCGGCTGGATAATTTTGCATAGAAAAAACATTAATTTTCTTTGTGATCATCTAAGGTGATCATTAAAGCCTACTAGGCCAACAATGGGCCCACACTGCAGAATTATTGTTTTCTGGGTCACTTAACTGTCACTGAACTACCTCAGCACGACCATAGACTTTGAAAAAACCCCATTGCCTGCAATCTCCAAAACGTTCATTGACGTCAGTGATGACAAGGAACGGACATGGCTAGCTTGGTATCCAACCTTGTGTAAATGGGGAGTTTGCGGTTGTGCAAATGGACTGTTTGAAGGTGTTTGCGGTGCGTTAAACGGGGAGTTTGATCTGGGTTAGGGTTAGGGTTACAGATAGGGTTAGGGTTACAGACTGTAACCCTAACCCTATCTGTAACCCTGTCTGTAACCCTAACCCTAACCTAACGCTATCTGTTACCCTAACCCTATCTGTTACCCTAACCCTATCTGTTACCCTAACCCTATCTGTAACCCTAACCCTACCCTAACCCTAAACCTATCTCTAACCCTATCTGTTACCCTAACCCTAACCCTATCTGTTACCCAAACCCTAACCCCATCTGTAACCCTAACCCTTACACTACCTGATCGATATAACATCATACTTGATGTTTTAAAGCACGTTATTCCAAACAATTTAGGAATGATAGGTGATTTATGCCCTTTATGGATTAAAAACGGACTCTGCGACAACTACGTAATTTTCCATGGGAGTTTTGCCATGGATCCCCCTCCGGCATGCCACAGTCCAGGTGTTAGTCCCCTTGAAACAACTTTTCCAACAATATTGTGGCCGGAAAGAGTCCCTGTGCGTTTTAAAATTCACCTGCCCATCGAAGTCTATGGTGGTTCGCGCATTCGCGAACATATGCGCAAGTTCACAATCGCCGTTCGCGAAATTTTAGGTTCGCAACATCACTACTTAGCATAGCATAAATTATAGTATGTTGGGTGGTTTTCCTAAAATTTATAAGAGGGGTGAGTGAAATTCATCACTCTAGTCATGATTTGAAACATGTTGAACCAGTTGTTTATAATATGCTGAAGGCATATGGATGAAAAAGACCTTTCTACCTTTCATAAAAAATACTGGCAAGAATTTCCACTGCCGCCTTGTCTGGACAGAAGATCTGATAAACACTGATGTCAAGCTGATAATATCTAAACCATCGCATGGGGGAATATATATATATATATGTTGGTAGACCATTCTGGTGGAATTATGGACTGAATGATACATAGAACAGCTCTAATAAAGGCAATGAGGGGTCAGCCTACAGCGCATTACGAAAGCAAATTGTCGCTGGCAATCAACAAATTCAGAATATTGAGGGTTTGGTGTTAAAGGAACCACGTGTCCTGATTGGTGGATTAATGATTAGGGTTGAGCGAACCCTAAAGTAAAGTTCGGGTTCGGTACGGACTTTAGTTTTTTTATGCTCCCGAACCCGAATAATTGAAAAAAGTTTGGGTTCGGAGTTAGGCTATTTTATGGCGCGCTCCACGACAGCCAATCGCCATTTGTTTTACTAATGTGACTAGGAAGCCATCACAGCCATGCCTACTAATGGCATGGCTGTGATTGGCCAGTGCAGCATGTGACCCAGCATGTGACCAGCCTCTATATCAGATAGAGGCACACAGCAAAGCTCGTCACTCTGCATTAGCTAGTGTAGGGAGAGGCTGCTGCTGATTGAGGGACAGTGTCAGAGAGGTGTATCCTGCTTCAGAAATCTACACAAGCACTGTTTATTTCTGTGAGATCTGCATCTTATAGTTTAGGGGGAGGTTCCAGCTATTTGCTACAGGGACAGGCTGCTGTTGATTGAGGGACAGTGTCAGAGAGGTGTATCCTGCTTCAGAAATCTACACAAGCACTGTTTATTTCTGTGAGAGCTGCATCTTATAGTTTAGGGAGAGGTTCCAGCTATTTGATATAGGGACAGGCTGCTGTTGATTGAGGGAAAGTGTCAGAGAGGTGTATCCTGCTTCAGAAATCTACACAAGCACTGTTTATTTCTGGGAGATCTGCATCTTATAGTTTAGGGAGAGGTTCCAGCTATTTGCTATAGGGAAAGCAATCTATAGGTGACTCTCTGTATATTTCACCAGCACTGCACCTGTCACCACCTGTGATATACTGTGTGTGTCCAGTACATAGTTTAGGGAGAGGTTCCAGCTATTTCCTATAGGGACAGCAATCTATAGGTGACTCTGTATATTTCACCAGCACTGCACCTGTCACCACCTGTGATATACTGTGGGCCTGATTTACTATGCTCTGTGCGCTGCGCTGGTTCATGCGTTAATTAGTACTCCGGGTGGAAGCTTAATTGGGCGCATGAACCAGCGTAGCAGCCGGCGCATTGAAAGTAATATGTAAAGCCGCGCCGAACTCCCTATAGAAGTCTATGGGAGAAATCAAAAGTGTTCATTTTAAAGGCTAATCTGCAAGTTTTGTCCTAAAAAGTGTTTGGGGACCTCAGTCCTGTCCCAGGGAACATGTATCAATGCTTTTTTTATTTTTTAAAACGGCCGTTTTTTCGGGAGCAGTGAAATTAATAATTCTTAAAGTGAAACAATAAAAGTGAAATATTCCTTTAAATTTCGTACCTGGGGGGGTGTAATGTCAGCATGTGAAATAGCGCATTTTTCCCGCACTTAGAACTCCCCCTGCACAAAATGACATTCAGAAGGAAAAAAGTCATTTAAAAATTCACACGCGGCTATAATGAATTGTCGGCTCTGACAATTCTAAAGGGATTCATTCATAAAACAAACAAAAAAAATGTGTAGGGGTTCCCCCAAATTAAATTACCAGGCCCTTCAGGTCTGGAATGGATATTAAGGGGAACCCCGCCGTAAAAACCAAAAAAAAAAAAGACGTGCCGTTCCCGGCAAATATCCATTCCAGGCCCCTCAGGTCTGGTGTGGATTTTAAGGGGAACTCCACCCCAAATTGAAAAAAAAAATGGTGTGGAGTCCCCCTAAAAATCCACACCAGACCCTTATCCGAGCACGTTGACCTGGCCGGCCGCAGAAAAGAGGGGGGGACAGAGTGCGGCCCCCCCCCTCTCCTGAACCGCACCAGGCCACATGCCCTCAACATGGGGAGGATGTCCCCATGTTGATGGGGACAAGGGCCTCATCCCCACAACCCTTGCCCGGTGGTTGTGGGGGTCTGCGGGCGGGGGGCTTATCAGAATCTGGAAGACCCCTTTAACAAAGGGGACCCCCAGATCCTGGCCCCCCCCCCTATGTGAAATGGTAATGGGGTACATTGTACCTCTACCATTTCACCCCAAAAAAAATGTCAGTGTTAAAAATGACAGTAGCCGGTTTTTGACAAATCTTTTAATAAAATCTTCTTTTCTTCTTTCCTTCGGGTTTCTTCCGCTGCTTCTTTCTTGGGTCTTCTCGTCCACATCTTGCCCGACGTGTTCTTCTACCTTCTCCGTCCGTCCTTCAGCCCTCTGGTCCCGCATCTTGCCCGTTGTCTTGTCCTGTCTTCTTCTCCGTCCGTCCGCCAGCCTCCTCGTCCGCATCTTGTGTCTTCTCCGTGCTTCTTCTCGGTCCGCCAGCCTTCTTGTCCCCGGACCCAGCGTTTGAATTTGATTTGGCCGCCGTGTTCCCGCTCCTGGGACCCGCCCCCCTCTGACACCACAAGTAAACTCCTTAGAAGGTCATGTGCGTCAGAGGGGGGCGGGGTCACAGAGCGTCACACAGCGGGGGAATTCAATTTCAATCGCGCCGCCCGGAGAAGAAGTTCCCGCCGTGTCACACTCATGTGACCCCGCCCCCCTCTGACGCACATATGCCACACGCGGACTTTCATATGAGTTTACTTGTGGCGTCAGAGGGGGGCGGGTCCCAGGAGCGGGAACACGGCGGCCAAATCAAATTCAAACGCTGGGTCCGGGGACGAGAAGGCTGGCGGACCGAGAAGTAAACCGGAGAAGACACAAGATGCGGACGAGGAGGCTGGCGGACGGACGGAGAAGAAGACAGGACAAGACAACGGGCAAGATGCGGGACCAGAAGGCTGAAGTACGGACGGAGAAGATAGAAGAACACGTCGGGCAAGATGTGGACGAGAAGACCCAAGAAAGAAGCAGCGGAAGAAACCCGAAGGAAAGAAGAAAAGAAGATTTTATTAAAAGATTTGTCAAAAACCGGCTACTGTCATTTTTAGCACTTTGACATTTTTTTTGGGATGAAATGGTAGAGGTACAATGTACCCCATTACCATTTCACATAGGGGGGGGGCAGGATCTGGGGGTCCCCTTTGTTAAAGGGGTCTTCCAGATTCTGATAAGCCCCCCGCCCGCAGACCCCCACAACCACCGGGCAAGGGTTGTGGGGATGAGGCCCTTGTCCCCATCAACATGGGGACATCCTCCCCATGTTGAGGGCATGTGGCCTGGTGCGGTTCAGGAGAGGGGGGGGGGGCCGCACTCTGTCCCCCCCTCTTTTCTGCGGCCGGCCAGGTCAACGTGCTCGGATAAGGGTCTGGTGTGGATTTTTAGGGGGACTCCACGCCATTTTTTTTTTCAATTTGGGGTGGAGTTCCCCTTAAAATCCACACCAGACCTGAAGGGTCTGGTATGGATATTTGGGGGGACCCCACGCCATTTTTGGGGGGGTTTTTACGGCGGGGTTCCCCTTAATATCCATTCCAGACCTGAAGGGCCTGGTAATTTAATTTGGAGGGACCCCCTTTTTTTTTTAATGAGCAATGACTCTATTCTTTATAGCCATGAGTACTTTAAACTTACTTTTTTTTCACTTCAGAAATGACATCTTGTACAGGGACAGTTCTAAGCACGGGAAACATGCGTGTACCCCCCCTCCCCCCCTGTATGAAATTTAAAGGAATATTTCACTTTTATTATTTCACTTTAACCACTTCCATACCGTGCCTATTCTGGCACTTCTCTCCTTCATGTAAAAATTATATTTTGTTCCTGGGAAATTAATCAGGACCCCCAAACATTATATATAATTTTTTAGCAGACACCCTAGGGAATAAAGTTAGCGGTCATTTTTTATTTGATTTCCAACGGTATCTGCGCAATAATTTTTCAAACGCCTTTTTTTGGGCCCAAAAAAAAAACACGGTTCATGAATTAAAAAAAAAAAAAAAAGTAAAGTTAGCCCAATTTTTATGGATAATGTTAAAGATGATGTTACACCGAGTAAATAGATACCTAACTTGTCACGCTTTAATATTGTACACACTCATGGAATGGCGCCAAACTTCGGGACATAAAAATATCCATAGGCGATGCTTGTTTTTTTTTTTTACAGGTGACCAGTTCAGAGTTACAGAGGAGGTCTAGGGCTAGAATTATTGCTCTCGCTCTAACGCACGCGTCAATACCTCACATGTGTGGTTTGAATGGTGTTTACATATGTGGGCGGGACTTACATGCATATTTGCTTCTGAGTGCGAGCTTCTAGGGACAGGGGCGTTATTTTATTTATTTGTTTGTTTTTTTTACCTCATATTTTTATTCTTGCACTTTTTTGACACTTTTTTTGATTTTGGATCACTTTTCTTCCTATTACAAGGAATGTAAACATCCCTTGTAATAGGACTAGTGTGTGACAGGTCCTCTTTATGGAGAGAGGCGGGGTCAATAAGGCTGGAAAGCATGGTATTGAAAAAAAAAAAAAAGTTCTCATGCTTTCAGCTGCAATCATGTTCGTTCAGCACAGTGGTGTAGTGTATAGCACTTTGACCTAGCAGCAAAAGAGTCGTTGGTTCGAATCCCGCCCGTGACAGCATCTGCATAGAGTTTGCATGTTCTCCCTGTGCCTGCGTGGGTTTCCTCCCACAATATAAAAACACGCTGTAAATCGGATCCGGTCTAAATAAGCCCTAATATGCAGTAGTATATTTAGGTTTTGTTCTGCCCTAGGCCTGACTACATATCTGCACCTCCTAATAGAAAAATGACCCACCCCTTCCTGTCAAGGTCACACCCTGTTTTTGTATGACCCGCCCAGTAATTTTCAGGGGACCCACACACTAGTTCTGGGGGGGCACTGGATTCCCTTAACCACTTCCATACCAGGCACTTACGCACCTTCCCGCCCAAGCCAATTTTCAGCTTTCAACACTGTCGCACTTTGAATGGCAATTGCGCGGTCATACAACACTGTACCCAAACAAAATTGGCGTCCTTTTTCCCCCACAAATAGAGCTTTCTTTTGTTGTTATTTGATCACCTCTGCGATTTTTTTTTTCCGCAACAACTAAAAAAAGACTGCAAATTTTGAAACAAAAAACTTTTTTTATTTTTTTAGGTTAATTTTTTTGTAAATAAGTTTTTCTCTTTCAATTACGGGCACTGATATGGCGGCACTGATGGGCACCGATGAGATGGCACTGATGGACATCGATGAGGTAGTACTGACGGGCACAGATGAGGTGGCATTGATTGGCGGCGCTGCTATGCGGCACTGATGGGCACTCATAGGCAGCACTGATGGGCACTCATGGGCGGCACAGATGGGCACTCATGGGCGGCACTTATGGGTGGCACTGATGGATACATATGGGCGGCACTTATGGGTGGCACTGATGGATACTTATGGGTGGCACAGGTGGGCACTGATAGGTGGGCACTGTGCATGGATGGGCACTGTGGGGTGGCACTGATGGACACTGTGGGGTGGCACTGATGGACACTGTGGGGTGGCACTGATTTTCCCAGGTTGCCAGTCAGTGCCCATTTGTGGGCACTGATTGGCATCTTTTTTCTTTTTTTTTAATGCTTTTTGTTTTTTTTATATATATTTTTTTTTTTTGCACACCCTGGTGGTCCAGGGTGAGCATCCCTGGTGGTCCAGTGTGGTGATCCGAGGGGGGGCTGCGCTGATAAACAATCAGCGCGAACGCCCCCTGTCAGGAGAGCCGCCGATCGGCTCTCCTATACTCGCGTCTGTCAGACGCGAGTGAGGAAGAGCCATCGATGGCTCTTCCTGTTTACATCGTGATCAGCCGTGATTGGACACGGCTGATCACGTGGTAAAGAGTCTCCGTCTCCGTCTCCGTGAGAGACTCTTTACCGAGATCGGAGATGCAGGGTGTCAGACTGACACCCCACATCACCGATCGCCGCGCTGCGTGCCCCCACAGGCGCGCGCGGCATGAAATCCTGCAGGACGTCCTGTCAGGATTGTGTAAACACTTCCCGGACGTAAATCGGCCATAGGCTGGGCGGGAAGTGGTTAATTTGCATAGTTTTTCTCTCAATTCCTGTTTGGCTATGGGGCAGGAAGTGAAGGCAAATCTCCCCAATTGGACACAGATAATACAAAATAAACTGACAGGGCCTATAACCCTCCCTCACTCTATCCAAAATTAAAGAAAATAAAACTTGTTGATTATAGTTCTTGTCAGGGGCGGACTGACCATTGAGTCACTCGGGCACTGCCCGAGGGCCCCATGCCACTAGGGGGCCCCATCCGGGTTGCCAGGCTCAGTAAAACCAGGGACAGTATGTAAAAATCTGTGTTTTTTTTAGATCTGTCCCTGATATGTCCGAAAATGACATGCTTTTAATGTGAATATCCCAAGATTTTAGCTGCCCGCCTCTGCACTACCTCCTGGCGTGGTGGCCATCTGTAAGCCAGAGGGGCCCCATAATCTTCTATTGCCCGGGGGCCCCATGAGTTGTCAGTCCGCCCCTGGTTCTAGTTTAAGCACAAATTTCATAGAGTTTTATTGAGAGCCCTAAGAAAATATAACCATGCCAATAGGCCAGGATACAGCGTTGCTAATATGTAGGAATGTGTGTGTTAGAGCACCCCACCCAATGTTAACTAAAAAATTATTAATTTGCAAATAAGTATTATCTGCTCATTTTTTGGGGATGTCTGCACCCCTGATAGTGACAACATTTGTGAGGTGTCTTCACCCTTTCTAATTCATTCACTTCCTGTCACATAGCCAAACAGGAAGTGAGGGTAAAACCTTACTAATATCTTTTCTTGGGGACACAGAGATCAATCTAAATAGTTTCCCATTATGTAAATTGCACTCTAGCATTTTGCTGTGTACACCCCAAATTATTAGGGATCTTGGACTTTGGGGTCCATTTACTAAAGGCAAATCCACTCCTACAAGTGCAAAGCAAGGAAGAAAACAAAACAACTTTGCTTCTACAGGATTGGATGTTAAAACCATCAGTGCTTCCTCTCTGATTTTCAGCAACTATGCTTGTACTGCAGAGTGGCTTTGCCTTTACTAAACCCCAAACTAAATAATCATTTGGGGCAGGGATCCTCAAACTACGGCCCTCCAGCTGTTGTAGAACTACACATCCCATGAGGCCTTGTAATGCACTGACATTCACAGACATGACTAGGCATGATGGGAATTGTAGTTCCTGAACAACTGGAGGGCCGTAGTTTGAAGACCCATGATTTGGGGTGTACACAGCAGTGCTGGAGTGCAATTTGCTTAATGGGGACACTAGTTAGATTGACCTGTGTCCCCAAGAAATTACACTGGTAGGGTTTTAACCTCACTTCCTGTTCAGCTGTGTGACAGGAAGTGAAGCCAATTTTAAGAAAAGGGACACAAAGCTCAACACAAAAATAAAAAAACACAAAGCAGGGGTTCTAACACTCACTTGGCTTCCCTCAAACACCCACAATTTGAATAGGATTGCCTTGCGCTAGATTTAAGCACAGTGCTGTAAATCAGCACGTCAAGCCTGTCCACCAATAGCAAACCCCCCCCCCCCCCAGGCCATGTTTGCAGGTTTTCCTTCATCTTGCACATGTGCTTTAAAATACAGTCTGGACAGCAATTCTTGATACGAGAAATCCACAAAACATGTCCTGTCGGGGGTACTTGAGAACTGAGGACCACTGCAGAAAAAAGAAAATACTTAACAGTTTTGTCTTTAAAGTCATGGAGAATAAACATGGCAAACATTTCATGATTACACACCAGGAAAGAAGCTTAGACACACATAATTTGTTAGGCCCAAACCGATTTCAGCTGCAGCTGTCAACATATGTAGCATGAAAAAGTAACAAAAGACAAACTTAACAATTTTAAAGTAATTTTTATTGGTCAACAAAACAAGGAAAGCAAAAAAAGACAAACAAACACAAACAAAAATACATTTCAAAATTCTAAATAACCATAGCTTCACACATTTTTCATAAAATAAGGCCACATAGACAAATACATCAAAGTGAACATCATTTAAAAATAAACCAAAACCATTGGCAAAATAAAACAAAACCCATGCAACAAACCACATTTGTGTTTAGCAACAGCATTTCTGCCAGCCTGCCCCTTCTGAGGGCAGCTGAGGACTGATCGATCCAAGCTTTTTATAACAGTGCTAGTAATGAAGCAATTGAAATCACATGAACAAATTGCAGTCTCTAGTTTGGGTGAGCTTGTAATTGGGCACACCTGCAATTAACCCAAACCACGCTCTATGAGCATCCAAGGAGTGTTTTTCACCTTTTAAAAAGAAAGGATATTTTTTTTCTAAGTGTTTGAGCATGCTCAGTTCATCACAAATGTAGGAACCAAGCTGCAAATGGAATGAGAGCTTTTTTTTTTTTGTTTCCCCTGATCTGATGCTTTCCAGCCTGAAGGGGAGGTGTTAAAGACAGAAGTAAACACGCACATTTAATAATCTATTTGTGGGAAAAAAAAGGTTGCCAAATTTGTTTGGGAGCCACGTCTCACGACTGCGCAATTGTCAGTTAAAGCGACGCCGTGCCGAATCACAAAAACTTGCCCGGTCATTGACCAGAAATATGGTCCGGGCTCAAGTGGTTAAAAATTAACAAAACACAAAAGTGAGCCCAATTTTTGGGGATAATGTGAAAGATGATGTTACACTGAGTAAATAGATACCTTACATGTCACGCTTTACTATTGGAAACACTCCTGCAATGGGGCCAAAATGAATTCCGTGAATATCCCCATAGGCGACCTTTTTCTTTTTTTTCCAGGTTACCAGTTTATAGTTACAAAGAAGGTCTAGTGGTAAAAGTATTGCTCTCGCTCTAACGCACGCGTCAATACCTCACATGTGTGGTTTGAACGATGTTTATATATGTGGGCGGGACTTGCGTAAGTCCCGCCCACATATGTAAAAATTATTTTTACTTTTTGCTATAATAAATATCCCCAAAAATATATATTCTAAAAAATAAAAAAACCCTCAGTTTAGGCCGATACGTATTCTACATCTTTTTGGTTCCAAAAAATCGCAAATAGCGTTTAGTGTTTAGTTTTGGCAAAAGTTATAGCGTCTACAAAATATTTTTTTTTTGTTTTAACTAGTTATTGGGGCGATCAGCGATTTTTATCGGTACTGCGACATTATGGCGGACACATCGAACACTTTTTTGGAACCATTGGCATTTTTCTAGCGATCAGTGCTGTAAAAATGCATTGCTTACTCTAAAAATGCCACTGGCAGGGAAGGGGTTAACACTAGGTGCGAGGGAGGGGTTAAATATGTTCCCTGGGTGTGTTCTAACTGTAGGGGGGGGTGGGACTGACATGTGTAAATGACAGATCGCTGTTCATGAAGGGGAACTCCAGACCCCCCAAAAAAAAATGAGGTGGGTTCCCTCCAGGTGCATACCAGGCTCTTAGGCTTGGTCTGGAACATAAGGGGTTAAACCCGCGCAAAAAAAAATAGCGTGGGGTCCCCCCCAAGATCCAAACCAAGCCCTTATCCCAGGCACGCAGTCTGGTCAGACAGGAATGGGGGTGGGGACGAGCGAGCGCCCCCTCCCTCCTGAGCCATACCAGACCACATGCCCTCAACATGGGGGAGTGTGTGCTGTGGGGGAGGGGGGCACTGCCCCCCCACCCCAAAGCACTCTTGTCCCCATGTCGATAGGGACAAGAGCCTCTTCCCGACAACCCTGGCCGTTGGTTGTCGGGGTATGCGGGCGGAGGGCTTATCAGAATCTGAGAGACCCCTTTAATAAAGGGGTCCCCAGATTCCGGCCCCCCACCCTATGTGAATGAGTATGGGGTACATCGTACCTCTACCCATTCACATGGGGGAAATGTAAAGTAAAATAAAACACCACACAGAATAAAATATTTTATTAATCTGCTCCGGAGCCCCCCCTTTCTTCTTTAGCTCTCTTAGAAGGGGGGGTTTCTTCTCTCCCGATCTTCCGCCGGGACCCTGGGCTTCGGTGATTTCTGCCGGGGGAGGGCGCCATCCCTCGGTCCTCTCCGGAGCCTTCCGCCGGATGCCCCCACCCCATTTAAGCTCTTTTTCATTAGGGAGGGGCATCCGGACTTCGGGGTCTTCTGCCGGGGGATGGCGCCTATCCCCCGGTCTTTCCGGTGCCTTCCGCCAGGGTTCCGGTCTTCCTGGTCTTCTGCCGGGGGTGCGCCAACTCCCCGGTCTTTTCTCTTCTGTCTTCTCTGCTCCCTCTTCTGCCTGGCTCCCCCGCGGAGCCAGGGCTTTCTTCCGTCTTCTTTCTTCTCTCTTCCTTCTTCTGCCTGTCTCCTCCGGGAGCACAGGGCTTGTCTCCGCTGTCTTCTTCCTTCTTTCCTTCTCTTCCATTGGATGTTGACACGACGAGGTTCCGCGCTGACATGCCGTGTCAGCGGCGGGCATGGACTTATATAGGGTAATGCCACCATGTGACCTCAACCCATGTGACATCACATTCCCTGGGCATGATGGGAATGTGATGTCACATGGGTTGAGGTCACATGGTGGCATTGCCCTATATAAGTCCATGCCCACTGCTCAGACGGCATTCCAGCGCCGGACCTCGTCGTGTCAACATCGAATGGAAGAGAAGGGAGAAGACAGCGGAGACAAGCCCTGTGCTCCCGGAGGAGACAGGCAGAAGAAGGAAGAGAGAAGAAAGAAGACGGAAGAAAGCCCTGGCTCCGCGGGGGAGCCAGGCAGACGAGGGAGCAGAGAAGACAGAAGAGAAAAGACCGGGGAGTTGGCGCACCCCCGGCAGAAGACCAGGAAGACCGGAACCCTGGCGGAAGGCACCGGAAAGACCGGGGGATAGGCGCCATCCCCCGGCAGAAGACCCCAAAGTCCGGATGCCCCTCCCTAATGAAAAAGAGCTTAAATGGGGTGGGGGCATCCGGCCGAAGGCTCCGGAGAGGACCGAGGGATGGCGCCCTCCCCCGGCAGAAATCACCGAAGCCCAGGGTCCCGGCGGAAGATCGGGAGAGAAGAAACCCCCCCTTCTAAGAGAGCTAAAGAAGAAAGGGGGGGCTCCGGAGCAGATTAATAAAATATTTTATTCTGTGTGGTGTTTTATTTTACTTTACATTTCCCCCATGTGAATGGGTAGAGGTACGATGTACCCCATACTCATTCACATAGGGTGGGGGGCCGGCATCTGGGGGCCCCCTTATTAAAGGGAGCTCGCAGATTCCGATTAGCCCCGCCCGCATACCCCGACAACCAATGGCAAGGGTTGTCGGGAAGAGGCTCTTGTCCCTATCGACATGGGGGCAAGAGTGCTGTGGGGTGGGGGGGCAGTGCCCCCTCCCCCACAGCACACACTCCCCCATGTTGAGGGCATGCGGTCTGGTACGGCTCAGGAGGGGGGGGCGCTCGCTCGTCCCCGCCCCCATTCCTGTCCGGGCCAGACTGCATGCTTGGGATGAGGGCTTGGTTTGGATCTGGGGGGGACCCCCGCGCCGAATCGGCGCGGGTTTAACCCCTCACATTCCGGACCAAGCCTAAGAGCCTAATGTAGCCCTGGAGGGGGACCCGCGCCGATTTCAAGTTTGAAATTTGGCGCGGAGTTCCCCTTCAGGGCTGAAAACAGCTCGTAGATTCCCGTGCACCGCGTCACGCAGCGTATTCACGGGTACGCCGCTTGGTATTTACCAAGATTTTCACGGCGTACTGACAAGGCGCACGGGAATCCCTGACTTTTCTCTCTGCGCATGCCCAGTATGCAAATGAACCTCCCGAGGTTCAGGCGCACTGTGCAAGCGTACGGGGATCTGTTTTCAAAAAACACTTTCCCTTTCAATTCGGCCCGCCAAACACTTCAAAACACATGTCACTTCACTTCCCCTGCATCCCCCCACCTCCCCCCCTAATAAACTCCCGCCCGAACCCCCGCAATTTACAGTTTAATGTGCCGTGCGCCAGGTCTGTACTGGTGCACAATGCACCCTCTCCTGGGCGCACGGAGCACATTAGTAACTAGGGAAATACACTGCACTAGCAGCGTATTTCTTTAGTAAATGACCAAACGGCTGCTACTCCTGCTTTTACTCCATGAGTCATGGAGTAAAGGCTTGGTAAATCAGGCCCTGTGTGTGTCCAGTACATAGTTTAGGGCTAGGTTCCTGCTTCTTGCTATAGGGACAGAAATATATAGGTGACTCTCTGCATATTTCACCAGCACTCCACCTGTCCCCTGTGATATACTGTCTGTGCAGTACATTGTTTAGGGCTAGGTTCCTGCTTCTTGCTATAGGTAGAGAAATATATAGGTGAATCTCTGCCTATTTCACCAGCACTCTACCTGTCCCCTGTGATATACTGTCTGTGCAGTACATTGTTTAGGGCTAGGTTCCTGCTTCTTGCTATAGGTAGAGAAATATATATGTGAATCTCTGCATATTTCACCAGCACTCTACCTGTCCCCTGTGATATACTGTCTGTGCAGTACATTGTTTAGGGCTAGGTTCCTGCTTCTTGCTATAGGGAAAGAATTATATAGGTGAATCTCTGCATATTACACCATATTACACTATTGTTGTATTTAAAAAACACCCATTTAGGGCAAGATCCTACATTTGAGAAATATGAGGAAAACGTCAAATAAGGGACGTGGCCGCGGTCGTGGTACTGCTGGTGGAGCTCTTGTTACAGGGAGAGGATGTGCCAGCTACACGCACAAGTGAAACACCTTTCTCAGGTGCGAGTAGCCGACAGAGCCTACAGCGGTATTTGGTCGGGCCTAATCCAGCTCTACGAATGTTGAGGCCAGGAGCAGAACAGGCGGTAGTAGATTGGGTTGCTGACAGTGCCTCCAGTTCCTTCACATTGTTTTCCAACCAGTCTTGTGCTGAAAGTTCAGAGTTGGCGCCTGCAGCCGATGTCCACCATCAGTCTTTTACCTCACCCCCTTGCAAATCAGCCAAGCAGTCTGGGCCCCAAATCATGCAGCAGACTCTTCTTCTTTTTGATGAGTCTGTTAGCATGTGTTCCCAGGGCCATCCACCTAGCCCAGCCCCAGAAGTGGAAGAGATTGAGTGCACCGATGCCCAACCACTTATATTTCAAGATGAGTACATGGGGGGACCATCACAGCACGTCTTGGATGATGATGGTGCTTTTGCAATTGTGCAGACCGACAAGGAGGGCAGTGGTGAAGACTGGGTGGAAGATGATGTGGAGGACGATGAGGTCCTCGACCCGACATGGAATCAACCTCATGCAGGTGACCCATGTAGTTCGGAGGAAGAGGAGGTGGTCGCACAGAGCTACCAGCACAGCAGAAGAGGGAGCAGGGTGCCAAAGCTGAGCATCCGTCCCCTAGACAGTAGGCCTGCTACTGCCAAACGCAGCAAGGGACCGAGCACACCAAAGCCAGGTCCAAGGAGTTCCCTAGCATGGCAGTTCTTCACACAATGTGCTGATGACAAGACACAAGTGGTTTGCACTTTGTGCAATCAGAGCCTAAAGCGAGGCATAAACGTTCTCAACCTGAGCACAACCTGCATGACCAGGCATCTAAGTGCAAAGCACGAGCTGCAGTGGAGTAGACACCTCAAAAACCAAGAAAGGTCTCTGGCTCCTCCTGCTTCCTCTTCTGCATCAGTCATGGGCCTCTCGGCCTCTTCATCCACCTCTGTAGTGACAGTGCCACCTGCCACCCCTCAATTAGAGGACCGGCAAGCAACACTACCACCTGGGTCACCAAACATCTCCACAATGTCCCATGGAAGCATTCAGCTCTCTATCTCCCAAACACTGGAGCGGAAGAGGAAGTACCCCCCTACCCACCCGCGATCCCTGGCCCTGAATGCCAGCATTTCAAAATGACTGGCCTTTGAAATGCTGTCATTCCGTCTGGTGGAGACGCAGAGTTTTAAAAGCCTGATGGCATTGGCTGTCCCACAGTATGTCGTGCCCAGCCGCCACTACTTTTCCAGGTGAGCCATCCTTTCCCTGCACAACCAAGTGGGGGACAAAATCAGGTGTGCACTGCGCAACGCCATCTGTGCCAAGGTCCACCTAACTATGGATACGTGGACCAGTAAGCACGGTCAGGGACGTTATATCTCCCTAACAGCGCACTGGGTAAATGCAGTGGCGGCTGGGCCTGAGGCGGATAGCAGTTTGGCGCATGTCCTTCCACCACCGAGGATTGCAGGGCGCTTCAGTTTGCCTCCTGTTCCTAACTCCTTCTACTCCGCTTCCTCATCCTCTACCGCCTCCTCATCCAGTCAGCGTAACAAATTCACCACCAACTTCAGCACAGCCATGGGTAAACGCCAGCAGGCAGTTTTAAAACTTTCCTGTTTTGGGGGGAAAAAAAACACAACCGCGCAGGAGTTGTGGAGGGACATGGAACAACAGACCGATGAGTGGTTGGCGTCAGTGAGCCTCAAGCCGGGCCTGGTGGTGTGCGATAACGGCAAAATCTCGTAGCAGCTCTGGGCCTAGCCGGTTTGACGCACATCCCTTGCCTGGCGCATGTGCTGAATTTGGTGGTGCAGAGTTTCCTGAAAACTTACCCCGATATGCCACAGCTGCTGCAGAAAGTGCGGGCCGTCTGTGCGCACTTTCGGCGTTCTCACCCTGCTGCTGCTCGCCTGGCAGCGCTGCAGCGTAACTTCGGCCTTCCCGCTCACTGCCTCATATGTGATGTGCCCACAAGGTGGAACTCCACCTTGCACATGCTGGCCAGACTGTGCGAGCAGCAGCAGGCGATAGTGGAGTTTCAGCTGCAGCACGCACGCGTGAGTCGCTCTGCGGAACAGAACCACTTCACCACCAATAACTGGGCCTCCATGCGAGACCTGTGTGCCTTGTTGCGCTGTTTCGAGTACTCCACCAACATGGCCAGTGCCGATGACGCCGCTCTCAGCGTGACTATCCCAGTTCTATGCCTCCTTGAAAAAACGTTACGGGTGATGATGGAAGAGGATGTGGCACAGGAGGAGGAGGAATTGGGATAATTTTCAAGGCTTTCAGGGCAGTGTCTCCGAGGGTGGGTTCGTGCACCAACAAAGGCCAGGTACACAATTGTCCAGCAAGGGCACAGTTCTGGAGGATGAGGAGGAGGAACCATGTTCACAGCAGGATGGCATCCAGACCAGCTCATGGCCATCACTGGTGCGTGGCTGGGGGGATTCAGAGGACACAGATGATACACCCCCCACAGAGGACAGCTTTTCGTTGCCTCTGGGCAGCCTGGCACACATGAGCAATTACATGCTGCAGTGTCTCCGCAACGACTGGCGTGTTTCGCACATTTTAACAGGTGCTGATTACTGGGTGGCCACGCTGCTGGATCCCCGCCGGCCACAGTGTAAACAAAGCCGCCCATGCAGCCACGCTGTTTTTTTTTTAAAATAAGAGAAGCCGAGGCGCCGCGCGGCACCTCCCCTCTTCCCGCCCGCTGTTTGAAGTTGCAATCCCACGAGTGACATCACAGGCGCGGCACCCCCCTCTTCCTGCCTGCTGCTACACTCGTAGAAGGATCGTTAATTCAAACAGCGGGCGGGAAGAGGAGAGGTGCCACGCATGTGACATCACTCGTGGAAGGCTCTTTACTTCAAACAGCGGGCGGTAAGAGGGGAGGTGCCGCGCCTGTGACCTCACTCGTGGGATCGCAACTTCAAACAGCGTGCGGGAAGAAGGGAGGTGCCGCGCATCGGTGACGATAGCTGCAGAAGACCAGAAGTCATCTAGTTCGGAGGTCAGAGGCTGATCTTGTTATTGTGTTACATTGCTGTGCTGATGAGAACATTACTGGGGACCCCATCCCCATCAGCAATGATGGGGATGCTGTTGATGGGGACACCACTGATGGGGACACCACTGATGGGGACACCAGCATCCCCATCAGCGGTGTCCCCATCATTGGTGTGCCCATCAGCAGTGTCCCCATCAACAATGATGGGGACGCCGCTGATGGGGACACCGGTGTCCCCATCAGTGGCGTCCCCATCATTGGTGTGCCCATCAGCAATGATGGGGACAATGCTGATAGGGATGCTGTTGATGGGGACACCGCTGATGGGGACACCGCTGATGGGGACCGGTGTCCCCATCAGCGGCGTCCCCATCAATGGTGTACCCATCAGCAGTGTCCCCATCAGCAATGATGGGGACACTGCTGATGGGGATGCTGTTGATGGGGACACAGCGACACCGCTGATGGGGACACCGTTGATATTTTATACATAACTGATTATTATTTGTTGGCCCCCGAAAACTTGTAAAATCTACAATGTGGCCCTTGTGTTGAAAAGTTTGGAGACCCCTGGTTTAAAGTTATATTATCTAATAACTGTTTCATGGGGATATTTTAGAGGTTGGTGAAGAGAGATGTAACCAACTTAATATTTCATATGAGCCATTGTAAAGCATACAGTACCTCAAACCATAATGATGTTTGTTGTTTGAATTATGAGTCAGTTCTAGTAGTTAGAACCGACTCAAGTGGGGGAATATGTTGTAATATTAATATAGATGTGTAGGTATTTAAAATATTGTGTTATATGTATGGCATGTTATATCTTTGTTACATACAGGCATTCAAGATTACACATCAAAAGGGTGTTTGCTGACCAAAAGGGTTAGTGGCCAAACACAGATCAAGAGACACAGAGGACCCTTTGATGTGTTAATCTTATCTAAGACTAGGTGTGTGAGATGGCCTGATACTTCCTTACATACATAAGGAAGTATTTATTGATGGTAATTAGACTTGGGGGTTTTCATTCAGGGAAACTGTTGGTTGACCTGGAAGAACCACTCCCCCCAGTGTGAGACCAGCTTTTGAGGCAGTCAAGCTGGCATTCAGTATGGTCTTCACTGAGAAATATGGCACATGTCTAGGAAGTATATACTCTTTTTTTTCTATCATCTGTGGAATTTGGACTTTTTTAGTTATTAGAAGTTAATTAAAATTGCGTTCTCTGGAGAGCCTGTGTGTTGCTGCGAAACAACGTAATTTATAGTCATCATACTAACATCTGAACATCAATTATCTAACCAGAGGACTATACAATATACTTCACCAAATGAGATCACTACAACTTGATAGGGGCATAATAAAGTATTATTTTTGTTTTATGTTAAGGTATAGTTTCAAAAAATTTCCTATTTTAAATGCATGTGATATCATATTATTTTATTCACTACTTAAAATGTAGTAAAAATATTATTATTATTTTAAAGTCACCTTTATAAAAGCATATCCAGCTCCATTATCTGTGATTGTAAGACCCAGAGCATCTTCTGTCTTGGTTATTTCCACCTCTTTTGTCTCTCCTCTAACATGTGCAAAGATAAAGTCTTCCAGACCAATCTGACCACCAAGAAGCTTCTGCATGTCCACTTTGTGCGTATTCAATGTACAAAACAAAATCTGTGTAAGACAAAAAAGATATCCTGAAACCTTAACAGATATAATCTAATATATATAGAAGAATATTAAGCTTCCATTCAATACAACATTTGGCAAAGCTTGCCCATTAGTTACTACTGCTGTAAATAATTGGATTTTTTCTTTACAGTACCTGTAAAAACAATTTTTTGGAGTACATCATGGGATACAGAGCAGGCTATATACTTAACTACCTGGGTTAAGTGTCACCTATTGGTTGAATAGACACTGGGAGGTCAATCAAACATATTTAGGGGTAGATCAGAGTGTAGTTAGACTCTGATCCCAATTGTTATGTGCAAAACAGGGTCTCTGTCTCAGCTTGGCTGTACTGAGGGCTCATTCTGTTGTACTGGGGTGTTCTTCCAACCCGAGTGCGGTAGGTGGCAGCAGTGGAGTCAAGGTTTGGATGCTCTTTCTCAGCAGCCAATCAGAAGGATTAAGCCTCACTGAGAATGCTGGGGAGGGGTATTTATGAGGCAGACGTTATGGCGTTATGGCCTACCTGGCCAGGGCGTGCTTGCCACGTGGTGTTCCTGGTTCCGGGATCCTGCTGGTCCGTAACGATTGAGCAGCAACGGGTTCCCACCTTCCAAGATCCCAAGCTGTATTGCTGTTCGGTGGGGAGTTCTTCTGAGGAGCGCCATTGAGAGGCTGGCGGTCCAATAGGGCCTTGACAAACCACGGGGGTCACAGGTAGCCGGACACTGAAGGATTGATCACCTGTCAGTCGGTACCTGAGCGACGTTAAGAAGAAGATCCAGGCCTGACTTTTTCAAGGAGGACTAACTCTGTAATTAAAACCAGAGAGGGCTCTGAGGCTCACCAAGGAGGGTCTGTGGCAGAGACTTTTCCTCACCAAGGTCCAATCGATACTCCGGCTGCCAGGTCAGTGAGAGAGGCCTGTCCGGGTACGCTACAGTGGCGGTGCGTCCATAGGGACGCAGGAGCGCCGCCCCCTCTGGCTCACTCACAGCCAGTAAAATATACAGATTCATACACTGTATGAATCTGTATATTTTCGCCGCTGCCGCCCACTATTCAGCTGGCCGGATGTTGAGCGCCGGTCAGCTGAATAGCGGCAGCTGACTGGCTGTGTGGAAGTGCCTATCAGGGCCAGCGGCCCTGATAGGCTGTCCGAGTACAGCCCTGAGGCTGTAGTCGGCTTCCTGAAGCTCATCCTCGGGGCGTCCCGGCCGTACGTCCGAGGATAAGACTGACAGGCGTCTCAGCCAATCAGGTAACCTGATTGGCTGAAGCATCATCGAGGGCGGGACGAGGGACATCGAGGGACGTAGAAGCCATAAAGGTAAGTGCCAGGGGGGGTACTGTGCCCAGAGTGGCTACAAGTGGGGGCACAGTGGCTACAATTGGGGGCACAGTGGCGACAATTGGGGGCACAGTGGTGACAATTGGGGGCACAGTGGTGACAATTGGGGGCACAGTGGCAACAATTGGGGGCACAGTGGCGACAATTGGGGGCTGTGTTTGATGGCATAGTGGTGACAATTGATGGCACAGTGGCTGCGTTTGATGGTATGGCACAGTGGCTGTGTTTTGATGGCATGGCACGGTGGCTGCGTTTTAATGGCACGGTGGCTGCGTTTTGATGGCATGGCACAGTGGCTGCGTTTTGATGGCATGGCACAGTGGTTGCGTTTTGATAGCATGGCACAGTGGCTGCGTTTTGATGGCATGGCACAGTGGCTGCATTTTGATGGCACGGTGGCTGCGTTTTGATGGCATGGCACAGTGGCTGCGTTTTGATGGCACAGTGGTTGCGTTTTGATGGCACAGTGACTGCATTTGATGGCATGGCACAGTGGTGACAATTGATAGGTACAGTGAGGCTGCAATTGTTTTTTTCGTTTGCGCCCCCCCAAAAATTTTGAGCACCAGCCGCCACTGGTACGCTATAACCACTCAGGCAGGAGTTGAGCAAAGAAGTGTTATATTTGGGAGCAGGACTGTTTCCTATTGATACGCCTGAATCTGCTGTTCAACTTCTTCTTCTATATGTTAAAATAAATCTGCGCAAGTATATTTAAAAACACGTGTAAAAGGAAGGGAAAGGGGATGGGAAAAATTTGCGCTTAGTGAGAAAAAATATATATTAGTGAAACAATTAAGATAAGGTCCTGGGAGGGACGTCCTGCTGCTAAACACTACAACTTAGATATAAAGTGTGAAGAAAAATTTGCAAAAACAGTGTAGCGCTGGACAACAACATATACCTTATAAATCAATGCATAAAGCAACAAGTATAAACAGTGGGGTAGATTCAGGTAGCTTTGCCTATTTTTTACGGAGGCGCAGCGCACCGTTTTGCCGCTGCGCCTCGCTTGATTCACGGAGCAGTAGCTAATAGCAGGGGCAGCCTTACGCAAAAACCGACGTACGCAAACAAAGTAACGAAGTAAACTGCGTACGCAGGGCTCGCGTAGGGTTGTGAATCGGCGTTAGTATGCAATTTGCATACTATACGCTGACCACTACGGGAACGCCCCCTAGCGGCCATCGTAAGAATGCAGCCTACGATATGACTGGCATAAGAGCCTTATGCTAGTCATATCTTAGGCTGCAGTCGGCGTAACAAGGTTCCTGAATCAGGAGCATTCAAAATGCCGGCGCAAGTAAGCAATTGCGCTGCGTAACTATGGTTACGCAGACGC
Organism: Rana temporaria; assembly: GCF_905171775.1. Taxonomy (NCBI): domain Eukaryota; kingdom Metazoa; phylum Chordata; class Amphibia; order Anura; family Ranidae; genus Rana; species Rana temporaria. Next base: position 376,101,957 of record NC_053489.1, read on the forward strand.
AATTGCTTTTTGAATCTGGGCCACTGTTAAACTATAAGTGATAAAAAATCATTTAAAACTTTATTAAATATATGAGTGCGCAAAATCTATAAATGCATAGGTTATTGTAACACTGTGCCAACAATGTAGCACTGAGCGACAAGTGTCAAAATACCTTTATATGTCTCAACAGATAAATTGAGCCGCTTAGCGCATGCGCAATGCAAAGTGTGTCTGCGAGGGCAGACACACTCGCATTGCGCATGCGCTGAACGGCCTTAGGCGGTCTGGCATTCATACGGAGCTTTTTTATCCTTGCAAGGACCTTTGTACTACTCTCTATAAATTAGTATTTTTATGCTGTTCAACTTTTATTTTATATCTTTTAAATAAATCCCCTCGTTTTTTACGCCTACACTATGGGATTGTCCTTTTCTTTTTCCCTATATGATGTTTGTTAAACACACGCTCACACACATCAATGCAAGTTCTATCTGGGAGCAGTGGTTAACCGTATGAGGAGCTGTGGATTTCACCTTCTAACGCAGGGATCCTCAAACTATGGCCCTCCAGCTGTTGTAGAACTACACATCCCATGAGGCATTGTAACACACTGACATTCACAGACATGACTATGCATGATGGGAATTGTAGTTCCTGAACAACTGGAGGGCCGTAGTTTGAAGACCCATGTTCTTTTTTTTTTTTTTTTTTTTTTTTTCTTTTTCCACCTCAGACATAACCATTTACGGAGGAAGGTCGCGAGATTAACCCGCCTTTTATTTGCCCGCCATATCTCCTTCCTGGTTTCGCATCATATGTGGAATTTTTTATTTTAGAGGTTTTTTTTTTTTTTTTTCCATCGTATGTATTTTATCATAATTTTAAACATTTTGCCTTTAATTCTTATCACTCTTATCCCTCCATTTTCCACCTCCCCCCCCCCCCCCCCCCCGGGACTCCAGTTGCCATTCTGACTTTTTTTTTTTTTTTTTTTTTTATTCCGAGGAAGTTTTATCGGATATTCTGCCCTATGCACCCATAAGCTCCGCAAATGTCATGGAATTTTTGAACTCCATCCATTTAGACCATATCTTTTCAAATTCCTCTAAACTATCTGAGTCACTTAGCCTTAGAAATTCTAAGTTTTGAATGTAATTCATTTTATTGCACCATTCTTTAATGGGAGGACTTTCCCTTTCTTGCCAATGACTGGCTATCATACTTTTAGCTGCCGTTAACATATGGGGTAAGAGACTTTTCTGGTATTGTTTCGTGGGTAAATTTATCCTCTGATGCAGACATCCCCAGGGGTCATCTGGGATCTCTATATTCGTAATTTCCATAATTAATTGTCTAATTCTTCTCCAATAGACTTTGATCTTTGGACACTGCCACCATATATGGGCCATATTTCCAATCTGCCCACATCCGCGCCAGCACATCTCTGAGGCTTCTTTCTTATATTTGTGGGCCTTGTCTGGTGTAATGTACCATCGGTTTAGGCATTTATAGTTTAACTCAATTGTTTTACTATTTACTGATGTAGTATGTACTCTTCTCCAAATTTGTTTTAATTCTTGAATGTTTAACGACTGTCCCAATTCCTCCTCCCACTTTTTAATACATGGTGGCGTGTCCAGACAATCAGTCTCTATGAAATTCTTATAAATCTTGGAAATAACTCCTTTCCCTGTTTGTCCTTGGCTAATTCTCTCTAGTGGGCGTAAATTTTCTGCTGATCTATGCGGCTGTGGAAGAGCCTCAAAAAAATGTTTTAACTGGGCATACCGCCATTCGTTTATTTCAATTATCTCTCCTTTTTCCTTCAGTTCTTCATAGGTATTTAATTTATCTCTCGTCATGACATCTTTCAGCTGGGCATTCTTTTTTTTTATCCATTTACCAGATATCTTTTCTAACCCCGGTGTAAAGTAGTGTGAATCTATTAATGGCATTAGTGGTGAATTAAAATCCCATTTTTCCCTCTTATGAACTTTATCCCATATTTTTATAGCATAACGAGTGATGCTATGTGATTGTCTACCTAACTCCCTATATTTATCTGGGATCCAGATGATGCTCCCTAAAAGGGCATTGCTCATCTGAGATTCCATGCTTACCCACCTTTTTTGCTTAGTGTCTCTAATCCAATCTATCACTCTTGTGAGAATTACTGCTTCATAGTAACCTCTTATATCTGGTGCTCCCCATCCCCCTTGTGTCTTATTTTTTTTCAACGTTGCCCAGCTAATACGAGCTTTTTTACCCTGCCAAACAAAATTTAATATGATCGTTTGTAAAGTCTTAAAGAACTTCTGGGGTAGAGCTATCGGTAGCATCTGTATCTTATACATGATTTTGGGCAAGATCACCATCTTAAATATATTCATTCTCCCACCCCAGGATATCTGTCCTGTAGTGAGTCTGCTAAGTTCTATTTTGATATCTTCCAACATAGGAACAAAATTTACTTTATATATCCTCTCTTTAGAGATTGCTATTTTTACCCCTAAATATTTTATTTCTTTTTTCCCCCACACAAACGGGAACTCTTTTTGATAAGTTATTTGGTCTTTCTTAACTATGTTAATACATAAAGTTTCGGACTTGGATGGGTTCATTTTGTAGTTGGAGAGCTCTCCATATTGTTTCAATAATTTTATTAAGTTTGGTAGCGTTGTTCTCGGGGATGTTAAATAGAACAAGATGTCATCCGCATATGCCGCAAGTTTATGTTCCTCTCGTCCGCATTCTATGCCCTTAATATCAGGATTCTTCCTTATTTTCCTTAACAATGGTTCTAGTGCTAGGATAAATAGTAATGGGGAAAGGGGGCAACCCTGTCTTGTACCATTGTGTAGTTCAAAGTCCCCTGAAAGGGTCCCGTTAATTTTTACTCTTGCCCTGGGTTTATTATATAATACCTTAATCCAGGTCATCATCTTTTGGCCTAATCCAATTCTTTCTAAAGTCTTATATATGAAGCTCCAGTCTACTCGGTCAAACGCTTTTTCAGCATCTACTGATAAGAGTAGACCTGGAGCTCCACTATCACTGATTTTCTGAATGGCTAGCAGTGTTCTGATCCCATTATCTCTCCCCTCCCGTCCTGGTACAAAACCAACCTGGTCGGGGTGGATCAAATCCTTCATTATTCCCTTCATCCGCTCTGCTATTATTTTAGAAAAAATCTTGGTATCGCAGTTCAAAAGAGAGATCGGTCTATAATTCGAGCAAAGTGTACTATCCTTCCCCTCTTTCAAAATTAGAGTAATGGTAGCCTCAATGGCTTCTTTACCCATGGTCCACTTCTCGCCTAAGCCATTCATATACGAACACATTTTAGGGGCCAGAATATCTATAAACTTTTTGTAATAAAGAGCAGTTAGGCCGTCCGGTCCTGGACTTTTACCATTTGGGGCATTTTTGATTATTTCTCTGATTTCATTTTCTGAGATCGGGGCTTCGAGCTTATTAAAATTCTCCTCGGATATTACCTCCCATTCTATTTCATTTAAATATGTGTTTATGTTTTTTTCCCTTAATCCTAGTTCTTCCATTGTCTCCTGATTCTTGATTGAATATAGTTTTTCATAATATTCTTTAAAACTCTCTAATATTTCACTAGTTTTATGAACTACTTCCCCTCGACTTGTTTGTATTTTCTCAATATAATTTACGCTTTTTTTTTTTTTTAATAAATTTGCTAAGTGTTTCCCTGGTTTGTTGTCCCAGAGATACCTCTCTCTCTTCACTTGATTAAACGTACTTCTTGTTTCTTGTTCTATTTGCTCTCTTAACTCCTCTCTTTTGATATTTAAATTTAATAACATTTCTTTAGTTCTGTCATGTTTATGTTGTTGTTCTAGCTTATGAATTTCTTTTATGAGTGTTGTTCTGATATCCTTATCCTTCCTTTTTTTTCCCGCCCCCATCTTGATTAACACTCCACGCATAAACGCCTTATGGGTCTCCCATACTATGGCTTCCGAGACATCTCCTGTTGAGTTAATTTCGAAAAACTCCTCCATTTCTGTTTTTAATCTAATTTCTATTTCTTTATCAAGCAGGAGTTCTTCATTGAGCCTCCACTTCCTATTATTTTCCTGTCTCTCCCCTATTTTAAGTTGCAGTGAAACTGGCGCGTGGTCAGAGAAGGTTGCTATTCCTATGCTAGAGTTATTTATTTTTTCTAGATACCTATGCTCCACCAAAAAAAAATCAATCCTTGAGTAGGTCTCGTGCACAGGGGAGCGGAATGTATAATCCCGCTGTTTGTTATGTTGTATCCTCCATACATCTACTAATTGAGACTGATGGAGTTTTTTTTTCAATTTGTTTCTCCAGGCCATTCCCGTCCCCTGTGCACGAGACGTACTATCCGTATCTGGATCCATATGGAAATTAAAGTCCCCTCCTATTATAGCTATTCCCCGTTTGAACTCCATAAAATCTGTTATCATTTTTATTACGTAGCGGATAGGGTTCTTATTTGGGCAGTATATATTTGCAAATGAGATTTCCGTTCCATTCAATTTTCCTCTAAGGAACAAATATCTTCCCTCTGGATCTGCCTTTTTATCCTCTACTATGAACTTGATCTCTTTGGCAAAGCCTATCGCGACCCCTTTCGCTCGACTTATTGGAGAGTCCCCAAAAAACCATAACGGGTGAAATTGCGTCATATTTTTGCGGTTTGTCTCTACAGTGAGATGAGTCTCCTGTAGCATCATCACATCACTCTTTAATAAACTAAGCTCCTTCATTACATTTGCGCGTTTTATGGGTGCATTTAGGCCCCTAACATTATAAGATATTATGTTTATCATAGGTATATTTTTTTTTTTTTTTTGCGTATCCTTCTAAATATATTAGCGGCCTTCTGGAGTCCCCCCTTCCTTTCTACTATTCCCTCCCCCTCCCTATCTTCTCTACCCCCCTCTATCTCCTTCCTACCCCCCCTACCCCCCCTCCCTTCCCTCTCCCCTATCCCTTGGAGGAAATATTGGCCTCGCTGAGGCCCTTGGCTGTGGCCCTCCTTTCCTTTTCCCGGCCCCCAGCTCATCCTCCTAGAGGTTGAGCTCTAATAGGATACAGAGATCGAGTGTTCTGTCCACCCGAATTCACCCCATCCAGCTCTATCCCCCCCCCGAATCTCCCCTCATGTCCGTCCCCCTACATTTCTAATCCCTAACCGGGTGCGATATTTTTTTTCATCCCTTCATTTTTTTTTTTTTTTTTTTTTTTTTTTTTTTTTTTCCCCTTCTATAAATTCTTTATCCCTTTCCTCCCTCTAGTTCATTTCCCTCTTTTACCAGGCTCCCACTTCTCTTCTATACCTCCCCCTCTTTCTATCTCTCTCTGCTATTTCTTTCTTCCCGGTGGTCTTTTCCAAACCGGTTGCCAAGCCTGAGCTTCTTCTGGACTATCTATTTGCTCTGCTCTCTCCCACCATCCTGGGATCTCGATTAGGTCTATGTCCAATCTTCTACAGAAGTTTGGGGTCTCCTCTGGGAATCTTAGCGTTGCTGCACGGCCATCTTTGCGGCCTGTCAAACAAGCCGGGAAGCCCCATGTGTACTGGATATTTTGTGATTTCAGTACTTCCAGTAGTGGTTTTAAAGTTCTTCTCCGAGATAACGTTTCCCCTGATAGATCTGGAAAGACTTGTAAACTAGTCTCTCTATATTTGGTCGGTTGGTTAACTTTCATATATCTATTTATTAATTCCTTGTCTTGATAATTATGAAATCTAGCTATAACATCTCTTGGGACCTCTGCCCCTACTTCTGGTGGTTTTCTAATCCGGTGTATCCTTTCAAACTTGATTTTGTTTGTGACATCTTTTGTACCCAACATATGACCGAAGATCTCGTCCATTTGTTCTTGTAGGTTGTCTTCCCCTGATTGTTCCGGTAGGCCTCTAATCCTTATGTTCTTTCTTCTATTCCTATTCTCCTGGTCCTCCATTTTGTACTTCATGTATCTCTGTTCTCTAGATATTTCTTCCACTTGTTTCTTTAAGCCTTTTAATTCTAAACTATGACAATCCATTCTTTCTTCTACTTCCTCCACTCTTTGCAGCATGTGTTTCATGTCTTCCCTCAGGATATTTATTTCTCCTTTTATAGAGGACTCTAGTCTTAGTTCCATACTTGCTAGCATCTCTGCTAAGTCCCCTTTCGTCAGTTGTTGCTTTTTTTGTCTAGTTTCCATTTCTCCTTCTTCCTCTAGTTCTTCTCTCAGCCGGGTGGTAGAGTCAGAGTTTATTTTGGTGCTCGCTTTATTAATAGGGCTGGCTTTTCCTCCTTCCTGTATTATATATTTTCTTATGGATCCGGGACTTACGCTTGTTCTGGGATTGTTTGCGATCGCTCCTCTCCCTGATCTGCCCTTCATCTTTGAGTTCGTGGAGAGCAGCTCCCTATATGTACTCCTTCCTGGGGGACCCCAAGTACAGCCTAGAATATGCTTACTTAGCGGGTAATATTAATATTGAGCTAAATCACTCCTAGAAACGTTCTGTATGCTCTACTTTCCCCTCAGGAACTGTCATTGACGTATAAAAACACCTGTATGGAGCCAAATCTTAAATTTCCAGCACTCCTCCAGTGGCCAGGTGGTGTATTACAGTATAGTCAAGATTGTGAAAAATACCACTGATATTATCCGTGGCAGCTTCTCCGCAGTGTCGCAGGTAAATACTTTCATGAACGCAGGGTGGGTACCAGACATTCAACCCAACAATTTTATTCCCTCCACCACTCACTGTTAATTAGAGCTGTAACCCGCCAAACCCTCTTTGGCTGTGTAGTTGTTGTATTAATTGACCACCTGGTATCCACCAAACTTTACCACCTATCCGCTGTACTGGTCTATATCAGTGTATGCTAATTTAGAGTAAGCAATAGCACTTAAACTGACATTTTTTTTTTTTTTTTTTTTTTTTTTTTTTTTTTAAAGCGGGGTCCGTGTGGCCGAGAAAGTTAGAGGTTTGATGGTTGTTAGTCAAATTGTTAGTAACATTGTTCGTAATATCCTCAAACAATAGTATAACAGGTTTTAATTATCTCCCCTCACCCAAAAAAAGCAGAAGCAAAAGGAAGTCACCAACAGTACCAGCAGCCTGCAATTAAAGTATTCTAATGTTTTCCATCTAGAAAAGTTCTTCCTGAATAAGCAGGGTAAAGCCGAGTAGAGTTACAGCTGTCCCAGTGTAGCAGCGAACACGTTATAACACGTTATAACAATATGGTAGATGAGGGGAGAGAGATATAAAAATCGCCAGGTATGCTGAATAAACCACTGGTATTCCAGGATCCTCCATAGGGGGGGGGGGGAAATCCGTGTACCTAATCCCTGCTATCCCCAACCCAGCCCAATCAATCCACTCTTTGCTGCTTTTTTTTTTTTTTTTTGGGGTCTCAGGTAGGAGGTAGACAGGGTGAACCCCTAGGTGAACCCCTATGTATCCGCTCTGATCAATGATCGATTAATGTGGGGGGGCGGGTTGAAACCGCATCTACCTGCATGTGAGCTGTCTTCAGGCTGCTCTATAGTATGCTCTATGGTGGACCTAGGGCTGCCTAAGGCTGGCTGTAAGATCTGTCAGTCAGTCCCTCCTCTCAGGTGACTGGTCTCAGACGAGCTCAGCCCTAGTCAATCTGCATTAAAGATCCAAAATCAATTTTAGTGTCAAAATGTTAGAGTAGCAGTGTTAGGGCAGTATTAGAGCAGTACTAGAGTAGCAGAGTAGCAGAGTGTGACAACATGACAACGCAGCGCAGCAAAACAGTAACAAAAACTATGTTCCAGCGCTCAGCATTCCACCAGCCTAATGCACAGAATGGGGATACAGAGTACCTGCGTCCTGCTTCAGACCAGCTTCCTAGGACAGTGTGAAGTAACGCTGGGATCCTGCAAGCGGGCGGGCGAGCTGCAAGACGGACGGTATGACGGGCGGTGTGAAGGACGGTGGAGGACGGTGTGACGGCGGTATCAGCTGGAACGGATCAGGGACGGATCTCCTCCCTCGCATCGCATGTCTCGTGTGTCTCCCCGTGGTGAGCGCGGCCGCTGCGAGACATCTCGGGGAGTTCGGGGAGCGGACGAGATCTGGACAGGCTGGCGGCACTAGATCTTCATACCGCTGGGTGGGCAGAGCGGTTAGGACGCGCTCAGCATGAGCAGCTGCCGCGCTCCTTCACACGCCTCGATCCCGACTCTCCCATCACGCTCCTCCCTCTCATGTTCTAACTTGTGAAGAGATGTGGATTCGTTCCTGACACCTGAAAGGATCACAACCTCCTGCTATGCCTGTTTAGACTACTCCTGAGAGGGATTAGTCACAGGCTTTCTGGTAAGCCTTCATTCTTACTGGTGTTGGGTCACTGATGTCTGAATCTCCCTCCTTTCTCACCTGTGGATCTCCTAATTGGACTTTTAGGGCCAGATCCACAAAAACCTGGCGTAACTTAAAAAATCCCATTTAAGTTACACTGCCTTAAAGTTTCTACCTAAGTGCCTGATCCACAAAGCACTTATCTAGAAATTTCAGGCTGTGTAACTAAAATTCCGCCGGCGCAAGGTGTTCCTATTCAAATGGGGCGAGTCCCATTTAAATGAGGCGCGCTCAGGGCCGGATTAACAATGGGGCTGATGGAGCTGCAGCTCCAGGCCCCTTTCTCAAGATAGGCCCATTTGCCCAAAAAAAAAAAAAAAAAACATTTTTTTTTTTTTTTTTTTTTAAGAATTTTTTTTTTTTTAAATCGAATTTGGGGGGTTGTAGCTGAATGACCAGAGGTCACAGAAACCCCACATTTGGGGGTAGGCATGGGAAGAGCTACCCCACAACTGGTTAAAATATGGGACGGCTATCATTTATGGTTCCGGAGATACGGGCCTGCTTGCACAGCCTGTCAGAAGCTACATTCAGAGCGGCCAATATAAATACAAGCTGCAGCAGACTGATACGATCACAGGGCTTATACTAATTATTTGTATATTACTCATGGTAATTAACCCCTTGCCACCCAGGCCAATTCTGACACTTCTCTACTACATGTAAAAATCATCATTTGTTTTTTGCTAGAAAATTACTCTATGTGGTCTTTGCACTTTTTATGTTGCACGGTATAGAGCAGCACGATTCTGGCTAAAATGAGAATTGCAATTTTTTTGCTTAGAAGATAGATCACGATTCTCTCATGATTGTTGCGGCGTAACATCATCTTTCACATTAAAACAAAAAAAAAAAAAATGGGCTAACTTCACTGTTTTGTTTTTATGGTTTTTATTATTCATTGAAGTGGGCAAATGCAGTGTGACATAAAATATTGCAGCAATAGCCATTGTATTCCCTAGAGTCTCTGCTAAAATATATATAATGTTTGGCAGTTCCAAGTAATTTTCTAGCAAATAATATTGCTTTCTAACTTAAGAAACAAGTGTTTGACTTTAAGTGGTTAAATTTAGTTACAATGTTAGTTAGTTACAATGTTTCATTTTGTTTACAAACTTCGCAGACTGCCCAGATTTGTTCTTTACACACAGAAGTGTATCCCTTTGATCTAAGAAGGAAGTGTCAGTTACAATGTTTCCTGTTAAAAACTTGGCAGACTGCCCAGATATTTTCTTTTGATAACTGAAAGTCTTTCCACTTGTTATATGAAAGAATCAGCAAACTGCATTGAAGATCGTCAGGGGGGTTGAATCGAGATCACAATTTTTTTAACGATTAATTGTGCAGCTCTAGCACGGTATTTGCGCAGCAATTTTTCAAACATGTTTTTTTGGAAAAAAATGTTTCATTCATTAAAAAAACAGTTAGTTAAGTTAGCACAATTTGTTTTGGTATCCTAAGCGATGCTTTACATTTTTTTAGGTTACATGTTTAGAGTTAGGTCTAGTACTAGAATTATTGTTCTCGCTCTAACGATCGTGGCGTATGTAACCTGTGTGTATCTGGCTCTGATACTACCAGTGCCTACCCAGCCACTGACTAGTATCTCTCCCCAGCCTGTCCCCACACACCCTCTCACCTGCTGACCTGTGGATGGGGGAATCACTCCTGCAGTGTTATTGTGTTCTGCCAGTGAGTACAATGATCAGTGTTGCTAACTTTAGCTGGCAGCACTGATTGTTTTAAGAAAAAAAAAAACAGGCTGGTTGTACTCAAGTTGATTAATAGATTGACTTGTGTAAAACCAGCTAGTCCATACATAGATCGACTATGGCTGGTTTCTGCATAATTGGCGTAATTTCAATCCATGTATGACCCGCTTAACCACTACTCAGTCCCTAAATATCCTTCCACTCCTGTACATAGTGCTCACTGTCATACTCTCCACACTCCTCTCCTGTACATAGTGCCCACTGTCATACCCTACACACTCCTCTCCTGTACATAGTGCCCACTGTCATACCCTCCACACTCCTCTCCTATACATAGCGCCCACTGTCATACCCTTCACACTCCTCTCCTGTACATAGTGCCTGCTGTCATACACTTCTCTCCTGTACTTAGTGCCCACTGTCGCACCCTCCACACTCCTCTCCTGTACATACTGCTCACTGTCATACCCTCCACACTCCTCTCCTATACATAGTGCCCACTGTCATACCCTCCACACTCCTCTCCTATACATAGTGTTCACTGTCATACCCTCCACACTCCTCTCCTATACATAGAGCCCACTATCATACCGTCTACATTCCTCTCCTGTACATACTGCCCACTGTCATACCCTCCACACTCCTCTCCTATACATACTGCCCCATCATACCCTCCACACTTCTCTCTGGTACGTACTACCCTCTGTCATACCCCCTCACTCTTCCTGTACATACTGCCCATTGTCATACCCTTCACACTCCTCTCCTGTACATAGTGCTTTTTTCAGTACCCTTTGTACTCCTCTACTGTACATAGTGCCCACTGTTAGACCCTCCACATTCCTCTCCCTCACCTGCACATACTTCCCACTTATATACCGTCCATACTCCTCCCCTATGTCGCTTACCCACAAAAACAGTTCTTTAAAATTATACTGAATATCCTCAATGTTACCAGCTCTAGAATGGAGACACTTTTGTTAGTTCAACTAAAGGAAATATCAGTTCTCATATTTGTTCTGCCCCATTATTAGTACTCATTTAATTTTGTGATTACTACTATGAAGTATAGAGGAACATCGGGGATCTCAGCTACTCTAAATATAGCACTTATATAAAAAAGTGGTCCTGAAAATATTTTTTAAATGTTGACAACTGTGCACTTAGGCACTGCCCAAGGGCCACCGTCCACCGGGTCAGTAGGGGGCCCCATGAGAGGCTCCTGGGATCCTGTGATAATAAAGCGGTAGTAAACTTTCCTGACATTACTACTTTTTAGAGGCCCTGGGGTAGGTTATGCCACAACGTACAAGTATGCACAGCATATTAGCACATTAGTGTACACTTCAATTTTCAGACTGAGCCCTCCAGTGCTGCGATGAATCAGGCGGGGCCCGGGCGCTTACATCTTCACCCGGTCTTCCTTCTGGGTTCTGTGCCTTTGGTCACTTGCCTTGGCTGGGCTGCGTTCATGTCATTCCCACGCATTTATTTATTATTTATTACACCCCATTCACACCTCCGCGACAAAACGCCGGCCGCTCGTGCCGCTGGAGGGGAGAATTCCCATTGCTGTCTATGAGATGGTTCACATCTCATAGACGCCGTACACCTGCGGCATGAAAAAAAGTCCCGGACCCTTTTTTTCAGGCGGCATTGGCGTTCGGCCATACAAAGCAATAGGAAGGATTTGTAAAAAAAAAGTTACACTATTCGCGGCAAAATACGCCGCGTACGCGGCGTTACTTGTCGCGGAGGTGTGAATGCAGCCTAAAAGGCCCCACCAAAATCCTCAGCACCAGGCCCATGATGTTCTTAATCTGGCCCTGGGCGCGCTCCCGCGCCGGCCGTACTGCGCATGCGCGAAGTTACGTTACGCCGAGTTTTGAGGATCGCGACGGCTTAAAAAAGTTGCGTCGGGAAAAAAAAAAAAAAATGACAGCGGTAGGTACCCACGTGGTGGGTGCACGTGGGTAGGCACCCACCACGTGGGTACCTGCCGGAGCATGATGGGACGGTGATGCCTATATAAATGGGATGCAAGGCGCGCTTCCATCATTGCAGCGACAAGAGGCGACGAGGCAACATCGGAAGAGGGGAGAAGAAGATGACGTCACAGAAGACCGCGCTGGCTGCCTGTTAGAAATTGAGCTAACACACAAAGATAGCAGGCAGCCAGCGCTGAAGAAGAAGGCACCGGACATCTGCAGAAGAACCGGGGTTTGCCGAGTCAACAGCGGAAGAGGGGAGAAGATGGAAGAAGCCCCCCGGAGTCCGGAGAAGCCCCCCCCGGAGAGCGGAGAAGACCCCCGGAGAGTGGAAGACCCCCGGAGAGCGGAAGAAGAAGCCCCCCCTGCTAATTGAGCTAATAACGAAGACAGGGGGGCATCCGGAGCAGAATAATAAAATATTTTAAAAAGCCTGGTGTTGTGTGTTTACTAACTAACTTTTTGCCTACAGGTGAATGGATAGGGGTACGATGTACCCCATATCCATTCACTTAGGGTGGGGGGCCGGTATCTGGGGGCCCCCTTATTTGAGGGGACTCCCAGATTCCGATAAGCCCCCGCCCGCAGACCCCGACAACCAATGGCAAGGGTTGTCGGGAAGAGGTCCTGTCCTCATCAACATGGGGACAGGGTGCTCTGGGGTGGGAGGGCCCGCAGTGCGCCCCCCTGCCCCAGAGCACCCAACCCCCCCATGTTGAGGGCATGCGGCCTGGCACGGCTCAGGAGGGGGGGGGCGCTCGCTCGTCCCCACTCCCATTCCTGACCGGCCGGGTAGCGTGCTTTGGATACGGGTCTGGTATGGATTGTAGGGGGACCCCCTACGTCGATTTTTCGGCGTAGGGGGGGTCCCCTTACAACCCATACCAGACCTAAGGGCCTGGTATGCTCCTGGGGGGGAACCCATGCCGGTTTTGTTTTTACAAATTGCCGTGGAGTTCTCCCTCGGGAATGCATACCAAATGCCGTCGCTGGAATGGGCTTTTACAAGGTGTGACTAGTTTACACTTTGTAGAACCAGCCCTAATTTTACACTTGCAAAATAACACTTACGGCGCAAAAACGAAGCTGGAAAGCTTTGTGGATCGCCTTAAGTGCTAATTTGCATACTAGAAACGGCATTTCGACTCGAAATGCCCCCAGCGGCGGATGCGGTACTGCATCCTAAGATTCGGCAGTGTAATTCAATTACACATGCCGGATCTTCTGCCTAACTTTGGAAAAAGCCTTTTGAGGATCGTTTCCAAAGTTACACACAGACTGAACAGCAGTTAAGTCGGAGTATCTCTTTTGTGGATCTGGCCCTTAGTGCTTGCATTTTTCATCATCTGAATTGGAAGGAGTTAATTACTCCCTGCTCTTTTCTGTGGACTCTATTTGTTTTGCACCTCATTGGCTGAATTGGTCACTTCAATTTACGCTGTTTTATTATCTTATTATCTGTTGAGATATATGCAGGTATTTTGACACTTATCGCTCAGTACTACATTGTTGGCACCGTGTTACAATAACCTATGCATTTATAGTTTTTGCGCACTCATATATTGAATTAAGTTTCAAATGATTTTTTATCACTTATAGTTTAACACTGTTTATACTTGTTGCTTTATACATTGATTTAAAAGGTATATGTTGTTGTCCAGCGCTACACTGTTTTTGCACATATTTAAAAACACCAGTGACAGCAAAAGTATTTGGTATTGGACTAGGTATGAAGGTGTGTATAGAGGGCGCTATAATATAAGTGACACAAATTAAAAGTATCCCCTATATTCGTGATTTGAGAAATCACTAAATCAATCTTAGAAAAATTAGAATGCTAAACATAGCAATAAATTCATATCATGTCTCTATGACATAAGGGGGCTGATTTACAAAGCCTTTACTCCATGACTCATGGAGTAAAAGCAGGAGTAGCAGCCGTTTTGACATTTACTAAAGAAATACGCTGCTAGTGCAGTGTATTTCCCTAGTTACTAATGTGCTCTGTGCGCCCAGGAGAGGGTGCATTGTGCACCAGTACAGACCTGGCGCACGGCACATTGAAATGTAAATATCGGGGGTTCGGGCAGGAGTTTATTAGGGGGGAGGTGGGGGGATGCAGGGGAAGTGAAGTGACATGTGTTTGAATGTGTTTGGCGGGCCGAATTGAAAGTGAAAGTGTTTTTTGAAAACAGATCCCCGTACGCTTGCACAGTACGCCTGAACCTCGGGAGGTTCATTTGCATACTGGGCATGCGTAGAGAGAAATTTCGGAGCTTCCCGTGCGCCGTGTCAGTACGCCGTGAAAATCTTGGTAAATACCAAGCGGCGTACCCGTGATTGCGCTGCGTGACGCGGCGCACGGGAATCTCCGAGCGGTTTTCAGCCATGAAGGGGAACTCCGCGCCAAATTTCAAACTTGAAATCGGCGCGGGTCCCCCTCCAGGGCTACATTAGGCTCTTAGGCTTGGTCCGGAACGTGAGGGGTTAAACCCGCGCCGATTCGGCGCGGGGTTCCCCCCCCAGATCCAAACCAAGCCCTCATCCCAAGCACACAGTCTGGCCCGGACAGGAATGGGGGTGGGGACGAGCGAGCGCCCCCCCCCCTCCTGAGCCGTACCAGACCGCATGCCCTCAACATGGGGGAGTGTGTTCTGTGGGGGAGGGGGGCACTGCCCCCCCACCCCACAGCACTCTTGCCCCCATGTCGATAGGGACAAGAGCCTCTTCCCGACAACCCTTGCCATTGGTTGTCGGGGTATGCGGGCGGGGCTAATCGGAATCTGCGAGCTCCCTTTAATAAGGGGGCCCCCAGATGCCGGCCCCCCACCCTATGTGAATGAGTATGGGGTACATCGTACCTCTACCCATTCACCTGGGGAAAAGTGTAAAGTAAAATAAAACACCACACAGAATAAAATATTTTATTAATCTGCTCCGGAGCCCCCCCTTTCTTCTTTAGCTCTCTTACAAGGGGGGGTTTCTTCTCTCCCGATCTTCTGCCGGGACCCTGGGCTTCGGTGATTTCTGCCGGGGGAGGGCGCCATCCCTCGGTCCTCTCCGGAGCCTTCCGCCGGATGCCCCCACCCCATTTAAGCTCTTTTACATTAGGGGGGGCATCCGGACTTCGGGGTCTTCTGCCGGGGGATGGCGCCTATCCCCCGGTCTTTCTGGTGCCTTCCGCCAGGGTTCCGGTCTTCCTGGTCTTCTGCCGGGGGTGCGCCAACTCCCTGGTCTTTTCTCTTCTGTCTTCTCTGCTCCCTCTTCTGCCTGGCTCCCCCGCGGAGCCAGGGCTTTCTTCCGTCTTCTTTCTTCTCTCTTCCTTCTTCTGCCCGTCTCCTCCGGGAGCACAGGGCTTGTCTGCGCTGTCCTCTCTCTTCTCTTCCATTGGATGTTGACACGACGAGGTTCCGCGCTGACATGCTGTGTCAGCGGCGGGCATGGACTTATATAGGGTAATGCCACCATGTGACCTCAACCCATGTGACATCACATTCCCATCATGCCCAGGGAATGTGATGTCACATGGGTTGAGGTCACATGGTGGCATTGCCCTATATAAGTCCATGCCCGCCGCTGACACGGCATGTCAGCGCGGAACCTCGTCGTGTCAACATCCAATGGAAGAGAAGAGAGAGGACAGCGCAGACAAGCCCTGTGCTCCCGGAGGAGACAGGCAGAAGAAGGAAGAGAGAAGAAAGAAGACGGAAGAAAGCCCTGGCTCCGCGGGGGAGCCAGGCAGAAGAGGGAGCAGAGAAGACAGAAGAGAAAAGACCAGGGAGTTGGCGCACCCCCGGCAGAAGACCAGGAAGACCGGAACCCTGGCGGAAGGCACCGGAAAGACCGGGGGATAGGCGCCATCCCCCGGCAGAAGACCCCGAAGTCCGGATGCCCCCCCCTAATGTAAAAGAGCTTAAATGGGGTGGGGGCATCCGGTGGAAGGCTCCGGAGAGGACCGAGGGATGGCGCCCTCCCCCGGCAGAAATCACTGAAGCCCAGGGTCCCGGCAGAAGATCGGGAGAGAAGAAACCCCCCCTTGTAAGAGAGCTAAAGAAGAAAGGGGGGGCTCCGGAGCAGATTAATAAAATATTTTATTCTGTGTGGTGTTTTATTTTACTTTACACTTTTCCCCAGGTGAATGGGTAGAGGTACGATGTACCCCATACTCATTCACATAGGGTGGGGGGCCGGCATCTGGGGCCCCTTTATTAAAGGGGCCTCTCAGATTGTGATAAGCCCTCCGCCCGCATACCCCGACAACCAACGGCCAGGGTTGTCGGGAAGAGGCTCTTGTCCCTATCGACATGGGGACAAGAGTGCTTTGGGGTGGGGGGGGCAGTGCCCCCCTCCCCCACAGCACACACTCCCCCATGTTGAGGGCATGCGGTCTGGTACGGCTCAGGAGGGGGGGGCGCTCGCTCGTCCCCACCCCCATTCCTGTCTGGCCAGACTGCGTGCCTGGGATAAGAGCTTGGTCTGGATCTTGGGGGGGACGACCCCACACTGTTTTTTTGCGCGGGTTTAACCCCTTAAGTTCCAGACCAAGCCTAAGAGCCTGGAGGGAACCCACGTTATTTATTTTTTTGGGTCTGGAAATTTTTATTAAAAGACTGCTACCATACATTTCAAAAGAAACAGATATACAAAAACATGCCACATTTGGCCATAAACACAAAATGACATAATCCATCTTTACAATATTATAACACTGATCACTACTCAATATATTAACACCAACACAATACTACTAACTTTCTAAAGACAAACTTATAACACATTTAACATATGCAAGAAAAATATTATATATTATTAATTTCCAACACTCACCCCAGTATCCATCCCCTCACCGGGATCCCCCACGGGATCCAGGGCTGCAAACATATTTTGCACAGGTATTACAAGGGACGCATGGGCCTGAGTACCACTAGGCACCCCAGCCCCTGGACTTGGGGGAACAACGCCTGGGCCAGGACCAGAACCGGAGCTTGGTAACACAGTAGGCTTAGAGCCTTTCTTACCCACAGTCACCCACATATTGCCCTTGAACATTTTATCTGGCTGGATAGGAGATTGGGCAAGTGGCTGGGTAGGTGGTTGGGTAGGTGGTTGGGCAGATGGTTGGGCAGATGGTTGGGCAGATGGTTTTACTTCAGACTGGGAAGCTTTTTTAACTGCTTTTTTCCTCCTTCTCCCTTTACGAATTGGGGCAGCATCTGGGGAGTCAGACTCCGAAAGTTGGCCAACGTCCACATCCACCCCAACTTGGGTCCAAGTAGGGATGGGTTGCGAGTCCTGATTTTGTGGAGGACGCCACACCTCCCCAGGCTCCTGAACCAATCTTATTTTACCCTTCTGGGACACTTTTTTAATAGGATCCTGTTTAGGGAGAGAATCCCTGGAACAACCAGGCTTTGGAGTCACTCCCTTGTCTGATGAAGACTCCAAATCTCTGGAGCCTATCACAAACATCTGGGCTTGAACTGGCAAAGCACCGGCAAGCTGAAGTGGGGGAAGGGAAACAGTTGGTACAGTGGTTGGAGGCACAGGCCCACCAGACCCTCCAGACGCATCAGGCGTCCGAAAAGCCGCAGGGCAGCGACTGAAAGTGTGTCCCAACACCCCACACAGATTGCATTGTATCTTATTGCACCCATCCGCCAGGTGCCCCACCTCGTTACACTTTGAGCAGCGAGACATCTTACAGCTTGCACTTAAGTGCAAAGGACTACTACATTTGAAACAGAGTTTCGGCTGTCCCATGTAAAAAGCCAAGATCCTGTCCCTCCCAATATACCCTGACGATGGTATGTGGGTTACAGACAGGCCTGCACGTTTGAGTTTCACTGGACCAGCCTCCCGTCCAAATACCCTTAGAGTCCAAGTCCTTTTTTGGTGGGGACACTATTTGGCCATAACGCCCCAACCAGGTGACAATATCTTCAACAGGTATAGATTCATTTCTGACCAGAATCGTAACCTTCTTTATCTCCTCTTGCCTAGACAGAGAGATCAATTTGAATGGCTTCCATGCTACCTGAGTCCTCACCACCTCCCGCTTGGAAATAAAACTCTCCATTAACACAGGAGTGGTGAAGCTCACGTCATACTCCGGGGAGCCCGCAGGGTGGATAATGGCAAAAATATCCGGCGCCTCGAAACCGAGCGCCAGCACCATATCCACCACTGCATCCCTCCCCGGAGCACGACCAGGATCTCCCTGCCACCGCAACTGAACCACATTGCGCCTCTTCCTCTCAATACCCGCCACCCTAGTGGCAGCTGGCACCGAGCCCCTGAAGGTCATGGTGCCATGGGCATCATAAAAGCGCCCAAGCTGTACCCGACCACCAGTGACATCAGCAAAGGATCTGCCAGCTTTTAAAGCGGCCATCACCCCTGCTTCCTGGGACCCACTGATGTGAGGGGGGGACAAGGAGGGGGCAAAGGGGGAACCAGGAGGAGGGGGGGAAACAGGGAGAGGACCAGGGGGGGAGGGACCAGAGAGTGAACCCGGGGGGTTCCTTCTTCTAGGGAGGGGGACAGGAACAACTGGGGAAACAGGGGACACCACAGCATTCACCACATTATTACCAATAGCACATCCTATAGCATTCCTTATAACCGCATTTGATGACATAACAGTACTCTGGTCATTCCCGGGGATCACAGGTTCAGCAGGCTCAGCAGGAGCATCATTGCCAGGAGTACCCTCGGTAAAAGTGTTAACCACCAGAGGGGTCCCTGCACCACCAGATTGACCCATTTGGGGTTGACCAGCATTCAATATAACATTTTCCATAACTGACATATTCATAACTGTACTCTGGTCATCCCCCGGGATCATAGGTTCAGCAGGCTCAGCAGAAGCATCATTGCCAGGAGTACCCTCGGTAGAAATACTGACCACCAGAGGGGTCCCTGCACCACCTATTTGACCCATTTGGGGTTGACCTAGACCCTCTGAGGCCCCTAGGGGCAAAACAATGTCCTGGATAACAGCGCTCTGATCCATTCTGTCTGGCTCTCCCTCCAGCAGCCTAATGGAGTTTATAGTGAAATCCGAGCAAGATGTAACACCCGGTTCACAGCCACCCCACTCAGCCCGCTGGGGGGTCATTGCCACAGCCTGGGGTGTCAAGGCTGGGGACACAGAGGCCGGTGGATCAGGGGGGGGAACAGCAGTAGACACATCACCAGCCTGAGGCAGTCCAATCATGGGCAGCGGCACTCCAGCAGCCACCTCACCCGCAGCCACCGCACCTCCACCCTGAGAGTCCATAACAAAGGCAGCAACGGGTATCTCACCTCCTGCGGTATCCACAGCAATAGTCCCGCTCCCGGCTCCACCCGTCATAGCATTGTCCTCCGTAGCTCCGACTTCCATCTCACACTCCACTGCCTCCTCGGCAGCCATCGGACCCGCTATTTTCGGTTCCGCGGCGATCGCGGGAGCTCCGGCCATAGCATTATCCTCCATAGCTCCGACTTCCATCGCACACTCCACTGCATCCTCAGCGGCCATCGGACCCGCTACTTCCGGTTCCGCGGCGATCGCGGGAGCTCCGGCCAGACCTCCGGACTGTGCGCCCCCTGCTGGTTGAAAAGAAGTTGACACTCCAGGTTGGGAACGACGAACAGCTTGGCTACCTTTGCGACTAGCAACCGCCAAACGGTGAAACCATTCCTCCAATGCAGGGAAGCTTGTATCAGCCGCACTAGACACACTGTTCATCACTGTAACATGTTCACTGAGGGTCGCCTTGAGCGTCAAAATACTCTGCCGGTACCCCCTCCGTCTGCTTTGACTGACCAAATCCCTTGCAGTCCTCAGCCGGGCCAATTCGCTATGCACCATCTCCAGATAGGTCACGATCCTGTCCATGGCTTCATGGACAAACAGGATACGGTCCTCAGTCTGTTCAGGCCTCTCTGCTGGCCCGGGTCTCTGCCAACTAGTCCTCCCCTGGGCCTCCAGGAAGAGAATATCCACATCATTAGGTTTCAAACTCTCCACTGCTGCCGAAATTGCATCAGACCTCACCGCTGGTATGATCCTAGGCACAGGCTGGGGACTAGGGCCAACCCCTGGGCTTACAGCCTCCATAGCTCCTGGAAGTCAGAGAGCACTCCTGCAGCACGTCCACTCCCCAATCAATTACCACGGGTGTGGCACCAGACTTTTTTTTTGGTCTGGAGTTCCCCTTCATGAACAGCGATCTGTCATTTACCCATGTCAGTCCCACCCCCCCCTTCAGTTAGAACACACCCAGGGAACATATTTAACCCCTCCCTCGCACCTAGTGTTAACCCCTTCCCTGCCAGTGGCATTTTTATAGTAAGCAATGCATTTTTACAGCACTGATCGCTAGAAAAATGCCAATGGTTCCAAAAAAGTGTCCGATGTGTCCGCCATAATGTCGCAGTACCGATAAAAATCGCTGATCGCCGCAATAACTAGTTAAAACAAAAAAAAGCCATATTTTGTAGACGCTATAACTTTTGCCAAAACCAAACACTAAACGCTATTTGCGATTTTTTGGAACCAAAAAGATGTAGAATACGTATCAGCCTAAACTGAGGTTTTCTTTATTTTTTATAATATATATTTTTGGGGATATTTATTATAGCAAAAAGTAAAAATAATTCTTTATTTTTAAAAATTGTCGCTCTATTTTTGGTTAGAGCTCTAAAAAAAAAAAAAACGCAGAAGTGATCAAATACCACCAAAATAAAGCTCTCTTTGTGGGGAAAAAAAAGGTTGCCAATTTTGTTTGGGAGCCACGTCGCACGACTGCGCAATTGTCAGTTAAAGCGACGCCGTGCCGAATCACAAAAACTGGCCCGGTCATTGACCAGCAATATGGTCCGGGGCTCAAGTGGTTAAAAATTAACAAAACACTAAAGTTAGCCCAATTTTTGGGGATAATGTGAAAGATGATGTTACACCGAGTAAATAGATACCTTACATGTCACGCTTTACTATTGGAAACACTCCTGCAATGGGGCCAAAATTCATTCCGTGAATATCCCCATAGGCGACCTTTTTCTTTTTTTTTTCAGGTTACCAGTTTATAGTTACAAAGAAGGTCTAGTACTAAAAGTATTGCTCTCGCTCTAACGCACGCGTCAATACCTCACATGTGTGGTTTGAACGGTGTTTACATATGTGGGCGGGACTTACGCAAGTCCCGCCCACATATATAAACATCGTTCAAACCACACATGTGAGGTATTGACGCGTGCGTTAGAGCGAGAGCAATACTTTTACCACTAGACCTTCTTTGTAACTATAAACTGGTAACCTGGAAAAAAAAGAAAAAGGTCGCCTATGGGGATATTCACGGAATGAATTTTGGCCCCATTGCAGGAGTGTTTCCAATAGTAAAGCGTGACATGTAAGGTATCTATTTACTCGGTGTAACATCATCTTTCACATTATCCCCAAAAATTGGGCTAACTTTAGTGTTTTGTTAATTTTTACCCACTTGAGCCCCGGACCATATTGCTGGTCAATGACTGGGCCAGGCTGGAAAGCATGAGATCAGGGGGAAAAAAAAAAAAAAATCTCATGCCATTGCAGCTTTGTTCCTACATGTGTGATGAACTGAGTCTGCTCAAACACTTAGAAAAAATCCTTTCTTTTTAAAAGGTGAAAATCACTTGGATGGTCATAGAGCGTGGGTTGGGTTAATTAACCAGGTGTAAGCTCACCCACACTAGAGACTGCAATTTGTTCATGTGATTTCAATTGCTTCATTACTAGCACATGTTATAAAAACCGTGCATCGATCAGTCCTCAGCTGCCCTCATAGGGGCAGGCAGAAATGCTGTTGCGGAACACAAATGTGGTTTGTTGCATGGTTTTTTTTTGCCAATGGTTTTTGTTTATTTTTAAATGATGTTCACTTTGTATTTGTCTCTGCTGCCTTATTTTATGAAAAAATTGTGAAGATGTTGCGACTTTAAATCTGTTTATTTTGAGTTTTGAAATGTATTTTTGTTTGTGTGTGTTTGTTTTTTTGCTTTCCTTGTTTTGTTGACCAATAAAAATTACTTTAAAATTTTGAAGTTTGTTTTTTGTTACTTTTTCATGCAACATATTTTGACAGCTGCAGCTGAAATAGGTTTGGGCGTAACAAATTAGGTGTGATTTTTGTCTAAGCATCTTTCCTGGTGTGTAATCATGAAATGTTTGCCATGTTTATTCCCCATGACTTTAAAGACAAACTGGTAAGTATTTTCTTTTAACTGTAGTGGTCCTCAGCCCTCAAGTACCCCCGACAGGACATGTTTTGTGGATTTCTCTTATCAAGAATTGCTGTCCAGACTGTCTTTTAAAGCACATGTGCAAGATGAAGGAAAACCTGCAAACATGGCCTGTGGGGGGGGGGGGGGGGTTGCTATTGGTGGACAGGCTTGAAGTGCTGATTTACAGCACTGTGCTTAAATCTAGGGCAAGGCAATCCTATTCTAATTGTGAGTGTTTGAGGGAAGCCAAATGAGTGTTAGAACCCCTGCTTGTGTTTTTTTTTTTTGGGTTGAGCTTTGTGTCCCTTTTCTTAAAATTGGCTTCACTTCCTGTCACACAGCTGAACAGGAAGTGAGGTTAAAACCCTACCAGTGTCTTTTCTTGGGGACACAGGTCAATCTAACTAGTGTCCCCATTAAGCAAATTGCACTCCAGCACTGCTGTGTACACCCCAAATCATGGGTCTTCAAACTACGGCCCTCCAGTTGTTCAGGAACTACAATTCCCATCATGCCTAGTCATGTCTGTGAATGTCAGTGCATTACAAGGCCTCATGGGATGTGTAGTTCTACAACAGCTGGAGGGCCGTAGTTTGAGGATCCCTGCCCCAAATGAATATTTAGTTTGGGGTTTAGTAAAGGCAAAGCCACTCTGCAGTACAAGCATAGTTGCTGAAAATCAGAGAGGAAGCACTGATGGTTTTAACATCCAATCCTGTAGAAGCAACGTTGTTTTGTTTTCTTCCTTGCTTTGCACTTGTAGTGCAAAGTGGATTTGCCTTTAGTAAATGGACCCCAAAGTCCAAGATCCCTAATAATTTGGGGTGTACACAGCAAAATGCTAGAGTGCAATTTACATAATGGGAAACTATTTAGATTGATCTCTGTGTCCCCAAGAAAAGATATTAGTAAGGTTTTACCCTCACTTCCTGTTTGGCTATGTGACAGGAAGTGAATGAATTAGAAAGGGTGAAGACACCTCACAAATGTTGTCACTATCAGGGGTGCAGACATCCCCAAAAAATGAGCAGATAATACTTATTTGCAAATTAATAATTTTTTAGTTAACATTGGGTGGGGTGCTCTAACGCACACATTCCTACATATTAGCAACGCTGTATCCTGGTCTATTGGCATGGTTATATTTTCTTAGGCCTCTCAATAAAACTCTATGAAATTTGTGCTTAAACTAGAACCAGGGGTGGACTGACAACTCATGGGGCCCCTGGGCAATAGAAGAGTATGGGGCCCCTCTGGCTTACAGATGGCCACCAGGCCAGGAGGCAGTGCAGAGGCAGGGCAGCTAAAATCTTGGGATATTCACATTAAAAGCATGTCATTTTCGGACATATCAGGGACAGATCTAAAAAAAACACAGATTTTTACATACTGTCCCTGGTTTTACTGAGCCTGGCAACCCGGATGGGGCCCCCTAGTGGCATGGGGCCCTCGGGCAGTGCCCGAGTGACTCAATGGTCAGTCCGCCCCTGACTAGAACTATAATCAACACGTTTTATTTTCTTTAATTTTGGATAGAGTGAGGGAGGGTTATAGGCCCTGTCAGTTTATTTTGTATTATCTGTGTCCAATTGGGGAGATTTGCCTTCACTTCCTGCCCATAGCCAAACAGGAAGTGAGAGAAAAACTATGCAAATTAACCACTTCCCGCCCAGCCTATGGCCGATTTACGTCCGGGAAGTGGTTACACAATCCTGACAGGACGTCCTGCAGGATTTCATGCCGCGCGCGCCTGTGGGGGCACGCAGCGCGGCGATCGGTGATGCGGGGTGTCAGTCTGACACCCTGCATCTCCGATCTCGGTAAAGAGTCTCTCACGGAGACTCTTTACCACGTGATCAGCCGTGTCCAATCACGGCTGATCACGATGTAAACAGGAAGAGCCATCGATGGCTCTTCCTCACTCGCGTCTGACAGACGCGAGTATAGGAGAGCCGATCGGCGGCTCTCCTGACAGGGGGCGTTCGCGCTGATTGTTTATCAGCGCAGCCCCCCCTCGGATCACCACACTGGACCACCAGGGATGCCCACCCTGGACCACCAGGGTGGGCAAAAAAAAAAAAAATGAAAAAAAAAAAAAAAAAGCATTAAAAAAAAAGAAAAAATATGCCAATCAGTGCCCACAAATGGGCACTGACTGGCAACCTGGGAAAAAAGGGATTTTTAATACAGCTTACCTGTAAAATCCTTTTCTTGGAGTACATCACGGGACACAGAGCGGCATATTCATTACTATATGGGTTATATGGAGTACCTTCAGGTGTTGACACTGGCAATCTCAAACAGGAAATGCCCCTCCCTATATAACCCCCTCCCATAGGAGGAGTACCTCAGTTTTGTAGCAAGCAGTATGCCTCCCAAAATGGTCCCCAAAAAGAGGGGTGGGAGCTCTGTGTCCCGTGATGTACTCCAAGAAAAGGATTTTACAGGTAAGCTGTATTAAAAATCCCTTTTTCTTTATCGTACATCACGGGACACAGAGCGGCATATTCATTACTATATGGGATGTCCCAAAGCAATGCTCACAATGAGGG
Organism: Rana temporaria; assembly: GCF_905171775.1. Taxonomy (NCBI): domain Eukaryota; kingdom Metazoa; phylum Chordata; class Amphibia; order Anura; family Ranidae; genus Rana; species Rana temporaria. The sequence continues at coordinate 376,126,840 of NC_053489.1, forward strand.
GAGGGAGAACATCTCCAAGACAAAAGGATTTAATTTAGAGATATACTCAAATCATAATAAATCCAACTTAGTTGAGAAAAATAATTTTTAATTTTTAACTCAAAAGGGAGCCCCCGGAGTCCGAGGGTCTCAAACTGCAGCCTGCAGCACTGCCTGCCCAAAGGCTGTATCAGTATTCCTTCTTACGTCCAACTGGTAGAATTTTGTAAACGTGTGGACAGAAGACCAGGTTGCCGCCTTGCAAACTTGAGCCATAGAGATCTGGTGGTGTGCTGCCCAGGATGCGCCCATGGCCCTAGTAGAATGAGCCTTTAATGATAACGGAGGAGGCAACCCTTTCAAGCCGTAGGCCTGAATGATTAACTGTTTAATCCACCTTGAGATGGTGGATTTTGCAGCTGCCTGCCCCTTCTTGGGCCCATCCGGTAAGATGAACAACACATCTGTCTTCCGGATCTTCTCTGTAGCTTTAAGATAGGCCTTCATGGCCCTGACAATATCCAAGGTATGCAACAACCCTTCCTTTCTGGAAGTAGGTTTCGGAAAGAAGGATGGTAATACCAAATCCTGGTTTAGATGAAAACTGGATATAACCTTTGGTAGGAAGGAAGGATGAGGGCGGAGAACGACCTTGTCCTTATGTAAAATAAGATATGGTTCCTTATAGGATAAGGCTGCCAGTTCCGATACTCTTCTGGCGGAAACTATGGCGACCAAAAATACCAACTTCCTTGTCAGTAAAACCAAAGGAATTTCAGCCAACGGCTCAAAAGGTTGTTTCTGTAAACTTGACAGAACAAGATTTAAATCCCACGGACAAATTGGGGATTTAACTGGAGGATTAATACGTAAGACCCCTTGAATGAAGGTCTTAACCAGCGAGTGGGTGGCCAGCGGCCGCTGAAACCACACTGACAAAGCTGAAATCTGTCCCTTGATTGTGCTTAATGCCAGTCCTTTATCCACTCCTAGCTGGAGAAAACGTAATACTCTATCGATGGTATATTTGCGAGAAAGCCATCGCTTGGACTCACACCAGCCTACATAGGCCTTCCAGACCCTGTAATAAATTACCCTAGAGACCGGTTTCCTGGCTCTGATTAGGGTAGAGATTACTTTCTGAGACAGACCTCTACCCCTGAGAATCAGGGATTCAGCCTCCAGGCCGTCAAATTTAGATGCCGTAAGGCAGGGTGGAGGATCGGACCTTGCGATAGCAGGTCTGGCCGTAGAGGAAGAGTCCAAGGGTCTCCCACTACCATCTTCAAGATTAGTGAATACCATGCCCTTCTGGGCCATGCTGGAGCTACCAGGATGACTGGTATGTGCTCCACCCTGATCCTGCGCAGCAGGCGGGGTAGTAACTGGAGCGGGGGAAACGCATAAAGAAGTCTGAACTGATGCCAAGGGCAAACCAGCGCATCGGTTCCGCAGGCCATCGGATCCCTTGAGCGGGATATGAACCTGTCTAGTTTCTTGTTGAGTCTCGATGCCATGACATCCACGTCCGGCACTCCCCATCTTTGGCAGAGTGTCTGAAAGACTTGTGGATGTAGAGACCATTCCCCCGGCAACAGAGTCTGGCAACTTAAGAAGTCCGCCTGAAGGTTGTCCACTCCTGGAATGAATATTGCCGATATGCAGGGCACATGAGCCTCTGCCCATAGGAGAATCAAGCTCACCTCTCTCTGAGCGGCTTGACTCTTGGTTCCCCCTTGGTGATTTATGTATGCCACGGCCGTGGCATTGTCTGATTGAATTCTCACCGGGAACCCCTGCAATTTGGACGTCCATGCCCTGAGGGCTAGTCGAGCAGCTCTGAGCTCCAAGATGTTGATGGGCAACTGCCTCTCTGGCTTTGCCCAAGTACCCTGGCGAGTGCAACCATCCAAAATTGCTCCCCAGCCCGTCAGGCTGGCGTCTGTGGTTACTATCTTCCAAGCCACTGGGCTGAAAGACTTCCCCCTCAGTAGATTCTGAGGGTCTAACCACCAACACAGACTTTGTCGGACTCTTGATGAGAGCGGCAAAGGGATATCCAAGGCCTGTGGCCTCCTGCTCCATGCTGACAGGATGGCTGCCTGCAGGATGCGAGTGTGGCTCTGGGCGTACGGTACCGCCTCGAATGTGGCCACCATTTTGCCTAGTAATCGCATACATAGGCGAATAGTTGGTTCCTTCTTGCTTAGAACCAGTAGGATCAATTCCCTGATGGCTTTGACCTTTATCAGAGGTAGAAACACACTTTGTTGTTCTGTGTCTAACCTCATGCCGAGATATTCCAACTGCCTTGTGGGCTGGAATGCTGATTTTTCTCGATTTAGGACCCAGCCGAACCTCTCGAGGTATTGGACCGTGAGGGCCACTGCTCGTTCCAAGCCAGGAGACGAGTGATCTATGATTAGGAGGTCGTCCAGGTACGCTAGGATCGTGACCCCTTGGATCCTTAGCTGGGCTAGGATTGGGGCTAGGACCTTCGTGAACACCCGGGGGGCCGTAGCCAACCCAAAGGGAAGCGCCACGAACTGGAAATGACGCGAAGCCACCATAAAGCGTAGATATCTTTGATGTGGCTGATAAATTGGAACATGAAGGTAGGCATCCTTTATGTCTATGGAAGCCATGAAGTCGTCCTTTTGGAGTGTGGCAGCTGCTGACCGCACGGATTCCATCCGAAATGAGCGGACCTTTAGGTATGCATTTACCATTTTTAGGTCCAAAATTGGCCTGACATCTCCATTGGACTTTGGGACGATGAATAGGTTGGAGTAGAAACCCAGCCCTTGTTCTAGGACTGGTACCTCTATTATTACTTCCTGGGAGAGTAGATGATTTAATGCCGTTATTATTGCGGCTCCCTTCTCCGGATCGTTTGGAATCCTTGACTCCTGGAAATGAGGAGGAGGAAACCTTAGGAAGTCTAATTTGTAGCCCGTGGCCACGGAAGACCGTACCTACTTGTCGGGAATGCTGGCTTCCCAAACCTCTGAAAACAGACGCAGCCTTCCCCCCACCTTCGTGGGTGGGGGCGCCCCTTCATAAGGTCGGCTTGGGGGCTGGTTTTGCTGGTTTGCGAAACCACTGCTTCTTGCCCCTGGCCGCCTGGCCCTGCGATCTGCTATTGAAGTTGAAGTTTGATTTCGCAGGAGGCCGTCGATACTGCTTGGCATTAGAGGGCCCCTGCCCAGGGGAGTGCTGTCGTTTAAACGCAGCCCCCTGAAACTTCTTCTTAGTTGGCAACAGAGTACTTTTGCCGCTAGAAATGGTCTGAATGTATTTATCCAGGTCTTCTCCGAAGAGTCGTCCTCCATGGAAGGGGAACCCTGCCAGGAGCTTCTTGCATGGGGGCTCTGCCTCCCAGCTCTTTAACCATAGGAGTCTTCTCATATGGATAAGGGATAACGATAAACGTGACGCTTGCTGGATAGAATCCTTAATCGCATCTACCGTAAAGCGTATGGCCCTAGGGACATCCGAAAATTCTTCTGCTTGCTGGGCAGGAATAAGTTTAAGCATCTGCTTAGTTTGATCCGATAATGCTTGTGCAACCCCAATCGCAGCCACAGCTGGCTGTACTACTGCCCCTGCAGTAGTGAAGGAGTTTTTAAGTAGTGCTTCCAAGCGTTTATCAACCGGATCCTTGAACACCTGTATGTTTTCTACAGGGCATGTTAAAGACTTGTTAACACATGAGATGGCTGCGTCCACCGAAGGGGTTGCCCATCTCTTGGAAAATTTATCTTCCATAGGATACAAGGCAGAGAACTTTTTAGGTGGTAAAAAGATTCTATCTGGCTTGATCCAATCTTGGAACAAAACTTCCTCTAGCAGAGGATGGATCGGAAAAACTGCGTTGCTTTGAGGCGCCCTTAGTGAGCCCAAAGCTGAAACAGTCGATACTTGGAGATCTGGTACTGGCAAGTTGAAAGCACTATGGACCAAGTCCGTTAAGGCTTGAACCCACAAGCTCTCCCTTTGGGAGACTGCCCCAGACTCCCCTGTATCCGGCTCCTCGATCCCCGAACCTGCTTGGTCTTCGTCCAAGAGGTCTTCCAATTCTCCTGCGGCAAGGACCTCCTCCTCAGAGGGTCCCTGCTCGGGTGACGGAGATTTATTCCGTTTTCTGCCCCGCAGAGTCATGGTTATCATCTTTTCCATTCCTTTTTTCCATCTCCTTTAAAGAGGTGGACAATACCTCGTCCGTGACCACCCTAGGGTTGGACTGACCCGTGACAGTCCCAGCCCCAGATCCCGATGGCCCCACCACGGCTCCCTCTGGGGAAAGCAGCGGCATAACTTTGTCCGAGACCTCAGACTCTCTGGGGGAATCCCCACCTCTTGTACCCTCTGACCCGGATGCCATGGTACAATACTGAGGTACGCCCGCTAACTTATCGGTGTTTGGAACTATAAACAATTAATGTCCAAAAACCCGTTTGGGGAAAAAACTGCCTTCTCTCCCTTTGATGGATTTTTTATTTTTTTTTAATTTTTTTTCAAACCCAAGAAAGAAAAGACATTCTGTCCCCTTAGTAGTATTGCCAAAGAAAAAACTGCCGAGATAGAAAAGAACAGCCTATTTCTAGGCTTAAGACAGTCTTATGAAGACTGTAGTATCTTTTCTGGCCACTGTGTGTCCTCGGCGCCCCGTGCTGCCGCTCTGGTCTCTTCCTCCTCAGTTCCAGCATGAACTGAGCTGATGGAACGAAAAAGGAAGGGCCGCCCCTTCCTTAAACCAACTGACCCGCCCTTCCCCCCTCAGCTATTGGCGCGAAAATTGCGCTCATAACACGGGGACGCGCGCGCGCCCGCCGACGGGGGGGGGGGAGGGAGCCCACGAGGAGGCCAGCGTTTGCCTGTCATCCAGGCTAGGAGGAAGAAACCCATGCAGCATCGCCTGGAGGCTTGCAGGTAAGCACAGCTCTCTTAACACACACACACAGCCACTCAAATGCTTTTCAATACTACCAGGGAGGTCACCTCTTATGGGGAAACAACACATAGAGCCATCCTATCATTAAGATATATGACTTACTTGCCAGATGCAGCGCATAACTTTAGGCATGTCCCCTGTGACCCCCCAGAAAAACCTGCTAAGAACCAAGTTCCGCAAGTTTCCCCTCACTTACCTGCTCCATGCCTCAGGACTTTGCCAAGCAAGAGGCCCAATCTTCCCCCATCTCCGTGGGGCTGTCTAGACCTTCAGGCCCTGGGTTCCTATGAAGGATCCACTGTCCTGGGCCCATATAGCACCAGTGGCGGTGCGTCCGTAGGGACGCAGGAGCGCCGCCCCCTCTGGCACGCTCACAGCCAGTAAAATATACAGATTCATACACTGTATGAATCTGTATATTTTCGCCGCTGCCGCCCACTATTCAGCTGGCCGGAAGTTGAGCGCCGGTCAGCTGAATAGCGGCAGCTGACTGGCTGTGTGGAAGTGCCTATCAGGGCCAGCGGCCCTGATAGGCTGTCCGAGTACAGCCCTGAGGCTGTAGTCGGCTTCTGGAAGCTCATCCTCGGGATGTACCGGCCGTACGCCCGAGGATAAGACTGACAGGCGTCTCAGCCAATCAGGTAACCTGATTGGCTGAAGCGTCATCGAGGGCGGGACGAGGGACATCAAGGGACGTAGAAGCCATAAAGGTAAGTGCCAGGGGGGGGTACTGGGCATGGTGGCTACAAGTGGGGGCACAGTGGCAACAAGTGGGGGCACAGTGGCAACAATTGGGGGCACAGTGGCTACAATTGGGGGCACAGTGGTGACAATTGGGGGCACAGTGGTGACAATTGGGGGCACAGTGGTGACAATTGGGGGCGCAGTGGTGACAATTGGGGGCACAGTGGCGACAATTGGGGGCACAGTGGCTGTGTTTGATGGCAAAGTGGTGACAATTGATGGCACAGTAGCTGCGTTTGCTGGTATGGCACAGTGGCTGTGTTTTGATGGCATGGCACGGTGGCTGCGTTTTGATGGCATCGCACAGTGGCTGCGTTTTAAAGCATTGGCACAGTGGCTGCGTTTTGATGGCACGGTGGCTGCGTTTTGATGGCACGGTGGCTGCGTTTTGATGGCATGGCACAGTGGCTGCGTTTTGATGGCACAGTGGCTGCGTTTTGATGGCACGGTGGCTGCGTTTTGATGGCATGGCACAGTGGCTGCGTTTTGATGGCACAGTGGCTGCGTTTTGATGGCACAGTGGCTGCGTTTTGATGGCACAGTGTCTGCGTTTTGATGGCACAGTGACTGCATTTGATGGCATGGCACAGTGGCTGCGTTTTGATGGCACAGTGGTTGTGTTTTGATGGCACAGTGACTGCATTTGATGGCATGGCACAGTGGCTGCGTTTTGATGGCACAGTGGCTGCGTTTTGATGGCACGGTGGCTGCGTTTTGATGGCATGGCACAGTGGCTGCGTTTTGATGGCACAGTGACTGCATTTGATGGCATGGCACAGTGGTGACAATTGATAGGTACAGTGAGGCTGCAATTGTTTTTTTTTTTTTTTTTCGTTTGCGCCCCCCCAAAAATTTTGAGCACCAGCCGCCACTGTATAGCACCCTGGCAACAGAAACATTAGGCCCCCAAAGGTTTCTAAGTTCTGGGCCCAGGGTCCAGCTCTCTAAAAAGAAAAGCATTATGGGCTATACCCCAAGGGTTTGGGGTCCGGTTACTGACCACTTTAGCGCTGAGGCCTTTGGACAGAACCGGTTAGCTCACCTAATCCCAAGGATGCGGAGGCAAGCTAAACCATGACCAACACCTAAGACACTGGCGTAAAAACTGAGGTACTCCTCCTATGGGAGTGGGTTATATAGGGAGGGGCATTTCCTGTTTGAGATTGCCAGTGTCAACACCTGAAGGTACTCCATATAACCCATATAGTAATGAATATGCCGCTCTGTGTCCCGTGATGTACGATAAAGAAATCAGTGCCACCCCACAGTGTCCATCAGTGCCACCCCACAGTGTCCATCAGTGCCACCCCACAGTGCCCATCCATGCAAAGTGCCCACCTATCAGTGCCCACCTGTGCCACCCATAAGTATCCATCAGTGCCACCCATAAGTGCCGCCCATGAGTGCCCATCTGTGCCGCCCATGAGTGCCCATCAGTGCCGCCTATGAGTGCCCATCAGTGCCGCATGCCAGCGCCGCCAATTAATGCCACCTCATCTGTGCCCGTCAGTACTACCTCATCGATGTCCATCAGTGCCATCTCATCGGTGCCCATCAGTGCCGCCATATCAGTGCCCGTAATTGAAAGAGAAAAACTTATTTACAAAAAAATTAACAGAAAAAAATAAAAACGTTTTTTTTTTCAAAATTTGCAGTCTTTTTTTAGTTGTTGCGCAAAAAAAAATCGCAGAGGTGATCAAATACCAACAAAAGAAAGCTCTATTTGTGGGGAAAAAGGACGCCAATTTTGTTTGGGTACAGTGTTGTATGACCGCGCAATTGCCATTCAAAGTGCGACAGTGCTGAAAGCTGAAAATTGGCTTGGGCGGGAAGGTGCGTAAGTGCCTGGTATGGAAGTGGTTAAGGGAATCCAGTGCCCCCCTCCCCCCCAGAACTAGTGTGTGGGTCCCCTGAAAATTCCTGGGCGGGTCATACAAAAACAGGGTGTGACCTTGACAGGAAGGGGTGGGTCATTTTTCTATTAGGAGGTGCAGATATGTAGTCAGGCCTAGGGCAGAACAAAACCTAAATATACTACTGCATATTAGGGCTTATTTAGACCGGATCCGATTTACAGCGTGTTTTTATATTGTGGGAGGAAACCCACGCAGGCACAGGGAGAACATGCAAACTCCATGCAGATGGTGTCACGGGCTGGATTCGAACCAGCGAACCTTTTGCTGCTAGGTCAAAGTGCTATACACTACACCACTGTGCTGAACGAACATGACTGCAGCTGAAAGCATGAGATCTTTTTTTTTTTTTTCAATACCATGCTTTCCAGCCTAATTGACCCCGCCTCTCTCCATAAAGAGGACCTGTCACACACTAGTCCTATTACAAGGGATGTTTACATTCCTTGTAATAGGAAGAAAAGTGATCCAAAATCAAAAAAAGTGACAAAAAAGTGCAAGAAGAAAAATATGAGGTAAAAAAAACAAACAAAAAAATAAAATAACGCCCCTGTCCCTAGAAGCTCGCACTCAGAAGCGAATATGCATGCAAGTCCCGCCCACATATGTAAACACCATTCAAACCACACATGTAAGGTATTGACGCGTGCGTTAGAGCGAGAGCAATAATTCTAGCCCTAGACCTCCTCTGTAACTCTGAACTGGTCACCTGTAAAAAAAAAAACAAGCATCGCCTATGGATATTTTTATGTCCTGAAGTTTGGTGCCATTCCATGAGTGTGTGCAATATTAAAGCGTGACAAGTTAGGTATCTATTTACTCGGTGTAACATCATCTTTAACATTATCCATAAAAATTGGGCTAACTTTACTGTTTTTTTTTTTTTTAATTCATGAACCGTGTTTTTTTTTTGGGCCAAAAAAAAAAAGGCGTTAGAAAAATTATTGCGCAAATACCGTTGGAAATCAAATAAAAAATGACCGCCACTTTATTCCCTACGGTGTCTGCTAAAAAATTATATATACTGTTTGGGGGTCCTGATTAATTTCCCAGGAACAAAATATAATTTTTACATGAAGGAGAGAAGTGCCAGAATAGGCGCGGTATGGAAGTGGTTAAAGTGAAATAATAAAAGTGAAATATTCCTTTAAATTTCATACAGGGGGGAGGGGGTTTACACGCATGTTTCCCGTGCTTAGAACTGTCCCTGTACAAGATGTCATTTCTGAAGTGAAACAAAAAAAAGGAAGTTTAAAGTACTCATGGCTATAAAGAATACAGTCATTGCTCATTAAAATAATAAAAAAATAAAAAAAAATGGGGGTCCCTCCAAATTAAATTACCAGGCCCTTCAGGTCTGGAATGGATATTAAGGGGAACCCCGCCGTAAAAAACCCCCAAAAAAATGGCGTGGGGTCCCCCCAAATATCCATACCAGGCCCTTCAGGTCTGGTGTGGATTTTAAGGGGAACTCCACCACAAATTGAAAAAAAATGGCGTGGAGTCCCCCTAAAAATCCACACCAGACCCTTATCCGAGCACGCTGACCTGGCCGGCCGCAGAAAAGAGGGGGGGACAGAGTGCGCCCCCCCCTCTCCTGAACCGCACCAGGCCACATGCCCTCAACATGGGGAGGATGTCCCCATGTTGATGGGGACAAGGGCCTCATCCCCACAACCCTTGCCCGGTGGTTGTGGGGGTCTGCGGGCGGGGGGCTTATCAGAATCTGGAAGACCCCTTTAACAAAGGGGAGCCCCAGATCCTGCCCCCCCCCCTGTGTGAAATGGTAATGGGGTACATTGTACCTCTACCATTTCACCCCCTCTGACGCCACAGGTTAACTCATCTGCAAGTCCGCGTGTGGCATATGTGCGTCAGAGGGGGGCGGGGTCACATGAGTGTGACACGGCGGGAACTTCAATTGGAAGCGGCGGCATCTTCTTCTCCGGGCGGCGCGCTTGAAATTGAATTCCCCCGCCGTGTGACGCTCTGTGACCCCGCCCCCCTCTGACGCACATGACCTTCTAAGGAGTTTACTTGTGGCGTCAGAGGGGGGCGGGTCCCAGGAGCGCAACACGGCGGCCAAATCAAATTCAAGCGCTGGTGGACGAGAAGGCTGGCGGACGGACGGAGAAGAAGACAGGAGAAGACAACGGGCAAGATGCGGGACCAGAAGGCTGAAGGACGGACGGAGAAAATAGAAGAACACGTCGGGCAAGATGTGGACGAGAAGACCCAAGAAAGAAGCAGCGGAAGAAACCCGAAGGAAAGAAGAAAAGAAGATTTTATTAAAAGATTTGTCAAAAACCGGCTACTGTCATTTTTAACACTTTTGACATTTTTTTTGGGGTGAAATGGTAGAGGTACAATGTACCCCATTACCATTTCACATAGGGGGGGGCCAGGATCTGGGGGTCCCCTTTGTTAAAGGGGTCTTCCAGATTCTGATAAGCCCCCCGCCCGCAGACCCCCACAACCACCGGGCAAGGGTTGTGGGGATGAGGCCCTTGTCCCCATCAACATGGGGACATCCTCCCCATGTTGAGGGCATGTGGCCTGGTGCGGTTCAGGAGAGGGGAGGGCCTCTCCTGTCCCCCCCTCTTTTCTGCGGCCGGCCAGGTCAACGTGCTCGGATAAGGGTCTGGTGTGGATTTTTAGGGGGACTCCACGCCATTTTTAAAAAAAAATTGGGGTGGAGTTCACCTTAAAATCCACACCAGACCTGAAGGGCCTGGAATGGATATTTGCCGGGAACCGCACGTCTTTTTTTTGGGGGGTTTTACGGCGGGGTTCCCCTTAATATCCATTCCAGACCTGAAGGGCCTGGTAATTTAATTTGGGGGAACCCCTACACATTTTGTTTGTTTTATGAATGAATCCCTTTAGAATTGTCAGAGCCGACAATTCATTATAGCCGCGTGTGAATTTTTAAATGACTTTTTTCCTTCTGAATGTCATTTTGTGCAGGGGCAGTTCTAAGTGCGGGAAAAATGCGCTATTTCACATGCTGACATTACACCCCCCCTAGGTACGAAATTTAAAGGAATATTTCACTTTTATTGTTTCACTTTAAGAATTATTAATTTCACTGCTCCCGAAAAAATGGCCGTTTTAAAAAATAAAAAAAACATTGATACATGTTCCCTGGGGCAGGACTGAGGTCCCCAAACACTTTTTAGGACAAAACTTGCAGATTAGCCTTTAAAATGAACACTTTTGATTTCTCCCATAGACTTCTATAGGGAGATCGGCGCGGCTTTACATATTACTTTCAATGCGCCGGCTGCTACGCTGGTTCATGCGCCTAATTAAGCCTCCACCCGGCGCACTAATTAAGGCATGAACCAGCGCAGCGCACAGAGCATATTAAATCAGCCCCCATAATGTCTCTGTGACAAATAAAGTCCCAATAAGTGCAGTATAATAATGTGACCCGCTGGCAGGAATGGCGAGGACGTGAGGACGTGAGGCGTCGGATGGTGGGAGGTGCCGGAGCGCTCCATGGCTGCTAGCGGCGCACGCTGTGCTGAGGATCCGTGGATTACACCAGCGGACCGGCAGACAGGTGATGACAGCGTGAGAGGCTGTCAGCCCAGCTGAGCGCACGGGAAACTCCGGGGAAAAACTGTAAATCAGCAAACGCCCAGGCATATCCCGGATGGATGGAGAGAATAACATCACCCAGTGACCCCCCGAGCGAACATCCTGCCCTGTACCGGCCCGCTGAGCACGGCGCAGCGTTAGGGGTGAACACCACGCTGCGGGTGTTGCGATAGGGCTCCAGGGGAGAGGCCATCTATGAGCCGTACAGCCCTGTGGTTGGACGGAGGAAGGGACGCGAGGAGTGGTGAGGCGCTCAGTTTGAGCTGAGCTGGGTCGGGTTTATTTCCCCCCCGGACACCCCCCCCCTTCTCTCTCAAACTCTCCAGATGTAAATATGTCCCATTGATTTTTCTCTTGTCTGATCCTTATGAATTTGAAGGATGCTCAATTGAATATAAGGCAATGCAAAGATTAGCTGCTATTTGTATAAATGGTATGATATATGGGAGATTTGACCCTGGGATGCAATAAGTAAAATACTAAGCTAAAACTGTGCAGGAGTCTCAGGGGGTGAAGATTGTAAGGCACTGGACCATATACTTCCATGTATCAGACCCTAGATTCTCGAGTACAGGGCTCACTGCTATTCCCAGTACTATGAATATTTATATATACCCTGTTCTCAGCATTCTGAATCTATATAGCCATCTCTGCTCCCAGTGACTCCAGGGATAGCACTGTTTGCAATTTGGACAATATATCTAATTATTAGTCTAAAGGAGGGATGAAGTCCATGTACTCAACTAAAATTAGGATCTCTGCTCACATGTACCTACTCCCGTTTTTGGCCCCTTGAATACAAATTATTGCTTTATTGAAAAACTACTGAGAGGAGTAGGCCTTCTGTACATATGGTTCTGGACTGTCATTATATTGTTTGGGAAATCCCGGGCCTAGACGGCGGCTCTGACTGGGGAGTAAAAAGCCTTAAAAGAGTGGACCTCTGAGGAGGACCAGGGACTATAAAAACCCAAAAGGGACTCCATTTAACCTGTTGTACACACCTAGGGGGGGTACCCCTGGTGTATCGCTATTCATAAAAATTCCTTAAAACTCACAGTACCGAAGTGTGACTCGGGGGTGGCGTGCTGATCAGAGAGACCCCAGGATACAGTACCCTATTACAAAAAAAGGGGGGGTACCTACTCGGTATACAGGATCTGCCTTGCCGGATTGTTTTAAAAACTGTCTTTAGCCTGATCTTTAGTGTCCATATAACTAAGGTGGGGAAAAAAAAAGGGGGAGAAAACAAAAAAAAAAAAAAAGAGAAAGGGAAAAAAACATTTTTTCTTTTTTTATATACACAGGGGTCCTTAGGACCAGGTGTGGTGGGTGGTAGCAGGACAAGAGAAATTTAACTTAACTACTCTCAAACTGGGGAAGAGAATTGGACCCACAAATAAAAACAAGATGAATAGGTCCACGAGAGGCGTTGCCTCAAAAGTGGCTAAAAGTACTGTGGGGTCTAGCTCTATACAGCAGTATATGACTCAGGATGGAAATTCTAAAAGTCCCGGACCGTTCAAAAAAAACTGAAAAAAAGAAGAATGAGACTAAAGCAGGGGAAGGCAGTTCGGACCGGTCCAAAGGAGAAACAACCATCGAAAGTGAATGTGAGCATACCAGATCAGAGGAACTAAGCCAGGACACATGTCCACCAACGAAGGCAGAAATGAATGCAATGCTGTTGAGTATGGAAAACGTTATAAAAACAGAAATAAATAGGATAAGAACGGATCTAGGAGGGCTCCTAGATAGAGTAGAAGAGACAGAGAAAAAAATAGAAGAACAAGACCAAGAATTGAACAAGACCAAGAATTAAACAAAGTAAAGGCACAAGTCAAGGCCTTGACGGACAACCAAAGATTGATAGCATACCAGTTAGAAGACCAGGAAAATCGCAACAGGCGACAGAACCTTAGAATTCGTGCGATAGTGGAAGAAAAAGGAGAAGACCTAAGAATGATCATGAATACTCTATTTAATCCTCTATTAGACAAAACAGCAGAAGCAAAGCCCCTTAAAATTGAAAGGGTACACCGGGTGGGAAACCCCAAACAGATAGAGAGAAACGGTCCAAGAGATGTAATAGTTCGGTTCAGGAACTATGAGGACAAAGCTGAGATCTGGGGCAGATTGAGGGGGAGTCCCCCCATGAAATATAGGGATACCGAGCTACAAATATTCCCCGATCTCTCAAAAGAGACTTTAGCCAGGAGAAGACATCTGAAACCCTTATTAGAGTTGATGCGCACTCAAAACATAAGATATCAATGGGGTGGGAGGGTGGGAGGTGTAGGGGAGGGTGGGAGGTGTAGGGGAGGGGGGGAGGGGACCATCTCGGAGACTCCACAAAAAAGATGTAAATACATTTAAATTTCCCTTAGATGTCTGAAATCAGATTTCTCTCATATAACGTAAGAGGGCTGAACTCTCATGGTAAGAGACTCAAAGTTCTTAAGGAACTAAAGTACTATAAGGCAGATGTATAAGGCAGATGTTGTCTTCTTACAGGAGACCCATTTAACATCAGAGTCCAATATTAAGATGTTTTCCCCTAATTACCCCACATGGATATATGGAGATACAATATCAAACAGATCGCGAGGGGTCGCTATAGGAATTGCTAGTAACGTACGGTTCGCATTGGGGGACAGACTGACTGATCCGAAGGAAGATTCTTATTTCTGAAAGTAAAATTAGGGGGGGTTGATTTCACCCTGGCAAATGTCTACGCCCCCAATGTGAATCCAGCTAAATATGTAAGTAAAATTCTAAGAAAATTAAAAGATTTTGAGGTAGGGCAGGTGGTATTGATGGGGGATCTCAATTGCTGCATGGACCCCGTACTCGATAGTTCGTCCCGGGCACAGGGGACTAATGGTGAACAATTAAGAGAATTGAAACAACAAATGTCACGTAATCAATTGATAGATGTATGGCTAATCCTACATCCTAAAACTCGTGATTATACTTTTTACTCCCCTGTGCACGGGACGTACTCGAGGATAGATTATCCTCATAGATCATAGACTACTTGATAGGGTAATCGATGCGGGAATTGAGATCACGACAATCTCTGATCATGCCCCTATAACTATAAAAATGAGTACATCACTCCAGAAAACAAATCCACCGACGTGGAGATTGGACGAAAGTTTACTGAAAGACGAAGAGGTGGCAGGGAGAGTTCAAAAGGAACTGGAATTTTATTTCCGGGAGAACGATACGGAGGGGATTTCGGCGGCATCCCTATGGGATGCTCACAAAGCGTTTATAAGAGGGATCTTTATTGCTGAGGGAGCAAGAAAAAAGAAAGTAAGTACCATGAAATTAAACACCTTAACAGAAGAAATTTATAAGCTGGAACAAGAACATAAAAAAAAGGGCCAAAAGAGAGAAATCCTCCACGCACTGACTTTAAAAAGAGATGAATATAGAGCACTATCAGAGCAAGAAACAAGGAGACTATTAAATAGAAGGGACAGAGAAAGATACATATGGGGGAATAAACCCAGTAAGCACTTAGCCAGAATGGTAAAAAAAAGAAAACTAGAAACTTTATTGAAAAGATCCAAAAAAAAAATGGGGAATTATCCAGGGAGATAGCCGAAGTTTTTAGAAACTATTACGAAGGCCTATACGCTGTAAAACAAAAGAAGTGGAATCCTGGCGAGAAAGAAGCTAGAATAAGAGCAGTGTTACAGAAGGCAAATTTGCCCAAAATAGACGATCAAGTAACTGCAAAAATGGAGGAGCCTATAACTGAGGAGGAGGTAGGCCTTGCCCTAAAAAATTCAGCTAAGGGGAAAAGCCCAGGGCCAGACGGCTTTACGACTTTATTTGAAAAAGTTCAGTTCCATTTTGATACCTAGACTCTGCCACTACTACTAATGGGTTGGGGGCTGACTATGAGATGAGTCAGGAGGCTCTGGAAGCAACAATCATTGTAATAAAAAAAGAGGGCAAAGATAATACACTCTGATCAGGCTTTCGGCCCATCTCATTATTAAATGCAGACACAAAACTGTATGCCAAGATTTTGGCCGAACGCATGAAGGGGATAATGACAACTATGGTGCATCCGGACCAGGTGGGCTTCATACCTGGCAGAGAGGGAAAGGACAACGGGGTCAGTGCTCTCCTTCGGAAAATTAAAGACAGTGGGTCCCCCGGTCTACTCCTGTCAGTGGACGCTGAAAAAGCGTTTGACAGGGTAGACTGGGGGTTCATGACTCAAACGTTAGAAAACATAGGAATAGGCCCGAGGATGCTGAGGCGGATTAAAACTTTGTACTATCACCCGTATGCCAGGATTAAAGTTAATGGGACTCTGTCTACACCCCTAGAGATGAGGAATGGGACTAGGCAGGGGTGCCCCCTGTCCCCTCTCCTTTTTGTTCTTTCGCTGGAGCCCCTTCTGTCAATGATAAGGAACAACTCCGAGATTTCGGGAATCAAAGTTGGAGAAAAAGAGCATAAACTGGCCGCTTTCGCGGATGATATTCTTTTCTTTATAAATAACCCCAGAAACACACTCCCTAGTCTAATGACAAATATAATACAATATGGCGAGGACTCAAATTTTAAAATGAACGTCTCCAAGACGGAGATTTTGAACGTCAACATCTCTAAGGAGGAAAAACAATACCTCCAAACGGCGTTCAATTTCTCCTGGCAAAAAGAGATAAATTATCTAGGTATAAAACTTGTAAACTCCCTAAAGAAAATGTATAGTGTCAACTATATCCCCCTGTTGAATGAAATTAAACGAGAAATTAAATCTATTACCGACCAATTTCGTGGTTCGGAAGGATAAACGTCGTAAAAATGGTCTTAATTCCAAAAATAATCTATAAATTTCAAATGGTCCCAGTAGCACTGCCACAGACGTATATTAAAATAATAAACTCCCTACTGATGAACTACATTTGGAAAAACAAAAAACAGAGGATCTCTGCTCAAGTACTAAAACAGAATAAGAAAATGGGTGGATTGGCGGTCCCAGACATCAGAAATTATTACGTTGCATCGGTCCTCGCACGGGTAATAGAGTGGGCCAAAGAAAATCACGACAAAAGATGGATTAACATTGAATGCGCACTCGCTAGGGCACAATTGGGGAGAATAATTTAGAATCCACCACAATAAAGAACTTTAGATATTTCCGCACATGAAATCACATTTAATGCACTTCGGATCTGGGATAGACTACACAAACAATTTAAATCAAAATTCAATTCCCCACTGATGGATCTTAAAGACAATGAATATTTTGCACCAGGGACTAAAGAGGTGGGAGGGTATTGGATTAAAAATAGAATTCAAGTTAGGGATATAATTCAAAAGGGTAAGATTTTGACACGACACGAGATTAAAGCTAAGATAGAATCCATGAGGTTGGATGAATGGCGATACATGCAGCTGTCGCTCTTCATTAAGCGCCTACCTCTACCCCTTCGATCACGGGAGGAATATACACCGATAGAAAAACTTTGCACCACTGTGAGTTCAAAAGGCAACATTTCCAAAATGTATAGGTATTTGTTTAAAAGGGAAGAGATTCCTTGGCTTCCCGGAGGGGTCCGAGGGGAAGAATCCAGAGGAATTCCTGTTAGCCTGGCTTAAGCAGATCTTTGGAGAAGCAGATTTTTCTCACTTATTTGCCATTGAGAGAGCACATAGGATTCCTCTGAGGGCGCCCCCGCCGGGCAGGTTTCCTAGGCCCATGCTGGCTCGATTCCTATATTTTAGAGATAAGGAAGTCATCCTGCGCAAGGCCCGCAACATGCCTGAGCTAATGTTTAATGGCAACCGTATAACTATTTTCCCGGATTTCTCAGCAGCAACGCAGAAACAGCGAGCGGCATTTCAAAGCGTGAAGCAACGCCTGAGAGAACGCAACCTGCCGTACAGTATGCTTTACCCAGCCAAGCTTAGAGTGGCGCACAAGGGGCAGACGCAGTTCTTCCTGTCCCCTAGGGAAGCAAATCGCTGGTTGGAGTCCTTGGGGCACGGTTAAGGTAGATATGTACCTCGCTGCTTATTTGATACCATATTTGGAGAACCTGGGGGGGACCCCCTAGGTACTAATGACTGTAATAATATGCAAATCTGCGCTTTCAACATCCCCATTACTGCCAGTTATTGACTGACCGTCTCTGGTCCCATGGATCCTCCATGCTTCAAGTACTGTTGAAAGACTCCTGTAAGTCCTAAGCTAACCACGGCCCGGATTAACGCTCTGTGAGAAACCACGTACTTGTCTCTAAACTTTCCTAACCGGCTGGTGCGGGAAGCTGACCCCCCTTTAGGGACGACCTTTTGTGACATGTTGTTTGGGGGAAAAGCCTGTGGGATGTTCGGGGCTACAGGCAGGGTGGGGGGTACAAATCCAGGAATCCAATGTTGTGGACCTGGGACAGTTCGGTTTTTTTTTCTTTCTCTTTTTTAACCGGCTATTTTTTGTTTTTCTTGTTTTTGGGTCTTTTTTCCCCCATGCCTCCATTGAATGAGGACACTGGCTCTACATGGCTCTTGGCGGGCTCTAGAATCATTCTGTGGACTGTATTCACATGCCTTAGACACACCTTTTATCCTAATGTATTGTGCTTGATGATGACACTGCAGGGTACTGTTTGCTTGTATGTGGGAGGGGGAATGGGAATCCCTCAATCCAAGATGTATAACCCTCTGCACCAATTTACCCATAATAACCATGACGCAGTCCCTTAAGTTGCTATCTTGGAACGTACGGGGACTCAATTCAAAAATTAAACGGTCCCTAGTATTTAAATATATTATGAGACATAAGCCGCAGGTCATATTTTTGCAGGAATCCCATCTGGTAGGTGCCAAGACATTGTCTCTACATAGAGCCTTTATTGGTAAGGCGTTTCACTCCACATACTCCTCTTACGCCAGGGGGGTCTCGGTCCTCGTTGCTAAGTCCCTCCTGTGTACAACTAAAACGGTTAAACTGGACCCTTTTGGGAGATACGTAATCCTAGTGTTAATTATTAATAACCAACCCTACACGTTTGTAGCAGTGTATATCCCACCCCCGTTTAAGGGGGAGGTCTGGGAGGCTGTGATGAAGGAGGTGCTGCAGGTGGCGGAGGGTCCTATTGTCCTAGCGGGGGACCTAAACGCAGTTTTGTCCCCGGATAGGGATAGATTTGGGATGGCGGCAGTGAGGAGTTCCCCTTTAGAGGCATGTGTGACACAGTACGACCTAGAGGAGGCCTGGAGGTGGAAGCACCCTGATGCTCGAACCTACTCTTGCTTCTCTGCCACGTTTAATACCCTGTCTAGAATAGATATGTGCTTTGTGTCTAAGGCGCTTCTCCCGAGAGTGGTGGATGTACAGTATTTGCCAAGGGCTATTTCGGACCATTCTCCATTAATGCTCACCTTGGATATGGAGAGGCCCCGGGGGTACACAATATGGAGGTTGAGCCCCTTGTGGCTCAAGGAGGAGTGCTTTGAACGGTCCACTGCCACGTCCATTAATAACTTCTGGTTGGAAAATAGGGGGGAGGCCCCAGTAGGGGTTACATGGGATGCGTTCAAAGCCACACTTCGAGGAGTAATTAAGGGGGAGGTTAAGCGGTTCCAATCGGACAGGGAATGGAGAGTTAAAGAGTCAGAACAGTTGGCTACAGAGGCCGAAGTGGCATACATAGACAACCCTACCCCTGACACACATATGAAGTGGAGAGAGAGTATACGTCAGTTAGACTTGGTGCTGGTGGAAAAGACGCAGAAAAAATTGCTTTATCAAGCGCAACGTGTCTTCGAATTTGGGGATAAAAACAGCAGGTTGCTGGCCTACCTGGCCCACTCGAAACAAGCACCAACATCTATCCCTCGTATATATAATGCCCGGATGCAGCTCTGCACATCACAAGAGGATATTGCTAAAGCATTTGTAGATTTTTATTCAGAGTTATACTCCTCAAAGGTAGACTATGGTGGGGATGCGGTACAGGCATTCTTGGCGCCGATACCCCTCCTGGAACTCTCTGGGGAGGCGGCGTCGGAACTTGATCTCCCCATTACGGTGGAGGAGGTAGTGTCAGCCATACATTCCCTGAACTCGAATAAGACTCCGGGAATGGATGGATTTCCGGCTGAGTGGTATAGTACGTATGCCGATAGCCTGGCACCTCAACTGCTCAAAATGTATATGGACGCCTATCGAGGGGGGGTGCTTCCTGAGTCCATGAGGGAGGCACTCATAGTGTTAATTCCCAAACCGCACAAGGACCATGATCTATGCGAATCCTACAGACCAATATCGCTAATTAATGTGGATGCTAAGATCCTTGCTAAATTACTGGCTAAACGTCTGAATCCAAAGATTGCATCCATTATTCACCAAGACCAGACAGGTTTCATACCTGAGAGGTCGACCGCAATTAACCTGCGCCGTCTTTTCACTATTTTGCAGGCGGAGGGATCCACGCCGGATAATAGGGTGGTGGTATCTCTGGATACGCATAAAGCGTTTGATTCCATTGAATGGTCTTATCTCATAGCAGTCCTTGGGCGGTTGGGGTTCGGCCCTAGATTCACGAAGTGGGTCCAAATCCTATATGCTGCCCCACGGGCTAGGCTTAGAGTTAACAATGTCATCACGGACTCGTTCTCGGTTGCCAGGGGCACGCGGCAGGGGTGCCCGTTGTCACCCCTGTTGTTTGCACTGGCGATAGAGCCGTTGGCTGCACAGATAAGAGCAGATGTGAACGTAAGGGGATGTATGGTTAATGAGCTGGAGGAAAAGACTTCCCTTTACGCGGATGATATGCTTCTTTATCTGGCGGAAGCAGAGGGTTCGCTGACCAGCGCTCTAAAATTAATTTCAGACTTTGGGAATTTTTCAGGTTTTAAGGTGAACTGGAACAAATCTATTGTGTTTCCCTTCAACTCTGATGACACCCTGAGGTTACCCCCTGATGTCCCACTTAAAGTAGTGTCCAAATTCCGATATCTGGGAGTGGAGGTCCAGCTGCCATGCAGCGCTTATATGAGTAATAATCTGACCCCTATGAAGTTACGCCTGAAGGAAAGCTTAAGAGCATGGGCTAAACTACCGTTGGGCCTCCTGGGGAAAATTAATATAGTTAAAATGATTTATTTGCCCAGGTTTCTTTATTTGTTTTGGCATGCCCCAATTTATATCCCTAAAAGATGGTTCACAGAAATAAATATGATGTTAACCTCCTTTCTCTGGGGCCTTAAGCCCGCAAGGGTATCCCTGGACACGCTCTATCTGCCAATAAGGGAGGGAGGACTGGCCATGCCGAATCTACACTGTTATTACCTTGCAGCTCAGTTAACACATGTGCATTGGTGGGGGTTCCCGAACTTATGTATTGCATCGGTGGCCACTCAGGCGGCTATGGTCCACTCGTTTGAGGGACTGATTAATGGTCTCTATAGAAATGGCCCATACCCAGCGAAGGGAGATACTGAAAATGTCATATAAAATATTCCACGCCTGCAACGCTAGGGTGGGGGGTACTAGTCTAGAGGTCTCCCCCAACGCCCCCCTATGGCATAACCCCCGACTTAAAGAAATAGCCAAGGTACCGGACGGGTCGTGCTGGGCAAGGTATGGGGTCAAGTATGCCCATCAACTGTTCAGGAACGGGGTATTTAGAAGCTTTATAGACCTGAAGACGGAGTACGGGCTCCCTAACACTTTCTTTTTTCGATACTTGCAGCTGCGTCATGCCGTAACGGCACAATACGGGGGGGGGGTGGTGGCGCTCTCCCCTTCCAAAATGGAGAAATTGCTTACTGATGGGGATCATTCCCAATTGATCTCTAGGTACTATTTTATGCTGCTGACGTCCTCCTCTCCTAGAATGGAGAGGGTTAGGGTGCAGTGGCAAGCGGACATACCCTCGCTCACTGACGAGTCATGGTCTGAAGCCCTTGAATCACTGGTACCCTCGATGATCTCGGCCAGGGACAAAATTACACAATTTAATTATCTACATAGAGTGTACTACACTCCCAAACGGTTACACAAAATGGGCAGAGGGGACTCACCTGATTGCCCCCGCTGCCAGGCGGCGGAGGGCGATTTCTTTCATATGGTCTGGAAGTGCCCCCGAGTGGAGGGGTTCTGGAAGGAAGTGTTGACATTTCTGGAGGCTAACCTGGAACTACCTAATATATACTCCCCGGCTAGGTGCCTGTTAGGTGACCTGGAGGAGGAGGAACTATCTGTATCAAAGAAAATACTGTTAAGAATATTGTTCTGCTACGCTAAAAAGGCTCTGGCCATTAACTGGCGAAAACCATCACCCCCGTCTCTGCAGGGATGGCTGAAAATGGTGAATAATGCACTGCCAATGTACAAGCTGACATACGCGGCTAGAGGCTGCCCAAAAAAGTTTGAGAAGGTGTGGGCGGGATGGATTGAGAAGGTCTCGGGAGATGTAGAAGTATAAAGGGTATGAAGGTGTGACTTGAAGGCCAAGACTCATATAGTGGGAACTGGCTGACCGGTTGGAGGCCGGATTAGATAGAACTCGGTCCTAGGAGATACAAGGGAGATAACCCTTTCCTCCTCCCCCTTATTATTATTATTACATTTTTTTATTTTTTTTTATTTGCCGGTATCTGTTTTTGTTTATTCCCTGTTACTGTTGATAGGGATATGTTACTGGAAAAAGGGAAAAGAGTACGATGGATATGCTTGACGGATAAAGTGTACATGATGTATTATAATGACGCTGAGTTTATTTGAAATTCCTTCTGTTCCATGAGATGTGAAAATATGTACTGTATTAAGCTGCTGTGTTATGCTATTAACATGTACAATAAAATTTACACTTTAAAAAAAAAGAAAAGGGAAGAGATAGAGATCCCAAAATACATCTTAAAATGGGAAAGAGAATTGGTTGCACCTAGAGGAAAAATGTCAGTAACAAGAATTATAAACATGATCCATACCTCTGCAATAGAGGTAAGGACCACCGAGATGAATTTTAAGTGCTTAACGGGGTGGTATGCTACCCCAGATAAAACCAGCAAATATGGAGAAGGTCAGTCAGCAGATTGTTGGAGAGGGTGTGCAGTAAGGGGGACGATGGCTCACCTATGGTGGGACTGCCCGGTAATTAAAAACTACTGGAAAAAAATCCTGCCACTGATTAAGGTAATAATTAAGAAAGAGATAATTGAAGACCCATGGGTAGTTTTGTTCCATGGGGGGGACGAGAGCATTAAAGAATATAAAAGATCTCTGACTCCCCATTTGCTTAACGTAGCTAAACTTTGATCCCTAAAAAGTGGAGGGAAGTAGAAAGCCCACAAGTGTGGGAGTGGTTGGAGTCTGTGGAGGATACCTACAGGAGGGAGGAGTGGAAGAATGGCGCTGATGAGGAAAACATAGACCATAGGAACAAATGGGCAAATTGGAAAGAGTTCAAAAAAAGCAGTAGATATGCAGAAAATCTGAGAGAGCTATAGAAAGGCCAAGCAGCACCAGGGCTAAACTAGGAAAGAAGGGGGAGTGGAGTCACGAGATGGCGGGGAGGGGGGGATCAGGAGGAGGGGAAGGGGGGAACGTCGGGCTTAATTTATGAGTGTTCCTCATCCTCTGTTTGGTTGTAAAATTAATTTACTCTTTCTAAAAAAAAAAAAAAAAAATATAGCATGAAAAACCTATAAATAGTAATCACCTATCCGCAGATGATGCTAAAACTTCTACGGAGACGATGGGGGTCCATCTTCCATGAGAAAGTCACCAAGAAAGTTATTGACTGAGCGGAAGATAAGAAAAAAAAAAAAAATAATAATAATGTGACCCGCTCTTCTTATCGCTGTAATCTTGGTTATAGTGAAAATGCCACCACCATACTTTAATCTTCTTTCACCCAAATTGTGCTGAAGAAAATGTATGCGCTTAACATAACGCTTAGACTACTTTAGTGAAAAAGATAGTCAAATGCGCTTTAGCAGGATTGTGACTGCACACATGCTGACAGGGTACTAGTAGTAAAACCTTGTTCTCGGCGTTCCAATTAGGATATGTAAATAAAATCAGGAAGGAAAGCCAATAGCGTAATACAGTTCATTTTAAAAATTAAAAACACACAGGAAAGCCAAATGGCCTCTTACTTTAAAAGTGCCTCCCGGCACTGGGGCTGTAGACACATCACCGCACTCTGCGGTAAGTTTTGGATCGTCTGGGACTGTTGCCACCCCCGTAGCAAACGTACAGATTCCCGGCTGCTAGCTCCACAGGTCGGAGAGCACGTGACCAGGTACCGCTGCCAACGTACGTTTCGTTCGTTGAACGTCTTCAGGGGGCGTGCCTGGTCACAATGCATCATGGTATATGTAGTCTCGAAGGACTACTCATTGGTTCCGAATGGGGAAGACTAATTGTAAAGCAGCCTCAGCGCCGTAGGGCTCAAAAATAGACATCTTATACATAGTATAGGTAGGCAAAACAATTAGAATTAGAATAAATGTTAATACATCTCTAATTAAAAAGGAACAATCACGGATTGCAAGTTCAAATCAAGAAAGGAAGCATTGCCACCCTTGCCTCCCTCTGGACGTGCAATGCAATCTCCCATTGGGAATAACAGATATGGGCAGATTACCTCACAGGTATAATTACTGCAAAAACAACCCGACCTGGTGTCACCCCCATTTCCCATATCAAACTATTTTTTGATATCCAGGAGAGATGATAATAATCGGGGAGTGCAAACAGCACTGTACATTAGAAGGTAAGCTTTGCCACCCTTGCTTCCCTCAGGACGTGCATTACAATCTCCCTTATTGGATATCATTTGAAAGCACCGTGACACCGTGGGGATGATTAAATCAGTATGATGAAACATGTCGGGGCGTGGGTACTAAGTTACAACCGCATACCTTAAACTGAACTGGTCGGGCGTGGAACGGTCCATCTGTCACCAACATAGTCATCTGAAGAGCGACTCCAGTACAACTTCATAGGGCTGTGAGTAAACCTGGGCTATTTGTTGGTCCGCCGTGACCACTGGTTCACCTGGAGGAAAATTTTTGTTTGTGTTTACACCGTGTGATGTTTGGATTTAATCACTGCTTATGACCAGAGTCATTTTTGTGAGTGCATCTATTGGGAGATTTTTAGTGTTTTTATTAAAAGTTGTGTTGCAATTTCACACTATTGTGCTCTCTCTCTTCATTATACATGTGGCTGTCATCTTGGAGTTTTTCCTTTTTCCAACGGATCTCCATTTATTTAACTGAGTGCTCCAGTTTCCAAAGAGGGAGTTCCATCAATTAAACTGAGTGGTTCAGTTAAAAAGCCTGTGTGCCTTAACACGAGAGTGTCAGGCCATTTATTGTGGTGAGTTTGCATTCTGATGGGTGGTGGAATCACGCAGTCACTGTGGTGTGGTGAAAGCACTGTCTGAAGATCGTGAAGGGATTTCTTCTGTTCTCCATTTATGAACTTCATTTACGTTCACACAATCAGTTTATGGATTTTTTTTTTGCCAACCTGTTATTTTGGGTGTATTATTGGCACCTATTTTTGACACTGATATATTGTTTTACATAGAGGGTGGATCACTCATTATTTTTCACTTAATAGTCTAGCAATATTATATGTGTGTTTTTTTATTTATTTTTTATTCTTTTGAGCGCTGCTTAATATCACATTTGATACCTTTTTTCACATCAGGTAGCACTGTATTTGCATATTACATTTTGATCATGCTATAGGATTGCAAGAGATTTGGGACAATTTTGAGTTACCCTAGGAGAGTAGTAAGGAGGCACGCATAGCGCGCTGCAGTGAACAGTGTCTGTGGCCAAATTGTGTTAACAGTGGAGGGGGTGGACTTAAAGGGGCATGGTTAAATAAAACAAAAGCATTTGTGTGCCCATAATATATGATTAAATAAAATAAATGTCACAGTTAAAATATGAACCTAGTCTACCTTAAAAGTGGACATTGTCAGTCAGCAGAGCAGTGGACGATGTCAGCGGGGCAGTGAGAGGTGTCAGCGGGCAGTGAGCGGTGTCAGCGGGGCAGTGAGCGGTGTCAGTAGTGCAGTGAGCGGTGTCAGCGGGGCAGTGAGCGGTGTCAGTAGGGCAGTGAGCGGTGTCAGTAGGGCAGTGAGCGGTGTCAGTAGGGCAGTGAGCGGTGTCAGTAGGGCAGTGAGCGGTGTCAGTAGAGCAGTGGACGTTGTCAGTAGGGCAGTCAGCGGTGTCAGTAGGGCAGTCAGCGGTGTCAGTAGGGCAGTCAGCGGTGTCAGTAGGGCAGTGAGCGGTGTCAGTAGGGCAGTGAGCGGTGTCAGTAGGGCAGTGAGCGGTGTCAGTAGGGCAGTGAGCGGTGTCAGTAGGGCAGTGGACGGTGTCAGTAGGGCAGTGGACGGTGTCAGTAGGGCAGTGGACGGTGTCAGTAGGGCAGTGAGCGGTGTCAGTAGGGCAGTGGACGGTGTCAGTAGGGCAGTGGACGGTGTCAGTAGGGCAGTGGGCGGTGTCAGTAGGGCAGTGGACGGTGTCAGTAGGGCAGTGGACGGTGTCAGTAGGGCAGTGAGCGGTGTCAGCAGGGCAGTCAGCGGTGTCAGCAGGGCAGTCAGCGGTGTCAGTAGGGCAGTCAGCGGTGTCAGTAGGGCAGTGAGCGGTGTCAGTAGGGCAGTGGACGGTGTCAGTAGGGCAGTGGACGGTGTCAGTAGGGCAGTGGACGGTGTCAGTAGGGCAGTGGACGGTGTCAGTAGGGCAGTGGACGGTGTCAGCGGGGCAGTGAGCGGTGTCAGTAGGGCAGTCAGCGGTGTCAGTAGGGCAGTCAGTGGTGTCAGTAGGGCAGTGAGCGGTGTCAGCGGGGCAGTCAGCGGTGTCAGTAGGGCAGTCAGCGGTGTCAGTAGGGCAGTCAGTGGTGTCAGTAGGGCAGTGAGCGGTGTCAGTAGGGCAGTGAGCGGTGACAGTAGGGCAGTGAGCGGTGTCAGTAGGGCAGTGAGCGGTGTCAGTAGGGCAGTGGACTTTTAATTACCAAATAAAAACCAAAAAAATCAATGCAGATAGATAGATAGATAAAGATAAAGGCTACTGAGTGAGCACTGCACATAAAGTAATTATGCCAGGATGGTACTGCAGGGAGAACACTAGACTGCAATATTCAATCAGCTCAGAAGCCATGTCCCTGGAAAGACCAGCATGACAAGCCCCACACTGGAGAGAGACTGTGAACTGTAGGAAAGAGCCTCAGCTCTGCACTTACCCAGCGGTTGGTGTCCCCTTAGTTTGCACGGCAGGCTCTGTACACTGGCTGTGTTGTTTGTTCCTCCTGCTTTCTAGACAGGTCACATGCTGATGAGCATCATCAGCATGTGACCAGTAGGGCAGTGGACGGTGTCCTCTGCAAGCCTCCGCAGAGGAGGGAGAGCCCGAGGCTGTGTCTGCATGAGTAGGCACTAGCGCGTCTCTCCCCCTCAGTCACAGCACACAGTCACTCTGTAATGTGTCACACAGCGCCGGAGATTCGGCCAGAGGGCCGGGCAGTGCAGGCAGGGAGGGAGGGAGCCACCTGCACGGGGAAGTCCGGGCCCCCCTGATCCTCACTCAGCTGCGGGCCCCATAGCGCCCGCGTGGGTCGCTATGGCGGTAGTTCCGCCACTGGAATGGTTCCCTGCCATGATTTAAACAGATTTTTAAAATGGTTTTGTGACTTGCAGAATGTCAGAGATATGTACAATCTCAACCCATCTGACGTAGAAAGAGTTTTGCAACATTCTATAGGGAATGGTCTTCGGATGAGAATCAAACAGATCTGTCTTCAGCCTCTGAGGACAAGGGACATATTAATGGAATTATTATTATGTGTTCTGTACGGAGTGTGGTCTGATGTTACGATTCATGGGAAGGTCCACCGAATGCTAGGGGAGTCTCCCTATGAATTGTCGTACAGGATAGAAAATATTATGGAATTGTTGGTTGGTAATAATCTTGCATTTGAGCGGGGAGGCTCGATACATATCAGTATGTTGCTAGATGCTTTGCATGAAGATATCAAACAGGGGTTTGTGCCCCCCCAAAATTGTTATCACCAGCCGCCACTGCCTCTCGCTGACACCAACGATGGGGCATAATTCCTTGCATTGATACCAACGATGGGCCACTATTCTTCTCACTGACACCAACAAAAATGGTTGGTGTTGATTATGGAGCAGAATTCTTTCAATTGACACCAACAATGTGGCAGTGGGAGCACTGACACCAAAGATAATGCATTGTTTACTTCCACTGTATGCCAGGACATTTTCTACTCCCACTGGCCCTAGTCCAGCCCCCCAAAAGTCTGAAGGACAATAAAATCGACCTTTGTTTTGAAATTTTGGAGACCCTTGCTCTAGAGCACTGACATTTGGGGATGACATCTACTTAAAGTAGGATAAAAAGACCTATTATCTAACAGCTTCTGGTATTCTATGCTTAAGAGGGAAATACACAGTATTCCCTAACTCACAGCCATCTACATTTAATGAGGGGGCTACAATAATCACTATCATGGCTGTACTAGCAAGGGGCACATTTGTAAATGGGTTGAGGGCATCTAATATATCAAAGTATTCTGCAAGGATTTCCCTATTTCATTATGATTACCGTATTTATCGGCGTATACTGCGCACTTTTTCCCCCTTAAAATCAGGGGAAAATCGTGGGTGAGCGATATACGCCAATCCCCGCTGTCTCCGACATTGTCCGAGCCGAGCCGAGTGTACTGCACACTCGGCTAGGCTCTGCCACGCTCGGCTCTGCCCGCAGCCACGCGAGAGGAACCGAGAGAAGCCAAGAGAAGCCGAGTGAAGCCGAATGCGCAGGAAATCCGGCTCTCAAACACACGCCGCTGCAACCCCGGGCAAGGTGCGGATGGACACCTCCAAAGCCGCAGACGGACACCCACAAGGCTCGACGGACCCCGCGCAAGGCCGCAGACTGACGCCGACAAGGCCGCCGATGGACGCCGGGCAAGACAGCAGGCGGACACCGACAAGGCTGGACGGACCCTGCGCAAGGCCGCAGACGGACGCCGGACAAGGCCGCCGATGGACGCTGAGCAAGACATCCAAAATTTAAGTTTTTTCCCTAAACTTCCCTTCTCAGCTTCGGCTGCGTGCTATATGCCGGCGCGGGGTATAAGCCGATAAATACGGTATATATTTACTTTTAATTCTTCCTGAATTCTCAACCTCTTTATAAACTGTATCCTTTCCTTTTTTGACTGTTTTAAACCAGTTAGAACAGGGGTCAAGTCCTGGGGGAAAAAGTGTGGGAATTAACTCCCACCCAAGATCCACTCCCCCACCAAAAAAATGATACGCTCATATGCATATATATTTCACAGAAAATACAGTGCAACATTTATTGTAAAGTGCCAATTTACAAAGAAAATATGGTGTCACCCTCCCAACCCTCCCCCTGGTCACTGAGCATTAGCATAGCTCTCCCCCCTAGCCTGCCGCAATGCTGTGTCCTGCCACTGCGGAGGGATAGCAGGAACATAACAGAGCAGTAGACACTGGGCAGGCTAGTGCATTGGGCTCTCTTCTGTCTAGACTGCCACAGTGCTCTGTTTCAGGGTGGCAGCACACGATCACGATGCACACCCCAAACCGGCCCCTGTAAATGTTGTGGTTTATGCCAGTGCGTCAATCCATGCACTGTCACAAATGGGGATGACACCATCACTGTCGAATATCACTTTCTTCTTAATAGTGTCACCCAGGCCTGGACTGGGACAAAAAATAGACCCATGAGTTTTAGACTGAGCATCCCAGTGTAAATCCCCCCCCCCCAGTAAATTCCCACAGTTTTATCTCCCATAGTGTAAATTCCCCCCGTTGTAAATCCCTACAGTGTATTCATTTCCTGTGAAAATACCCTCAAATTCTCCTTATGTAACTCCCCCTGTGTAATCCCCCTAATGTAACCCCCCCTGATGTAACTCCCCATATGTAATCCCCCTAATGTAATCCCCCTAATGTAACCCCCCCAGTGTAATCCCCCTGATGTAACCCCCCCTGATGTAACCCCCCCCCCAGTGTAATGCCCCTAATGTAACCCCCCAGTGTAATCCCCCTAAAGTAACCCCCCCTGATGTAACTTCCCCTGTGTAATCCCCCTAATGTAACCTCCCCAGTGTAATCCCCCTAATGTAACCTGATGTAACCCCCCTGATGTAACTTCCCCTGTGTAATCCCCCTAATGTAACCCCCCAGTGTAATCCCCCTAATGTAACCCCTCCTGATGGATGTAATGTCAGTGTGGGGGAGGAGCCTAGACTCTGTCGGCTGTGACGAGTGTAATTGTGATAGGCAGCCGGCACCTCTCCCCGCTTGCCTGTCACAATAATAGGGGATTGCAGTTCCCAGAAGACATGCGGTCACCGAGCACTGAGCTGTCTCCCTATGTTTTCTTTCTCCTCCTCCCTTCCCGAACATTGAGTAGTCACAGCAAAGTTACTGGAAGGAGGAGGGGAGAGCTGCGACGCCTCTCTCAATCCAGCACTGTGCCCGGTGTCACCCGGGTGTGGAGCCCCCGCTCCCCCCTTGCAACACCGCTGCCCAGGAGACATTGCGGCAATGAGAAATCGCTGCTTAGTGAAAGATCGGCACGGGCGGCTCGAGTCCTGCAACGGGAACGGCGTTCCTGCAGTGAAAAAAGTGCAGGGATGCCGTTCCCATGCGTTCCCGCAGGACTCGAGCCCTGAGTTAGAACATAGATAAATGTTCTCAACCCTGGTTTAAAACTTACAGCCATGGGCTGAGGCTTATGTTTTATGACTAAATTACTTTATTTATCTCTTCTTGTTCTTTTTTAGCAATTCTCCTGGCTGTTTCTCTTTCTTATTGTAAATGTATTTTAGCTAACAACTTAAAGGGGTTGTAAAGATTTGTTTTTTGTTTTCTAAATAGGTTCCTTTAAGCTAGTGCATTGTTGGTTCACTTACCTTTTCCTTTGATTTCCCTTCTAAATGTTTTTTTTTCTTTGTCTGAATTCCTCACTTCCTGTTTCTTCTCAGTAAGCTTGCCACGATCATCCGAGCGGTGGTTAGTCAGCCAGAACAGCTTACTGAGGAGGAACAGGAAGTGAGAAATTCAGACAAATAAAACAAAGAAAAAAAACATTTAGAGGGGAAATCAAAGGAAAAGGTAAGTGAACCAACCATGTACTAGCTTAAAATAACCTATTTAGAAAATAAAAAACAAACCTTTACAACCCCTTTAAGACTAGTCTTCATTGCAAAAGAATGCTTCCTCTTTTGTAAGTACAAAAAACATAATTTTATATTAATTTATATTTATAAACCTTAAATTATGCAGGCAGACTCTATTTGAGAGTGCAACTATTCTATGCGCAAGAAAGCTGGCACTGAAATAGCGCCGTCAAGAAAAATGTTCCCAGTACAGCTTAAAGTTACAAAATACCCGTTCTGACTCTTTGAGACCATAACAGCCTTCATCCCTCATTTGCAAATATGCAAATGAGGGAGATACGCCGATTCCCGAACATACGCGCACCCGGCGCAGGCTACGCGCGGTGCGCGTAAGTTGTACGCACGGCGCAAAATTACTCCTCATAAAGCAGGGGTAACTCAGCAACAGACGTGCACAGGTCAGATGGAGGGCAGCTACAGCAGCACCGTTACGGACGAGCTGAGCAACCCCACTTGCAGGACAACACATCTGTATGCCAACATGCCAGGGCAGCCATGGTCATAGCAATACTACTGTGTCCACCGGCACGGAAGAGGATATACCGCACGCGCATGAACATCTTTGGCATGGGTGATTTGGAGGTGTTTCGCATATTCAGATTCAGCCCTGATGCCATCCTCGAATTAGCCACAACCCTGCATGATGACATCACCAGCAAGACACATCGCTCACAAGCAGTGCAGCCACTGGTCAAGGTACTGGCAACACTGCATTTCCTTGCAAGTGGATCTTTTCAGCGTACAAGTGGAGTAGTGGCTGGGATGTCACAATCCTCCATGAGCAGATGTGTGCACCAGGTTGTCCCCGCAATCCTCAGACGCATGTCCCACCACTTTATCAAACCCACCCAGGAGCATCTGCGGCAGAAGGCATTGGCGGATTTCTACCAAATTGCAGGATTCCCACACACCGTGGGGGCCATAGATTGCACACATGTGGCACTACGGCCCCCCCGTGCCACAGAGCACATATACCGTAATCGTAAGCAGTGGTATTCCATCAACGTACAGGTGATAGCCGATGCACAATGCCTCCTATGGCACATCCGTGCCAAACACCCAGGGGCCAGCCACGACAGCTACATATACCGTCAAAGCAACATCTCCACAGAATTCAAACAGAACGTGTATGGGGACAGCTGGCTGGTTGGTGAGTGACATGGGAGTCAGGCATGACTGTCCGACCCCATGATGCAGACATCACGAGGGGCACATGCACGGCTAAAATCCTCCTGTCTTTTCCCTTCCAGGTGACTCTGCATATGCACTTGGGCCCCATCTCATGACTCCATACCGGAATCCCCAAACCACAGGAGAGAGAAGATACAATGATGCACACATACGTACCCGTGCAGTGGTGGAACGCACCTTTGGCCTCCTGAATTCCCGTTTCCAATGCCTGGATACGTCCCGGGGGCCCTATTGTATTCCCCCAACTTCGTGTGCCAGATCATCGGTGCATGTTGCGTGCTGCACAACTGCGCCATGAGAAAGGGCCTGGAGATTGACCTACGTGATAACCTGACACCCCAACCACCCAGCCCCCCCCCTGCCCGAGGCTACCCCATCTCCTGAGGGAAGAGCAGTCAGAAATTGCCTCGTGGAACGAATCTTTGCACGTTAAACACACACATTCATCATGGCACAAGGAGAATGCATGCATGCACACCACTGTGGTCCCTAGCTCACACACACACACCACATCCACATCACATTGGATTAGCCCAAGTCCACCATGGAGGACTTGGGAGCAGCAACGCCACGCCAAGGCTCCAATTATGTCGCTGACCATTCATACCACATTCACACGGTCGTGGGAAACACTTCTCATCAATGACCGAGGGTGACACCCCTTTGCCGGCAGGAGTGTCACCCCCCCATTCACATACCAGTCACACTGACGTCTACACTCCTCACCGTGTGTAGGAACTACAAACAAAAA
This sequence comes from Rana temporaria, assembly GCF_905171775.1. Lineage (NCBI taxonomy): Eukaryota > Metazoa > Chordata > Amphibia > Anura > Ranidae > Rana > Rana temporaria. Next base: position 376,159,215 of record NC_053489.1, read on the forward strand.
AAAATCATATTCTGAACAAATAAAATATAAAGCTCATACTCTGAGCAGAATTTTAAAAAAAATGAGCACACATCTGCTCTGTCATGGGCCAAGGCTGGTGCCACGGGTGCCACGGCTCCGGCTCCTCAGTTGTCAGGAGGGAGGGTGGGGGGAGGGGGGAGGAGCATCATCCCCTGCTCTGTCACTCCAGGTGGTGACTGCCTGCCCTCCATTGCGATGGCGAGGCGGGTGAGCACCGTGTTAGTCTGAGCAAGCATCCTCAGCTGACGGGTGGTATTGTGGTGCTAGTGCTGCTCTGATCAGCCTGCAGGGTGAGGGACTGCTGCAAAGCTGCTGTGCATGCAGCCTGGGACTGGGCCGAGGAGGCCAGGCTGTCCACCACACGGCGCAGGTCACCCACCATAGCCCCGATATGGCGGGTCTGCCAGGCCTGCTCCTTGTGCAGCCCTTCTTGGAGGGCTCTGGGTACACCCCTGGTCTTCCTTAGAGCCTTCCTGGGGGAAGGAGAGGCTTGGGCCCGTTCAGACGGGGAAGACCGGGATGGGGTTCCCCTGGATGGGGTTACCCTGGATGGGGTAGACCTGATGGTCGGGGAGGTGGTTAAGGGTCCAGGGATGGTGGAAGCCTCCTCTAAATATATCTCCTGGTGGAGATTAACTGACTCCTCCACAACAACCTCTAGTGGAGAGGTATGGGCACTCCCCTCCACCAACATGCCTGGGCTTCCCAGGGGGTGGTCAGACTGAGCCACAGGATGTTCCGGGGATGGCATGGGTCGAACACCGGCCAACGACGGCCCAGCTCCCTCCAGCACATCTGTGGATTACACAAAACAATCACATGTTGGTGGACCCACACACTTGACACATGTTCCCTTCCACCCCCTCACATGCTACACACCGAATGGAGGATAAAACACACTTACCTGTCCTGAAGTCCAGATCAGTGGAGTCATATCCCTCAACGCCCTCCACCTGCTCCTGCGAAAGACACCTGGCGACAATCTCCTCCTCAGGTGTCAAACGCAAAGATGAGGCTGGTCCTCCTCCCGTGCCCCTGCCATGCTTTTTCATGAGGGCCAACTTGTCCCGGACCCGACGTCTCATGTCATTTAGCTTCTTCTGGATGTCATCAGACGTCCGGGTTTCATTGCCAATGGCATCAAGGGCGATCTTTGCCAGAATCTCCCTCTTCTGTGCCTTGGTGGTATTAGCACTGTGGGCACCATGCAGGTAGGCATCATATTTTGTGATTGCCGCCAACAAAATAGCCATCTCCTCAGAATTGTAGTTTTGCTTCCTCTTCTTCTCCTTGCCCACTTTAGGAGGTGCCATCGCTAGACAAAATTACCTTGCTCAGGGGGGGGGAAAAGCAGGATGTAATTTTGCGACGGACGGGTGCTTGTCTGGGCGTATTTATGCGTTCGGCGTAAGCCGGTGGACTGGCGTATCCCAGGAAGTTGGGCCGGCGTAGTTGTGAGCATGGCGTCTATGATACGCCGGCCGTAATCCACTGCTCCACGTTCAGGCCATCATTTGCATAAAGGCACACCCACTTACGCTTACGCCTTCAAATTTACGTTACGCCGGTGCAACGTTGCGAGCAAATTCTTTGTGAATACTTTACTTACCTCTCAGAGTTACGTTGGCGTAGCGCATATGAGATACGCTACGCCGGAATAAAGATGCGCCATCTACCTGAATCTAGCCCACAGACTTTGTAACGGAATGGCCTGTGACACCCAGAGACGTTTGAAGGATGGGGGGTACTCCTGTGCCAGCTTCACTAATGACTCTTGGGTCTAGGGTCATCCTATGTCCCTTTTGGGCATAGGATGACTGAGAACTGATATCTCGGATTACATGAGATGGGAAATTAATGATAATTCATGTATTGCAGGATCTTGAAATATTACAGGTTGTTTATTCTGACCCCCAACAGGTCAATAAGAATGTCTCATTCAATGTGTAACATAGACTGTTGGGATGCTAATTAAGTCTGCTACTGTGGTGATGTGAATTTGAGATCGGTAGCCAGTCTGGCTGCCTATTATGGGATGTTTAAGTGTCTTGCTGTGATAACTGTCTGTTGTCCATTGTGTTAATTAGGTCTGCTCCTAAGATCTTTTATTGTGTGATGCTAATGACACTGTATTGTGTGAAAGTCTATTGATAATAGATGTGGAATGTGACTTGTCAGCTGTAGTAATTAACTCCTCTAGATGCGGTGCCCGAATGTTTGTCTAGGATGTGGATTGAGGGGGAACTCGTTAAGGGCCCATTGTGTGATGTTTTGGGTGGAGAGTTTTATTGTCCCTGTAACATGCTTGTAACTGTATATAACAAGCTGAGTGTACCATTAAAGTGTTCATTTATTTGACTCAGAGAACAGAGCTTGTCTAGTTTATTCTGGGGAATGGAATGGGTCCTGTCTGCTGGATTGTCGGATAAGCTGTAGTGGTTGGTGGAATGGAGGATCGTAAACGGTGTTAACCCCTGGCCGTTACAGACTTAACATAAAACTTGCCACATGAAATAGACCTGAAGTGTGCCCTGATCTGATGAATGGTATGCCAAAATAAGGGGGCAAACCCAAGATTAGAGATGAATATTTTGTGGAGAGAAATGAATTTGAGAAATGCCCTAAAAAGGGGATGGGAGGGTGGGTATCGCTCACAGGAAACCAACAAAGACCACAGTGTAGTATAATTCATATCAATATGCTTTTTTGTTTGGATAATATTGTTGTGGTAGAAGGCAATTAAGAATAATTCAGAAAAGTAAGGAAAACCTAGAGATGGCTTCAATCTTAAGATTGGTATACGGAAGGGAAATGGGATAGGGGAATCTGCGCTAGGTGAAAGCAATAATAAAGCAATTAAGGGTGGGTCCCGGGAGGGACGTCCTGCAGCTGAACACAAATGTTTAGATACAAAAACAAAAAAAACGTATGGAAAAAGACAGTGCAGCGCTAGACAAAATATAACATCAAGTGTGAAAAGTGTGTCAATAGAATATTTAAATAAATAAATAAACCATGAATAAAAAATTATATAAGTGAAATATAAAAATAACTCAATCTAATATGGCAATTATCCTCTGAAGTAAACAGGACTGTTGCAAAAAATAAACATGATAACTAAACCTGTGAAGGTAAGTGATGCCTAAAACAAATGTATTTCTGCAGTGAAGCCAGAGAACCTGTCTCAGTGTTCCAACAAATCAGTGTAAATTATGCCACATAAATAATCACAGTGATAATGATACACAGTGTTTCAATATAAGTCCATGTTGCATGGAAAGTATAAATAAAGTTGAATAAAGGTGAGTAAAATTAAATAGAGTCCACAAAGGAAAAAAAGTGAGGGAGGGGTTTTGTAGTCCCCTCAGGTGAAGATGAGTAAAATTAAATAGAGTCCACAAAAGAAAAAACCGCGCAGGAGGGGTTTTGTAGTCCCCTCAGGTGAAGATGGTAAAAGAGCAGAAGATCCACCAAAAGACCGCAGATGGAAATAGGAGGAAGCAATCCACAGACAATCCAATGTAAAGAGAAATGGAGGCTTACCGGAAAGCCTGTGACCCGACCTTCTCAGGAAGGATCTAAACAGGCGTGTTGGGATACAAACGTCCCTCAGGCAGTGGAGATGGATCGATATCCTTCACGAATCAAACGTCAGCGTCCACAGCGTCGTAGCTCCTCATATGGGTCAGGGATGACAGCACTCACAGAGATATGTAGCAACGGTGGTCAGCAGATGTCATATGAAAAAAGGAAAAATTTCCATAGTATAGCCTGCTTGATATTGGTTTATTTAAAAATTCAATTAAAAATCCATTAAAAAGATTTCCCATACATAGGGAACAAATATACAGAGTCCTTGCAAGGAAAAGAAAAAGCTCCAAAATATAAACAGACCGCCTTGGGCCGTTAGCGCATGCACAGTGCGTGTGTTGCAGCCCGACGATCGTTTCGTCGTAATGACATCATCAGGGGCACGCACACTTCACTGTGCATGCGTGATTTATACAGCCCAAAGCTTAAGCGAAATGAGCTCATTGGCCAAGGCGGAGTTTTTTTTTTTATAATTACTTCATTTCTTTATTTTCCAGATTACATCACATACAATAAACAAATAACAATAACAAAACAACAAAACAAAACAAAAAAAAAACAAAAAAAACAAAAAAAAAAAAAATACTTTCATACATTACATTATCTCCCCCATGGGCACCATCGGCCTCCCCCTCCCTCTCCTCCAATCCCCCGTCCCACTCCCCACCTACAAGAGGCGGGAGGGACGCCAGGGAGAGAGAGAAAGAGGAGTAGGAGAAAGGAGAAACGAGACCCCCCCCTCCCTTGTGACCCCCTAAACCCCATCACCTTATGACCTCCCTACGGCACAAAAAGGAGGAGCTCAATACCACCCTAATAATAAAAAAGAAAAAGCAAAGGGATTTTGTGCAGGGCTTAATAGTCCTTAATTTCGTGACTTTAGTGAAAAAAAAAAAAAAAAAAAAAAATATTTCCTTTGTTTCGTGCCTCATTAACTCCCCATCACCTTATCTCCCCCCCCCCCCTACCATGCGAAGGGGAGAAGTTTCATAACCACCTCAAAAAAGAGGAAAGGAAAAAAAAAAAAAAAAAAACATTATTGGGTGTGTTCTTCTCCTTTCCCTTATTAGTGGTCTTTCTTTTGTGACTATAACCTTCCTTTAAAACCCCCGTTCCCATTCTTATGACTCCCAAATAAAATTCCTTAAGGGGAGCCTCTATACTTATCCTCCTATGTGATTTAGTTGATTAATTATTTCCTCCTCTTTAGTGATCCAAATTAGTGCTGTGCAAAAGAGGAGGGGAAAAAAAAAAAAAAAAGGTGAAAAATAGGAGGGGTGGGGGGGCGCGCCTCCCCCCCTCCCACCTCCTCCCCCTCCGGCGCCCGCAGGGTAGGGAGACAACAAAAAAAATAATATAAATAAAACTAAAAAAAAAAGGGAAAAAAAATTATTCGCCGTCTCACCGCTCCCCCCCACCCGCCTCCTAGCCTCTCCGCCCCAAACTAATCCTTCCCTACTTCAGGAGAGTAATATATACACCCTGCCCATATATCCTTAAATTTGTCCTGTTGGTCCTTGACCATATATACCCATCTCTCTGCCTCCATTATCCTCTCTACCTCGATATTCCACTATATTGGGGACTTTAGGTTGTTTCCAGTATCTAGGTATCAGTGCCTTCGCTGCATTTAATAGGTGTGGTGTAACACTTCTTTTGTAGAACTTCATGGATGCTGGCATTCCATGAAACAGGAAATGCAGTGGGGATTGCTCAATAGGTCTTAATGTCAGTTTCTTTATCCACGGGGATATCTCCTCCCAAAATCCCCTGATCCTGGGACACTGCCACCATATATGAAGAAATGACCCTCTTTGATTGCACCCCCTCCAGCAGTTGGCATTCATTAATGGGTAGATCTGAGCCAAACGGGTCGGCGTATGGTACCATCTAGTCAGAAACTTATACGACATCTCCTGTATATATGAACTTATTGAGGACCGGTGTGTTATTTCCATCAACCTATTTGATTGTTCCGCTGTAAATTTAAGGCCCAACTCCCTTTCCCATTCACGCATGTAATATGGGATTGTCTTATCTTGGGCACTCTGGACCATTCTGTGCATCCGAGATAACATATGGCCTGGTTCCAAGCGGTTAACACACCACTCCTCAAAAGTAGTCATGGTATTTACTGATCTAATTTGGTGTTTCCATTTATTAAACAGGTCTGTCAACTGCCGGTATTTCCATTCCCTCATTGATACCTCCCCCTGCTTTTGTACCAACTCCCTTAAGGGAAGCAATTCCCCAAATGGGGCCACCTCTGAACAATTTCCTCCCCACCCCTCAAAACTACCCTTCTCTTCCCCAGGAGGGAACCATGGAAATCCCTCCAAAGGAGTAATAGGCGATATTGGAGGGGCAAACTTTCCCGACTTATTCATTCTATCCCAGATAGATAACGTTGTTATAGTTAATGGTGACACATATTCCGATAACCCCCTATATACGGTCGGGATCCAGGGTGCTCCCGCCAGATCCCTTCCTGCCAGTGTTTTCTCCAGGGAAACCCATATTTTACCTTTTGAGTCATGTCTCCAGTTCATAATACGAACCAGGGCCATGGCTCTATAGTAAAGTACCATGTCTGGGAGTCCTACTCCTCCTTCCTTCTTTGATCTTTTCAAAATATCATATGCCAGCCTGGGGTGTTTATCCCCCCAGACAAAAGTCCTAAAAGCTTTCTTTATTTGTTTAAAAAATATTTGTGGGAGAGCTATAGGGATGGCATACATGACATAGATAAGCCTTGGAATTATACTCATTTTAAGGGCACTTACTCTCCCAAACCAGGTCAGTGTATAACTTCTCCATCTCTGTAAATCTCTTAGTATTGACGAGAGCAGGGGTATATAATTCAACTCATATAAGCGTTTAACATCTGGGGCTATATGTGTTCCCAGGTAAAATATAGAGTCTGAACGCCATACAAAGGGGAAGGATCTTTGCAGCTTTTTCTTCATCCCCGCAGGCAGTTGATTCGGCATCAGCATCGATTTCTCTATATTTATTTTAAAGTTGGAAATGCAGCCAAACCTGTCTATCTCTCTCATCAATTCCGTCAGAGACTCTTGAGGTGAGGAAAGATATAGCAACAAGTCATCCGCATATGCGGATATCTTGTGTTCCATCGATCCTATAACTATCCCTTTGCTCCCCCTATTCCCTCTAATCATACACAAAAAAGGTTCCAATACCATAGCGAATAGTAATGGGGACAGTGGGCACCCCTGCCTAGTCCCGTTTTTTATTTCAAAGTAATCTGATAGTCTCCCGTTGACTTTAACCCTTGCTCTAGGTTCTGCATACAATGCCATCACCCATCCCATCATTCTTTCCCTCAGGCCCATCTCCCTCAGAACTCCGACCATAAATCCCCACCCCACCCTATCAAAGGCCTTTTCAGCGTTCATTGAGATCACAACTGCCGGCGTTTGATTTGGGCCTTTATGTATCCAGTGTAACACATGGAGAGCTCTTATTGTATTATCTCTGGCCTCTCGGCCTTTCATAAATCCTGTCTGGTCCGGATGGATCAGCTTAACAATGTGATCCTAGAATTTTAGATAAGAACTTAACATCGGAGTTCAGGAGGGAGATGGGCCTGTAACTAGCACAGCACTGCGGATCCTTCCCCGCTTTCGGGAGGACAGTCACATAAGCAGTTAAAGCATCTGGCGATAATGGACTCAAGATCGACACCGAGTTGAGATACCTACAGAGGGGGGTCAGGATTATAGAGGAGAACTTTTTATAATACATATTAGTAAATCCATCTGGTCCTGGACTTTTGCCCTGCGCTGCCTCCAGTATCACTCTCTCTAGCTCCTCTATGGAGATGGATTTTTCCATTTCCTCCAGGGCTGCTGTTGGTATTGCTTGTAGTCCCGAGGCCTTTAAATATTCCCGAATCCCTTCCTCCTGCCCCCCCCCCGTCTGCCTCCCCCACACTTGGATCTAGATTGTATAAGGAAGTATAGAACCGATGGAATTCAGCTGCTATCGCTTGAGAATCTACTATCTGTTTACTCCCTACCTTTATTGTATGTACATGACGCGCCTCCTGTTGTTTCTTTAGTTGTCTGGCCATTAACCTCCCGCTCTTATTTCCCTGCTCATAAAAGCGATGGGCAAAATATCTATTTTTATTCTGAGTTTTTTGATCCCGAAGCTGTTTGAGATCCGCCCGAAGCTTCTCTAAATTTTGCGCATCTCCTGGCTTTAAATGGGTCTTATGTTTAATTTCTATTTTATGTATCTCCTCTAAAAGAGTTGTCAGTTCCTTCTGTCTATCTCTTTTAATACGTGATCCCATTGAAATTAACTCCCCTCTCATTACCGCCTTATGGGCCTCCCAGACCACCTGGTCCGACACCTCTTCTGACGTATTCATCTCAAAATATGAGGTCAACTTGCCAGTTAAGGATTCTACATTTTGCTTATCGTCCAATATCGCTTCATTCAGTCTCCAAGTTCTTTCCCTACTCCCAACCAAAGCTGGTCTCATCCCTAAACTTATCGGTGCATGATCCGATATGGTGATCGACTCAATAGTCGCAAAGTCCACCAGACTCAAATAATATTGGTCGATCATTAACATATCGATCCTTGAATACATATTATGTGTTTTGGAGAAATAGCTGTAATCTCTATCCCGCTCATGTAATACCCTCCAGCTGTCGACCAAATGTAGGGAACGTAGACGCTTTTTAACACATCTTAGCGCTTTCTGTGACAAAAAAGTTTTCCCAGATGAGGTATCTAAACTCGGGTCCATAGTAATATTAAAGTCTCCCCCCAAGATCAACAGACCTTCTCTGAATTTCTCCAACCTATCTAGGGTTTTAATTAAAAACTTAACCGTTTGACTATTTGGGGCATAAATCGTTGCTATAGTATAACACTGGCCCTGGATTTTTCCTTTCACAAAAAGATATCGCCCTTCCGGGTCCTTTTGTACTTCTGTAGGTACCAAAGGGCATTGTTTATGTATTCCCATTGTAACCCCTCTTGCCCCAGAAATAGGCGAAGGAGCATGAAACCACTGATTGTATACAAAAAGGGGCATACGGGGGATCGACCCTTCCACGAAGTGCGTCTCCTGTAGAAGAACAATTTCCGCCCCAAGGTGGCGCAGTTCATGCCAGAGACGCCCCCTCTTACAACCTGAACAGAGACCCCTTGTATTATATGATATAATTTTCATTTTATCTGACATCTTTTTAGTCCTTACCCCCTAAACTCCATTCCCTCCTCCCACCAACCCCAGCCCCCCAAATAGAGGGAAGGGGACGGTAGTCCGAGGGAGATAAGAGCGGACAGGCCCTGAAACAGGACCGGCGGCGGGAGGGCGAGAGAGACAGCAAAAAAATAAAAAAAAACCCACAAAAAAATAAAAAAATAAATAAAAAAAAAAAAAAAAAAAAAAAAAAAAAAAGGACCATACACTTAACCCCACGAATAACATATAAGCCACCATATCTACGTATGGGTAACCCCCTAAGAGGATGTTCTGTCCGTTCGAGACCTTACAACCCCGTCCAGACTCCCCACCCCCTCCACTCCCTAACGGAGAACCAAGTCCCTTACCTCGGGACCTACCTAACGGGGGAAGAATTCTCCCACCGACATATAGTGTGCCCCTCCCACTCCCCAAGCTTCCCCTTCTATTAATCCCATACATTTCATCCTTTAACTATTCTGACCTTCTACATTTTATTTTACCTTTACATTTTACTTAAGTTTTAAATATTTACCTCAGAGATATCCAACCAATTTCCCCGGGAAGGAGAGAAAAAAAAAAAAAAAAGAAAAGAAGGGGGGAAGGTGGGGGGGAGGGAGAGGACAGCGGGGGAAACACAGGGGGAAAAAATAAAACAACCCCTTAAAAAAAAACACACCACTAGTCCCCCCTCTCCCGTCTCCCCCCCTCCCTCTCCCCCCCCCCTCCCAGATTGGCACCTATATTAGAACCAAGAAACCAACCCCCCCCCTCCCCCCTCCCATCAGAATACATTTCCAATGTTTCCCTTTGCCTTCCCTATTTGTCCCCACCCGGCACTTGCTGCCACCTTCCTTGTCTTTGCATGGTTGACCCCTGGTTTTTTAATCTCCAGTCTGGAAAGTCCACCTGTGGTAGTTCCAATACATCTAAAAAATGTTGTAGGTCGTCTTTGTTTTGGAGTGATGCCGTCTTCCCATTTCTTGTTGCTGTGACCTTGAAAGGGTACCCCCAACGGTATCTCACATCAACCGCTCTTAATGCTTCCAACAAAGGCTTAATAGTTCTTTGCTGCATGAGTGTTCTACGTGATATGTCTGGGAATAGAGCAATTTGGCCTCCCTCAAATTCAATTCCTACTCTTTCTCTTGCTGCTCTCATAATTGCTTCCTTTACCGGATATCGATGCATTTTGCAAATTACATCCCTTGGTCTTTCTGTACCTTGAGGAGCTGGGAAGAGCGCCCGATGCACTCTATCTATTTCGATCATTTCGGGTGCAGATGTCCCCAGAATTAACCGAGATAGCCTAGTAACTAGTAAGTGAAGTTCGTTCCGTTGCTCTATTTCCGGTAGGCCCCTAATGCGTATATTTTGCCTACGCTCGCGGTTTTCGTAATTGTCCATTTGATCCAGCATTGAGTTCAACACTTCTTCATGTTTTTTTGTTGTTTCTTGAAGATCCGCGACCGCCTGTCTGGTATCTTCCTGGTCCATCTCCCACTCTTCCACTCTGTTCCCCAGTACTCCCACTTCTTCTCTGATCTCCTCCACCGCCTGTTTACAGGAAGACTCTACAGCATTTATAAGTTGCATTATGTCATTTTTTGTTGGTAGGGCCTTTATATGTTCTCTTAAGTCCCAATCCAATTTCAGCTCTGTTTGCGCTTTGGTTATTTCTGTGGTGATGTCATTATTACAGCCTTCTTCCTGAATTTTGGTGGGGCTCGGACTTTCCCCTATCAGTTCTAATTCTGGGGTAACTGCCCCCAGGTCACAAAGCCCGGTGACCTCTCCTGCACCCCTAGAGTTCACTCCAGGTGTCCTACTACTTTGCTTAAAGTTGAGCGGGGATTGTCCTCGGCCAGGTGTTGTATTACCTCTCCCTACTCCACCCCCTCCACGTCCCTGGACTAGGGGGTCCTGTCCTGCCATTTTTACTCCCCCTTTTGGATCTGGGGAGCCCTGCTTCAAGCCCTCATGCCCCAATGTCCTCTTTATTGTGCTGCCTTGATCCATCTTTGGTGCCGTTAGATAGGCTCTGAGCCCATTTACCTGGCTCTTCCCACTACCAGATAATTGCTTAGCCGCCCGGCGACGTGTGGACATTCCGCTGATATCCCCTATTTCAACCTGCATTCAAATGTGTATACACGTTTCAGTTTATATATTTGTGTATATTTTAAAGGACCCGACTATTTCGTTTTTTATAGGTGAGTCAGCCCGTCTCTTCATCCACGAAGGGGGGGAGGAGGGACCAAAAGCAAAAGCAAAAAAAAACAAACAAAACAAACAAGGGCGGAGGAAAGCAGCGCTGCGGTATGCACCTATATCACCTTCACATGCCCATATACTGTCAATCCATTTAGCAGAATTAATTCTGTTGTTTCATTTTTGGATTTAGGCTTTCACTTGTGAGTCCTATAGTCACAGACCCAACTTCTATATATGTACTTGACAAGTTGATAGGCATATAGGCATATATTTGTGCAGTTTATTCCATATTAAATAAGCAGTGACACAGCAGGTGATAACAGGGACATGGAGCTCTATGAAGGATCAATCTGTATTTTTCCAGCTGCTGGTGGCTATGCAATTGCTACACACTGGGTATACAGCTTTAAGAATTGATAGGCATATATTTGTGCAGTTTGTTATGTAGTCAATATGCAGGTATTGCAAATGTACATGTAAGTAATGAACCACTGCTATATCGCTGCCTTACAACTTTGACTGACTGGTATCTGTGCTTTTGCTGTAAAAAGTAGGAGCCGCCTTAGGGTACAAATAAATATGCAGATTGTAGCCCAGTCCATAAAGAACCACTTTATCTCCTCCTCCCACTGAAGTCTCTATTCGTTTGTCCGCATTTACTGGTTACTGTTCATTTATCTGCATTTAATCTTCATCTGTCATCCATCCCTTATCCATTGTCCCTCGTCTGTATTTACTCCACATCTGCTATGTACTTTTCCCTGGCTCTGTAGCTCTATAGTTGTCTCCTCCACTTACCTCCCACGCCGACCGCGTGTGTCCCCTTTGTTGTCAAGTTTGCTTCGCCGAAGGGGGAGGGGGGGAGCCCACTAAGCCAGCTGATGCGATACGATGGATGGGCTGTCTGCAAACCAGCCTGCTTCGCTGACGGAGGAGGGAGGGAGGGAGGGAGAGCCCGCTGAAGAGATGGATGTGCTGTCTCTGTCGTTGCTTCTGCGGCATGTACTAGGTACGAGAGTGCAGCCGGGGGTGAAAAAAAAGACCGTGGATCAAGCTTCCAGAGGGCGCCTTCACTCTAGGCTGACGGCTTCAGCCTTCCATCGTCTGCTCGTCCACCCACACATCACGCTCCTACGTGTAGCTCATTACCCGGGGAAACTCATATGAGAGGGGAGGGGCCCTCGCACACCTCACACACGTCCCATGCCATCTTGTGGATAAAAAAGCGTATTACCGCTCAAAAATATCTATACTTCAAAAATAATTAAAATTGACATGGAACCCGAAGATAGGGCATAAAGAACATACACTAACAATAATTATATTGGTGTGTATGAACAAAAAATGATTGCCCAACGGAAATATATATATAAAGGTTATATGTTAAAAAAATGTACACCCATAATGTCATAGGGATTTTTTCCTTTGGCAATAATGTCTGATTGATTAGGACTTAGTAACATATGAAATACACAAGAATCACATAACCAAATACATAGATTAATCTTTGGCACTAGTGTCTAATTAGTGGATAATTAGCGGCTTGTAAATCATAAAGCCGAATGCATAGAGCACAAAAATATACCAGGCAGATAAAAATTATGCCATAGAAAAAATGTATGTGTATATAAAAAAATATATAAAGAAAAATTAGTAGAGCAGGGTTCAAATGGGACTTGTTAACTATTATTGATGAAACAATTAATGTCCCATTCGACGTTAAGTCCTCCAGGGACATGACATCCGAGTTTATGGATCCAGTTGGTTTCGGCTCTGGAGATGGATCTTGTGCCATTGCTACCTTGTATTTCATTTGTTACTAAGTCCTAATCAATCAGACATTATTGCCAAAGGAAAAAATCCCTATGACATTATGGGTGTACATTTTTTTAACATATAACCTTTATATATATATTTCCGTTGGGCAATCATTTTTTGTTCATACACACCATTATAATTATTGTTAGTGTATGTTCTTTATGCCCTATCTTCGGGTTCCATGTCAATTTTAATTATTTTTGAAGTATAGATATTTTTGAGCGGTAATACGCTTTTTTATCCACAAGATGGCATGGTTCTTTTTTCCTTTTGTAACTCAATGAGAAGTACAGCCTATTGTGATTTCTGTCTTAACTCCGCCTTGGCCAATGAGCTCATTTCGCTTAAGCTTTGGGCTGTATAAATCACGCATGCACAGTGAGGTGTGCGTGCCCCTGATGATGTCATTACGACGAAACGATCGTCGGGCTGCAACACACGCACTGTGCATGCGCTAACGGCCCAAGGCGGTCTGTTTATATTTTGGAGCTTTTTCTTTTCCTTGCAAGGACTCTGTATATTTGTTCCCTATGTATGGGAAATCTTTTTAATGGATTTTTAATTGAATTTTTAAATAAACCAATATCAAGCAGGCTATACTATGGAAATTTTTCCTTTTTTCATATGACATCTGCTGACCACCGTTGCTACATATCTCTGTGAGTGCTGTCATCCCTGACCCATATGAGGAGCTACGACGCTGTGGACGCTGACATTTGATTCGTGAAGGATATCGATCCATCTCCACTGCCTGAGGGACGTTTGTATCCCAACACGCCTGTTTAGATCCTTCCTGAGAAGGTCGGGTCACAGGCTTTCCGGTAAGCCTCCATTTCTCTTTACATTGGATTGTCTGTGGATTGCTTCCTCCTATTTCCATCTGCGGTCTTTTGGTGGATCTTCTGCTCTTTTACCATCTTCACCTGAGGGGACTACAAAACCCCTCCCGCGCGTTTTTTCTTTTGTGGACTCTATTTAATTTTACTCACCTTTATTCAACTTTATTTATACTTTCCATGCAACATGGACTTATATTGAAACACTTTGTATCATTATCACTGTGATTATTTATGTGGCATAATTTACACTGATTTGTTGGAACACTGAGACAGGTTCTCTGGCTTCACTGCAGAAATACATTTGTTTTAGGCATCACTTACCTTCACAGGTTTAGTTATCATGTTTATTTTTTGCAACAGTCCTGTTTACTTCAGAGGATAATTGCCATATTAGATTGAGTTATTTTTATATTTCACTTATATAATTTTTTATTCATGGTTTATTTATTTATTTAAATATTCTATTGACACACTTTTCACACTTGATGTTATATTTTGTCTAGCGCTGCACTGTCTTTTTCCATTCAATCTTAAGAGCCAGGGATGTCTGAGCAGTTGTGGTTGTGAATCGATTCTAATTTGAACCGATTCAAGTGGGGGAATATGTAGTAGTATATGTGGTAATATGTTGGGTGTTATATATAGGCCGGGTACACACGGGCAAACATGTACGGTGAGAGCGGTCCGTCGGACCGTTTCCACCGTACATGTCTGCCCGAGGCTTTCTGTACGATGGTTGTACACACCATCGTACATAAAGCAGCGCGTAAACAATACGCGGGGCGTGTCCGCGGTGTCGCCGCGTCGATGACGCGGTGTCGCCGCGACAATGACGCGGCGACGTGGGCGGCCTGCCTTTAAAATGCTTCCACGCATGCGTCAAAGTCATTCGACGCATGCGAGGGATGGCGGGCGGCCGGACATGTACGGTAGGTCTGTACAGACGACCGAACATGTCCGAGCGGGCAGGATTCCAGCGGACTGTTTTAAAACAAGTCCAGGAATATTTGTCCGCTGGGAAAAGGCCCGGCGGACAAATGTTTGCTGGAATTCGGCCCGCTCGCGCCCACACACGACCAAACATGTCTGCTGAAACTGGTCCGCGGACCAGTTTCAGCAGACATGTTTGGTCGTGAGTATGGGGCCATATAGATATATATATATATATATATGTGTGTGTATCTGTATTGTATGAGTCCAACATATATAGGCCGGATTTCGAACCTGTAATTCAAAGAGACAGGAAGGATCTCAATCAGTTGAATTAAGTTAAATGATAAGTCTAGTTTACACATCAGGCCTGTAATTACATGTTGCAAGTCAAAAGAGGTTTGTCTATTGTCAAAAAGGCAGAGACAGAATGGAGTCGTTTTTACATATCAAACCATTACTCAGATCACATGCAATCTAATTACTTATTAGAGGGGGGCTTATTAGTATGCAAGGATGCATACTAATTAGTGACTTCGGCTGAATTATTTACCTGCTACAGGATTTCCTGCCTTTCAAATAAAAGATGACCAATCAAATTGCTCAGTTATTCAGTAAAACAAGCAATAAAAATCTTGGAAGTTCAGTCTTGTGAGAGAGAGAGAGAATGTATCCACGGTTTTCTCTCTGTATGGGTTTGGAGACATAGGGCTCTGAAGAGATTTGAATTATATTCTGTTGGACTTTTGTATCATCTGTGGACTTTGGACTTTGTATGTTATTGGAAGTTAATAACATTTTGCGTTCTCTGGAGAGCCTGGTGTGTTGCTGCGAAACAACGTAATTTATGGTCATCATACTAACATCTAAGATATTAATCATCTGACCGGACTACTGGGCACATATACCTTATCACTACACAGGTGAGTGGGCTGCTTAAATACCCCCGGGCTCCTCCAATAAATTCAGGCCAGCGTACTGGCCTTGTTACTTATGGTTGAAGCCCTATGTCGGATATGGATATAAACATGATAGATAGACTTAACATAAAACTTACCACATGAAATAGACCTGAAGTGTGCCCTGATCTGATGGACGGTATGCCAAAATAGGGGTCAAAAACATTCAGGTAGGGGTGTAGTTTTATTGGTTTTAGCTTTATTCATTAAGCAAGTTTGGTGAACGCTTGTGCCATTTCCACCTGGGGATTGGGGGATGTACTGGGGGAAGCAGGCAGACTTCCACCCGTCAAGTCTCTTAATTGTCATGATCTGGGATCCCACACCGGGATGTGGCCGAGGCCGCTCCAACATAATTAGAGCGACTTGAGCACTGACTGGGGTTGAGGTGTAGGTAGCGTGGAAGAGTGAGTGAGCATGAAGGTGACAGGACCCAAATTGACCCAACTGCCCCCCCGTTGATCCAGAGGAAGGCGAAAACCCCAGCCAAGCCTAGGCCAATTGCTACAGCAGGGGAGAAAATTCATTCCTGATCCCCCGAGAGGCGATCGGGTGAACCCTGGATCAACTTCCTATGGTTGGTTGTGCCCCGATGAATTCTCACGTGTTTGACGAACTGGCAGGCGCTCAAGGGTTTGATCGGGAAAGGTAGCAGGGGATAAGAGTTTGACTGTTTAGGTAGGAGTGACAGAAGGCGATCGAGTATGGTTACTGCACACCAGACATTGTTTGCTTTAAAGTTGGATGTCTTCCCCAGTGCCTGATCGCTGGGTTTTGGATAGTGCCAGGTGGAGGATGAAGTGGTCGTGGTAGCGAGCCAAGTGAGGTCTACGTAGAACTTGGCCGGTGGGGTAGCTGCGGGTGAACTCGCTAGGCCGCAAGAACCCGTGGTAGGCCGAGTAGATGGTTGCTTGAATGACCAGGCTGGGGAAAAAGCCAAATGGGGAACTAGCCAAGATAGTGGACATTAACTGGTGCTGTGGGGATAGTTGTATGGGCCTGCGCAGGAAGGACATAACTTGGACTTGCCTTTACTAATAATATCGGCCGTGGCCTGGTTGTTGGTGGTGAAGGCCACGGTACATCCTGTCCAGATATGACCCCAGAGCTGAGCGGCTGCCACAATCGAGAATTGTTTGAACACGGAGGAAGTCCGGGAAAACCCTGGGAGTAAGAGTGTCTCTGGAGGCCATGGTCCTGCAAACCAATAGTGGCCAAAAATTGCAGCGAAGCCTGTGGAGGCTGCGGCATCTGTCACTACCTGCGGTGATGGGGGCGATATTGATGGTATAACGTTGATACTGTTTCACGTAGTACGGAACTCCTCCCATATTAACAGGTCCGCTACTGCAGCGGTGTCTAAGTTAAGGATCTGATCGGGGTCCTGTGTCTGTGAGAGGAAGACCAGGAGGCATGATACAAAAGATCGACCCTGGGGAATGATCCTAACTGCAAATTGAGCATCCCCGGGAGAGATTGAAGCTGCTTCTTAGTACACCCCTTGTTCGGGTGAAGTCTTGGAGAACTGACCTGATGCGGGTCAACTTGAAGGAACGATAGGTGTAGTGAACGCTAGTTTGCGTGTGAGCGCAACAGAAAATAGGTGAGCAGCCGAGTTGCTACTGGAGATGAGTGACCGATTTGAGCCACAATGCGACTGACAACAAGCAACTCTGGAGCATGTACTGAAATGAGGCCGAAAAAACAACTGGGGCACGCTGGGACGAATTGGTGCATGAGGATGTGACTGGAGCATGTGAGAACGCTTGTGGTTTCAAATCAGATGGGTTTCGGTAAAAAGAGTGACAGAAATTCCCATGACAGAGGCACGAATCGCTGTGCTGCAGATGCGACTGACAACAAGCAACTCTGGAGCATGTACTGAAATAAGGCCAACAACAACTAGGGAACGCTTGAGATAAACCTGCCCATGAGAATGCATGTGGATTTAAATCAGATGCGTGACAGTGAAATGAGTGACAGAAATTTCGCGGGTGCAACTAACAATTAGCGAACTCTAGAGCATGTACTGAAATTAGGCCAGCAAACTGGGGCACGCCGGGACGAATCAGTGCATCGGATGCGACTTGGATTCGAATCAGATTGAAGGGTAAGTGGATCGAACGACTGAAATGTTTGCCATAAAAGTGGCGCTAACAGGTGTGCTGCAATTTGCGACTGATAACGGACCTGACTGTGGAGCGTGAGATACATGAGCCAGAATGACTAGCATGAGTTGACACGAATCAGTGTATCGCAGACGCGACTGGATTCGAATTGGAGTGAAGGGAAAACAAAATGTGACAAATTAAATTACTGTCAGCCTAGGTCCACATTGGAGCGATCTGTAATGCGATAAGGCTGCATATGGAGACTTGACGAATGACTCGCAAGTTCCACAGTGGGGTTTGATGGCACGGGTTATCTGGCAAAACGGTGCTTGAAACGAAGAATTTGTACAAATTCTACCCGGGACAGATTGAAAAAAGACTTGATCTACGAAAAGCACGGTGGGTGTGCAAGACATCTGAAGAGCATGGTGTTGCCCCGTGGATGACGCACAAAAAAATATTTTGGTTTGGTAAACAAAGAGAGAAACGTGTGCAAACGATTTGTAAGTTCCACTGCAGGAACTAAAACACACGGCATGGGGGAAAACAACGAATGGCAACGGTAGAAAGTATGCAATGTGTGTGACCCGAATCAGTTCGTAAACATATGAAATGAATCCGAAACGAATCAGAAGGATTAAATTAATCTGATATGAGCTGGTTGTAGAGTGTATGTCACCCCTTATTCTGAAACTGAAGGCCAACCAACCACCCCTCCCCCCAGGCTAAGCCAGTGCAGAGAAAGCACCTCAATCAGCCACAGAAACCTGCTTGTCTCTGAGGCTGGGTTCACACTACTTTCATCCTACTTTGCTCTGCTACATTGGTCCTACATTTATCCTACATTGGTCCTACATCCATCCTACTTTCATGAACAGGATACTACTTTGGTCCGACTTCAATGATATTCAATGGGCCTGAAGTAGGATCAATGTAGGACCAAAAGTAGTACAGGGAGCATTTTCAAAGTCGGACCGACTTGTGTAGGACACTACAAGACGCTCTCATAGGGAAACATTGAACACAGAGCAAAGTAGGATGAAAGTAGTGTAGTAGTGTGAACCCAGCCTAAATGGAAGAGACGGCAAACCCATGGACTGTGAATCTTTATATCCAAGGAAACCTACAGCGAGTGATATTGGACAACGACCGACCGCAACTCGGAGGATTGGAATTATAAATTAAACGTATGTTTGGCAGACCACAACTCAGAAGCAGGCTTTTTTTCTTTTTCTTTTTACAAAAGGATGCGGGACAGGTAGCATAACAAATTGCAAGATCGCACATGATGCGGAAGATTCGGAAAGTACCTGCGACAGTGAGCGGGAACCGCCGACGAAGAGCACGAACAAAGAAGCCGAAATGCACCTGCGATCAAAATGCCAGGACTCACAAACGTGAGGTGAGCTGGCAAGAGTCAGCCCAGTGACGTGTGGTATCGCTCACAGAAATCCAACAAAGACCACAGGTGAGTGGGCTTTTTAAATACCACCGGGATCCTCCCATAAATTCAGGCCATATACTGTGTATATATATATATATATATATATATATATACACACTGCTCAAAGAAATTAAAGGAACACTTCGAAAACATCAGATAACGGGCAAAAATCTCATGCTGGATATCTATACCGAAATGGACTGGGTAATGTGAAAGGATTGGAAATTTAAATTATCCACCTACAGAGCGCTGAATTCAAAGACACCCCGAAAATCAAAGTGAAAAAAATAGGATTTTTATAACAGCTTACCTGTAAAATCCTTTTCTTGAAGTACATCACGGGACACAGAGAAGCATAGTAATTACTATGTGGGTTATAGAGAGTACCTTCAGGTGTGGACACTGGCACGCCCTTTAGGCAAGAAGTTCCCTCCCCTATATAACCCCTCCCATACCGGGAGTACCTCAGTTTTGTAGCAAGCAATAAGTGTCCCAAATACCCCAAAAAGAGGGGCGGGTGCTCTGTGTCCCGTGATGTACTTCAAGAAAAGGATTTTACAGGTAAGCTGTTATAAAAATCCTATTTTCTTTATCGTACATCACGGGACACAGAGAAGCATAGTAATTACTATGTGGGACGTCCTAAAGCAATGCTATGAGGGGAGGGAGACCCCAAGAAATAAGCCGGGCGCCATCAGACATGAGGAATCAAACTGCAGCCTGCAGCACACTGCGCCCAAAGGCGCTCTCCTCATTCTTTCTTATGTCCAATTGATAAAATTTAGTAAAAGTATGGACAGACGACCATGTCGCGGCCTTGCAGACTTGAGCCATGGAGGCTTGATGATGCACTGCCCAGGAAGTACCCACCGCTCTAGTGGAATGTGCTTTAACCTTAAACGGGGGAACCTTTCCCCTCAAGCCATAAGCTTGAGTAATGACCTGCCGAATCCATTTGGAGATAGTGGACTTCGACGCTGCCTGCCCACATCTGGGACCTTCTGGCAGGATAAACAATGTATCAGTTTTCCGGACCTGAGCAGTAGCCTTAAGATAGATCTTATCTGCTCTTAATACGTCTAGCGTATGCAAAGACTTCTTCCTTTGCAGAACTAGGTTCTGAGAAAAAAGACGGGAGAACAAGATCCTCATTCAAATGAAATTTTGAAACAACTTTAGGTAGGAAAGCCGGGTGGGGCCGTAGGACCACTCTATCCTTATGGAATATAAGGTACGGTTCCTTACAAGACAAGGCCGCCAACTCCGAAACCCTCCTGGCGGAGGTTATGGCTACCAAAAATATCACCTTCCTGGTCAGAAGGACCAAAGGAATATGAGCCAAGGGCTCAAATGGTTGTTTCTGTAAGACAGAAAGGACCAGATTCAGATCCCATGGACACAAGGGAATCTTGACTGGTGGACTAAGCCGGATCACACCTTGCAAAAAGGTTTTGATCAGGGAATGTGTAGCTAGTGGCCTTTGGAAAAAAATCGATAAGGCCGAGATCTGGCCCTTAATGGTGCTTAGGGCCAACTTCATGTCTGCCCCTAACTGCAGAAACTCCAGAATTCTGCCAATGAGATACCTCCGGGGATGCCAACCCCTGGTCTCGCACCAGGCCACATAAGATTTCCAGACTCTGTAATAAATGAGTCTGGATGCCGGTTTTCTGGCATTAATCAAAGTAGATGCCACCGCATTAGAGAGACCCCTTTTCTTTAAGATATGGGACTCAATAGCCAAACCGTCAAATTGAGAGACGGTAAGGAAGGATGGAATATAGGCCCCTGGGACAATAGGTCCGGCCGAAGCGGAAGGGACCACGGTTGCCCCACGGACATCCTTACAATGTCCGCGAACCAGGCCCTTCTGGGCCACGCTGGAGCCACCAGAATCACTGGTCTTCCTTCCGACTTTACCCTGCGAAGAAGACGGGGTAATAATTGCAGCGGAGGAAACGCATACATTAGGGAGAACTGGTCCCATGGGAACACCAGTGCATCCGTGCCGTAAGCAAGTGGATCCCTTGTCCGGGACAGAAAGTTGCCCACCCTTGCATTGAACCTCGATGCAAAGAGATCGACATCTGGTGTTCCCCACCTCTGACAAATGCTCTGGAAGATGTCGGGGTGAAGAGTCCATTCCCCTGGACGGTTCAGAAGCACTTTGGACGGATCCGGATTTCATGGAGGTTTTTTACATCCAATATGGATCCCTCCAGTGGAGCTCCTTGGAGCACATGTTCACTCGTGACCAACACCTTAGACACTGGCAAAAAACTGAGGTACTCCCGGTATGGGAGGGGTTATATAGGGGAGGGAACTTCTTGCCTTAAGGGCGTGCCAGTGTCCACACCTGAAGGTACTCTCTATAACCCACATAGTAATTACTATGCTTCTCTGTGTCCCGTGATGTACGATAAAGAAATTATGTCGCAAGCTTGTCCATTTTGCTGAAATTTCATGGCAACAACTCAAAATGGTCCTAAGCAGTTTGTATGGCCCCCACGTGCTTGTATGCATACCTGACAACATCAGGGCATGCTCCTAATGAGACGACGGATGGTGTCCTGGGGTATTTCCTCCCAGATCTGGACCAAAGCATCACTGAGCTCCTGAACAGATTGAGGCGGCCCCGGATGGACCGAAACATAATGTCCCAGAGGTTTTTTTTTGGATTTAGTTCAGATGAGCGTAGGCGCTATTCAATGATATCAATTTCTTCATCCTCCACGAACTGGCTCCATGCTCTCGCCACATGAGGCCGGGCATTGTCGTGCACCAGGAGGAACCCATGACCCACTGCACCAGCGTAGGGTCTGACAATGGGTCCAATGATTTTATCTCGGGATGAAATGGCAGTCAGGGTGCCATTGTGTAGCCTGTAGAGGTCTGTGCGTCCCTCCATTGATATGCCTCCCCAGACCATCACTGACCCACCACCAAACCGGTCATGCTGAACGATGTTACAGGCCACATAAAGTTCTCCACGGCTTCTCCAGACCATTCATGTTTGTCACATATGCTCAGGGTGAAACTGCTCTCATCTGTGAAAAGCATGGGGAACCAGTGGCGGACCTGCCAATTCTAGTGTTCAATGGAAAATGCTAATCAAGCTCCACAGTGTCCGGCAGTGAGCACAGAGCACAATAGAGGACGTCGGGCCCTCAGGCCACCCCCATGAAGTCTGTTCCTGATTGTTTGGTCAGAGACTTTCACACCAGTGGCCTGCTGGAGGTCATATTGTGGAGCTCTGGCAGTGCTCATCCTGTTCCTCCTTGCACAAAGGAGCAGATACCGGTCCTGCTCATGGGTTAAGGACCTTCTACGGCTCTGTCCAGCTCTCCTAGAGTAACTGCCTGTCTCCTGCAATCTTCTCCATGCTCTTGCTTCTGGCAATGACACGTATTGATGTGCCATCCTGGAGGAGTTGGACAGCTTGTGCAACTTTTATAGGGTCCAAGTATCGCCTTGTGCTACCAGTAGTGACACTGACCCTAGCCAAATGCAAAACTAGTGAAAAACAGTCAGAAAAGATGAGTAGAGAAAAAAATGTCAGACACCTCCACCTGGAAAACCATTCCTGTTTTGGAGGTCGTCTCATTCTTATTGTTGCCCATCTAGTGCACCTGTTGTTAATTTCAATTAACAGCAAAGCAGCTGAAACTGATTAACAACCCCCTCTGTATACACCCCTCCCCCTCTGCTACTTACCTGACCAGATCAATATCCCAGGAGTTCTGTTTCAAAAGTGTTCCTTTAATTTTTTTGAGCAGTATATATATATATATATATATATATATATATATACTGTATATATATATATATATATACTCTGCATTCAGTGTAGACTATATATACAGTGCATCATTCAGCTGTGTACAGTATCTAAGCTGTGTACAGTATCTAATACACTTCAGGCAGTGTATTAATATATAAAAATAAATATGTATATATATATATATATATAATTTATTTATTTATTTTTATACAATATATAATACAGTGTAACAAGTGTACAGTACATAATACAGTGCAGGCGGTGTACACAGTATATAATACAATGTGTTCAGTTTCTAATAAACTTCAGGCGGCGTACACAACATATAATACAGTGCAGCCGTCGTACAGTACATGATACAGTGCAGGCAGTGTACAAAGTATATAATACAGTGTAGTGTGGTGTTAAAAAAATTCACCATCATGCCCGGAAGGCCACCAAGGAGAGGAAGATGTTCACAGGCCACTAAAAGAGGGCAAGCAGCCTCTGTGTCTACAGTTAAAAGTGGTGGTGGTGGACATGGTGCAACCTCTGCAGGCAGGTCACGCATGTTGAGTGGAGTGGATAACTGAGCTGTCCTCATCCTCTGTCACCCAGGCTCATACTAGTTTGCCTGCCAAGGCAGCCTATTCCACCGGCTACTTGTCCACTGCTTCCGTAGCCCCACCATCATGCACAGAGGAGTCACCGGAATTATTCGACCATAATGTCAGTTATAGTAGTAAGGCCTCGTACACACGGACGGACTGTCCGCTGAAAAAGGTCCGCCGGACCGTTTTCAGCGGACATGTCCGCCCGGAGATTTCTGTCTGATGGTTGTACACACCATCAGACAGAAATCCGCGCGTACACGATACGCGGTGACGTGGCCGCGCCGTCGCCACGACGATTACGCGGCGGCATGCGCGGCCCTGGAAGGTCAATGCTTCCACGCATGCGTCGAATCACTTTGACGCATGCGAGGGATGGCGGCCGAGTCTGTACAGACGACCGAACATGTCCGACGGACAGGCTTTCAGCGGACATGTTTATTAGCATGCTAAGAAATTTTTGTCGGCTGGACAAATGTCCGCTGGAAACCTGTCCGGTCGGCCGTACACACGACCGAACATGTCTGCTGAAACTGGTCTGCGGACCAGTTTCAGCAGACATGTTCGGTCGTGTGTACGGGGCCTAAGAAGAACAGGAAAAACTGTAATCCTTAAGTGTCGTTTATTGGTACATCAGAGTGACCACAAAACAATAATTCTGACGTGTTTTGGTAATAGCTAAGGCTACGACTAAGGCTATTGCCGAAACGCATCAGTTTATTGTTTTATTGTCACTCTGATGTACCAATAAACTACACTTCAAAGATTGCAGTTTTGCCGGCTCTTCTTACTACTGTTGCTTCGGAGTGTGTCGGGACACTTCGAGCCTCGGCACCTGTGAGTGGACCTGGTGTCAGTGTTGCCAACTGTCCGTATTTTTACGGACAGTCCGTAAAAACAGGCACTTTTTTCCCCGTCCGTAAATGTTCGTAGTTGCGGGAATGTGCCAGTAAAAATAGCAAGCGCAGTTCCGGAACTTGCCGAGCCGAGCATATGCTGTATTCGGCCGGCAGGGGGCGGATATCACAGAGGTTGTGCCGCTGGTGAGTGATGTATTAGGACATCCCGCCAGGCGCGTGCGCCAGAATTTTAAATCTAACTAACCAGGAGGTCGGAGGAGCACAGCACTGGAGCAGGAGTCAGGACTCAGAGGCTGAGCAGCACACGGTGGCGGCGGAATGGAGGAGCCTGCTGCATCCAGGCAGTACAAAGTTCACAGGGGAGTCAGGGAGGGGCAGAGTGACAGACAGCCCAGCCGACAGTGACATCAGGTGATTGTGGCAGAGGGGGATCCAATGGAGGCATGGGGTGATGGTGGCACCACAGAGGGGGACGATGGAGGCAGTGGGTTCATGGAGGCAGGGGGAGATTGGAGGCAGGGAGAGATTGGAGGCAGGGGGTGACTGGAGGCAGGGGGTGTTGGTGGCACTGCAGAGGAGGATGGTGGCACCGCAGAGGGTGGGGGATGGAGAAAAGGGGTTGTTGGTGGCACCTCAGAGGGGGATGGAGGCAGGGGACGATGGAGGCAGGAGGTGATTGGAGGCAGGGGGCCTGGGGGAGATTGGATGCAGGGGGTATTGAAGGCAGGGGGAGATTGGAAGCAGGGGGTGTTAGTGGCAGGGGGTGTTGGTGGCACCACAGAGGGGGATGTAGGCACCGCAAAGGGTGGGGGATGGAGACAGGGGTTGTTGGTGGCACCGCAGAGGGGGATGGAGGCAGGGGACGATGGAGGCCGGGGGTGATTGGAGGCAGGGGGCCTGGGGGAGATTGGAGGAAGGGGGTCATTGGAAGCGGGGGGTGATTGGAGGCAGGGGGAGATTGAAGGCAGGGGGAGAGTGGAGGCAGGGGGAGATTGTGGCACCACAGAGGGGGGGTGAAGGCAGGGGGTGTTGGTGGCAGAGGGGGATGAAGGCAGGGGGTGATGTGACTAAATAATTTGCCCTTATTATATCGAAAATAACAAAAATATGTATTTTTACCTTAATATCTACCTTAAATCACATTGCTATTTGCCTAGTGTACTTGTTTGTAGCCTAAATACTGAAATTTGCACCTAAAAATTTTATTTTGTAACTTTTGTGAAATGCCAGTAAAAACGTGGCTGTACCAGTAAATTTCGGGTGTCGTGCCAGTAAATTTCAATCTGGTAGGTTGGCAATGGCAACACTGCCTGGTGTATGGATTGGGTTGTCCCTGGAGAGAGCGCTGTTACCTTTCTTCTTTTCCATAGTGTCAGTTACATGCTGATGGGGGATGCCCAGCAATTTGAAGGCTCCAATGTTGGTTCCCAGGAAGGGAGTAACATGACGTGTGGAAAATAACTATACTGGAGGTATAGATAGATAAACACCGCGCTACTATAAAAAACTTATAAAATGCAGCCAACACCACGGAATGGATCAATTCCGAAAAACAAACAAAATAAAACATAAAGAGTAGCGCTAATTATAAGTGAGATAAAGGATTGGGTATATTGATAATTAACCAATCATTGAAAAGTGTCCGTATGAAACACATTAAAGTAGTCCATAAAAAACTGTGAAAAAATTAATAATAAATTAATCCTCAAAATTCAGTTCACAGTGGATAAATGTGCAAAATAAACTTCAATAAAGAAATGGTAATAAATCTTCATAGGTAAAAAAGATGTATAAATCCAGCACCGAAATGAATGGAGGCTTACCAGAAGCTGTGAACCCAGAATAGGCATATACCTAGTGGGTCATTTGCGCTTTAAAGTTGATGATACCAGCGAGGAGGTGAAGTCCAACACAGGATCAGGTGAAAGTCGGTTCAGAAGCACCTTGTATTAGGTTGTAGACTTGGGTCCATATGGAGGTTCAAACACTCAATACAACGGAAGTTAGAAAAAAGAAGGCAAAAATGCACATAGTGTAAATCCGTTTAAAAGTTTACTTGATAGCAAAATCAAAAAATGGGTTACACTCACATTTTCAGCATTGGTAACAGGCATGTAACAAAGAGCAGTATTGTCAGCAAATTCCCGACATGTTTCAATCTAAACGATCATCATCTGGGGTGCTGACACACTGCACAGGGAATGCTTATAAAGACAAGACACCCTTACCTCAATGGTGGCTCCACCTGTGGAATCCCAATTGGTCCAAATTACCTTACAGATGAAGTAAAAGCAAAAATGTGGCACTGACACATAATCCAATCTCATTTGGTAGAGAAAGCCGATCGCCAACCCAGCTTAGCGCTAGCTCACCAGCAGCATCCGGAACGGGGTTGAAATGCACCCCAGAAACGAACAAACCTGTCCGGCCGGCGTGCGCTCCACCATGCGCTCCACGCCTCAGCCGGAAAGTATGACACTGTCACGTGTCAGTGTCAGAGTGCGCTCCACACAAGCGCACCAAGACTCGGTTTGGAGCCGCGGTGTCCTCAGAACGATGGTGGCTGAAACAACCAGCATGCGTTCCAGCAATGCGCTCCAAGCCTCAGATTGATTCCACAATGCACTCCACCGCTAGATGCTAGGTGTAACGCACGGAAGAGGCCAGAAAACGAAAGGGAGAGGCACCAAAATTTGAAAACATCAGCAGCCAAATACATATAAAAAATGTATATATATAATAAACGGATGGTCGTCCATTTATCCAATGACCAAAGGGGAAAAGAGCCAAGGAAATAACCAAAAGAGGAAAAAAAAAATGTTGTTTGTATAGATAATACAACAAAAGTTTTTTTTATTTTTTAAAAGGGGACTAAATGTCACAAAAAGAAGTTAAAATACTTTTATTTTTTAAAAAATGCCTTATGGACTATAACATCCAAGGAGCAAAGATATTCAGAAATAAATGGAAAAAATAAAAATAAAAATAAAAATAAAATAAAAAGTCAAAAAGTTTAAAAACAATTACAAAAATAATTACAAACTAGCCCAACCAAAAATGGACACCTACCACAAAGATGTTTTTGGATTTGAAAATTAGAAGTATTTTATGGTAATGAAACCACACAGTACTTCTACAGATAAAAAGTTATAAAAACAAATATTGATTTAAAAATAAAAATTGGCAGAATAGACAATATTCTATGCCAAAATTCAAATTAAAAAGGTGAAGAACAAAAAAGTAGAAAAAAGGTACTGGAGCCACCATTGAATACAGAATGCATGTCAACAATATATAGATATTTATGATTGGTTGATAAATGCATTTATGTCCCAATCCACATTGAGGCCATATGGGACATAAGTGCGCAATTCGTAAATCCAATAGGCTTCGAGACGAGAAACCCCTCTAGTCTTGGCTCCTCCCCTCCAAGGTGCCACATATTTGTCGATGATGAGAAACTGGGAACCTTTAGGGTTACGAGCATGGCATTCCCTATAATGCCGAGGGACCGTGTGTTTGGTGCTTCCACCAATGATCTTTGTCACATGTTCACCTACCCGTACGGAGAAGGCACGTATGGTACGACCGACGTACTGCTTCCCGCACGGGCAGGTGACAAGATAAACAACATGCGTAGTTGCGCATGTGCAAAAAACCTTGATAGGGTATTGGCGACCAGTACTCGTAGACCCGAATTCCAATGATTTTGTTCTTCCATTGGTATTAAACTGACAGACTCTACACTTCTTACAGGGATAATATCCTTTCATATCCTGAAAAAAGACGGGACGCTCAGGGGGATCGACCACATTGGGGGCAATACTATTTCTTAATGTAGGGGCTCCCCTGAAGATCACTTTTGCCTGTTCAGGTAGACTAGGGCCCAACACTTTATCGCTTTTAAGAATGTCCCAATGTTTGTTGATGATATTTTGAACATCCCTATGTTGATTGGAGTAGGAAGTCAACATTGAGAACTTATAAGAGTCATCATTGGGACGTGGTTCCCTATCTTGCAAGAGACTGTCACGCTCAATTAGTGCTACTTGTCGTAACTCCATATCAACAGAGGAAGTGTCATAACCCTTCTCAATAAATCTTTCCCTGAGCATGGCTGCCTGTAAAAAATACATGTCATCATCAGAACAATTTCTGCGTAAACGCAAAAATTGACTCCTAGGGACAGATTTAAGCCAAGATCTATGGTGGCAACTGTCCGTAGGGATGAAGCTGTTTCTATCAGTACCCTTGAAGTGAGTTTTGAACCTGAAGCTCCTAGACACAAGCTCAATCTCCAGATCAAGAAATGTAATTCTAGTAGGACTACTCTCATGGGTAAAAGAAATACCTCGATCATTCGTATTTAGAACTCGAAAGTAATCATCCAGAGATTCCCTAGAGCCATCCCACAGGAGGAGGACGTCGTCTATATATCTAGCCCATAAGACTAAGGAGGAAGGTCTCTCACAATAGACGACGTCCTCCTCCCACTTGGCCATGAAAAGATTGGCGAGGCTGGGGGCAAACTTGGCCCCCATCGCCACGCCACGTCTTTGGAGAAAATACTTCTGGTCGAACCAAAAATAATTGTGAGTCGTCGCAAACTCAAGCAATTCTATGACAAAAACTTTCTGTTCCTCTGTGATTGAGTCTGCATTATTTAAAAAATGTCTGACTGCTTCAACACCGAGATCTTGCGGAATACACGTATATAAAGACGCCACATCGGCAGTCGCAAGAAGGTAATCACCCTCAATCACAATATTCTCAAGAATTTTCATAGTGGAAGTTGTATCCTTAAGATATGAGGGTGTAGATTTAACCAACGGTTGCAAATAAAAGTCGATGTATCGACCTATACGTGATGTGATCGAGTCGATCCCACTCACGATAGGTCGACCAGGTGGATTTAATGGGTCTTTGTGTATTTTGGGTAGGTGATATATGGTTGGGATTCTTGGAGCTGTAGGTACCAAGAAAGCTTGTTCTTTTTTATTTAAAATAAATGAATTAAACCCCTTCAGAACCAGGTGGGTCAATTCCTTTTTGTAAATGTTGGTTGGATCATTAGGTAAAACTTGGTATGTTTCAGTGTCACCCAAAATGCGGTTCATCTCTGCAACATAATCAGGTTTGTTCATGACCACTATCCCTCCACCCTTGTCGGCTGGCCGCACGACAAGATCTTTGCGATTACACAAAGATAAAAATCCCTCTTTAGGTATTGGGTGTGAATAAACTTTTTTAACAGAAAGAGTTTCCAAGTCTTTAAGGACCAGCTCCTTAAATGTATTGACTTTGGAAGAAGCTGGAACGGCCGGATTGAACAGTGAAGGGTTTGAAAGGCCCGAATGCACTGTCCCTGAGGTGGCAGCTCGTTCCATCTGGGGTGTTGAGTCTAAAATAAAATGCCGCTGAATATTGAGCTTCCGGGCAAATTTGTTAATATCTATAAAGGTGTCAAATTTGTTCAATTTGTGTGGAGGAGCAAATTTGAGACCCTTGTCTAAAACGGCTAGTTCGCTAGAAGTGAGTACTTTACCACTCAAATTGAACAAACCACAACCTAGTTTACCTTCCTCTTTTTTCCTTTTTTGTCTTTTGCCTCCCCTGTTGCCTCTCTTGGGTCCGAAGGCCTTTTTTGGCCCTTCCCTACCCAATGAAAATCCTTATTGGGGTAACCTTCAGGACCACAATAGTCATGACTCGACTGTGGTCGTTGATAGCCTCTAGAGCTATCCTGCATATCCTGCAAGGGGATAAACCTATTGTTGGTATACACTGGAGGGTACTGGGTTACATGCCTGTTACCAATGCTGAAAATGTGAGTGTAACCCATTTTTTGATTTTGCTATCAAGTAAACTTTTAAACGGATTTACACTATGTGCATTTTTGCCTTCTTTTTTCTAACTTCCGTTGTATTGAGTGTTTGAACCTCCATATGGACCCAAGTCTACAACCTAATACAAGGTGCTTCTGAACCGACTTTCACCTGATCCTGTGTTGGACTTCACCTCCTCGCTGGTATCATCAACTTTAAAGCGCAAATGACCCACTAGGTATATGCCTATTCTGGGTTCACAGCTTCTGGTAAGCCTCCATTCATTTCGGTGCTGGATTTATACATCTTTTTTACCTATGAAGATTTATTACCATTTCTTTATTGAAGTTTATTTTGCACATTTATCCACTGTGAACTGAATTTTGAGGATTCATTTATTATTAATTTTTTCACAGTTTTTTATGGACTACTTTAATGTGTTTCATACGGACACTTTTCAATGATTGGTTAATTATCAATATACCCAATCCTTTATCTCACTTATAATTAGCGCTACTCTTTATGTTTTATTAGGGAGTAACATGAGCCTAAAGAGAGGGGGTGCCACAGGAGGACAAGAAACTAGCATTCATGTTCCCCTAGCTGCAGCATACTTCCAAGTTTGCTCCAGTGACGATGAGGGAGGGGATGATGAGTAGAGATGGCCTGGCGGTTCGCCCGGTGGTCAGTTCGCCGCAAACTTTGCTTGTTCGCGGTTCGCCGAACAGGCGGACATCTGGCGATATTCGTGCCATCCGCAATTTTACATTGAGAAGAACTTTGACCCATGGCACATCCATCAGGTGATACAGGACAGCCAATTGAGACATTTCAGCACATGGACATACTACCTACCTTATAAATAGACCTGATCTGGTGGCCATTTTACATTCTGCTTTTTGTCAGTGTAGGGAGAGGTTGCTGTGTGGAGCAGGGACAGGCTGTATTGAAACAAATCGCTAGCAAAAAGGTCCAAAAAAGTCCATTTAAAGTCCATTTAAAAGTCCAAACAATAGGTATACTATTGTTTGGTGTGCAGTATATAGGGGTGTAATAAACTTATAATATACTTTCTAACATAGAAAGCATATTAAAGTGGATTTGTATTGTGCACTGTGGAGCATTGTGACTGGTGTATTTGGGTACTGCAAAAATTTTTTTTTATTGTTTTGCTGCTTTACCTCTTGCTACACACAGTGACAAACGATACTGGAAAAAAAGTTTTATAACTGGTGTGATACATTCTGCTTTCTGTCAGTGTAGGGAGAGGTTGCTGTGTGGAGCAGGGACAGACTGTAGTGACATAAATCGTTAGCTAACAGGTCCACAAAAGTCCTTTTAAGGACTGGTATAGGTGTACTATTGTTTGGTATGCAGTATATAGGGGTGTAATACACTTATAATATACTTTCTAATATAGAAAGCATATTATAGTGGATTTGCATTGTGCAGCATTGTGACTGGTGGTGTATTTGGGTACTGCAGAATTTTCTTTTCTGTTTTGCTGCGTTACCTCTGCTACACACAGTGACAAACGTTACTGGAAAAAAAGTTTTATAACTGGTGCGATAAACCAGTGGCCCCCCCAAAATGACAGAATGAAGCAGGGTGTTATATAAAAATATACTTTTAAAATAGTGTATTTGGGTACTGCAGAAGTTTTGTTGCTTTCTTTTTTTTTATTTTTTTTTAAGTGTATTTTGTGCGTGTACTCGAGAGAGGAGCCGGACTGCAGGAGTTGGGAGTAGGCAGGCCTCCCCCAGAGGCAATCTGCCACCTTTCTCCGTGCCCCGGGTGGCAATGGCGGGTGTGTGAGGGGGTCCTCCCACACAGCCCGCCCTACCTGCTCCGCTTTGAAGCCCAACGGCAGAGGGACTCCCTA
This sequence comes from Rana temporaria, assembly GCF_905171775.1. Taxonomy (NCBI): domain Eukaryota; kingdom Metazoa; phylum Chordata; class Amphibia; order Anura; family Ranidae; genus Rana; species Rana temporaria. The sequence goes on from NC_053489.1 coordinate 376,191,304, forward strand.
TAAGGGAGTGAGAGGATCTAGCCCGCTCAACCAGCCCCGTTAGTCCTTCGCCTCTCTTGTCTAAAACGGCTAGTTCGCTAGAAGTGAGTACTTTACCACTCAAATTGAACAAACCACAACCTAGTTTACCTTCCTCTTTTTTCCTTTTTTGTCTTTTGCCTCCCCTGTTGCCTCTCTTGGGTCCGAAGGCCTTTTTTGGCCCTTCCCTACCCAATGAAAATCCTTATTGGGGTAACCTTCAGGACCACAATAGTCATGACTCGACTGTGGTCGTTGATAGCCTCTAGAGCTATCCTGCATATCCTGCAAGGGGATAAACCTATTGTTGGTATACACTGGAGGGTACTGGGTTACATGCCTGTTACCAATGCTGAAAATGTGAGTGTAACCCATTTTTTGATTTTGCTATCAAGTAAACTTTTAAACGGATTTACACTATGTGCATTTTTGCCTTCTTTTTTCTAACTTCCGTTGTATTGAGTGTTTGAACCTCCATATGGACCCAAGTCTACAACCTAATACAAGGTGCTTCTGAACCGACTTTCACCTGATCCTGTGTTGGACTTCACCTCCTCGCTGGTATCATCAACTTTAAAGCGCAAATGACCCACTAGGTATATGCCTATTCTGGGTTCACAGCTTCTGGTAAGCCTCCATTCATTTCGGTGCTGGATTTATACATCTTTTTTACCTATGAAGATTTATTACCATTTCTTTATTGAAGTTTATTTTGCACATTTATCCACTGTGAACTGAATTTTGAGGATTCATTTATTATTAATTTTTTCACAGTTTTTTATGGACTACTTTAATGTGTTTCATACGGACACTTTTCAATGATTGGTTAATTATCAATATACCCAATCCTTTATCTCACTTATAATTAGCGCTACTCTTTATGTTTTATTAGGGAGTAACATGAGCCTAAAGAGAGGGGGTGCCACAGGAGGACAAGAAACTAGCATTCATGTTCCCCTAGCTGCAGCATACTTCCAAGTTTGCTCCAGTGACGATGAGGGAGGGGATGATGAGTAGAGATGGCCTGGCGGTTCGCCCGGTGGTCAGTTCGCCGCAAACTTTGCTTGTTCGCGGTTCGCCGAACAGGCGGACATCTGGCGATATTCGTGCCATCCGCAATTTTACATTGAGAAGAACTTTGACCCATGGCACATCCATCAGGTGATACAGGACAGCCAATTGAGACATTTCAGCACATGGACATACTACCTACCTTATAAATAGACCTGATCTGGTGGCCATTTTACATTCTGCTTTTTGTCAGTGTAGGGAGAGGTTGCTGTGTGGAGCAGGGACAGGCTGTATTGAAACAAATCGCTAGCAAAAAGGTCCAAAAAAGTCCATTTAAAGTCCATTTAAAAGTCCAAACAATAGGTATACTATTGTTTGGTGTGCAGTATATAGGGGTGTAATAAACTTATAATATACTTTCTAACATAGAAAGCATATTAAAGTGGATTTGTATTGTGCACTGTGGAGCATTGTGACTGGTGTATTTGGGTACTGCAAAAAATTTTTTTTATTGTTTTGCTGCTTTACCTCTTGCTACACACAGTGACAAACGATACTGGAAAAAAAGTTTTATAACTGGTGTGATACATTCTGCTTTCTGTCAGTGTAGGGAGAGGTTGCTGTGTGGAGCAGGGACAGACTGTAGTGACATAAATCGTTAGCTAACAGGTCCACAAAAGTCCTTTTAAGGACTGGTATAGGTGTACTATTGTTTGGTATGCAGTATATAGGGGTGTAATACACTTATAATATACTTTCTAATATAGAAAGCATATTATAGTGGATTTGCATTGTGCAGCATTGTGACTGGTGGTGTATTTGGGTACTGCAGAATTTTCTTTTCTGTTTTGCTGCGTTACCTCTGCTACACACAGTGACAAACGTTACTGGAAAAAAAGTTTTATAACTGGTGCGATAAACCAGTGGCCCCCCCAAAATGACAGAATGAAGCAGGGTGTTATATAAAAATATACTTTTAAAATAGTGTATTTGGGTACTGCAGAAGTTTTGTTGCTTTCTTTTTTTTTATTTTTTTTTTAAGTGTATTTTGTGCGTGTACTCGAGAGAGGAGCCGGACTGCAGGAGTTGGGAGTAGGCAGGCCTCCCCCAGAGGCAATCTGCCACCTTTCTCCGTGCCCCGGGTGGCAATGGCGGGTGTGTGAGGGGGTCCTCCCACACAGCCCGCCCTACCTGCTCCGCTTTGAAGCCCAACGGCAGAGGGACTCCCTATAAGGGAGTGAGAGGATCTAGCCCGCTCAACCAGCCCCGTTAGTCCTTCGCCTCTCTTTTTAGAGACTGCGTGGTCAAAGTGCGTGCATGTTAACCCAATTTCGAGTGCGTGTAAGTGTGGTGGTTTTTGTGGGAGGGGGGTGGGCGTACTAAGCGCAGGCTTACCTCGCATAGCACACCCACCGGGAGCCGGGCTGAGACCACCAAACTCAATTCACATGTAGCTGAGACCGGGATCCGAACCCCTAGCTGCAGAGGTGAATGGCTTGTCAGCGCAGTGCCAATCGCGTTGAGCCACCGCAGCTCCCTGTTTTGTTGCTTTAACTCTGCTACACACAGTGACAACCGTTACTGGAAAAAAAGTTTTATAACTGGCGCGATAAACCAGTGGCCCCCCAAAAACGACAGATTAAAGCGGGGTGGTATATACCTTCTTCCACATAAACTGCGCTTCTCTAGAGACTTTTGTTACAGGGACATTTAAAAAATCACAGGCAGAGGAAGAGGCAGGCCCTTCTGCAGGGGTGGTAAGGGTAGGGCAGGAGCACCAGGCCGGAGCCAAAGTGGGAAGTGGCACAAGGTGCATTCGATTACATCAAAGGACGCACCAGACTTGGTTGAGTGGCTCACCACCAACACCACCACCACCATATACCCTCCACTTGAGTCACAGGAATTATTTTCCGATCAATCAGAAGACATTTCCGATGCGCAGCCATTCTTGGCATTGGATCAGGAAGAGGAGGTAGCAACAGCCACCACTCAGCAGTCTGGCGACAGTACCCAGATCAGCCCAAGGAGGTTGGCCCCCACTGTTGCTGCCTACTCCGAGATCTCTAATGTTAGTGGTGGGGAAGGTGACGTCGATGATGACGTGTCTACAGACGTCACGTGCGTGCCCACAAGAGAGGAGGGGAGTTCAGAGGGAGAGATGGACCAGCAGATAGTGAGGAGAAGCAGGCCGAACCTACATTGCACAGGAGGGACAAACCAGACTGCTAATGTATCGGGAGCGAGCCATCAACCATGTACGGCCACATCTGGTGCTCCCAGGATGCCGGCCCATGGCTCCGGAGTGTGGGCTTTTTTAACGTGTCTGCTGCTGACAATATTGTTGCCATCTGCAGCCTTTGCAGTCAACGCATAAGTCGTGGTAAGCCCAACACTCACCTAGGGATGACCGCCTTAAGAAGGCACCTGCTCTCCCATCACCGAGCCCAGTGGAAGCAACGCCAGTTGAGCGAACCCGAACTTTAAAAAAAAAGTTTGGGTTCGGGAACCCGAACCCGAACCTGAACTCCGAACCCTATTGAAGTCAATGGGACACTGACTTTTAGTAAAAAAAAAAAAATGCGCGGAGGTCCCCCCAAATTCAATAACCAGACCCTTTAGGTCTGGTATGGATATTAAGGGGAAACCCGCCGTCAATTTTAAAAAACAATTACGTGGGGTTCCCCCTAAATGTCCATAACCAGACCCTTCAGGTCTGGTGTGGATTTTAAGGGGAACTCCACCCCAAATTTAAAAAAAAAAAGGCGCGGAGTTCCCCCTAAAATCCACACCAGACCCCTTATCCGAGCACGTTGACCTGGCCGGCCGCAGAAAAGAGTGGGGGACAGAGTGTGGCCCCCCCTCTCCTGAACCGCACCAGGCCACATGCCCTCAACATTGGGAGGGTGCTTTGGGGTGCCCCCCACAGCACCTTGTCCCCATGTTGATGGGGACAAGGGTCTTATCCCCACAACCCTTGCTCGGTGGTTGTGGGGGTATGCGGGCAGGGGGCTTATCAGAATCTGGAAGACCCCTTTAACAAAGGGGACCCCCAGATCCTGGCCCCCCCTGTGTGAAATGGTAATGGGGTACACTGTACCCCTACCATTTCACGAAGGAAGTGTAAATAGTAGTTTTCAGAAAAAAAACACACACACACACCGTAGAACAAATTACTTTATTAATTAAACCAAATAAAAATCCAGCGGTGAAAATAGACGATCACGCGTGGCCCGCCTCCCCTATAAAAGAAACGTCAAAGCATCGGCGCGTCATTCGCTGAGCTGTGCTCTGAATGAATGGATGTTCTCATCGCTGGACCAATCGTCTGTCGCTGGAGACATCACCCGGCGCTGGATAGAGACAACGTTGGAGCAGGGAGCAGCATTGATCGTCTATTTTCACCGCTGGATTTTTATTTGGTTTAATTAATAAAGTAATTTGTTCTACGGTGTGTGTGTGTTTTTTTTCTGAAAACTACTATTTACACTTCCTTCGTGAAATGGTAGGGGTACAGTGTACCCCATTACCATTTCACACAGGGGGGGCCAGGATCTGGGGGTCCCCTTTGTTAAAGGGGTCTTCCAGATTCTGATAAGCCCCCTGCCCGCATACCCCCACAACCACCGGGCAAGGGTTGTGGGGATAAGACCCTTGTCCCCATCAACATGGGGACAAGGTGCTGTGGGGGGCACCCCAAAGCACCCTCCCAATGTTGAGGGCATGTGGCCTGGTGCGGTTCAGGAGAGGGGGGGCCGCACTCTGTCCCCCCCTCTTTTCTGCGGCCGGCCAGGTCAACGTGCTCGGATAAGGGGTCTGGTGTGGATTTTAGGGGGAACTCCACGCCATTTTTTTTTTAAATTTATGGCGGGGTTCCCCTTAACCACTTCGTTACTTGGCACTTAAACACCCTTCCTGCCCAGAGGACTTTTTGCGATTCGGCACTGCGTCGCTTTAACTGACAATTGCGCGGTCGTGCGACCTGGCTCCCAAACAAAATTGACGTCCTTTTTTTCCCACAAATAGAGCTTTCTTTTGGTGGTATTTGATCACCTCTGCGGTTTTTATTTTTTGCGCTATAAACAAAAATAAAGCGACAATTTTGAAAAAAAAATATTTTTTACTTGTTGCTATAATAAATAGCTCAATTAAAAAAAAAAAAAAAATGTTATCCTCAGTCTAGGCTGATACGTATTCTACATATTTTTATAAAAAAAAAAAAAAAATCGCAATAAATAAAATCGCGACTGATTTGCGCAAAAGTTATAGCGCCTACAAAATAAGGGACAGAATTATTATTTTTTTATTATTTTTTTTTATTGCGATTGCGACATTATGGCGGACACATTGGACACTTTTGACATATTTTTGTCACCATTCACATTTATACTGCGATCAGTGCTATAAATATGCACTAATTACTGTATAAATGTGACTGGCAGGGAAGGGGTTAACACTAGGGGGTGAGGAAGGGGTTAAATGTATTCCCTATATAGTGTTCTAACTGTGGGGGGAGGGGGCTGACTGGGGGAGGTGACCGATCTGTGTCCCTATGTACAAGAGACACAGATCGGTCTCCTCTCTCCCTGACAGCACCGCTGTCTGTGAGAGCCGGCAATGAGAAATGATCTCATATGTAAACATATGAGATCATCTCTCATTGACTGCACAGATCGCCTAGCAAACGGCCACTCCGATTGGCCGTTCACAGCGATCTGTGTTTGGCTGTGTCCAAGGGACACGGCCAGCACAGAAGTTCCCCGCTGCGCGCTCGGGAGCGCACGCGGGGAACGCGGAAAGGGGCGGGCGTAAAAACACGGCACCCCAGAGAAGTAGAACCACCCTGCAGCCGTATATAGTCGTACGGCCGTCGGGAAGTGGTTAATATTGTCACGGAAGCATGAATCAGACGTACAACAACAGATAAATGAAATAGGAAGGCTTTATTAAAAACCAAACAGCAAGGTAAAAGTCCAAACGGATGATCAAACAGTCAGCAGAGTCTTCCACCGGAGCCAGGGTCGATAGCCAGGAATGAGAGTCAGCCAAGCCGGAGTCCGTAACAAGAGAGAGGTGGTGAGACGAAGCCGGGGATCAGGAACCAGAAGGATCGTCCGTGGGAGCCGGGTCGGTAACCAAGAGCAGCAGCACAATCTCAGGAGCATGTGTATACAAGAGGACCAAGCAAGGAAATGCAGCAACGGCCCTCCTGAATATATGCAAGGCATCCAGCTCCTCCCAGTGGAAAGGAGGAGCCACAGGGTGTGGTAAGTTATAAGAACCCCAGGAAGCAATATGGCCGCCAGCACATGTCAGAAGTAAGAAGCCTGCAAGGAGGCAAGACATGACAGTACCTCCCCCTCAAGGGCCCCTCCTCCGCGGCGCAAAAAACGGTTTCTGGGGGAAGCGCGCGTGGAAGGCTCGGAGCAAGACAGGAGCATGGACATCAGCGGAGGGAACCCAGGAACGCTCCTCTGGACCATAACCACGCCAGTGGACCAAAAACTGCACCCGACCGCGGACCAAGCGTGAGCCCAGGATATCGCTCACCTCATATTCTCCATGATCGCCCACCTGGACCGGACGAGGCCGAGGAACCGAGGAGGTGAAGCGATTGCACACCAGTGGTTTCAACAGGGAAACGTGAAACACATTGGAGACCCGCATGCCAGGTGGGAGCGCAAGGGCATAGGCAACCGGATTTACCCTGCGAAGCACTCGGAAGGGATCAACAAAGCGAGGAGCCAGCTTAGGAGTGGGCACTCGAAGGTTGAGGTTGCGAGTGGACAACCATACACGGTCTCCGACCTGGTAGGAAGGAGCAGGCGCCCGTTTGCGATCAGCCTGGAGTTTCTGGCGCTGCGCAGAGACCTCAAGGGACCTCTGGATCTGTACCCAAGAAGCACGTAGAGCGGAAAGGTGATCCTCCACAGCCGGAATATCTTGGGGAGAGAATGACTCCGGTAACACGGCAGGTTGGAACCCATAATTGGCCACGAAGGGAGACGTCCCGGATGAGGAGTTAACCGCCGTGTTCCTGGCAAACTCAGCCCATGGCAGAAGGTCAACCCAATTGTCTTGATGATCGGAGACATAGCAATGAAGAAATTGCTCCAGGGCCTGATTGGACCGTTCTGCGGCCCCATTGGACTGAGGGTGGTAGGCCGAGGAGAAGGAGAGTCGAATCCCCAACTGGACCTGGACACAAACTGACTTCCCCGATCCGACACTATCTCCTTGGGCAAACCGTGCAACCGGAAGACCTCCCTGGCGAAAACCGTGGCCAACTCTTGTGCAGAGGGTAATTTCTTGAGAGGAACACAGTGGCACATTTTGGAAAACTGATCCACAATCATGAGAATGACCGTATGGCCTCGGGATGCAGGAAGGTCCACAATGAAGTCCATCCCAAGGTGTGACCATGGGCGCTCCCCAGTGGCAATGGGTTGTAGAAGGCCCAACGGAAGGTGCCGAAGGGACTTACTCTGGGCACAAACAGAGCATGCCGCTACATATGCGACAATGTCAGAACGTAGAGAAGGCCACCAGAACAAACGTGAAACCGCCCAGGACAGCTGATTCTTTCCAGGATGCCCCGCGGGCTTGGAGTTATGGTAGGTTCGCAACAACCGAGTGCGCAACTCCTCAGGCACGAAACATCTGCCGTTGGGTCTCCCAGAGGGAGCACCAGATTGGGCCGCCAAAATCTGCTTTCCAAGGGGAGAGGTCAGGCTGGTGCGAATGGCGGCCAGGATCTGATTAGGAGGTATGACCGAAGTCGATTCCTCCCTGGACAGCTCGGAGTATTGACGTGATAAGGCATCCGCCCTGACGTTCTTGGAACCGGGTAAATAGGAGACCACATAATTAAAACGTGACAGGAACAGAGCCCATCTGGCCTGACAGGGTGTCAATCTCTTAGCCTCAGAAAGGTAAGTCAGATTCTTGTGGTCCGTCAGGATGAGAACCGGAACCACTGAACCCTCGAGCAAGTGCCTCCACTCTTTAAGAGCCTGCACGATGGCCAACAACTCTCTGTCACCAATCTGGTAGTTGCACTCCGCAGGAGACAGTTTCCGGGAGTAAAACCCACAGGGAAGCAGAGGACCCTCTGGTGTCCGACGCTGAGACAGAAGGGCGCCTACTCCCGTCTCAGACGCGTCCACCTCGAGAACAAAGGGCAACCCAGGGTTGGGATGAGACAGTATTGGAGCCGACACAAAGGCAGATTTTAGAGCCTCAAAAGCCCGGATGGCCTCGGCCGGCCAGACATGGGAATTACTGCCCTTCCTGGTCAGATCCGTGAGAGGTTTGGCCAGCATGGAGAAGTCCCTGATGAACTTCCGATAATAATTGGTGAAGCCCAAAAAGCGCTGTAGGGAACGAAGACCACTGGGCTGGGGCCACTGTAAGACTGCTGAAACCTTCTCAGGGTCCATGGAGAACCCCTCCGCGGAAATGATGTAACCTAAGAAGGTTACCTGGGACCGGTGAAATTCGCATTTCTCAAGCTTACCGAAAAGCTTGTTCTCTCGTAACCGTTGCAACACTCGCTTGACATCTAGAATGTGGGCCTCCATGGATTCAGAATATACCAAGATGTCATCCAAATAGACCACCACACACTGCTGCAACAGGTCACGGGAAACATCGTTGATAAATTCCTGAAAGACTGCGGGCGCATTGCACAACCCAAAAGGCATAACCAGAGATTCATAATGACCGGTCCTGGTGTTGAACGCGGTCTTCCACTCGTCACCAGCCTTGATCCTTACAAGGTTATATGCCGCCCTCAGGTCGAGTTTGGTAAAGACCGTGGCCCCCTTCAGGCGATCAAACAACTCGGAAATCAACGGAATCGGGTATGCGTTCTTGATCGTGATGCGATTAAGGCCCCTATAGTCGATGCAAGGCCTCAATTCTCCGCCCTTCTTTTTTACAAAGAAAAATCCAGCCCCTGCCGGGGACGAGGATTTGCGAATGTGCCCACAGGAAAGCGCCTCCTTCACGTACTCCTCCATGGCCTCATTCTCCGCAACCGACAGTGGATAGACCCTGCCATGAGGAGGAACGGCACCAGGTTGTAAATCTATGGCACAATCGTAAGGGCGATGCGGAGGTAGGAACCCAGCACGCACCTTATCGAATACATCCCGGTACCCCTCGTATTCAGGAGGCAACACAGAGTCTGAGGAGGTACACAACAACTTGTCAGGCCCATGGATGCAACTAGCCCCACACTGTGGTGACCACGAGAGGATCTCGGCCGATCTCCAATCGAAATTCGGATTATGCTTCTGGAGCCAGGGGTACCCCAAGACCACCGAGTAGTGTGGAGACGAAATGACCTGAAAGCAGGCCGACTCCCTGTGAACGGCCCCAATGGCTATCTCCACTGGAAGGGTCTCATGAGTCACCTGCGACGGCTGGAGGGGTCTGCCGTCTATCGCCTCGAGAACCAGCGGGGAAACTCGAGCCTGCAGAGGAATGGAGTTAGCGGCAGCAAACTTATTATCGATGAAAAATCCACCAGCACCAGAGTCCACCAACGCCTGGGTCGTCACCGAGCCCCCGACCCAGGAGAGAACAACGGTGATCAGTGGTTTATCAGCACGGGAAACCGGGGACGAAGAGACTCCACCCAAGATCTGCCCCCGACAGGATCTCAGGTGCAAGCGTTTCCCGAACGGTTCGGGCATGACAACCGAAAATGCCCACTGAGACCACAGTACATGCATCGACCCTCACGTCTCCACTATGCCCTCTCTCCCTCAGACAGGCGAGCAAACCCCAGCTGCATGGGTTCACCCCCAGGCAAGTCAACCCCAGGAGGCGTGGGAGGAGAGGGAGGCACGGGTGGGACAGCAAACGTAGGCGCCAATCTGTTAGGAGGCCTCCGCAGGCTCTCCTTAAAGGAAGGTCTCTCCCTGAGTCTGGTGTCAATCAATATCAGGAAAGAAATAAGAGCCTCGAGCTCCACTGGTAGGTCCTTAGCCGCAACCTCATCCTTCAAGACATACGAGAGACCATGGGAGAAAGCAGCGACCAGAGCCTCATTATTCCAGCCCACCTCTGCTGCCAGGGTATGAAACTCAATGGCGTATTCGGCTACCGATCGTGAATCCTGTCTGATGGACATAAGGAGCTTCGCAGCAGAGGCAGAGCGAGCCGGTACATCGAACACCTTCCGAAGAGAAGCAACAAAACCGGAAAACTCGGCAACCACCGGATTGTTGTTCTCCCATAAGGGGCTTGCCCAGGCCAAGGCCTTGTCCGAGAGCAGCGAGATCAGGAAGCCCACCTGGGAAAGGCATGTGGCAGCAACTCGAAATAAATGCCCACCTGTTTAAGGAAACCTTGGCACTGAGTTGGCTCTCCCCCGAAGCGCTGCGGGAGGGGGGCAGAACCGGTCATACCCCGAGACACCGCAGGCGCAACAACAGGTGTCGGGGTAGACTCTGGCGCAACAACCGGAGCGGCAGTAAGAGCGGACCCAGGAGCGACAACCGGCCTATCGGCAATGGGAGCGAGATGAGCCGTGCGTGCAAGCAGGGTTTGCAACGCCTGAGTGAACTGACCCAGCAGGTGATCCTGCTGATCCAGTCTGGCAACCAGCATAGGAAGCAAAGGTGTCCCTGTACCGCCAGAATTCATGGCTTGGTCCTAATGTCACGGAAGCATGAATCAGACGTACAACAACAGATCAAACAGCAAGGTAAAAGTCCAAACAGATGATCAAACAGTCAGCAGAGTCTTCCACCGGAGCCAGGGTCGATAGCCAGGAATGAGAGTCAGCCAAGCCGGAGTCCGTAACAAAAGAGAGGTGGTGAGACGAAGCCGGGGATCAGGAACCAGAAGGATCGTTCGTGGGAGCCGGGTCGGTAACCAAGAGCAGAAGCACAATCTCAGGAGCATGTGTATACAAGAGGACCAAGCAAGGAAATACAGCAACGGCCCTCCTATATATATGCAAGGCATCCAGCTCTTCCCAGTGGAAAGGAGGAGCCGCAGGGTGTGGTAAGTTATAAGAACCCCAGGAAGCATATGGCCGCCAGCACATGTCAGAAGTAAGAAGCCTGCAAGGAGGTAAGACCATGACAAATATCAGTGGCGGAATTATCGTAGTCGCAGCAGTCGCATGTGCGACTGGGCCCTGTAGTTCCACCAATTCAGGGGGGCCCGCCACCCGCGTGAGGGGCCCACCTAACTGTCCTGTCACTGTGTGTGTTGTCGTCGGTTCGTTCCGACGTGGGGAGGGGGCTTTCGTCAGCTGAGGGGAGAGAGAAGGCAGCGCTGAGACTGTGGACCGCCCCGCCCCCGCCCCTGCCTATCCAGAGACATAGAATGTAGGGAGGCGGGGCGGACACTGCTGACACCAATTGAAAGAAGGTGGGGGAGGAGCTGCAGGAGGTCGTGGCCACTGTGTAAAGAGTAGAGACACGGAGCAATGCAGGGGAAAACCAAGTGGAAACTGCCAGCAAGTAAGTCTCTGATCCTGGCACCCAGCGCTGGCAATGTACCCAGTCAGTGACAGTCCCCACCACCACTGCTGATTCCATCCCACCCCACTACTGCCACTCATCCCTCCCCCCCAGCACCGATACTCATCCCTACCTCCCCCCACCACTGTCACTCATCCCATCACCCCCAGCAATCTCACTCACCCCCCCCACCCACCACTGCCACTCATTCCTCCCTCCCTCCACCACTGTCACTCATCCCATCACCCCCAGCAATCTCACTCATCCCCCCCCAGCACTGACACTCATTCCTCCCTCCCTCCACCACTGTCACTCATCCCATCACCCCCAGCAATCTCACTCACCCCCCCCCCCAGCACTGACACTCATTCCTCCCTCCCTCCACCACTGACACTCATCCCATCACCCCCAGCAATCTCACTCATCCCCCCCAGCACTGACACTCATTCCTCCCTCCCTCCACCACTGTCACTCATCCCATCACCCCCAGCAATCTCACTCATCCCCCCAGCACTGACACTCATTCCTCCCTCCCTCCACCACTGTCACTCATCCCATCACCCCCAGCAATCTCACTCATCCCCCCCCAGCACTGACACTCATTCCTCCCTCCCTCCACCACTGTCACTCATCCCATCCCTCCACCACTGTCACTCATCCCATCACCCCAGCAATCTCACTCACCCCCCCCCCCAGCACTGATACTCATTCCTCCCTCCCTCCACCACTGTCTCTCATCCCATCACCCCCAGCAATCTCACTCACCCCCCCCCCCAGCACGACACTCTTCCTCCTCCCTCCACCACTGTCACTCATCCCATCACCCCCAGCAATCTCACTCACCCCCCCCCCCCCCAGCACTGACACTCATTCCTCCCTCCCTTCACCACTGTCACTCATCCCATCACCCCCAGCAATCTCACTCATCCCCCCCAGCACTGACACTCATTCCTCCCTCCCTCCACCACTGTTACTCATCCCATCACCCCCAGCAATCTCACTCATCCCCCCCAGCACTGACACTCATTCCTCCCTCCCTCCACCACTGTCACTCATCCCATCACCCCCAGCAATCTCACTCATCCCCCCAGCACTGACACTCATTCCTCCCTCCCTCCACCACTGTCACTCATCCCATCACCCCCAGCAATCTCACTCATCCACCCCCCAGCACTGACACTCATTCCTCCCTCCCTCCACCACTGTCACTCATCCCATCACCCCCAGCAATCTCACTCACCCCCCCCCCCCAGCACTGACACTCATTCCTCCCTCCCTCCACCACTGTCACTCATCCCATCACCCCCAGCAATCTCACTCATCCCCCCCAGCACTGACACTCATTCCTCCCTCCCTCCACCACTGTCACTCATCCCATCACCCCCAGCAATCTCACTCACCCCCCCCCCAGCACTGACACTCATTCCTCCCTCCCTCCACCACTGTCACTCATCCCATCACCCCCAGCAATCTCACTCATCCCCCCCCAGCACTGACACTCATTCCTCCCTCCCTCCACCATTGTCACTCATCCCATCACCCCCAGCAATCTCACTCATCCCCCCCCAGCACTGACACTCATTCCTCCCTCCCTCCACCACTGTCACTCATCCCATCACCCCCAGCAATCTCACTTACCCCCCCAGCACTGACACTCATTCCTCCCTCCCTCCACCACTGTCACTCATCCCATCACCCCCAGCAATCTCACTCATCCCCCCCCCAGCACTGACACTCATTCCTCCCTCCCTCCACCACTGTCACTCATCCCATCCCTCCACCACTGTCACTCATCCCATCACCCCCAGCAATCTCACTCACCCCCCCCCAGCACTGACACTCATTCCTCCCTCCCTCCACCACTGTCACTCATCCCATCACCCCCAGCAATCTCACTCATCCCCCCCAGCACTGACACTCATTCCTCCCTCCCTCCACCACTGTCACTCATCCCATCACCCCCAGCAATCTCACTCAACCCCCCCAGCACTGACACTCATTCCTCCCTCCCTCCACCACTGTCACTCATCCCATCACCCCCAGCAATCTCACTCATCCCCCCCCCCCAGCACTGACACTCATTCCTCCCTCCCTCCACCACTGTCACTCATCCCATCACCCCCAGCACTGACACTCATTCCTCCCTCCCTCACTGTCACTCATCCCATCACCCCCAGCAATCTCACTCATCCCCCCCAGCACTGACACTCATTCCTCCCTCCCTCCACCACTGTTACTCATCCCATCACCCCCCAGCAATCTCACTCATCCCCCCCAGCACTGACACTCATTCCTCCCTCCCTCCACCACTGTCACTCATCCCATCACCCCCAGCAATCTCACTCACCCCCCCCAGCACTGACACTCATTCCTCCCTCCCTCACTGTCACTCATCCCATCACCCCCAGCAATCTCACTCATCCCCCCCCAGCACTGACACTCATTCCTCCCTCCCTCCACCACTGACACTCATCCCATCACCCCCAGCAATCTCACTCATCCCCCCCCCCCAACACTGACACTCATTCCTCCCTCCCTCCACCAATGTCACTCATCCCATCACCCCCAGCAATCTCACTCACCCCCCCAGCACTGACACTCATTCCTCCCTCCCTCCACCACTGTCACTCATCCTATCACCCCCAGCAATCTCACTCATCCCCCCCCCAGCACTGACACTCATTCCTCCCTCCCTCCACCACTGACACTCATCTCATTCTCCCTAGCGCTGCCACTCATCCCATTCCCCCCAGCAATCCCACCCACCACTCATTCATCCCCCCACCACTGTCACTCATTCCTCCCTATCTCCACCACTGACACTCATTCCTCCTCCCCCCCAGCACTTCTACTCATCCCATTCCCCCCAGCACTGCCACTCATCCCATTCCCCCCAGCACTGCCACTCATCCCATTCCCCCCAGCACTTCTACTCATCCCATTCCCCCCAGCACTTCTACTCATCCCATTCCCCCCAGCACTGCCACTCATCCCATTGCCCCCAGCACTGCCACTCATCCCATTGCCCCCAGCACTGCCACTCATCCCATCCCACCAGCAGGGGCGTATGTACAGGAGTTGCCAGGGTCACAATTGCATGCTCCAGGGTTTCAATGCGGCCCCCTGTACACCTGGATAGGAGGGGCTGCATATAGAGGAACCTATCCCTAAATTTTGCTTCAGCAGCAGCTGAAAGGCTGCAGAAGGAAAATGAAGGGGAATGGTTCCTCTATATGCAGTCCCTCCCCCGTGCTATCCACCACCTGCTGCCCCAATCTCCTGTGTACTCTTTGGCCCCCCCTCCCCCACAGTGCTGCCGGGTTCCCCCCTCTCCTCTGCTTCCTGGCTGCTGCGGGGGGATGTTTTTTGCATGGAGCGTGGGGAAGGGACCAGTAAATGTGTAATTTACCGGCTCCTCCCTTGCCTTAATGAATAGGGATCACTGACCCAGTTCATTTATAACTGAGACATGGTAAACTATGTTTACTATGCTTCAGTTTGTGAATGAACAGGAAGCTCTGTATTGAGCTATTTCTGTCCATTCATTCTGTGCAGCTGTGGCTGCATAAATGGAGATTGTGGGCTGTGTCCTCAATCTCATTTCTCTGTTTCAAAGATGAAACATCAGAGGTCTGTTTAGACCCCTGATATCACACCCACAGTCCAAATTTCCCATCGCACACACTCCTGGAATGCACGCTTAAGGTACTGGATGCTGTAGCGACCGCTAGCTGGATACTGGAGCCTGTAGATATTGGCCAGCACATCAAGGATCATCAATTTCATCCAAACGTTTTTTTATTCAAGAAAGCTCACATCACAAAACAATGTAGTACAACGTTTCGGAGCCATGTAGGACCCCTTTGTCAAGGGTCCTGCGTGGCTCTGAAAAGTTTCACTACATTGTTTTGTGATGTGAGCTTTCTTGAATAAAAAAACGTTTGGACGAAATTGACGATCCTTGGTGTACTGGGGAATATCCACATATATCTCACCCAAGCCCCCCCCCCCCCCCCCCAACGGGCTCCTAAAAAAAATTGAAAAATAAATAAAGTGGTAACAAATAAAATAAAAAAAATACTGACACCAGTGTCGGTGTTACTAGGGTCCCAAAGGTCGCATTTGCGACCAAGCTCTGGCATTCTGCCACCATGGGTGTGCCCCGACTCGTGGTCAGGGGGGGCCCTTTATGGTTTCTTGCACCCGGGCCCTGAAGGTTCTAGTTACGCTTCTGACAAATATCCATACCAGACCTAAAGGGTCTGGTTATTGA
Source organism: Rana temporaria (assembly GCF_905171775.1). NCBI lineage: Eukaryota > Metazoa > Chordata > Amphibia > Anura > Ranidae > Rana > Rana temporaria. Next base: position 376,207,087 of record NC_053489.1, read on the forward strand.
ATTTGGGGGGACCTCCGCATTTTTTTTCCAGAACTCCGGACCCGAACTTTCAGCAATTATTTGGGTTCGGGAAAAACCCAATGTGCATTGCCCTAAATGACGTCGCAAGGACGTCATTGGTTTAGACGTGAACGTAAATTGCGCACGTACGTTTGTGAATCGGCGTAAGTATGTCATTTGCATACTCTACTCTGATAACTACGGAAGCGCCACCTAGCGGCCAGCGTGAGAATGCACCCTAAGATACGACGGAGTAAGAGACTTATGCCAGTCGTATCTTAGGCTAATGTCGGCGTATCTAGCTTTCTGAATACAGAAAATAGATACGCCGGCGTAGCTTTGAATTTACGCGGCGTATCTATGGATACGCCGGCGTAAATCGTTCATGAATCTACCCCACTGGCTATATTGTAACTGCTAAAAATTATATTGCAATTAGGTGGGTATCAGTTAAACTGCCTCCTGCACTACAAGCAATCATGGGGTCTAATCAAGCTTAACGCTTGGGAAGCCCTGTGGTACAGTAAGCATTTATTTTAAATACTTTGGAAAAGTCCCCGGGGGGATTAAACTATTTAGTTTGGAAAATCTCCGGGCTAAGTTTTTGAAGTACTATGGTCAGTACATAGATTGTTCTGACAAGTAGTGAAAAAAAAGCAGCAACGGCGACAGGGGAGGTACCTGTCAACCCAATCATTGGACTGAGCGTGGCTAGCTTTGGGAAAAAGCAACCTATAAGAGGTTTGCGGGATCAGTTCAAGGTCCTTCGTCCATAAAGGATGGGTAATAAAATCACTTCAAAGAGGGAGTCTAACCATGGTGAACCTTACCACTTGACCCCAAAGGAAGAAATCATAGATAAATATAGACCTTGGGTTGCAAAATATATGCAATATTGGGAATCGCTGGACTGGAAACGGCATTTTAAAAGAGGTAAAGAGATGCTTGGAGTACAGGGATGGTAGAATCCATGAACAGAACTGACAAGCAGGGACAGCCACTAAAGATGGTGGTAGTCCACATCCCCAGTGACAGTGATGAACAGGGGGATGAGGAGGAACCTTACAAAACAGATGTTATGGGTTTTAGAAGAAGTACAGGTTATGATAGAAAACATGCCGATCTGTGTGATGTCTAGAGGTCATCTTTGACCTAGCTAAGTGTGTGACATGTGTTCTCAGCTGCTGACAGCTCAAATAACCCCCCTTCTTTCCAACTAGGTCTGTGAGAATGTAAAACGGATTGTATTGACATGCAAATGACCTGAGCCAAGATAATTATCTGTAATAGTGAATTGAAAGGTGCCTTTACTAAAATGTGCTTTGTTTTTACAGAAAGTTCTGCGAGAGGTTGTGATGAAGTATTATGATTGGTTGATAAATGGTACCGTTAAAAGGTTTATTACGAGTTGCTAATTTTTTTCTCACCACGGTGAATACATTTTTGTGGGTTGGAATTATTGGTATACCATAAAACAAAAATCCATGTGGTATTAATACATATTAAGTTATATATATTAATGAAAAGTTGAGCTCAACAATTTTGGTATTTTAAAAAGTGCACGGTTTATGTAATGTATATTTGTGTTTCATATTCAAATGTCTTGTTACTAGTATATAACCATTGATTTTTGTCTGTAGGTGAAAAATGGAATGTTTGTTACTAACTTTTATTGGTGTTTTATCCCTCAGATACGATAATTGGGTTTTCTGGATTTCAGAACAAGAGGAAATCATAGCCTCCATAGACAACTTTATAAAAAAAAAAGTTTTTTTTTCTTTTTCCTGGTTGGTCGGGTTTCACATGTGAATGTTTTAGGTTTTCATCACCATTATCTAGTTGGAACGACTAGTTGTCAGTCCATTTGGCTATGTTTTTGGACCACCTAGTGTGGGTGGTATGTTCTAATCCACTGAGTAGCAGAACCAACTAACTGAAGTCCACATATTAGTTGTTATATATGTAGCGCCCCCTTTTTCTTTCAGAAAGGGCACTACGCTAAAGTTAGTGGGAGAATGAGAGAGGTAAGTTGCTCTCATTCTTAATTTTGTTAAATTTGGCTGTCGCCAAATCTGGATTGTTCTGTGGGTCAGTCTGTGTTCCAGGGATGCGGTACCATCCCTGGGCGGCAGGTGGTGCCAGAGAGGTCCAGGCGGAGCCGCTTCTTCTCAGCAGCCAATTGGAGGAGTTTTCCCTCACGGAGCATGCTGGGGAGGAGAATTTCTGTGGCAGAGGCCGTTGTTCTGGGTTCTTCGCGGGTTCCTGGTTCCAGGTGCAGCACCCACCTTTAGGGTGTGCGCACATCGCGGGCCCCACCATTATGGCCTACTTGGTCTGGGGTCGCGCGCTACGCAGAGTTCCTGACTCTGGGCCTTCCTGGCCTGGAGCAACTGATGCCACGAAGGGGCCCAAGTGACTTACTGGGTCCCCACTTCTACTGAGGAGATAACAGGCTGTATGCCGTTCGGTGGGGGATCGGCTTGAGGAGAACCCAGAGGCAGGTTATCCAAGAGGGCTTGAACGAACCATCGGGGATGTGGTGATCGGATATTGACAGGTACACTTAAACTGTCAGTCAGTGACCCTAACAAGAAAGATTGGGAGGATTCGTTTTGCTGTTCACATTATCAGCATTGAGCCTGTGGCAGAGGCCTCATCTGGCATCTTAATTTAATCAGAGCCAAGTCGACGGCAGAGACTTGTTCCTCCCAGCACCTTAAAGTGATACTCCGGCTGCCAGGCTCATGGCAGGAGTCTGTCCGGGGGCACTTCACCCACTCTGGCTATTGTTACAGCTGCAGAAAAGCGGGACTGCTTTTCCTTATCCAAGCCTGATACTGCAAGGTTACTTTATTTCATCAACCTTTCCTGTCTACCTCAAGTTGATGTTGGTCGTGTTGGTCCAAGAAAATAAAGCATTCAGAAAACTTCAACTGCAGATTGGACATTCAATTATTGCTCTACTCACCCTTCACCCATAGACATCACATAGAGGTAACTTAATACGCCGACCCCAAATCAATCAGCGGCTCCTGAGGGGGTAGCGCTACATAAATGAAAAGTTGAGTAAGACTGTAGGGGATAATTGGCACTCTTATGCCCTGTACACACGATTGGTTTGTCTGATGAAAACGGTCCGATTGACCGTTTTCATCGGACGAACCGATCGTGTGTGGGCCCCATTGTTTTCTTCCCATCGGTGAAAAAAAATAGAACCTGTTTTAAAATTTTCTGATGGTTAAAAAACCGATAGGAAAAAAGCGATCGTTTGTAAGGAAATAAATTGGTTAAAAATCAACGCATGCTCAGAATCAAGTCGACGCATGCTCGGAAGCATTGAACTTAATTTTTCTCAGCACGTTATTGTGTTTTACGTCACCGCGTTGGACATGATCGGATTTTTAACCGATGGTGTGTAGGCAAGACTGATGAACTTCAGGGTTGGAAAGGGATCGACCATGGATCCGTCGTATATCTGTTTTCTATTACCAAAGATCAGCCATGCTGACACGTGTAGTTCCATAGCTCTAAAGTGTCTGATGCTACTTTGAGTAAACTCGTTATGCCTGGCTGTACAAGATTGCATTGCCTTAGGCATTCTAATGTACCTAGCTATCTGTATGTTCCCAAAATGTAATTCACACCTGTTTCCTTCGTGTCACCATGCAATCCTATTGTCTCCTAGGGTTTCCTGTTTGTCAGTTTTTATGTGACTTTTTGTTACCAATTGCCTATTGAATATCTGTGAGTTTCGAGGCACACCGGTCGGCTCATGTACCCCCTACTGTTCAGTGATCCCGGCGCCTCAGTACTGCAAGGGATTTTTCTTAGTCTATTGGTCAGTTGTGTCTGGTAGCAGCAGTTCCTCGAGCTGGATACACATTGTAACGGAATGTCCCACAGTCCGCTTGAGTGCTTCCGTCATATACCGCTTCCTATCGGTCTGGATATAGATATCAGATATTCCAGCTGCTCTCAACACACAACGAGACGACACTTGTTTGTGTGCTAAACATGGAGGCCCGGATTCACAAAGCACTTACGCTGACGTATCTCGAGATACGCCGCATAAGTGTAAATATGCGTCGTCGTATCTATGCGCCGTGCCCACAAAACTAGATACGCCTGAAAATAGGCTTCATCCGACCGACGTAACTTTCCTACGCCGGCGTATCGTGGGCGCATATTTACGCTGGCCGCAAGGGGCGCTCCCATTGATTTTCTATGCACATATGCAAATGAGGGAGATACGCCGATTCACGAACGTAGTTGCGCCCGGCGCATATTATACGCCCTTTGCATAAGTCCTACGTCCGGCGTAAAGTTATTCCCCATATAGGAGGCGCAAGTCATGCAAAGGTATGGACCAGGGAACACAGCCGTCATATTTTACGTCGTTTGCGTAGTACGTGAATAGGGCTAGGCGTAGGTTACGTTCACGTCGTAGGCAGTGATTCGACGTATCTTAGGCAGTTGTTTCAACGTGATTCTGAGCATGCACACTGGGATGCGTCCACGGGATGGCGCATGCGCCGTATGTTATTCGTATCTTTATGACGCTCAGTCCATCATTTACATGGGGTCACGCCTCATTAGCATGGCTCACGCCCACTTCCACCTACGCTGGCTTACGCCGAGGAAACCCAGCGTAGATTTGGGGGCGAGTGCTTTGTGAATACTGTGCTTGCCTCTGTGCGCTGCGTCGGCGTAGCGTATATTCGATACGCTACGCCGGCATAAATATGGGCTGATGTATGTGAATCCGGGCCAGAGTGTTTAATAGAACCAAGAATGCAACCTTATATACAGTTTAAAGAGGAGGTAACCAGAACATAAATTACCATGAGCTAATTAACTAATCATTTACCCAGACAAGGTGACTATGAGATATGACCTGTCAGAGTAGACGTCCCGTCTCCGCTCACCTGCTATACAATACACATTATCATAAGTGTAAACACAGAACATCTTCACACAATAGCAGGGTCAATTAGCACAGAGTACAGAGAGATGGCTGGAGACAATGGCATTAGCATCTAACAATATGAGTCACTCTTACAATTAACCAGTTGAGTTCAGAATCAACAACCAGTAAATAGTTCTTTACAGATATCCTGGAATATATTGTGGATAATAATTACATAATGATCCCATCTCAGGTAGTCCAAGATATCATTCCTCAGTCATCCTATGCCCCTAGTGGACATAGGATGATTTTAGACATAAGAGAGTCCAGTGATGTCCCTGGTGAGTCTGTCACATTTCTCCCCCATCAAAAGTCAACTAACAAGGTCCCAGACCTCCACCTGGTATGGACATGCGTTAGTCGGACAAAGTGAACTCACATAGTCTGTCCGCATGACCTCCAATCTTGGCTGCAAGGAGTAGTATGTGCTAGGCAGGGGCCAGCGGCGTTCTACCCTTTTGCCAGCACTTCTGCTGGGGACTCCACATCCTCCGCTCCAGCTAACCGTTGGGAAAGGAGGCTGGATTCTTCCTTTTCCGTTCCCTCATCTGGCTTCTGGGACAACATGTCTGTGGTACTAATAAGTAAATGAGGCATAGATAATCAAATCAGTAACACCACATCCCGGTATATAAAGAGAAAGAATTTTTGGGAGCGGGTAACAAACCCTGGGATTTTAAAGGTGTTTATAGTAGGAAATAGATCCAAGACAATAAAGTAAATACAAAAGTAATAATTTATTCATACATAGATATTTCATAAAAAATAATACAAAACATGGATGGTCTCTTTGATAGTAATAGCCACTTAAAAAAGTAGCAGAAGAACCTGTTGGGGGAAGCCCGACATGTTTCGCTCAAAGAGCTTCATCAGGAGCAATACAACAAGCTATAAAATAAAGAAAAAACAAGGTAATACATAAGCATAGGGCATTGTAAATATTGCCAGAAAAAACAACAACTTCGGAAAACAAACCGCTAGCTGTTACAATACATATACACAATGTAATAATAGACTACATCAAATGGATATTAAAGAGTCAAACATCTGTAATACAAATGGTTCATGAGAATACAGGGGTCACAAAAACTGATAACATTTCATACAGTGGAAGGACCGTGAGCAAACTTACCTATCAAGGTCAAAGATCATCCAATCACATTAAAAACCGCTGTGTGCCTAATAAATCAAGCTATGAAGACAATTCCATAGTGTTTTGTACCCACTTCAGCATGCATCCAGGAAACCGCATGGAACCTCTCCATCCAGATGTGATATTCACAATGCTATAGTAAAAAAAAGGGGTAGAGGTAGTGAATGCTAAGGGAATAAACCCCTAAAACATTAGGGGAAACCTCATAAAGAACTGAAGAAAAATGTTGAAAACAATGTATAAATACATACCTTAATTAGGCAATTGGGTCGGATCGAAAGGGACTGGCAAAATTGCGTTCCAGCACATAAACAGTTAATCAAACCAATGTGCAATAGTCAGCCGGAGAAGACCTCCGACAGTGCTGATTGCTGGTAAAAGATATGTAGGGAAAGCAAACCATCAATAGAGGTGTAAATAAAACACCCAATGCAACACTATCTAAGATACCATTGAGCAAGAAGCTATATGGGACAACCAAGATAAACATACCTGTCAGGAACAGCCTGGGACCCTGACATAGCAGAGCCATGAAGAGGCAAATGAAAATGGCCTTTAAATACCCCCCAGCCCTGCGTGATGCAACGTTGCTGGGGGTGGGCTAAAATCTACGGTGCCTCATGACAGGTGTGCTAGATTGGGGAGAGCGGGGATGGAAAAAATGCCCCATAACACTGTCCCGCCCTACGACGGAACAGCGGTAACAGCACATGCGCAGTGACGCACAGCGGGCGTCATTGAGATGACGATGCTAGCGATCGCCATCTTGGAAAAGGGAAACCAGCCTGGCAGACTCAAAACCGACTGCCAGTGCGGGTACAACCCCCTCCAAATATGCCAGCCCTGGGAGACAGATGTGCTCGATTGAGGAGAGCAGAGATGGAAGAAAAAACCCCCATAAACACTGACCCGCCCTACGACGGAAAAGCGGTAGCCGCACATGCGCAGTGATGCACCACAGGCATCACTGAGATGACGACGCTTGCGAGCGCCATCTTGGAAATGGGAAACCAGCCTGGCAGACTGCAGACCGACTGCCAAAGCGGATGGAACCCACTCCAAGTTCGCCAGCCATAGGAGGAAGAGGCGGCGAGTGGGCAAGCTGTTAAAGCGGAGGCAGACCACCCCACTGGAATAATCCATGATGGTTGTCGCTCCTAAAGGGGCAAAAAACTGACCCCAATACACTAAACGAACGGGGTGGCCCAAGTGAACGGGTCACCCTGAGCGTAGGCACATAAGTCAGATGGCACAACAGGGGGGGGGGATCACCCTAGCGGACCAAACCGACCATAGTCCGTGAGCCGGGTGCGCCCCTAGTGCCCATATAGCAAGTGATAAACCATGGAAAGACTGGAAAAAATGGGGCTAAAAGGAATGCATGCATGGTGGCACAAAAATATATATATGATAGCAGAACACTATAATAACAAAGAATTATATATTGGTGTTGAAAACAACAGCAATGATATACCAAATAGGCAACAGGAAATGGTGGATAAGTAAGCAACTATCCACCTGTGGAGGGAAGTTAATAGTATCTCCATACTTAAATATAGAACAAGGCAATGGGATGATCTGGACCTGGATATAAAATAAAAGTGCTCAGTATTCACATGCATTATTAAAACAATGCGTACATTGAAAAATGACAAAATTAGCATTTGATATAATTGAATTAAAAAAACAGTCAAAGGAGAAGGGGGGGGAGAAAAGATATGGAAAACAGAAAAAAGGACGGACCCTAAGATCCCGACACCTCATAGTACACTGAATAAATAATACAAAATGTCTTATGAAAATGTACATTAATGTTGGACACATTCCTATAGAACATAATAGAGCCAAACCAGATACCCTAATGCCGCGTACACACGGTCGTTTTATGTGATGAAAAAAATGACGTTTTTAAAAACGTCACTTTAATTGACCGTGTGTGGGGGAAAACGTCGTTTTATGTCTTCTAAAAAAACGACCAAAAAAAATTGAAGCATGCTTCAATTTTATGTGTCGTTTTTCAAAACGTCAACTTTTACTTCACAGAAATTGACCGTGTGTAGCAAAAACGTCGTTTAAAACGAAGTTTTTTCACCCGCGCATGCCCAGAAGCTACTTATGAAGCAAGCTTCAATGGAAAAACGTGGTGAACGTAACCTCGCTTTGCTAGAACATTGTGAGAAAAACGATGGTGTGTAGGCAACTTCGTCTTTGAAAATTGAAGTTTCAAAAACGTCATTTTTTACTTCACAGAAAATGTCGTTTTTTTTTCATCACATAAAGTGATGGTGTGTATGCGGCATTTAAAGGAAAGGTTTAAAGCTAAATCCATCATTTAGGCCTGGGGATTTGAGAGCAGACAACTGGTGGATCCATTTTGCTTCTTTCTGAAGCAGGAGTTTGTCATAATCTCCTCCCCGGTCACCGGGGGGAATATGTTCCAGTGCAAAAAAATGCATACAGGAGCTGTCAAAGTTATGAAAAAGCCCCATATGCCTACTGATGGGGGTTTCCATTTTCTTTTTGCGCACCAGGGCGACGTGATCCCTGATGCGATGGAAGAATGGTCGCTTCGTTTTGCCAATGTAGAACGCATTGCATGAACATTGCATAATGTATACAATGCCTATGGACTGGCAGTTAGCAGAGAAGTGAGGTTTAAATCTCCGTCCATTGGGAAGAATGAAAGTAGCTGCTGTGTGAATATACCTGCAGAACGGGCAATTGTGACATGGTCGTGTACCAAGCATGTCAGCCGGGATGGATTTACGGCTGGCATGATGACTCCGAACCAACTTGTCCCGAAGTGATAAAGATCTTCGAAAGGTAATTTGGGGATAGGAACACAGATGCTTAGATACTGTTTCATCACCCATCAATAAATACCAGTACTTCTGGAGGATGACTCTAATTTGATGGTGATGCCCCGAAAAGCGAGTGATGACCCTCGTACCTGGATTCGATTTTGGGGGTTTCGTATCATGGAGCAAGGAGCCCCTGGTTTTGACTTTAGCCCTCGCAAATGCCTGTTTAAGGCATTTTTTGCTGTATCCTCTATCAAGAAATCGCCTCTGGAGCAAACTAGCCTCATGTAAAAAATCTTGGTCAGAACTGCAGTTTCTCCTAAGTCTTAAATATTGTCCGTAGGGAATACTGGATTTGAGAGGTTCAGGGTGAGAGCTGGAAGCATGGAGAAGGGCATTCCCTGCTGAGGGTTTTCTAAACAGAGAAGTGCCAATTGTACCATCTTGGTGAATCAAAATTTCTACGTCCAAAAACGAGATCTTCTCTTGGCTAGTCTCAAAAGTGAATTTGAGATTGAACTCATTCGTTTTGAGACTGTCAATGAATGAAATCAGTTCACAATGTGACCCGGTCCAGATGAAAAACACATCATCAATGAAGCGACGCCACATTGGGATCCTTTCAAGATGATGCTGAATATCATCCTGATGAAAAAGGTTGCGCTCCCACCCCCCCAGGTACAGGTTTGCATAGGAGGGGGCACACTTGGTCCCCATAGCAACACCCTGCACCTGGAGGAAGTGGGAGCAACCAAAAAGAAAAATATTATTGGTTAGAATTAGGGTTGTCCCGATACCACTTTTTTGACACCGAGTACGAGTACTGATACTTTTTTTTAAGTACTCACCGATAACCGATACCTATCACCTGGGAAGAGAAGGTAAAGGGGTGGTTTGGGGGAGTTGGATGAGGCTGGGGTGAAGATGTGCTGACTGGTAGACTGAATAACTGGTCGACTGTAGCAGGGCTGACTGGGAGAGTGTAGATGGGCAGACTGGGAGAGTGTGGCTGGGCAGACTGGGAGAGTGTAGATGGGCAGACTGGGAGAGTGTAGATGGGCAGACTGGGAGAGTGTAGATAGGCAGACTGGTAACTGAGAAAAAATAAATAAAGGGAGGGCTGATAAAGTGGGGAGGGGAGTCACAATCCTGGCTACTGCTCTCTATTCAAATAAAAGAAAACAAAACAAAATGTATGGCTGCTACTAAAATAAACATGATTGAACACATTCAGCTGGTGCAAACACCCAGTGTATGTTTCCCACTAAAAATAAGTATACAATATATGTGCTGCGCTGCTGTGTCAAATTCTAATTATATAATTTTAAATAACAAAACAAAAATGACTGGCAAAGAAAAGAGAATCTAATCTAATCACACACTGACCTGCTGCAATAGTGCTGGCCGTGTGTCTGTGCCTCTGCTTGCTGGAGAGGCTGGAGAGGGGGAGAGGGGGGGGGGCTCCACCAGGCTAAGTATGGACACACAGAGCATGGGGAGAAGCCTCGCGGTGTGCAGAGCATGCAGCTGCCAGGAAAAAGTCAGATCAGTGCGGAGGTCACACAGGACTCACTCCTGCTCACTGGACTGTGACAGAAATGAGCAGAGCTAAATGTGAGAGCTGCACCCGGCAGAAGGGGGAAGACAGTGGAATGGGGGGAGCTGGGCTTGCTCACCTCTAATGCAGGAAGTTTCCACAGGCAGCCTGGTGATAGCTGGTGAGAGGGGAGGAGGAGGTGGGGAGGGAAGGACACGTGATTTGTTGTTAAGGAAGCGGCGGCTCCGTTCCTTAACAACCAATAATTGCCAGCATTTTTTCTTTATTTTTCAGCTGTTGGCAGGGAATTCCTGCTGACAGCTGAAAGTACAGAGCCCGAAGGTATCGGTTTTTGGTATCGGGGCATTTGCACGAGTACAGATACTCTTGCAAATGCTTAGTATCGGCACCGATACCGATACCAGTATCGGTATCGGGACATCCCTAGTTAGAATGAAGCCAAGTAATTCCAAAATGAAATGATTGTAATGAGGTAGAGCCTCCGTACTCTCTGAGATGAAGCCTCTTAATAGCTTGATTTATTTGGCACACAGCGGTTTTCAATATGATTGGATGATCTTTGGCCTTGATAGGTAAGTTTGCTCACGGTCCTTCCACTGTATGAAATGTTATCAGTTTTTGTGACCCCTGTATTCTCATGAACCATTTGTATTACAGATGTTTGACTCTTTAATATCCATTTGATGTAGTCTATTATTACATTGGCCCATATTCTCGTCGATCGGCGCATATTTAGTGAGGCGGAGCGGATCTCCGATGCGCACCGCCGGCTTAACTTGGCGAGAGCCGAACCATATTCCCGAACCACCTGCGTCCTACGCTGCGCTCGCGTAACTTAAATGTGTTGGCGTAAGTAGGCGCAAGTGACGGTAGGAGGGATGTGGGCGTGAAGCATTATAATGATCCGTGACCCCATGCAAATGATGTCCAGACCGAACGGCGCATGCGCCGGACGTGCCCCGCCCTCTGCGCATGCGCACAATGACAATAGGCGTAAATCCATGCTGAGTTGGGCCGTCCCAGTGTATAAAAGCTTCAAGCATCCGCCCAGCTAGTGCAAAGTGACTCCCTTGGATTTCCTTATTGGAGTTTACACTTTGCTGCTGCTATGCCAGGGCCAAGGAAAGACCGCCGAAAAAAAAACTACAGCCCTGCTGAGAGGGAAGTTATTGTTGCAGCAATGGAGCGCTTTGATGCCAGGCTCCATGGTGCTGAGAGTGGCAACACTAGCAAAGTAAAAAAGGACGAAATATTAAGAAAAGTGACGGCACAGGTCAATGCCCTTGGCCATGAGGTGAGGACCCCCCAGGACATCATTAAAAAAATGAATGACCTGCGGGGGGTGGTCCGAAATAAAATGGCCACCATTGCCAAACATGCCAGGGGCACTGGAGGTGGGCCACCCTGTCCGATCCGGCTTACAGAGGAGGAGGAAGTTATAGCCAGATGCCTGTGGAGGGAGCAGGTGGAGGGCCTGGAGGGCCATGACTCCAGTGACCCGCCCATGAGGACAGGTAAGTGTGTTTTATCTTCTATCTGGTGTGTAGCATGTTTGGGGGGGGGGGACATGTGACAAGTGTGTGGGTCCACCAACATGTGAATTTTTTGTGTCATCCACAGATGTGCAGGAGGGAGCTGGGCCGTCTTCTGCTGGCAGTGTCCGTCCAACACCGTCCCCCCAGCAGCCTGCTTCTGTGGCTGACCCCCTGGGAAGCCTACAGGCTTTGTTGGAGGGGAGTGGGCAGTCCTCCGCACAGGAGGTGGTTGAGGAGGATATTGCCCATGAGGAGGTGGTGGGCAATGAAGAGGAGGTGGTCCAGAGTGAGCAGGATGTCATTTTATTTCTTGAGGACTCACATGAGGTGCCCGGACCATCACACCACCACCGTATCTCCAGCCCCTCAGGGTCTTCCATCACCCTCTCCAGCCCCTCCCGTCCCATGCCCCTCACCACCAGCCCCTCACGGCCCTCCCCCTATTCAAGGGCCCCAGGCACTCCTGTCCCCAGGAAGGCCACCCATAAGACCAGGGGTGTGGCAGGAGTCCTGCAGGAAAAGCTGGCCAGGCAGCAGGACCAGCAGAGCCGCCATATGGGGGACATTTTGGAGGAGTTGAGGCGGCTCAATAATAGCCTGTCCTCCTCTGGAGCAGTGCCCGATGCTCTGCAGGATGTGGCAGGAAACTCGGCAGCCACCATTACAAGCCTGGGTGAGCTGCAAACCACCACAGCCGAACTTGTGGGGGAGGTCAGGGGCCTGCGGATGGCTGTGCAGGCCCAGACTGCATGCCAGGAGGCCCTGCTCACACGTATAGCAGTGGCTCTAGAGGGCAGACAGCCAGCCAGGGAGGCACCTGGGGATGCTCCTCCACCTGATGCCCCACCCCCCCAAATGAGGCTCCCCCCAGGCAAGTGAGGGCCAGGAACCTGGGCACCAGGCACAGTCCGCGCCGGGGCCAGTGATTTTTTATGTCTTCTTTATACTCTAAGTAAGAGCTTTTTGATTTTCTTTTATTTATGCTCTAAATAAAAGCTTTTTGATTTTATTTTATTTATGCTCTAAGTAAGAGCTTTTTTTTTGGTGTGCTGCACAAAGTAGTGCATAGCACAGTGTGAATGCTGTGTGAATGTGGGGGGGGGGGGGTGACACTCCTGCCAGTAAGGGGTGTCACCCTCGGTCGCTGGGGATAAGTTCTCCCCAGGTCCGTGTGAAAGGTGTATGAATGGACAGCAACATCATTGGAGCCTTGACGCGGCGTTGCTGCTCCTTAGTACCGTGCGGTGTACTTCGGTCTAATCCAATGGGATGTGCATGTGGGGTGTGTGCGCTAGGGACCACAGTGGTGTGCATGCGTGCATTCTCATTGTTCAATGTTTTATGTGTATTTTTAACGTTCAAAAATTCGTTCCACTAGACATTTCCTGATTGCTGATCCCTCAGAAGACGGGGTACCCTCGGTTAGGGGGGTAATGTCTGGTTGGGGGGTCAGGTCATCACATAGTTTAATCTCTAGGCCCTTTTTCACTGCAAAGTTATGCAGCACGCAACATGCAGCGATGATCTGGCACACGAAGTTTGGGGAATACAGCAGGGTACCCCCAGTCTTATCCAGGCATCGGAAACGGGACTTCAGGATGCCAAATGTGCGCTCCACCACTGCACGGGTGCGTATGTGTGCAGCATTGTAGTTTTCCTCTCCTGGGGTTTGGGGGTTCCGGAATGGGGTCATCATGTGAGGTCCCAGGGCATATGCAGAGTCACCTGAAAGGGAAAAGACAGGAGGATGTTAGTCATGCATGTGCCCCTTGTGATGTCTGCATCATGGGGGGGGACAGTCATACCTGGCACCCATGTCACTCACCAACCAGCCAGCTGTCCCCATACACGTTCTCTTCAAATTGTCTTGGGATGTCGCTTTGACGGTAGATGAAGCTGTCATGGCTGGATCCTGGGTGTTTGGCACGGACGTGCCATATGAGGCCTTGGGCATCCACGATCACCTGGACATTGATGGAATGCCAGTGCTTCCTATTCACATAAATGTGCTGTGTCTCATGGGGGGGCTGTATTGCCACATGGGTGCAATCAATGGCCCCGATGGTGCGTGGGAATCCTGCAATTTCGCAGAACTCACGCATTACCTTCAGCCGCTGGACCTCCTGGGTGGGTCTGATGATGTGGTGGGACATGCGTCTTAGGATTGCGGGGACAACCTGGTGCACACATCTGCTCATGCTGGTTTGTGATATCCCAACCACGTCTCCACTTGTTCTTTGAAAATAACCAGTGGCCAGGAAATGCAATGTTGCCAGGACCTTCACCAGTGGCTGCACTGCATGTGAGCGTTGTGTTGGGCTGGTGATGTCATCCTGCAGGGCTCTGGTAATTTCCAGGATGGCATCAGGGCTGAATCTGAAACGCCGATACACCTCCAAATCAGCCATGCCAAAGAGGCTAATGCGCTGTGGGTTTACCCTCTCACGTGCCCTCCTATGTGCCCTCCTCCTTCTACACGCCTCTGCCTCTTCCTCTTCCTCTGCATACACTAGTAGTGCTAAGACCTCGCCTGCCCCTGGCATGTTGGAATACGAATGTGTTTTCCTAAGTGTGGTTGCTCAGCTCGTCCGGGATGGTGCTGCTGTATTTGCTTTCAAGCTGACTTACTCAGGTCTGGAGCAAAGTTATGAGGAGTAACTTTCAGCCGGCCATTCGTCTTACGCGCACAGCGCGTAGCCTACGCCGATCGCGTGTAGGTTCGGGAATCTGCTTATGTACATCATTTGCATATTTGAATACTAATTCTATGGCCGCGTAGGATGCCTTCAGCGGAAATATGCGCCTACGCCGCGTACACTTAAACGAGTTAGGACGGACGAGAGCAGCCTTGTTTCTGGCGGATCTGGTTCTGTGACTGCGGCGCATAGATAGTAGGGCGCATCTTTACACTTACGCCGCGCATCTCTATATACGCCGGCGGAACTTGTTTGAGAATATGGGCCATTGTGTATATGTATTGTAACAGCTAGCGGTTTGTTTTCCGAAGTTGTCGTTTTTTCTGGCAATATTTACAATGCCCTATGCTTATGTATTACCTTGTTTTTTTCTTTATTTTATAGCTTGTTGTATTGCTCCTGATGAAGCTCTTTGAGCGAAACATGTCGGGCTTCCCCCAACAGGTTCTTCTGCTACTTTTTTAAGTCGCTATTACTATCAAAGAGACCATCCATGTTTTGTATTCTTTTTTATGAAATATCTATGTATGAATAAATTATTACTTTTGTATTTACTTTATTGTCTTGGATCTATTTCCTACTATAAACACCTTTAAAATCCCAGGATGTGTTACCCGCTCCCAAAAATTCTTTCTCATGTCTGTGGTACTGTCTCCCAGATGCACGGATCTTTGCTGGGGAGGTAAGACCACGTTCTCCACCCTGGCCAACTGTTGGGGAGGAACGATGAACACCTCCTCTCCCTTCTCCGCCTGTATCTGTTGCTGGGAAGTGATCGCCACCTTCTCACCCTGAGCCTCCGGAAATTCCACAGGGGTGGGGCAGAGGTCTTGAACCCTCGGTCCGGTGACCAGCGCTTTAGCTGGGGAAGTTCCTTGCAGCTCCACAGATACTGCTGTTGGTGATGGGCAGAGCATAGTGAAGTGTGGCCCTGATACCAGCTCTTCTGCTGGAGGCTCCTCAGATTGTTCTTCCTCAGCAGAAAAGGCTATCAAATCCCCTGTCACTGCAACTGGTGTCTGGGGATAGAGGTTCATCTTCTCCTGTCCGTGGAACCCAGAAAATGCTATCGGTGCTGGGCAGAGGTTAGCAGTACTCTGACCTGCTGTCAGCACTTCATCTTTGGGGATGGCAATATCCAGATTTTCCACTGCCGATTCTCTGGCATACTGCTGGACAGGCACATTCCTACATCCAAGATCATCCGATGCAGAAACAGGATCATCAAGGTCAGTCAGCACTTGCTGCATCCGCCATAAGACCTCTGCGTCCATAGCTGCGGGGGCAGGTTGGCAAAGCACACTGTTACTCTGCCACATTACCGATTCTTCAGCCAGGAATTTAGCGTTGTCCACTGGTATTTCCTGATAGTCCCAGGCAAAGGGAGCACAGCCCTGTCACTGAGCAGAGTCTAGCAGCCATCTGTAGGCGATCTCCAGCTTCCATTCCTGAACGGCCAGAAACTCAAAATCTTCCAGTGCCCAGTGCACTTCCGAGATGTTCAGTAGTCCTTCTCTGAATTCCATGATTTCGTCCAACTGACACTCCAAATCACTCCCAAAGTTAGAGTCCCCTATCAGCTTTACATACAACAGTCCCAGGCCGCCGTAGCTTAAACCTTCTGTTGGGCTGTCATCCGCTATCCAGGGACATGCTTGGGATACATGTCACCGAAGGGCTCTGTAGCTCTCATCCAGCCGCATCTCTGCCCAGACCAGCCTGCTTAATTCAGCTGTCTGTTCCTTGTGCGGTTTTTCTCCCAACAACAGCACCCGCAATCCATACTGCGACCAGTACCTTTCCCAGTTGGAGGGGAGAACTTTTCCCTGGTGTCGCTGCTCACGGGCTAGCGCTTCCTTCCAGAGCGAATAGAATCAAACCATCCCAGCAGGACCTGCTCTGATACTGGTCCTCTGTGCTGTATCTGCTTCTCTTGCAACCTCCTTCCGAATTCCTCTTCCATGGCGGCTGGTATCTGTACCTCTCCTCTCCTGCTATCCAAACCTTGGATCCAGGTAGAGGTTGGATGTTCCCAACTGCAGGACGTGCCCTGCTGCTAGCCACCAATGTAACGGAACATCCCACACTCCGCTTGAGTGCTTCCATCATATACCGCTTCCTATCAGTCTGGATATAGATATTGGATATTCCAGCTGCTCTCAACACACAACGAGACTTGTTTGTGTGCTAAACATGGAGTGTTTAATAGAACCAAGAATGCAACCTTATTTACAGTTTAAAGAGGAGGTAACCAGAACATAAATTAACATGAGCTAATTAATTAATCATTTACCCAGACGAGGTGACTCTGAGATATGACCTGTCAGAGTAGACGTCCCGCCTCCGCTCACCTGCTGTACAATACACATTATCATAAGTGTAAACACAGGACATCTTCACACAATAGCAAGGTCAATTAGCACAGAGAACAGAGAGATGGCTGGAGGCGATGGCATTAGCATCTAACAATATGAATAAGTCACTCTTACAATTAACCTGTTGAGTTCAGAATCAACAACCAGTGAATTGTTCTTTACAGATATCCTGGAATATATTGTGGATAATAATTGCATAATGATCCCATCTCAGGTAGTCCAAAATATCATTCCTCAGTCATCCTATGCCCCTAGTGGACATAGGAGGATTTTAGACATAAGAGGGTTTAGTGATGTCCCTGGTGAGTCTGTCACACACATTATGCAATTTTTTTTCCTATTTCTTTTGGATTCACCTGCAGACGTGTGGTATGAGGGCCTGCGTGATTGCATGCAAGTTGAAAGTGTATAAGTCTGGCCTCGTATTGTATAGTTTTGGTTGAGTCTGGAGAAAAGTTGTGCAGGAAGATTGTATGGGCTGATACCAGCTCTTGGCTGTTCGAAGGGCCCTCACTTCCGATATAGGTGTGGGCATGCAGTATTCTCCTCAGTTAATATCCATAGGTGTCCTTCCGGTTCTAGATTCCTTGTGTACCTTAACTGGTTGTCTGTGTCTTGCATGCCAAGAAGACCAGTGTCCCAGTGGGGCACTAGGCTCCTGTCATTCATGTGAGTCCTGTCTTAATATGTGAAGGCTGTTTGTTTTGTAGGGGTGAAGGATAACATTGTCGGATTACCAAATTGATAGAGGCGGGGAGAAGCCTCTATGAGTGATCGGGTGTCAGGTGGTTTTCAATCTGGGTATCCAGACAATTTATTTTTTCATACTTCGGAAAAAAGAGGCTTAATGACGACTGTCTTTGGAGCGGGAGGTGGGTCACTGGGTACCATAAACACTATGGAGCTGGAGATAATCAGGAACACATTGGGAGGCCCTGGGCTACATATCAGGGAAGGGATAGGAAATCCAACCTAAGGGCAGGGATGGAACGTTGCGCATATATCACGGTCAATTTGGGTACTATCCTATCAGAGTCTACTGGGTTTACACCCTGGAATCCATCCTGTTCTGAGGGTTTTGAGTCTGGACAGAAATTGAAAGAAGGAAATTATTTTTTAATGGGTGAAGTGTATGACATAACTGAATGTGGTGCAGGTACCTAGGAGACTGGCACCTATGCATAATAAGGTGTCTGTTCGCCAGACTAGAGGGTGCCAGGTGACACATCAATGGGGTGAAAACTTCCTCGTAGAGACGGTGTCTCAAGCTTAGCAGTCCTATAGAGAAGCTCTCGGTTACTGGACATGTGAGAGATACACCTAGTTGATGTCTCACCCGAGAGGTTGAATCCCTGCACGGGTAATGCCAGAAACTACATACAGGAACAAGCCCTGTTAAATAAAGGGAATAAACGCTGGCTAACAGGGTACAGTATGCCTTCACCACATGGCGCTTCAGCATCTCACAGTGGTTGATAAAAACCTATTACCCTGTATGTGCTGAGTATACACTGAATTAAGTGACCAGTGGCTTGCTCCCAGAGACGTGCGGACACAGAATGAGGTTCGTGCAGGATGCTTATTTCTGAGGAGTAACCTGAAAGAGGAGGGATGTATTCAGCACTATATTAGGGGGAATAGGAGCTGCGATGGGTGTTAGTAATGGAGTGGACGGCGGTCTCCTGAGGAACAAACTCACAGCCATAGCTTCAGACAATAAGCGGGGCTTTGTATCAGGAACCTGTACTCACCGAGGCCGAGATGCTGAGGACGGTTCACCCTTGCGACCCTGCGCAGTCCACTCTCTGGAGTTGAGACAAAGGAGGGAAGGCACAAGGAGGCACTGGTGCCGGAAGCAGGTTGATAGACTTGGTGCGTCTGAAGGTGGCTGAGCAGGCGTGGAAGACTGGAAGCAACTGGAGATCAGGCAGCTACCGGCAGGAGGCCCAGAAGAAACAAGCAGAAGATAAAGGCAAGTCCGGGTCACAGGCCGTGGGTCAAGGGCTGGAGAAGGCAGAGAAAGTCCGTAGGTACAAGCCAAGGTCAAAGGGCAGGAGACAGCAGCAATCCAAGGTACGTTAGCCAAAAGGTCAGAGGTTCCGGGTGAGAGGAGAGTCGTCAGGAAGTCCGGGTCAAAACAAGGAGATATGGCAACAGGTAAACTCACTAAAGCTGATGACAAACCAGCAACCTGTTCAGGGAAGGCTGCTGGTTTAAATAGGAGTGTCCGGCCTCTGATTGGCCCCAGGGTTGCCGCTTATGTGCACGTGCGCGCTTCCACGCACACGGCGCGCTGCCGTACCGCGCATGCGTGTGCACAAACCACGCACAGGCATGCGTCGAAACGTCATTCTACCGCGCATGTGCGGGAATCTGTCAGAGGTGAAGCTAGTACCCTGACACTGTTGCTCTGAGAGATTAGTGGCACGCGTGATAACATTCAACAAAGTTACATAAATGCCCAGTGTAAAATGGCTCAAGATTTTGTTAACCAAGTTAAAAGGTTGGTAGAGAGTGTGATATGGTATAGGATAGAAATATGTCATTGGCTCTGACGTGCATGCAGGGGCAAGCGGAGTTATCAACCAGTATCAAGCTGATTATACAGTCTCTGTATGAAGGGCAGTAGCCTGAGGAGTTAGCATCACCGCTCAGTAAGTCTTTGCCAACACTCGTCGCTTACACTAATCCAAAGTGGTGGTCGAATGCCTGGATGGGCTGTACTAGTTTGGATTGTGAAGGGTGTTATGCTGTATGATCCCATATACAGAAGTGCAGACTCGGTCTGTAGATTTGGTGGCACCAACGGGCTTACTGACTTGGGATTCTATCTTGTTACATTTGTGACTAAGTGACCCACATGTAATCTGAAAATACGGAGGCTGGGGGCAGGTTGATATTTCCCTCTGTCAGAAGCGTGACCACAATGTCCTTTGCATGCCAGGTCAATACGCGGTGGTGAACGAGGAATGTTGGGAAGGTATTTCACTCTGTGTTCTGGATGGGGAGATCATTGCTGGGGAGGAAGCACCTAGGTATTATTTAGGACCTAGGCGAGTTTTGTTTCTTTGTCCTAGAGCAGGGGTCTCCAAACTTTTCAAACAAAAGGGCCAGTTTATTGTTCTTCAGCCTTTAGGAGGGCCAGCGGGGTAGAAAATGCCCTGGGCCCAGCATTGGTGAGAATAAATATGGCCTCATAGTTTGCGATCAGTAGGATAAGGAGTCAAGCCCCTATTAGTAGGCAGGGCCAGATTAAGAACATCATGGGCCTGGTGCTGAGGATTTTGGTGGGGCCTTTTAGGCTGCATTCACACCTCCGCGACAATTAACGCCGCGTACGCGGCGTATTTTGCCGAGAATAGTGTAACTTTTTTTTTTACAAATCCTTCCTATTGCTTTGTATGGCCGAATGCCAATGCCGCCTGAAAAAAAGGGTCCGGGACTTTTTTTCATGCCGCAGGTGTACGGCGTCTATGAGATGTGAACCATCTCATAGACAGCAATGGGAATTCTCCCCTCCAGCGGCACGAGCGGCCGGCGTTTTGTCGCGGAGGTGTGAATGGGGTGTAATAAATAATAAATAAATGCGTGGGAATGACATGAACGCAGCCCAGCCAAGGCAAGTGACCAAAGGCATAGAACCCAGAAGGAAGACCGGGTGAAGATGGAAGTGTCCAGGCCCCGCCTGATTCATCGCAGCACTGGAGGGCTCAGTCTGAAAATGTAAGTGTACACTAATGTGCTAATATGCTGTGCATACTTGTACATTGTGGCATAACCTACCCCAGGGCCTCTAAAAAGTAGTAATGTCAGGAAAGTTTACTACCGCTTTATTATCACAGGATCCCAGGAGCCTCTCATGGGGCCCCCTACTGACCTGGTGGACGGTGGCCCTTGGGCAGTGCCTAAGTGCACAGTTGCCAACATTTAAAAAATATTTTCAGGGCCACTTTTTTATATAAGTGCTATATTTAGAGTAGCTGAGATCCCCGATGTTCCTCTATACATCATAGTAGTAATCACAAAATTAAATGAGTACTAATAATGGGGTAGAACAAATATGAGAACTGATATTTCCTTTAGTTGAACTAACAAAAGTGTGTCCATTCTAGAGCTGGTAACATCGAGGATATTCAGTATAATGTTAAAGAACTGTTTTTGTGGGTAAGCGACATAGGGGAGGAGTATGGACGGTATATAAGTGGGAAGTATGTGCAGGTGAGGGAGAGGAATGTGGAGGGTCTAACAGTGGGCACTTTGTACAGGAGAGGAGTACAAAGGATATGGAAAAAAGCACTATGTACAGGAGAGGAGTGTGAAGGGTATGACAATGGGCAGTATGTACAGGAAGAGTGAGGGGGTATGACAGAGGGTAGTACGTACCAGAGAGAAGTGTGGAGGGTATGATGGGGCAGTATGTACAGGAGAGGAGTGTGGAGGGTATGACAGTGGGCAGTATGTACAGGAGAGGAATGTAGACGGTATGATAGTGGGCTCTATGTATAGGAGAGGAGTGTGGAGGGTATGACAGTGAACACTATGTATAGGAGAGGAGTGTGGAGGGTATGACAGTGGGCACTATGTATAGGAGAGGAGTGTGGAGGGTGCGACAGTGGGCACCAAGTACAGGAGAGAAGTGTATGACAGCAGGCACTATGTACAGGAGAGGAGTGTGAAGGGTATGACAGTGGGCGCTATGTATAGGAGAGGAGTGTGGAGGGTATGACAGTGGGCACTATGTACAGGAGAGGAGTGTTTAGGGTATGACACTGGGTACTATGTATAGGAGAGAAGTGTGGAGAGTATGACAGTGGTCACTATGTACAGGAGAGGAGTGTGGAGAGTATGACAGTGAGCACTATGTACAGGAGTGGAAGGATATTTAGGGACTGAGTAGTGGTTAAGCGGGTCATACATGGATTGAAATTACGCCAATTATGCAGAGACCAGCCATAGTCAATCTATGTATGGGCTAGCTGGTTTTACACAAGTCAATCTATTAATCAACTTGAGTACAACCAGCCTGTTTTTTTTTTCTTAAAACAATCAGTGCTGCCAGCTATATAGTTAGCAACACTGATCATTGTACGCACTGGCAGAACACAATAACACTGCAGGAGTGATTCACCCATCCACAGGTCAGCAGGTGAGAGGGTGTGTGGGGACAGGCTGGGGAGAGATACTAGTCAGTGGCTGGGTAGGCACTGGTAGTATCAGAGCCAGATACACACAGGTTACATACGTTACGATTGTTAGAGCGAGAACAATAATTCTAGTACTAGACCTCCTCTGTAACTATAAACATGTAACCTAAAAAAATGTAAAGCATCGCTTAGGATACCAAAAAAAATTGTGCTAACTTAACTAACTGTTTTTTTAATGAATGAAACATTTTTTTCCAAAAAAACATGTTTGAAGAATTGCTGCGCAAATACCGTGCTAGAGCTGCACAATTAATCGTTAAAAAAATCGTGATCTCGATTCAACCCCCCTGACGATCTCCAATGCAGAGTTTGCTGATTCTTTCATATAACAAGTGGAGAGACTTTCAGCTATCAAAAGAAAATATCTGGGCAGTCTGACAAGTTTTTAACAGGAAACATTGTAACTGACACTTCCTTCTTAGATCAAAGGGATACACTTCTGTGTGTAAAGAAAAAATCTGGGCAGTCTGCGAAGTTTGTAAACAAAATGAAACATTGTAACTAACATTGTAACTAAATTTAACCACTTAAAGTCCAACACTTGTTTCTTAAGTTAGAAAGCAATATTATTTGCTAGAAAATTACTTGGAACCGCCAAACATTATATATATTTTAGCAGAGACTCTAGGGAATACAATGGCTATTGCTGCAATATGTTATGTCACACTGCATTTTCCCACTTCAATGAATAATAAAAACCATAAAAACAAAACAGTGAAGTTAGCCCATTTTTTTTTTTGTTTTGTTTTGTTTTAATGTGAAAGATGATGTTACGCCGCAACAATCGTGAGAGAATCGTGATCTATCTTCTAAGCAAAAAAATTGCAATTCTCATTTTAGCCAGAATCGTGCAGCTCTGTACCCTGCAACATAAAAAGTGCAAAGACCACCATAGAGTAATTTTCTAGCAAAAAACAAATGATGATTTTTACATGTAGTAGAGAAGTGTCAGAATTGGCCTGGGTGGCAAGGGGTTAATTACCATGAGTAATATACAAATAATTATTATAAGCACTGTGATCCTCTCAGTCTGCTGCAGTGTGTCAGCTTGTATTTATATTGGCCGCTCTGAATGTAGCTTCTGACAGGCTGTGCAAGCAGGCCCGTATCTCCGGAACCATAAATGATAGCCGTCCCATATTTTAACCAGTTGTGGGGTAGCTCTTGCCATGCCTACCCCCAAATGTGGGGTTTCTGTGACCTCTGGTCATCGAGCTACAACCCCCCAAATTCGATCTTAAAAAAAAACAAAAAAACATTTTTTTTTTATTTTTTTTTTGGCAAATGGGCCTATCTTGAGAAATGGGCCTGGAGCTGCAGCTCCATCAGCCCCATTGTTAATCCGGCCTTGTTAGTAGGAGTAATTGTATCTCATCATAGGAAGGAATAAAGCCCTGAGGGCCGGATAAAGGCTAGCAAAGGGCCACATCTGGCCCACGGGCCGCAGTTTGGAGACCCCTGTCCTATAGGATACTGATGTGGCGTTAGTCATGAAACTAGGGTGTTTCTTAACCCTAACAGGGGGTAGGGGTGCATAATATACCCTGGTCATGGTCACTGAAATCCAGGTACAGAGATGGAATTTTGTGGGTTTTGTCATTGTTTCAATTGTTAATGTGTTGTTATACTCAATACCGGATGCCGTGATACTAGTGCTGATATCACATGTCTGATGGTGCACTGTTTTCAGCATCAGGTTGAATTGTACTCAGCAGGGTACACTACCTTGGGGAGTCTATGGTACCTAGTCTCTTGCCCTTGGGATGGATATAGAAGGAACCCCGGGTTGCACCCCGATAACACCGGAAAAAAAGGTTTTATAGCAAACCTGGCATCCCTTTTCACTTACTGAAACTTCCGTTGGGATTCGGGGAGGAGTTAAGAGTTGGGTAGTTAAACTTTGGGCAACAGGATTTAAATGGTGCCAACAGTTTGTGCAAGGCATGAATAGAAAGGTCCTTCCCTAGGGGTTTATAATCTAAGGGGAGGGGGTGAAACAAAAATAATAGCTACTGGGAATTATCTGATGTGGAGCTGGCTGAAGTAACATTTAAGGTGGAGGTGGGGTAGGCTTCCCGGAATAAAAGTTTAGGGACACCTAGGTGTGGAAAGGGTAGGGCCTGGATGGAAATATGGGGGTGGGGAGTTCCAGAAGTTCTGGAGCAGTCCTGAGGTTGAGCATGGGAGGAGGTAACAAGGGAGATGGAAATCAGGATCCTGTATAATAATAATAATAATAATAATAATAATAATCAGGATGTTTTAGGGCCCAAAAAAAAAAACTTTAGTAAACTCCACCCTGTGGCGGTCCTGATGCAGGTCACTATTAGGAGATCGAGGTAAGGTATGGTGTGCATTTAAAAGTGGACCCTAGAACTTTATTTTTCTTATTTTTTGGTTTGGGGAAAGCCTCTAAAATTCTTTAGTAATAAGTACAGTCAGGTTTGACTAAATTCTAAAGGCCCGGATTCACGTAGCACTTACGCCGACGTATCTCGAGATACGCTGCGTAAGTCTATCTATGCGCCATCATATCTATGCGCCTGACTCTGAAAGCAAGATACGCCTGAAACTAGGCTTCATCCGACCGACATAAGTTTCCTACGCCGTCGTATCGTGAGCGCATATTTACGCTGGCCGCAAGGGGCGCTCCCATTGATTTACGATTCGAATATGCAAATGAGTGAGATACGCCGATTCACGAACGTACTTGCGCCCGGCGCATTAATATTAGGGCTGCGCATCTTCACCGGTCTCACGATTCGATGCGATTACGATTATCAAGTCCACGATTCGATTCGGCGATGCATCACGATGCATTACGATTGCAACGCAAGTGCGCATGGCTCTCCCCCCAAAATACTAAAGGAGATGATCAGAAACTGCAGACATGCTACAGGAGATGATCAGAGACTGCGGACATAGTACAGGAGATGATCAGAGACTGCATACATAGTACAGGAGATGATCAGAGACTGCAGACATTGTACAGGAGATGATCAGAGACTGCAGACATAGTACAGGAGATGATCAGAGACTGCGGACATAGTACATGAGATGATCAGAAACTGTGGACATAGTACAGGAGATGGTCTATATTTCTCCTCCATACAGCCCAGTCCCTGCAGTGACAATGACTTACTTACGTACTTACATGCTGTTCTGCACACAGAGGATGATTGGAGGGAACAATGAGGAAAATACATGATTTTGCCTGTGCATTTTCAGTGTGTTTTTACGTACTGCCATTGTCATCAATACGCCCTTTAAAAATGCACAGATGACAATGAACCCTCAATAAAAATATCAGTACAGCGAGGACTACCGTGTTATTTATTTTCTATTACAATTGACATATTCCCAAGTCCTCGCTGTACTGATATTTTTTATTGAGGGTTTATTGTCATCTGTGCATTTTTAAAGTGTGTAAATAGGGTGAAATTCCCCTTTAAAAAGTGCACAGGAATACACACACAGCTGCTGGGGGGTCACTCAGGACTCAGGGATTAGATTCCACAACTGACAGGCCTGTGAGTTTCACTGCACTGCACTGTCTGCTGAAATTTCTCTGACTCTTTGCACATTCCAGCACACTAGGAGTTAACACAGTGGAATGTGCAAAGCAAAGAAATGTCAGCACAGGCAGAGCACGTGTAGGAGTCAGACTGCTGATAAAATATCTGTGATAATAAATGTTAATAATAAATGTTATAGCCACTGCTGTAATGTGCTTTTTAAAACTTATGCAGAATCATACCTCATGTCTCTGTGTGTATATTACATTCCCCTCATGTGACTCCATGCTCAGACCTGCCTCTTTCTCCTCTCATCGCTCCTGATGTCTGTTCTCAGCCCTGCCCATCATCTTTAGCTAAAGTAACAGATCACAAGAGAGGCGGGCGGGGCTGACATCAGAAGAGACTTTGAGACGAGGGATGTGAGAGGACAGAGGAAGAGAGAGGCGGGCCGGACCATGGAGTCACATGATCGCATGTACAGTTACTACACACGGAGCTACGAGGTATGAATCTACATATATTTAAAAAAAGCACACACAACGCCGGCCACTTAATGGATTATAACACGCATTTATTACAAAACAAGCATTTTAAAAGACCTGCTCGGAGCGATCTCCCGGGAGGGGCGGAGCAAGTCGGGATGACGTCACCCGACATCGATTATTGGGGTCACATGCATCGATGCCGCATCGGGGGGCCCCGAATCGCGATGCATCGATTATATTCAACAGCCCTAATTAATATACGCGGTTTACGTAAGGCTTACGTTGGGCGTATAGTTATTCCCCATCTATGAGGCGCAACTCATGCAAAGGTATGGACCAGGGAACAGCCGTCGTATTTTACGTCGTTTACGTAGTAGTACGTGAATAGGGCTGGGCGTAGGTTACGTTCACGTCGTAGGCAGTGATTTGACGTATCTTAGGCGTTCGTTCCGACATGATTCTGAGCATGTGCACTGGGATACGTCCATGAGCCGGCGAATGCGCCGTTCGTTATTCGTATCTTGATGGTGCTCGGCCCTTTATTTACATGGGGTCACGCCTCATTAGCACGGCTCACGCCCACTGCCACTTACGATGAGTTACGCAGAGGGCATACATTTGGGAGCAAGTGCTTTGTGAATACTGTGCTCGCCGCTCTGCGCTACGTCGGCGTAGCGTATGTTCGATACGCTACGCCGGGATAACTATGCGCCGCTGTATGTGAATCCGGGCCTAAAAGTTTTTTGACAACCATTGTTTAGCCTCTCTTTTTTAATATTTTTTTTTTAACCCGAATTTTAAATTTGTTAGTGACCATGATCATGTTCACCTGTTGATTACTAATAGGGGAGAGGAGTTGTCTATTTTTATTTTTGTTCCTCTTTATTTTATTTTTTTAATCAGATACTTTTTTATTGAAAAATTGAAAAGCAGACATATAAAAAGCATATACAAACATTTTTTTCTATTTTTCCCCCCCTTTTTTAAAAAAAAGCCCTTCAAAATATAATACAAAACAAATTTCAAATATCATCAGGGACACAGAGAGAAACAATACGCCACATTTATACTCTTCAACACTGCATATGATATATTCAATCTGTCCAAGAGCATTTATGTTATAGTAGGAAAGCTATCACCATAGGGGCCTAACACTGTGTATCATATCTCTCCTAATAAACTACTCAAAAGCATTAGTGACTCTCCCCTTCTCATTTACCGATATAGGGCCAGATTCAGGTAGGACTTACGCCGACGTATCTCGAGATATGCCGCGTAAGTGTAAATATGCGCCGTCGTATCTATGCGCCGTACCCACAGAACTAGATACGCCTGAAAATAGGCTTCTCCCGACCGACGTAACTTTTATCCGCCGGCGTATCGTAGGCGCATATTTACGCCGAACATATCTGGTGCACCCATTGATTTTGTATGCAAATATGCAAATGAGGGAGATACGCCGATTCACGAACATACGCGCGTCCGGCGCAGTGCGCGTAAGTTGTACGCCCGGCCTAAACTTACCCCTTATAAAGCAGGGGTAACTTTGCACCAGACTTGCACAAGTCAGCTGGAGAGTAGCTTCAGCAGCACCGTTGCGGATGAGCTGAGCAACCACACTTGCAGGACAACACATGGCAGCCGTGGTCCTAGCACTACTAATGGGCCCACCGCCACGTAGGAGGGCACGGGAGAGGATATACCGAACGTGCATGAACGTCTTTGGCATGGGGGAATCGGAGGTGTATCGCATCTTCAGATTCAGCCCTGATGCCATCCTGGAATTAGCCACAGCCCTGCATGATGACATCACCAGCAAGACACATCGCTCACATGCAGTGCAGCCACTGGTCAAGGTACTGGCAACACTCCATTTCCTTGCAAGCGGATCTTTTCAGCGTACAAGTGGAGTCGTGGCTGGGATGTCACAATCCACCATGAGCAGATGCGTGCACCTGGCGGATTTTTTCAGAATTGCCGGATTCCCACGCACGGTGGGGGCCATTGATTGCACACATGTGGCACTAGGGCCCCCCCGTGACACAGAGCACATATTCCGCAATCGTAAGCATTGGCATTCCATCAACGTACAGGTGATAGCCGATGCCTCATATGGCACGTCCGTGCCAAACACCCAGGGGCCAGCCACGACAGCTACATATACCGTCAAAGCAACATCCCAATGGAATTCGAACAGAACGTGTACGGGAACAGCTGGCTGGTTGGTGAGTGACATGGGTGTCAGGCATGACCGTCCGACCCCATGATGCAGACATCACGAGGGGCACATGCACGACTAACATCCTCCTGTCTTTTCCCTTCCAGGTGACGCGGCATATGCACTTGGGCCCCATCTAATGACTCCATTCCGGGATTCAGAAACCAGAGGAGAGAGAAGATACAATGATGCACACATATGTACCCGTGCAGTGGTGGAACGCACATTTGGCCTCCTGAAGTCCCGTTTCCGATGCCTGGATAAGTCCGGGGGACCCTGTTGTATTCCCCAAACTTTGTGTGCCAGATCATTGATGCATGTTGCATTCTGCACAACTACGCCATGAGAAGTGGACCTGGAGATTGACATACGTGATGACCTGACCCCCGAACCACACAGTCCCCCCTAACCGAGGCTACCCCGTCTGCTGAGGGAACAGCAGTCAGGAGATGCCTCGTGGTAGGCATGTTTGCACGTTAAACACACACATTCATCATGGCACAAGGAGAATGCACGCATGCATACCACTGTGGTCCCTAGCTCACACACACCACATCCACATCACATTGGATTGGAATTTTATTTATTTTATTTTTTCATAATTTTTTTTTAAGGAATGTTTAATTATTTGTTTATATAAGATATATAAATACGCAGCGCTGCACTATTTTCACAAAATTAATATTGTAAGAGGTGTGGTGTATCACTATAAGTGCTCAGCAGCTGTGTAGACACTTAGAGGATATACACACACACACACAAAAACTGCTGCTGATCAGACCTGCCAGCCGGTCCACCACACCTGGGCACATGAAGGCCATCCCGACCACTGGACACAGAGGCCTGGAGCCACACACCCGCCCATGACTGGGCCCTGGGCTATCCTGACACCGCTAGAACGTATTCCCGGCATCAACCTCGATAGATTGGACATCTGTAAACGTAAGTGCATTGCTTGTAGGTCCAATGAGGAGGACAAAAAAAAGGAACGCAGCCTCTAGTGGTGAGCTCAAATTTATAGGAGTGTGGTCCTATAGCATTTAGAGAGGAGGTGGGGGTTAACCACACGTTGTCTGCCATGGAGTTTGTCAGAAAAGTACACAGAGATCCTTATTTTAACTTCAAATAAAACTTATCTTCAAATAAATAAGTTACCAAAACATACAAAAAACATCAGTTATAGCACCATCATACTCTATATGGTTTTATAGAGACAAATATTTGCCTTGAATGCTAGAACAGTCTTTTCTATTATCACTGCGCCTAAGTTACATATTTTTGTGTGCTTCATGAATTTTATGAATTCAGGGCCAAATGTAGATTAACTTTTATGTCATACAGCAATTTTAGAAGGAATTGATTGAGTAGAGCTAAATGCTAGTGCAGCACGATAATTAACAACACAGGGGCAGATTCACGTAGATGGGCGTAATTTTGGGCGGGCGTAACGTATCTGATTTACATTACACCGCCGCAAGTTTTTCAGGCAAGTGCTTTATTCACAAAGCACTTGCCTGTAAAGTTGCGGCGGCATAGCGTAAATCACCTGGCGGAATTCAAATTCGGTGGGTAGGGGGTATGTTTCATTTAAATGAAGCGCGTCCCCGCGCCGAATGAACTGCGCATGCGCCGTCCCTAAAATTTCCCGGCTTGCATTGCTCTAAATGACGTTGCAAGGACGTCATTGGTTTTGACGTGGACGGGAAAAGCCTAACGTAAACGTCGGAACTTTACTGCGTCGGCCGCGCGTTTGTTCGGGAATTCACGTATCTAGCTAAATTGCAGTTACGATCCGACGGTGTAAGAGACTTACGCCTGTCGGATCGAATGGATATCTATGCGTAACTGATTCTAAGAATCAGTCGCATAGATACGACGGCACTAGGCAGAGATACGACGGCGTATCTGGAGATGCGCCGTCGTATCTCTTTTGAGAATCTGGGCCACAGAGTTTACCTCCTTAAGCTAATGATCTGAGAATAGACTACAGCAATTACCTGAGGATGGATTTAATGTTGCAGAAAAAATTCCCTTATATATATAAAAACTACAGTTTAAGTATCGTTGACTCTATTAACCAGTCGGCACAAAATAATTGAGTTTAGAGAACAGTGACGCTTTGTCATTTTTAGAAATTAATCCACTAAACAGTCGTATCAGGAACTTTATAGTTTGTAGCCAACACTGGCTACAAACTATAAAGTTTCCTGGTGCGACTGTTTTGTGGATTAATTTCTAAAAATGACAAAGCATCAGTGTTCTCTAAACTCAATTATTTTGTGTTGTAGCTTTTTTTTGTATGTTACAGTTTGTTACATTTATAGCAAGAACTATTTGTTTGCACAGCTTTTTCTCGATTTAGAAACTCTAGTTGTTTAAGGTTACTGTCTTGAAAATTGACATCTATAATACGACCCATTTTTTTTTAGGGTCAGTTCAGGTATTTCAGAAACAACGCACAGGAGATGTATGCTCCCTTTCTTGCATGTCACGATAACTATATTTATCTTCTTGGGACTTTAGCTTTCTCATATTTTATTTATCTTTCCTCTCACGTGCCCCCTCCCATCCAGTTTGAACCCATTAGGGGTGGATGGGTGGTCCGTAGGCACGCTAAGCCTGATATAAGGTATAGTCCTTTTTTTTAAATTATTATTTTCATTAGTCCCTTATACCTGACATTTGCATTTTTTCTGTATTTATCTGATGAATATGAACATGCATTTGAGCACCAAACTCTACTGATATTTCAGTCATTATTGTTATGATCTTTATCCCATATTTGCATTCTTTATACTGCATTTGTAACTTGTTTTCTTATGCAGAACTCAATAAAAATATTAAACAAGAAAATTGACATCTGAAACTTTTAATCTCTATTGCTAACAACAGACCAAAAACTCACCTCTGTTGGAGAAATATTAAATACCTCTGCAACTTTTGCATAAAGTTCCTTGACATTAGTGAAGCCTTGTATTCTTCCAGTATAGCTGCCATGGGCCAGCTGAGTGTGGAAAACGAGTTTTGCTTTGGCTCGTGTAGGGTGAAAAGCTGATGACTGGGCCTGTGGTGACTCATCTGGCATATTTGGTTTTGTTTCTTTCAGCTTGTGAGTTGTTTGCCTGGGAGGACTGCAACCTTTTTGATCAGCATCCACTCTGTTCTCCATGAATCCACTTCCCAGGTGCTCTTTCTCTTTTGTTCTCTTCTTCTTGGGAGGTGCAGCATCATCTCTTTGACAGAAAGGTATGTGATGGGCACAGCTAAACCTGGATAAATAAATAATAGATTCTGCCATACTCACTTCAGATTGTACACCATGTAACAAGATCCCAAATTGAGAATAAAGTAGTAATTTAATCCCATGGTTTATGTTGCTCAGCAAACTCTGTTGCATTTAAACTGATGGCTTAAGAAACTAAACTAGCAGGGGATGAACATGGAAACATGTTCTTGCTACAGACATATCATCTTATTAATTAGACAAACACTAAGTAACTCTTTCAGTGGAGGAAACAGCTGCTGAAGTTATGCCTCACATTGTATAAAACCCTTTGTGCATTTGTCTGTTCTGAAATGTAAGCCAAGCCAACTAAAAGATATTCAGTTATATTCTGTTACTACAGGTTTAAAATAAATCTACATTATTACACTTTAATGTAAAAAAAAGATCCTTTGTATTTTTTCAGGCCACGTGAAAATGTACACATTTTTATGCTAGCATAGATTCTGTGAAGAAATTCAGAAACAAATCACACAATAAATTTAGAATCAAATGATTTATGGGAAAGGAGCAAAACACTACAAATTCACTCATTTGACAAAGCAAGTAATTCCCCAGCACTGCTAGATAGAGAACAGTGACGCCGGTAGGCCGCCTGCCCTGGGGCTGATTTGAGTTGCAGCTGCAGCGATCCTCTCTCCTCCTCCTCCTGTGCATCACGGAGCTGGCTGGGCCTGTGTTCGGTGGCCGTGCTGTAACAAGGTCCTTCCCCCCTAGACTGGCTTGTATGATAGTAGATATAATTAGTGTTCTGCCTATCACACAAGCCGGTCTAGGGGGGTGGAACCTTGTTACAGCACAGCCACCAAAAACAGACCCAGCCAGCTCTGTGATACACAGGAGAAGATGCCCGCTGTGTGTGTGTTACCAGGCGATTGTGTGACTGCATTCATGGGCACAGTGAGGCTGTAATGGTGGGCACAGTAAGGCTGTAATGGTGGGCACAGTGAGGCTGCATTCATGGACACAGTGAGGCTGCATTCATGGACACAGTGAGGCTGCATTTATGGGCACAGTGAGGCTGCATTTATGGGCAAAGTGAGGCTGCTTTCGTGGGCAAAGTAAGACTGCAATGGTGGGCACAGTGAGACTGCATTCTTGGACACAGTGAGGCTGCATTCTTGGACACAGTGAGGCTGCATTTAATGGGCACAGTGAGGCTGCATTCACGGGCACAGTAAAGTTGCATTTGATGGGCACAGTGAGGCTGCATTTGATGGGCACAGTGAGGCTGCATTTTATGGGCACAGTGAGGCTGCATTGATGGGAACAATGAGGCTGCATTGATGGGCACAGTGAGGCTCCAATGATGGGCACAGTGAGGCTCCAATGATGGGCACAGTGAGGCTGCAATGATGGGCACAGTGAGGCTGCAATGATGGGCACAGTGAGGCTGCAATGCTGGGCACCGTGAGGCTGCAATGATGGGCACCGTGAGGCTGCGTTGGTGGGCACAGTGAGGCTGCATTGGTGGGCACAGTGAGGCTGCATTGGTGGGCACAGTGAGGCTGCATTGGTGGGCACAGTGAGGCTGCATTGGTGGGCACAGTGAGGCTGCATTGGTGGGCACAGTGAGGCTGCATTTTATGGGCACTGGTGAGGTTGCATTGAGCTCTTGTATCATGTGTGCAGTCTCTGACCATCTCCTGTATAATGTCTGCAGTCTCTGAGGGAGTCTGGAGAGGATTTAAAAGTGTGTGTCAAGAGACGTGTGTGGACTGTGGTGATGAGACTATTGGATAAAACCAGAGCCACCGAGCTCGAGCCGACTGACTGAGCCCTGCATGGTGCACCTTAAAGGAGGTCAGTGACAGCACCACTAGGCCAGTCTGAGGGGGGCTCACTGATGCTAGAGATGGCCTGCCGGTTTGCCAAGCGGTCGTTTTGCGGCAAACTTTGGTCGTTCGCGGTCCGCCAAACCGTCGGACATCTGGCGATGTTCGCGGCGGTCCGCAATTTTACATGGGTAAGAACTTTGACCTATGACACATCCATCAGGTGGTGCAGGACAGCCAATTGAGACATTTCAGCACATGGACATAACCCCTACCTTATAAATAGACCTGATCTGGCGGCCATCTTACATTCTGCTATTTGTCTGTATAGGGAAAGGGTGCTGTGTTTGGAGCAGGGACAGGCTGTATTCGTTCAAATAGCTATCTAAAAGGTCCACAAAAGTCCTTTTAACCACTTGCTTACTGGGCACATATACCCCCTTCCTGCCCAGGTGAAATTTCAGCTTCTGGCACTGCGTCGCTTTAACTGACAATTGCGCGGTCGTGCGACGTGGCTCCCAAACAAAATTGAAGTTTTTTTCCCCACAAGTAGAGCTTTCTTTTGGTGGTATTTGATCGCCTGTGCGGTTTTAATTTTTTGCGCTATTAAACAAAAAAGAGCGACAATTTTGAAAAAAAATACAATATTTTTTACTTGTTGCTATAATAAATATGCCAATTTAAAAAAAAAAAAAAAAAAAAAAAAAAAATTCTCAGTTTAGGCCGATACGTATTCTTCTACATATTTTTGGTAAAAAAAAAAAAAAAAAAATCGCAATAAGCGCAAAAGTTATAGCGCCTACAAAATAGGGGACAGAATTATTATTTTTTATTATTTTTTTTTTACTAGAAATGGCAGCGATATGCGATTTTTATTGGGACTGCAACGTTATGGCGGACACATCGGACACTTTTGACACATTTTTGGTGCCATTCACATTTATACTGCGATCAGTGCTATAAATATGCACTAATTACTGTATAAATGTGACTGGCATTGAAGGGGTTAACACTAGGGGGTGAGGAAGGGGTTAAATGTATTCCCTGCATAGTGTTCTAACTGTAGGTGAAGGGGGGTGACTGGGGGAGGTGACCGATCTGTGTCCCTATGTACAAGGGACACAGATCGGTTTCCTCTCCAGAGACAGGACGCTGTCTCTGTGTGAGCCGGCAATGAGAGATGATCTCATATCCCAAACAGCCACTCTGATTGGCCGTTCGCGGTGATCTGTAATTGGCTGTGTCCAAGGGACACGGCCAACACAGAGTTTCCCTGCTGCGCGCTCTGGAGCGCACGCGGGGAACGCCCAAAGGGGCGGACGTCAATTGACATCCAGTTGGATATTCAGGTCCAAATGACGGCTACAGCGTGGGTCTCAAGAAGTTAATAGCTGATATAGGTGTGCTACTTGCTCTAGTATATAGGTGTCTAATACATTCATATACTTTTTGTCAGTGTAGGGACAGGGTGCTGTTTGGAGCAGGGACAGAGTTTAGCGACACAAATCGCTACCTAACAGGTCCAAGCACTGGTATAGGTGTGCTACTTGCTGTGCACTGCAGTATATAGGTGTAATATACACTTATAATATACTTTCGAATATAGAAAGCATATTATAGTGGATTTGTATTGTGCAGCATTGTGACTGGTGTTGTATTTGATTACTGCTGGATTTTTGCCTCTTTCGCTGCGTTTCATCTGCTAACACACATTAAAAAACATTCCTGGAAAAAAAAGTTTCATAACTGGCAAAATAAACCAGTGGCCCTCCAAGACGACAGATTGAAGTGGGGTGTTATATACCTTCTTACACATATACTGCGCTTCTCTAGAGACTTTTGTCACAGGGTCATTTAAAAAAATGACAGGCAGAGGAAGAGGCAGGCCCTTCCGCAGGGGTGGTAGAGGTAGGGCAGGAGCACCAGGCCGGAGCCAAAGTGGGAAGTGGCACAATGTTCGTTCGATTACGTCAAAGGACGCACCAGACTTGGTTGAATGGCTCGCCACCAACACCACCACCATATATACCCTCCGCTTGAGTCACAGGAATTATTTTCCGATCCATCAGAAGACATTTCCGATGCGCAGCCATTCTTGGCATTGGATCAGGAAGAGGAGGTAGCAACAGCCGGCACTCAGCAGTCTGACGACAGTACTCAGATCAGCCCAAGGAGGTTGTTGCCCGCTGTTGCTGCCTACCCTGAGATCTCTAGTATATACTAACAATAGTTAGTGATGGGGAAGGTGACGTCAACGATGACGTGTCTACAGACGTCACGTGGGTGCCCAAAAGAGAGAGGAAGATGAGGCGAGTTCAGAGGGAGAGATGGACCAACAGATAGGGAGGAGAAGCAGGCCGAACTTACATTGCACAGGAGGGACAAACCAGACTCCTAATGTATCAGAAGCGAGCCAACAACCATGTACGGTCACATCTGGCGCTCCCAGGACGCCGGCCCATGGCTCCGCAGTTTGGCCTTTTTTTAGCGTGTCTGCTGCAGACAATAGTGTTGCCATCTGCAGCCTTTGCAGTCAACGCATAAATTGCGTCTAAGCCCAACACTCGCCTAGGGATGACCGCCTTAAGAAGGCACCTGGCCTCCCATCATGAGCCCAGTGGAAGCAACGCCATCAGAACCCACAAAGCCACACTCCAGGCTCTCACTGTCCAGCCTCTTCTCCTTCTCCTTCCCCTCTATGCTCACAATTGTCCTTCACTATACCTTCCATCATGCCTTCCTCACGTTTTTCTGCAAAAAGGCAGGCTTCCGTGGCCCAAATGTTCGATCGTAAAAAAAAAAGATGACGCCGGATAAGCCTCTTGCCCAACGGTTGACCGATGGCTTGTCGGAACTGATAGCCCGCCAACTACTGCCATATAAACTGGTGGAGTCGGAGGCCTTTCGAAAATTTGTGGCCATTAAAACACCACAATGGAAGGTCCCAGGAAGGAAATTTTTTTCACAGAAGGGCATCCCAGAGCTATATGGCCATGTTCAGCGGCAAGTGAATGTATCTCTGGCACACAGTGTCGGTGCCAAGATACATCTGACCACAGACACGTGGTCTAGCAAACACGGGCAGGGAAGGTATATAACTTTCACTGCCCACTGGGTGAACCTTCTGACGGCCGTCAACAGGGCCGCCATCAGGAATTACACAGCTTCAGGCATGGGCCCCCTGGAACAGAGAACCAGGGGGGGGGGGGTGCTGCCACCTGAAATTGAGAAGCGGGGGGGTCCTTTACAAAAAAAATAAGAAATAAAGAAACATATATATAAAAAAAATAGGGGTTGCCATCCGGGCCTTGGGGACCTCTGGGCCCTTTAATAAAAAGAAAAAAATAAATAAAAAATAATATATATATATATAAATGTAGTTCATGTATGTGTGTATATATATATATATATATATATATATATATATATATATATATATATAAAGAAATTACAAAAAAAGGGAGGTTGCCACCCGGGACCTCTGGGCCCTTTAATAAAAATAAAAAAACGAAACCTCTGGGCCCTTTAATAAAAAAATATATATATAAAAAAAAAAAAAAAAACATTTATAAAAAAAATAAAAAAGCGGGTTTGCCACATGGGGCCCTGGGGACCTCCTGAGCTCTTTAATAAAAATATAAGAAAATAAATAAAAAGAAAAAAAAAGAAATAAAATATAAAAAAAATGTTTTTTTTTAATAAAAATAAAAAATATATAAAAAAATATTATTTTTTTACATAAAAAAAGGGGGGGGGTTGTCCCTTTAATAAAAAATAAAATAAAAAAAAGGGGGGAGGTTGCCATCCGGGGCTCTGGGGACCTCCGGACCTCTAAAAAAAAAAAAAAATTGTCCCTTTAGTAAAAAAAAATATATATATTTTTTTTTATAAAAAAAAAATAAAAAAAGTGGGGTTGCCAGATTTTTTTGTTTTTTTTTTAAAGGGGGTTGCCATCCGGGCCCCTTACAGGGGTACTGCCCTGGCCGTCAAGCATGTAAACTGTGGCACCCATGTAGATTTGGTTTTACCGCCACGGATTACATGCAGGCCTGCCTCTTTGTTACGTACCTGCCGGATGAGCCTGACATGCAGTGGGAAGGCCTTCTCCTACAACCCCGGCTCAAGGGCCACCGATGTTGCAACAGTGGCCGCAAGAGCCTGGCGGTGTATGGGTGCCTGGTTCGTCTTTGTTCTTGTCAGTCCAGCTGGTGCAGCAGGAAACAGGAAGCAGGATGGTAGATGCAGGGCTGGAGAGACAATAAATACGTAGTCAGACAACCCGGGTTTGGTAACAGACGATCAGATGTAGGTATAAACGACAGGCAGAGAATGGTCAGGATACAGGCAAAGTTTGGCAACAGGATATCAAGCAGTGTAGAGCTGAGCGTGGTCACAAGGCAGGCCGGGATCAGGATAACAGAGATTAATCGTAGTCAAACAAGCCGTGTCAAACACAGGAAACAGATCACAGGAAGTCACGGGAACAGGTATGAACTGCAGATCAGGCAGCGAAGACATTGTGCTGCTGAGGTGTTTAAATAGGGCAGCCTGTTGTCAATCACTGAACTCAGTCTGCACCATTAACCCTTAAGTGGCAGATCCATGACACCCTGGGAGTCAATCCCGAAGTGGATCTATTTGCCTCCCCCTGCAACTTCAAGTTGGAGAAGTATTACACTCGGGATCATACAGACCATCCAGCAGGCTTATAGGGCTAAGGCCTTGGCTCATCCAAAGGTGGTGACAGCACACTCCACCAGGGCAATGGCAGATTCGTGGACAGCAGCCCAGCATGTGGCTCCAGATGTCATCTGCAAAGCGGCCTCTTGGGCCTCTACCAATACCTTTATGTCTCATTACTGCATAGAGCCTGCTTCACTGTCTTCTGTAAACTTTGGTCTAAAAATCCTGTTGGTTGACGGGACAAATTAAAATAATTTTTTGTTCAGCATACCCACCCGTGTGGTCTGGCTAGTTATTTCCCAAACGTAGGCTGCCATTGAGTCTGTCAGGAAAACTGAAAAGTTATTATCAAATACTTTCCGTAATTTCCCTTTCCTGATGGACTCCATGGCAGACAGAGTTTCTACCCATCGGTCAAGAGTTGGCTAGTTACGGAACGCAGTCACTAGCAGTGAGTTCAAATTTATGGGAATGGGGTCCATTGCTATAGCATAGGAGAGGAGGCGGGGTTAACACACACGTAGGCTACCATAGAGTGCATCAGGAAAGGAAAATTACGGTAAGTATTTGATAATACATTTTCAGTTTTTATTGGAATTTTTATGTGATAGACCAACACAAAATTGTGAAGCGGAATGAAAAAGGATAAATGGTTTTCAATTTTTTTTACATATCTGAAAAGTGTGGTGTGCATTTGTATTCAGCCCCCTAGCTAAAATTTTGTGGAACCAATTGCCTTTAGAAGTCACCTAATTAGTATATGTGTAGGGGTTGGGGTGCATGTGGAATAATAAAGAGCTCCTACAAAGGCACCATCCCCTAAGAATATGCGACTATGTTTCAAGAAAAGGTTGAATGGGGTGGGACTTTGTATGTGCCTTGGAGGAGTAAATAAATATAGAAATACTAGAATTATAGAAAAATAAACAACTTTTATTTTTCTGCCAAAGGGCAGTAATACCACAAAATCAAAGCATGAAATAAAACCATGTTACAGTTTAGAAGTTTCAAATTCAGGGTGTGCAATTCCCAAGCAGAGAAGATAGTAGGGCCTACGCGTTTCGCGGATTTCCGCTTTGTCAGGACCTTTGAACGTAGCACAATGAAATATCATATGAACTATGGGCCAGATTCTCGTACAATTGCGGCGGCGCAACGTAACCCGTTTACGTTACACTGCCGCAAGTTTTCAGTGTAAGTGCCTGATCCACAAAGCACTTACCTGTAAACTTGCGGCGGTGTATCGTAAACACGTCCGGCGCAAGCCCGCCCAATTCAAATGGGGCGTCTACCATTTAAATTAGGCGCGCTCCCGCACCGGACATACTGCGCATGCTCAGTTTAGAAATTCCCGCCGTGCTTTGCGCGATGTGACGTAATTTTTTAGAACGGCGACGTGCGTAGCGTCCATTCGTATTCCCGGACGTCTTACGCCAAAACAAAAAAAAATTGAAATTCGACCCAGGAACGACGGCCATACTTTAACATGGCTCGACTAAAGTTAAGCCATGTTAAAGCAGGTGTAAATTTGCGACGGGAAAAAATTACTAGCGACGACGTAATGAACGCGAAAACCGTCGTGGATCGCCATAAATGCTCATTAGCATTCCCGACGCAGGAAAACGACACGAACTCCACCCAGCGGCGGCCAAAGTATTGCATCCTAAGATCCGACAGTGTAAGTCAATTACACCTGTCGGATCTTAGGGCTATCTATGCGGAACTGATTCTATGAATCAGCTGCATAGGTAGGACAAGAGATACGACGGTGTATGAGGAGATACGCCGTCGTATCGGTTCTGTGAATCTGGCCCTATGGGTATAAACAGATAGTATTAATAGAAAAAAAATACATAAATAGCGTATTTGATATAATTTTATATAATTCAATACAAAAACTGAATAGAAAGAAAGGAAAAGAGGAGAAAAAGTAAAAAATATACATACAATGAGGTTTACACAATCATTGGATATACACTTTTGACCCTCAACATAGATTATTACAAATTAAATATTACATTTAAAAACACTTCGGGCTATATATACAGTTGCATATATGTGGAGCAGTGCTTCCGTGTATTGGGGAGGCATTAACAGAGGTATATATATTGAACCATAGAGGTTATCAAAATGCACCAAACTAATCAAGCATATTAAATGTATATCTAAATTAGAAGGGAAAACAAAGTGACACTTACCACTGAGCTGTAACTGCCAGAAGCCGATGTGGTGGACAAATAAGGCTTACGTGCCTGTGAGGACACTCCCCCCTAGTACTGCACCCCACGGAAGGGACAGGTGGGTCCCTATATATGTGAACAAGAAAATCTAGTGAGTTGATAATTTGAAGGTGAATGTTTGTAAAAAAAAAGGGGGGGGGATGAAAAAATAATTTGGGAGAGAAGGAAAAAAAAGGGGAGGGGGGGAGGGTGGGAAAGGGAAAGGAAAGGAAAGGAAAGGGAAGAAAAGAGGGGAAGAGAGAAGAGGGAATGGGGAAAGGAAAAAAAAAGAGAAATATAAAAAAAAGGAAGGAAGGGATGGGGGAAGAGGGGGAACGGAAAGGAGGAGAGGGGGAAAGGGAACAGGGAAGAGAGGACAGAAAAGCTTAGGCAGAGTGCCAAGGGGAAAAAAAGAGAAAAATTATATAAATGTGAGTATGTAAATATAGGGGCTGATTTACCAAGCCTTTACTCCATGACTCATGGAGTAAAAGCAGGAGTAGCAGCCATTTTGCCATTTACTAAAGAAATACGCTGCTAGTGCAGTGTATTTCCCTAGTTACTAATGTGCTCTGTGCGCCCAGGAGAGGGGTGCATTGTGCACCAGTACAGACCTGGCGCACGGCACATTGAAATGTAAATTGCGGGGGTTTGGGCGGGAGTTTATTAGGGGGGGGAGGTGGGGGGATGCAGGGGAAGTGAAGTGACATGTGTTTGAAAGTGTTTGGCGGGCCGAATTGAAAGGGAAAGTGTTTTTTGAAAACAGATCCCCGTACACTTGCACAGTGCGCCTGAACCTCGGGAGGTTCATTTGCATACTGGGCATGCGCAGAGAGAAATTTTGGCGCTTCCCGTGCGCCTTGTCAGTACGCCGTGAAAATCTTGGTAAATACCAAGCGGTGTACCCGTGAATGCGCTGCGTGACGCGGCGCACAGGAATCTCCGGGCTGTTTTCAGCCATGAAGGGGAACTCCGCGCCAAATTTCAAACTTGAAATCGGCGCGGGTCCCCATTCAGGGCTACATTAGGCTTGGTCCGGAACGTGAGGGGTTAAACCCGCGCCGATTCGGCGCGGGGGTCCCCCCCAGATCCAAACCAAGCCCTCATCCCAAGCACGCAGTCTGGCCCGGACAGGAATGGGGGTGGGGACGAGCGAGCGCCCCCCCCTCCTGAGCCGTACCAGACCGCATGCCCTCAACATGGGGGAGTGTGTGCTGTGGGGGAGGGGGGCACTGCCCCCCCACCGCAAAGCACTCTTCTTCCCATGTCGATAGGGACAAGAGCCTCTTCCCGACAACCCTTGCCATTGGTTGTCGGGGTATGCGGGCGGGGCTAATCGGAATCTGCGAGCTCCCTTTAATAAGGGGACCCCCAGATGCCGGCCCCCCACCCTGAGTATGGGGTACATCGTACCTCTACCCATTCACATGGGGGAAATGTAAAGTAAAATAAAACACCACACAGAATAAAATATTTTATTAATCAGCTCCGGAGCCCCCCCTTTCTTCTTTAGCTCTCTTACAAGGGGGGGTTTCTTCTCTCCCGATCTTCCGCCGGGACCCTGGGCTTCGGTGATTTCTGCCGGGGGAGGGCGCCATCCCTCGGTCCTCTCCGGAGCCTTCCGCCGGATGCCCCCACCCCATTTAAGCTCTTTTACATTAGGGAGGGGCATCCGGACTTCGGGGTCTTCTGCCGGGGGATGGCGCCTATCCCCCGGTCTTTCCGGTGCCTTCCGCCAGGGTTCCGGTCTTCCTGGTCTTCTGCCGGGGGTGCGCCAACTCCCAGGTCTTTTCTCTTCTGTCTTCTCTGCTCCCTCTTCTGCCTGGCTCCCCCGCGGAGCCAGGGCTTTCTTCCGTCTTCTTTCTTCTCTCTTCCTTCTTCTGCCTGTCTCCTCCGGGAGCACAGGGCTTGTCTCCGCTGTCTTCTTCCTTCTCTTC
Organism: Rana temporaria; assembly: GCF_905171775.1. Lineage (NCBI taxonomy): Eukaryota > Metazoa > Chordata > Amphibia > Anura > Ranidae > Rana > Rana temporaria. The sequence goes on from NC_053489.1 coordinate 376,249,493, forward strand.
CATTGGATGTTGACACGACGAGGTTCCGCGCTGACATGCCGTGTCAGCGGCGGGCATGGACTTATATAGGGCAATGCCACCATGTGACCTCAACGCATGTGACATCACATTCCCTGGGCATGATGGGAATGTGATGTCACATGGGTTGAGGTCACATGGTGGCATTGCCCTATATAAGTCCATGCCCGCTGCTCAGACGGCATTCCAGCGCCGGACCTCGTCGTGTCAACATCGAATGGAAGAGAAGGGAGAAGACAGCGGAGACAAGCCCTGTGCTCCGCGGAGGAGACAGGCAGAAGCGGAAGGCATCGCAGAAGCCCGCGGGTGTCGCCCCCCGGCGGAAGACACCGTACAAGCCCGGGACCCTCCCCCAAAGGCAGGAGCCTCACTGGTGAAGGGGGTCCCGGTGAATTACGTCGCTGAAGACGGGGGTGGGGTGCCAGTGCACCCCCCCCGCAGAAACCGTCGTAGAAGCCCGGGACCCTCCCCCAAAGGCAGGAGCCTCACTGGTGAAGGGGGTCCCGCTGAATTACGTCGCTGAAGACGGTGGTGGGGCACCAGTGCACCCCCCCCGCAGAAACCGTCGTAGAAGCCCGGGACCCTCCCCCAAAGGCAGGAGCCTCACTGGTGAAGGGGGTTCCGGCAGAAGATGGCGAAGCCCGGGGCCTAATGGGGTGGTGGTGGGGGGCCCAGGCAGAAGACCCCCGGCTGACTAATAAATTCATTTTTAAATGTGTGTGGTGTATTATTTTTTTCCATTTTTTTCCCCAGGTGAATGGGTAGGGGTACAATGTACCCCATACTCATTCACATAGGGTGGGGGGCCGGAATCTGGGGGGCCTATTAAAGGGGCCTCTCAGATTCTGATAAGCCCTCCGCCCGCATACCCCGACAACCAACGGCCAGGGCTGTCGGGAAGAGGCTCTTGTCCCTATCGACATGGGGACAAGAGTGCTTTGGGGTGGGGGGGGCAGTGCCCCCCTCCCCCACAGCACACACTCCCCCATGTTGAGGGCATGTGGTCTGGTATGGCTCAGGAGGGGGGGCGCTCGCTCGTCCCCACCCCCATTCCTGTCTGACCAGACTGCGTGCCTGGGATAAGGGCTTGGTTTGGATCTTGGGGGGGACCCCACGCTGTTTTTTTTGCGCGGGTTTAACCCCTTATGTTCCAGACCAAGCCTAAGAGCCTGGTATGCACCTGGAGGGAACCCACCTTATTTTTTTTTGGGGGGGTCTGGAGTTCCCCTTCATGAACAGCGATCTGTCATTTACACATGTCAGACCCACCCCCCCCCCTACAGTTAGAACACACCCAGGAAACATATTTAACCCCTCCCTCGCACCTAGTGTTAACCCCTTCCCTGCCAGTGGCATTTTTATAGTAAGCAATGCATTTTTACAGCACTGATCGCTAGAAAAATGCCAATGGTTCCAAAAAAGTGTTCGATGTGTCCGCCATAATATCGCAGTACCGATAAAAATCGCTGATCGCCGCAATAACTAGTTAAAACAAAAAAAAGCCATATTTTGTAGACGCTATAACTTTTGCCAAAACCAAACACTAAACGCTATTTGCGATTTTTTGGAACCAAAAAGATGTAGAATACGTATCGGCCTAAACTGAGGTTTTTTTTATTTTTTAGAATATATATTTTTGGGGATATTTATTATAGCAAAAAGTAAAAATAATTTTTACATATGTGGGCGGGACTTACGCAAGTCCCGCCCACATATATAAACATCGTTCAAACCACACATGTGAGGTATTGACGCGTGCGTTAGAGCGAGAGCAATACTTTTACCACTAGACCTTCTTTGTAACTATAAACTGGTAACGTGAAAAAAAAAGAAAAAGGTCGCCTATGGGGATATTCACGGAATTAATTTTGGCCCCATTGCAGGAGTGTTTCCAATAGTAAAGCGTGACATGTAAGGTATCTATTTACTCGGTGTAACATCATCTTTCACATTATCCCCAAAAATTGGGCTAACTTTTGTGTTTTGTTAATTTTTAACCACTTCAGCCCTGGACCATATTGCTGGTCAATGACCAGGCCAGGCTGGAAAGCATGAGATCAGGGGAAAAAAAAAAAAAAACTCTCATGCCATTGCAGCTTGGTTCCTACATGTGTGATGAACTGAGCATGCTCAAACACTTAGAAAAAATCCTTTCTTTTTAAAAGGTGAAAATCTCTTGGATGGTCATAGAGTGTGGGTTGGGTTAATTAACCAGGTGTAAGCTCACCCACACTAGAGACTGCAATTTGTTCATGTGATTTCAATTGCTTCATTACTAGCACATGTTATAAAAACCGTGCATTGATCAGTCCTCAGCTGCCCTCATAGGGGCAGGCAGAAATGCTGTTGTGGAACACAAATGTGGTTTGTTGCATGGGTTTTTATTTTGCCAATGGTTTTTGTTTATTTTTAAATGATGTTCACTTTGATGTATTTGTCTCTGCTGCCTTATTTTATGAAAAAATTGTGAAGATGTTGCGACTTTAAATCTGTTTATTTTGAGTTTTGAAATGTATTTTTGTTTGTGTGTGTTGGTTTTTTTTTTTTCTTTCCTTGTTTTGTTGACCAATAAAAATTACTTTAAAATTTTGAAGTTTGTTTTTTGTAACTTTTTCATGCAACATATTTTGACAGCTGCAGCTGAACTAGGTTAGGGCCTAACAAATTAGGTGTGATTTTTGTCTAAGCTTCTTTCCTGGTGTGTAATCATGAAATGTTTGCCATGTTTATTCCCCATGACTTTAAAGACAAAAACTGGTAAGTATTTTCTTTTAACTGTAGTGGTCCTCAGCCCTCAAGTACCCCCGACAGGACATGTTTTGTGGATTTCTCTTATCAAGAATTGCTGTCCAGACTGTCTTTTAAAGCACATGTGCAAGATGAAGGAAAACCTGCAAACATGGCCTGGGGGGGGGGGGGGGTTGCTATTGGTGGACAGGCTTGAAGTGCTGATTTACAGCACTGTGCTTAAATCTAGGGCAAGGCAATCCTATTCTAATTGTGGGTGTTTGAGGGAAGCCAAGTGAGTGTTAGAACCCCTGCTTGTGTTTTTTTTTTTTTGGTGTTGAGCTTTGTGTCCCTTTTCTTAAAATTGGCTTCACTTCCTGTCACACAGCTGAACAGGAAGTGAGGTTAAAACCCTACCAGTGTCTTTTCTTGGGGACACAGGTCAATCTAACTAGTGTCGCCATTAAGCAAATTGCACTCCTGCACTGCTGTGTACACCCCAAATCATGGGTCTTCAAACTACGGCCCTCCAGTTGTTCAGGAACTACAATTCCCATCATGCCTAGTCATGTCTGTGAATGTCAGTGCATTACAAGGCATCATGGGATGTGTAGTTCTACAACAGCTGGAGGGCCGTAGTTTGAGGATCCCTGCCCCAAATGATTATTTAGTTTGGGGTTTAGTAAAGGCAAAGCCACTGCAGTACAAGCATAGTTGCTGAAAATCAGAGAGGAAGCACTGATGGTTTTAACATCCAATCCTGTAGAAGCAAAGTTGTTTTGTTTTCTTCCTTGCTTTGCACTTGTAGGAGTGGATTTGCCTTTAGTAAATGGACCCCAAAGTCCAAGATCCCTAATAATTTGGGGTGTACACAGCAAAATACTAGAGTGCAATTTACATAATGGGAAACTATTTAGATTGATCTCTGTGTCCCCAAGAAAAGATATTAGTAAGGTTTTACCCTCACTTCCTGTTTGGCTATGTGACAGGAAGTGAATGAATTTGAATTAGAAAGGGTGAAGACACCTCACAAATGTTCTCACTATCAGGGGTGCAGACATCCCCAAAAAATAAGCAGATAATACTTATTTGCAAATTTAATAATTTTTTAGTTAACATTGGGTGGGGTGCTCTAACACACACATTCATACATATTAGCCACGCTGTATCCTGGCCTATTGGCATGGTTATATTTTCTTAGGCCTCTCAATAAAACTCTATGAAATTTGTGCTTAAACTAGAACCAGGGGCGGACTGACAACTCATGGGGCCCCCAGGCAATAGAAGAGTATGGGGCCCCTCTGGCTTACAGATGGCCACCACGCCAGGAGGTAGTGCAGAGGCGGGCAGCTAAAATCTTGGGATATTCACATTAAAAGCATGTCATTTTCGGACATATCGGGGACAGATCTAAAAAAAACACAGATTTTTACATACTGTCCCTGGTTTTACTGAGCCTGGCAACCCGGATGGGGCCCCCTAGTGGCATGGGGCCCTCGGGCAGTGCCCGAGTGACTCAATGGTCAGTCCGCCCCTGACTAGAACTATAATCAACACTTTTTATTTTCTTTAATTTTGGATAGAGTGAGGGAGGGTTATAGGCCCTGTCAGTTTATTTTGTATTATCTGTGTCCAATTGGGGAGATTTGCCTTCACTTCCTGCCCCATAGCCAAACAGGAAGTGAGAGAAAAACTATGCAAATTAACCACTTCCCGCCCAGCCTATGGCCGATTTACGTCCGGGAAGTGGTTACACAATCCTGATAGGACGTCCTGCAGGATTTCATGCCGTGCGCGCCTGTGGGGGCACGCAGCGCGGCGATCGGTGATGCGGGGTGTCAGTCTGACACCCTGCATCTCCGATCTCGGTAAAGAGTCTGTCACGGAGATGGAGACTCTTTACCACGTGATCAGCCGTGTCCAATCACGGCTGATCACGATGTAAACAGGAAGAGCCATCGATGGCTCTTCCTCACTCGCGTCTGACAGACGCGAGTATAGGAGAGCCAATCGGCGGCTCTCCTGACAGAGGGCGTTCGCGCTGATTGTTTATCAGCGCAGCCCCCCCTCGGATGACCACACTGGATCACCAGGGATGCCCACCCTGGACCACCAGGGTGGGCAAAAAAAAAAAAAAAATATGGAAAAAAAAAAAAAAAACAATAAAAAAAAAAGAAAAAAAGATGCCAATCAGTGCCCACAAATGGGCACTGACTGGCAACCTGGGAAAATCAGTGCCACCCCACAGTGTCCATCAGTGCCACCCCACAGTGTCCATCAGTGCCACTCCACAGTGCCCATCCATGCACAGTGCCCACCTATCAGTGCCCACCTGTGCCACCCATAAGTGCCGCCCATGAGTGCCCATCTGTGCCGCCCATGAGTGCCCATCAGTGCCGCATACCAGCGCCGCCAATCAATGCCACCTCATCTGTGCCCGTCAGTACTACCTCATCGATGTCCATCAGTGCCATCTCATCGGTGCCCATCAGTGCCGCCATATCAGTGCCCGTAATTGAAAGAGAAAAACTTATTTACAAAACAATTAACAGACAAAAAAAAAAACGTTTTTTTTTTCAAAATTTGCAGTCTTTTTTTAGTTGTTGCGCAAAAAAAAAAATCGCAGAGGTGATCAAATACCAACAAAAGAAAGCTCTATTTGTGGGGGGAAAAGGACGCCAATTTTGTTTGGGTACAGTGTTGTATGACCGCGCAATTGCCATTCAAAGTGCGACAGTGCTGAAAGCTGAAAATTGGCTTGGGCGGGAAGGTGCGTAAGTGCCTGGTATGTAAGTGGTTAAGGGAATCCAGTGCCCCCCTCCCCCCCAGAACTAGTGTGTGGGTCCCCTGAAAATTACTGGGCGGGTCATACAAAAACAGGGTGTGACCTTGACAGGAAGGGGTGGGTCATTTTTCTATTAGGAGGTGCAGATATGTAGTCAGGCCTAGGGCAGAACAAAACCTAAATATACTACTGCATATTAGGGCTTATTTAGACCGGATCCGATTTACAGCGTGTTTTTATATTGTGGGAGGAAACCCACGCAGGCACAGGGAGAACATGCAAACTCCATGCAGATGCTGTCACGGGCGGGATTCGAACCAACGACTTTTGCTGCTAGGTCAAAGTACTATACACTACACCACTGTGCTGAACGAACATGATTGCAGCTGAAAGCATGAGATCTTTTATTTTTTTTTTCAATACCATGCTTTCCAGCCTTATTGACCCCGCCTCTCTCCATAAAGAGGACCTGTCACACACTAGTCCTATTACAAGGGATGTTTACATTCCTTGTAATAGGAAGAAAAGTGATCCAAAATCAAAAAAAGTGTCAAAAAAGTGCAAGAATAAAAATATGAGGTAAAAAAAACAAAAAAAAAATAAAATAACGCCCCTGTCCCTAGAAGCTCGCACTCAGAAGCAAATATGCATGCAAGTCCCGCCCACATATGTAAACACCATTCAAACCACACATGTGAGGTATTGACGCGTGCGTTAGAGCGAGAGCAATAATTCTAGCCCTAGACCTCCTCTGTAACTCTGAACTGGTCACCTGTAAAAAAAAAACAAGCATCGCCTATGGATATTTTTATGTCCCGAAGTTTGGCGCCATTCCATGAGTGTGTACAATATTAAAGCGTGACAAGTTAGGTATCTATTTACTCGGTGTAACATCATCTTTAACATTATCCATAAAAATTGGGCTAACTTTACTGTTTTTTTTTTTTTTTTAATTCATGAACCGTGTTTTTTTTTTGGGCCAAAAAAAAGGCGTTAGAAAAATTATTGCGCAAATACCGTTGGAAATCAAATAAAAAATGACCGCTAACTTTATTCCCTAGGGTATCTGCTAAAAAATTATATATAATGTTTGGGGGTCCTGATTAATTTCCCAGGAACAAAATATAATTTTTACATTTAGGAGAGAAGTGCCAGAATAGGCGCGGTATGGAAGTGGTTAAAGTGAAATAATAAAAGTGAAATATTCCTTTAAATTTCATACAGGGGGGGAGGGGGGTACACGCATGTTTCCCGTGCTTAGAACTGTCCCTGTACAAGATGTCATTTCTGAAGTGAAACAAAAAAAAGGAAGTTTAAAGTACTCATGGCTATAAAGAATACAGTCATTGCTCATTAAAAATAATAAAAAAAAAAAAAAAAAAAAAATGGGGGTCCCTCCAAATTAAATTACCAGGCCCTTCAGGTCTGGAATGGATATTAAGGGGAACCCCGCTGTAAAAAAACCCCAAAAAATGGCATGGGGTCCCCCCAAATATCAATACCAGACCCTTCAGGTCTGGTGTGGATTTTAAGGGGAACTCCACCCCAAATTGAAAAAAAATGGCGTGGAATCCCCCTAAAAATCCACACCAGACCCTTATCCAAGCACGTTCACCTGGCCGGCCGCAGAAAAGAGGGGGGGACAGAGTGCGGCCCCCCCCCTCTCCTGAACCACACCAGGCCACATGCCCTCAACATGGGGAGGATGTCCCCATGTTGATGGGGACAAGGGCCTCATCCCCACAACCCTTGCCCGGTGGTTGTGGGGGTCTGCGGGCGGGGGGCTTATCAGAATCTGGAAGACCCCTTTAACAAAGGGGACCCCCAGATCCTGGCCCCCCCCTATGTGAAATGGTAATGGGGTACATTGTACCTCTACCATTTCACCCCAAAAAAAATGTCAAAAGTGTTAAAAATGACAGTAGCCGGTTTTTGACAAATCTTTTAATAAAATCTTCTTTTCTTCTTTCCTTCGGGTTTCTTCCGCTGCTTCTTTCTTGGGTCTTCTCGTCCACATCTTGCCCGACGTCTTCTTCTATCTTCTCCGTCCGTCCTTCAGCCTTCTGGTCCCGCATCTTGCCCGTTGTCTTCTCCGGTCTTCTTCTCCGTCCGTCCGCCAGCCTTCTCGTCCACATCTTTTTCTTCCCCGGACGCTGCGATTGAATTTGATTTGGCCGCCGTGTTCCCGCTCCTGGGACCCGCCCCCCTCTGACGCCACAAGTAAACTCATATGAAAGTCCGCGTGTGGCATATGTGCGTCAGAGGGGGGCGGGGTCACATGAGTGTGACACGGCGGGAACTTCTTCTCCGGGCGGCGCGATTGAAATTGAATTCCCCCGCTGTGTGACGCTCTGTGACCCCGCCCCCCTCTGACGCACATGACCTTCTAAGGAGTTTACTTGTGGCGTCAGAGGGGGGCGGGTCCCAGGAGCCCAACACGGCGGCCAAATCAAATTCAAACGCTGGGTCCGGGGATGTGGACGAGAAGGCTGGCGGACCGAGAAGAAGACCGGAGAAGACACAAGATGCGGACGAGGAGGCTGGCGGACGGACGGAGAAGAAGACAGGAGAAGACAACGGGCAAGATGCGGGACCAGAAGGCTGAAGGACGGACGGAGAAGATAGAAGAAGACGTCGGGCAAGATGTGGACGAGAAGACCCAAGAAAGAAGCAGCGGAAGAAACCCGAAGGAAAGAAGAAAAGAAGATTTTATTAAAAGATTTGTCAAAAACCGGCTACTGTCATTTTTAACACTTTTGACATTTTTTTGGGGGTGAAATGGTAGAGGTACAATGTACCCCATTACCATTTCACATAGGGGGGGGCAGGATCTGGGGGTCCCCTTTGTTAAAGGGGTCTTCCAGATTCTGATAAGCCCCCCGCCCGCAGACCCCCACAACCACCGGGCAAGGGTTGTGGGGATGAGGCCCTTGTCCCCATCAACATGGGGACATCCTCCCCATGTTGAGGGCATGTGGCCTGGTGCGGTTCAGGAGAGGGGGGGGGGCCGCACTCTGTCCCCCCCTCTTTTCTGCGGCCGGCCAGGTCAACGTGCTCGGATAAGGGTCTGGTGTGGATTTTTAGGGGGACTCCACGCCATTTTTTTTTCAATTTGGGGTGGAGTTCCCCTTAAAATCCACACCAGACCTGAAGGGCCTGGAATGGATATTTGCCGGGAACCGCACGTCTTTTTTTTTTTTGTTTTTACGGAGGGGTTCCCCTTAATATCCATTCCAGACCTGAAGGGCCTGGTAATTTAATTTGGGGGAACCCCTACACATTTTTTTGTTTGTTTTATGAATGAATCCCTTTAGAATTGTCAGAGCCGACAATTCATTATAGCCGCGTGTGAATTTTTAAATGACTTTTTTCCTTCTGAATGTCATTTTGTGCAGGGGCAGTTCTAAGTGCGGGAAAAATGCGCTATTTCACATGCTGACATTACACCCCCCCTAGGTACGAAATGTAAAGGAATATTTCACTTTTATTGTTTCACTTTAAGAATTATTAATTTCACTGCTCCCGAAAAAACGGCCGTTTTAAAAAATAAAAAAAACATTGATACATGTTCCCTGGGGCAGGACTGAGGTCCCCAAACACTTTTTAGGACAAAACTAGCAGATTAGCCTTTAAAATGAACACTTTTGATTTCTCCCATAGACTTCTATAGGGAGTTCGGCGCGGCTTTACATATTACTTTCAATGCGCCGGCTGCTACGCTGGTTCATGCGCCTAATTAAGGCTTCACCCGGCGCACTAATTAAGGCATGAACCAGCGCAGCGCACAGAGCATAGTAAATCAGGCCCATAGTGTACATAGAGATTAGGATATATTTGGTCACTTACCAAATGTATATACACTGAATCAAGTGATTGATACAGGTGCTAGGTTATATAGACAGTTCAAATGCCAAAAGTAAAGGAGAGTGAGATTAAGAATCTCCCTGATGATCCCACTGGTAAAAAAATGTGTGTCTCTTCAGATATTGCTTGCCACTTTCGCTCCTTCTACTCTAAATTATATAATTTGCAGACTGACACCTTCTCTGACCGACATAGCGATAGGAAAAAATTAATTGCTGATTTTCTGAAAGAATTCAGTCCTAACCCGATAAGTTCAGAAGAGGCAGTAGCTTTGAATAAACCCCTTGATATGACTGAAACTATGACTGCTCTGAAACAATTAAAAACTGGTAAGTGCCCTGGACCAGTGTTACGGAACCATGAACCAGACGTACAACAAGAGATAAGTGAAAATAAGAAGGCTTTATTGAAAATCAAGCATTAAAGCAAAAGTCCAAACGGATGGTGAAACCGAAGCAGAGTCTTGCGAAGCCAGGATCAGGAACCAGCAGGGAAGTCAGACGAAGCCAGGATCAGGAACCAGCAGGGAAGTCAGACGAAGCCAGGATCGGAAGCAGCAGCAGTCTTAGAAGCATGTGAACACAGGAGGACCAAGCAAGGAACTGAGCCACAGACCTCCTATATATATATGAGCCAGGCATCCAGCTCCTCCCAGTGGGAAGGAGGAGCCGCAGGGTGGGAGGCTACAAGAGACCCAGAAACCAAGATGGCCGCCAGCACATGTCAAACGAAGGAGACAGGAGAGAGGTAAGACCATGACAGTACCTCCCCCTCAAGGGCCCCTCCTCCGTGGTGCAAAAAAACGGTTTCTGAGGGAAGCGTGCGTGGAAGGCTCGGAGCAAAGCAGGAGCATGGACATCTGCGGAGGGAACCCAGGAACGCTCCTCTGGACCATAACCACGCCAGTGGACCAAAAACTGCACCCGACCGCGGACCAGGCGTGAGTCCAGGATATTGCTCACCTCATACTCCTCATGATTGCCCACTTGGACCGGACGAGGCCGAGGAACCGAGGAAGTGAAGCGATTGCACACCAGTGGCTTCAACAGAGAGACATGAAACACGTTGGAGATCCGCATGCCAGGAGGAAGCGCAAGGGCATAGGCTACCGGGTTTACCCTGCGAAACACTCGGAAGGGACCAACAAAGCGAGGAGCCAGCTTGGGAGTGGGCACTCGAAGGTTGAGGTTGCGAGTGGACAACCATACACGGTCTCCGACCTGGTAGGAAGGAGCAGGCGCTCGTCTGCGATCAGCCTGGAGTTTCTGGTGCTGCGCAGAGACCTCAAGGGACATCTGGATCTGTGCCCAAGAGGCGCGTAAGATGGAAAGGTGATCCTCCACAGCCGGAATATCCTGGGGAGAGAATGCCTCCGGTAACACGGCAGGTTGGAACCCATAATTGGCCAAGAAGGGAGACGTCCCAGAGGAAGAGTTCACCGCCGTGTTCCTGGCAAACTCAGCCCAAGGCAGGAGGTCAACCCAATTGTCCTGGTGATCGGAGACATAGCAACGAAGGAATTGCTCCAATGCCTGATTGGATTGTTCTGCGGCCCCATTGGACTGAGGGTGGTAGGCCGAGGAGAAGGAGAGATGAATCCCCAACTGGGAGCAAAAGGCGCGCCAGAACCTGGACACAAACTGACTCCCCCGATCCGACACTATCTCCTTGGGCAAACCGTGCAACTGGAAGACCTCCCAGGCAAAAATCGTGGCCAACTCTTGTGCAGAGGGTAACTTCTTGAGAGGAACACAGTGGCACATTTTGGAAAACCGATCCACAATCATGAGAATGACCGTATGCAACCCGTATGCAACCATGAACCAGACGTACAACAAGAGATAAGTGAAAATAAGAAGGCTTTATTGAAAATCAAGCATTAAAGCAAAAGTCCAAACGGATGGTGAAACCGAAGCAGAGTCTTGCGAAGCCAGAGGTCAGGAACCAGAAGGGTAGTCAGACGAAGCCAGGATCAGGAACCAGCAGGGAAGTCAGACGAAGCCAGGATCAGGAACCAGCAGGGAAGTCAGACGAAGCCAGGATCGGAACCAGAAACAGCAGCAGTCTTAGAAGCATGTGAACACAGGAGGACCAAGCAAGGAACTGAGCCACAGACCTCCTATATATATATGAGCCAGGCATCCAGCTCCTCCCAGTGGGAAGGAGGAGCCGCAGGGTGGGAGGCTACAAGAGACCCAGAAACCAAGATGGCCGCCAGCACATGTCAAACGAAGGAGACAGGAGAGAGGTAAGACCATGACAACCAGATGGCCTTTCTGTGAGCTATTATAAATCCTTTTCTGATTCTTTCATTCCATATTTTCTAAAATCCTTTAATGCATTCCCGGATTCCCCTCCTCATAATAGGGACCTTCTTGAAGCCCACATTTCAATGATCCCGAAGCCCAATAAAGACACCTCATTAGTATCAAATTTCAGACCTATATCTCTTTTAAATGTCGACATAAAACTCTATGCAAAAATTATAGCTAATAGACTGTTGCCACTACTCCCACATTTGATATCCCTGGACCAGGTTGGCTTCATACCTGGAAGAGAGGCTAGAGACAACACTCTGAAAGCCATAAATATTCATCATTTGTTAACTACATCCCAGACCCCTGTTTTTTTCCTCTCTCTTGAGAGAGAGCATGGGATTACATGACTGAAGCATTAAAGGCATTGGGATTTCAGGATAGAATGCTCCAATACAGTATATACTTGCACTGTATTCCTCCCCTACTGCTAAAATTAAAGTCAACGGCTGCCTGTCGGACGCCTTCTCTGTGTCTAATGGGACCAGACAGGGGTGCCCCTTGTCACCTATTATTTTTGTTCTTATTTTGGAACCCTTTCTCTGTAAGATTGGGAGTAACCCTGATGTTAGAGGCATTGAAATACATACAACACATTATAAATTGGCAACCTATGCCGACGATATTTTATTGTTTCTTACAAACCCTAATATAACGATACCTAATTTATTGAAAGATTTCTCGCTTTTTTATTCATTAACTAACTTAAAAATAGATTTTGACAAGTCCAAAGCACTAAACATATCCTTGAATGCTGATACAGTTTCCCTTTGTAAAATAAATTTCCCATTTAGCTGGGAGGATAAGTCTATTACTTATCTTGGAATCCAATTGCCCTCGAATTTGTGTGATCTGTATGCTCTAAATTTTCTTCCAGGCCTTTCACTTGTACAGACTGACATAGGTAATTGGGATAAGGGTTTATTCTCCTGGTTCGGTAGAGCCGCCATAATAAAAATGAACGTACTCCCCAGACTCCTATACCTTCTACAGACTATCCCTATCAAAATACCCTCATCCTTCTTTACCGCATTTAAAAAGATTTGCCTGAAATTTATTTGGAACTCTAAACGGCCCAGAATTAGATGGGAAAAGTTAATTATCCCCAAACATTTGGGTGGCATCGGTCTTCCTGACATTCAAAAATATCATTGGGCCTGCCTCCTGACTCGTGTGATTGACTGGCACCTACATGTTGAGACTAAGGCATGGATTAAACATGAAGGATCATTCTCTCCACTTCCTTTGTGTTTTGTCACCTACCTTGGATCTGCTCGCGTAGGTAATCGTCATCCTCTGACTGGCCCGACCTTGCTAATATTTAGATCCTTATGTAAGAATTTTGGTATTGCCTCTATTCCTGGCCCTTTAACCCCACTTAATTTCAATCCCGATATCCCTATAAAATGTTTTGGTCCTCGAAGCTCTTATCCATCTCCGAATGAATCTATTAGAGCGGAATCCTTTTTTGATAAAGGTCACGTTCTCTCATTTGATACTTACACGGCCAAACACCCTGAATATCACATTTCCTCTTCAGATCACAGACGACTTTCACAATCCCTCTCTATGTTCCCATCATACTCAGACTGGTTCAAACTCAAAACACCTCTTGAAAATTTATGTGTTGGGTTATCACCTCAGAGACACCTTATTTCTTCCGCTTATGCCCTTTTTTTTTCTGCTATCAATCTCAAAGATGACTGTACTACTCGTAAATGGGAAAGTGATTTAGATATATCCCTTCCTGAAGAAGAATGGTCACGTATATTCCATCACATACACAAGAGCTCAGTAAATGTCCTGGCTCAGGAAAACAGTTATAAAATATATTCTAGGTGGCACAGGACCTAATTCTACACCCTTATGCTGGCGATGTGAATCTGAACGTGGTACACTTTTGCATATATGGTGGGAAAGTAATCTCATTCAACCTTTCTGGAAAGAAGTCCATAATCTAATTTGCCATATTACGACTTTTACCCCTGAATTTACGGCGGCTCAATATTTATTACACCATAGTTCCTGGTCAAAATCTACTTACAAACATTCTCTCTTGCCACATCTTATTAATGCCGCTAAACTCTGTGTCCCCATTCTTTGGAAAAAATGTACTCCTCCTTCGATATCTGATTGGTTGAAAAAAATTGGGCATATTGCTGACATGGAAAATCTAATCTATCAATCAAAAGATTCTCCCACTACTTTTTATGATACTTGGGCCTGTTGGTTGAATTTTAAAGATTCTGAAAAATGTCTTCAATTATCTGGTGCTTCTTCATAACATCTTTCTGACTTTTATTGTCTTATGAATTCTGGGCCAGATCCTCAAAAGGGATACGCCGGCGTAACTGCTGTTACGCCGTCGTATCCCTGTTTCTAACTATGGAACTGATCCACAGAATCAGTTTTCCATAGTTAGGCAGAAGATCCGACATGTGTAAGGGACTTACACTGCCGGATCTTAGGATGCAGTACCGCATCCGCCGCTGGGGGCATTTTGTGTCGAAATGCCGCCTCGGGTATGCAAATTAGCACTTACGGAGATCCACGAAGCTTTTCAGCTTCGTTTTTTCTCCGTAAGTTTTAGTTTGCAAACGCAAAATTAGGGCTGCTTTTACAAAGTGTAAACTGTTTACACCATGTAAAAGCAGACCCTTCTGTCCAGCGACGCGATTTTTTTTTTTGTTTTAAATTTTTTTTTTCGCTGTATCTTTTCTTTTTCCCGACGCAACTTTATTGACCTGTCGCGATCCACAAAGCTCGGCGTAACGTAATTTTGCGCTATGCACGTCGGGAAAATGACGTCACGAGCATGCGCAGTACGGCCGGCGCGGGATCGCGCCTAATTTAAATGGGAATCGCCCCCTGTTGAAGAGGAACGCCTTGCGCCGGACGGATTTAAGTTACACCGCTCAAAATTTCTAGGTAAGTGCTTTGTGGATCGGGAACTTAGGTAGAGATTTTGCGGCGGTGTAACTTAAATGCCAAAAATTACGTTGCGCCGGGTTTTTGAGGATCTGGCCCTCTATTTTTATTATATCATACTGATGCTTGATTTTAATTAGTCTTTTCGTCCATATCCCTATACTTCCCTCTCTCCCCTTTGCCTTCTCAGGCTACATATCTATATGTTGAGTGATATTTTTGGTTTATTGATTATATAATATCTATGAATCTTATTGCTATCAATATCTTCTGTTATGCAATATGAATCTATTGTATCAAATTACATTTCTGTCTTTGATAAAACAATAAAATATTTGAAACAAGAATCTCACTGATGCATATAGATGCCCCTGAATATGGAGGGGAAAAGCCAGTTCACATCCAAGGGATATCTAGGCAAAGACATAACAAACATCCATTGTCATGAGAGAATGATTAAAATTATAAATAAATAGGTAAATCATAAGTGAAAAAAGAGAGAGGAAATTAATTATTTTCTCATAATACCTGTGATATTTGGGGGGAACGTCTTTCCTCCTAGTTCCTCTCATATAGAGAGGTGCACCGCTAAGGAAAGGTTGTGAAACTGTGTCCTATACAGGCAAGAAATCACCTGTTGGAATCTGAGGGGATTAGTAGGGGGAGGGTCCCTGGGATTGCTCCAGTCGTCCAGATCATGGAAAAACACTGTAGTGTATTCGAGGGATCTGGAGGGATCGGAGCAAGCTCATCTGTTCACTGATCGCCGCATGCTCGAGAAGTGCATGCTTGAAAATCCATAAACTGTGTGTCTCCGATGGGAGCAAACAGACAAGCACTCCACTGTGGCTGGCCAGAATTCGTCGCCAGACGCAAGGGGGAGGGGCTGAAGATGGTAAGAATGGGCTGAACCTATAGCGGCGTGACGTACCGACGGTGTTGGTCAGGGGCGGACTGACAACTCATAGGGCCCCCCCGGGCAATAGGAGATTATGGGGCCCCCGGGCAATAGGAAATTATGGGGCCTCTAGGCAATAGATTATGGGGCCTGACAGTATACACACACATACAGTATACATACACAGTATACACAGACACACAATTATACACACACACAGTATACATACACATAGAATACACATACACAAACTGAACAGGTACTGGAGAGTAGGGATGAGCCGAACACCCCCCCTGTTCGGTTCGCACCAGAACCTGCGAACACACCAAATGTTCGTGTGAACTTTAGAACCCTGCTAAAGTCTATGGGACTCGAACGTTGGAAATCTAAAGTGCTAATTTTAAAGGCCAATATGCAAGTTATTGTCCTAAAAAGTGTTTGGGGACCCGGGTCCTGCCCCAGGGGACATGTATCAATGCAAAAAAAAAGTTTTAAAAATGGACGTTTTTTCAGGAGCAGTGAATTTAATAATGCTTAAAGTGAAACAATAAAAGTGAAATATTCCTTTAAATTTCGTACCTAGGGGGGTGTAAAGTAAGCATGTGAAATATCTCTGCACAAAGTGTCATTTCTGAAAGAAAAAGTAATTTAAACCGGACTCGCGGCTATAATGAATGGTCTGCTCCCGGCAATTCAGAGAGAATTCATTCATAAAAAAAAAAAAGCGTGGGGTCCCCCCAAATTTAATTACCAAGCCCTTCAGGTCTGGTATGGATATTAAGGGGAACCCCACCTTCAATTAAAAAAAAATGACGTGGGGTTACCCCCCAAATATCCATTCCAGACCCTTCAGGTCTGGTGTGGATTTATGGGGAACAAAAATCCACACAAGACCCCTTATCCGAGCACGTTAACCTGGCCGGCCGCAGAAAAGAGGGGGGGACAGAATGCGGCCCCCGTCTCCTCCCCATGTTGATGGGAACAAGTGCCACATCCCCACAACCCTGGCTGGTGGTTGTGGGGGTCTGCGGGCGGGGGGCTTATCAGAATCTGGAAGACCCCTTTAACAAAGGGGACCCCCAGATCCTGGCCCCCCCATGTGAATTGGTAATGGGGTACATTGTACCCCTACCATTTCACGAAGGAAGTGTAAATACTGTAGTTGTAAAAAAACACACACCGTGGAAAAAAAAGTCCTTTATTAAAAAATAAATTAAAAATCCAGCGGTGGTAATCCACTCGGTCCCGGCTCCCTGCTCCAATGTTGTCGGTATTCAGCGACGGGTGATCTCCTCTCCAGTCCAGCGATGAGAAGATCGTCCGGGATCCAGAGCGCAGCATCGCCGGCCACCTGTCTCCACCGCCGGAGACAGCCCGGCGAATGACGCTGCTGAAGCTGTGACATTTCTTTTATAGGTGAGCCACCCGTCACATGACCCGCCCCCTCTGACGCAAGGGAGAAGCCTGGGCAGAAGGTGCGTCAGAGGGGGGCGGGGTCACCGGATGACGCCGCGTCAGAGGTTTTAAAGGTACTGTCAGAAGAACGGGAGCGTCACACGGCGGGAACTTCAATTGGAAGCTGATCATCCGGGGAAGAAGAAGCAAGGAAGGAGAAAAAGATGGAGGAAGAAGCCGGTGCAAGATGCGGACGAGAAGATCCAAGAAAGAAGCAGAGGAAGAAGAAGATGGAGGAAGAAACCGGAATAAAAGCAGAAAAGAAGATGGGAGAAGAAGCGCGGAAAGAAGACATTAATAAAGTAATTTTCAAAAATTGGCTATTGTGTTTTATTGTACCCCATTACCATTTCACACAGGGTGGGGGGGTGGGATCGGGGGGTCCTCTTTGTTAAAGGGGTCTTCCAGATTCCGATAACCCCCCCACCCGCAGACCCCCACAACCACCGACCAGGGTTGTGGGGATGAGGCCCTTGTCCTCATCAACATGGGGACAAGGTGCTTTGGGGGGACCCCAAAGCATCCTCCCCATGTTGAGGGCATGTGGCCTGGTACGGTTCAGGAGAGGGGGGGCGCTCTCTCGTCCCCCCTCGTTTCTGCGGCCGGCCAGGTTGTGTGCTCGGATAAGGGGTCTGGTGTGGATTTTTGGGGGAACTCCACGCCATTTATATTTTTAAATTTGGGGTGGAGTTCCCCTTAAAATCCATACCAGACCTGAAGGGCCTGGTATGGATATTTGGGGGGAACCCCACGTATTTTTTTTTATTTGACGGCGGGGTTCCCCTTAATATCCATACCCGACCTGAAGGGCCTGGTAATTGAATTTGGGGGGACCCCACGCTTTTTTTTTTTTTACATGAATGAATTTGCTCTGAATTGCCGGAAGCCGACAATTCATTATAGCTGCAAGTGATTTTTTAAATGCCTTTTTTTTCTTCAGGATATCATTTTGTGCAGAGACAGTTCTAACCACGGGAAAAGCATGCTCATTTACATGCATATTATACACCCCCCCTAGGTACGAAATTAAAAGGAATATTTCACTTTTATTGTTGCACTTTAAGCATTATTAAATTCACTGCTCCCGAAAAAATGGCCGTTTTAAAAAAAAAAAAAAAAAAAAAAGCATTGATACATGTCCCCTGGGGCAAGACTCAGGTCCCCAAACACTTTTTAGGACAAAAACTTGCATATTAACCTTTAAAATGAACACTTTTGATTTCTCCCTAAACCTAGACTTCTAAAGGGAGTTCGGCGGCTTTACATATTAATTGCATTGCTCCCTGTGCTGCGCTGGTTCATGCGCCTAATTAAGGATTCACTGCGTGCCAATTAAGCAATGAACCGGCGCAGCGCATTGTTTTTAGTAAATCAGCCCCTTTGTGTTGGTGCAGACATTTCTTCCGGATAACTCTTCAAGGAGAACCCCTGAGACGATCGCAATGAACAGTAGGGTAACAGCAGGCCCAAATCTAGACCAGCAGCTCCTTCGGGGGTAGTGCTACACGTGGGGGCTCGTCCGGGATTTGCCATTACCTCTCGCAATTAAAATAAACTGTTCATTTGGGACTTATACAACAGAGGGAAAAGGACTGTGCTAAAATGGGGAAGAAACTTGCGATCACTTTTCACTTTTTGACTGCGTGAGCTGTGGGCGTAGTCAGGAAAAATAAAAGCCAGCAAGCTACGAGCCAAAGAGAGCAAGTGGGAGGAGTTCCCTCCTGTTCGCTGCGTGAGACGCCACATGTGTGTTCGACACCCAGAGAGACAGAGCACCGCCATGTCAATGTAGTCTGCTTTTGGGCCCAGGATGCTTCCTGTGGGTACTACTACAAGTACCACGCTGCCGGGAACTGGGCCAACGGACACTTGCATTCAATTGAAGCTGCATGGGCGGTTCATGCTCTACACAATCGGTGATGTGGAGGTGCTGGGTATGCTGTGTAACAGGTGTAATGGACTGGCTGTGCATCCCCGTCCTTTTGTTCAATGCTTACGATGCAGGGAGTACCTGTTTTCTGTGGAGCAACCCATTATGCCACCTTGCACTTACAAAGTGGACTGGATCACGGGCAATGTGACAGAAGAAGCTGCTGCCTTTGACCAGATTGTCCGGCCCATGCCTACCACATCCGCTACAACAGCCATTCCAGAGGGATCTGGCACAGTGGGTTACCAGCGGACACCGCTACCACTGTCCAAAAGAAGGTGGGATACGTGAAGGCCTCCAGCAGCCACGGTAGAGGTCCACCCCAGAGACTGCTGGAACCAGACCCCGAGAAAGGTGATATCCCCGGGAAGTCCACGTCAGGAACTGGTAAGACATCTGGGGAAAAAGTATCTGGGACTGTACGTACATGTTTACCGGCAGAAGAGTGGGAGTACTCTGAATTAGACTCTGTCGGATACGGGGGATGATGACCTATTCGAGACCATGTCTCAAGAATTGTTGTGGAACAACATGAAGCATGTTGCCTCAGTACATAGTCCTTTGGAATTGTCAGCTATGGATTCCAGGGAGACAACGCCAAGAGTGGAAGCCCCGGTTGTTACTAGTGAAATCCTGCCCAAAGTTACCAGTTCGTATGCGTCAGGAAAACTGTCTGTGAATTCTATGGTCTACAAGTCCTCAGTCTCGTGTATACCTCCCGGATATGGAAGTACCAGATCTTTGTCTAGGCTTGCCCGGTCACAATAATCTTAATAAACAAACGGGTGGCCACTGAATATGAACTGGAGTTCCCTTACGTTCCTAGGGACATTATGCAGGAAATTGAAACCCACAGAGAGAAATGGTACAGTAAAGCTGTGTGGGACTACCTTGAAGTACCTAAACCGTTCCCGGAAGATAGGCCATTCATTCACTATGGATGAACGCTTTAAATGATGCCTACTACACTGGAGCTATGGTCGGCACGTTTATGCTGACAAAGTGGTTATCTGCCTGCTTGGGAAAGATGACCATGTGTATTTCATCACCACTGTGGAAAATCTCTAACTTTGTCTCACCCTTGTTTTTACTGGTGATCATCTATAGTGACTGTTCCAGTTTGTCACTCTGCTAAAAAAATAAGATTTTCCATTTCATTTATTTTCTTCTTTGGAGGACTTGGGGTAACTAGTTAGCTAGTACTAGGGCATTGAAGGCTCCAAGTCAAGATTTCCCTACCAACCCCAGCACTTGTAAAAAAAAAGGACTCTGGTATATACTCTGGTATATTGTTGTTCGACCACTAGATGGAGGAGATCTGCTCAGCAGAAACTGGACTCTTCTGCACTTGGCTACATATTTTGTTTTTTACAATTAGTTACTTAAACAAAGAGAAATATATCTGGAAATAAAGTTTTATTTCTCAGGATGTAAGGCTTTGCTTTCGTTGTACAGAAATGTTTTATATTGCCTGCCTGTGTGTGCCGTTTTGTTTTTCAGGTACCCTGGACCTCCTCCCATGCTTCTGCAGAGTTGAATGGGTTAGATAGCGAGAGAGGGACATTGTAGTGTATAGTAATATGATTATTGTGTGTCTATGTGAAATGTTCTATTTTCTTGTTACCTTACCCTTCCCTTTCCCATCCAAGTTTTTTTTTTTGTGATTCAGGTATCGACCCTCAGGATTGAAGGTGAAACTTTCCTCGACGATAGGGACATTGTCTGTTGTGGCGGGGGAAGTATGTAGCGCCCTGCTCCCAATGAGTGGGTGCTATGTGTTAAAATTGTAGTTATCTGAGCAGTAGTTGGCTCAGAAGGATTGTGTCTAAATTATGGCTCTGTCTCAGTTCAGCTGGTTGCATGATTTTTCTCCTGACGATGGGTGTCGCTGTCACCGCTGGTCAGGGTTGGTGTCAGGAACGAGTATGGAGATCGAGATGCTAAGAGGGCTCCCCTTGTGGCTGAGTGCAGTGCGACCCTGGAGTTGGGAACAGGGAGCGCGGTGCCCACAGAAGCATGGTTGGCCAGGTGTTTGCTTGCAGTCTGAGCTCAGCCACTGAGGGATGGCTGAGGCAGGTAGATCTGAGCTTGTTGTATTCAGATGAATGGGGATACCAGAAGCCATGCTGGGGGTCAAACACAGGTAGGTCAGTCCAGAGCATATACAGGGGCTAGCCAAGGTCATACACGAGCAGGGTCCAAGTACAAGCCAAGGGTCAAGCTGGGTGGTCAGGAAGCAGAAGCAGAGTCCAGAAGCAGGCCAAGGGTCAAACACAGGAGATCAGGAAGTGATGTCAAGGCAAGCCGGGTCACAACGGATAAGCACGGATCAGGAGACAAGGTCAAGGTACACAGGAGACTGAAGAGATAATCCAGCAATGAGCAGCTCCAGCAGCAGGCTTAAATAGACCAGGAAGTTAGTCATATGATCTGTTCAGGTTACAAGGAGGATGTACCGCCCACCTTAGTCATGCTGTGCACCATGGCGGCCATGATTGTCTTGGGCGGAATTGCCAGTCCTTCGGCCATTTCCCTGACAGTGCCCCCCCCCAAGGGGCAGCCTCTGGATGCCCAACCTAGACCATCTCTCTGGGTACCTGTTGCGGAAAATTAGCAAAAGTCTTGGATCATGTAAATTATCCATTGGTTCCCAAGAATTTTCCTCTGAAGAATACCCAAGAAATTGAGTCTGCCTACCTCTTTTCCGTCAATCTAGGATGGCTTCAACTTTATATTCGGTATCGTTACCTACGGTAACTGGTGGAGGTGGCAACTCATCTCTTCCTGGAAATGGACTTGGCACCAGTGGCGTCACTAGGGTTGGTGTCACCTGGTGCGGTAAAATATGGTGTCACCCCCCCCAATAACATTTTTCAAATATTTTTTACCCTACTGTTTTCTCTCTGTTCTCCTTTCTTCCCCTTTTCTCTCTCTCCCTATCCATCTTTCTTGTGCGTTCTATCCCTTCTTCTTTCTCTCCATTTTTCATTGTCCCCTCCCCCACCTCTCTTTCTCCAGAACCGGAATTCACATCTCAGGAGACTATAGGCCAGGGGCGTACCTAGAGCATTTGGCACCCGGGGCGGATCCAATGTCTGGCACCCCCCCACACGTTAAAATGTAAAAACACCCCACTATGCCCCCTGCATACCTCTGCATCCTTCAATATCTTTTTGTTACTACTGTGTACCCCTCTCCACAACTGCACCTCTGGACCACTTTACATTGCACAGCACCCTGCACCTCTGGACCCCTTTACATTACACAGCCCCCTGCATCACTAGACCCCTTTACATTACACAGCACCCTGCACCTCTGGACCTCTTTACATTACACAGCCACCTGCACCTCTGGACCCCTGCATGTTACACAGACCCCCTTCAGTGCAGACACCCCCTCAGTGCAGACACCCCCCCTTTGTGCAACCCCCCCTCAGTGCAAATCCCCCCCCCCCTCAGTGCAAACCCCCTCGGCCGCCCCCCCCCCCCCCCCCCCCCCGCACATGTCAGCTAAAAATTTTTTTTTTTTTTTTTTTTAAATCTGGATGGTGTTACCCCTCTAGTGGGTGTCACCCGGTGCGGCCCGCACCCCCCTAGCAACGCCTCTGCTTGGCACAGCTGGTTTCAGTAGGGAGACGTGGAACACCGGATGGATCTTGTAGGAGGCTGATAAAGCGAGTTCAAAAGCCACAGGGTTCACTTCCTTCTTGATCTCGAATGGACCCACAAACCTTGGACCAAGCTTCCTGGAAGGACAACAAAGTCTGAGGCCTTGTACACACGGCCAGACATGTCCGATGAAAACGGTCCGCGGACCGTTTTCATCGGACATGTCTGCTGGGAGGTTTTGGTCTGATGTGTGTACACAACATCAGACCAAAATCCCAGCGGACAGAGAACGCGGTGACGTATACCACACCGACGTTCTCTGACGCGGAAGTTCAATGCTTCCACGCATGCGTCGAATCAATTCGACACATGCGCGGGATTTCGGGCCGCTGGTTATACGTCATAACCAGCGGACATGTCAGATGAGTCATACTGACCATCGACATGTCCGACGGACATGGTTCCAGCGGACAAGTTTCTTAGCATGCTAAGAAACTTTTGTCCGCTGGAAACCTGTCCGCTAGCCCAGGAATCCGGTCCGGTAGGCCCTACACACGGTCGGACATGTAAAGAGAGATGACAGGATAAAGAGAGAGAATCCCATCTACAAGGTGAGTGACAAGGTATGGCAGTCCTCTATTATCCTGAGGCCTCGACCGAACATATCTGCTGAAACTGGTCCGTGGACCAGTTTCAGCAGACATGTTCGGTCGTGTGTACGAGGCCTCAGGATAATAGAGGACTGCCATATCTTGTCACCCACCTTGTAGATGGGATTCGCTCTCTTTATCCTGTCATGTTATTTCTTGAAGTCTTCTTGAGCCTTTCGCATGGTCTTTTGACGGATTCGGTATATGGTTTGGAAGAAGTTTATCCTATCCTGAACGGCTGGTGCCGGAGATTTAGGAATGGTGTTGGAAAGAAAGGATGGGTGAAAGCCATAGTTTGCCCAAAAGGGCGATTAATTGGTGGCCGTGTGTATTATATTATTGTATGAAAACTTGGCACAAGGTAGCAAGGAGACCCAGTCATCTTGGGAGAAAGAGCAGAAGCACCGCAGGTATTGCTCGAAGGTCTGGTTCGTTCTTTCTGTTTGGTCATTACTTTGAGGGTGGTAAGCAGAAGAAAAACATAAGTCAATTGACAAGATCTTGCAAAGATTCTTCTTCCAGAAACCAGAGGTGAATTGAACCCCTCTATCGGAGACTATATTGTCGGCAGAGGCGTACTAACTATGGGGCGGGGGGGGGGGGGCGGACCGCACCAGGTGCCACACATTAGGGGGGTGTCAGGCGGCTCCCTCATCCTCCCCTGTATGAAACAGTGAGAGCGGGCTTGGTAGTGCAGCGGCGATGTTATATGCTGACAGCGCAAGGAGAGCTCAGGCAGACTGACACTACTGTGCACCTCACTCTCTGTTAAATTCTTACAGCTCCGTGAGAACTCCCTTCCCTACAGGAATGGAAGAGTCTGCATTAGCTCTGCCTCCTCCCTCCCCTCTGTGTCCTGTCCATGCTCAGTGCAGCCCGTGCTGAGCTGTGTCTTAAAGGAACGTGTGGGTGGGAACATTCGAGCAAGTAGCTGACAGCTAAAGAGCCTGGTGACAGAACTAGTGTGAGACTGGGGGCATCCTGGAACATAAAGTGAGTTATCAGCACTTTGTCCAGACTCTGCCCTCTCTCCCTAATCCTTCACCCCCCCTCTTTCCTCTGTTGTCCTCCAGCAGAGCCTTTCATTAACCCTATGCTGACAGTTGGCCCCATCATATTCCTTTAGCCAGGCTTTTCACTACTGTGTGATCATAGACATTGCATGTGATTCGCACCGCATTGCTGTGCAGATCACATGCAATGTCTGTGGCTGTGCGATGCGAATTCAGCCTTACAAAATGTAGGGCTGAAATTGCATTTGCACCAAAACCCTTTTTTGGTCTGCACTGGAATCGAATTGGATGGGTGTTTACATCTATGCAATCCGATTCCTGCACAATTTCACAGTTCTCACTGCGATCTGCCAACCGATCTGGGGGTGTCATTAATTTATATTGACACCCGTAGCAGTTTGCAAAGGACAGTGTGAACGGTCAACAAGCAACATGCAATGCAGGAATCGCATTGATTCCTGCATCGCATATATGTAAACCAGCACTCAAGTGGATTTACACTGATGCACTACGGTTCAGTTGCAGTTCTGGTGTTTACGCAGTTTTCCTGCATTTACCTCAATTTTCACTACAGTCCCACAGACTTCTATTAGGTTACACATTTTTGCAACATTTTCTGAAAGCGCACCAACTGTCCTCCTTACTGCGTCTTTGGTGTGCTTTCAGAAAACACCGTAAAATTACACAAGCTAATAGAAATCTGTGGGGCTGCAGCTAAAAATGGGGATTAAATGCCGAAAAACTGTGTATACCCCAGCACTGCGACAAACTCCAGGACACCAGTGTGAACCCAAAGGCTTCAGGGTGCTGTGTAATGTAAAGTGGTCCAGAGGGTGCTGTGTAATGTAAAGGGGTCCAAAGTTACAGGGCGCTGTGTAATGTAAAGGGGTCCAGAGGGTGCTGTGTAATGTAAAGAGGTCCAGAGTTGCAGGGTTCTGTGTAATGTAAAGGGGTCCAGAGGGTGCTGTGTAATGTAAAGGGGTCCAGAGGGTGCTGTGTAATGTATAGGGGTCCAGAGGGTGCTGTGTAATGTAAATGGGTCCAGAGGGTGCTGTGTAATGTAAATGGGTCCAGAGGGTGCTGTGTAATGTAAAGGAGTCCAGAGGGTAACCCATGAAGTCTGACTATCTCCTTGATAAAAAATGTTGCCGTGTCCATGGCAGCAGAGGCGGCTCTCTAATTAGGCAGTCGCATAAGGCCTCGCACTCACAGGGACCTAATTTGGCTGTGCTCCGCCTCCATCACTGATGTGGCTTTATGGCCCAGATGCTGACTGACAAATCGGGTACCGAGAAAGAACGGCCTCATCACGGAGCGTCCCGTTCCGGTGACAGCAGGTACGGGACAGTAGAGGCCTCTAGGTGGCAGTAGCAGCTGGATGACAGCACCCAACTCTCCAGCCCCTCCCTGTGTTCCCTGGCTCCGCCCCTGCTCTCCAGCACCCCCTGCTCCCTACTTCCATTCATTCTGACCCCCCTCCTTCTCTCAAGATCCCCCCAATGCTCTCTATCCCACACCCTTCCTGTGCTCTCCACCTTCCCCAGTGCTCTCTACCCCCCCCCAGTGCTCTCCAGCTCCTCACTGCTCTCCCCCCCAGTGCTTTCTGCCCCCATCCCGCCAGTGCTCTCCAGCTCCTCACTGCTCTCTCCCTCCACCCCCACGTGCTCTCTGCCCCCACCCCAGTGTTCTCCAGCTCCTCCCTGATCTCTGCCCCCCAGTGCTCTCTGCCCCCACCCATCCAGTACTCTCTGCCCCCACCCCCCAGTGCTCTCCAGCTCCTCCCTGCTCTCTACCCCCACCCCCAGTGCTCTCTGCCCCCACCCCCAAGTGCTCTGCAGCTCCTCCCTGCTCTCTGCCCTTCCCAGTGCTCTCTACCCCACCCCACCTAGTGCTCTCCAGCTCCTCCCTGCTCTTTGCCCCCCATGCTCTCACAGACTGGGACATTGGGCACATGAGGGGCTGCAGACAGGGACAGGGCTAGGGATCTCTCTTACCCCCCTTTCCCTCACCCCCTCTTTCTCATCTCCTTCTATATTTCTCTTCCCTCCCCGTCACTCCTTTCCTTTCTCCCCCCCCCTCTCTCTCTCTCCACCCCTCTCTTCTCTCCTCCCTCCTCTGTGTCATCCCCAGTTCTCTCTATCTCTCTCGCCCTCTTTTCTCTCCTCCCTCCTCTGTCATCCCCAGTTCTCTCCCTCACTTTCCTCTCTCTCTCTCCCCCTCTCCCTCCCCTCTTGCTCCCTATTTTTCCTTTTACCTCCTCTCTCTCCCTCTTCCCCCTCTCTCTCTCTTCTCCCTATGTCTTCCCCCTCTCCCTTTCTCTCCCCCTTTCTTTAGAACAAGTATGGTTTGGTAGGGTCCTGTAAGGAGACACCATCTCTCTCTCTCCCTCACCCCCCTCTCTTTCTCACCACCCTCCTCTGTGTCACCCCCAGTTCTCTCTCTCACCCCCACTCACCCCTTCCCACTGCTCCCTCCCTTTCCTCTCCTCCCTATTTCTCCCCTTCTCTCCCCCTCTTTCTTCCCTCTCCCTTTCTCTCCCCCTCTTTCTTTCTCCCCTTACTCTCTTCTACCCCTCTCCCTCTCTCTCAATTTCTCTCCCTCTCTTCCCCCCTCTCTCCCCTTTTTCTCTTCCACCTCCCTTCTCTCCCCCTCTCCCTCCTCCATTCTCTCCATCTCTCTCTCTCCTCCATTCTCTCCCCCTCTCCCCCCTTTCTCTCTCCTCCATTCTCTCCCCCTCTCCCTCTCTTTCTCCCACTCTCTCTCTCCCCCTTTCTCCCTTCTCTCTCCCCTCTCTCCCCCCTCTCATCTCCCTTCCCACCGCTCCCTCCCTTTCCTCTCCTCCCTCTCTCCCTCTCTTCACCTTTTTCTCCCCTCTCTCTTCTCCCCACTCCCTCCACCCTCTCTCTTCTCCCCTCTCCCTCCACCCTCTCTCTTCTCCCCTCTCCCTCCACCCTCTCTCTTCTTCCTCTCCTGCTCTCCCTCTTCCCCATCTCTGTCTTCTCCCTCTCTTTCTCTCTCTCTCTGTCTCCCCCTCTCTTCTCTCTCCTCCCTCTCGCCTCTTTCTTCCCATCTCTCCCCCTCCCCTCTCTTCTTTCACTCTCGTCTCTCTCCCTGTGCTGTGCTAGGGTCCCCCCACTCTCCTTCCTCCCACTGCATGGGAAATTCTTAGAGGGGTGGGTTGCCACCTTACTGGGTCCCAGATGTTTTATTGGCTGCATATGTCTGATGGGTTAGGAGGGTGCTCTGGGAGTGGTGCTGATGAACTGTGTGCTAGATCCGTGCATCTTTCTGTAGCCATTTTTATTTCTTTAATTTTTTTACCATGTGCATTAGTGGGGCCTCATGTGTAAGTTTCGCCTAAGGCCTCACAAAGCCTAGAGCCACCTCTGGTTGTGTTTTTGGATACTACGAGGTGCAGGATGACGTGATTCTTGATGACGTGTCAGATGGCGTCTGCATAGTACCTGACAGGAAGGGCCTGTGATGGTGAACTCGCTCTGCTGTAAGAAGCCATCAAAGGCCAGGTAGATGGCTGCTTGGAGGACCAGACTGGGCAGTAACTCAAAGGGGTAAGGTGCCGGGTAGTGCTAGTTTTGGGGTTGTTGCCTGTGGATACCGCGTAGGATGGTTTTGACTGCGTGGGCATAGAACAAGTATGGTTTGGTAGGGTCCTGTAAGGAGACAAAATAGAGTCTGATGGTATTACTATCTAGAGCCAGCTGCGTGTGGCAGTATGATATGAAAGCCAGGACATGTTTAAGATCTACCGACACTCCCCCAGGGGTTTGGGGCTAGGAACCTGCCGTAGGAATTTTAGGCTGTATGATAGGCCTACAGGGTGTTGCGGGAAAACGACTGATTTATAAGGTGTGACGCATTGCGTAGGTGGTGCTTTAATCCAGTGTCAGCTGTGACCAAGGTTGAAAAAGAGAGGTCAGATTCAAGTTCCTGCGAGATGAATGACGCAAAGTTAAAGTGGGAAAGTGTGTTGGCCGAGTCTTTGCACTTGCCTGGGATATAGATGCAGTGCACTTAGAATTGATGCTGCAGGGATAGTTACACCAGCCTTCGCCGGAAGGAAATGGCGGTTATCGATTTGGACCTGCCTACACTTATGATATTAGCCGTGGCCTCATTGTGGCAAAGGTCACTTTGCCATAGTGAGATGGACTGACTGAACCCTAGGATCAAAAGGATTTCTGGTTGCCATGGCTCGGCAAGCAATGATGGCCAAAAATTGCCACAAAGCCTGTAGAGGTTGCAGTGTCTGTGGCTAATTGAGGTGAAGAAGAGGATCCTGATGGAATGAATATTGACATATTGACAATCCGCTTTTGCTACTGTTTCTAGCCTAGGAATTTGGTCAGGATCTTGTGCCTGCGAGAGGAAACTAAGAGGCGTGAGAGCAAGGACCGCCCTTGAGGCATGATCCTCATGGTGAATGGAGTATGCCCAGCAAGTATTGTAGCTGTCTCTTGTACACCCTCGAGTAAGGGTAAAGGGGTAAGGGTAAATGACCGACCTGATGCCTGTCAACTTGTCGGGAGGCATGTTGGCCTGCTGCACTGTGCATCGAGTGCGACACCCAAGGTGATGGACTGTGTCGGGCATTCCACTTTATTCTCTGCTGTACAATAAATTACCAAATACCCCTTGTGACAGGAGTCACTCTGGGTGGCGGGGGGGGGGGGGGGGGTTGTGCAACTCGGCTTCCCTTGGAGAGCTCTGAAAACTTCATGTCCATCTTCCCCAGACCCTCTTTTGTGTAAATCACCCTGTGTCTCAAATAGTGGCACAGGTTGACTGATAAATCCAGTATTATGGGATGTGTAAGTGTGTCTGCTGTGAGGAAACAGGGAGGGGGGATTCCTTCAGCAGCCCCCCTGCTGATAAGACTGTTTACTGATGAGAAGTTTGAACTGACCTGTTTGTCTATTGTCATTGGACCATTTAATCCACCCTGAATCCAAGGGTGGGGGGAAGTGTCTCAGAGTTGGATATCTGTGTACATGTGTGATAATAAAACAGTTTTGATGTTGTTGTTCACACTACACTGTGTTACAGCTAGGGTTGCCAACTTTTCTTCAAGCCAAACCCGAACACATAAGCAGCGCACGGCAATTTTTTTATTTTTCTCAGTAGTACATTAAATTCATTACCTCTGTACAATGCAAGGCAATTTTTATGTAGTATACACTATTGTAACGGCTACCCAGCTAGGGAGAGGGTCTCAGCCATTGGAGAAGTCCTTTTCCCTGGCAAGCTGCGATATGCAAGTACCGCCGGTATCCCCGTCCAATAGATCCAGAGAGAGAGAATTCCCCTTCCCGAACGAGACAAGGCTACGTTGATGGGTCAAACAAGACTGACTTTTATTGCACATTTCACCTCGCTTTTTATATGGTTACAAACTTACATGAACAATGACACTCTCCGCCCCCCCCCCCTTCACACACATACTTTGAAATAATGACATTCCCTTGAATCAATCAGTCTCTAGATGTTCGGCTCCAACCTTATATTTAACATGACTTGATCAGACAATAGAATTCAATTAACCTTTAAAACAATTAGGCCCCGTACTCACGACCAAACATGTCTGCTGAAACTGGTCCACGGGCCAGTTTCAGCAGACATGTTTGGTCGTGTGTGGGCGCGAGCGGGCCGAATTCCAGCAAACATTTGCCCGCCGGGCCTTTTCCCAGCGGACAAATATTCCTGGACTTGTTTTAAAACAGTCCGCTGGAATCCTGCCCGCTCGGACATGTACGGTCGTCAATACAGACCTACCGTACATGTCCAGGCGCCCGCCGTCCCTCGCATGCGTCGAATGACTTCGACGCATGCGTGGAAGCATTTTAAAGGCAGGCCGCCCACGTCGCCGCGTCATTGTCGATGACGCGGCGACACCGCGGACACGCCCCGCGTATTGTTTACGCGCGGACTTCTGTACGATGGTGTGTACAACCATCGTACAGAAGCCCTCTGGCAGACATGTACGGTGAAAACGGTCCGACGGACCGCTTTCACCGTACATGTTTGTCCGTGAGTACCCAGCCTTATACACTCCCACATAACAGCCTCCGTATGTTGAGGGGATTAACTACACAAAGGAGAGTCCATTAGCAATGCAAAGGGAATATTAGCATTCAGCAGTGAAAAGGTCCCTTGTATAATTAACCCTTTGAGCTCAGAATACAAGTCATGCAGTCCTCTGTAGGCAGAATAGTTCATAGGTCTGTTACACTACTCCCCTTTTGTGGAACACTCCGGCAGACCCGGATTGATCCTTTTCGGGTCAACTTGGGGATGTCCGTTCTGCTGTTAAGGTAAAAGTTCCGTTTGCCTGGACAGTCCGTCGGCCGTCCCATTGGCTTACCAGGTCGGTAGCTGATGGTGAAGGTGAATAATGGAATTCAATTCTGGAACAGTCACTTGCTTTGCTCTCTCAATGGCTCCCAAAACCTGTTGCTGATGCTCTTGGGACAGATACGGCACCACCTGGATGCAAATCCCATTTAATCTTTTGACAATTTCCGCCTGTTTGTGCATTTCAATGTTCAAGCCACGGGACATCTCATAATACATGACGTAGTGTCGTTGCATCTCTGATTTCTCACTGGCCAACTTGTCACATTCCCATTTTAGACTGTGATATTGTGCCGGATCTACAGTACATGTCGGGGAAGGTAGTCTTACCCGGGTCTCAGCAGCAAGCGAGTTGATTCCAGCAACGCGGGTGGTCACGGGACAAGCAGCAGCAGGTGTAGGTAAATAAGCCGAAGTCAGAGGGCCAATGTCGTTGCCCAGCACCACCTCGGCAGGTAGGTTGTCCATGATACCAACTGTGGTCTTTCCTGACCCGGCTCCCCAGTCTAAGTGCACCCGGGCGGTGGGTACGCGAAATACAGCACCCCCTGCGACCCGGACGGCAACTGTGCGAGTGGACACGTTCTCTGGCTTTACCAGATGTTTTTGAATCAGAGTGATAGTAGTCCCGGAATCTCTTAGGCCTTGTGCTACTTGTCCATTCACCCGTACCTCCTGGCGGTGATGCTGACGGTTATCCGGAGAGGTAGCTTGTATTGGGTCTGCCTCATACCAAATTCCCAGGCATTCCTCAGGGCCCCCCTCGGTCTCCAGGCAGTGGGCCGCAGAGGGACGTGATGGAGTGACCTCTGTGTTGGGTGTTGTGCGTCTCCAGTTGTTATCTGTAGCTCTCAAAGGGCAATAACGAGCAATATGTCCCGTGTCGCTGCAGTGATGGCACGTCACCCTAGGCGAATCCCGAGGGTAGTTGCTAGGCCCCTGATGACGTGGTGGGACTGGAGCCCGAAACTCTGGGCGTGGGGTGACGGTTGGAGTACGCGGTTCTACCTTCTGAGCCAGCCGCGTAGTACCCTGGCTTACTTTCCTTGTCTCCGCATACTCATCTGCTAGCCGAGCCGCCTCGTTTAAGTTAGCGGGACGGCGATCTCGTACCCAGTCTTGTATGTCTGCGGCCAGGTCTTGGAAGAAATGTTCCATTAGGAACAGCTGCAATACTTCCTCCCCGGTGTTGGCCTTGCACCCTTGGACCCAAAGGGATGCCACCCTTTGTAACTGGTTGGCCC
Organism: Rana temporaria; assembly: GCF_905171775.1. Lineage (NCBI taxonomy): Eukaryota > Metazoa > Chordata > Amphibia > Anura > Ranidae > Rana > Rana temporaria. The sequence goes on from NC_053489.1 coordinate 376,281,297, forward strand.
ATTCCATGTGGGAGTCCACAGCCTTCTTCTTGGACTCCCGGAAGCGCCGGCGGTAGGCTTCTGGCATTACGGCATATCGGGTTAGCAGCGCCTTCTTAACTTGCTGGTATTGTAAAATATCCTCTGGAGCGAGAGCCCGAAAGGCTTCATTGGCTTTGCCCGACAAAATAGTGACCCATTGGTCTGGTGGTACCTGGTGTAGTGAGCACTGCCTCTCAAAATCCCCCAAATATCCATCGATTTCCTCCTCACTTTCTACAAAAGCTTTAAATGCAGTGAACGGTATTTTCTTTCCTGTAGCCACGGGTGGGGGGGTAGGAACTGCAGGTGTAATGGGCTGTCTCGTTCTTACCAGTTCCAGTTCTTGTCCCCTCTTCGTTTGTATCTCCTCCCTTGCTTCCCGGAACAGCTGGTTGATTAGTTCCACGGACATTTCTGGATACAAGGATAATCTCCGCTGTACAATCCCAGTAATTACATCTTCCTCACTGACAGGTTCAAGGGGCTCCGTTCCTTCCATGGATCCATCCATTTCGTCCAGCTCCAGCAGGTCAGCTATCAGCTCCCTCCGTGGTCTGTTGCTGGCGCTCCTACCACGACTCTCTAATAAATCTTTTAGTGTGGATCTTTTCAGCCTGGCGTACTCCGACTCCATTCAGCACTTGCTCTTTGGATAAAAGGACCATCCCAGCAGGGCCAGATTAAGAACATCATGGGCCTGGTGCTGAGGATTTTGGTGGGGCCTTTTAGGCTGCATTCACACCTCCGCGACAAGTAACGCCGCGTACGCGGCGTATTTTGCCGCGAATAGTGTAACTTTTTTTTTACAAATCCTTCCTATTGCTTTGTATGGCCGATAGCCAATGCCGCCTGAAAAAAAGGGTCCGGGACTTTTTTTCATGCCGCAGGTGTATGGCGTCTATGAGATGTGAACCATCTCATAGACAGCAATGGGAATTCTCCCCTCCAGCGGCATGAGCGGCCGGCGTCAGGCGTTTGGTCGCGGAGGTGTGAATGGGGTGTAATAAATAATAAATAAATGCGTGGGAATGACATGAACGCAGCCCAGCCAAGGCAAGTGACCAAAGGCACAGAACCCAGAAGGAAGACCGGGTGAAGATGGAAGTGTCCAGGCCCCGCCTGATTCATCGCAGCACTGGAGGGCTCAGTCTGAAAATTGAAGTGTACACTAATGTTCTAATATGCTGTGCATACTTGTACGTTGTGGCATAACCTACCCCAGGGCCTCTAAAAAGTAGTAATGTCAGGAAAGTTTACTACAGCTTTATTATCACAGGATCCCAGGAGCCTCTCATGGGGCCCCCTACTGACCCGGTGGACGGTGGCCCTTGGGCAGTGCCTAAGTGCACAGTTGCCAACATTTAAAAAATATTTTCAGGGCCACTTTTTTATATAAGTGCTATATTTAGAGTAGCTGAGATCCCCGATGTTCCTCTATACATCATAGTAGTAATCACAAAATTAAATGAGTACTAATAATGGGGCAGAACAAATATGAGAACTGATATTTCCTTTAGTTGAACTAACAAAAGTGTGTCCATTCTAGAGCTGGTAACATTGAGGATATTCAGTATAATTTTAAAGAACTGTTTTTGTGGGTAAGCGACATAGGGGAGGAGTATGGACGGTATATAAGTGGGAAGTATGTGCAGGTGAGGGAGAGGAATGTGGAGGGTCTAACAGTGGGCACTATGTACTCCTGTACAAAGGGTACGGAAAAAAGCACTATGTACAGGAGAGGAGTGTGAAGGGTATGACAATGGGCAGTATGTACAGGAAGAGTGAGGGGGTATGACAGAGGGTAGTACGTACCAGAGAGAAGTGTGGAGGGTATGATAGGGCAGTATGTACAGGAGAGGAGTGTGGAGGGTATGACAGTGGGCAGTATGTACAGGAGAGGAATGTAGACGGTATGAAAGTGGGCTCTATGTATAGGAGAGGAGTGTGGAGGGTATGACAGTGAACACTATGTATAGGAGAGGAGTGTGGAGGGTATGACAGTGGGCACTATGTATAGGAGAGGAGTGTGGAGGGTATGACAGTGAGCAGTATGTACAGGAGAGGAGTGTGGAGGGTGCGACAGTGGGCACTAAGTACAGGAGAGAAGTGTATGACAGCAGGCACTGTTGATGGGGCAGTATGTACAGGAGAGGAGTGTGGAGGGTATGACAGTGGGCAGTATGTACAGGAGAGGAATGTAGACGGTATGAAAGTGGGCTCTATGTATAAGAGAGGAGTGTGGAGGGTATGAAAGTGGGCTCTATGTACAGGAGAGGAGTGTGAAGGGTAGGACAGTGGGCGCTATGTATAGGAGAGGAATGTGGAGGGTATGACAGTGGGCACTATGTACAGGAGAGGAGTGTGTAGGGTATGACAGTGGGTACTATGTATAGGAGAGAAGTGTGGAGAGTATGACAGTGGGCACTATGTACAGGAGAGGAGTGTGGAGAGTATGACAGTGAGCACTATGTACAGGAGTGGAAGGATATTTAGGGACTGAGTAGTGGTTAAGCAGGTCATACATGGATTGAAATTACGCCAATTATGCAGAGACCAGCCATAGTCAATCTATGTATGGGCTAGCTGGTTTTACACAAGTCAATCTATTAATCAACTTGAGTACAACCAGCCTTTTTTTTTTTTTTTTCTTAAAACAATCAGTGCTGCCAGCTAAAGTTAGCAACACTGATCATTGTACGCACTGGCAGAACACAATAACACTGCAGGAGTGATTCCCCCATCCACAGGTCAGCAGGTGAGAGGGTGTGTGGGGACAGGCTGGGGAGAGATACTAGTCAGTGGCTGGGTAGGCACTGGTAGTATCAGAGCCAGATACACACAGGTTACATACGCCACGATCGTTAGAGCGAGAACAATAATTCTAGTACTAGACCTCCTCTGTAACTCTAAACATGTAACCTAAAAAAATGTAAAGCATCGCTTAGGATACCAAAAAAAATTGTGCTAACTTAACTAACTAACTGTTTTTTTAATGAATGTAACATTTTTTTCCAAAAAAACATGTTTGAAAAATTGCTGTGCAAATACCGTGCTAGAGCTGCACAATTAATCGTTAAAAAAATCGTGATCTCGATTCAACCCCCCTGACGATCTTCAATGCAGAGTTTGCCGATTCTTTCATATAACAAGTGGAGAGACTTTCAGCTGTCAAAAGAAAATATCTGGGCAGTCTGCCAAATTTTTAACAGGAAACATTGTAACTGACACTTCCTTCTTAGATCAAAGGGATACACTTCTGTGTGTAAAGAACAAATCTGGGCAGTCTGCGAAGTTTGTAAACAAAATGAAACATTGTAACTAACTAACATTGTAACTAAATTTAACCACTTAAAGTCCAACACTTGTTTCTTAAGTTAGAAAGCAATATTATTTGCTAGAAAATTACTTGGAACTGCCAAACATTATATATATTTTAGCAGAGACTCTAGGGAATACAATGGCTATTGCTGCAATATGTTATGTCACACTGCATTTGCCCACTTCAATGAATAATAAAAACCATAAAAACAAAACAGTTTTTTTTTTTTTTTATGTGAAAGATGATGTTACGCCGCAACAATCGTGAGAGAATCATGATCTATCTTCTAAGCAAAAAAATTGCAATTCTAATTTTAGCCAGAATCGTGCAGCTCTGTACCCTGCAACATAAAAAATGCAAAGACCACCATAGAGTAATTTTCTAGCAAAAAACAAATGATGATTTTTACATGTAGTAGAGAAGTGTCAGAATTGGCCTGGGTGGCAAGGGGTTAATTACCATGAGTAATATACAAATAATTATTATAAGCACTGTGATCCTATCAGTCTGCTGTAGTGTGTCAGCTTGTATTTATATTGGCCGCTCTGAATGTAGCTTCTGACAGGCTGTGCAAGCAGGCCTGTATCTCCGCAACCATAAATGATAGCCATCCCATATTTTAACCAGTTGTGGGGTAGCTCTTCCCATGCCTACCCCCAAATGTAGGGTTTCTGTGACCTCTGGTCATCGAGCTACAACCCCCCAAATTCGATCTTAGAAAAAAAAATCTTAAAAAAAAAAAAAAAAAAAAATTTTTTTTTTTTTTTTTTTTTGGGCAAATGGGCCTATCTTGAGAAAGGGGCCTGGAGCTGCAGCTCCATCAGCCCCATTGTTAATCCGGCCCTGCATCCCAGTGCTGCCAACCAATGTAACGGCTACCCAGCTAGGGAGAGGGTCTCAGCCGTTGGAGAAGTCCTTTTCCCTGGCAAGCTGCGATATGCAAGTACCACCGGTATCCCCGTCCAATAGATACAGAGAGAGAGAGAGAATTCCCCTTCCCGAACGAGACAAGGCTACGTTGAAGGGTCAAACAAGACTGACTTTTATTGCACATTTCACCTCGCTTTTTATATGGTTACAAACTTACATGAACAATGACACTCTCCGCCCCCCCCCCCCCTTCACACACATACTTTGAAATAATGACATTCCCTTGAATCAATCAGTCTCTAGACGTTCGGCTCCAACCTTATATTTAACATGACTTGATCAGACAATAGAATTCAATTAACCTTTAAAACAATTATACACTCCCACATAACAGCCTCCGTATGTTGAGGGGATTAACTACACAAAGGAGAGTCCATTAGCTATGCAAAGGGAATATTAGCATTCAGCAGTGAAAAAGTCCCTTGTATAATTAACCCTTTGAGCTCAGAATACAAGTCATGCAGTCCTCTGTAGGCAGAATAGTCCATAGGTCTGTTACAACTATACATATATTTTGTGATTAAATAACATTTCTAATCATATGGAGTTAATCACAAGAGTCCCCCTTTACATCAGAGTCAACAAAGTTGACACGCTTGGCTTACAATTGCAGTGAGCAACCCTGCTGTGTAGCCACAGTCTGGGCCAGAAGTGGACTGAAGATCATGGGTCCCCCAGGTTTAAAGATGGCTGTCTCATGATAGCCAACATTAATGTGGCAGGCCGAAGCTTAGGGGCAATGAGCTCTGCAAAATGCAGAGTGGCAGAAGGAGTGTGGTGGGTATGATGGGGTAGTATGTATAGGAGAGGAGTGCGGAAGGGATGGTGGGAGTTGTATGTATAGGAGAGGAGTGTGGTGGGTATGATGGGGTAGTATGTATAGGAGAGGAGTGCGGAAGGGATGGTGGGAGTAGTATGTATAGGAGAGGAGTGCGGAGGGGATGGTGGGAGTAGTATACATGGGAGAGGAGTGCGGAGGGGATGGTGGGAGTAGTATACATGGGAGAGGAGTGCGGAGGGGATGGTGGGAGTAGTATACATGGGAGAGGAGTGCGGAGGGGATGGTGGGAGTAGCATACATGGGAGAGGAGTGCGGAGGGGATGGTGGGAGTAGCATACATGGGAGAGGAGTGCGGAGGGGATGGTGGGAGTAGCATACATGGGAGAGGAGTGCGGAGGGGATGGTGGGAGTAGTATACATGGGAGAGGAGTGCGGAGGGGATGGTGGGAGTAATATACAAGGGAGAGGAGTGCGGAGGGGATGGTGGGAGTAGTATACATGGGAGAGGAGTGCGGAGGGGATGGTGGGAGTAGTATACATGGGAGAGGAGTGCGGAGGGGATGGCGGGAGTAGTATACATGGGAGAGGAGTGCGGAGGGGATGGTGGGAGTAGTATACATGGGAGAGGAGTGCGGAGGGGATGGTGGGAGTAGTATACATGGGAGAGGAGTGCGGAGGGGATGGTGGGAGTAGTATACATGGGGGAGGAGAGGGGATGGTGAGAGTAGTATACATGGGAGAGGAGTGCGGAGGGGATGGTGGGAGTAGTATACAAAGGAGAGGAATGCGGAGGGGATGGTGGGAGTAGTATACATGGGAGAGGAGTGCAGAGGGGATGGTGGGAGTAGTATACATGGGAGAGGAGTGTGGAGGGGATGGTGGGAGTAGTATACAAAGGAGAGGAGTGCGGAGGGGATGGTGGGAGTAGTATACAAAGGAGAGGAGTGCGGAGGGGATGGTGGAAGTAGTATACAAAGGAGAGGAGTGCGGAGGGGATGGTGGGAGTAGTATACAAAGGAGAGGAGTGCAGAGGGGATGGTGGGAGTAGTATACAAAGGAGAGGAGTGCGGAGGGGATGGTGGGAGTAGTATACAAAGGAGAGGAGTGCAGAGGGGATGGTGGGAGTAGTATACAAAGGAGAGGAGTGCGGAGGGGATGGTGGGAGTAGTATACATGGGAGAGGAGTGCGGAGGGGATGGTGGGAGTAGTATACAAAGGAGAGGAGTCCGGAGGGGATGGTGGGAGTAGTATACAAAGGAGAGGAGTGCGGAGGGGATGGTGGGAGTAGTATACATGGGAGAGGAGTGCGGAGGGGATGGTGGGAGTAGTATACATGGGAGAGGAGTGCAGAGGGGATGGTGGGAGTAGTATACAAAGGAGAGGAGTGCGGAGGGGATGGTGGGAGTAGTATACAAAGGAGAGGAGTGCGGAGGGGATGATTTAGCTGGATGTATGAAGTGGTCTGGGGGGAATAGTGATGTAAATAAAAACAAAAGCTGTATGTACAGATGATGTGAATGTAATGTATGACCATTCATTTATCCCTGTGTTATCCAAGCTCTGTACAATCAGAAGTTTACACTCTCCATACACACAGGGTTAATAAATGGTCATAAATCACTGCACATTATCTGGACTGAGGACCGTGGAGTAGGGTGCCCACGTGTCCCGGATTGCCCGGGACTGTCCCTTAATTGGCATCTGTGTCCCTGGTCCCGGATGCCTTCATTGCGGGACAATACAGTGTCCCGGAATGAAGCACTGGGTAAAGTCATTATGAATTCAGCAGAGTCTGAGCCGCGGTAGCGCTGTCTGCAGCATGCAAAACCACCTCCACCTGATTTTAATTGTGCTCACTGGTTGCTACAGCCGCTTGGCGTGTAGCAACCAGTGACATCACGGCTGCAGTGCACCCCCTGGTTCAGAGCTGAAAGCGCGGGAGGATTTCACTTCCTCCTCCAACCTCCGCGCTTCTGCTCTGTCTGCCTCCTGGGACCCAAAGCAGCTGAGCTCCGAGGCTGCCCTTTATACCAGAGAGGGACACAGCATCTGATCTGAGAGGGAGAGCAGCAGCAGCATCTGAGAAGAACAGAGAGTGGTGGCCCCGGGGAGCAGCAGGAGGCTGACTGGAAGGAACAGCGCGAGAGGGAGTGAGAGAAGACCTGACCTGAGCAGCAGTGACATCCTCCCAGAGCCTGCACACCTTCTCACAACGTCTGCTCCAGCTGTGCCTGTCATCAAGAAGAAACAGGCTGACCGAGGACAGAGGACAAGGATGGTCTGGAGGTAGGTGCAACACACACACCTACCCACAGACAGGGGCTTGGACAGGGTGTACAGGAAGGACTGCAGGCCAGCTTAGGGGGTCAATTTCACTCACCACCCCCCTCTCTCTCTCCCATCCCCCTCTCTCACTCTCCCACCCCCCTCTCTCTCATCTACCCCTCTCTCTCTCTCATCTACCCCTCTCTCTCTCTCATCTACCCCTCTCTCTCTTCCATCCCCCTCTCTCTCTTCCATCCCCCTCTCTCTCTTCCATCCCCCTCTCTCTCATCTACCCCTCTCTCTCTTCCATCCCCCTCTCTCTCTCATCTACCCCTCTCTCTCTTATCTACCTCTCTCTCTCTCTCTCTCTCATCTACCCCTCTCTCTCTCTCATCTTCCATCCCCCTCTCTCTTCCATCCCCCTCTCTCTCTCATCCACCCCTCTCTCTCTCTCCCATCCCTTCTCTCTCTCTCTCTCCCATCCCTTCTCTCTCTCTCTCTCCCCCTTCTCTCTCTCTCCCACCCCTTCTCTCTCTCTCTCTCCCACCCCTTCTCTCTCTCTCTCTCCCGCACCCCTTCTCTCTCTCTCCCGCACCCCTTCTCTCTCTCTCCCGCACCCCTTCTCTCTCTCCCTCACCCCTTCTCTCTCTCTACCATCCCTTCTCTCTCTCCCATCCCTTCTCTCTCTCTCTCCCACCCCTTCTCTCTCTCTCTCGCACCCCTTCTCTCTCTCTCTCTCTCGCACCCCTTCTCTCTCTCCCGCACCCCTTCTCTCTCTCTCTCCCCTCTCTCTCTCTCTCGCACCCCTTCTCTCTCTCCCGCACCCCTTCTCTCTCTCTCTCTCCCGCACCCCTTCTCTCTCTCCCTCACCCCTTCTCTCTCTCCCTCACCCCTTCTCTCTCTCTCTCCCACCCCTTCTCTCTCTCCCTCACCCCTTCTCTCTCTCTCTCCCTCTCTCACCCCTTCTCTCTCTTTCTCCCACCCCTTCTCTCTCTCCCTCACCCCTTCTCTCTCTCCCTCACCCCTTCTCTCTCTCCCTCACCCCTTCTCTCTCTCCCTCACCCCTTCTCTCTCTCTCTCCCGCACCCCTTCTCTCTCTCCCTCACCCCTTCTCTCTCTCTCCCACCCCTTCTCTCTCCCTCACCCCTTCTCTCTCTCTCCCACCCCTTCTCTCTCCCACCCCTTCTCTCTCTCTCCCACCCCTTCTCTCTCTCCCACCCCTTCTCTCTCTCTCTCCCTCTCACCCCTTCTCTCTCTCTCTCTCCCACCCCTTCTCTCTCTCTCCCACCCCTTCTCTCTCTCCCGCACCCCTTCTCTCTCTCCCGCACCCCTTCTCTCTCTCCCGCACCCCTTCTCTCTCTCCCGCACCCCTTCTCTCTCTCCCGCACCCCTTCTCTCTCTCCCTCACCCCTTCTCTCTCCCTCACCCCTTCTCTCTCCCTCACCCCTTCTCTCTCTTTCTCTCTCTCGCACCCCTTCTCTCTCCCACCCCTTCTCTCTCCCCCTCACCCTTCTCTCTCTCCCACCCCTTCTCTCTCTCTCGCACCCCTTCTCTCTCTCTCTCTCCCGCACCCCTTCTCGCTCTCCCTCACCCTTTTTCTCTCTCTCTCCCTTTTTCTCTCTCTCTCCCACCCCTTCTCTCTCTCTCTCCCATCCCTTCTCTCTCTCTCTCTCTCTCCCACCCCTTCTCTCTCTCTCACACCCCTTCTCTCTCTCGCACCCCTTCTCTCTCTCTCTCCCGCACCCCTTCTCTCTCTCTCTCCCGCACCCCTTCTCATTCTCTCTCTCCCACCCCTACTCTCTCCCTCACCCCTACTCTCTCCCTCACCCCTTCTCTCTCTCCCTCACCCCTTCTCTCTCTCTCTCCCACCCCTTCTCTCTCTCTCCCCCCCCCTCTCTCTCTCCCACCCGTTCTCTCTCTCTCTCCCTCACCCCTTCTCTCTCTCTCCCACCCCTTCTCTCTCTCTCTCCCTCACCCCTTCTCTCTCTTTCACCCACCCCTTCTCTCTCTCTCTCTCCCACCCCTTCTCTCTCTCTCTCCCACCCCTTCTCTCTCTCCCTCACCCCTTCTCTCTCTCCCTCACCCCTTCTCTCTCTCCCACCCCTTCTCTCCCTCACCCCTTCTCTCTCTCTCTCACCCCTTCTCTCTCTTTTTCCCACCCCTTCTCTCTCTCTCCCCCACCCCTTCTCTCTCTCTCCCGCACCCCTTCTCTCTCTCTCTCCCGCACCCCTTCTCTCTCTCTCTCCCGCACCCCTTCTCTCTCTCTCCCTCACCCCTTCTCTCTCTCTCTCCCACCCCTTCTCTCTCTCTCTCTCTCTCTCACCCCTTCTCTCTCCCACCCCTTCTCTCTCTCTCTCCCACCCCTTCTCTCTCTCTCTCCCACCCCTTCTCTCTCTCTCTCCCACCCCTTCTCTCTCTCTCCCACCCCTTCTCTCTCTCTCCCACCCCTTCTCTCTCTCTCCCACCCCTTCTCTCTCTCTCCCACCCCTTCTCTCTCTCTCTCTCTCCCACCCCTTCTCTCTCTCTCCCACCCCTTCTCTCTCTCTCTCTCCCACCCCTTCTCTCTCTCCCCTTCTCTCTCTCTCTCTCTCTCTCTCTCCCCCACCCTTTCTCTCTCTCCCCCCCACCCCTTCTCTCTCTCCCCCCCACCCCTTCTCTCTCTCTCTCTCACCCCTTCTCTCTCTCTCTCCCACCCCTTCTCTCTCTCTCTCCCACCCCTTATCTCACCCTCACCGACTACAGGTCCCAGCATTAGTCCCTTAGAGCTGAGGATCTGACATGCTCCCCCAATGGACGGGGTAGGAATCGGGTAGGTCAGTGTAATGATCAGGTAGGTCAGTGTAGGAATCAGGTTAGTGTAGTGGTCAGGTATTTCAATGGAGCAATCAATTAGGTCAGTGTAGGGATCAGGTAGGTCAGTGTAGGGATCAGGTACAGTAGGTCAGTGTAGTAGTCGGTAGGTCAGTGTATGTGCAGTTTTTACCCCTGATCCCTTGTGTCATTTGTATTTCATTTGTGGTATAAAGTACAGGGTTTTATATAGAACTTTAGTGCCTTAGATATAAACAGCATTTGTTTCATGTATGTTAGCCCAACATCGCAAGAACAATTACACTCTGTGAATCTAAGTGGCTGCCTGCAGCTGCAATGTTGGGCTTCCATACATGAAACAAATGCTTAAATAGGTAAGGGGCGGGGCCTCTCGGCCACGTCATATGGCGGCACCGTCTCCTTGTGATGTCACCGACCGCTGCTTGCTGGGGGGGGGGGGGGGGGTCCCTGAATGGCTGTATGGAAATGTGGTCACCCTACCGTGGAGGGGGATGTTTGTAGACAGTGGTTGGTGTGAGGCTTGGAAGATATCGTCAGACACACTCCCTGTCCTCCTGTCTTCACAGAAACTCCTGCCAAACAAATCTTCTCAGCTTCTCCCCCCAGGAGACTCAGACAAAAACGTTCTGCTCACCTCTTCTCTGCATGTAGTGTGAGCAGCGCCAGCCCGACATGATCTCCTCCTCAGCTCCGCCCCCCAGGTTCTCCAAGCACACCGCACTAGTGATGGGGGAGGGGGGAGTTAGTCACTGATAACAGAGAGAGATCCTGCAGGAGCCTGAGGGGGGGGGGACTGTATGGAGTGAGCTTTGTTCGAACAATTATCCAAGCACAGTGTATTTATGGAGAAGCAGTGACACTGCTGCTGTCTCCACAGTGACACATGTGCTAATGAAGCTCCCCCTGTCTAATGGTCTGTCCGGGTTTCAGAGAGTCTGAAAACCGGACAGATGATTCAGAACCCGGACTGTACGGGTGAATCCCGTACTGGTGGCAACCCTAGTTACAGCTGGTGACTGGGTGAGTTAAAGGGTGTTTGGATAGTGCTGGTTCTGGACAGAGGAAACATTTACAGCAGACCTAGTCCTGTTGAGGACAGGGGTTTGTCAAAACTGGTTGGCAGCAGCCAGCAAGATCATGCTTCCTAGCTGTGAACACGTCCAAACCTCCACCTGTATCCAAGATCAGGATAGTGAACTTCAGTCACCCCAGTGAAGATATGGATCTGGCATCAGAGTTCCCGGGGCTGCTGCGGACCGTCCTTTCAGCATACACCAGGTCTGTGTCCATGGATAAATACCTGGATTGCAAAAGTTATTCACATTAAGCTATATTTTTATGTGAAAATGGCTTAATGTCTCTAAAGTGCCTAAGCCTCAATCAATTGCCCTGAAACTGTGCACAGCCTAGTATTGACATGCTGAAATAAGTGTCGTTAGATCGATATTAATAATCGATATTCATATTGATGAGAAAAGTTCCAAGAAAATCCATTCCGTTCTTGTGTAAAAACTCCAAAATTGATTTAATAATGAAATAGTAAAATGTCACATGAATATCATCAATTGTAGAATATAAAAATAGCATCGATTAAATTTGTTATTCTTGAAAATGGAGATTGAATCAAATATATCTTTGTGTGTGTGTGTGGCTATGTCAGCCTTCTTCCAAGTGTGAGTGAGAGTGTGCATTCAAGCATGTCAGCTCATCTCTCCAAGTGTGAGTGAGCGTGTGTGTAGCATTCAAGAGAAGAGACTAAAATTTCTGCTCCTCTGTCCTTATATATAGCCTGCCCCCACCTTCCTAAAAGAGCGTCATTTAACGTTAATTTTTGCCTTGTGGTCCTACAAGAAGCCCGCCAATTTTAAATGTCCTTCAGAAGAGAGTTGTTCAATGTCTAAAATTCCTAAGGATGGGGCTCTGAGCTATGTGAGTAACTACATTTTAACTTATATAAGACAAATGTCCTTTAACATCTAAATCAAATATATATATATATATATATATATATATATATATATATATATATATATATATATATATATATACACACATACACATATATATACCATAATACTATATATACTGTACATAGAAATACTGTAGTCTAAATAAAGAACTATTAGGTAGATTCTCAGAGATCGCTGCAACTTTAAGGCGGTGTAGCGTATCGTATTTACGCTACGCCGCCTTAAGTCAGAGAGGCAAGTACTGTATTCTCAAAGTACTTGCCTCCTAACTTACAGCGGCGTATCTTAAAAGCGGCGGGCGCAAGCGCGCCTAATTCAAAATAGGCTGAGGGGGCGTGTTTTATGTTAATATGCTTTGACCTGACGTGACTGACGTTTTTTTTGAACGGCGCATGCGCCGTCCGCCTACATTTCCCAGTGTGCATTACGGCAACGTACGCCGCATGGGCCTATTGATTTCGACGTGGACGTAAATGTCGTAAATCCCTATTCACGGACGACTTACGCAAACGACGTAAAATTTTCGAATTTCGATTCGGGAACGGCGGTCATACTTAACATTACTATTCCATCTATTTGATGGAATAACTTTGGGCCTGCTAATGCGTTACGTAAACGGCGTATCTGTACTGCGTCGGCCGGGCGTACGTTCGTGAATAGGAGTATCTACTGATTTACATATTCTACGCCGACCGCAATGGAAGCGCCACCTATCGGTCAGACTAAAAATTACACTTTAGGATACGAGGGTGTAAGACACGTACGCCGCTCGTATCTGAGCCTAATTTAAGTGCATCTGGTTACCAGAATACGCTTAAATTAGCGCCGACGCAAATTCTGACTTAGGCTGGCGTATCTACTGATACACCAGCCTAAGTCTCTCTGAATCTAGCTATATATTCTTAGTTAAAATACTTTTACATCTTAAAAGATGTAACCATATCCCTTACCATGGGAGGATGGTAGCCAATTGAGCCTAATGATAACCACATGCCAGTTTTTACCATAGAAAAACTTATGAAGCTACAAATTAACTATATACTTACAGAATTCTAAAGGTTTATATATTTCACCTTTCCATATCCAGACACAAATATAAATATTTTAAATATATTCAAGTCCATTATTCTCAAAGACCCAACTCCATTCATTCATGTGTTAATATTGTTAATAGATGAATATTAGATATTAGATTAAAGAAAATCTTTATAACATTTCCCTCTCAAAATGATTGATTAACAATCTTTCATTAACCTATCTAAATTCATTCATATTCATTTACTTCACATTTTGTATTCATTCAAGTAAATCTTAAGATATTTGACTTGAATACATTCTCAATTCCAATTCCACATAAGGAAAAGTGATTTCAGAAAACCTTTTGCTTCATATACCATTATATATATATATATATATTTAACCTTATTAATTTCTTCTTCCTTTTGCCATAAAATCAACCCCCTTAACCACTTAACCCCCAGACCATATTGCTGCCCAAAGACCAGAGCACTTTTAGCCATTCGGGACTGCGTCGTTTTAACTGACAATTGCACTGTCGTGCGACGTGGCTCCCAAACAAAATTGGCGTCCTTTTTTTTCCATAAATAGAGCTTTCTTTTGGTGGTATTTGATCACCTCTGCGGTTTTTATTTTTTGCGCTATAAACAAAAATAGAGCGACAATTTAAAAAAAAATAGATTTTTAATACAGCTTACCTGTAAAATCTTTTTCTTGGAGTACATCACGGGACACAGAGCGGCATTCATTACTATATGGGTTATATGGAGTACCTTCAGGTGTTGACACTGGCAATCTCAAACAGGAAATGCCCCTCCCTATATAACCCCCTCCCATAGGAGGAGTACCTCAGTTTTGTAGCAAGCAGTATGCCTCCCAAAAGTTGGTCCCCAAAAGAGGGGTGGGAGCTCTGTGTCCCGTGATGTACTCCAAGAAAAAGATTTTACAGGTAAGCTGTATTAAAAATCTCTTTTTCTTTATCGTTACATCACGGGACACAGAGCGGCATTCATTACTATATGGGATGTCCCAAAGCAATGCTTACAATGAGGGGAGGGAGAACATCTCCAAGACAAAAGGATTTAATTTAGAGAAATACTCAAATCATAATAAATCCAACTTAGTTGAGAAAAATAATCTTAAATTTTAAATTTAACTAAAAAAAAAAAAGAGGAGCCCCCGGAATCCGAGGGTCTCAAACTGCAGCCTGCAGCACTGCCTGCCGAAAGGCTGTATCAGAATTCCTTCTTACGTCCAACTGGTAGAATTTTGTAAACGTGTGGACAGAAGACCAGGTTGCCGCCTTGCAAACTTGAGCCATAGAGATCTGGTGGTGTGCTGCCCAGGAGGCGCCCATGGCCCTAGTAGAATGAGCCCTTAATGATACTGGAGGAGGCAACCCCTTCAAGCCGTAGGCCTGAGTGATTAATTGCTTAATCCACCTAGAAATGGTGGACTTTGCAGCTGCCTGCCCCTTCTTGGGCCCATCCGGTAAAATGAACAGCACATCTGTTTTCCGGATCTTCTTTGTAGCTTTAAGATAGGCCTTCATGGCCCTGACAATATCCAAGGTATGCAGCAACCCTTCCTTTCTGGAAGTAGGTTTAGGGAAGAAGGATGGTAATACCAAATCCTGGTTTAGATGAAAACTGGATATAACCTTCGGTAGGAAGGAAGGATGAGGGCGGAGAACGACCCTGTCCTTATGAAAAATAAGATATGGTTCCTTACAGGATAAGGCCGCCAGTTCCGATACTCTTCTTGCGGAAACTATGGCGACCAAAAATACTAACTTCCTTGTCAGTAAAACCAAAGGAATTTCAGCCAACGGCTCAAACGGTTGTTTCTGCAAACTTGACAGAACAAGATTTAAATCCCACGGACAAAGCGGGGATTTAACTGGAGGTTTAATACGTAAGACCCCTTGAAGGAAGGTCTTAACCAGCGAGTGGGTGGCCAGCGGCCGCTGAAACCACACTGACAGAGCTGAGATCTGTCCCTTGATTGTGCTTAATGCCAATCCCTTATCCACTCCTAGCTGGAGAAAACTTAAAACTCTATCGATGGTGAACTTGCGAGGAAGCCATAGCTTGGACTCACACCAGCCTACATAGGCCTTCCAGACCCTGTGATAAATCACCCTAGAGACCGGTTTCCTGGCTCTGATTAGGGTAGAGATTACTTTCTGAGACAGACCTCTACCCCTGAGAATCAGGGATTCAGCTTCCAGGCCGTCAAATTTAGATGCCGTAAGGCAGGGTGGAGGATCGGACCTTGCGATAGCAGGTCTGGCCGTAGAGGAAGAGTCCAAGGGTCTCCCACTACCATCCTTAGGATTAGTGAGTACCATGCCCGTCTGGGCCATGCTGGAGCTACCAGGATGACTGGTATGTGCTCCACCCTGATCCTGCGCAGCAGGCGGGGTAGTAACTGGAGCGGGGGAAACGCATAAAGAAGTTTGAACTGATGCCAAGGGCAA
The DNA here is from genome assembly GCF_905171775.1 of Rana temporaria. Classification (NCBI taxonomy): domain Eukaryota; kingdom Metazoa; phylum Chordata; class Amphibia; order Anura; family Ranidae; genus Rana; species Rana temporaria. The sequence continues at coordinate 376,296,911 of NC_053489.1, forward strand.
ACCAGCGCATCGGTTCCGCAGGCCATCGGATCCCTTGAGCGGGACATGAACTTGTCTAGCTTCTTGTTGAGTCTCGATGCCATGATATCCACGTCCGGCATTTCCCATCTTTGGCAGAGTGCTTGAAAGATTTGTGGATGCAGAGACCATTCCCCCGGCCATAGAGTCTGGCGGCTTAAGAAGTCCGCCTGAAAGTTGTCCACTCCGGGAATGAATATTGCCGATATGCAGGGCACATGAGCCTCTGCCCATAGGAGAATCAAGCTCACCTCTCTCTGAGCGGCTTGACTCCTGGTTCCCCCTTGGTGATTTATGTATGCCACGGCCGTGGCATTGTCTGATTGAATTCTCACCGGGAACCCCTGCAATTTTGACGTCCAAGCCCTGAGGGCTAGTCGAGCAGCTCTGAGCTCCAAGATGTTGATGGGTAATTTCTTCTCTAGCTTTGCCCAAGTACCTTGGCGAGTGCAACCATCCAAAATTGCTCCCCAGCCTGTCAGGCTGGCGTCTGTGGTCACTATCTTCCAAGCCACTGGGCTGAAAGATCTCCCTTTCAGTAGATTCTGAGGGTCTAACCACCAACACAGACTTTGTCGGACTCTTGATGAGAGCGGCAACGGGATATCCAAGGCCTGTGGCCTTCTGCTCCATGCTGACAGGATGGCTGCCTGCAGGATGCGAGTGTGACTCTGGGCGTATGGTACCGCCTCGAATGTGGCCACCATCTTGCCTAGTAATCTCATACATAGGCGAATAGTCGGTTCCTTTTTGCTTAGAACCAGTAGGATTAATTCCTTGATGGCTTTGACCTTCCTCAGAGGTAGAAACACTCTTTGTTGTTCTGTGTCTAATCTCATGCCGAGATATTCCAACTGCCTTGTGGGCAGGAAAGCTGACTTTTCTCGATTTAGGACCCAGCCGAACTTCTCGAGGTATTGGACCGTGAGGGCCACTGCTCGCTCCAAGCCGGGAGACGAGTGATCTATGACTAGGAGGTCGTCCAGGTATGCTAGGATCGTGACCCCCTGGATCCTTAGTTTGGCTAGGATTGGAGCTAGGACCTTCGTGAACACCCGGGGGGCCGTAGCCAACCCGAAGGGAAGCGCCACGAATTGGAAGTGACGCGAAGCCACCATGAAGCGTAGATATCTTTGATGTGGCTGATAAATTGGAACATGAAGGTAGGCATCCTTTATGTCTATGGACGCCATGAAGTCGTCCTTTTGGAGTGTGGCAGCTGCTGACCGCACGGATTCCATCCGGAATGAGCGGATCTTTAGATATGCATTTACCATCTTTAGGTCCAAAATTGGCCTGACATCTCCATTGGACTTTGGGATGATGAATAGGTTGGAGTAGAAACCTAGCCCCTGTTCCAGGACTGGTACCTCTACTATTACCTTCCTGGAAAAGTAGATGATTTAATGCAGACATTAATGCGGCTCCCTTCTCCGGATCGTTTGGAATCCTCGACTCCTGGAAATGAGGAGGAGGAAACTTTAGGAAATCTAATTTGTAGCCCGTGGCCACGGAAGACCGTACCCACTCGTCGGGAATGCTGGCTTCCCAAACCTCTGAAAAGAGTCGCAGCCTTCCCCCCACCTTCGTGGGTGGGGGCGCCCCTTCATAAAGTTGGCTTGGGGGCTGGTTTTGCTAGTTTGCGAAACCACTGCTTTCTGCCTCTAGCAGCCTGTCCTTGAGACCTGCCGTTGAAGCCGAAGTTTGCTTTCGCAGGAGGCCGTCGATACTGTTTGGCATTAGAGGGGCCTTGCCCAGGGGAGTACTGTCGTTTAAACGCAGGCCCCTGAAACTTCTTCTTAGTTGGCAAGAGAGTACTTTTGCCGTTTGAAATGGTTTGAATGTATTTATCTAGGTCTTCTCCGAAGAGTCGTCCTCCATGGAAGGGGAACCCTACCAGGAGCTTCTTGCATGGGGGCTCGGCCTCCCAGCTTTTTAACCATAAGAGTCTTCTCATATGGATAAGGGATAACGATAAACGTGACGCTTGCTGGGCAGAATCCTTAATAGCGTCTACCGTAAAACATATGGCCTTAGGGACATCTGAAAATTCTTCTGCCTGCTGGGCAGGAATGAGTTTAAGCATCTGCTTAATTTGATCCGATAATGCTTGAGCAACCCCAATCGCAGCCACAGCTGGCTGTACTACTGCCCCTGCAGTAGTGAAGGAGTTCTTAAGTAGTGCTTCCAAGCGTTTATCAACTGGATCCTTGAATACCTGTATGTTTTCTACAGGGCATGTTAACGACTTGTTAACACATGAGATGGCTGCGTCCACTGCAGGAGTAGCCCATCTCTTGGAAAATTTTTCTTCCATAGGATATAGGGCAGAGAATTTCTTAGGTGGTAAGAAGATTTTATCTGGCTTGTTCCAATCTTGGAACAAAACTCCCTCTAATAGAGGGTGGATCGGAAACACTGCATTGCTTTGAGGCGCCCTCAGCGAGCCCAAAGCTGAAACCGTCGATACCTGGAGATCTGGTACTGGCAAGTTGAATGCATTATGGACCAAGTCCGTTAAGGCTTGAATCCACCAGCTCTCCCCTTGGGAGACTGCTTCAGACTCCTCTGTATCCGGATCTTCGATCCCTGAACCTACTTGGTCCTTGTTCAAGAGGTCGTCCAATTCCCCTGAGGAAAGGACCTCCTCTTCTGAGGGTCCACGCTCGGGCGACGGAGATCTACTCCATTTACTGCCCCGTATAGCTGTGGCTATCATTTTTCCCATTCTTTTCTCCATCTCTCTTAAAGAGGTGAGTAATACCTCGTCCGTGACCATCTTAGGGTTGGACTGACCCGCGCCAGCTCCAGCCCCAGATCCCGATGGCCCCAAGGCTCCCTTTGGGGAGAGCAGCGGCATAGCTTTGTCCGAGACCTCAGACTCTCTGGGGGAATCCCCACCTCTTGTACCCTCTGACCCGGATGCCATGGTACAATACCGAGGTACACCTGCCACTTATTGGTACTTGGAACTATAAAAGTTAATTGCCCAAACACCTGTTTGGGGAACAAAAAAATGCTTCCTCTTCCCTAAATGACCTTTCTTTTTTTTTTTCAATCTTTTTTCTTTTTTTTTTTTTTTTTGTTTCAAATCCAGGAAAGAAAAAGCATTCTGTCCCCCTGAGTAGTATTGCAAGAAAAAAACTATGAGATGGAAAAGAAACAGCCTATTTCTAGGCTTGAAAACAGTCTTCTGAAGACTGCAATATTCTTTCTGGCCACTGTGTGTCCTCGGCGCCCCGTGCTGCCGCTCTGGTCTTTCCTCCCCAGTTCCAATGTATCGAATGAGCTGTTTGGAACGAAAAAGGAAGGGCCGCCCCTTCCTTAAAGCACTGACCCGCCCTTCCCCCTCAGCTGAACGGCGCGAATTGCGCCTATAACATGTGAGCGCGCGCGCGCCCGCCGATAGGGGGGGGGGGTTGGGGGGAAGGGAGCCTCTCTGCTCCAGCTGGAACCACGAGGAGGTCAGCGTTCTGCCTGCTTGCAGGCTTTGAGGAGGAAGACTGATGGAGCATCGCATGGAGGCTTGCAGGTAAGCATAGCTCTCTGACACACACATACACTTTATATTACACAGGCCCCACTCAATGCTTTTCCAACACTACAAGGGAGGTCACTTCTTATGGGGAAACAATACACATAGAGCCATCCTATCATTAAGATATGTGACTAGTTTGCCAGATGCAGCGCATAACTTTAGGCATGTCCCCTGTGACCCCCCAGAAAAAACCTGCTAAGAACCAAGTTCCGCAAGTTTTCCCCTCACTTACCTGCTCCATGCCGCAGGACTTTGCCAAGCAAGAGGCCCAATCTTCCCCCATCTCCGTGGGGATGTCTAGACCTTCAGGCCCTGGGTTCCTATGAAGGATCCACTGTCCTGGGCCCATATAGCACTCTGGCAACAGAAAACATTAGGCACCCAAAGGTTTCTAAGTCCTGGGCCCAGGGTCCAGCTCTCTAAAAAGAAAAGCATTATGGGCTATACCCCAAGGGTTTGGGGTCCGGTTACTGACCACTTTAGCGCTGAGGCCTTTGGACAGAACCGGTTAGCTCACCTAATCCCAAGGATGCGGAGGCAAGCTAAACCATGACCAACACCTAAGACACTGGCGTAAAAACTGGGTACTCCTCCTATGGGAGGGGGTTATATAGGGAGGGGCATTTCCTGTTTGAGATTGCCAGTGTCAACACCTGAAGGTACTCCATATAACCCATATAGTAATGAATGCCGCTCTGTGTCCCGTGATGTAACGATAAAGAAAAAATGAATATTTTTACTTTTTGCTGTAATAAATACCCCCCAAAAATATATAAAAAAACTTTTTTTTTCCTCAGTTTAGGACGATACGTATTCTTCTACATATTTTTCATAAAAAAAAATCGCAATAAGCGTTTATTGATTGGTTTGCGCAAAAGTTATAGCGTTTACAAAATAGGGGGTATTTTTATTAATATATTTTTTTTACTAGAAATGGCGGTGATCAGCGATTTTTTTTCGGTACTGCGACATTATGGCGGACACTTCGGACACTTTTGACACATTTTTGGGACCATTGGCATTTTTATAGCGATCAGTGCTATAAAAATTAATTGGATTACTATAAAAATGCCACTGGCAGGGAAGGGGTAGGGGTTAAGTATGTTCCCTGGGTGTGTTCTTACTGTGGGGGGGGGGGGGTGGCCTCACTAGGGGAAACACTGATCTTCTGTTCATACATTGTATGAACAGAAGATCAGCATTTCCCCCCCTGACAGGACAGGGAGCTGTGTGTTTACACACACAGCTCCCAGTCCCCGCTCTGTAACGAGCAATCGCGGGTGCCCGGCGGCGATCACGCCCACCGGGCACCCGCACTGGAGTCACGGACGAGCGGGAGGTGCTAAGAGAGCAGACGTAGAGCTACGGGCTCTCGCCCAGGAGAGCCGACCTGCCGCCGTAGAATGACGGCGGCTGGTCGGCAAGTAGTTAATATTCCTAAATTCATGACTGTAGCATTGTTGTACAATACTTTGAAGTATGAATGTCACTTCAGAAATATATGTTTCATATTTTCCCTCCAAATTGTGTTCAGCATATTTAACTATAATCCATACAACATTTCTAATAACCTTGTCAACATGTAAATATAAAATATGTTCTTAACTTCAATTTGTTCATATAGGTGAGATGATTTCAAAACTAAACTGTAAGAGCCGGTTCACACACAGGCGACACGACTTTGGGGGCGACTCGGCAAGGCGATCTCAAGGCGACTTGAGAGGCAACTTGCAAAATGACTTCAGTATTGAAGTCAATGCAAGTCGCCCCGAATCGCCCCCAAAGTGTACAGGAACCTTTTTCTAAGTCGGAGCGACTTGCGTCGCTGTTATTAGAACGGTTCCATTGACTACTCTGGACCGCGACTTGTCAGGCGGCTGAGTCGCCTGACAGGTCGCCCCAGTGTGAACCGGCTCTAAAGTTAATCCTATCTTGTTTATGTACCTTTAAGAAACATGTACTCTATCTTAATTAACACCAGATGTTCCTACTAACTAGACTCTATTGTAAAAAAGTTTAACCCTTTCAACTCTAAAAGTACACTACATGTGTTTTTAAAAATTGGTGTGTAAAAAATATATCTCTTCTTGATATGAAAAACATATCTCATCACAAAAAAAGTTATAGTATATATAAAAACCACAATATATCTGATGGATAAAATTTATATCATCAGTCGTCAAAAATCAAAAGTCAATTGTTTTTATAAATTTCTCTCTCATTAGAGGTATTGATTGTTCTTTATTTTTTCTTCCTCTTGTACTCCTGTACTGTGAAGTTGAAAAACTTTATTGAACATAGAAAGACAACAATAATTCTGACGAATGAATCTCATACGTCATCTTCTCCCAGAACTATATTCTTAAAAAAAGGGGAAAACTAGAACCCCTAACTGGACTTTTAAGGCACTTGTGGTAAACAAATTGTGTATAAGGAGAAGTATATCTTTATATAATATTTATTAGAAAACTCAAAACAATTAATTCAATAAAAATCAGCATGATCGGAGGTAGACATGAGATATTTGTACACATAAATACAAGATTACAGCTTTGCGTTGTATAGTGTGGTTCACAGAACTGTCCCGACGTTTCTGAGAGATGTCTCTCTTTCTTCAGGGGTGTAATGGAAAGTCACACATTGCTCTATAATATGTATAAAAAATGGTCAATGTAAACCATATATTATTTATAGATATAAGCAAAAAATTGTATGTGAATTTTTTTATTTTATTTTTTATTTTGTGTAATAAACTTGTAGTACTTACAGCTAAATGGACTGTATCGTATACCAGGTGTTTCGCAACATCATCTCCTTATATTACCAACCACATCAATAAGATCTGGACCAGCAGTCAGTTCGTGTTTTTAAACTACATGATCAGAAAGACCTGTATACGATACATTCCATTTAGCTGTAAGTACTACAAGTTTATTACACAAAATAGTAAAAAAAAATTCACATACAATTTTTTGCTTATATATATAAATAATATATGGTTTACATTGACCATTTTTTATACATATTATAGAGAAATGTGTGACTTTCCATTACACCCCTGAAGAAAGAGAGACATCTCTCAGAAACGTCGGGACAGTTCTGTGAACCACACTATACAAGGCAAAGCTGTAATCTTGTATCTATGTGTACAAATATCTCATGTCTACCTCCGATCATGCTGATTTTTATTGAATTAAATGAACACTAAAGGTTTGTTTTTTATTAGATCAATTGATTGCTGTAAGCTAGAGCATTTAAATATCACTTACCGCGTTTTTCCTTTTGACCTCCAAAATACAGTAATCCAGGTTTGAAAATGCCATTTCCTGTCTCTCCTCTTCTTGCTTTCCACCAGCATCTGAGCTGTTTTGCATGGTGGAAAGCAGAATGTGCTCACCCCCTCTCTATGACTACAGCCCTGCGGGAAGATGCTCTCTTATCCCTCACAGGCATGGAGGCTAAGCCTAATGGGAACTGTAGTTCCCATTAGGCCGTGATGTAGCAAGAATGAATGCGCACCGCAAACCAGGAAGTCAGTGAGAATAACGATTCAGGAGTGAGGCAGGTGAATAAAAAAGCTCGATTTCAACAGGTATCAAACTAGTTATAATGCAAAACATTACTTTTTACTTTCAGCTACTGTCAGACTTTAATTTAAGAGGAAAATATTTTTGTCTTTACAACCCCTTTAATTGTTTTGAGTTTTCTAATAAATATTATATAAAGATATACTTCTCCTTATACACAATTTGTTTACCACAAGTGCCTTAAAAGTCCAGTTAGGGGTTCTAGTTTTCCCTTTTTTTTCTGACGAGTAAACAAGATCTTTGCCAGTATCTTCCCATCTGTGGTAAGAACGGCGATCGGACGCCAATTCTCCACCACAGACGGATCTTTACCCTTTGACAGAAGGATCAGAGCTGACCTTCTCATTGAGGGAGGCAGCAGGCCATAGGCCAAACATTCACTAAACACGTCCCTCAGATAAGGAGCCAAGAGGCTCTTAAAGGTTTTGTAGAACTCGGCCGTGAGCCCATCGGGCCCAGGCGACTTTTTAGAAGCTAAAGAGCTGATAGCCTGCTCGACTTCAGCTACCGAGATCTCTTCTGTCAGAGAGTCAGGAAGGTCAGACCCCACTTCCAGCGGGGTCTCATCAAGGAACACCCTGACTTTCTCCATGTCTAGAGGCCGCTTCTTCAGGAGGTCCGAAAAGTGGTCTCTGACGACACCCAGGATCCTCGATCTGGACCGGACCAGAGATCCCGAGGCATCCTTCAGGCCGTGTACGACCTTCGAACTCGCCGCCTCACCACAGCTCTTGTAGGGATCAGGAGAGATAAATTTTCCATAATCCCTCTCAAAAACCAGGGAGGCGAGACGGTGGTACTGACACTCCTTCATCTGCGCCTTCAGACCGGATATCTGTTCCCGAGAGCCCCCAGAGGACACCAGGCGGTCAAGTTGCCTGCGTAGTCTCTGGTAGGCCTGGTACTTGGAAGCTGCCCTGTACCCAGAGATTTCCCGGAAAAAGTCGCCAGACCTCTTTTTAACTACTTCCCACCACTCAAGGCGGGAGCAGTTGCCCTCAAGGAGCGAGGTCTGGTCCAGGAAGAAAACCTCATAGGCTTCCCTAACCTCAAGATCCTCCAGTAGAGACCCATTCAGGCGCCACAAACCCCTCCCTTTCTGAGGAGTGTCCGCGACATTCAGGGCCACAGATACCATACAGTGATCGGAGAACTCCACCGACTGCAGCTCTGAAGCCGAGCAGGCAGAGTCCTCCTTTAAAAAAACCTATCTAATCTACTCTTAGAACTACCTCGGGCAAATGTGAAACCAGTGAGGTTGGGGAGGTGACGAACATGCACATCCACCAACCCGGCCTCCCTCACTACGCTATTCAAAAAAGTACTATCATATCCCAGAGGGTTGGCGGCACCTGCCCGGTCTTTGGGCCTAGTGATCATATTGAAGTCACCACCAAAGATCACCTGCTGGGATGTAAAAAGATAAGGCTTAACCACCGTAAGGAGGCTCTTCCTCTCCCTCTTAGTTTGAGGCCCATAAAAATTAATGAGCCGGAGGAATTGCCCCCTCACGACGGCGTCCACCACCAGACATCTACCAATCTCCACTTCAATCACTCGCCGGCAAGCCACCGAACCAGTTTTAAAAAGCACTGCAACTCCACTACAAGGCTCGGCCGCAAGAGACCAGAGGGAGAGCACACACCTCCACTCCCTCTTTGCTAGATGCATCTCTGCCACAGATACCAGCCAGGTCTCTTGCAAAAACAAAATGTCAGCTTCAACACGGCTGAGAAAATCAAAGGCCATAAAGTGAGCTCCTGTAGAACGAATACTTGCGACATTAATGGTCGCAAGCCGTATTGGAGAGGGTACCGCCATCAAAATGATTGAAAGGGTCACGTTCTCCTTCATACTACAAACACCAAAACATATTTACATATTTACACTCCCTCCTCCTCCTCTGAGTCCAAGGAGGAGGAGAGGACACCAAACGGGTTCCCCAGGGACACCCCACTTTGTGCCCCTGGGGGAACCCCACCCTTCACAGGGGACCTCCCGCCCCCAGATTTAACAGCCTTCCCCCTCTTCCTGCGTCTCACCTGCTCCCACTCCTGCCATCTCTCTGAGGTGACTACGCCACCCCCCTCCTCGGACCCGCTACTCGAGATTTCCCTCTTAGATGAGGCTCGAGCAGCCTCCGTCTCCATGGCCACAAGGCCTGAGGAGACCCTGGGTCCAGAAGGGGGGGATGGGAGAGGCAGGAGGGGGGGACAGGAAGGGGATCAGACTTGGGAGAAGAAGAAGGGGGAGGGGGGGCGGGACTTGGGAGGGGGGGCGAGGGGGGGTACGAGGAAGGCATGGAACAGGTTTAGGAGGGGGATCGGGAAGGGGGATGGGGATCGGCCCTGCAACAAAAAGAGGGGAAAGCCGGGGCCCCGGACCCTCAGGCCCGGGACCCCAGGCCTCCCCACCGGCTTCGCCTTCCGGAGGATCGGGGGCCTCCTGGCCAACTCAGCCGTATCTCCCGGGGGGAGCCCCTCGCCCACGCCTGCTCCGCCTTCTTTGAGGCTGTGGGCCTGTTGGTCCCTCCGGAGGGGCATTAGGGGCCCCAGGATCCCCACCCCCCCGGCCATCACTCGCTGGGGGGGCTTCGGCCGCTCCCCGCCCGGGAGGTCTCCCCCCTGAGGAAGGACCCTGATATGCTTTGGGGCACCTACTAAAAGGGTGCCCCATCTCGCCACACAGATTGCAACATATTTTCCCACATGAGTCGGACTGGTGGCCAAACTCGAGGCACCGGCCACATCTGACCACCGTACAGTCCGAGCTCATGTGGGTCGGGCTGCCACACTTGAAGCATCGGCGGGGCTGGCCAGGGTAGAAAACCAGGATCCGGTCTCTGCCCAGGAAGGCACTGCCAGGGAGGTGGGCAACACTGTTGCCCTCCCTCTTGAGCCGGATCCTGGTCAACCAAGCCCCGGTCCAAACCCCGCGCTCATCAAGGTTCTTCCTCAGGGGGGCTTGCAATTGCCTGTACCTCCCGAGCCAGGTGGCAATGTCCTCCGGAGGGAGCGACTCATTCCTCACCAGGATGGTGATGTTCTTTACCTCCTCCTGCCTGGAGATGGGAATGAGCCGGTAATTCTTCCAAGGGTCAACGCCCCTCACCAGCCCAAAGCTGGTGATGAAGCGTTCCATACACACGGGAGTGACAAAACTGATGTCAAACTCCCGTGTGTTGGTGGGGTGGATGACCGCAAAGAGGTCACCCACCCCAAAACCCAAGGAGAGCACCAGGCCCACCACCTCACCCCGGGCGGGGCAGGGGTACGGACCCTCGTACCTGAGCTGGATAACATTCCTACGCCTCCTCTCTGGACCACCTGTACCCCTCGTCCACGCCGACCCCTGCGTCCTTTCCTGGTCAGCAGGGGGGGCGCGGAAATTCTGGGCGCCAAACCGGCTGTACAGGTGGTCCAGAGGGGCACGAGAGCCCGCCACCTGGGCGAAAGAGCGACCCCCCTTTAGGGCAGATAATAAGTTGGCCTCCGGAGACCCCCAAAAGATGTTCTCCGGAAGCGGGGCACCCCCCCTCAGCACCCCCAGAAGTGGGGGGGGATGGGGGGGCCCCCATCCCTGCCGGTGGCGTTGCACCCACTCCCACTGAACTACCCTGACCCCCCTGACCCACCACCCTTGGCCTGACTACAGGCTCCTCCCCCCCCCGGGGTCACAGCAGAGGGGGGTACCTCCCCTGGGACCCCTCCAACTGCCGGATAAAGTCATAGGCTGCACAGTCCACTGGGAGGGGTCCCACCTGACATTCCCCCCACCCCGCCTGTGCTGCAGGGAGCCCCTCGGGGCTTGTGGTAGTGTCCATGGGGACCTGGGGGGCAGGCGGCTTACCGTCCATAAAACCGTCCTGATGTTTACCGTCCATACCGTCCTTAGCCTGCCTGGAGGTGCCCGCTGCAGCATCCGGGACTGGGCACCCCCGGCCTCTCATCCCCCAGGTCCTCAAAGCCGGTGACACCAGCCGCAAATTCGCGGGGGGTACTTCCGGTCGGGGGGGGTTTCATTTCCGGTCGCAGGGGGTCACTTCCGGGGGGGGGGGGGGGGGGGGGGGTTGGATCACTTCCGGTTCGCGGGGGGGTACTTCCAGGTCCCTGGTGCTGGCCTCAGCTGCTCCTCCCCCAGCAGCCGGCGTCATCTTGGCCACGCTGCAGACAAGCACTTTTAATGTTTTTGTTGGTACTTCACCGCCATGCACCTGCCTCTCACCCTGTTCTTTACCAGCCGCAGGAGCGGTCACTGGCGCTGCCTCTGCCAGGTCCTCCCGCTCTACTGCAGGCTGAGGGGTCCTGGAGACAGGCACACAGCGGGCTTCCACAACTGCAGCGTGGCCCTCCTGTGGGAGCCCGGGCGTGCTGACCCGTAGACGCAGGGGGGGTACCTCCGGCGGCGCTTGGGCCCTGCGACCTCCTGGATAACTGGGCTCCCCTGTCCTTGCCAACCCCCCAGCCCCCTTTTTCACGGACCGAGGGATCGGCTCCCGGGAGCCCTCCCAGGTTTTATGGCCTTACTGGGCCCGCACCACCAGAACCCCCCCCACTACACCCAGGCTCTCCTGACTTCCCCGGCTGCTTGGAGGTTTGGGACCCCGACCGCCTGCTGCTCCTCCTTACCGTCTGACTTCCTGATTGATTGGCCTGCTGGAGGGTCTTCCGGAGCTCCTCAAGAAAGCTCACCTCTCCAGCCCCACGTTCGAAAAAGCCCCCCAGGTAACCCCAAATTTCGTTGAACTCAAGCCTGAGGGTATTGATGGCCCCCCTATACTCCGATCTCCTACTGCTAGAGCACCTGTCCCTCAGGCCTGAGAGAGCTGTCATTTTTTCCACGCAGGCCTGGGCTATCCTAACCAGCAGGGACTTGATCTTATCACACCTCTTCCTGGCTTTGGCCTCAGTCTCACCTGGTAGTGTGGTGGTCCAGTCTAAGAGACCCTCCTGGGTGCCCAGGAAGAGGCGGTCATCCCTGCCGATCATTGTCTGGCTGGAGGAGGGCATGTGCTGCTGGATCCTCCGGAGGCCGGATGCTGGTTCTTCTCCTGGGCTGAGGGAGGCCATCCCTCCCCTTGTGGTGGAAAGTTTGAACTTCATATTTTATATGTTTTACTGGACTGATTTAAGTTTGTGATCTCAGCTGTCCTTTAAAAAAATTACTTCTCCCTGATAATTACATTAACCAAAGTGTCCTTTTGTTCTGAAGGGAAGCTGAAAGGGCTCACAGCAGGGGCCCTTAGCCTACTAGTGTGATAAATAGTCAAACTACACATCAAAGGATTTCGTGACACACCAAAGACTGTTTTTTGGTGTGTGCTAGAAACATTTCTTTAAGGCTTGAAAATGTGACCAATCAGATACTGATTGGTACTCCAGATCAATGAATATCTAGGCTTGAGATTCAACCAATCTGGTTGTAAGGCAATTTTACACCATCCAATAGCATCCTAAGGATTTTGAAGCCTGGAGGAGGGGGGGGGTAGAGCAGGCCAGGGGACCTTAACCACTTCCATACCAGGCACTTATTCACCGTCCCGCCCAGACCAATTTTCAACTTTCAGCACTCTCACACTTTGAATGACAATTATTCAGTCATGCTACACTGTATCCAAACCAAATTTTTATCATTTTATTCTCACAAATAGAGCTTTCTTTTGGTGGTATTTAATCGCCACTGGGTTTTTTATTTTTTGCGCTATAAGCAAAAAAACAGCGAAAAAAACAAAAACAAAACTTTTTTTTTAGTTTATAGGTGGTTCTCAAAAAATTAGCATATTGTGATAAAGTTCATTATTTTCTGTAATGTACTGAAAAACATTAGACTTTCATATATTTTAGATTCATTACACACAACTGAAGTAGTTCAAGCCTTTTATTGTTTTAATATTGATGATTTTGGCATACAGCTCATGAAAACCCAAAATTCCTATCTCAAAAAATTAGCATATCATGAAAAGATTCTCTAAACAAGCTCTTAATCTAATCATCTGAATCAACTAATTAACTCTAAACACCTGCAAAAGATTCCTGAGGCTTTTAAAAACTCCCAGCCTGGTTCATTACTCCAAACCGCAATCATGGGTAAGACTGCCGACCTGTCTGCTGTCCAGAAGGCCATCATTGACACCCTCAAGCAAGAGGGTAAGACACAGAAAGAAATTTCTGAACGAATAGGCTGTTCCCAGAGTGCTGTATCAAGGCACCTCAGTGGGAAGTCTGTGGGAAGGAAAAAGTGTGGCAGAAAACGCTGCACAACGAGAAGAGGTGACCGGACCCTGAGGAAGATTGTGGAGAAGGACCGATTCCAGACCTTGGGGGACCTGCGGAAGCAGTGGACTGAGTCTGGAGTAGAAACATCCAGAGCCACCGTGTACAGGCGTGTGCAGGAAATGGGCTACAGGTGCCGCATTCCCCAGGTCAAGCCACTTTTGAACCAGAAACAGCGGCAGAAGCGCCTGACCTGGGCTACAGAGAAGCAACACTGGACTGTTGCTCAGTGGTCCAAAGTACTTTTTTCGGATGAAAGCAAATTTTGCATGTCATTCGGTAATCAAGGTGCCAGAGTCTGGAGGAAGACTGGGGAGAGGGAAATGCCAAAATGCCTGAAGTCCAGTGTCAAGTACCCACAGTCAGTGATGGTCTGGGGTGCCATGTCAGCTGCTGGTGTTGGTCCACTGTGTTTTATCAAGGGCAGGGTGAATGCAGCTAGCTATCAGGAGATTTTGGAGCACTTCATGCTTCCATCTGCTGAAAAGCTTTATGGAGATGAAGATTTCATTTTTCAGCATGACCTGGCACCTGCTCACAGTACCAAAACCACTGGTAAATGGTTTACTGACCATGGTATTACTGTGCTCAATTGGCCTGCCAACTCTTCTGACCTGAACCCCATAGAGAATATGTGGGATATTGGGAAGAGAAAGTTGAGAGCTTAAGGCCGCTACCGAAGCATCCTGGGCCTCCATAACACCTCAGCAGTGCCACAGGCGGATTGCCTCCATGCCACGCCGCATTGAAGCAGTCATTTCTGCAAAAGGATTCCCGACCAAGTATTGAGTGCATAACTGAACAGAATTATTTGAAGGTTGACTTTTTTTTTATTAAAAACACTTTTCTTTTATTGGTCGGATGAAATATGCAAATTTTTTGAGATAGGAATTTTGGGTTTTCATGAGCTGTATGCCAAAATCATCAATATTAAAACAATAAAAGGCTTGAACTACTTCAGTTGTGTGTAATGAATCTAAAATATATAAAAGTCTAATGTGAGAGAAATAACCTGTTAATATGACCAGTTTATGTAAAAAAAAAAAAAAAAAAAAGTCTTAATTTTCCTAAGAATTGTGGGAAAAAATACAACTTAAAAAAACTCACCATGCCTCTTAGTAAATACCTTGGACTGTCTACTTTCCAAAAAAGGGGTAATGTGGGGGGTATTTGTACTTTCCTGGCTTGTTATTGTCTCAAGAAATGAACTTACAGAAAATAATGAACTTTATAACAATATGCTAATTTTTTGAGAACCACCTGTATATTGTGAAATTTTGCAAATAAGTAATTTTTCTTCATAAATTTGTGCCAAAATTAATACTGCTACATATCTTTGGTAAAAATAACCCAAATTAGTGTATATTATTTGGTCTTTGTGAAAGTTATAGAGTCTACAAACTATGGTGCCAATCACTGAAAATTGATCACATCTGATCACACCTAATGTACTGAAGGCCAATCTCATTTCTTGAGACAATAACAAGCCAGGAAAGTACAAATACCCCCCACATTACCCCTTTTTTGGAAAGTAGACAGTCCAAGGTATTTACTAAGAGGCATGGTGAGTTTTTTTAAGTTGTATTTTTTCCCACAATTCTTAGGAAAATTAAGACTTTTTTTTTTTTTTTTTACATAAACTGGTCATATTAACAGGTTATTTCTCTCACACAGCATATGCATAATTGCAACTACACCCCAAAATACATTCTGCTACTCCTCCTGAGTATGGCAATACCAAATGTGTGGGACTTTTACACAGCCTGGCCACATACAGAGGCCCAACATTGAAGTAGCACTTTCAGGCGTTCTACAAGCATAAATCGCACATATCCTTTCTCAACCACCTATTACACTTTTGAAGGCCCTGGAGCACCAGGAAAATTACCCCATTTTGGAAAGCACACACCCCAACGTATAATCTATGAAGCATTATGAGTCTTTTAAACGGTTCATTTTTTTCCAGAAGGTTTTGGAAAATGTGGAAAAAAAATGAAAATGCTTTTTTTTTACACAAAGTTGTCCATTTATAAGATATTTCTAAAACATAGCATATACATAGCAAACATGACACCCCAAAATGCATTCCGCTACTCCTCCTGAGTATGGCGATACCAAATGTGTGGGACTTTTACACAGCCTGGCCACATACAGAGGCCCAACATTGAAGTAGCACTTTCAGGCGTTCTACAAGCATAAATTGCACATATCCTTTCTCAACCAACTATTACACTTTTGAAGGCCCTGGAGCACCAGGACAATGGAATTGTCCACAAAATGACCCCATTTTGGAAAGCACACACCCCAACGTATAATCTATGAAGCATTATGAGTCTTTTAAACGGTTCATTTTTTTCCAGAAGGTTTTGGAAAATGTGGAAAAAAAATGAAAATGCTTTTTTTTTACACAAAGTTGTCCATTTATAAGATATTTCTAACACATAGCATATACATAGCAAACATGACACCCCAAAATGCATTCCACTACTGCTCCTGAGTATGGCAATACCAAATGTGTGGGACCTTTACACAGCCTGACCACATACAGAGGCCCAACATCTAAGTAGCACTTCCAGGCATTCTAGCAGCATTAATTGCACATATCATTTTCTGACTACCGATCACATTTTTGAAGGCCCTTCATATATCTAACACATAGCAGGTACATACCAAATAACAAAAGATTACCTGTGGTTTTAGAAGTGCAGTGGTCCAGAGAGGAGAGCATCAGTCCAGGCAGCAGACAGGGATGAGGTCAGCGACAACAAAAGCAATCATTCAGGCAGCAGGCAGGAATACTGGTCATAATTCGTACAGGCAGAGAAACTGTCAGCACAGCCAGAGCACAGCAAAAGCACAGCCAAAGCACAGGTCCAGGTAGCAGGCAGAGGTGTCCCAGCAGAAATACTGTGCAAAGTCAGTAGAGGCAGCAGGCAGATATATGATCAACACAGCCAAAGTATTAGTCCAAGCAGCAGGAAGAAACATGGTCCATAATGTCATGGGTCATTACAGGCAGTAATATGGTCAGCACAGCCAAAGTATTGGTCCAGGCAGCAGGAAGGACCGTCAAGCTTAGGGCCAGGGAGACAGGGGTAGAGGCTTCTCCCACCCAAATCGATTTGAAGCCTCCGGGCAACCAGACCCTGTTCTGGGAGCACAGAAAACGAAAAACTGTTTTTCTCTACTCAGAACGCTTTTCTGAAGCCCCTCACATATGTGAGACCCCTGTGTACTAAAAGTAAATGGCCAAAAGATCAGTCCAAGTGGCAGGCAAAAACGTGGTAGATTAACAGGCCAAGGTCGGTGCACGTGGAAGTCAGAAACGTGGTTTAAATCGGCAGGCAGAGGCATCGTCGGTAAACAGGCTGAGGTTGGTACACGTGGAGGTCAGAAACGTGGTTTAAATCGGCAAGCAAAGACATCGTCGGTAAACAGGCCAGGGGCAGTTAATTAACATGGAAGGTAGTTACATGGTAGCAGGAATATGGGGAAATGGCAGTCTGTTAATAATAAGGGGAACTAATATTGGATGGATGTATGATACTTTTTGAAGCACTGTCCCAGGCACAGGCCAGGTTGGGAGGGACAATCAGGACAGTAACAGGTGGTGTCTCTTCTTAATCCTGCTCTGCTGCATACACAGCATTTTTTTGGGGGTTTTCTTCCAGATTCTGTGGGGGGGATGCTAAAGGGAAAGTGTCGCTCGTGAAGACGACTCACACAATCAGAGCGAATGCTTCCTGGGACGGGATCTTGTTGATAAATGAGAGCTTCATTGATATCCTTGATATATCTGAGGTAGGAGATTTGTGGGTTTTGAGTTGGCTGATTGGCTTTTTGGTAGCAGACAAACGAATTATAAATGGCCATGTGAAACGCAACTTTTTTGTGCCAAAAATAGGACTTTCTTGTTGATAAGTAGGGCTGTAGCATCTGGTCATTTAAATCCACCCCACCCATGTACAAATTGTAATCGTGAACACATTCGGGCTTTGTAATAGGGCCGTGTCGTCTTTGGATCTCCACCATGGTGTCATTGTGGATGGTAGAGAGGATGTGGACATCTTTCTTGTCCCTCCACTTCATGGCCAACACCTCCTCGTTCCTCATGAATGACGATTCTCCAGTTTTCAAATTTTTGGTCAACAAATTTTGTGGGAATCCCTTCCGTTTTTTTTTTAAGGTACCGCAGGCCGGGGTTTGCTTGCTGTAAAGGTGACGAAAAAGGGGCAGGCTGGTATAATAATTATCAACGTATAAATGGTAGCCTTTTCCGAACAGGGGTATGCCAACTCCCAGACAATTTTCCCACTGGTTCCAATATATGTGGGGCAATCACGGGGCTGGAGCTGGGAGTCTTTGCCTTCATAGATCCTGAATGTGAACACATATTCAGTGGCTCGATCGCATAATTTATTTAATTTTAACCCATACCTGGCTCTCTTGTTTGGGATGTACTGCTTGAAGTGCAGTCGGCCAGTGAAATGGATGAGGGACTCGTCCACACAAATGTTTTGTGGGTGGTGGTACCGATGGCGGTACGGGTGGTGGTGGTACCGATGGCGGTACGGGTGGTGGTGGTACCGATGGCGGTACTGGTGGTACCGTTGGCGGTATGGGTGGTGGTACCATTGGCGGTATGGGTGGTGGCACGGGTGGTGGTACCGATGGCGGTATGGGTGGTGGTACCGATGTCGATGGTACGGGTGGTGTTGGTACAGATGGGGGTACTGGTAGCCTGTGTGGCGGTATCGATGGAGGTATTAGTGGCAGGAATGTGTGGTGGTACCGATGGCGGTGGTGGTACCGATGGCGGTGGTACGGGTGGTGGTACCGATGGCGGTGGTAGGGGTGGTGGTGGTACTGATGGCGGTATGGGTGGTGGCGGTACGGGTGGTGGCGGTGGTACCGATGGCGGTACGGGTGGCAGCGGTACAGATGGCGGTACGGGTGGCAGCGGTACGGGTGGTGGCAGTATGGGTGGCGGCGGTACCGATGGCAGTACGGGTGGTGGTGGTACTGATGGCGGTGGTACCGCTGATTGACAGGTGGGCTCATTGACAGGTGGGCTGATTGACAGGTGGGCTGTGTCAGGTCCTCTTTATTGGTGGGGGGAGGGGGGGCTGTGTTGTGCACAAATTACAGTAACAAACTACACTGATCTCACTTACTGATCCCTGCTCTCTCCTCACAAATCGGTGTGTGAGGAGAGATCAGGTACTAACTGCCCTGTTTGTTTACATTTGTGACCGGCTGTGATTGGACACAGCCCGTCACGTGGTAAACAGCCAATTTCATTGGCTGTTTACCCTGATCGGGGAAGCGCTGTGTCCATGGGACACGCGCCTTCCCCGATCCCCGCTCTGCAAGCCTCTGGCGGCACGCACGGAGCGCGCTGCCGAGTTTGTTTTGACATGTGATCGGCTGTGTCTTTGACACAGCCGATCACGTGGTAAACAGCCAATGAAATTTATGTGATCAGGGAAGCGCTGTGTCCGAGGGACACACGCCGTCCCTGATCACCGCGCTGCGCGCCCCCCGCGGGCGCGCGCTAGGCATTATCCTGCAGGACGTTCGTGAACGTCCTGTCAGGATTTGGTAACCACTTCCCGGACGTATATTTCCTATTGATTTCCCGCGGGGGGGCGCGCGCTAGGCATTATCCTGCAGGACGTTCGTGAACGTCCTGTCAGGATTTGGTAACCACTTCCCGGATGTATATTTCCTATTGACCGGGCGGGAAGTGGTTAAAGGTCAAAGAGGAAGCTCTCAGAGCTCTCTTGCCCTGAACATGTGGACCTAACAGAATGGTGACGTATCCTCTCCCCCCCTCTCTCTCTATCTCTATACCTCTCTCACTCTCTATATCTCTCTCTTCCTAAGCTTAATCTCTGTAATTTTTCCTTTCCTATGAATTGTCTTGAGATACTGATGTATCCATTTTAGCCATCTTACTGTTTGTATAATTGTGTGTCTGGGATATCATCTTGGTTTTGAAGGTGGTATCGGTTATGTTATGGTTGTAACTATGGGATTAATATAAGTGTCTTCTCTGTATCAATAAATGTAATAATGTTTCTCTTTTTCGCAGCGCTATTCTTTGTTTTTAATTTTTATATAGACAAAAGGGTTTTTATAGCTTATTTTAATTATTTACGTGCGATATTAATATTTCTATGAATCGCTGATTTTTAATTATGTATGTGCGTTATTAAGAATTCTATGACAAATGGTGCCCCGTGAGAGGAGAGTTTAAAGTTTGGATGAATATGATTTCTGGTATGGTAGACAGAGCTGGGTTAAGAGTTTTTTGTTTTAACCTGTCTGAATGCCTAACAACAAACTAACTTTTCAGAACTTAACTTTTTCTTTTTGTCTATGCGAATGTGTTTATGAGACTGATTTTGAATAATGTAGATATATATAGAATGAAATTGCAGCAGGGGGTCAGTGCGGATAATAAGGATTCTGTTTGGAATCTTGAAGACAGTGGCCAGAAATTTGGAAGGGACTTGCGACGGCGCACCGGCAGGTGCGCAGCTGTGGGTCCTAATCCGAGCCGTCATATCTATGCGCCTGATTCTTAGAATCAGTGCCGCATAGATGTCCATTAGATCCGTCAGGCGTAAGTCTCTTACACCGTCGGATCGTAACTGCATTTTTTTTCTGACCGCTAGGTGGGGCTCCCATCGAATTCCGCGTCGAGTATGCAAATTAGCTAGATACGCGAATTCCCGAACATACGCCTGGCCAACGCAGTAAAGTTACGTCATTTGCGTAAGTCGTCCGTGAATGGGGATGGACGTCATTTACGTTCATGTCGAAACCAATGACGTCCTTGTGGCGTACTTTGGAGCACTTTTATGCGCCGTTCGGCAAAAACGTCAATCAGTGCTTTGAGAATACAGCGCTTGCCCGTCTGGGTTGCAGAGGCGTAGCGTAGAGCGGATACGTCACACCCGCACAAAATTACACCGCTGACTGTGAATCTGGCCCAGTGGGCCTCTATGCAGTTGACCCTTTGAATGAGATTAGGCCAATCTTTGTGAGTGAAACACACCTATGCTTTTGTAAATAAACAGTGGGGTGATGGCGCCGCTATAATGATTAATATTCAATAAGGTGTGGGTGTAGTGGTTATTAAACCTATGTGACTCAGTTGGTGAACCTCCACCAATAGTTGGTGTCCAAGAAACCTCCACGTTAGTAGGAGAAATAGATGAATGAATAAAGTCAGGACCCTGTGCAGGCCAGCAAAGAGAAGTGACTTGTGATCAAAAAAATAATTAGAAATAGAGCAGTTCAAATCAATATCCAGGTTGAGGCCTCTAGGGGCTAGAGACCCCAACCTGTGTATCCAACGGGTCTCATTTTGTGAGACCTGGATCTCCCCCCCCCGCCAGTGGTACATGGGACTTGAATGTTGTTTTTCTCCGAGGCTGGGGTTTATTTGTTTTGCACGGTAGGCATCTCTGGCATCGGTAGAATCTTTCAAGTTCTGGACAAATATTCACTTCCCCGGGAGGATCAAGTACATTGTGGACAAGGTGTGTTCGTAGTGTTGGTGCTCTACGGTAAATGAATCTGGGTCGTGATGGCAATAACGCTTCTAAAGTTCGGTCCTCTTTCGAAATGGACCAATACTTTTTGAAGATCTTTTCCAATTGTTGGTACTGGTTGCTGTATTCTGTGATAAAGGCCAGATCCATGGTAGGTGTTTGATGAAGCTTTTTCTTGTTAAACAAAGCTCCCCTATCCATCTCACGAATGTCAATTTTCAGTTTTGTCAGCACCTATGCTTTTGGGATGCGTTTCCACTGGTGCAACTCCAATGTGGCCTGATTCAGGGTGCGATTTTGAAATGCAGCTGTAGTGCGACTGTGGTGTGGCTTTGAATGCGTTTTTAATCCAGAAGTCGCATCAAAATGGTGCAGGTACCTTTATCGGTCGCTGCAGCATTGAGCCACATAGATTGGAATGGGTGCTATTGAAATCAATGGGCTGCGAGTTGTAATGCGACTTTGGGGTCCAAAGTCGCATGGCAAATCGCATCAGTGGAAACGGAGACTAAATCACACTGAATTATCTGGATGTATGTGACACTATTCCTGTTTAAACAAATAACTGGGGATGGTAAGCGGTGTAATTGAATCTGGAAACACTGGCTATATTGTAACTACAAAAAAAATCATAGTGTAATTAGGGGTTCGTCAGTTAAAATTGCCTCCTGTAGTACAAGCCATCATAGGGTCTAATCATGCTAAAACGCTTGGGAAGCCCTGTGGTACAGTAAGCATTTATTTTAGAATACTTTGGAAAGTCTGCGGGGAGGTTGAACCGTTTGGTTTGGAAAATCTCCGGGCTAATTTTTTGAAGGACTATAATCAGTACATGGATTGTTCTGGCAAGTAGTGAAAAAAAATCGGTAAAGGTGGACGGGGGAGGTACCCGCTGACCCAATCATGTCAAAGTGTAGCTAGCTTTGGAATAAGCGCCCTATAAGGGTTGCGGGATCAGCTCAAAGTCCTTCATCCGTAAAGGATGGGAAATCAAATCGCTTTGAAAAGGAAGTCGAACTGTGGGGAACCTTACCACTTGACTCCGAGAAAAGAAATGATAGATAAATATGGTCCTTGGGTTGTGAAATTTATAAATGATGGGAATCGCTAGACTGGAAACTGTATTTTTAAGAGAAATGCAAGATGCTTGGAGGGCAGGGATGGTAGGATAACAGAACTGATGAGGTGAGTATTTTTAATAGGGAATCCACATTTCCAGAGAAGTGATAAACAGAGGTTATGGGTTTAAGTAGGATATAGAACATGTGGATCTGTGTAAAGTCTTGAGGTCATATTTGACCTAGCTAAATGTGTTGTGCGGAAATGTGTGAGATCCATGGATTGTGAGGTTGTGTGTGACATGTGTTCTCAGCTGCTGACTTTTTTTCTAGGTCTTTGAGAGTGGAAAAGAGATCTTATTGACTTGCAAATGACCTGAGCCTGCATTCTGTAATGGTGAATTGAAAAGGGCAATTACAAAAATTTGTTTGTTTTTCTTTACAGAAGGTTCTGCGAAAACGTTGTGATGAAGTATTATGATTGGTTAATAAATGGAACCGTTAAAAGGTTTATTACGAGTTGCTAATTTTTTTTCCTCCTACCATGGTGAAATTTTTTTTAGTGGGAATTATTGGTATACCATAAAAAAAAATAAAGAAAATCCATATGGCATTAATATGTATTATAGTAATACATATTGATGAAAAGTTGAGCTCAACAATTTTTGGTATTTTAAAAGAAAGTGCACGGTTTATGTAATATAATGTAATGTATATGTGTGTTTCATATGATAATGTCTTGTTACAGGTATATAACGATTGTTTTTTTGTTTCCAGGTTAAGAAAAAATTGAATGTTTATTACTAACTTTTATTTTCTGTTTTATCCCTCAGAATCGATAACTGGGTTTTTCAGGATTTCAGAATAAGAGGAAATCTTTATGTTGTTGTTCCGTCGGTCGGGTTTCACAAGATTTAGGTTTTCATGACCATTATCTAGTTGGAACGTCTAGTGGTCAGTCCATGTGGCTATGTTTTTGGACCACATAGTGGGGGTTACATGTGCTGATCCACTGAATAGCAGAACCAACTAACTGAGGTCCGCGTATTAGTTTTTTATGAAAAATTGAGTAAGACTGCAAGGGATAATTGGCACTCTAACACATATATTAGGCTAAGTAGCGTTCAGGGGTACCACACTTAGTGGTAAAAGGGTTTTGGGGTATTCTCCAGAGGTTGAAATGGATCGACCATAGATCCGTGGCATATCTGTTTTCTTATTACCGAAGATCAGCCATGCTGACACGTGTAGTTCCATAGATCTAATAGATAAAATCCTGATGCTACTTTGGCCAGACTTGTGTTTTTAGGACTTCTTAAACTCCCCCCCGCTGTTAAGCCTGGCTGTACAAGGTTGCATTGCCTCAGGCTAAGGTATGCTAATGTCCCTAGCTATCTGTATGTCCCCAAAAGTTCACAACTGTTTCCTTCCGTGTCACCATGCGACACTATTTTCTCCTAGAGTTACCGACAGACATGTAGTACGAGGGCCTCGTAGTATAGTATAGTACGTGTTGAAAGTGCATAGGTCTGGCCTCGTATTGTATAGTTTTGGGTTGAGTCTGGAGAAAAGGTGTGCAGGAAGATTGTATGGGGTGATACCAGCTCTTGGCTGTTCCAGAGGCCCTCACTTCCGATATATATGTGGGCAGGCAGTATTCTCCTCAGTTAATATCCATAGGTGTACTTCCTGTCCTAGATTACTTGTGTACCTTAACTGGTTGTCTGTGACTTGCATGCCGAGAATATCAGTGCCCCAGGGTGGCACTAGACTCCTGTCTTTCATGGGAGTTCTGTCTGAATGGTGAAGGCAATTTGTTTTGTAGGGGTGAAGGATAACAGTCTAATTACTGAATTGATAGAAGAGGGAGAAAGTGTGCAGCCTCTATGAGGGATCGGGTGTACCTGGTGGCAGGTGGTTTTCAATCCGGGTATCCTGACTATTTCCCATACTAAAGAGAGGCTCAATGGTGACTGTCTTTGGAGCGGGAGGTGGGTCATTGGGTACCGTAATCACTATAGAGCTGGAGATAATCAGGAACACATTGGGAGGCCCTGGGCTACATATCAGGGAAGGGTTAGGTAAATCCAACTCGTTCTATTCTCATCCCTAAGGGCAGGGACGGAACTTTGTGCATATATCACGGTCAATTTGTGTACTATTTTATCAGACTCAACGGGGTTACACCCTAGAGTCCATCCTGTTCTGAGGGTTGTGAGTCCAGACAGGAATTGGAAGAAATGTTGGAATGGGTGACTAGTATGACATAAATGTATGTGGTGCAGGTACCCAGGAGACTGGCACCTATGCATAATAGGGTGTCTGTTGGCCAAACTAGAGGGTGCCCGGTGATACTTCAATGGGGTGAAAACTTCCTCGTAGAGGCTGTGTCTCAAGCTTAGCAGTCCTATAAAGAAGCTTTCGGTTACTGGACATGGGAGAGGTACACCTAGTTGATGTCTCACCTGAGAGGTTGAATCCCTGCACGAGTAATGCCAGTAACTACATACAGGAACATTCCCTGTTAAATAAAGGGAATACACGCGGGCAAACAGGGTACAGTATGCCTTCATCACATGGCGCTGCAGCATCTCACAGTGGTTGATAAGACTATTACCCTGTATGTGCTGAGTATACACTGAATCAAGTGATTATTAAGTGACCAGTGGCTTTCTCCCAGAGATGTGCAGACACAGCATAAGGTTCACGCAGGACGCTTATTTCTGAGGAGTAACCCAACAGAGGAGGGGTGTATTCAGCACTATATAGGGGGAATAGGAGCTGGGATGGGTGTTAGTAATAGAGTGGACAGCGGTCTCCTGAGGAACAGACCCGCAGCCATGGCTTCAGACAATAAGCACGGCTTTGTTGCTCAGAGAGATTGGTGACAGTTGTGACAACATGCAACAAAGTTACATAAATACCCAGTTTAATATGGCTCACGATTTTATCGACCATGTTAAGAGGTTGGAAGAGAGTGTGATAGGGTATAGGACAAAAACATGTAATTGGCTCTGGCGTACATGCAGGGGCAGGCGGAGTTATTGACCAGTATCAGGCTGATTGTACAAATCTCTGTATGATGGGCGGTAGCCTGAGGAGTTAGCATCACCACTTAGTAAGACTTTGACAAAACTTGTCGCTTACACTAATCCAAAATGGTAGTCAAATGCCGGGATGGGCTGTACTGGTTTGGATTGTGAGAGATGAGGTGCTGTATGATCCCATATACGGAAGTGCAGACTCGGTCTGTAGATATGTTGGCATCAATGAGCTTACTGACTGGGGATTCTATCTTGGTGCATTTGGGGCTAAGTGACCCACATGTGATCAGAGGGTATGGAAGCTGAGAGCAGGTTGATATTTCCCCCTGTCAGAAGTGTGACCACAATGTCTTTTGCATTCCAGGTCAATACACAGTGGTGAAGGAGGAATGTTAGGAAGGTATTTCACTGTGGGTTCTGGATGGGGAGATCATTACGGGGGAGGAAACACCTAGGTATAATTTAGGACATGGGCGAGTTTTGTTTCTTTGTCCTAGAGGATACCAATGGGGTGTGTTCCTTGAACCTACCAGGTGGTAGTGGGGCATGGTCACTGAAATCAAGTCACAGGGATGAAGTTTTTGTGGGTTTTGTCATTGTTTCAATGGTATATGTGCTGTTGTACTCAATACCGAATGCTGGGGTATGGGTGCTGGTCTAGTGATGCACTGTTGTCAGCATTAGGTTGAATTGTACTCAACAGGGTACACTACCTTGGGGAGTCTATTGTACCTATTCTCTTGTCCTTGGGATGGATATAGACGGAACCCCGGGTTACACCCCGAGTTGCCCTGAAGAAAGGTTTTTATAAGCAAACCTGACATCCCCTTTGCACTTACTGAAACTTCTGTTGGGATTCGGGGAGGAAGTCAAAGATAGGTAGTTAAACTTTGGGCAACAGGATTTAAATGGTGCCAACAGTTTGTGGAAGGCATGAATAAAAAGGCCCGTCTCAAGGGGTTTATAAGCTAAGGGGAGGGGGTGGAACAAATATAATAACTGCTGGGAATTATCGGACATGGAGCTGGCTGAGAGAACATTTTAGGTGGAGGTGGGGTAGGCTTCCTGGATAAAATATTTTTTTTTGGACACCTAGGTGTGGAAAGGGTAGCACCTGGCTGGACATATGGGGGGGCTAGAATATTCCCCCATTAGAGCAAAGAGAGACCTAATAGATACTGCCTTAGGAGCAGGAGGTGTTGTCCTGAGTAGCCTAAACACAAGGGAAACAGGATAGGATCATGAGACAACAATGCTGGCACAAGGAAGGGTCGTGTCTCCTGGATGCCGAGGAATTGTCCCCAACCTTATGTAAAATACTTGGGGCAAGGGTATTGGTGCTGGTATCAAATGTCCAATGATGCCCTAAATTCTGCCTATGGGTTGAACTGTACTCAACGGGGTACATTACCTCAGGGAGTCTACTGTACATCTTCCCCGGTCCTGGGAATAGATATAGCCGGGACACAAGGACGTACCCCTGTTACCCCAGAGAAAAGGCTTGATATCAAACCTGACACCCCCATACATCTACAGAAACTTCCTCTGGGATTTGGGGCTGAGTTAAAGGCTTGGCTGGTAGATTTTGAACAACAGGATGAAATATTAAATGTGCTAAGAGATGCTGAGAAAGAAGCCACTATACGACTCACCCATGATCAAAATAAGTTGATCCAAGTATCCCACGCTTTAGAGGCAGACGCTAGGATTTCATGGTGGGAAAGTATATTTGGGTATAGTCCTAACGCTTCAGCTTTCCTAAACATTTTGCTCCGCCCTGTTGTTGTTCTAATCTGTGTAGCTTTATTGCTCTCCCTGATGCAAGTAATGATGTGCATTACTATCAGGAGAATGAACGCCAAAACTATGAGAATGTGCACCTCAACGAGGTATCTTCTCTCAAGAAACAGAAAAGCCACTAACTCAAACAAATTTCTGAAGAAGCCTGTTCCAATCCAGACCAATACAAATGTACCGTTTTTAATACTCCTAGTTTAATTTTTTTTATCATGTTCGTGTAATTTTTTGTCATTTTTTATTTCTATTTTTTATTCATTTTTTATTCCATTACAATTTTTTTTCTACTTTTCCTTTTTATACGTTTTTTAAATTTTTGTAAAAGTTATTTTTTATTCATTTTTTTCTCTCTCGGTTTTATTTCAATTTTTAGTAATTTTTAGTAAATTTTTCTCATTTCTCATTTTTATTTTTGTCAGTTTTTTATTTATTTATGTTTTTCTCTAATTTTTCTCCCTGAAGTGTCATGGTTATAATCTTTTTAAAGTTTTTTTCATTATTATTATTTTTTTCTCTCTCATTCCATTCAGGTGAGAATAGTTCCAAAAGGTTTGAACTTTGACCACCTGAAGGGGGAGTAGTGTATAGACCTGGAAGGAAAAAAATAAATAATGTGGGGAAAAGCCTCTAAAAATTTTTAGTAAGAAGTACAGTCGGGTTTGACTAAATTCTAAAACGTTTGTTGGCAACCATTGTTTAGTCGCTCCTTTTTAATATTTTAATTTTTATGTTTTTAACCCGACTTGTACATTGTTAAGTGACCATGATCATGTTCACCTGTTGATCACCAATAGGGCAGAAGAGTCTATTATTTTTTTTGTTTTGTTTTGTTCTTGTTTTTTTTTAAAGAGAGGACCCTAGAACTATATTTTTTCCTGTTGATCTAGGAATAAGCCTCTTCAATTTGTAATAATAAAGTGCGGTCAGGTTTACCCAAATTCTACAAATTTAAATCATCTCTCTCTCGTTATTATCTGTGTACCTGACCAGCAAAAATACCACAAAATACTAGTATGAGAGAGGAGACGTTTTTTAACGGAACAATGTTTTATTTTTATTTTTTTTCCCTCGTTGTCAGCTAAAGTTGGCAGGGCAACTAGGTATTATAATTTTTTTTGGGATACCGATTCAATGCTCTAAAGTGGAATGCAAACTGGAAATCTTGGTTGGAGCAGCATTAAATCTGTAGTTTTTATTTTATATTTATTATTATTTTTTCCTATTTTTTCCTATTTTCCTTATTCTTTATTACTCACCTCTCGTCCTTTCCTTCTGTAAGAGTATGCTCTCTAAATTTTTCTTTTGGTTTCTATCATCCATCTTCTCAGGATAATGTAACTAGGACGTGTGAGCATTTCTGCCCGCCAATGCAAGATTGTACACCCAGTGAAACCAAAGTATCCCTGGGCATCCAGGTTGTGTTTTTTTTACCTCCCAAATGTAATTATACCCCCCCCTAGTCTACCTACTGCTTTATAGTCGTAAAAGTCACCCCACTGCTCCTGTCTGACATTCCTCCAATAACTGTACACTGATGTTCTCCTTTCTCCTTTTATATTCATACATGGCTGTCCGGAGGCCCACCCAACCACCACCTGAAGAAGCAACAACAACCAAGTCATTCATTTTGAGACAAACGTGCCACGAAGAAGGCTCTCCTGAACTTTCCTTCATCATGCTGAAAAAGTGCTGTCTCGCGGTCCGATCCAATTGTGACAATCATAACACCATATTTCCAGGATACAGGACTAAATATGTAAGGATCCCGCCATCAATGTTGAAGTTCCACTCCTCCAATGCAGAGGGGTGATGAAACATTGCAGTAAAGACCCTCATGGTTCGGAGCTGAAGTCTCAAAGGCACCAGGACTGTCTCAAGTTTACATGGATGAGTTACGGCGAGTTCAAGAAAGGAAGAGGCCACAGTGGTGGTGGGGGAAGGGTCGGGGCTTCTGGGCCGTTGTGAGTGGGTACCGGATCATTGAAGGAGGACATAAGTTCAAGAATGAACTTCAGGGGGGACTGTGGTGGAAAGTTTGAACTTCATATTTTATATGTTTAACTGGACTGATTTAAGTTTGTGATCTCAGCTGTCCTTTAAAAAAATGACTTCTCCCTGATAATTACATTAACTAAAGTGTCCTTTTGTTCTGAAGGGAAGCTGAAAGGCTCACAGCAGGGGCCCTTAGCCTACTAGTGTGATAAATAGTCAAACTACACATCAAAGAATTTCGTGACACACCAAAGACTGTTTTTTGGTGTGTGCTAGAAACATTTCTTTAAGGCTTGAAAATGTGACCAATCAGATACTGATTGGTACTCCAGACCAATGAATATCTAGGCTTGAGATTCAACCAAACTGGTTGTAAGGCAATTTTACACCAACAGCATCCTAAGGATTTTGAAGCCTGGAGGGGGGGGTAGAGCAGGCCAGGGGACCTTAAAGGTCAGAGAGGAAGCTCTCAGAGCTCTCTTGCCCTGAACATGTGGACCTAACAGAATGGTGACGTATCCTCCCCCCCCCCTTTCTCTCTCTCTCTATCTCTATACCTCTCTTACTCTCTCTCCCTCTCTCTCTTCCTAAGCTTAATCTCTGTAACTTTTCCTTTCTTATGAATTGTCTTGAGATACTGATGTATCCATTTTACCATCTTACTGTTTGTATAATTGTGTGTCTGGGATATCATCTTGGTTTTGAAGGTGGTATCGGTTATGTTATGGTTGTAACTATGGGATTAATATAAGTGTATTCTCTGTATCAATAAATGTAATAATTTTTCTCTTTTTCGTAGCGCTATTCTTTGTTTTTAATTTTTATATAGACAAAAGGGTTTTTATAGCTTATTTTAATTATTTACGTGCGATATTAATATTTTTATGAATCGCTGATTTTTAATTATGTACGTGCGTTATTAATAATTCTATGACACCCTCTTCCGGGGCGGGGGCTGGGGGCTGGGGCTGGAGGCTGGATCCTCTGGAACTCAGGAGCTCTGGAAGACAGGTCTTCTCACTGCTCCAGCAGGAAGCAGAATGATCTCAAAGTGGGAGGAGCTGGAACTGGTTTGGTCTGAGTTCCACTTCCTGCTCACCGTCCCCTTCATGAACAGCACTGTCATTTACCCATGTCAGTCCCACCCCCCTTCAGTTAGAACACACCCAGGGAACATAATTAACCCCTCCCTTGCCCCTAGTGTTAACCCCTTCCCTGCCAGTGGCATTTTTATAGTAAGCAATGCATTTTTATAGCACTGATCGCTATAAAAATGCCAATGGTCCCAAAAATTTGTCAAAAGTGTCCGATGTGTCATAATGTCGCAGTACCGATAAAAATCACTGATCGCCGCCATTACTAGTAAAAAAAAATATTAATAAAAATGCCATAAAAATTACCCCTATTTTGTAGACGCTATAACTTTTGCGCAAACCAATCAATAAACGCTTATTGTGATTTTTTGGAACCAAAAAGATGTAGAAGAATACGTATCGGCCTAAACTGAGGAAAAAATTTTTTTTTTATATATATTTTTGGGGCTATTTATTATAGCAAAAAGTCAAAAATATTCTTTATTTTTTAAAATTGTCGCTCTTTTTTGTTTATAGCGCCCAAAAAAAACACAGAGGTGATAAAATACCACCAAAGGAAAGCTCTATTTGTGGGAAAAAAAAGGTCGCCAATTTTGTTTGGGAGCCACGTCGCACGACCACGCAATTGTCAGTTAAAGCGACGCAGTGCCGAATCGCAAAAACTGGCCCGGTCATTGACCAGCAATATGGTCCGGGGCTCAAGTGGTTAAAAAATAACAAAACAGTAAAGTTAGCCCAATTTGTTGTGATAATGTGAAAGATGATGTTACACCGAGTAAATAGAAACCTAACTTGTCACGCTTTATTATTGCACACACTCATGGAATGGCGCCAAACTTCAGGGGCCGGATTCAGATACATTGGCGCATATTTATGCCGGCGTAGCGCATCTTATTTACGCTACGCCAGACCAGTGCGGAGAGGCATGTACTGTATTCAGAAAGATATTACTCACCAAGATACACCAGCGGAACGTATTTTCGACGGCGTAAGGCGGCGTAAGTGTAAGTGGGCGTCACCCCATGCAAATGATGGTCCAACCGTGTCGCAGAGTGATACGTCTGGCGTATCTTAAACGGTGCATGCGCTGTGACGACGATGAATTGTCTGCCCCATCTGCGCATGCGCACAACTGCACCCGGCGTAACCCCTAAAATACGCCGGCCCACTGCCTACACCCAGTACATAAATACGCCCAGACATGCGCCTGTCAAGTGCAAAAGTACACAAGCATTTTTGGGTGCTAGTACTTTTGTATCTTTGGAATTATGTCTGCACCAGGGACTTCCAGTGACCGGCGGATGACCAACTTTAGCCCTGAGGAGAAGGCTATTATTATTGATGGCCTCTCCCAACACGGCGCCCACCTCTATGGGCCACAGAGTGGCACCACTGGGAAGGATGACAAAATCTGCATATATGCGGAGATCACCACACAGGTGAATGCCCTTGGCGTGGCGCCTAGGGAGCCAAAACATATACGTAAAAAGATCAACGATCTGCGGAGACTGGTCAAGGAAAAGCTAGTGGCGATCAGGAGGCATGCCACTGGCACAGGAGGAGGACCAGCCGCAAACATCTCCCTGATGGCAGAGGAGATGGTCGTTGCCAGGTTTCTGGATAGGCAGCTGGTGGAGGGCCTGGAGGGCTTTGATTCTGGGGAACAGCCCTTGAGGACAGGTAAGTGTGTTTTATCTTCTTTCTGGTGTGTAGCATGTGTGGGGGGGCAAGGGAACATGTGACAAGTGTGTGGGTCCACTAACATGTGAATGTTTTGTGTCATCCACAGATGTGCAGGAGGGAGCTGGGCTGTCATCGGCTGATGGGCGACCCACGCCATCCATGGTGGAGAGTGAACCCTCCTCACCTGTTGAGGAAGTGGAGGAGGAGCACGTCGGGATAGAGGAGGATGCGGTATACCTTGTGGAGGAGACCCCCATACCTGGTCCCTCCCAAACATCCTCCCCCATCAGGGATAGCCCCTCAAGGACCACCATCCCTATCAGGGATACCCCCTCAAGGGACACCATCCCTATCAGGGATACCCCCTCAAGGGACACCATCCCTATCAGGGATAGCCCCTCAAGGGCCACCATCCCGATCAGGGATAGCCCCTTAAGGGGCCTCCCCTACAGCCGGCCCCAAGACTCTCTGGCCCCTAGGAAGGCTATCCGGAAAACCAGAGGATTCCCTGAGGAATTTGAGGACCATCTGGCGAGGGACCAGACGAGGCAGACCCACCATATGGGTTCTCTAGTGGGTGATCTGCCAGAGTTGCAGATAGCCTGCCTCTTCGGCCGAGATCCAGGCTGCCTGCTCTGTGGCTGGGCAGGAGGCCCTCACCCAGCAGGCTGGCCAGAACGTAATGATCAATGAGAGCCTGCAGGACGTGGTTGGCAACGGGTCAGCCCTTGTGACCTGTATGGTGGACCTGCAGGCCACCACATCTGGCCTGGTCTCTGAGGTCCGGAGCCTGGCAGCTGCTGTCCGTGAGGAGGGGAGGCAGACAAAGTGCCAACAGCGCAGCAACACCACCCGCCGGCTGCAGGCTGCCACCAATAGCTACCTCCACCGGATAGCTGTGGCATTGGAGGGCAGCCAGGGAGAGACCGGGGGATGTTCCACCACCAGCCTCCCCACCTGAGGCTGGCCCCAGGCAACTGCGCCCCAGGAGCCTAGGGACCAGGCGGAGCCCACGACAGGGCCGATGAATTTTTTGATTATGTTTTTTTATACTCAAGTGCTGAGTTTTTTTATTTATTTTATACTCAGGTGATGAGTTTTTTTTAAATCCCTGCACACGGGGAATAGTGCAGGCTACAGTGTGACTGGTGTGTGAATGTGGGGGGGTGACACTCCTGCTGGCAAAGGGGTGTCACCCTCGGTCGTTGGGGAGAAATTATCCCCACGACCCGTGTGAATGGTGTATGAATGTACAGCAACATAATTGGAGCCTTGGCGTGGCATTGCTGCTCCCAAGTCCCGTGCGGTGTACTTGGGCTAATCCAATTTGATGAGGATGTGGGGTGTGTGTGCTAGGGACCACAGTGGTGTGCATGCGTGCATTCTCCTTGTGCCATGAAGAATGTGTGTGTTTAACTCGTAAAGAAGCCTACCACGAGGCATCTCCTGACTGCTCTCCCCTCAGCAGATGGTGTACCCTCGGGCAGGGGAGGACTGTGTGGTTCGGGGGTCAGGTCATCACATAGGTCAATCTCCAGGCCCTTTCTCATGGCGTAGTTGTGCAGAATGCAACATGCCCGATGATCTGGCACACAAAGTTTGGGGAATACAACAGGGTACCCCCAGACTTATCCAGGCATCGGAAACGGGACTTCAGGATGCCAAATGTGCGTTCCACCACTCCACGGGTACGTGCGTGTGCATCATTGTATCTTCTCTCTCCTCTGGTTTGGGGATTCCGGAATGGAGTCATGAGATGGGGTCCAAGTGCATATGCCGCGTCACCTGGAAGGGAAAAGACAGGAGGATGTTAGTAATGCATGTGCCCCTTGTGATGTCTGCATCATAGGGTAGGACAGTCATGCCTGACACCCATGTCACTCACCAACCAGCCAGCTGTTCCCATACACGTTCTGTTCGAATTCTGTGGGGATGTTGCTTTGACGGTATATATATCTGCCATTGCCTTATGCTGCAGATGCTCCTGGGTGGGTTTGATGAAGTGGTGTGACATGCGTCTGAGGATTGTCGGGGACAACCTGGTGCACAAATCTGCTCATGGTGGATTGTGACAAACTAGCCACTACTCCACTTGTTCTTTGAAAGATCCACTGGCAAGGAAATGCAGTGTTGCCAGTACCTTGACCAGTGGCTGCACTGCATGTACGCGGTGTGTCTTGCTGGTGATGTCATCATGCAGGGTTCTGGCTAATTCCAGGATGGCATCAGGGCTGAATCTGAAGATGCGATACACCTCTGATTCACCCATGCCAAAGACGTCAATGCGCGTTCGGTATATCCTCTCCCGTGCCCTCCTACGTGCCCGTCGACGCAGTAGTGCTATGACCACGGCTGCCCCTGGCATGTTGGCATACAGATGTGTTGTCCTGCAAGTGTTGGAGCTCAGGCCGTCTGTAACAGTGCTGCTGTAGCTGCTCTCCAGCTGACCTGTGCAACTCTGGTGCAAAGTTACCCCTGCTTTATGAGGGGTAACTTTCCGCCAGACTTTCCACTTAGGCGCACAGGTCAAACGTACGTTTCTGAATCGGCGTATCTCACTCATTTGCATATTTGAATACAAAATCCATGGGAGCGGAAGATCCGTCCAGCGTAAATATGCGCCTACGCCGCGCCGGGGTAGAAAAGTTACGCCGGTAGGAAGAAGCCTATTTTGAGGCATATCTGGTTCTGTGGGTACGGCGCATAGATACGATGGTGCAAATTTACACTTACGCCGCGCATCTTGAAATAGCCGCCGTAAGTGCTATCTGAATTTGGGCCCAGGACTTTAAAATCTCCATAGGCGACACTTTTTTTTTTACATGTTACCAGTTTAGAGTTACAGAGGAGGTCTAGTGCTAAAAGTATTGCTCTTGCTCTAACGCACGCGTCAATACCTCACATGTGTGGTTTGAACAGTGTTTATATATGTGGGCGGGACCTACATGCGTGTTCGCTTCTGAGCGCGAGCTTCTAGGGACAGGGGCCTTTTAATTACTATTATTTATTTTTTTACATAATAATTCAATAATACCTCCTCTTCAGGCTGGAAAGCATGAGTTCAGGGGAAAAAAAACACAGATCTCATCCTTTCAGCCGCGATTGTTTCTGCATTTCTGCTGAACTGAGCATGCCCAGGGACTTAGAAATTTTGATGTTGCTTTTTGTGGGTGAAAATCACTTGGATGTCTCTGAGAATGCACCCAGTGTAGAGAGAGACTGAACTTTGTCCATGTGTTTTCAATTGCTTCATTAGCACACATGTTATATAAAGCGTGTATACAGCAGTTGTCAGCTGCCCTGAGAGAGGGCAGGTTGTGTGTGGGGGGGACAGCTGGCAAGAATGTCTTTGCTAAACAGATATGTTTTTGAGCAAGGTTTTTTTGGCAATGTATGTTTTTTTAATGATGTTCACTTTGATTTATTTGTCTATGCTGCATTATTTTGCTAAATTTTTCTCAAGATGTTTTGACTAATGTTTCAATCCTGTCTGTGGGTCTATCATGTTATTTCCAAAGCATAAACCATATGCTGTTTACTGTCTCACATTTATATTTTTAGTTTTTATATTTGTTTGTTTGTGTTTTTATGTTTAATTTTTTTTGCTTTCCTTGTTTTGTTGACCAATAAAATTACTTTCAAATTTTGAAGTTTGTTTGTTTTTTGTTACTTTTTCATGCTACAGATTTTGACAGCTGCAGCTGAAATAGTTTTGGCCTAAACAATCAGGTGTGATTTTTGTCTGTAAGCTTCTTTCCTGGTGTGTACGCATGAAATGTTTGCTGCCATGTTTAATCACCAGGAAATGAAAAAGACAGAGCGGTAAGTATTGGTTCCTTTTTACTGCAGTGGTCCTCAAGTACCCCCGACAGGACATGTTTTGTGGATTTATCTTATCAAGAATTGCTGTCCAGACTGTCCTTTTTAAAGCACATGTGCAAGATGAAGGAAACCCTGCAAACATGGCCTGTTAGGGGGTGGGGGGGTGTGTTGGCAGACAGGCTTGAAGTGCTGATTTACAGCACTGTGCTTAAATCTAGCGCAAGGCAATCCTGTTCTAATTGTAGCAACCAGTCCATAGCAACCAGTCCTTAGCAACCAGTCCATAGCAACCGTCCATAGCAACCAGTCCATAGCAACACTCTATAGCAACCAATCAATAGCAACCAGTCCATAGCAACCATCCATAGCAACCAGTCCATAGCAACCAGTCCATAGCAACCGTCCATTGCAACCGTCCATTGCAACCGTCCATTGCAACCGTCCATAGCAACCAGTCCAAAGCAACCAGTCCATAGAAACCGTCCATAGCAACCATCCTATAGCAACCCTCCATAGCAACCAGTCCATAGCAACCAGTCCATAACAACCCTCCATAGCGATCAGTCCATAGCAACCCTCCATAGCGATCAGTCCATAGCAACCCTCCATAGCAACCAGTCCATAGCAACCAGTCCAGAACAACCTTGTCCATAGCAACCGGTCCATAGCAACCCTCTATAGCAACCAGTCCATAGCAACCGGTCCATAGCAACCCTCTATAGCAACCAGTCCATAGCAACCGGTCCATAGCAACCAGACCATAGCAACCCTCTATAGCAACCAGTCCATAGCAACCCATCCATAGCAACCAGTCAAAAGCAACCATTCCATATCAACCCTTCATAGCAACCAGTCCATAGAAACCATCCAAAGCAACCAGTCCATAGCAACCAGTTCATAGCAACCCGTCCATAGCAACTAGTCCATAGCAACCAGTTCATAGCAACTGGTCCATAGCAACCCTCCATAGCAACCAGTCCATAGCAACCAATCCATAGAAACCATCTAAGTAACCAGTCCATAGCAAGCAGTCCATAGCAAACATCCATAGCAACCATTCATAGCAACCCTCTATAGCAACCAGTCCATAGCAACCGTCCATAACAACTAGTCCATAGCATCCAGTCCATAGCAACCGTTCCATAGCAACCCTCCATAGCAACCAGTCCATAGCAACCAGTCCATAGCAACCAGTCAATAGCAACCCTCTATAGCAACCATCTATAGCAACCAGTCCATAGCACCCAGTCCATAGCAACCAGTCCATAGCAACCAGTCCATTGCAAACCTCCATATCAACCAGTCCATAATAACCCTCCATAGCAACCAGTCCATAGCAATCCTCCATAGCAACCAGTCCATAGCAACCAGTCCATAGCAACAGTCCATAGCAACAGTCCATAGCAACCAGTCCATAATAACCCTCTATAGCAACCAGTCCATAGCAACCATCCATAGCAAACAGTCCATAGCAACAGTCCATAGCAACAGTCCATAGCAACAGTCCATAGCAACAGTCCATAGCAACAGTCCATAGCAACAGTCCATAGCAACAGTCCATAGCAACAGTCCATAGCAACCGTCCATAGCAACCAAGTGCATAGCAACCCTCCATAGCAACCCTCCATTGCAACCAGTCCATAGCAACCAAGTCCATAGCAACCCTCCATAGCAACCCGTCCATAGCATCCCATCGATAGCAACCAGTCAATAGCAACCCTCCATAGCAACCAGTCCATAGCAACCAGTCTATAGAAACCATTCAATGCAACCAGTCCATAGCAACCCGTCCATAGCAACCAGTCCATAACAACCGGTCCATAGCAACCGGTCCATAGCAACCAGTCCATAGCAACCAGTCCATAGCAACCAGTTATTAGCAACCCTCTATAGCAACCATCCATAGCAACCATCCATCGCAACCAGTAAATAGCAACCAGTCCATAGCAACCGTCCACAGCAACCCTCTATAGCAACCAGTCCATAGCAACCATCCATAGCGACCAGTCCATAGCAACAGTCCATAGCAACCAGTCCATAGCAACCAGTCCATAGCAACCAGTCCATAGCAACCAGTCCATAGCAACCAGTCCATAGCAACCAGTTATTAGCAACCCTCTATAGCAACCATCCATCGCAACCAGTAAATAGCAACCGTCCACAGCAACCGTCCACAGCAACCCTCTATAGCAACCAGTCCATAGCAACCATCCATAGCGACAAGTCCATAGCAACTCCATAGCAACAGTCCATAGCAACCATCCATAGCAACCAGTCCATAGCAACCAGTCCATAGCAACCAGTCCATAGCAACCAGTCCATAGCAACCCGTCCACAGCAACCCGTCCACAGCAACCCGTCCACAGCAACCCGTCCACAGCAACCCGTCCACAGCAACCCGTCCACAGCAACCCGTCCACAGCAACCCGTCCACAGCAA
The DNA here is from genome assembly GCF_905171775.1 of Rana temporaria. Classification (NCBI taxonomy): domain Eukaryota; kingdom Metazoa; phylum Chordata; class Amphibia; order Anura; family Ranidae; genus Rana; species Rana temporaria. The sequence goes on from NC_053489.1 coordinate 376,334,817, forward strand.
CCCGTCCACAGCAACCCGTCCACAGCAACCCGTCCACAGCAACCCGTCCACAGCAACCAGTCCATAGCAACCATCCATAGCAACCAGTCCATAGCAACCATCCATAGCAACCAGTCCATAGCAACCCTCCATTTCAACCAGTCCATAGCAACAGGTCCATAGCAACCAGTCCATAGCAATCAGTCCATAGCAAACCTCCATATCAACCAGTCCATGACAACCCTCCAAAGCAACCAGTCCATAGCAACCCTCCATAGCAACCAGTCCATAGCAACCATCCAAAGCAACCAGTCCATAGCAACCAGTCCATAGCAACTGTCCATAGCAATCAGTTCAGAGCAACCAGTCCAGAGCAACCATCCATAGCAACCAGTCCGTCGCAACCAGTCCATAGCAACCATCCTATCAACCAGTCCATAGCAACCATCCATAGCAACCAGTCCATAGCAACAAGTCCATAGCAACCCTCCATAGCAACCCATCGATAGAAACCATTCAAAGCAACCAGTCCATAGCAACCCGTCCATAGCAACTGGTCTATAGCAACCCTCCATAGCAACCAGTCCATAGCAACCCTCTATAGCAACCGTCCATAGCAACCAGTCCATAGAAACCGTCCATAGCAACCAATCCATAGCAACCAGTCCATAGCAACCAATCCATAGCAACCATCCATAGCAACCAGTCTATAGCAACCAGTCCATAGCAACCGTCCACAGCAACCAGTCCATTTCAACCAGTCCATAGCAACCGTCCATAGCAACCAGTCCATAGCAACCACCCATAGCAACCAGTCCATAGCAACAGTCCATAGCAACCGTCCATAACAACCAGTCCATAGCAACCCTCCATACCAACCAGTCCATAGAAACCATCCAAAGCAAAAAGTCCATAGCAACCAGTCCACAGCAATCCGTCCTTAGCAACCCGTCCATAGGAACCAGTCCATAGCAACCCTCCATTTCAACCAGTCCATAACAACCCTCCAAAGCAACCAGTCCATAGCAACCCTCCATAGCAACCAGTCCATAGCAACCGTCCATAGCAACCAGTCCATAGCAACCATCCAAAGCAACCAGTCCATAGCAACTGTCTATAGCAACCAGTCCATAGCAACCATCTAAGCAACCAGTCCATAGCAAGCAGTCCATAGTAACCATCCATAGCAACTAGTCCATAGCAACCAGTTCATAGCAACCAGTCCATAGCAACCCTTTATAGCAACCAGTCCATAGCAACCGTCCATAACAACCAGTCCATAGCATCCAGTCCATAGCAACCAGTCAATAGCAACCGTCCATAGCAACCAGTCCATTGCAAACCTCCATATCAACCAGTCCATAATAACCCTCCATAGCAACCAGTCCATAGCAACCCTCTATAGCAACCAGTTCATAGCAACCAGTCCATAGCAACCATCCATAGCAACCAGTCCATAGCAACCATCCATAGCAACCAGTCCATAGCAAACAGTCCATAGCAACCATCCATAGCAACCAGTCCATAGCAACCAAGTCCATAGCAACCCTCCATAGCAAACAGTCCATAGCAACCAAGTCCATAGCAACCCTCCATAGCAACCAGTCCATAGCAACCAAGTCCATAGCAACCCTCCATAGCAACCCGTCCATAGCAACCAGTCCATAGAAACCATTCAAAGCAACCCGTCCGTAGCAACCCGTCCGTAGCAACCAGTCCATAACAACCAGTCCATAACAACTGGTCCATAACAACTGGTCCATAACAACCCTCCATAGCAACCAGTCCATAGCAACCAGTTATTAGCAACCATCCATAGCAACCAGTCCATAGAAACCGTTCATAGCAACCAATCCATAGCAACCAGTCCATAGCAACCAATCCATATCAACCATCCATAGCAACCAGTAAATAGCAACCAGTCCATAGCAACTCCATAGCAACAGTCCATAGCAACCATCCATAGCAACCATCCACAGCAACCCGTCCACAGCAACCAGTCCATAGCAACCAATCCATAGCAACCAATCCATAGCAACCATCCATAGCAACCATCCATAGCAACCAGTCCATAGCAACCAGTCCATAGCAACCAGTCCATAGCAACCGTCCATAGCAACCAGTCCATTGCAAACCTCCATATCAACCAGTCCATAATAACCCTCCATAGCAACCCTCTATAGCAACCAGTCCATAGCAACCATCCATAGCAACCGTCCATAGCAACCGTCCATAGCAACCGTCCATAGCAACCAGTCCATAGCAACAGTCCATAGCAAACAGTCCATAGCAAACAGTCCATAGCAACCAAGTCCATAGCAACCCTCCATAGCAACCCTCCATAGCAACCCAGTCCATAGCAACCAAGTCCATAGCAACCAAGTCCATAGCAACCAAGTCCATAGCAACCAGTCCATAGCAACCCATCGATAGCAACCAGTCAATAGCAACCAGTCCATAGCAACCCTCCATAGCAACCCTCCATAGCAACCAGTCCATAGCAACCAGTCCAAAGCAACCCATCCATAGCAACCCGTCCGTAGCAACCAGTCCATAACAACCAGTCCATAACAACCAGTCCATAACAACCAGTCCATAGAAACCATTCAAAGCAACCCGTCCGTAGCAACCGGTCCATAGCAACCCTCCATTGCAACCAGTCCATAGCAACCAGTCCATAGCAACCAGTCCATAGCAACCGTCCATAGCAACCAGTCCATAGCAACCAGTCCATAGCAACCAGTCCATAGCAACCAGTCCATAGCAACCAGTCCATAGCAACCAGTCCATAGCAACCAGTCCATAGCAACAAGTCCATAGCAACCAAGTCTATAGCAACCCTCCATAGCAACCAAGTCCATAGCAACCCTGCATAGCAACCCGTCCATAGCAACCCATCGATAGCAACCAGTCCATAGCAACCAGTCCATAGAAACCATTCAAAGCAACCAGTCCATAGCAACCAGTCCATAGCAACCCTCTATAGCAACCATCCATAGCAACCAGTCCATAGCAACCAGTCCATAGCAAACCTCCATATCAACCAGTCCATAGCAACCATCCATCGCAACCAGTCCATAGCAACCAGTCCATAGCAAGCCTCCATAGCAACCGTCCACAGCAACCAGTCCAGAACAACCTGTCCATAGCAACCGGTCCATAGCAACCCTCTATAGAAACCAGTCCAGAGCAACCGGTCCATAGCAACCAGACCATAGCAACCCGTCCATAGCAACCTATCCATAGCAACCAGTCAATAGCATCCATTCCATAGCAACCCTCCATAGCAACCAGTCCATAGCAACCAGTCCATAGAAACCATCCAAAGCAACCAGTCCATAGCAACCCGTCCATAGCAACCCGTCCATAGCAACCGGTCCATAGCAACCGGTCCATAGCAACCAGTCCATAGCAACCATCCATAGCAACCAGTCCATAGCAACCAGTCCATAGCAACCAGTCCATAGCAACCAATCCATAGCAACCAATCCATAGCAACCATCCATAGCAACCAGTCCATAGCAACCATCCACAGCAACCAGTCCTTTTCAACCAGTCCATAGCAACCGTCCATAGCCACCAGTCCATAGCAACCCTCTATAGCAACCAGTCCATAGCAACCAGTCCAAAGCTACCAGACCATAGCAACCGTCCATAGCAACCGTTCATAGCAACCAGTCCAAAGCTACCAGACCATAGCAACCATCCATAGCAACCATCCATAGCAACCATTCCATAGCAACCATTCCATAGCAACCCTCCATAGAAACCAGTCCATAGAAACCATCCATAGCAGGCAGTCCATAGCAACTATCCAGAGCAACCAGTCCATAGCAACCCTCCATAGCAACCAATCCATAGCAACCCTCCATAGCAACCAGTCCATAGCAACTGTCCATAGCAACCAGTCCATAGCAACCATCTAAGCAACCAGTCCATAGCAACCATCCATAGCAACCAGTCCATAGCAACCCTCTCTAGTAACCAGTCCATAGCATCCAGTCCATAGTAACCGTTCCATAGCAACCAGTCCATAGCAACCCTCTATAGCAACCAGTCCATAGCACCCATTCCATAGCAACCAGTCCATAGCAACCAGTCCATAGCAACCAGTCCATAGCAACCAGTCCATAGCAACCAGTCCATAGCAACCAGTCCATTGCAAACCTCCATATCAACCAGTCCATAATAACCCTCCATAGCAACCAGTCCATAGCAACCCTCTATAGCAACCAGTCCATAGCAAACATCCATAGCAACCAGTAAATAGCAACCAGTCCATAGCAACCGTCCATAGCAACCATCCATAGCAACCAGTTCATAGCAACAGTCCATAGCAAACAGTCCATAGCAACCATCCATAGCAACCAGTCCATAGCAACAAGTCCATAGCAACCCTCCATAGCAACCAGTCCATAGCAACCAGTCCATAGCAACCCTCCATAGCAACCAGTCCATAGCAACCAAGTCCATAGCAACCCTCCATAGCAACCCGTCCATAGCAACCAGTCCATAGCAACCAGTCCATAGAAACCATTCAAAGCAACCCGTCCATAGCAACCCGTCCGTAGCAACCAGTCCATAGCAACCGGTCCATAGCAACCAGTCCATAGCAACCAGTCCATAGCAACCAGTCCATAGCAACAAGTCCATAGCAACCCTCCATAGCAACCCTCCATAGCAACCAGTCCATAGCAACCAGTCCATAGCAACCAAGTCCATAGCAACCAGTCCATAGCAACCAAGTCCATAGCAACCAGTCCATAGCAACCAAGTCCATAGCAACCCTCCATAGCAACCCGTCCATAGCAACCCATCAATAGCAACCAGTCCATAGCAACCAGTCCATAGCAACCAGTCCACAGCAACCAGTCCATAGCAACCAGTCCATAGCAACCAGTCCATAGCAACCAGTCCATAACAACCAGTCCATAACAACCAGTCCATAACAACCAGTCCATAACAACCGGTCCATAGCAACTGGTCCATAGCAACCCTCCATAGCAACCAGTTATTAGCAACCCTCTATAGCAACCATCCATAGCAACTAGTCCATAGAAACCATCCATAGCACCCAATCCATAGCACCCAGTCCATAGCAACCATCCATAGCAACCAGTAAATAGCAACCAGTCTATAGCAACCAGTCCATAGCAACCGTCCACAGCAACCCTCTATAGCAACCATCCATAGCAACCAGTCCATAGCAACCAGTCCATAGCAACCAGTCCATAGCAACCAGTCCATGGCAACCAGTCCATGGCAACCAGTCCATAGCAACCAGTCCATAGCAACCAGTCCATATCAACCTTGCAAAGCAACCAGTCCATATCAACCCTCCAAAGCAACCAGTCCATAGCAACTGTCCATAGCAACCAGTCCATAGCAACCAGTCCATAGCAACCATCCATAGCAACCAGTCCATAGCAACAAGTCCATAGCAACCAAGTCTATAGCAACCAAGTCTATAGCAACCCTCCATAGCAACTCTCCATAGCAACCAAGTCCATAGCAACCCGTCGATAGCAACCCGTCAATAGCAACCAGTCCATAGCAACCCTCCATAGCAACCAGTCCATAGCAACCAGTCCATAGAAACCATTCAAAGCAACCCGTCCATAGCAACCCGTCCATAGCAACCCGTCCATAGCAACCCGTCCATAGCAACCAGTCCATAGCAACCAGTCCATAGCAACCATCCATAGCAACCATCCATAGCAACCAGTCCATAGCAACCAGTCCATAGCAAACCTCCATATCAACCAGTCCATAACAACCCTCCATAGCAACCAGTCCATAGCAACAATCCATAGAAACCGGTCCATAACAACCAGTCCATAACAACCCTCCATAGCAACCAGTCCATAGCAACCAGTTCATAGCAACCATTCATCGCAACCAGTCCATAGCAACCAGTCCATAGCAACCCTCCATAGCAACCGTCCACAGCAACCAGTCCAGAACAACCTGTCCATAGCAACCGGTCCATAGCAACCAGTCCAGAGCAACCGGTCCATAGCAACCAGTCCATAGCAACCCATCTATAGCAACCAGTCAATAGCATCCATTCCATAGCAACCCTCCATAGCAACCAGTCCATAGCAACCAGTCCATAGCAACCAGTCCATAGAAACCATCCAAAGCAACCAGTCCATAGCAACCAGTTCATAGCAACCCGTCCATAGCAGCCAGTCCATAGCAACTGGTCCATAGCAACCCTCCATAGCAACCAGTCCATAGCAACCAGTCCATAGAAACCGTCCATAGCAACCAATCAATAAATAGCAACCAGTCCATAGCAACCAATCCATAGCAACCATCCACAGCAACCAGTCCTTTTCAACCAGTCCATAGCAACCGTCCATAGCCACCAGTCCATAGCAACCCTCTATAGCAACCAGTCCATAGCAACCAGTCCATAGCAACCAGTCCATAGCAGCCATTCCATAGCAACCAGTCCATAGCAACCAGTCCATAGCAACCAGTCCATAGCAACCAGTCCATAGCAACAGTCCATAGCAACAGTCCATAGCAACCCTCCATAGCAACCAGTCCATAGAAACCATCCAAAGCAACCAGTCCATAGCAGGCAGTCCATAGCAACTATCCAGAGCAACCAGTCCATAGCAACCCTCCATAGCAACCAATCCATAGCAACCCTCCATTGCAACCAATCCATAGCAACCCTCCATTGCAACCAATCCATAGCAACCAGTCCATAGCAACCATCCATAGCAACCAGTCCATAACAACCCTCCAAAGCAACCAGTCCATAGCAACCAGTCCATAGCAACCGTCCATAGCAACCAGTCCATAACAACCCTCCATAGCAACCAGTCCATAGCAACCAGTCCATAGCAACCATCCATAGAAACCTGTCCATAACAACCAGTCCATAGCAACCAGTCCATAGCAACCATCCATAGCAACCATTCCATAGCAACCCTCCATAGCAACCCTCCATAGCAACCCTCCATAGCAACCCTCCACAGCAACCAGTCCAGAACAACCTGTCCATAGCAACCAGTCCATAGCAACCCTCTATAGCAACCAGTCCAGAGCAACCGGTCCATAGCAACCAGACCATAGCAACCCTCTATAGCAACCAGTCCATAGCAACCCATCCATAGCAAACCGTCTATAGCAACCAGTCAATAGCAACCATTCCATAGCAACCCTCCATAGCAACCAGTCCATAGAAACCATCCAAAGCAACCATTCCATAGCAACCAGTTCATAGCAACCCGTCCATAGCAACCAGTAACTGGAGGAAAAATAATAAATGTGTTACCAATGAATGTGTTTGTTGCTGCAGAGCAATAGCGCGGCATCAGCTGGTGAGCGGGGATGTCAGACAAGCCGCTTCTCTGACATCCCTGCTCACCAGCTGATCCCGCGCTATCGCTCTGCAGCAACAAACACACTAGCCTGGATTCAGGTAGATTTGCCCCTTATTTGCGGAGGCACAGGGCAGCGTTTTTGCCCTGCGCCCCCGCAAATTTACTGCGCTACCCGCGATTCACGGAGCAGTAAATTGCGTGTGCGCTGTGTAAACTTGCCCTGCGTAAGGGCGCCTAATGTAAATGATCCCGTAGGGGGCGGGAATCATTTAAATTAGGCGCGCTCCCGAGCGTATAGCGCATGCTCCGTTGGGAAACTTTCCCGACGTGCATTGCGGCAAATGACGTTGCAAGGACGTCATTTGCTTCAAAGTGAACGTGAATGGCGTCCAGCGCCATTCACGAATCACTTACGCAAATTACGTAAAAATTTGAACGTCGCGACGCGGGAACGACGGGTATACTTTAGCATTGGCTGCCCCTGCTATTAGAAGGGGCAGCCTTACGCTAAACACGCCGTACGGAAACGACGTAAATTGCATACGCAGGGCTCGCGCAACATTGTGAATCGGTGTTAGTATGCAATTTGCATACTATACACCAGGGATAAGCAATTAGCGGACCTCCAGCTGTTGCAAAACTACAAGTCCCATCATGCCTCTGCCTCTGGGTTCATGCTTGTGGCTGTCAGAGTCTTGCTATGCCTCATGGGAATTGTAGTTCTGCAACATCTGGAGGTCCGCTAATTGCATATCCCTGCTATACACTGAGCACAATGGGAGCGCCCCCTAGCGGTCATCGCTAGAATGCAGCCTAAGATATGCGTGGCATAAGAGACTTATGCCACGCAGATTTTAGGCTGCAGTCGGCGTTACGATGTTCCTGAATCAGGAGCATTCGTAACGCCGGGGCAAGTAAGCAATTGCGCTGTGTAACCTATGTGTGTAACCACTGTCTACACCCAGGGATCTGTGAGACACCCACCAGGTCCTGTTTAAAGACGCATGCAGTCCTAGTGCCGGGCAGGCACCCTCACAAGTAAGGGGCCAATCAGCCTTTTTATTGTCATGATTTTACATTAAAACGTTAATGCAATATAGCTTTCTCCTGTCTATTTTGTGGTTGGAATCCTGAACATCATTTGGCCATATGATCGTAGCAGTATGAACGGCGGTGTATAGTGTGCAGGTACTTAGACCTGCTCAGCCTTAACGACCCACTTTTTAACTAAAGGGGTCCACGCTTTCTGGTAAGCATATCCCTTGTCCAGAGCACATCGGGTGAAGTTCCAGTAGATGGTGGTGGCTGCAGTAACACTCAAGATTTCTTTGCATGATTCTTTTGGATTGAATTCACATGTGGAGGCAATCACATATGGACTGTGCTTTTAATTGTTTTTTTTAACTGCTACTCAAGAGACACACAATTTGTTGTATAATTCATTGGTAACACATTTATTATGTTTTACATCTATCCTTTAACACTTAGTTGTTGCATTACTTATTGTCACTAATTTGTATGGTAAATCACTGCACCTAACGTGGGAGAGATTTAACCTATGTATGGTTTTTTGTTCACCGGAGTGTTTAATCCTATTTAATTTTAATCAATCCTTCCACCCCATTGGGATCATCCCACTGAGGGTGTCCCAAACGTTTTGGGATTGTACTCACTAGCGCCCTCTTCCACATCCTGATCACATAGCAACCCTTCATTGCAACCAGTCCATAGCAACCCTCCATATCAACCAGTCCATAGCAACCCGTCCATTGCAACCAATCCGTAGCAACCCTCTATAGCAACCATCCAAAGCAACCAGTCCATAGCAACCAGTCCATAGCAACCATCCATAGCAACCAGACCATAAAAACCCATCTAAAGCAACCAGTCCATATCAACCAGTCCATAGCAACCCGTCCATAGCAACCCGTCCATAGCACCCCGTCCATAGCACCCCGTCCATAGCACCCCGTCCATAGCCACCCTCCATAGCAACCATTCCATAGCAACTAGTCCATAGAAACCATCCAAAGAAACTCTCCATTGCATCCAGTCCATAGCAATCAGTCCATAGCAACCAGTCCATAGCAACTCTCCATTGCATCCAGTCCATAGAAACCATCCATAGAACCAGTCCATAGCAACCAGTCCATAGCAACCATCCATAGAACCAGTCCATAGCAACCAGTCCATAGCAACCAGTCCATAGCAACCAGTCCATAGCAACCAGTCCATAGCAACCAGTCCATAGCAACCAGTCCATAGCAACCCTCCATAGCAACCAGTCCATAGCAACCAGTCCATAGCAAACCTCCATATCAACCAGTCCATAACAACCCTCCATAGCAACCAGTCCATAGAAACCCTCCATAGCAACCAGTCCATAGCAACAGTCCATAGCAAACAGTCCATAGCAACCCTCCATAGCAACCATCCATAGCAACCAGTCCATAGCAAACCTCCATATCAACCAGTCCATAGCAACCAGTCCATAGCAACCATTCCAAAGCAACTAGTCCATAGCAAACGTGGGAGAGATTTAACCTATGTATGGTTTTTTGTTCACCGGAGTGTTTAATCCTATTTAATTTTAATCAATCCTTCCACCCCATTGGGATCATCCCACTGAGGGTGTCCCAAACGTTTTGGGATTGTACTCACTAGCGCCCTCTTCCACATCCTGATCACATAGCAACCCTTCATTGCAACCAGTCCATAGCAACCCTCCATATCAACCAGTCCATAGCAACCCGTCCATTGCAACCATAAATAGCAACCAGTCCATAGCAACCCTCTATAGCAACCAGTCCATAGCAACCGTCCATAACAACCAGTCCATAGCAACCCTCCATAGCAACAAGTCCATAGCAACCCATCCAATGCAACCAGTCCATAGCAACCCATCCAATGCAACCAGTCCATAGCAACCTTCCATAGCAACCAGTCCATAGCAACCATCCAAAGCAACCAGTCCATAGAAACCAGACCATAAAAACCCATCTAAAGCAACCAGTCCATATCAACCAGTCCATAGCAACCCGTCCATAGCACCCCGTCCATAGCACCCCGTCCATAGCACCCCGTCCATGGCAACCAGTCCATGGCAACCAGTCCATGGCAACCAGTCCATGGCAACCAGTCCATGGCAACCATCCATAGCAAACCTCCATATCAACCAGTCCATAACAACCCTCCATAGCAACCAGTCCATAGAAACCCTCCATAGCAAACAGTCCATAGCAACCCTCCATAGCAACCAGTCCATAGCAAACCTCCATAGCAACCAGTCCATAGCAACCCTCTATAGCAACCAGTCCATAGCAACCATCCAAAGCAACCAGTCCATAGCAACCATTCCATAGCAACCATCCAAAGCAACTCTCCATTGCATCCAGTCCATAGCAACCAGTCCATAGCAACCAGACCATAGCAACCAGTCCATAGCAACCATCCATAGAAACCAGTCCATAGCAACCAGTCCATAGAAACCCTCCATAGCAACCAGTCCATAGCAAATCTCCATTGCATCCAGTCCATAGCAACCAGTCCATAGCAACCATGCATAGAAACCAGTCCATAGCAAACCTCCATAGCAACCCTCCATAGCAACCAGTCCATAGCAACCATCAAAAGCAACCAGTCCATAGCGACCAGACCATAACAACCAGTCCATAGCAAACCGTCCATAGCAACCCGTCCATAGCAACCCGTCCATAGCAACCCGTCCATAGCAACCCGTCCATAGCAACCCGTCCATAGCAACCCGTCCATAGCAACCCGTCCATAGCAACCCGTCAATAGCAACCCGTCCATAGCAACCCGTCCATAGCAACCCGTCCATAGCAACCCGTCCATAGCAACCCGTCCATAGCAACCCGTCCATAGCAACCCGTCCATAGCAACCCGTCCATAGCAACCCGTCCATAGCAACCCGTCCATAGCAACCCGTCCATAGCAACCCGTCCATAGCAACCCGTCCATAGCAACCCGTCCATAGCAACCCGTCCATAGCAACCCGTCCATAGCAACCCGTCCATAGCAACCCATCCATAGCAACCCGTCCATAGCAACCCTCCAAAGCACCCCGTCCATAGCAACCAATTTTTGATGGGGCAAATAGGATGGTGCAGTTTTGACGGGGCTTTTTTGATGGGGTAGTTCCTCTATTGACTTCCATTGAAATTCAGTCTAGACACCTAAAATTTGAAGGGCAATATTTAAACTATGACTGTGCCTTCAATTTTAATATTTCAGAGACATACTATGCATCAAACTGTAGGTCTGGGTCTTGTGATTCTCACAATATAAAGATCTTTGCTGTACGATTTATAGTTTTTAAAATACAACCGTTTGAAGAAGGACAAGTATTCATAAAGGGCAAAAAACTACTGCATATAAACATTGGTTTCCTGGAAAACTCTGAGGTGAATTAACTCCTCCCAAAAAGCTGTAAGGGGTATTAGAGCTCCTCCCACACAGCTGTGAGGTGATTTCTGGCTCATACCACACATCTCTGAGGCAAATTATATCTAGTCCCACACAGCATTGAGGGAAATTATAGCATTAAAGCTCCTTCTTCAAAGCTCTGAGGGGAATTATATCTCCTCCTATTTGCATCATGACATCTAAACGAAAGAGAGCTGAAGCTGCAAAGATACACAGGACCTTTCAGACCCACACTTTTGGGATCCGGAGCCCCACAGCAGCATAGTGGAAATGGAGGTTAGTGTGCCCAGGAGGTACACAGTGAACATGTGGTGTCATTCCCATGGGCAATTCTGAAAACCATGGCATGTGTTCCAAGTGAGATATCTGTGCAGCCATCATTTCATCAGGGTCATCATGGCTATGGAAGTTTACGGAACAAACAGTGTACATGCATGGCTCTGACATTGATCACATATTGAAGAAGTGCAACAACACACACAACAATAAAACAGCTAAAACAAAGAATTGTCTATCAGCACCAACACTTGACAATGTCAAACAGAGTCAGATTCAAGAGTCCAGAGTCAAACAGAGTCAACACTGACAAATATGAGTATAATGTTGTTAAATCTCCAGTGTTATCAGGATGTGTGAGAGCCACAGTAGACAATGACAACTAAGGGTGGTTTGTTGACCTCTCCACAAGACTTTAGTGCCTCAATGCAGATGTTACACATGCACTTTTTCTAGTAGTGCCATATTGCATTGCATTGTTCAGAGACAAATCTGGGAGATATGGACTGTTTGATTCTCATAGTCGAAATAAGGATGGACTTCCTGCCACTGAAAAAAGAAAAGCGGTTATGATCACTTTTACACATTTGAGTGATATGGGGGGCAAGGATTTATAAGTTGTATGATTTGCTACTTAGACACCTGAGGCCCTATTGATGGACTGCAGTATGACTTCATGCCAGTCTCATTTAATTGTGTAAGATGTCTGTCAGATGGTTTGCTGTCCCCAGCGGTGCAATCTGACAAACCACTTAATGGAAAGCATGTGGAAAACAAAGTGACACAGATGACCAAAGATGCAACACACACTGGATTACCAGCCAGCAAGCATTCTCCATGGTTACTTGATGCAAAATCCTCACAGGGAATATGGAAGGACAGTAAGGCATTTTCCAAATTAGATGCACAGCGACCACAAAAACAGAAGACAAGGCACAGAAGTGAAAGAAGGCACAATTTCAAGGCTAGAAAGATGTCTTTTACCAATAAGAAGAGGACATACATCACCAGCCGTTGCTATGGACTGGATTTTATGGACTGGTTGCTATGGATGGTTGCTATGGACTGGTTGATAGGATGGTTGCTTTGGACTGGTTGCGATGGAGGGTTGCTATGGACTGGTTGCTATGGACTGGTTGCTATGGTCTGGATTGCTATGGACTGATTGAAATGGACTGGTTGTTATGGACTGGTTGCTGAGGATGGTTGCTATGGTCTGGATTGCTATGGACTGGTTAATATGGACTGGTTGCTATGGATGGGTTGCTATTGACTGGTTGCTATGGACTGGTTGCTTTGGATGGTTGCTATGGACTGGTTGCTATGAATGGTTGCTATTGTCTGGTTGCTATGGAATGGTTTCTATAGAGGGTTGCTATGGATTGGTTGCTATGGAGGGTTGATATGGACTGGTTGCTATGGAGGGTTGCTATGGATGGTTGCTATGGACTGGTTGCTATGGACAGTTGCTATGGTCTGGTTGCTATGGACTGGTTGCTTTGGATGGTTGCTGTGGACTGGTTGCTATGGACGGTTGCTATGGAGGGTTTCTATGGACTGGTTGCTATGGAGGGTTGTTATGGACTGGTTGCTATAGACGGTTGCTATGGAGGGTTGCTATGGACTGGTATCTATGGAGGGTTGCTATGGACTGGTTGCTATGGACTGGTTGCTATGGACTGGTTTCTGTGGACTGGTTTCTGTGGACTGGTTGCTATGGAGGGTTGCTATGGACTGGTTGTTATGGATGGTTGCTATGGATTGGTTGCTATGGAGGGTTGCTATGGACTGAATTATATGGACTGGTTGCTATGGATGGTTGCTATTGTCTGGTTGCTATGGAATGGTTTCTATGGAGGGTTGCTATGGATTGGTTGCTATGGAGGGTTGTTATGGACTGGTTGCTATGGACTGGTTGCTATGGATGGTTGCTATGGATGGTTTCTATGGACTGGTTGATAGGATGGTTGCTTTGGACTGGTTGCGATGGAGGGTTGCTATGGACTGGTTGCTATGGACTGGTTGCTATGGACTGGTTACTATGGACTGATTGAAATGGACTGGTTGTTATGGACTGGTTGCTGAGGATGGTTGCTATGGTCTGGATTGCTATGGACTGGTTAATATGGACTGGTTGCTATGGATGGGTTGCTATTGACTGGTTGCTATGGACTGGTTGCTTTGGATGGTTGCTATGGACTGGTTGCTATGGATGGTTGCTATTGTCTGGTTGCTATGGAATGGTTTCTATGGAGGGTTGCTATGGATTGGTTGCTATGGAGGGTTGATATGGACTGGTTGCTATGGAGGGTTGCTATGGATGGTTGCTATGGACTGGTTGCTATGGACAGTTGCTATGGTCTGGTTGCTATGGACTGGTTGCTTTGGATGGTTGCTGTGGACTGGTTGCTATGGACGGTTGCTATGGAGGGTTTCTATGGACTGGTTGCTATGGAGGGTTGTTATGGACTGGTTGCTATAGACGGTTGCTATGGAGGGTTGCTATGGACTGGTATCTATGGAGGGTTGCTATGGACTGGTTGCTATGGACTGGTTGCTATGGACTGTTGCTATGGACTGGTTGCTATGGATGGTTGCTATGGACTGGTTTCTGTGGACTGGTTGCTATGGAGGGTTGCTATGGACTGGTTGTTATGGAGGGTTGCTATGGATTGGTTGCTATGGAGGGTTGCTATGGACTGAATTATATGGACTGGTTGCTATGGATGGTTGCTATTGTCTGGTTGCTATGGAATGGTTTCTATGGAGGGTTGCTATGGATTGGTTGATATGGAGGTTTGCTATGGACTGGTTGCTATGGAGGGTTTCTATGGGCTGGTTGCTGTGGACTGGTTGCTATTGATGGTTGCTATGGACGTGTTGCTATTGATTGTTGCTATGGACTGGTTGCTATGGACTGGTTGCTTTGGAGTGGTTGCTATGGACTGATTGCTATGGATGGTTGCTATGGACTGGTTGCTATGGATGGTTGAAATAAATGATGGTGACTGCGCTGTGTGAGGAAGTGGAAAGAGCAGATGCACAGGGAAGTGAATAGCAAAAACCCACCACTGAGTAATCGCTAAAACCAGTGGGGGTGGGAGGTCTGTGGGTCAGTAATGGTGAACAGCAATAAGCATAAATTAGATATTAACATACACTATAATTAAATTAAATAGTGAACATCACAAACATGAGAAGCATGTAAATCCAAACAGCTTAATTGAGGTGAATGGTGCCAGAAAGTTCAAATATAACACACTCCAGGTGGAGTCCCAGAAGTCCCAGAAGAGGGAAGATGTGGGGACCGTAATAAGGTAAAAAAGGCAAATGACACAAATAAAGTCTTAAAACCCACCACTGAGTAATCGCTAAAACCAGTGGGGGTAGGAGGTCTGTGGGTCAGTAATGGTGAACAGCAATAAGCATAAATAAAATATTAACATACACTATAATTAAATTAAATAGTGAACATCACAAACATGAGACGCATGTAAATCCAAACAGCTTGGTTGATGTGGATAGTGCCAGAAAGTTCAAATATAACACAATCCAAATGGAGTCCCAGAAGAGGGAAGATGTGGGACCGTAATAAGGTAAAAAAGTCAAATAACACAAATAAAGTCTTAAAGTGCACTGTGAACGATAATAGAGGCCCAAGGGGGTATCCCGTGGTGGAAGAGCAGACTTCGGTGCGCACACCTCTAGTGGTGTAAAAGGCTCACCTCCAGGCCATAGCACGGACAGCCTAAAACCAATTAAACACTGTATGTTCACAGGCTCAGCAGGGTAGAGGTGACATCAAAATCTCCACATCAAATAGTCATGTTGAAAGTGAAAGACAAGGGCAGATATGGCATAATACTGTGACTGCAGGTATGGAAGATAATATATCACATGCACTCACATGGAGGCCTATAGCAGTGGGCCTATCTCCTACGAACGGCGAGTTCGTGCGATCCGTCTTGATAGGTGCACTTCCTCTATCTTTCGTTACCACCTAGGCATCCACTGGGTGTTGGGTGCTCGGAGGGGTATGTAAACAAAAAACAGGAGGAAGGCAATGGTGCAGCTCCGCATAAAAGGTTTAATATAAAAGAAAGGGTAAAAAAACCTCACATTTCCAGTGGTAAGGTGTTTCCAAACAAAACGAGCGCCGTGCTCGTGTTCCTCCCGTTAGGATGTGTGGGGTCTGGTACTTCCTGTCCCTACGCGTGGCGTCACATCACATGACTTCATCAGGGGATGGGTAATAGGTGTACCAGTGGGTCTTAAATAGGCCGTTGAAGTGTCTGCTACTAAGGGCATCCGTCGGCCATTTTGTTGGAGCCCAATGTAATGTATGTAGCCGCCGCCACACATTCTCAAACATCTACAGATGAGCAGAGGTATGGCTGGCAGGCAGGAGATACAGAGTGTAGCAGCTCTTAATCAGAAAAGGCTTAAAAACAGTAATGGTGTACATTAAAACAAGGGAGATATAATGGACATGTGGAGATACATAAAAAGTGGCGGGGGAAGAGGGGGGCGTGTGAGTCAAAGGCTGGATGGCTAACCAGCCGAGACAACGATTACAAGGTGTATGGAGAGATATATTACTGATAAGCATACAGTCAGCTGAATGTGTGCAGCTGTAGAGCAGCGAGTGGAATTGAATTGGCAGATAGTCAATAGTAGAAAGACACTACCTGTAATGGATCAGAGACACGGGTGAAGGAGTATATAAAAAATATATATATAAAAATACATATATATATGATGCGTCAGGGAAGTACCAAATTGGGGCCATATAATATGGAGCCCCTACTGATATAGAGGTACCAGAACACACACATTCAACCTGGGAGTGACATATCCAGATCAAACAAACATGGTAACTAATAACAACAGCAACATGTGTCTGTGTATAGAGAAACTAACATAGTGAGAAATAGGTACATGATGGGCCATGTCTGTATGGGCCTTTATGAATACTTGTCCTTCTTCAAACGGTTGTATTTTAAAAACTATGAATCGTACAGCAAAGATCTTTATATTGTGAGAATCACAAGACCCAGACCTACAGTTTGATGCATAGTCTCTGAAATATTAAAATTGAAGGCACAGTCACAGTTTAAATATTGCCCTTCAAATTTGAGGTGTCTAGACTGAATTTCAATGGAAGTCAATAGAGGAACTACCCCATCAAAACTGCACCATCCTATTTGCCCCATCAAAAATTGGTTGCTATGGACTGGTTGCTTTTGATGGTTGCTATGGACTGGTTGCTATGGAGGGTTGTTATGGACTGGTTGATATGGAGGTTTGCTATGGACTGGTTTCTATGGATGGTTGCTATGGACTGGTTGCTATGGAGGGTTGCTATGGACTGGATGCAATGGAGAGTTGCTATGGACTGGTTGCTATGGAGGGTTGCTATGGACTGGTTGCTATGGTCTGGTTGGTATGGACTGGTTGCTATGGACTGGATGCAATGGAGAGTTGCTTTGGATGGTTTCTATGGACTAGTTGCTATGGAATGGTTGCTATGGACTGGTTGCTTTGGATGGTTGCTATGGACTGGTTGCTATGGAGGGTTGTTATAGACTGGTTGATATGAAGGTTTGCTATGGACTGGTTGCTATGGACTGGTTGCTATGGACTGTTGCTATGGACTGGTTGCTTTGGATGGTTGCTATGGACTGGTTGCTATGGAGGGTTTCTATGGACTGGTTGCTATGGATGGTTGTTATGGACTGGTTGATATGGAGGTTTGCTATGGACTGGTTGCTATGGAGGGTTGCTATGGACTGTTTGCTATGGACTGGTTGCTATGGTCTGGTTGCTATGGACTGATTGCTATGGACTGGATGCAATGGAGAGTTGCTTTGGATGGTTTCTTTGGACTACTTGCTATGGAGGGTGGCTATGGACTGGTTGCTATGGACGGGTTGCTATGGACTGGTTGATATGGACTGGTTGCTTTAGATGGTTTTTATGGTCTGGTTGCTATGGACTGGTTGATATTGTGATGCATTTGCCTATATGTCTCAGTTTAACTCTCCCTGCTAGCCATGTGTGTTAGAGGTAGAAAGGAATTTCATGTGTGATTCATTCCTCTAACAGGTTATTGAAGTGCTAATGTCCCCTCACTATTCTAAACGTTAATTGATCTATTGTGTTGTGTGAAGAAGATCTGTGTTTACCCTTAAAAGATGTGTATTGTATCATCAGGCTAAATGATTAGAGAAGTGGTATGTTAATTATTCTGATTGCTTCAGTGTAGTAATTAACTCCAGTGATGTCTTTATCTAAAGAAATGTGTCTGCATGGTCGGCTCCGACTTGTCTCCTATAATCTGATTGGGAAACCCCACTGTGTGAGGGGGGGCGTTCCTAACAGGTTGTAACCACATATAAGCTGAGTTTTTGTGTCATTAAAGTCTCTTGTTCCAGCATTAAGCCTTGGCATGTGTGGCTTATTATGGCGATTCCAGGAGGGGATGTTCTTGTATGGGGAGAAGGGAATGCTTGACGGGGATATCATTCTAATACCGTCACAAATTGGTTGGCAGCAGCGGGATTTTCCCTTCTACTCTCCTTTACACCCGGGATTCCAAGCAGACACTGGAAGAACTACTGGAAGTTCGTGGAAGGATTGCTAGCAACAAAACCAAGCGGGTCATCATAGCAGAATCAATGGAGATAGACCAGGAGAACGGGATTGCAGCAACGCCAGCAGTACAAGAGATGGAGACACCAGTGATTCAGGAGGAGGAATCGCCAGCCAAAAAGCTAATGAGAGAGAAGCTAGCATGGTTCGGCCCGTACCCAACGGCAGATGTGGTGCTGAGAGTGATGGAGCTACAGGAGGCTAAAGAAATAAGGGACACAGAACTACAGTTAAAACTGGCAGCAGTCCAACAAGCAGCCGCACCTTCTCCGAACAGTGAGTACAGCACAGCAGACGCAAGGAAGATTCCGTTTAGCGCTTTTAAAGCTTTTGATGAAAAGGACTGTGAGATTGATAACTACCTGGCTGATTTTGAGCGACAATGTAACCTGCACCGAATAGCTAGAAGAGAGTGGGTTGCAATATTGTCAGGCAAACTGTCAGGCAAAGCTTCTGATGCTTTCCGGACCATGCCAGATCAGGATATCCATAGCTACGCCAGGGTTAAAGAAGTGCTCCTGGCTCGTTATGCAGTAACCCCAGAGTCCCACCGACAGAAGTTCAGGGACTCACACAAAACCACGAAAGACTCTTACGCGGAATGGGCATGCCAGTTGTCCCTGTCGGCCTCTAACTGGGTTAACAGCAGCCAGGCCACCACCGCAGAGGACATTTTGCAACTAATGCTCCTGGAGCAATTTTACAATCACATCCAGACGGACGTCAAAGATTGGGTGAGAGATCGCAGGCCCATGACTCTACCAGAGGCCGCGTAGTTGGCGGATGAATATGCGGATACTCGCAAGACAAACCAGGTCACACCACGGGTACAACCTCCACGACCAACGGCGCCCTCACACCCACCAGCCGCTAGATACCAACCGCCTAACAGACCGATGACATCTAGCCCTCGCTACCCACGCCAGGAGGACAACGAACAACGCTGCTTCCGGTGCAAACAGTTGGGTCACTTCAAGCAGAATTGCCCCATGAATGACAACACCAGGTCAAATTGGTCTCAACCTGGGTACCGCCCACCAGCAGCAGCCCATTGTGTAGACTCGGCTTGGGATCCCCAGGAGCTGGGTCAGGAAGAACCATTGGGCACCCCTTACGAAGCCCTCATGGTACAATCTGTTATTACGGACAACAGGGAACACCATTGTCAGCTGGTCATGGGCGACAGCCATGAGCCGGAGGGGCCTTGGAGGGAGCTGGGCAGCAAGAGGCACCGCCAGCTACCCTCCAAGAAGAAGAGGTCCTGGAAGTCATATAACCAGCGGACCTGGGAGGAGAAGAAGCGACTGGAGGAGATGGAATCGCAGCGGGCGCCCCAGATGCGGGCCGAGATGTTCGCCAAGGGCCCACCGGTGGCCCCTTACACCACCACCCAGTTCCTGATGATGAAGGACCACGTGGAGAGCCTGCAGGACATGAGCAAGCAGGAGCTGATCCGTGAGTACATAGAGCTGGAGGAGTGCATAAGCCGCATGGAGGAGAACAACCACCTGAGGTCACAGCGGGCTGACCCCCCCAGGCTCCATGAACTGGAGATGGAGCTGGAGAAGCTCAAAGAGGAGAACCGGCGGCTGCAGAGGGAGCAGAGGGTGGCTGACCCTATGGGGTACTGATTCCCCCCCCCCCCCGAACTCTGAGCACCAGTGCTACAGCATTTCAACAAATATAACTTTTTCTTTTTATGAATCTCCTGTGATTGTCACTTCAGAGCCATAACCTGCCCCTCCCATAGCGGGACACCTAGATGGCGGCGCACAGACCCATTCGCCGTCTTCACACTGACTTCTGGTGACTCTGCAGATCGCACAAAGACTTGGGGACTGACCGGCGTGTGATCTGACGACCCGGTGGCATACCTGAGTCTGAAGCAGTTGCCAAGGGAGGTCAGTCACGCCAAACGGAGTTAACCTAAAAGCTCTGAACCCGTCAACCCTACTGGGCTAGGGAAGGTCCAACCGGGTTTGCCGGAGCAGGGAGAAAAAGGGGGGCCATTGTGATGCATTTGCCTATATGTCTCAGTTTAACTCTCCCTGCTAGCCATGTGTGTTAGAGGTAGAAAGGAATTTCATGTTGGATTCATTCCTCTAACAGGTTATTGAAGTGCTAATGTCCCCTCACTATTCTAAACGTTAATTGATCTATTGTGTTGTGTGAAGAAGATCTGTGTTTACCCTTAAAAGATGTGTATTGTATCATCAGGCTAAATGATTAGAGAAGTGGTATGTTAATTATTCTGATTGCTTCAGTGTAGTAATTAACTCCAGTGATGTCTTTATCTAAAGAAATGTGTCTGCATGGTCGGCTCCGACTTGTCTCCTATAATCTGATTGGGAAACCCCACTGTGTGAGGGGGGCGTTCCTAACAGGTTGTAACCACATATAAGCTGAGTTTTTGTGTCATTAAAGTCTCTTGTTCCAGCATTAAGCCTTGGCATGTGTGGCTTATTATGGCGATTCCAGGAGGGGATGTTCTTGTATGGGGAGAAGAGAATGCTTGACGGGGATATCATTCTAATACCGTCACAGATATGGACTGGTTGCTTTAGATGGTTTTTATGGTCTGGTTGCTATGGACTGGTTGCTTTGGATGGTTGCTATGGCAGGTTGCTATGGACTGGTTTCTATGGAAGGTTGCTATGGACTGGTTGCTATGGATTGGTTGCTATGGACTGGTTGCATTGGATGGTTGCTATGGACTGGTTGCTATGGACTGGTTGCTATGGACCGGTTGCTATGGACCGGTTGCTTTGGATGGTTGCTATAGAGGGTTGCTATTTATGGTTGCAATGGACGGGTTGCTATGGACTGGTTGCTATGGACTGGTTGATATGGAGGGTTGCTATGGACTGGTTGCAATGAAGGGTTGCTATGTGATCAGGATGTGGAAGAGGGCGCTAGTGAGTACAATCCCAAAACGTTTGGGACACCCTCAGTGGGATGATCCCAATGGGGTGGAAGGATTGATTAAAATTAAATAGGATTAAACACTCCGGTGAACAAAAAACCATACATAGGTTAAATCTCTCCCACGTTAGGTGCAGTGATTTACCATACAAATTAGTGACAATAAGTAATGCAACAACTAAGTGTTAAAGGATAGATGTAAAAAATAATAAATGTGTTACCAATGAATTATACAACAAATTGTGTGTCTCTTGAGTAGCACCTCAAAAAACAATTAAAAACACAGTCCATGTGATTGCCTCCACATGTGAATTCAATCCAAAAGAATCATGCAAAGAAATCTTGAGTGTTACTGCAGCCACCACCATCTACTGGAACTTCACCCGATGTGCTCTGGACAAGGGATATGCTTACCAGAAAGCGTGGACCCCTTTAGTTAAAAAGTGGGTCGTTAAGGCTGAGCAGGTCTAAGTGCCTGCACACTATACACCGCCGTTCATACTGCTACGATCATATGGCCAAATGATGTTCAGGATTCCAACCACAAAATAGACAGGAGAAAGCTATAGTGCATTAACGTTTTAATGTAAAATCATGACAATAAAAAGGCTGATTGGCCCCTTACTTGTGAGGGTGCCTGCCCGGCACTAGGACTGCATGCGTCTTTAAACAGGACCTGGTGGGTGTCTCACAGATCCCTGGGTGTAGACAGTGGCCCAGATTCAAGAAGCAATTGCGCCTGTGTAACCATAGGTTACACAGCGCAATTGCTTACTTGGCCCGGCGTTACGAATGCTCCTGATTCAGGAACATCATAACGCCGACTGCAGCCTAAAATCTGCATGGCATAAGGCTCTTATGCCACGCATATCTTAGGCTGCATTCTAGCGATGACCGCTAGGGGGCGCTCCCATTGTGCTCAGTGTATAGTATGCAAATTGCATACTAACACCGATTCACAATGTTGCGCGAGCCCTGCGTACGCAATTTACGTCGTTTCCATACGGCGTGTTTAGCATAAGGCTGCCCCTTCTAATAGCAGGGGCAGCCAATGCTAAAGTATACCCGTCTTTCCCGCGTCGCGACGTTCGAATTTTTACGTAATTTGCGTAAGTGATTCGTGAATGGCGCTGGACGCCATTCACGTTCACTTTGAAGCAAATAACGTCCTTGCGACGTCATTTGCCGCAATGCACGTCGGGAAAGTTTCCCGACTGAGCATGCGCTATACGCTCGGGAGCGCGCCTAATTTAAATAATTCCCGCCCCCTACGGGATCATTTACATTAGGCGCCCTTACACAGGGCAAGTTTACACAGCGCACACGCAATTTACTGCTCCGTGAATCGCGGGTAGCGCAGTAAATTTGCGGGGGCGCAGGGCAAAAACGCTGCCCTGCGCCTCCGCAAATAAGGGGCAAATCTACCTGAATCCGGGCCAGTGTGTTTGTTGCTGCAGAGCGATAGCGCGGGATCAGCTGGTGAGCAGGGATGTCAGACAAGCGGCTTGTCTGACATCCCCGCTCACCAGCTGATGCCGCGCTATTGCTCTGCAGCAACAAACACATTCATTGGTAACACATTTATTATTTTTTACATCTATCCTTTAACACTTAGTTGTTGCATTACTTATTGTCACTAATTTGTATGGTAAATCACTGCACCTAACGTGGGAGAGATTTAACCTATGTATGTTTTTTTGTTCACCGGAGTGTTTAATCCTATTTAATTTTAATCCATCCTTCCACCCCATTGGGATCATCCCACTGAGGGTGTCCCAAACGTTTTGGGATTGTACTCACTAGCGCCCTCTTCCACATCCTGATCACATTGCACAATATTCCTATATATTTTGTTACAGAGGAGCTGCTTGTCACTATAAGTAGTTAATATCATTTCACTTTGTGATTATTATATACTTAATTATTTTGGCGCGGAAATACACCACATTCACAAGGGTTGCTATGGACTGGTTGCTATGGACCGTTGCTATGGACTGGTTGCTGAGGAGGGTTGCTATGGACTGGTTAATATGGACTGGTTGCTTTGGATATTTGCTATAGACTGGTTGTTATGGACAGTTGCTATGGACTGGTTGATATGGAGGGTTGCTATGGACTGGTTGCTTTGGATGGTTGCTATGGACTTGTTGCTATGAATGGTTGCTATGGACTGGTTGCAATGGAGGGTTGTTATGGACTGGTTGATATGGAGGTTTGCTATGGACTGGATGCTATGGACGGTTGCTATGGACTGTTTGCTATGGACGGCTGCTATGGAGGGTTGCTATGGTCTGTTTGCTATGGTCTGGATGCAATGGAGAGTTGCAATGGACTGGTTGCTATGGACTGGATGCAATGGAGAGTTGCTTTGGATGGTTTCTATGGACTGGTTGCTATGGAATGGTTGCTATGAACTGGTTGCTATGTATGGTGGCTATGGACTGGTTGCTATGGACTAGTTGCTATTGACTGGTTGCTATGGATGGCTGTTATGGTCTGGTTGCTATGGAGGGTTGCTATGGACTGGTTGCTATGGATGGGTCGCTATGGATGGGCTGCTATAGACAGGTTGCTATGAACAGTTGCTATGGACTGGTTGCTATAGAGGGTTGCTATGGACTGGTTGCTATGGATTGGTTGCTATGGACTGGTTGCTATGGAGGGTTGCTATGGAGGGTTGCTATGGACTCGTTTTTATGGAATGGTTGCTATGGATGGTTGCTATGGACCATTAGCTTTGGACTGGTTGCTATGGACTGGTTGCTATAGACCGGTTGCTATGGACTGGTTCCTTTAATGGTTGCTATGAACAGTTGCTATGGACTGGTTGTTATGGACTGGTTGCTATAGAGGGTTGCTATGGATGGTTGCTATGGACTGGTTGCTTAGATTGGTGTCTATGGACTGGTTGCTATGGAGGGTTGCTATGGACTGGTTGCTATGGACTGGTTGTTATGGAATGGTTGCTATGGACGGTTGCTATGGACTGGTTGCTATGGATGGTTGCTATGGACTGGTTGCTATGGACTGGCTGCTATGGACTGGTTGCTTTGGATGGTTGCTATGGACTGGTTGCTATGGAGGGTTGCTATGGATGGTTTCTATGGACTGGTTGCTTTGGATGGTTTCTATGGACTGGTTGCTATGGAGGGTTGCTATGGACTGGTTGCTATGGACTGGTTGCTATGGACCGGTTGCTATGGACCGGTTGCTATGGACTGGTTGCTATGGACGGGTTAAGGGGGAGTGTTACCTTCAAAATGGGTAAGGGGGGAGTGTTACCTTCAAAAGAGGTAAGGGGGGGGGGGGTGTTACGTAAAAAAGTAGGTAAGGGTGGAGTGTTACCTTCAAAAGAGGTAAGGGGGGAGTGTTACGTAAAAAAAGAGGTAATGATGTTTTGGCTGATTGCGGCATGCACATAATGTTTTGGCTGATTATGGCATAATCATAATGTTTTGGCTGATCATGGGGTGGTCATAAATTATTTGGGTGATCATGGGGGGTCATAATGTTTATGCTGATCATGGGGTGGTCATAATGTTTTGGCTGATCATGGGGTGGTCATAATATTTTAGCTGATCATGTTGTGGTCATAATGTTTTGGCTGATCATGGGAGGCCATAATGTTTTTTTTTCAAAATTCTTTATTTATACAACCAAACGCGTTTCCGCACGAATCACAGTAACAATGTAAAACATAGTGCTATCCATAGGTATGCAAATGAACAAAATCCAGTCATATATACACTGTCATCAAATTTGTGCAATTAAGGATCCGCGGACCCGCTCACATTTTCCTAGTTTCTAAGAAGTAGCAAGAGTGAAGAAAATAAAATTTAATAAGCAGCAACAGCTCCCAAGACATAGCCTGGGTCGTTAGGAAAGGTAGCCACCCCGTGGGGAAAATTCCCGGTCGGGGGGTTCAGGGAAAGGGGTAGGGAGGAAAGAAGTGGGATATAGGGGGAGGGGGAACCCGCGAGCATGGGACCACAGTCTGGCAGTCTCAACCGCATTTTGCTTGGTTTGGCATGCCTGCCTCTACTTTTTCGAGGGTTTCAGTCTGTCCCTCGGTTCAAGGTCTGGTCTCTAAGACTCTGTCCTTCATCCGAATAGATGTAGATGTTCCACAACTGCCATGTTTTTTTGTACGCTTCCTGCCTGTCTTGGCTCGAAAGAATCAAATCTTCCATCCTACTAATGTCGTCCATTTTTCGCAGCCACATTGCAATAGTCGGAGGGTCTGGGGACTTCCAGCAGATGGGAATGCATGCCTTAGCGGCGTCAAAAAGGTGTCGAAGGAGTGATTTTTTTGTAAACCCGGGCCGGGATGTCACTTGCGTGTAGCAGAAAAAAGGCTGGGTCGTCAGGGAGCTGCCGGTCCGTGAATTTTTGGGAGATCTTCCTAACCTTCGACCAGAAGGGTCTCAACTTTGGGCAGGACCAAAAAATATGGAGTAACGTACCCGTCTCGTTCTGGCATCTCCAGCACGAGTCTGAGGTCGTCTGGAACAGTTTGCTAAGGAGGGCCGGTGTGCGATACCAACGGGTCATGATCTTATAGTTTGTCTCTTGGATCTTCGTGCAGATCGAGGATTTGTGTGTACACGTCAGTATCTGTTGTTTTTGCTTTGCTAAAAATGTGCAGTGTAGGTCCTGCTCCCATTTAGCAATGCAGGGGATTTGATATCCGTCCGTCGGTGTAGCCAGTGCATTATATAGAATGGACAGGGCGTGTGGTAGGGCTTCCGTGCCCGAGCACAGCTCCTCCAGGGGTGTGAGAGTGTGGGTTCCCGCAGGGGGCGGTGACATGGTGTGTAGGAAGTGACTGAGTTGGCTGGCTCTCAGGAAGTCTAAACAGTAACTGCCTCCTGGGTCCATCAACTCTGCCAGTGTTTTCCAGCGACCCACTACGCTAAAGTGGAAGGCTTGAAGGCCATAATGTTTTGGCTGATAATGGGGGTCATAATGTTTTGGCTGATTATGGCGTGAACATAATGTTTTGACAAATTATGGCATAGTCATAATGTTTTGGCTTATCATGGGGGTCGTCATAATATTTTGGCCGATTATGTTGCGGTCATAATGTCTTGGCTAAAAATGGGGTGGTCATAATGTTTTGGCAGATCATGGGGTGGTCATTATGTTTTGGCTGATCATGGTGGGTCATAATATTTTGGCTGATCATGGGGGTCATATTATTTTGGCTGATTATAGAGTGAACATTTTGGCTGATTATGGCGTAGTCATAATGTTTTAGCTGATCATGGGGTGGTCATACTGTTTTGGCTGATCATTCATGTTATGGACATAATGATTTGGCTGATTATGGTGTGGACATAATGTTTTGGCTGATCATAAATTATTTGGCTGATCATGGGGTGGTCATAATGTTTTGGCTGATAATGGGGTGGTCATAGTGTTTTGGCTGATCATGGGGTGGTCATAATGTTCTGGCTGATAATGGGGTGGTCATAGTGTTTTGGCTGATCATGGGGTGGTCATAGTGTTTTGGCTGATAATGGGGTGGTCATAGTGTTTTGGCTGATCATGGGGTGGTCATAATGTTTTGGCTGATAATGGGGTGGTCATAGTGTTTTGGCTGATCATGGGGTGGTCATAATGTTTTGGCCGATTATAGCGTGAACATAATGTTTTGGGTGATTATGGCGTGGTCATAATGTTTTGGCTGATGATGGGGTGGTCATAATGTTTTGGGTGATCGTGGGGTTCATAATGTTTATGCTGATTATGGGGTGGTCATAATGTTTGGGCGGATCATGTGTGGTCATCATGTTGTGGACATAATGATTTGGCTGATTATGGCGTGAACATGTTTTGGCCGATTATGGCATGGACATAATGTTTTGGCCGATCATGGGGTGGTCATAATGTTTTGGCTGATCATGGGGTGGTCATAATGTTTTGGCTGATCATGGGGTGGTCATAATGTTTTGGCTGATCATGGGGTTGTCATATTATTTTGGCTGATCATGTTGTGGTCATAATGTTTTGGCTGATTATGGGGTGGTCATAATTGACAGATTATGGCGTAGTCATAATGTTTTGGCTTATGTTGTGATCATAATGTTTTGGCTGATCATATTGTTTTGGCCGATCATGGGGTGGTCATAATGTTTTGGCTGGTCATGGGGTGGTCATAATGTTTTGGCTGGTCATGGGGTGGTCATAATATTTTGGTTGATCATAAGGTGGTCATAGTGTTTTGGCCGATCATGGGGTGGTCATAATGTTTTGGCCGATCATGGGGTGGTCATAATGTTTTGGCTGATCATGGGGTGGTCATAATGTTTTGGCTGATCATGGGGTTGTCATAATATTTTGGTTGATCATAAGGTGGTCATAGTGTTTTGGCCGATTATGGCGTGGACATAATGTTTTAGCTGATTATGGCATGGACATAATGCTTTGGCTGATTATGGCGTGGACATGTTTTGGCTGATTATGGTGTAATCATGTTTTGGCTGATCATGGGGTGGTTATAAATTCTTTGGTTGATCATGGGGTGGACATAATGTTTTGGCTGATCATGGGGTGGTCATAATGTTTTGGCTGATCATGTTGTAGTCATTTTGGCTGATCAAGTTGTGGACATAATGATTTGTCTGTTTATGGCTTGGACATAATGTTTTGGCTGATTTGGGGTGGACATAATGTTTTGGCTGATCATAGGGTGGTCATGTTTTGGCTGATCATGGAGTGGTTATAAATTCTTTGGTTGATCATGGGGTGGTCATAGTGTTTTGGCTGATTATGGCGTGGACATAATGTTTTGGCTGATCATGGGGTGGTCATAATGTTTTGGCTGATCATGGAGTGGTTATAAATTCTTTGGTTGATCATGGGGTGGCCATAGTGTTTTGGCTGATTATGGCGTGGACATGTTTTGGCTGATCATGGTGTAATCATAATGTTTGGGCTGATCATGGGGTGGTTATAAATTCTTTGGTTGATCATGGGGTGGACATGTTTTGGCTGATCATGGGGTGGTCATAATGTTTTGGCTGATCATGGGGTGGTTTTAATTCTTTGGTTAATCATAGGTTGGTCATAATATTTTGGCTGATCATGTTGAGGTTGAGAGGTTTTGACTGACTTCCATTTTTCAGGGGGGAGTGGCCTAAGCATGGTGGAGTGAGGAAGCTGGAGAGGAGAGCTTAGCGGGATTGTGGTGTATCCTCCAGCAGACCGTCATTACTGAACGCCCTACCGTACACTCTCAGTCACTCATACATTACTCAATACCCAACAGTGAAGAGGGACCCGATACAGCAGGAGGACGCGGCTTCCAGCATGGCCTAGAGGCGGAACTCACTACCCGAGATTTCATCTCAAGCCCCAGCGGTGACATCCGCACTGACCGGAGGTATGTCCAGAGGGATGGGAGCAACACAGTTGGAGCCCTCTGTCGAGACCCCGACAGTCAGTGGGGAGGAGGAACAGGTATGCTTGTTTAACACACGGGACACACAGACCCAGGAGCCAGACATCAGACAGCTCAGCAAGCTTATATAAGCGCTCCCCACAAAAGAGGACAGAAGCTAGTATCTAGCATAACAGGGGCATTGAGAGAGGAAATAGAGGAGGTTCGCTCCAAAGTAGTAATGGGGGACCATAAAATTAACAATCTGGAAGAACACCACAATATCATGGGCTCCAGGTTAGAAACTATGGAGGAAAAATTAAAGCAACAGCACCAACAACTAGTTATGCTACAATTGCAAGCAGAGGAGGGTGAAAACAGGAGCAGAAGGAAAAATATCCGGATAAAGGGGGTACCAGAGATTTTGGAGGGACCTGCTCTGAGAGAGACAGTTACGGCTATTTTTAATAAAGTATTTAAGAATTCCCCGGATACCCCACTTGAACTAGATCGGGTGCAAAAGGTCCCTACTATTCGGTATCCTGCTCAGATTAACCCTAGTATGTAGGGTACACTTTTATAGGGTCAAAGAAGACATACTGAGGGCTGCATGGAAAGAGGGAACATTGAACTGGGAGGGTGGAGAAATACAGATATATCCTGACCTCTGCAAGCAAACGAAATTTCGGCGACGTATGCCAAAACCCCTGCTGGATTATATGCTTACTAAGGGAGGCTACATATCGATGGGGGTACCCGTTGGCAATGATTGTTAAGGAGGGGCGGAGTTTTAATTTAAGGTACCCCGCCCAACTTCCAGAATTCTTTCATTTTTTGGGCGCAGAACCTATGGAAGTCCCTAACTGGCTGAAAATGCAACAGTGGACAGAAGCCCCCTATAGCGAACTTTCAGGGGAATAAGGGAGAGGCAGATACAGTTTAGTAGTTTTACAACAACATACATACATATCCGTTATCCAGCACAGGAGTGAGAAATAAGGATAGAAGGGGAACAGAGCTGCGAAGGAAGCCCTACGGAGAACATAAATGTTTTTTATTTTTATTTTAGGAAATTTTTCTTTTTTTCGAGACGGTTTTTCTCCCATTTTTTTCCAAAATTCTTTATTTAGTCACAACAAAAGGCACGTCCACATGGGCCACAACAGCAAAATAGACATATTGACATCTCCGGCAGGTGCCCACGTCTATAAAAAAAAAAAAAACACGGGCACAGCAAGGTTTCTGCTAGGCCCATTTCGCAGTTGGTGTCAGGCGGTCAGCGCAAAACGTGCGCCATCCACTCCCCCGCGTCACACCCACACCTATAACAACAGAACACTGTACACCTATAGGATGTTATGTGATAAATAGGGTCTGCGGACTCACCCTTCTTTTTCCATTATCTAAAAGAGTTAGAGGAAAAGGAAAGAAGATAAATGAAAGCACTGGTTCTACCCGAGAATCTCCCGGGAGGGCAAA
This sequence comes from Rana temporaria, assembly GCF_905171775.1. Taxonomy (NCBI): domain Eukaryota; kingdom Metazoa; phylum Chordata; class Amphibia; order Anura; family Ranidae; genus Rana; species Rana temporaria. The sequence continues at coordinate 376,365,291 of NC_053489.1, forward strand.
GAGGAGGGATCCCCACTTTAGTGGGCCTCCAAGGAATGGGTAGTATGCATAGAAAAAAAAAGCATTGGGGGGGTAAGGAGGAGGGGGGTGAACAGCTCGCGAGCAAGGGTCTTCGTATCTATCAGAACAGTCTCTCAGTCCCACCAGGGGATGGGCCAGATCTCTCTTATTAACCACTTAAGCCCCGGACCAATATGCAGCTTAATGCCCAGAGGTGTTTTTACAATTTGGCACTGCGCTGCTTTAACTGGTAATTGCGCGGTCATGCAATGTTGTACCGAAACGAAATTTGCGTCCTTTTCTTCCCACAAATAGAGCTTTCTTTTGATGGTATTTGATTGCCTCTGCGATTTTTATTTTCTGCGATATAAACGGAAAAAGACCGTAAATTTTGAAAAAAATAGATTTTCTTAAAACAAAAAGTAAAAAATATTGAATAAACTAAATTTTAGTCAAACATTTAGGCCAAAACGTATTCAGCCACACGTCTTCAGTAAAAAAAAAAAAAAAACGCAATAAGCGTATATTTATTGGTTTTCGCCAGGGGTCAAGTCCTGGGGGGGAAAAAAGTGTGGGAACTCCCACCCAAGATCCACTCCCCCACCAAAAAAAAGTATACGCTCATATGCATATATATTTCACAGAAAATACAGTGCAAAATTTATTTAAAGTGCCAGTTTACAAAAACAAAATAAGTTAATTTGTCAAACTAACAGAATAATCACACATACCTCGGGGTACTCGGTACTGGCCTGGCTGGTTTCAGGGTGCTGTACCCCCCATGTCCACCTCTGGGTTCATCTCTGTACCCCCCATGTCCACCTCTGTACCCCCTCATGTCCACCTTTTTACCCCCCATGTAAACCTCTGTAACCCCTCCACGTCCACCTATACCCTGTCCACCTCTGTACCCCCCATATCCACCTCTGTACCCCCTCATGTCCACCTCTGCCCCCCCTCCACCTCTGTACCCCCCCATGTCCACCTCTGTACTCCCTCCACCCCTGTTCCCCCTCATGTCCACCTCTGTACCCCCTCATGTCAACCTCTACTCCCGTCCACCTCTGTACCCCCCCATGTCCACCTCTGTACCCCCCCTCCCATGTCCACCTCTGTACCCCCCCTCCCATGTCCACCTCTGTACCCCCCCTCCCATGTCCACCTCTGTACCCCCCCTCCCATGTCCACCTCTGTACCCCCCCTCCCATGTCCACCTCTGTACCCCCCCTCCCATGTCCACCTCTACCCCCGTCCACCTCTGTACCCCCCCCCATGTCCACCTCTGTTCCCCCATCCACCTGTGTTCACCTTTGTACCCCCATGTCCACCTCTGTACCCATGTCCATCTCTGTACCCCCCATGTCCACCTCTGTACCCCCTCCACCTCTGTTCCCCCCGTCCACCTGTGTTCACCTCTGTACCCCCCATGTCCACCTCTGTACCCCCTCAGGTCCACCTCTGTACCCCCTCATGTCCACCTCTGTACCCCCCCATGTCCACCTCTGTACCCCCCCATGTCCAACTCTGTACCCCCCCATGTCCAACTCTGTACCCCCCCATGTCCAACTCTGTACCCCCCCATGTCCAACTCTGTACCCCCCCATGTCCAACTCTGTACCCCCCATGTCCAACTCTGTACCCCCCCATGTCCAACTCTGTACCCCCCCATGTCCAACTCTGTACCCCCCCCATGTCCAACTCTGTACCCCCCCCATGTCCAACTCTGTACCCCCCCCATGTCCAACTCTGTACCCCCCCCCTGTCCAACTCTGTACCCCCCCCATGTCCAACTCTGTGTTAGTTCCTACCTTTGCACTTTCCTATTCTGAACCACAAGATTTTATTGGTTGCTAGGACCACCTAGCAACCAATCACCTGCTAAATCTCCAGCATTTCCTGTCCTCCGTTTACGCTGCCTTACCATCTCTCGCTCTCCCTGCTGTACAAGAGAGCAGGCATACATTTTTGATTTCACTACCTATCAGTTTTGAAGGCCATAAAATGCCAATATGGCACACAACACCACATGTTTGGGACTTTTTGGGAGCCTAGCGGCGTATGGGGCCCCAAAAACCAAGCACCGCCTTCAGCATTTCTAAGGGCGCAAATTTTTGATTTCACTTCTCACTACCTATCACAGTTTAGAAGGCCATAAAATGCCAAAATAGCACACAACCCCCCCAAATGACCCCATTTTGGAAAGAAGACACCCCAAGCTATTTGCTGAGAGACATGTTGAGTCCATGGAATATTACATTTTTTTGCCCCAAGTCATTGAATAATGACCAAAAAAATGATATATTTCTCACACATGCCATGGGCATATGTGGAATTACACCCCAAAATACATTCTGCTGTTTCTCCTGAGTACGGGGATACCACATGTGTTGGACTTTTTGGGAGCCTAGCCGCGTACGGGGCCCCCGAAAACCAAGCACTGCCTTCAAGATTGTATGTCCTTAGAAATCTTGAAGGTGGTCATTGGTTTTCGGGGTCTCATACGCGGCTAGGCTCCCAAAAAGTCCCACACGTGTGGTATCCCTGTACTCAGGAGAAGCAGCAGAATGTATTTTGGGGTGGGTGCAATTCCACATATAACCATGGCATGTGTGACAAATATATCATTTAGTGACAATGTTTTGTACATTTTTTTTGGTCATTATTCAATCACTTGGGGAAAAAAAAAAAATATTTCATGGACTCAACATGCCTCTCAGCAAATAGCTTGGGGTGTCTACTTTCCAAAATGGGGTCATTTGTTTTTTTTTGGGACATTTTGGCATTTTATGGCCTTCGAAACTGATAGGTGGTGAGGAGTGAAATCAAAAATTTACACCCTTAGAAAGCCTGAAGGCGGTGATTGGTTTTTGGGGTCCCGTACGTGGCTAGGCTCCCAAAAAGTCCCACACATGTGGTATCCTTGTACTCAGGAGAAGCAGCAGAATGTATTTTGGGGTGCAATTCCACATATAACCATGGCATGTGTGAGAAATATATAATTTAGTGACAATGTTTTGTACATTTTTTTTTGGTCATTATTCAATCACTTGGGGCAAAAAAATTAAATATTCCATGGACTCAACATGCCTCTCAGCAAATAGCTTGGGGTGTCTATTTTCCAAAATGTGGTCATTTGGGGGGGTTTTGTGCTATTTTGGCATTTTATGGCCTTCTAAACTGTGATAGGTAGTGAGGAGTGAAATCAAAAATTTGCGCCCTTAGAAATGCTGAAGGCAGTTCTTGGTTTTCGGGGTCCCGTACGCGGCTAGGCTCCCAAAAAGTCCCAAACATGTAGTATCCCCGTACTCAGAAGAAGCAGCAGAATGTATTTTAGGGTGCAACTCCACGTATAACCATGGCATGTGTGAGCAATATATCATTTAGTGACAACTTTTTTTTTTCTGTCATTATTCAATCACTTTGGACAAAAACTGCCTCTCGGCAGTTTCCTTGGGGTGTCTACTTTCCAAAATGGGGTCATTTGTTTTTTTTGCGCTATTTTGGCATTTTATGGCCTTCGAAACTGTGATAGGTAGTGAGGAGTGAAATCAAAAATTTACACCCTTAGAAAGCCTGAAGGCGGTGATTGGTTTTTGGGGTCCCGTACGCGGCTAGGCTCCCAAAAAGTCTCACACATGTGGTATTCCCGTACTCAGGAGAAGCAGCAGAATGTATTTTGGGGTGTAATTCCACATATGGATTAATCGGTGGGTATGCCCACCATTAGAATACCTCCCTTCATCCACCCACTTCTAATAATGCACCATTTATATATGCCGAAGCATGGGGGCATCCTCCTGCAAAAAAGTTATGCCGCATACACGCGGTCGGACTTTTCTATGCCGTGTACACATGGTCAGACTTTTCCACGGGAAAGCCTCCGTAGGAATGTCAACCGTATGTACGCGGCATTAGGAGCAAAATCGATCCTCCGCCCCTAATGCCCCCATGCTTCGGCATATATGCTCTTTTTTGAACTGTGGTGGTGAAATCACCTCCTACAGCATTGGAGTCGCGGCTTTATATATATCGTGGGAGCAAACGCTGTTGCTGTCACGCTAAATAAATCCGCGCTGCAACTGAATGGCGTACCTGCTAAGCAAATGATGGTTAACATTAAAACAAAGTAACATTACAGTATAACAGTAAGATCATACCATACCTGCACAGCAAATACCAATAAAAAAAACATAGTAAAAAAATATTTTTTTTTTAACGCAACCTGTGCCTAAAAATATATATATATTTGCCGAAGCATGGGGGCATCCTCCCGCAAAAAAGTTATGCCGCGTACACACGGTCGGACTTTTCTATGCCGTGTACACATGGTCAGACTTTTTTATGCCGTGTACACATGGTCAGACTTTGCCACGGGAAAGACTCCGTAGGAATGTCAAGCGTATGTACGCGGCATTAGGAGCAAAATCGCTCCTCCGCCACTAATGCCCCCATGCTTCGGCTCTTTTTTTAACTGTGGTGGTGAAATCACCTCCTACAGCACTGGAGTCACGGCTTTATATATCGTGGGAGCAAACGCTGTTGCTGTCAAGATAAATAAGTCCGCGCAACAGCTGAATGGCGTACCTGAAAACAGTAAAGTAAATTACATACCTGAAAAGCAAGCATGAAAAAACATAACAATAAAACTTTGCAGAATAGAATACAGTAAAAAAGAGCAGAACAAGAGAGAGAATAGAGAGGGAGAGAACAATAAAATGACAACTATTTTTGTTTTTTTTATTTTATATTCTTTTTGTGTTTTTTGATTTTTGACTTTTTGGTTCCAGGTTTGGGTCTCTCAAAATGCAATGGCATCTTGGGAGACCCTGTGTAAGTGTGCCTAGCCTGTGAAATGTTTTACCCTACACTAATAATTAACTCGTGTGTGGAAGCGTTCAAAACATTCACCAATACAAAGACCAGGATCGGCAGGACATTGGGGACAAAAATAACGGGTGTCACGCCTAAATCCGCGCTTGCTACAGACACGACATCTTCTTTGGGGGGCTCGTTGGGACGGGGTACTCTCGAGGGCATATGAAAAATGCCTCTCATGCAGTCGGCTTACTGCATTTGGTAGGGGATGGTGAGGTACAGAAACGCCTGGATACAGGAGTTCTGTGATGATATCCTTCTGGAATTGAAGGAAGGATCCATTCCGTCCTGAAGCTTTGTATAAAACAAAAGCATTCAGTAGAGTCAATTGAAATAAATGTAGACACTTTTTTGTACCAGCGTCTCGTCTTACGGGCAATATGATACGGCGCCATCAACTGGTCGTTGAGGTCCACCCGTCCCATATTTTGGTTATATTCGTGGACACAGAGGGGTTTCTCCACAACACCAGTCGCCGTACGAATTTTTACTGTCGTGTCTGCGTGAAGGGTGGTAAGAACTAAAACATTCTTATTGTCCCGCCACTTCACAGCGAGCAAATTATTACACTTGCAGCAGGCTCTCGCCCCCAGCCTAAGACGGGAATCTACAAGCCTCTGGGGAAAGCCCCGGCGATTAGGTCGCACGGTGCCACATGCTCCAATCTGACGATCAAACAAGTGACTAAAAAGTGGCACGCTGCTATAATAATTGTCCACATACAAGTGGTACCCCTTTCCGAATAAGGGTGACACCAAGTCCCAAACAATCTTGCCAGCGCTCCCCATGTAATCTGGGCATCCTTCCGGCTCTACCTCACTATCTTTGCCCTCATAAACCCTAAAGCTCCATGTGTAGCCTGTTGCCCTGTCACAGAGCTTATAGAGCTTGACCCCGTACACTTGCTGGGAAGGTACTGCTTGAAAGACAAGCGGCCAGAAAATTTAATTAGGGACTCATCAACACAGAAAACTTGCTGAGGATTAAACAAGGCTGCAAAACGTTCGTTGAAATGGTTTACGAGGGGCCGAATTTTGTAGAGCCGGTCAAATTCAGGGTCTCCAAGTGGACGACAAAGTGCATTGTCACTGAAATGCAGGAACCGCAGGATCGCCTCGTATCGTTTCCTGGCCATGTGAGCAGAGAATATGGGCATATGGTCAATTGGCTCTGTGGACCAATACATGCGCAACTGAGGAAATTGGTGTATGCCCATATTGAGGGTAAGGCCCAGAAAGGTCTTAAATTCGGAAACCTCAAGAGGTTTCCATTCTTTGGCAAGGAGGGTCTGGGGATTAGCGGCGATGTAGGTACCAGCATATAAATTAGTCTGGTCCACAATAGATCTATAGAGATCTTCCGTGAAATACAGCGAATAAAAATCAAGTGGCATAAAATTCGCTGTATCCACCTGAATACCGGGTTGGCCAGTGAATGGGGGAAGTACCGGTTCTGCAGAAGTGGTGGGGACCCAATCAGGATAGGCGAATTCTGCAGGAAAGGACACTATGGGCACGACGGGCCACTTATGGGACTCGCCACGTCACCACGTGATACTGCAGTGCTGGATGAACGACCAGGGTGTACTAAGCCGCTGGTGCTTGCCAATCCACCAGAAGGAATAGCGGCGCTAGTACTGGCTCTCTGCTCCATACAAGGGTCCTGTGGTTCTTGCTGCTCAACAACATCAGAACGGGGTCGGGTATGCCTGGCCTTAGCAGGGACCACAACTCCGTTGTCAGAGCTATCTGACCTGGAGCCGCTGTAGTAAATAGGATCGTGTTCTGAGCCCGAATCTGACAGATGCGTGACCTTCTCTTCACTATCTGACATGCTCAGGATCCTAAAAGCCTCTTCACCAGTGTACATTCACTTTGCCATTTTGGGCTCTAAATTTAGTGGTACACTGGTGATGATTCACAGGTAAAAAAAGCACCTGACTATAGAAAGGAAAATGTAGAAAACGTTTCGAAAAAAAAACTGTTAGCGATCGCAGGGATCAGGCCTGTCTGCGAACGCTGCAGTTATGTGTGTTGTGTTTTTGAAGTGACAGTGATCGATCGATACTGCACTTGGGTGGGTTGGGCTGGGCGGCAAAACGCAGGTGCTAGCGGGTATCTGGGCTGATTCCGCTAACAATGCGTTTTTGGGTACCCTAAACTGCTGGGAACCCTAAAAGTGTTACTGGCACTAACCTAACGCTGCCTGGGGCGACGCAGACCCTGACTGACGCTAAAATGTAATTGATATCACCCGCCGGGCGATCAGGGGGTTAAACCTTTATTGCGTTATATACGGCGGGTGCCCTGATGCTATAAACAGCAAACTAACTAACCAGCGTCAACCGTAACACTTAAACGGTGATCACTGGTGAAAGGGTTAACTAGGGGGCAATCAGGGGGTTAAAACCTTTATTAGGTAATATATGGGGGTACCTGACGCTTTCTAAAAACCTAAATAACTAACTGGCTAACCTGCGTCACCAGTGACACTTATACGGTGATCACTGGTGAAAGGGTTAACTCTAGGGGCAATCAGGGGGTTAAAACCTTTATTTATGGGGGTATCTAAAACTATAGAACCTGGCGGCGAACCTCAAAAAAAAAAATAGCTGCCTAGCGGCAACCGTGACACTAATTCAGCGATCAGAAAACCGATTGCTTAGTGACACTGGCAATAGGGGGTGAAAGGGTTAACTAGGGCGGTGATCAAGGGGTTAAACCTTTATTTAGGGGGGGTAGGGGGCTACCCTGGACCTAAAGGGGCCTAAGACTAACTGCCCTAACACTTTTTCTGTCACACTGACACTAAATGCAGTAAACAGAAAATAAATGATCACTGCATTCAGTGACATACTGTGACAGGGGACTGGGGGGTGTTCGGCGGTGACGGGGGGGGTAAGTGTGCCAATGTGTACCTGTGTCAGTGTACTGTTAGGTGCAACTTACTATGTGATGTCTTCTCTCCTCAGCGGCGGTCGAAAAGACCGACACGAGGAGAGATCACATCAATTCCCTCTTCCTGTGTTTACACTTTCGCACAGGAAGAGGCGGGGGAGTGCGTGCATTGGCTGGGAGCAATTGCGAGGGGGTGGCTGAAAACGAATAGCTGCCCCCTCATCCCGGATCACTCCTGAAGCCTACGGAACCGCTGCATGTACCGGGGGGTGGGTCCAATCGGACCCCCGACCCAGGTCTAGGCAGGCACGTACAGGTACGTTGATGTTCCTGTCCGTGCCATTCTGCCGACGTATATGTACATGCAGCGGTCCTTAAGTGGTTAAAGGGCCCAGAGGTCCCCAGGGCCCGGATGGCAACCCCCCTTTTTTTATATATATTTTTTTTTTTTATATTTTATTTCTTTTTTTATATATATATTTTTTTTATTATTAAAGGGCTCAGAGGTCCCCACAAAAAAAAACCTTTTTTTATTTGTTATAAATGTTTATTTTTTTATTTTTGTTTATATATATTTATTGTTTATGTTTTTATTAAAGGGCCCAGAGGTCCCCAGGGCCCGGGATGGCAACACCCCCTTTTTTTTTTATAAATGTTTATTTTTTATATATATATATATATTATATAAAAATATATAGATATATATTTTTTTTTTATTAAAAGGCCCAGAGGTTTCTTTTTTTTATTATTATTAAAGGGCCCAGAGGTCCCAGATGGCAACCCCGCTTTTTTGTAATTTCTTTTTTATAAAAAAAATAATAATTTGTGTATATATATATATATATATATATATATATATATATATATATATATATATATATTTTATTAAAGGGCCCAGAAGTCCCCAGATGGCTACCCCCTTCTTTATATATATTTTTCTTTATTTCTTCTTTTTTTTGTAAGCAGCCCCCCCCCCACTTCTCAATTTCAGGCGGCAGCACCCCCCCCCCCCGGTTCTCTGCTCCAGGGGGCCCATGCCTGAAGCTGTGTAAGGGGCCCCATAATTCCTGATAGCTGCCCTCCATGTGGTATTCCCGTACTCAGGAGAAGCAGCAGAATGTATTTTGGGGTGTAATTCCACATATGCCCATGGCATGTGAGAGAAATATATCATTTAGTGACAACGTTTTTGAATTTTTTTTTGGTCATTATTCAATCACTTGGGGCCAAAAAAAATCAAAAATCCAAAAAATTAAATATTCCATGGACTCAACAGCAAATAGCTTGGGGTGTCTTCTTTCCAAAATGGGGTCATTTGGGGGGGGTTGTGTGCCATCTTGGCATTTTATGGCCTTCAAAACTGTGATAGGTAGTGAGGAGTGAAATAAAAAATGTATGCCCTTAGAAATCTTGAAGGCGGTGCTTGGTTTTCGGGGCCCCGTACGCGGCTAGGCTCACAAAAAGTCCCACACATGTGGTATCCCCGTACTCAGGAGAAGCAGCAGAATGTATTTTGGGGTGCAATTCTACATATAACCATGACATGTGTGAGCAATATATCATTTAGTGACAACTGTGTGCAAAAAAAATCAGTTTGTCATATTGCCGCAACTTGTGGCAAAATATAAAATATTCCATGGACTCGTAATGCCCCTCAGCAAATAGCTTGGGGTGTCTACTTTCCAAAATAAGGTCATTTGGGCAGGGGTTTTGAATTGTCCTGGCATTTTATGCACAACATTTAGAAGCTTGAAAAAGATGAATACCTCTAAATGAGGTGAGATTTTTCGGGCAACCAAAAAAATATAGTGACAACTAGGTCATAAAAATATATAAATTTTAATACATTAATTTACAGCATAAACATTTCATAATGACAACATTAATTAAAAGAAGGGGGGGGGGGAAGGAAAAAATTATTACTGCTGGAAGATCACCACACACCCCAGGACTAGGCTAAGGGTATAGGTGATCATTAATCCGACGCGTTTCAGATGTCTCAGTAATACATCTTTCTTCAGGGAATAGAAAGCAGCAAGAGTTTTTCCTAAAACAAAAGAAAAGTATATAATAACATACAGAGTATATACCTGTAACCAAAGATTTGTTCTTTGACATTTGCAACATGTAGAGAAAAGGGGGGAGAGATGGAAAGCTCAATATGTAAAAGGAAAAAGGAACTCACCCCTTTCCAGACACAGAGCGCCTAGATCATCCCCATGGAGCTTGTGTGTAAGCCGCAATCAGGGCAACCAAACCAGATGGTGTACTTAATGTCCATAACGATCCCCCAATCCAGAGGACTCCATAACCATGGGGGGGTGGAGTGACATAAGTCTCCACAAAGGAGTCAGCAGTCATAGGACAAATAAAAAGTATAATGGCTGGGGAGAGATTTGGGTAAATATGTACAGGGAGGGTATTAGATTCTTCACTTTGTATTCGGAGCGAATACAAAGGCAACTCTACCAAGGACCCCTGCAAGACCCATGGGACCTTCCCATGTGGACATTGCGCGCAATGTGAGGTCATTGGCAGGAGGACCACACTGGCATTGCCCAATGGGGAGACTCTCTCGCTAAAACATTTTGCCAACTGTACCACACGGGGAGTAGTCTACCTCATGCAGTGCCAGTGTGGTTCCTTCTACGTTGGCAAGACCAAACAACCCCTTTATAAAAGAGTGGAAAAACACATGCATTCCATGAGAATTGGCAATTTATATTTACCCCTTGGGAGACACGTGGCCAAAGCACATGGGTACCATATGCCCAAAGTCAATTTTTCCGTTCTTGACAGAATACATATCCCTCTACGTGGGGGGGACTGGAACAAGGTACTCCTCCAGCGCGAGATGCGCTGGATCAGATGCCTTAAAGCTACAACCTTTCCAGGACTCAATGAGATGGAGAGCTTTAGGCCCTTCCTAGAGGGGTTCAGTTCGGGGAAAACGGACTAGCCCCCATATGCTACTGGGATATCATCCCACTGCCCCTTCCCCTTCCCCTGAACCGACTAATTGTTAAAATTTGTCCCCCCACCCCCCTTCTTTCCTCCCCCCCTCCCTATTCTAACCTTAATTGTACCTTGTGGTATACTGGGATCTTAGGTTGAGATCTGTAATAAGTAGGATTTATATTTGTAAATTATTGTATGATTATAATTTTGTAAATGTATGAGCTAAAAGTTTTCTTCTTGGATTTATACATGAAATCTTTGACTGTAAACCTGTGATCAACCATTGATGATTTGTTGACAGTGCACCCTGTGGCTTCCCAACCAGGAGCTATGTGTGTCAAGTACCGCTTTTTCACCGGCCCTTTCTGGATGTTGTTGATGTCCGTTATGGTCTTATCTTAACCAATCACAAGAGGGCTCCTCCATCCACTGCCGGGGGAGAGTAGCACCTTGGTGCCCGCCCCAGGGGCATTTTATGCCCTAGAGGCTCTCCCATACCCGGCAGTGGTGACTCTATCTCCCTTTTAACTGTCAGATTTTCTTATCTTTCAGCTCTGAGACATCTAGGCACAGTGAATATCTTTGCCCTATCCTCAGGAATTTACCCTCACTCCACTAAACGTTCCTCCAATGGTTCCATTTTTGCCCTGTATTTGTTTTTTGCTTTTGGATTCTCTTGTTTCCCCGGGTCCCCTGTTTAATGATGCCCCGAAACTGCAATTTTATTGCTGCTGTCTAAATCTATGGACTGTTAGGATCTCTGGAGCGGGTGGTGATTTCCGCCCCTTCTGTGCGGACACTTCCTTGTTTCTCCCTGTCTGGTCGTTGGGCGCATTTCGTTCGCGTCGCTGTGACGCGTACAGTGGGTGGCACCACTGTGTGTGTTGCGTTCGCGTTCGGTCGTCTGACGTCTCATGCACCTGATTGGGTGCGCGGTCGTCACATGACCCTTTGGTATTCTGGGATCACGCTAGACGCCGTGAGTCATGTGCTGTGTGACGCGCAGGAGGCGCGTCACCGGCGGCATGTCCACGGTGTCGTGCCCTGATTGATCAGAGCTCGGCCACCTGACGCTGACGTCAGTAGTGGGCGCGCTGTTTGCACGTCAAACATGGGGAATTTGGAGGATAGGAATCACTTCAGCTGATCCCCAAATGTCTATTTACTGCTCCACCTACAACCAATTATTCCATTCAAGGAACAGCTGTTACACCGTCGGAGTGAATGGATCATCCACACCTGAGGTCCATCATCCTCAAAGTAAGTATAAAGGGTAGTCAGGGGGGGTTTCCCTGTCAGCATTCACTTTCCTCCCCTCACCTGTTGGAGCTGGAGGTTATTTTGTCTTCTGGTCAAGTTTGCTTTCCTTTCTTTGACTGGAATGGCTGTTCACCTTTGAGCTGATGCATTGGGAGTGGTAAGTACATTCTAGGGAGTTTGTTTTTATTCTTGGTCTCACCTTTTAGTGAAGAATCTAATACCCTCCCTGTACATATTTACCCAAATCTCTCCCCAGCCATTATACTTTTTATTTGTCCTATGACTGCTGACTCCTTTGTGGAGACTTATGTCACTCCACCCCCCCATGGTTATGGAGTCCTCTGGATTGGGGGATCGTTATGGACATTAAGTACACCATCTGGTTTGGTTGCCCTGATTGCGGCTTACACACAAGCTCCATGGGGATGATCTAGGCGCTCTGTGTCTGGAAAGGGGTGAGTTCCTTTTTCCTTTTACATATTGAGCTTTCCATCTCTCCCCCCTTTTCTCTACATGTTGCAAATGTCAAAGAACAAATCTTTGGTTACAGGTATATACTCTGTATGTTATTATATACTTTTCTTTTGTTTTAGGAAAAACTCTTGCTGCTTTCTATTCCCTGAAGAAAGATGTATTACTGAGACATCTGAAACGCGTCGGATTAATGATCACCTATACCCTTAGCCTAGTCCTGGGGTGTGTGGTGATCTTCCAGCAGTAATAATTTTTTCCTTCCCCCCCCCCCTTCTTTTAATTAATGTTGTCATTATGAAATGTTTATGCTGTAAATTAATGTATTAAAATTTATATATTTTTATGACCTAGTTGTCACTATATTTTTTTGGTTGCCCGAAAAATCTCACCTCATTTAGAGGTATTCATCTTTTTCAATTGATATAGAGATGTTGGCAACCTCATGCCTCCATACATGAGCCAAATCCTTTCAACATTTAGAAGCTTATGTCACACATCACCCACTCTTCTAACCACTTGAAGACAAAGCCCTTTCTGACACTGTTTGTTTACAAAAAAACATATTTTTTTTTTGCAAGAAAGTTAAGTTGAACCCCCAAACATTATATATTTTAACACAAAGGCCCTACAGATTAAAATGGTGGGTGTTGCGTTTTTTCAAACTCATTTTTTGGGGAAAAAATACACTTTTTTTTTTTTAAAGCGCGAAAACACACTATATTGCCCAAATTATTGATGAAATAAAAATGATGATCTTAGGCCGAGTACATGCATACCAAACACGACATACTTTAAAATTGCACACAAACGCGCAGTGGCGACAAACTACATACATTTTTAAAAGCCTTTACAGGTTACCACATTAGATTTACAGAGGAGGTCTACTGCTAAAATGACTGCCATCGATCTGCCCTTCGCGGTGATACCTCACATGCATGGTGCAATTGCGGTTTACATACGACTCCAGACCAACGCTTGCCTTTGTGCAAGAGCAGGGGGGGGGGGGGACAGGGATGCTTGTTTTTATTTTTTTATATATATTTATTTCGCTTTTTTAATTTTATTTGTAAACTGTTCCTTCCATTTAATTTATTTTTTACCATTTTTATTGTTATCTCAGGGAATGTAAATATCCCTTATGATAGCAATAGTTAGTGACAGGTACTTTTTTTTAAAAAAACTGGGGTCTATTAGACCCTAGATCTTTCCTTTGCCCTCAAAGCATCTGAGCACACCAAGATAGGTGTGATAAAATGCTTTCCCAATGGCGCTGTTTATATCCGGGGGGGGGACGGGGGACATTCCCTCCCACTGAATGTAAAAGCAGTCTAGAGGCTAATTAGTCGCTAGGACTGCTTTTACATGAAAGCCTACCGCTGGCTGAAAAGAATGATACCAAGATGATGCCTAAACCCGCAGGCATCATTCTGGTATAACCATTCAAAGTCCAGCAACATACCAGTACGTTGATGTGTCATGGGTTTTGGCGAAGATAATAATAATATATTTTAATATTTACCGACAAAAATAGTCCATTAGGCCTCAAATTTGAGGTGAGACATTGTATATGGAAGGATTTCAGCCATTGAAGGCTAAAAACACTTGGCTCATATTTTCCCAGTTCCCAATACATTGGCTATCTCTAACTTTTACAAGCTTGGGTGAAAGTCTGAACAATGGAAACTTTCATCACCGAACAAAAAGTGTGTCATCCCAACTTTGGTGAATAAACAAGAAGAGGTGTACTATCACCGCTGGTTAGTTATCTTGCCATCGGGAAAGTTTTCACAGATACCTAACTGCTATTATCACATGGAAGTAAAATAACTCCCATTGTATCAGAGAATAAGGTTGCCCTAAGCAAAACAGGCAGTATTGTCTCAGCTGTGTATTAGACAATGGCAAAAGAACCCAGTTAATTAAACACCAAGGACAAAGATAGGCCTCCATCTATGAGACGGACATATAATATGATACAAGTCAGAGATATTTTAAAATACACATGGTATTAAAAGAATATATGTTGATATGAAATAAATAATAAGTAATGTTTAGATTATCAATGACATCTTAGGACCGAGGGAAATGTATAACCATTGCATCCGTTAATTTAGAACTTTGTTAGAAGAAAGAATTATATGAGAAATTTGTTTTATAAATAGAAGTGCTTTAAAGAAGCTAATCAACATTATGAAAGATATCACATTGTGATTATAAAAACGTGAATTAACCTATAACACATATCCAAACACATATCAAAATAATTCATGTATCCACATTAATAACTATTTTGCATTGATTGAGATGTAAACCTATGCATGATTGGAAAGAATGTTGTTGGGAAATATACGGTTATACAGGAATATAAATAAGCATACTATGTGGGATGCAAAGGTATACTAATTTTGCAATATTTTATGAAATGAAGAGTTATTAGAATGGGTATGTGTATAGGTATATATAGATATATATGTATACATATATATTGATAGTTTCCCCCAAAATATAAATATTAACGAATGGATTATCTCACAATAAAGGTGAGACACCTAGTGGTTGGAAGTGATATTACTTGAGGTTCTCCAAGCCCAGAGAACAAGTTAATTATTAAGCTGTCAGCCAAGAGAAACCAGACACGTCTTGACAGGAACGCCCATATGTGCCACAGGCCTATGAGTTAAGGACAGTTGTCAGATGGGCAGAACTGAGTATGATCTTTATGGTCCTATTGTTCTGATCGATATAAAATTAGAGTGTAAGAAAGCTCAGAAAGAAAGAATGAAAGAAGACCCCATCAATAGGAGCGCCCCATGAGAGCAGGAATGAAGCAATGACTGAAGTATGATACAGGGAGGACTGACTCCGATGGGGAGGGGGCAAACTTGCACTATGCATGAAGACTGCAACGATTTTGGCTGTGGTCACTTGCCAATAGGAAATAGCCATCTTGGGAATTGGTAACTATGTCATTTTTGATTTTATCTAAAATCTATTGTTGTTCCCTATAAATATTGAAATATTGAAGTATTGAATATGCTGTAGTGATGGTTTGTTCTCATAATCAATAACTGGTAATTTTTCCTTAAAGAGTACAGTTTTAATTATATTTTTATTTTTACATAGTTCCAATTTTATTGACAAAACAAACGTTCAATATATTTCACATTGTTAACCACTTACTTACCT
Source organism: Rana temporaria (assembly GCF_905171775.1). Taxonomy (NCBI): domain Eukaryota; kingdom Metazoa; phylum Chordata; class Amphibia; order Anura; family Ranidae; genus Rana; species Rana temporaria. The sequence continues at coordinate 376,380,941 of NC_053489.1, forward strand.
GCAGTATAGTAACGGTTGGGCATGTGAAATAGACGCTTTTGTTCCATTGTCATTTACATAAAGTTATCTTGAGGACTTACCATGACACAAATCAAAGGTATTGCATGCCCATTTTGGGGGTATTTTATTGAATTTCAAGTCGTTAATGTAACGCAACTGGTATTTTAATTTCATGTAAATATTCATAATTTGTCTACCAATAAATTAGCTATTTTGTATGATTATACGTCTCCGTGAATAAGTTTCATATTACAGACTATGTCATATAGATTGTCTTGTATTTAAAAATATCTTCATTATAAAAGAATTCAAAGTAAATTACTGTGCGGGTAAAAATGACCTTAAAAAAGCACAACAGATGGTTCTTGTTGGACATGTATTGTAATCTTTTTTTTTCATGCAGCCTGTTGGCTGAACGAAAAAAAGATTGATCGGTGGGTATGCCCACCATTAGAATACCTCCCTTCATCCACCCACTTCTAATGATGGGCATACATGCACCATTTATATATGCCGAAGCATAGGGGCATCCTCCCGCAAAAAAGTTATGCCGCGTACACACGGTCTGACTTTTCTATGCCGCGTACACACGGTCTGACTTTTCTATGCCGTGTACACACGGTCTGACTTTTCCACGGGAAAGCGTCCGTAGGAATGTCAACCGCATGTACGCGGCATTAGGAGCAAAACCGCTCCTCCGCCCCCTAATGCCCCCATGCTTCGGCATATATGCTCTTTTTTTAACTGTGGTGGTGAAATCACCTCCTACAGCGTTGGAGTCGCGGCTTTATATATCGTGGGAGCAAACGCTGTTGCTGTCAAGATAAATAAGTCCGCGCAACAGCTGAATGGCGTACCTGAAAACAGTAAAGTAAATTACATACCTGAAAAGCAAGCATGAAAAAAACATAATAAAACTTTGCAGAATAGAATACAGTAAAAAAGAGCAGAACAATAGAGAGAGACTAGAGAACAATAAAACGACAACTATTTTTGTTTTTTTTATTTTATATATTTTTTGTGTTTTTATTTTTTACTTTTAAACACTTTTTTTGTAACTGTTCAACCTTTCGGTTCCAGGTTTGGGTCTCTCAAAATGCGATGGCATCTTGGGAGACCCTGTGTAAGTGTGCCTAGCCTGTGAAATGTTTTACCCTATGCTAATACTTCACTCGTGTGTGGAAGCATTCAAAACATTCACCGATACAAAGACCAGGATCGGCAGGACATTGGGGACAAAAATAACGGGTGTCACGCCTAAATCCGCGCTTGGTACAGACACAACATTTTCTTTGGGGGGCTCGTTGGGTAGGGGTACTCTCGAGGGCATATGAAAAATGCCTCTCATGCAGTCGGCTTACTGCATTTGGTAGGGGATGGTGAGGTGTAGAACCGCCTGGATACAGGAGTTCTGTGATGATATCCTCCTGGAATTCAAGGAAGGATCCATTCTGTCCTGAAGCTTTGTATAAGACATAAGCATCCATTAAAGTCAATTGGAATAAATAGACACTTTTTTGTACCAGCGTCTCGCCTTACGGGCAATATGATACGGCGCCATCAACTGGTCGTTGAGGTCCACCCCTTCCATATTTTGGTTATATTCGTGGACACAGAGGGGTTTCTCCACAACACCAGCCGCCGTACGAATTTGGACTTTCGTGTCTGCATGAAGGGTGGTAAGAATGAAAAAATTCTTATTGTCCTGCCACTTCACAGCGAGCAAATTATTAGACTTGCAGCAGGCTCTCGCCCCCAGCCTAAGACATGAATCTACAAGCCTCTGGGGAAAGCCCCAGTGATTAGGTCGCATGGTGCCACATGCTCCAATCTGACGATCAAACAAGTGAATAAAAAGTGGCACGCTGCTATAATAATTGTTCACATACAAGTGGTACCCCTTTCCGAATAAGGGTGACACCAAGTCCCACACGATCTTGTCAGCGCTCCCCATGTAATCTGGGCATCCTTCCGGCTCTCCCCGACTATCTTTGCCCTCATAAACCCTAAAGCTCCATGTGTAGCCTGTTGCCCTGTCACAGAGTTTATAGAGCTTGACCCCGTATCTGGCACGCTTGCTGGGAAGGAACTGCTTGAAAGACAAGCGGCCAGAAAATTTAATCAGGGACTCATCAACGCATACAACTTGCTGGGGATAAAACAAGGCTGCATAACGTTCGTTGAAATGGTTTATGAGGGGCCGAATTTTGTAGAGCCGGTCAAATTCAGGGTCTCCACGCGGACGACTAAGTGCATTGTCACTGAAATGCAGGAACCGCAGGATCGCCTCGTATCGATTCCTGGCCATGTGAGCAGAGAATATGGGCATATTGTGAATTGGATGGACCAATACATCCGCAACTTCGGAAATTTGTGTATGCCCATGTTGAGGGTAAGGCCCAGAAAGGTCTTAAATTCGGAAACCGTAATTGGTTTCCATTCTTTGGCAAGGAGAGACTGGGGATTAGCGGCGATGTAGGTACCAGCATATAAATTACTCTGGTCCACAATAGATCCATAGAGATCTTCCATGAAATACAGCGAATAGAAATCAAGTGACGTAAAATCAACTGTATCCACCTGAATACCGGGTTGGCCAGTGAATGGGGGAAGTACGGGTGCTGCAGAAGTGGTGGGGACCCAATCAGGATAGGCAAATTCTGCAGGAAGGGCACTATCTGCACGACGGGCCTGTCTGTCTTCTTTTTGGTGGCAGCGGGACACTACTTGTGCTTGCCATCTCGCCAGCTTGAACTGCACTTATGGGACTCGCCACGTCACCACGTGATACTGCAGTACTGGATGAAAGACCAGGGTGTACTAGGCCGCTGGTGCTTGCCAGTTCATCAGAAGGAATAGCGGCGCTAGTACTTCTCTGCTCCATACAACGGTCATGCGGTTCTTGCTGCTCGACAACATCAGAACGGGGTCGGGTACGCCTGGGCCTTAGCAGGGACCACAACTTCGTCGTCAGAGCTATCTGGCATGGAGCCGCTGTCGTAAACGGGTTTGTATTCTGAGCCAGAATCTGACAGATGCGTGACCTCCTCCTCTTCACTATCTGTCATGCTCATGAACTCGTAGGCCTGCTTACTATTGTACATTCGCTTTGCCATTTGGGCTCTAAATTTAGTGGTACAATAGTAAGGATTCACAGGTCTGTAGAAAAACAAACGTAGAAAGCGCTTAAAAAAAAACTGTTAGCGATCGCAGGGATCAGGCCTGTCTCTGCGAATGCTGCAGTTATGCGTCTTGTGTTTTGTAAGTGACAGTGATCGATTGATACTGCACTTGGGTGGGTTGGGCTGGGCAGAGGGGGAAAACACAGGTGCTAGCTGGTATCTGGGCTGATTCCGCTAACAATGCGTTTTTGGGTACCCTAAACTGCTGGGTAGTATAGATCTGATCAGATCAGGTATCGATCCGTTCAGATACTATACCACTAAGGGGGGTGTATGCTTTGCGCGTGGGTGTAAGCGTTACTGGCACTAACCTTACGCTGCCAGGGGCGACGCAGACCCTGACTGACGCTAAAATGTAATTTATATCACCCGCCAGGCGATCAGGGGGTTAAACCTTTATTGGGATATATATACGGCGGGTGCCCTGATGCTATAAACAGCAAACTAACCAACCAGCGTCAACCGTAACACTTATACGATGATCACTGGTTAAAGGGTTAACTAGGGGGCAATCAGGGGGTTAAAACCTTTATTAGGTAATATATGGGGGTACCTGACGCTTTCTAAAAACCTAAATAACTGGCTAACCTGCGTCACCAGTGACACTTATACGGTGATCACTGGTGAAAGGGGTAACTCTAGGGGCAATCAGGGGCTAAAACCTTTATTTATGGGGGTACCTAATGCTATAGAAACCTGGCGGCGAACCTCAAAAAAACTAGCTACCTAGCGGCAACAGTGACACTAATACAGCGATCAGAAAACCGATCGCTTAGTGACACTGGCAATAGGGGGTGAAAGGGTTAACTAGGGCGGTGATCAAGGGGTTTAACCTTTATTAGGGGGGGTAGGGGGCTACCCTGGACCTAAAGCTAACTGCCCTAACACCTTTTTCTGTCACAAATGACACTAAATGCTGTGATCAGAAAATAAATGAACACTGCAAACAGTGACACTGTGACAGGGGGGTGATTGGGGGGGGGGGGGTTATGTGCCTGTGTGTACTGTGTCAGTGTGCTGTTGGTGCAACTCACTGTACTGATGTCTTCTCTCCTCTGGATCCGGACGAAAAAGACCGCCAGAGGAGAGATGACATCACTTCCTCCCTGCCTGTGTTTACACTTACACAGGCAGGGCAGGCAGAGGAGGAAGCAGATTCGCTGGGAGCGATCGCGAGGGGGTGGCTAGAAACGAATAGCCGCCCCCTCATCCCGGATCGCTCCCACGATAGAAACGACCGCCGTATGTACCGGGGGGGTCCCGATCGGACCCCTGACCCGCGGAAAGGCAGGGACGTACATGTACGCCCATATGCCTGTACGTGCCATTATGTGGACGTACATATACATGCAGCGGTCGTTAAGAGGGTAGGTTCTCGTCTGAGGTTCTAAGTCAGTCCTCTAAGGGTCTGTCCCTCCTCTGAGTAAGTGTAGATGTTCCAGAGTTGCCAAGTTTGCTTGTATAACTCATGTCTATCTTGGTTCGTGAGAATCAGGTCCTCCATCCTGCTGATATCGTCCACCCTCCGCAGCCACATAGCAATGGTAGGTGGGTTCGGTGATTTCCAGCACATAGGGATACATGCCTTGGCTGCATCCAGAAGGTGCCGGACAACAGATCTCTTGTAAGTGCGTGTAGGGGTGTTTATTGGAATGTAACAGAAAGTACGCCGGATCATCTGGCGGCTCGTGAATTTCTGAGATATCCGCTTCACCTCCGTCCAAAATGGTGTCAGCAGTGGGCACGACCAGAAGATGTGAAGCAATGTGCCCGTCTCTCATTCACAGCACCAGCACAGATCCGACGCTGACTGGAAAAGTGTACTAAGGAGGGCTTGGGTCCGATACCATTGCGTCATGATTTTGTAGTTAGTCTCTTGAACCTTAGTACATATAGAGGATTTGTGTACAAACGTCAAAATCTGCTGTTTTTTCTTACTGGAAAATGTGCAGCGTAGATCTTGTTCCCATTTATCAATGCATGGTATTTTGTGTCCATCCATCGGCATGATCGGGATGTTATGTACAACAGATAGAGCGTTTGGCAGTACCCCTGAGTCCGAACACAGCTTCTCCAATGCGGTCAGAGTCTGGTTCTCTACTGTTGGGGGGAGCATGGTGTGCAAAAGGTGATTAAGTTGGTTGGCCCTCATGAAGTCTAATTGGTAGTTACCCCTTGGGTCCGTCAGTTCCTGCAATGTTTTCCAACGCCCCGACTCGCTAAAATGGGATGCCTGGAATGTCCCCGACTCTCGCATGGTCCGGAATTTCGCGTCATGAATACACGGTTTGAACTGTGGGTTGCCCAGCACCGGGCGGAAGGGTGAGTTTCCCGATGACAAACCAGCCTGCGACAACAGTCTCGTGCATATCTTTATAGTGTTCCCTAGCAACGGGTGAGACCGCGTTGACCTATGCAACGTTGTGAGGCACAACGACGCTCTCGATAGCAGGGCTTCGCTTTGCGCTTGTTCTAGACGTGGCCATAGTTTAATGTCCCCGTGCCTGCACCAGTCCACAAGGCGGTTCAGGTGTGCCGCATGGTAATATGCACGAATGTTCGGCATGGCCAGCCCACCATATTGTTTGGGCAGAAATAATGCAGACCTGTGTATCCTGGGGTGTTTCAAAGCCCACAGAAAGGTCCTAAACATGGTTTGGACCTGTTTAAAATAGTTTGCCGGTATATGTATTGGGAGGGCTTGAAGGAGGTATAAAAATTTGGGCAATATGGACATTTTGAGGATGTTACATCTGCCGAACCATGAATGTAGACCGGTGGTCCATTGGTCTAGCAGTTTTTGGACCAATTTAAGCAGTGGTGGGAAATTCAAGTTAAAAACTTGGGAAAGGGACGGAGGTATCTCCGTGCCTAGATCGGTCAGGGCAACGTCCGTTCAATGCAAGTGGAAGCTACTTCGGAGTTGTGTCAGGTTCGAATTCGATATCCCAACCCCCATCGCCACCGACTTGCTCAGATTTATTTTCAAATTGGATACTTGTCCGTACTCGTCAAATTTACGCATTAGGTTTGGTAGAGATACTGTAGGGCTCGTCAATGAGAACAGCATGTCATCTGCATAAGCAGAGACCTTATATTCTCCGTCGCCCACTCTGACACCCGAAATGTCCGGGTTCATCCGAACGCGTCTCAGGAAGGGTTCTAGGGAGAGAGCGAATAGGAGGGGCGACAAGGGGCAGCCCTGTCGCATCCCATTCACAATCGTGAACTCCTCCGAAAGCACTCCATTCGCTCTCACCCTTGCCGTCGGGTTCATGTAGACTGTCGATATCCAGTTAAACATCTTATGACCCACCCCTATGTGTCGCAATGTAGCGAACATGAACTGCCACTTGACGCGATTGAACGCCTTCTTTGCGTCAGTGCCCACAAATACGCACAGCGTCTTTGTAGCGTTCACGGCGTGCAGTAGGTTCAGGACTTTAGCGGTGTTGTCCCGAGCCTCTCTGGTCGAGACAAACCCCACCTGGTCTAGGTGTATAAGGGTGGGCAGATGCTGCTGAATTCTGTTCGCAAGAATCTTAGTAAAGATCTTGAGGTCAACGTTCAACAACGAAATAGGTCGGTAACTACCGCACTGGCTCGGGTCCTTCCCTTCTTTAGGGATCACTGCTATCTGCGCCTGAAGAGTGGATACATGCAACTTTGTCCCCGAACTGAGATTGTATAACAGGGATACCTAATGGGGACCTAAGGAGGGGAGCAATGTCTTATAGTAGGTGACAGTCAGGCCATCCGGCCCAGGGGCTTTACCCGATTTGGTGCTGCCTTAGGTCGCCTGAAGTTCAAGCATGGTAATAAGGGCGTCTAATGGGTCCCTGGTCTCTGAAGGTAGGGTCGGCATGTTTGAAGTGGTGAGATAGTCCCGCAATGGATCCAAGTCTGGATCTAGTGGCCTAGTGGGCAGGTTATACACAGCGTGGTAGAAGTTCCTAAACTCCCGAGAAATTGATTGCGGGACAGACACCCTTTGGCCGTCACGTGTAACAATATGTGGGATGTAAGACGCCCTATTCTGTGATCGAAGAGATTAGGCCAGCATCCTCCCACATTTGTCCCCTGATTCGTAGACCTTGCGTCTGCAGATTTGAATGGCTGCCTTGGCCTTGTACTGTAAAATGTCAGTGACCTGTCTGCGCACGGTGTCGAGGTCAGTCCCCAATTGCCTAGTTGGTGTCTGCTTATGCTGCGTCTCTAGAGCTTGTAATTTGGAAATTAAAGCCGTCAACTGCTCTGATCTGAGTCTCTTCTGTCTAGCTCCGTGTTTAATGAGGACTCCTCGGATGACAGCCTTATCGGCCTCCCACACCACCTCCGGTTTGCTGTCTTGGGTAGAGTTAGTAGAAAAACAGTGTCCCAATTCCCTCACCACATCTGCCAGGATTTACGGGTCTTGTAGTAAGGTTTCATTTAGTCTCCAGGAATGCGTCCGCATCGCCTCAGCCTCAGATACAGCATATACTAGTGAAATCGGGGCATGGACCGACCAAGTAATCGAACCGATCTTGGCGTCTTTAACCGCCATCAAATGCCTGTGTTGGACCAGAAGGTAGTCAATACACGAGTACGACTGATGTGGTCTGGAGAAGGTGTAATCTCTCTCACCTGGGTGGAAAAGCCGCCAGGTATCCACCAATTGGGAGGCATGGAGCGACGCTTGTATCCGGCCCCGCACCCGTCCCGAAACCGAGGATCGTCCAGTGGAGGTATCCTCCGACGGTATTAGGGGGACGTTGAAGTCTCCTCCCACTATAAGCTGTCCTTCTGTAAATCTTGTCAAGCGGTCTAGTTGTCTCGTCAAAAATTGTCTTGGTGGTCATTTGGGGCATAAAGGTTTGTCAAGGTAAGTTTCGTCGACCCGACTTTACCTCTCAAGAAGAGATAGCGCCCCCCCTATGTCCCTTTGGACGTCGTCGAGCGTCCACGGTACACCGGCCGCCATCAGGGTAGAAACCCCCCTGGATTTAGCATCAGTGTACGAAGAGTGGTAGACCGTGGGGTAGTACCTGTTTTTAAGTATAGGGAGCTTGTCGCCTCTAAAGTGCGTCTCTTGCAGCAGCACAATGTCTGCTTTCAGACGCTGCATGTCTTTCAGTAACATTTTCCGTTTTTCGGGAGTGTTCAACCCCTTGGCATTAAGTGAAACTATAGTCACAGTTTCCATGCTCGGAAGGGCGAAATAGAAGGGGGTAGATAAGATGGGTTATAGGGTGTGTGCGCTTCGGCCCACGAGGGCAAGAGCACACAGTAGCAGGCCAAAACAAGAGTGCGGCAGAAGAGAAGAGTACTAAATTAGCTCATCTAGCCAGAACGCTCTCCAGAACTAATCCGGAAGATGAGCGCAGGCCTAGGTGGGTGAGTGGATAGACAAAGCCGGTGGTGTGAGCCCCCGGCCCTATCCATCCGCCCCCAGCCAACATAAATGGTACAGTGTAGAAGTAGCAATGCAATCCAGTTCAGCATCTGGGTAGTGCAAAGCAATTAACACATTAAGGAATAGCACAGCAGAAGAAATAGAATGTAAAAAAAAAAACAAAAAAAAAAAACAAAGAGCAGCAACATGGTTCCTACATTAAAACCGTAGTAGTGCAATAACAACATAACATTTTGGTAACATTTGGGTGAGAATGTAGGAGTATCCCCAAATAATCGATGAGCAGCACAGGTCAGCCAGCAATTCCCCTTGCCTCGTGTGATCCAGCAGAACAGTGACAGCCCCTCCCCCCCCGAGCAGACTCATTCCATATGGACCCACAGCCATCCCCCCCGAACCCCTAAAGTATAGCAGCCAATTCCCTGTATCCCAACACCCCCGCCCGGTGCAAGCAACTTCACCGCAGCCAACCCCAGCAAGGTGTCCCAGTCCTGCAAAGTCACCTCGACGAGGGGGGGAAGCCACCGAATGGGGGGGGGGGGGAGACCCAGAACACTGCACACAGCGCGGGAGCGACAAAACTGTAGTTAGCTTTGTATGTGAGCCGGCTTGATTGTCTACAGCCTCCCGTCAGTCCACCGCTTCAGCCGGGCAAGGCCTCCCATGTGGGACGTAAGGCTGGGTGAGGGGGGGGGGGTCGAGGCGGCAACAGGACTGCATCTCCAAGGGTTGTAGTCAGCAGAGATCTGACGGTTCAGTTCAGACACACAGTCACATACTGCAACCCCCTGATTTTCACACAACAAAGCGGATGGCACCCCACCAACACACCCCCCTGCGTCTCCAGCTTGATCCTCTGGTGTAGATGGTCCCACTACATCTGGCTCTAGCGAGATGGCTCAAAACTGTCAAAACACACCGGGAAGAGGGGGAAGCTACCGAGGGGGAGACTCAGGGCACATCGTGAGCCGCAGGGCGCACTCTAACAGCACGGGGGCCCCAAAGCTGCAGGGTTAGCTGTCCACATGGGTCGACTCGGCGGCCTGTAGAAACCACAGCCATGGTCAGATGGGACCTTTCACGTGGGGTGTAATGTCGGGCAAAAAAAAAAAGGACAAGCGAGGAGGGAAAGGGGGGGGGGAACCGGGGCAGCAACAGGGCCGCAGTCTCAAGGGTTGTGAACCGTGGGGACCGAGCGGGTCAGATCATTGACATAGTTCCTAGGCCACTTGTATCATGGGAGAAGATCAGCCATCAGTCTGGGCAATAACAGTGAGAGGCCTGGGGATTGTGGCCTACTCAAGTGGCTCCTCTCCCGAAGGCGCTCTGTGTCTTCTCCTTCCACGACCCTGGTGGCGGGCTTGCGCCGATGGTCTGTAAGCGGAGGGGCCCGATCTTCCAACCGCCCGTGGCAAAGTCTGCAGCCAGTCAGGCACTGATATCCGATCCACACCCAAGGAATTGGAAAAGGGCCGGCAGTGTCTGCACAGTGAAGGCCGCTCCGTCTTTCCGAAAAGTCACGGCGAGTGGGTAACCCCACCTGTAGGTGAAACCTTGCTGCTTTGCCAGTTCCAGTATAGGTTTCATCAGTGCCCTCCAGCGCAGCGTTGCCCTGGAGAGGTCCGGCAGTATCTTCACTTAGGAGCCTTCCAGAAGGATATCGCCCTGTTCCCACGCTCTCCGGACGATGCGCCCCTTTTGAGCGTATCACAGCAGTCTGCACACAACGTCCCGAGGCCTGTCTGGGTCGGCTGACCTGGGGCTCAGGGCCCTGTGCACGCAATCCACTTCCACAACGCCAGACGGACCCTCCAGCACCTCTCTGAACAGCCCCTGCAGAGCGTCTTCCAGGGCTTCAGCGTCCACAGACTCCGGTATCCCCCAGAGCCGCAGGTTGTTGCGGCGGCTCCGGTCCTCCACTTCCTGCAGGTGTAGCTAGAGCGCGATCGCTGTGTCTCTCTGCTGGTCTCTGTCCCTTTCTAGGCCAGCTACGCGCTGTTCCAGGGCCGTGAGTGCTCCCTCACCCGAGGACACCCTATCTGTCAGCGTGGATACCTCCGCCTTCACCTCTTGGAAGTCGCAGCGGTGGGTCTCCTGCAGCTTCAGTATCAGGGATTCGATGTCGGACCTGGTGGGGAGAGCCTGTAACAACGCCCGTATGTCCTGCTCCGCAGAAGCGTTCCCTGGAGTTTTTTTTTGTAGATGGTAAGGTCAGGGGGAGGGGGGGGGAGGAGAAAAAAAAAGGAGACAAAAATAAATATATAATAAATAAAAAATGAATAAAAAGGAGTAACATGGAAGTAAAAGGTATTGGGGGCCTCTCCCCTCATTTTTGGAGACGCTCTCAATCTCTGTTTTTTTTTTATTATTTAGAGGAATCTGAAGAGGGAAGACTAGATGTAGGTCTAAATAACATATCGCTCTAATAATTTGGCTTAAATATACAAAATAATTGGAGGGAACACCCGCTCTCTTTTTTTATATCTCTCTATAGTGGTGTTAATAATATTTTGGCTGATCATGTTGTGGTCATAATGTTATTAAATAAGTAAATAGTGCAGCGCAAATACAAAAAATCTCTAATTAACAAAATTAATAACAATTTATAGAAGTCCATATAGTGCACGGTGATAAAGAAGGTGCTCCAAAAAAACAATGGTGACAAGTTGTGCAGCAATCTTCGTAAGATCAGTGACCCACAGGAAAGAGATATCCTCCACCAAGGCTAAGGATGGCCTCTCACCTCAGCAATTCGACCTGTGGCTAGGTCAAAAAGCATGTAACATATCCTCCAAATAGTAGATGGTAACAGCGTACAAGAAGTCAGCTCTGTGCGTCCCCAGATGGAGCCAGCAATCAGTAAGACAACTCAGCAATCTCCCAAAACTTATTCCATGGACCGAAAAAGCAACAAAAGAGAAGGACTAGTGCTCTCCGTATGCAAAAAACTTTAATCTAAAACATATTCAGTAAAATCACTCACATTTGTGGACACTCTCAGCCGAGTGTATAGCAAGCAGCATGTACCGGAGCTCAACGCTTCCGGATCAATACAGACAGCGTGTGGGTCTCGTGAGGCAGGCGAACGCGGGTGACGTCGACGTGACTCCTCCCCCTCGTACGCGTTACGTCCCAGAGTAGGCGGGACTTCTTCAGCGTGGGGCGGGGATCAACGTGGACGTCCCGCAGTTTAATAAATACAATGCCGTTGTCATGGCAACAGCATAAAAAGCCTATAGCTTGCGCCATCTAGTGTTTCTAAGCAAGAACACAACCAGAAAATAATAAATTCTTACTCAATGGTGCAAATTCACCAGGAATTAGAAAATAGATAAAAACAGTATAAAACAACTACTAATAATTGTTAGAAGACGTCATCCGCTTTCACCTCCTCAGTGACCCAACCATATATACATAATCAATATCACGTAATCAGAACATTATATATCTGCACAGATATCATTGCAATGCAATAACAAAATATAACCCATACATTAAACCGCGCTAAGCATTACAGCATATTAATACAATGTCTGATACGTGGAATAAAGGTTCACATTAGTATCCATAAAAATTTGGATCTAAAAATAAATAAATAAAATTGCATAAAATACAAAGTATAAAAAATATATGAAATATATAAAAATCCCCAATATTATTAACGGTTAGAAATAAAACAGTTGTGATCAAACTCAACATTGAGTCCTAACGGAATAGAAACCTTCATCTCATATATCCAGAATTATTTCTTGGCGGCTTAATTGCCGGATAAAGTGCCCTCCTCTCCAATGTCTGGAGACTTTCCTCCATGCCCCAGAATTTAAGGCCTTTGGGGTCCCTCTGATGATGGTCTCTAAAATGTCTGGACACACTGTGGGTCTTAATACCACGCTTAATATTACTCACGTGTTCGCCCACCCTCACGTGTAACTCTTGTGATGTGCGCCCTATATACTGTAACCCACAGTCGCACTCAAGCATATATACTACGCCCTCTGTGGAGCAAGTAATTAACTGCTTAATCGGATATTCTACTCGGGTTACGTTTGAGACAAAAGATTTACGTTTTTTAATATTACGTTTTGCATGTTTGCATGTGGCACACCTGCCACAGGCATAAAACCCCGACAAAAAATCGAAAAGTTTGGGTCGAGGAATGACAGGTGGATCAGTGACTCCAGGGGCCAATCGATCTCTTAGTGAAGGTGCCTTCTTCTACATGAATTGAGGACGCTCAGGGAGAACCGGGCCAAGGACCACGTCTCCCTTTTGGATAGGCCAATGCTTGGCAACAATTTTTTCAAATGTTTTATGTTGAACATTGTAATCCAACAACATTTTGAAATTTGCTCTTCCTAAATCCTCATTAGGAGGATTATCCTGTATCATCAGACTCCTGTCTGTAGTCCTAACTCTTTCAATTTCTTGTTCGATCAAGGGCTTAGAGTAGCCCTTGGCTACAAACCTGGTGGCCAATTCCTGGGACTGCACCAAGTAGTCAGACTCCATGGTGCAGTTTCTCCGGAGCCCAACGAATTGGCCATGTGGTATATTGCACAACCACAATCTGTGGTGGCAACTATTTAAAGGGATATACCCATTGCGGTCCACTGACTTAAAGTGATTCTTAGTGACCAATCTAGACCCAGATTTGGATATCTCCAGGTCGAGAAAGGTCACCTGTTCCCTTAAAACAGTCCAAGTCAGGACAATGCCCAGTTTATTAGAATTCAACTTTAACATAAAGGCATTCAGAGAGGGCATATCACCTTCCCAAATCAGCACCAGGTCGTCTATGTACCTACGGTAACACTGAAGTTGAGGAGGCATATCTCGGAAGATCACATCTCGCTCCCAGCGGGCCATGAACAAGTTGGCCACACTGGGAGCGAAACGAGCTCCCATGGCTACCCCGCAACGTTGCAGGAAAAACTGTCTATCGAACCAAAAATAATTTTTAAGCAAGCAAAATTCCAAACTATCCAAAAGAAAACGCACATGCTCGGAATCCAAATCTGTGGACTCTAATGCCCATTCCACTGATGCAAGAGCTGCATCATGCCCGATAATGGTGTACAATGACCCCACATCAGCTGTCACGAATATGGTTTCAGATGTACACGGGATGGAACCCAGAATTTGGATAATTTGCTTAGTGTCTCGTAGATCCGCAGGCACTTTGCAAACTAACGGCTGCAAAAAAACATCTAAATACTGCCCTAATCGTGAACTAACGGAATCAATTCCATTCACGATCGGACGGCCCGGAGGCCGTTCTGCGTTTTTATGCAGTTTGGGCAAGAAATAGACTATCGGAGTCCGACAGTAAAACGGGTCAAGATAAGCAGCTTCCTTTTTGTTCAGAATCCCAGATTCTTTTCCTCTTTCAATCAAAAGATGGAGATCGTTTTTGTAATTCACCATGGGGTCACGTGGTAACAAAAGGTAAGTATTTTGATCCCCCAGCAGCCTTCTCATTTCCTCATAATAATAAGTTTTGCTGAGGACCACCAAACCTCCCCCCTTATCCGCAGGGCGAATAACAATCTCATTACGTTTTTCCAAGGAGGCAATACTCCGCTGGATACATTGTGAATCTTTCACTTTTTTAATTCGCAAATTGTCAAGATCTTTGCAAACCAAATTCCGGAAGACATCCAGGTGTTTGGTATCAGTATATTGGGGATTAAAAACAGACCTATTTCTTAATGTTGAGTGATTAGAAGCAACAGCTGGAATAATTCTCTCAACTGGATTAGATAAGAAATATTTTTTTAAATTCAAATTTCTTATATACTTCTGTATACTCACATAGGTTTCAAATTTATTCAAATTGCATATGGGAGCAAATTTTAGGCCCTTATCCAGCACTCTTATCTCGTCCCCAGTGAGATCAACTCCACTAAGGTTAAAGATCCCAGTGCCGATCACGGCCTTGGTCTTTTGGACTCGTCTCCCCCCTCTGACTCCTCTTGATTTTTTCTTTTGGGCCTGGATTGCCCCAAAGGGACCAGGGTCGGGGGGGGAGGGTACGGAAACGGGGGGGACTCCCTCCAATCTCCGGTCCAAGTTGGTGGGAAGGGCCCCTCCAAGGGGTCCTCCCCTGCCCTAAAAAATGCTGTTGATTAGTGGGTGGGGGTCCATCCCAATAATTCTGTAACGGCGCATAGTAGTTGTAAGTGGATAAAGGTGGGGGGGGGGGAGGATTTCCAGAAGGGACATTTCCTCCACCCCTATTACGACCCCTCCCTTTATTATGCACCGTTTTCAGCCATTACCTACCCTAGGTGTGCAGGAGGCACAAGCCTTTTGGGGTACCAATTTTACCCGGGATAAGACCCCCACAGGACAGGGTACTCCAACTGGTAGGGGTTTTGGCCAATCTAGGGGAAGAGGTAAGAATAAAAATGGTAGGGGTAAGGGGAGTTCATCAGGGGGGAGATCATCCCATGCTCCTGTTATACAGGAAACTCCACCGTGAAAAACGGTGCATAATAAAGGGAGGGGTCGTAATAGGGGTGGAGGAAATGTCCCTTCTGGAAATCCTCCCCCCCCACCTTTACCCACTTACAACTACTATGCGCCCTTACAGAATTATTGGGATGGACCCCCACCCACTAATCAACAGCATTTTTTAGGGCAGGGGAGGACCCCTTGGAGGGGCCCTCTACCCTTCCCACCAACTTGGACCGGAGATTGGAGGGAGTCCCCCCCGTTTCCGTACCCTCCCCCCCGACCCTGGTCCCTTTGGGGCAATCCAGGCCCAAAAGAAAAAATCAAGGAGTCAGAGGGGGGAGACGAGTCCAAAAGACCAAGGCCGTGATCGGCACTGGGATCTTTAACCTTAGTGGAGTTGATCTCACTGGGGACGAGATAAGAGTGCTGGATAAGGGCCTAAAATTTGCTCCCATACACAATTTGAATACATTTGAAATCTATGTGAGTATACAGAAGTATATAAGAAATTTGAATTTAAAAAAATATTTCTTATCTAATCCAGTTGAGAGAATTATTCCAGCTGTTGCTTCTAATCACTCAACATTAAGAAATAGGTCTGTTTTTAATCCCCAATATACTGATACCAAACACCTGGATGTCTTCCGGAATTTGGTTTGCAAAGATCTTGACAATTTGCGAATTAAAAAAGTGAAAGATTCACAATGTATCCAGCGGGGTATTGCCTCCTTGGAAAAACGTAATGAGATTGTTATTCGCCCTGCGGATAAGGGGGGAGGTTTGGTGGTCCTCAGCAAAACTTATTATGAGGAAATGAGAAGGCTGCTGGGGGATCAAAATACTTACCTTTTGTTACCATGTGACCCCATGGTGAATTACAAAAACGATCTCCATCTTTTGATTGAAAGAGGAAAAGAATCTGGGATTCTGAACAAAAAGGAAGCTGCTTATCTTGACCCGTTTTACTGTCGGACTCCGATAGTCTATTTCTTGCCCAAACTGCATAAAAACGCAGAACGGCCTCCGGGCCGTCCGATCGTGAATGGAATTGATTCCGTTAGTTCACGATTAGGGCAGTATTCAGATGTTTTTTTGCAGCCGTTAGTTTGCAAAGTGCCTGCGGATCTACGAGACACTAAGCAAATTATCCAAATTCTGGGTTCCATCCCGTGTACATCTGAAACCATACTCGTGACAGCTGATGTGGGGTCATTGTACACCATTATCGGGCATGATGCAGCTCTTGCATCAGTGGAATGGGCATTAGAGTCCACAGATTTGGATTCCGAGCATGTGCGTTTTCTTTTGGATAGTTTGGAATTTTGCTTGCTTAAAAATTATTTTTGGTTCGATAGACAGTTTTTCCTGCAACGTTGCGGGGTAGCCATGGGAGCTTGTTTCGCTCCCAGTGTGGCCAACTTGTTCATGGCCCGCTGGGAGCGAGATGTGATCTTCCGAGATATGCCTCCTCAACTTCAGTGTTACCGTAGGTACATAGACGACCTGGTGCTGATTTGGGAAGGTGATATGCCCTCTCTGAATGCCTTTATGTTAAAGTTGAATTCTAATAAACTGGGCATTGTCCTGACTTGGACTGTTTCAAGGGAACAGGTGACCTTTCTCGACCTGGAGATATCCAAATCTGGGTCTAGATTGGTCACTAAAAATCACTTTAAGTCAGTGGACCGCAATGGGTATATCCCTTTAAATAGTTGCCACCACAGATTGTGGTTGTGCAATATACCACGTGGCCAATTCGTTAGGCTCCGGAGAAACTGCACCATGGAGTCTGACTACTTGGTGCAGTCCCAGGAATTGGCCACCAGGTTTGTAGCCAAGGGCTACTCTAAGCCCTTGATCGAACAAGAAATTGAAAGAGTTAGGACTACAGACAGGAGTCTGATGATACAGGATAATCCTCCTAATGAGGATTTAGGAAGAGCAAATTTCAAAATGTTGTTGGATTACAATCTTCAACATAAAACATTTGAAAAAATTGTTGCCAAGCATTGGCCTATCCAAAAGGGAGACGTGGTCCTTGGCCCGGTTCTCCCTGAGCGTCCTCAATTCATGTATAAGGCACCTTCACTAAGAGATCGATTGGCCCCTGGAGTCACTGATCCACCTGTCATTCCTCGACCCAAACTTTTCAATTTTTTGTCGGGGTTTTATGCCTGTGGCAGGTGTGCCACATGCAAAACGTAATATTAAAAAACGTAAATCTTTTGTCTCAAACGTAACCCGAGTAGAATATCCGATTAAGCAGTTAATTACTTGCTCCACAGAGGGCGTAGTATATATGCTTGAGTGCGACTGTGGGTTACAGTATATAGGGCGCACATCACGAGAGTTACACGTGAGGGTGGGCGAACACGTGAGTAATATTAAGCGTGGTATTAAGACCCACAGTGTGTCCAGACATTTTAGAGACTATCATCAGAGGGACCCCAAAGGCCTTAAATTCTGGGGCATAGAGGAAAGTCTCCAGACATTGGAGAGGAGGGCACTTTATCCGGCAATTAAGCCGCCGAGAATCATTCTGGATATATGAGATGAAGGTTTCTCTTCCGTTAGGACTCAATGTTGAGTTTGATCTCAACTGTTTTATTTCTAACCGTTAATAATATTGGGGATTTTTATATATTTCATATATTTTTTATACTTTGTATTTTATGCAATTTTATTTATTTATTTTATTTATTTTTAGATCCGAATTTTTATGGATACTAATGTGAACCTTTATTCCACGTATCAGACATTGTATTAATATGCTGTAATGCTTAGCGCGGTTTAATGTATGGGTTATATTTTGTTATTGCATTGCAATGATATCTGTGCAGATATATAATGTTCTGATTACGTGATATTGATTATGTATATATGGTTGGGTCACTGAGGAGGTGAAAGCGGATGACGTCTTCTAACAATTATTAGTAGTTGTTTTATACTGTTTTTATCTATTTTCTAATTCCTGGTGAATTTGCACCATTGAGTAAGAATTTATTATTTTCTGGTTGTGTTCTTGCTTAGAAACACTAGATGGCGCAAGCTATAGTTTTTATGCTGTTGCCATGACAACGGCATTGTATTTATTGAACTGCGGGACGTCCACGTTGATCCCCGCCCCACACTGAAGAAGTCCCGCCTACTCTGGGACGTAACGCGTACGAGGGGGAGGAGTCACATCAACGTCACCCGCGTTCGCCTGCCTCACGAGACCCACACGCTGTCTGTATTGATCCGGAAGCGTTGAGCTCCTGTACATGCTGCTTGCTATACACTCGGCTGAGAGTGTCCACAAATGTGAGTGATTTTACTGAATATGTTTTAGATTAAAGTTTTTTGCATAAGGAGAGCACTAGTCCTTCTCTTTTGTTGCTTTTTCGGTCCATGGAATAAGTTTTGGGAGATTGCTGAGTTGTCTTACTGATTGCTGGCTCCATCTGGGGACGCACAGAGCTGACTTCTTGTACGCTGTTACCATCTACTATTTGGAGGATATGTTACATGTTTTTTGACCTAGCCACAGGTCGAATTGCTGAGGTGAGAGGCCATCCTTAGCCTTGGTGGAGGATATCTCTTTCCTGTGGGTCACTGATCTTACGAAGATTGCTGCACAACTTGTCACCATTGTTTTTTTGGAGCACCTTCTTTATCACCGTGCACTATATGGACTTCTATAAATTGTTATTCATTTTGTTAATTAGAGATTTTTTGTATTTGCGCTGCACTATTTACTTATTTAATTTCACTTTGAGATATTTTTTGGATTATTTCTCCAGCGCTGAATTATTTTACTTTTTAGGTCATAATGTTATGGCTGATAATGGAGTGGTCACAAATTATTTGGCTGATCATGGAGTGGTCATAATGTTTTGGCTGATCATGAGGCGTTTCATAGCGTTTTGGCTGATCATGGGGTGGTCATACTGTTTTGGAGCCATTTCTACGAAAAATTGGCACCCAAATTCTTGGCGGCCTTTAATGCAATCCGAAATGGACAAACTATGCTTGCGGAAACATTAATGGCCCACATAGCAGTAATCCCTAAGGAGGGAAAAGATCCTGCTCAATGTGCTAGCTATCGTCCAATTTCACTGTTAAACATTGACTTGAAAATTCTGACGAAAATACTGGCCAATAGATCATTGACTTATATTCCCTCCTTAATACACCCGGATCAAGTAGGGTTCACCCCGGGTAGAGAAAACATGCAAAGAGTCTTAAGCGCCATCTATCTATCTCAATATCATCAACACCCATTAGTTCTCATATCAGCAGACAAAGCTTTCGACAGGGTAGACTGGGGGTTCCTGAGAGCTACGTTACAACATATAGGATTGGGAAGGGGGATGCAGAATTGGATTACAAGCCTATACTCATGCCCTACGGCAAGGGTAAAGATAAACGACATAATGTCAGAACCCTTTTCTATACGGAACGAAACACGGCAAGGATGTTCACTCTCTCCAATTATTTTTATCCTTACCCTTGAACCATTTCTGAGATCTATCCGGGCAAATTCAGATGTCAAAGGTATCTTAATAAAGGGAAATGAATATGAAGTAGCGGTGTATGCGGACGACCTATTATTCTCTATAACCTCTCCAGTGATATCTTTACCATCCCTTTTATCGGAACGTAAAATATATGGGGATCTGTCCAACTTTAAAGTGAACTACAATAAGTCAGAGGCCAGTAGAGTAGAGGTGCAGCAGCAGATAATTTTTCCTTTAGGTGGACAGGCTCCCATGTATGTTATCTGGGGACCAAGATGCCAAACAAATTAAATAGAGTTTTCAAATTAAACTTTGCACCACTGATAAAACAAATTAAATTAGACTTTCAACGGTGGGATAAAGAGATTTTTACATGGTTTGGTAGAATATAATAAAAATGAACTTAATGCCAAGACTACTATACTTGTTCCAGACCTTACCTATAAAACTTCCTTTGGGGTTTTTGAGAGATCTGAGATCTAGATTTGTTAAGTTTATTTGTGCAGGAAAATCGGCGAGAGTGCATAGAGACATACTGACTCTACCGAAAAAGAGGAGGAGTAGGATTCCCAGACCCAATGGGTTATTACGATGCCTCACACTTAGCACGAGTAGTAGACTGGTGCGCACATCAGAAGGACAAGCCATGGATAGACATGGAACAAGAAATTAGTAATATTCCTCTGAAAGGAATGGCTTGGCTTCCCGAGGTAGACATACCTCAGAGTGTGAAGAAACACCCAATGATAGGCGCCACACTCCGAGCTACTAAAAGAATATTTAAGAAAACCAAGATGTCGAAATGTATTGGCCACATGATTCCGGTCTTGGGCAATCCGAGTTTTGTGCCAGGTTTAAAAGATCGATACTTTAATAACCTAAGGCGGCAAGGAATTAGTAGGCTAATACATTTCTCGCTAGATAATCACGTGATGACTAACGAGGAGATCGAACAGGCGTTCAGGGGAGATCTATACGTAATGAGACAAATACAGCTGAAAGCCTTTATTGGCTCAATGAAATTGCAAAGGGAAGCGATACGTGCATGATCAAAGTTTGAGGAGATATGTTTAAAAGGAGAACCACTGAGACATGCATTGTCATGCATGTACACCTTGTTGACTGAGTCAGAAGACCCACAAGAACTAGCTTTCGTACAGGCCTGGGAAAGGGACTTGGGGTTTAAATTCTCAGAGACTCAGAAAATTAAGATTTTCATATTTACGCACAAGGCGTCAATGGCCACCAGATACCAGGAGGGGGGGGGGGGTATAAAATACTGACTAGGTGGTACAGAACTTCAGTACTATTAAACCGGATTTTCCCTTTAAATATCAAATTTTTGTTGGTGATGTCAATGAGCAGAAGGCACCATGATACACATTTTCTGGGGCTGTTCAAAATTGAAAGAATTTTGGAAGATGGTCTCTGAAATAGTCAAAGAAATTACTGGGGTGACTCTTGGGAGATAACCCGGCAGCATTTCTGCTACACGATATCCCATTATCCGTTGAAAAAAACAAGAAATCCCTGTTAAGGCATCTGATTATGGCAGCAAAGGCCTGTATTCCAATCCTATGGAAGAGTACGGTATCCCCGACAAGATTACAATGGCTGAGTAGAGTAACAGAGATCCAACAGATGGAAAATCTTACTATGGGGCTGAGGGAGCGGGAGGAGTATCGGAGGGTGTGGACTCCATACATCAGGTAAAGGGAACAAAATCCTTAAGTAAACCTTAAAACAATTTTGGTGATGAGCGGTGGGGGGGGGGGGGATTCTTTGAATCCTTCTTTTTCTCTCTCTCTATCTTTTGTTCTCTCTTCTTTTACTGTCTGTTTGTTTGATCTGAATTGTTTTGGGGTAGGTGGGAGGGTAACCTGTTTTTTTTTTCCTCTTTCTTGTTCTGGATAAGGTAGAGGTAGTAAGAGTAGAAATGATATGGTTATGCTGAGAAAGGTAGAGGGAGAACTGATGATGCGACAGTAGATCCCTTGGGGATTTGATTAATAACAATGTATAATAAATAGAGACTATTAGTTAAATAGATGATGTGAAATATGGATGTAACTGCATATGCTATAATGATGTTATTTTGGAAAAAATGCATAAAATAAAGAATTTATATAAAAAAAAAAAAAAAAAATGTTCTGATCATGGGGGGCGATAATGTTTTGGCTGATAATGGGGGTCATAGTGTTTTGGCAGATTATGGCGTAGTCATAATGTTTTGGCTGATCATGGGGTAGTCATAAATTATTTGACTGATCATAATGTTTGGGCTGATCATGGAGTGGTCATAATATTTTGGCTGATCATGTTGTGGTCATAATGTTATGGTTGATAATGGAGTGGTCACAAATTATTTGGCTGATCATGGGGTGGTTATAATTTATTTGGCCGATCATGGGGTGGTCATACTGTTTTGGAGCCATTTCTACGAACAGTTCTGGCAAATACTAACCTTAAATTGATAACAGTGGGGTCCACTGAACACAAATTCTCAGCTTATGGTGATGACGTTCTGTTTTATCTTACGGATGACCCCCTTGTCTCGGTACCGAACCTTATGCAGGAACTTCAGCTTTTTGGGTGACTATCTTTAAAATCAACTACGCCAAGTCTGAGATGTTCCCGTTACCTGAAACGCTGGCTTTTAACTTGCGGAAGGCCTTGATTGGTCGGGTTCGTATGGCGTAATAAAAAAAAACGTGTTTGTTTAAGTCTCTACTGCAGAGATCTAAAGGGGTGGGAGGTGTACTCCAATGTAATCTAAACTGGCACTTTCATACCCATTTCAAACTGTGGGTCTCGCTGAAGAAAAGTCTGGTGGGCCGTAACTTATCGTATGCTCCTTGGCTGTCCTAGGAACACATTACTTACATTGGGTGTATATTTCAAATAGATACCATAGGATCCGCTTTATTTCTTTTATTTTGTTTGGCGCTCTGTACTTTCATGTTTACTTACTGAGTGTAGCGCCAATCACAGCCCACATATAAGTCACCTTTTCACCCACGACACTTCATACCTATGATTAAGCGGCGTCGATCAGCCGCGCAACGCGTCAGGGGATAGAGAAGTGCCGTCGGTGACGTCATCTCCGCTCGCGGCCGAGAGCGGAGATCAGCGGTTTGTTACTACGCCTCCTGTAACCACCTGCTGTTTACAGAGATTTTAACTGTGAGTGATACGGTTTTGTTTATTAAACCTTACCCGTATATACTACACCATGGAGTCTGCTTTTTGCTTTTATTGATGGTCTGGATGGTCTGTGGACGGGTGCTGGAAACAAGTTGGGCTGTTCGGGATCCATAGCTATACCTGCTGGTCTCCATTTTTACTACATTTAGGCTTGAATAGCCTTCATTGAGGTGAGAGGCTAGGATTTCTCTAAGTTTGATCTGCACTACTACACGGAAGGATCGTGCATTGGATTGCAGCATCGATCAAGCACTATTGCACTTTGTTGGAAATTATTTCATTAAGCACCTTATTTCATCAAGCACTTTATGAATATATTTATTTATTTTTATTTTTCACTTTTAAACACAAAGTTTTTTGTCTTGAACAATATTTTTTTACCTGAACATTATTTTCACATTTATTGGCACTAATAGAGGTCCATTTTTTTATGCATGTCTTTTGGACTATTTATTCAGGTTCACCTACACCTTTTAATTTTATTTGGTTGTTTATTTAATATTTATTGTATATCACTTGTCGATATAATTGTTTCACACATTATTTATATGACTTACATTTTTGTTTGAGTCATAAATTGTTGGATTTCACTTTCATCAATATTCACTAGTTCCATCCTTCACATCACAATTGATGTGGGAGGAGTTTTGGAGGAAGTAGGAGTGGAACATAATTTATTGAATACTGGTCCATCATCACACGTTGCTGTGTTTATTAATTTATTACTACTTCGTTCTTATTTGCAAGCGCTACTACACCCCCCCATTTACAGATATAAACAGTTACACCATTTTTTGGCCCATAGCGATTCTTTTAGGGAGCTCTCTACTCTAACTCTCTTTGAGCGGCTGTTCATTGAAAAGCAACCTACACCTCATATGAAGCTTCTGGGATCTGCCTCCACTATGCCAAAACCGTCTTTTAAACAGGAGTGTGAGTTGGAGTTCTCAGCTGAATAACACACATATACTAAAACTTACACACACTAGCTCCATAGAATCCACGACACAGGAGACCAACTATACGCTCTTGTCACGCTGGTACCTGCAGCCCTGTCAATATATATTTCCCCCCTCTGTCACTGATCGTTGCTGGCGTGAATGTGGTCAGAGGAACAAACTCCTTCACCATTGGTGGGAACGCCCTACGATTCTCATTCATACTGGTTATGAATCAAAACTCGATTCATACTGCTGTCCCCGACTCACTTCCTCCTGCACATCCCTGTCCTCTCGCTGAGCCACTACAAGAAAAGTGCACTACCACACCTCTTGAATGCAGCTAATCGACTTATACCTTCTACTAGAACAGTGGTTCTCAACCTGGGGGTCGAATGACGATTTTCCAGGGGTCTCCGAACTCTGGGCTGTTCCTGAAGCCCGCACCGCTTCTCCCGACCTTTTCGCAGCCGCCCAGCAAGGCTGTCCCTGGAGCCTGTAGCCACCCAGCTGGGCTGTTGCTGGAGCCCACGGACACCCACTCAGCCTCTTCGCAGCCACCCATTCAGTTCATGGGATGGCTGGGGGGCAGAAACTAGAGGCTAGCTGTGAAGTGGGAGGGGCTGAAGGAGACCATATCTCTTGATTTCGGCATAGGCGTCACTGCTGCGAGAAACAACAAAGTGGGAGACACAGTGAATAACGCTACCTGTGATTATAGTTGCCATTAAAAGTCCCGACTGCAGTTCTCAGATCAGCAGATGACCTTATTCAAGAGCACCCAAGTTGGCTGATCAGAACTCCTCCCAACATTTCCACTCATCCCAACTCCCTGCCAGCACTACCACTCATCCCATTCCCCCCCACCAAAGAGCAAGTGAAGAAATAAAAATAGAGAATACATGGAAGGGAGAGGAAAAGAGGGGGAGGAACAAAGAAAAAGGGGGAGAAAGAATGAGAAAGTACAAGAAAGATGGCTAGAGAGAGGGGTGGGGGAAAAAAAACAAGAAATTAGGATAGAGAGATATAAAATGGAAAGAAAGGAGAACGAGAGAGAGAGAGAGAGGGGTACATCCTAAAATGTACCATAAGGGTTTTAATACTGTACGAGTGGTAGGGACTCAGGAAGCGCTAAATATCCGTTGGTTAGGGGTGCAAATTACTTGTCTTGCCTTGGGTGCTGACAACCCACGCTACGAAAAGTTTTACTGTCAGGGGTCCCCACTGTTGGTGTTTGAGACCCTTGGTCTCAAAGATAGTCCCTGACTACCTGATGGTCAGCTCGTGTTGTGTCTGCAGGCCTGGGAGATTGGTTTCGAGAAGTAACACAGACGGAGACATATAAGTTGTGAAACCAAACTCTGTTTATTTTTGGCTCGTTTGCTGATTATATAGGGGGGAAATGGGGGCGTACATTGTGGCTTTCAAAATACATATAACAATTCTTATAGGTTAAATGTTTTGGAGAAAAACAATCGTCATTTAGGGGATTTTTGGATTTTTAAGCGAGTAAGCATATCACTGAATATAGACATAGAAACTCATGACAAAAGGCAGCTGACTGAGTTTCTACGTGACCCTTGATTGCATCAGAAAATAGAACAACTCAGCAAAAAACACGTATACACTTATATTGCTTATGTGGCTAAAATATGTCTGTATAAAATGGAGTATATGCATACAAAATGGAGTACAAGCTGGATTGAGCTTCTGTCATCCCCCACAACCCCCTCTTAAAATATAATTAAATCCTTAATTAATTTTCTCACCCGAGCCTACTCGGGTAATATTGGAACTCATGATCATTTAGGAATGTCATCAGGGGACATACATCTCCCTGGTATATCTAATGTGTGTGGCGGATTAACCCTTTGCATCCCCGCTGGAGGAAAGGGACCAAGTCACATCCATCCCTAAATGATGAGGTTCTTTTTCTTTTGCTTATGCATTTTAACGTATGTTGAGTAATCCCCGGGTGCGTTCCCGGGTGCGTGTGGCTTCGGGGTGTCATAATCTGGAACTTGATTTGACACCATGGAAGTGTCGTGGGTGGGGGATTTGGAAGCCCTGGCAATGATACACATTATGAGCTTAAAACATGCATATAGAAATAATAGAAAAAGCAAAATTATTATAATAGTCATAGCAATGTCTTTCAACCATGAGAATATCCCTCCAAGCCCAAAACTCCCTTTACCAAAAGGACTCCATGTTTTAGCAATATCCCTGGCTTCTTGTTGCAGGCTATCTACCTCCTTTCGGTGTTGTGCAATAATGTCATAGTAATCGGGTATTTCAACAGATGTATTGTGTATCCATGTGCAACACTCGTAATCCTCTGTAACCTCACATAACCCAGTAAGGGCAGCACTCATGCTTTCGATGGCTAGGTCATGGAGCTCAAGTTGTTTCTTAATTGCCCTCATCTCTTCATTTAAATTGGTGATGTCCCCCGAATTTTTATCTAGGATTTCATCAAGAATTTTAGAGTAATTGTTTAGCCTTTTCATTATGTCTATTCCCCACCCGGTCCAAGAAGGAAACCAGGCCCATGCCATATCCTTCTCGAAAAATAATTCCCTTTTATGGCGATGTTTAAGGGGATATCTAGGATGCATACTAGCTTCAAGGAGGTGCTCACCCTTGTCATCTCCCACTACGCCCATAATGGGGACTAGGGATGCAAGATAGCACCATCCCTGGGGTTCAGTGGGGATCCAAGGGTGACAGATTTTCCCACAACAAATATAAATACTGTTTCCTAGGGCTAAGGGCCGTTTGTTGAATATTGTCATTACCTCGTCAGAAAGACTTGAAAAGGTGAGACTTGACAACAGCTGACCTACTGGGGAGGTGGAGCTTGAGCTAAGGAAATCCATTAAGGTGGCGTTCATGGCAGGGTCTGAAGTGTGAAATACAGGGTCCTCAATTGAAGTCATTGAAAAATTAATTTTAGTATGTTGGCAAACTTCAGCCCTTTTAGTGGAGTTCCCCAACCTGAAACACCAGTCTGGGGAGTGGCTTCTACCAATAATTGGGAATGTAAGGGTATTATTTGGAAGCATCCTCGTGACGTTGGTAAGGATAATGGGAGGCGTGCCGTTTAAGAGGGGATAAAAATTTAGGGGCATCGCCATTAGAGGGATCCTAGCAGTACTAGGGTGTAGTTTACTACAAATCCAACACTTTTCATATCCAGTTTTTCGGGCATAGGCATACTTAAACTTTAACAATAACATATTGTCTGTGAGACTGTCTTACTCCCTTCGTTACATAGTTGTGTACCTCTCTTGTGCCTGGTATGTGTAACATTGGTGGTGATCTGATCTCTAATTTGTGTGGAAGGGATACTCCTCTTATCGCGGGGGACTTGCATTTCTTCGCTGTAATTCTTACCGCAAATACCTCGCAATCCCCCTAAATCTTCTGGGCTATAAATACAGTTGGTGGTAACCCATACTATGGAGAAAACTGAAAACGAGGCAAGTCCTATGAGCAACCAAAGTTTTCCAGAGTCCGGTGAAATTAAGATTGTCATTTTTCTACAGGGCTCAGGCCGCTTGCCTCGGAAACCCCCTTTTCTTGACTATCCTGTTCAAGGCCAGGGCAAGTCAGCTTGCCCTCGTTAGTGCCTCTCTTGTCTCTAAATCCGGGCTTGCTTCTGGACTTGCTTCTGGACTTGCTTCTGTGGTTGGACCTTTCTTTACCAGCTTTACTCGGGTAGCGTCCAGTTTTAGGACTCTTTTGTAACACCGGAAAACACCAATCAGCAAGTTCCTCTGGGGTAGCGGAAGCCTGCAAATCAGTTAGCAGCTGTGTTTCATCTGGGAGGAGAGGTACCAAGGTTGGCATGGCTAGGAAAGTTGAAAAAACTGTCTTAGCCGCTGATTTGGCTGTGATATCAGCAAGGGCGTTTCCTTTTGATATGTCATCTGAGCCTTGAGTGTGTGCTCTACAATGGATGATGGCTAATTCTGATGGGAGTTTTATGGCATCTAGCAATTGTTTTATCAATTGGGCATGTGAAATGCGCTTCCCGTCGGCTCCTATATATCCTCTGATGGACCATAATACTCCATGGTCAAAGACAACACCATGAGCGTACCTGGAATCAGTATATATAGTCACAGGTTGGTTGGCATACAGGGTGCAAGCTCTTGTTAAGGCTATTAACTCGGCTGCTTGTGCTGACTGGTGGTTGATTGGTTCCGCCTCGATGACAACATCAGGTAATTTTACTACGGCATAACCCGCATGATAAGTGTTGTCATTTGGGCGGGAGCAAGAACCATCTACAAAAATTACATCCCCTCTTTCCAGAGGGGCCTTTTGCATGTCTAATCTGGGAGATGTCATGACTTCTATAGATTCTAAACAGCTGTGTTCTTCCGCTATAGTGTCCTCATTGGACTTCAGTCCCAGCAATCCATTTAAGATCATTGCTGGTCCTGCCGTGGTGGAATTGTACTGGACTTTTAGTTGGGGGTTACTCAGCAATATAATCTCATATCCACTCTGTCTCTGGGCAGACATATGTTGTGTGTGTATCCCTTTCAGAATAGATAACACATCATGAGTTGTGTGTAGGGTGGTAGGGTGACCCAGTGTGAAAACAGTAGCCATTTCGACAACCATAGCGCAAGTAGCCAGTGCTCGGAGGCACGAAGGAAAACCCTGGACTTGTAGAGGCATGACCTTAGAAAAAAATGCGACTGGTCGCATCTTCCCACCGTGTTCTTGGCCGAGAACGCCCGCCATGGTTTTACAATTATCCCTAGCATACAAATGGAACATTTGACTATAATCAGGGAGGCCAAGACCAGGACTTGTCATCATTGAACATTTCAATGCCTTAAACGCTTCACACATTTCTTCTGACCATTTAACATTATCGGGGGAATCCTTTAGCGTGGCTTGTCTTAAGATATTATCATAGAAGGAGCAATCGCGTATCCATTGCCTGCAATAGCTTATCATCCCAAGGAAAGATAACATGTCTTTCTTGGTGTGTGGGGTGACCAGGCCCACGATGGCATCGACCCGCGACTTGCTCAAGCTTCTTACTCCCTTTGAGAAGACAAAGCCTAAGTATTCCACCTTCTCTAAACACCACTGTAATTTCTGTTTCGACACTTTGTATCCACATTCTAACAACCACAATAACAATGACTTGCTATCTTCCTGGCTGGCTTCCACTGACTGGCTGCAGACCATCAGGTCATCAACATATTGCAGCACTACCGAACCTTGGGGGGGGTTCCATGGCCTTAGTGTGGACTGTAGTACAATACTAAAAACCACGGGGGAGTCCACATATCCTTGCGGTAATCTTGACCAAGTCATTTGGCGCTTTCCATCAAGGCTAAAAGAAAAAATGGGCCGTGTCTCTTTGTCAACAGGTATACTGAAGAAGGCATTCTTCAGGTCGATAACCGAAAAATGGGAGGCTTCATGTGGGATGGTTGCCAGAAGCGCGCTAATGTCTGGGACTATTGGCGCGATGGGAATAACTAAGTTGTTAATAGCCCTTAGGTCTTGCACAAAACGGTACTGGCCATCGGGCTTTTTTACTGGGTTTACTGGTGTGTTGTAAGATGAGATACAATACTCCAGTATACCTTTCTCCAGGTATTCTTCTACCTGGGGAGTGATTCCTTCTATTTTCTCTGGTGACAAAGGGTACTGTTTTTGGTAAACTGGCATAGCTTGGGGTTTGAGGGTGGCTTTATACGGGGTACAGTCTATTAAACCTGTGTCATGATTTCCTTCTGCCCAGATTTCGTTTGGTAGGTCTAGTGGTAGACTTACACAAATAAAATCTTCGCTTCTCTGAGTAACCTTCAGATTTGGTTCCACCGAAAAACAGGGCGAATCTACAATCAGTCCTCCCCCCTTCTTATCCACTGTGATACTCAAACTTAGTTTTTCAAAGAGGTCTCTACCAAGCAGGTTTACTGGGCACCCGGGTATTATACTAAAGGCATGGGAGCAGATGAATCTGCCTGTACCATCGGTAACTTTCAAGCGATTAGTCTTGAAAGTGGGAGTTGATACCCCGTTTATTCCCATAGAAGGCGTTGACCTTTCCCTTGGGCCAGAATAATTACTTGGTGCCATAACGCTCGTAGTCGCTCCGCTATCTACGATGAACGCAAGTTTTCTTTGGTTTACCGTTAAGTCTACGAGGGGCAACTCCTTCCAAGTTTCTGTGATTTGTGGGAAAGTCGGGATATCAGCCTCCGGGCACCATCAGCATTGTTGCTGTTGGTTTGACCAGTTGATAGGGAATTTATTCCCTGTCAACGTCGCCTGTGGTTGTTGTTCAGTGGACATGCTGTTGTTCTGGTAGTTTTTCCGGGGTCTAGGGCAGTCCCTGGCCCAATGATTAGGGTCTCCGCAATTGTAGCAGGTACCCTGGGGGTACCTAGGCTGTGGTGGATCTCTCTGGTTCCTACCCCTCCCATACTCATTTCGGTTTTGACTAGGGTAACCCCTACCTCGACCTCTGCTCATTCCCCTCCCATACTGTGGGGCATCAATCTTGTCAGTAAAATGGTGGGTACTGATGGTTGGTTTCTTTATCTCAAAACATCCAGCAGCCTCCTTTTCAAAAAGATGCTTCTGGAAGTCTGGCACTGTATCGGATGGCCAGGAGGAAACCATTTGTTTGATGGGGGTGACGAGGTGAGGCAGAGTGTTAATCAGAAAAGTAGAAATGAATAATTGATCATTATCTTGTATCTTTAAACCGGCCTCTTGAACCCAACAGTCATGGAATCTCTTCCAATATTCGGGGATGGGTTCATCTTTCTTTTGTTTGCATGCTAGCGCGGTGGATAGGGATGATTTTTGTTTAAAAACTCTCTTCATTTCATTTTCCAATTCCTCCCACATTTTGGCTACTCCAACTTCCGTGTTTAATGCATACTGCCCGGCTAAAGGATTGGATGGGGGAGGGGGTCGTGCTGGTGGTGGGTCTACTTCCTCCTGTTTTATCTGTATTGTATTGATGGAAGGTACCTTTGTCCAATCCCACTCTGACCTAGGACCAATGATTCCGTCTATTATCAGCCGCATGTCTTCCTGTGTATAATTCCTACCTTTACAAGCCTTTTTTAGATAATTCAATGTTCCCAATGGGGCCGCTGTGGGTTTGGGACAGTTCTTTACTATTCTATCGATGTCTTCCAATTATATGGGCTTTTTTACCAGATAATTCCCCATTGTCATAAAAGGAAAATGTTTATTGTTCCCTTCGGCAATGGCTGGGGGCGGGGGGTTCGAGTTGGGGTCGGATGCATTATATATTTTCCCACTCCTGTTATGGTGTGGGGAAAAAGGTTCACCTTCTAAATTACCGATAGGTTCCGGCATTCCTTGAATGACCGGGGGACGGGGGGAGGTTGGGGACATCCGTACTGCGATACCGGGGGAACGGGGCATTCGGATTGTCGATCTCATGGGGCTGTAAGTAGTGGCACGTGGCGTACTTAGTCTTTGCGGGGTAGGGGTAGATGCCCCCTGAGCAGGTTGGTCGGGTGCTGTAGGTCTTATGTGATATGCTCCCTGTGGGTCATTTATCGGTTCTATCTCGGGCAGTGCGGAAACTATAGCTAGAGTTTCACATTCATCCAATATCGGATAAATATGACTGTAGGGCGGGGGTGTAGTGTAAAATTGTTTAGTGTTATTTTGTTGGGTATGACTTGGTTTGGACAAAGTGTTCATCCGCTCCAAGTCATGACACTTCTTTGGGTCTAGAACTTTAACCAATTTCTTTTTACCCTTTTTTTGTTGAACTTCCTTCCAGTAAGGGGCATATTGTAACCAACTCAACCCTCCTTGCTCCATATATTCCTGGTCCCACCCTGGGTCGGGACCATAATATGGCCACACTGTTTTGTCTAAAAGACATAATCCTTTCACCATATCCATGTGGAAGGGGTCATTGGCGCCCTCCCGTGGAAAAGGATTGGAACTATGCATGGCTTCGGTCCATCCCGCTATATTATCCACCCATGGATTGATTAGGAAATAATCAGTCCCGCTAACCCTTGCTACATATTCTTTACATGTTTCTCCAAGATCTGGTACAGGGGGTGGTTTACTACCTCCGCGGCCCATGGTTGTAAACAACGGCGGTCTTCGGAGGGGTAAGTCCACCTTAATCGGTGACCAACGCTACCGACTATGCAATTAAAATCGTCGTGCCAGACGACTTGGGAACACGATCCTATTCTTCCTAGTACCGATGGTGCTAATACTTCGTTGGGGGAGTTAATTATTGCCCGAACGACAGAATGTAATAATATCCCGTCGGTATTTGATATTATATATGTAACCCGTGGTTCTCCCCTGTTACACCAGTGACAACTCATTTGTTGCAGAAAGCTAATCCCTGGTGTTGGTAGATATTTCTTATCTGCTTATATGTTATACCGATCAAATCACGGTCTATTTCCCCGTGGAAATTGATATTATATTCTACAGTCCTATACTTGGGGTTGGTGGCATTAACAACCTGGGTTCCCAAGAACCTTCTCCTTTTAGGTGAGTCTATGGAAACTAATTTAGCAGAATTTAAATGGCAATACGTTATATCAAAACTCAAACAGTGGGTACAAAGGGGACACGTCATATATTCTATCACGGGTTATGTATCAGGATATGGAACGTTCACAGTGCTCGACTGCCACGGGTTGCCCCGTGCGTCTTCCCAAAACGTGAACTGGTCACCGTTGTATTTCAGCCGTGCTGACAATACGGAGCGGTTCGAATGCAGTGTGACCACTCTGGCATTCTCATCAGATAAAGGACATTTAGTAAATGACTCGAGTTTGTCCACTTACCAACCAAACCCGTTGAGTCATACAAACAGATTATCTTATACTTCTATGCGATAGATAAGAAAAGCATAAAGATTTTCAGACACAAAACGAGCTAATTTTCTAACTCTTCTAAGCCTCCCCGAGACTAGATACTTCCTTGAAATATCTCTTTTATGTGCAGACTGTATTCCCGGAATACATCAACACTTATTATGGTTCAATTGGATCTGAGTTTAATCAGCGCCCCCGTCACCTCACTACAATCGGTTACATAGAAAAAAAGATTTCTACTTACCGAGTGAGTAGGTGTTCGTGGAGGATGATTTTCAGATCCCGGACGACGAGCCCCCACTTCTGTTGGTGTTTGAGACCCTTGGTCTCAAAGATAGTCCCTGACTACCTGATGGTCAGCTCGTGTTGTGTCTGCAGGCCTGGGAGATTGGTTTCGAGAAGTAACACAGACGGAGACATATAAGTTGTGAAACCAAACTCTGTTTATTTTTGGCTCGTTTGCTGATTATATAGGGGGGAAATGGGGGCGTACATTGTGGCTTTCAAAATACATATAACAATTCTTATAGGTTAAATGTTTTGGAGAAAAACAATCGTCATTTAGGGGATTTTTGAATTTTTAAGCGAGTAAGCATATCACTGAATATAGACATAGAAACTCATGACAAAAGGCAGCTGACTGTCTGAGTTTCTACGTGACCCTTGATTGCATCAGAAAATAGAACAACTCAGCAAAAAACACGTATACACTTATATTGCTTATGTGGCTAAAATATGTCTGTATAAAATGGAGTATATGCATACAAAATGGAGTACAAGCTGGATTGAGCTTCTGTCATCCCCCACACCCACAACTTGGAAAATTGTATCAAGGGGTCACGGCACTAGGCAGGTTGAGAACCACTGTACTAGAAGAATCCACAGGTGCCCACTAGAGAGATGAGTGGCTCAGCAAAGTGGTGGGATTAAGGAGGCAGGAGTGGGTGGCAACGTGTAAGACATGAGCATTTTACTAGTATCTGGGCACTGTGGTAGAAGAATACCGACTCTGACCCAGTGCCATCGAGCCTGGAGGTTGCATTGTTGGAGTTGGCAGTTACCGTAAAATCTGTTTCTTTGACAGACACAGCGTTTTTATTCAGACACATAGGGTTATATCATCTTCACAGGAGTAGGACTAGGCAGAACAAAAAACAACCCCTGGCTACGCCCATGGGCTGTCCTCCGTCAGTATATAACCCCCTCCCTGCTCTAAGTATTCAGTTTAATAGCAAGCAGAAGTATCAAAAAAACTCCATAGAGGGGTGAGTGCTGTGTGTCAATGAACTCAGAGAAACAGACTTTACGGTAAGTAAAAAATCCTATTTTCTCATTCATTAACAAAAAAGAGTGAATACACTGCGCTGCCAATTATGCGGTAATGGTAGCTGCTAACACGGCTTGTTCAAAAAAGCAGAATAACAAAAGAATACATAAGTGTAGCGCTTAAAATGATATAGTGAGTATCAAAATACCATGTTGTGTGTAATAAAATAAAAACACATAAAACACTAATAAATGTTGAACACAAATCATAAACATGTGTAAGTCCCTTTGGGTGAAGAGAGCGGTGCCAACCTGGCAAAAAGTCTATTGCACCTAATGTGATATCAAGTGAAGTACAAGGTCCAATAAGGCTCAGTGTTATGATGATTGGATATGTATAATGAAATTCATCATCATCCACACATCCTTCGGGTGAGTGAATAAATATAAAATAGGTGACTTCTATATCGTGACAGTCCCACCACCGATAAAAGTGCAGGCTTACCGGAACTGACTGACCACTGATGGCATATGCCAAAAGAGGTCGATCAAGGCTTTATATGACAGATGTCAAAAAACGATCCTTGGCAGGAAGCGTAGGCCCAATTGGTTGAAGTATCTTTGGATGGAATGGGTCCCCAGGAACAAGCCGGAAGCTGTGCTGGTGTTGGACTCCCGAGACCAATTAGCTCAGTATGATAATAATGCGTAAAGAAAAGAAGAAAGGGGTGGCCACATAGCGTAACTCCGTATGGTAAAAAATACGTATTTATTCACAGCTGACAAACTTACATTTGGCTGGAAGTAAAGAGCTCTTGCATGCAAATGGGGCGACAGTGGAGTCCTCCCGACGCGTTTCATGGTCAAAAGCACATCGTCTGGGGTGTCTCTCCACTGCAGCCCACTCCAATATATATATAATCCATGTGTCCATAACCAATCAAATGAAGATCTGACTCACCCTCAACAATCAGCAATCACAAGCAGCACTTCCTGAATCCAAGATGGCGCTGCAGCTTGCACTCCAAGCCTTTGTATGGAACATGAACCTCACAGCATAAACCGGAAGTAAATGTGATATATACTGTGCTAGCTGATGTGATAGAATCATCAGGAGAGGAAACACGAAAATAATAGCTGCAATAAATTAAAATCAACCGGCCATTGGAATCCATGAGATGTGTGGTGTGGTGTGGTGTAGCCAAGGCGTCCGTTCCTTGTGTGACAACAAGGATTTGATCATTCGTCCGGCAGACAAGGGCGGGGGGATAGTCGTCCTAGACAGGTCACAATACGAACAAGAGATGAATCGTATTCTTGGGGAACCTGGTACTTATCAAGAAATTCCCAGTAACCCCACTGCCACGTATAAGAAACAACTACAAATTCTTGTTAATAAAGGATTAGATCTTAAGATTCTCAACAAAAAAGAGAAACTTTATTTAGTTCCCAAAGTACCCAGAATTCCGACAATATATTATTTGCCTAAAATTCATAAACATCCTACACAACCACCAGGCCGGCCTATCGTGAGTGGCATCGACTCCGTCACCTCACGTATAGGCCGGTACATAGACTTTTACCTCCAGCCCTTGGTCAAACGAACCCCTTCATACATCAAGGATACAGGCGACACCATCCGCCTTTTGGAGGGGTTGGAGGTACAGGAAGGTTGCATTATGGTCACTGCCGATGTGGCCTCATTATACACTTGCATCCCTCACCATCTAGGCATACAAGCGGTAAAACACTTTTTAAGCAATGAGGAATCTCTTGCTTCGTTTCAAAGTGACTACTTAATTGAACTTCTGGACTTTGCTACTAAACATAGCTATTTCTGGTTCGATCAACGCTACTTTTTACAACTAAGGGGAGTGGCGATGGGCGCCAAATTCGCACCAAGTGTAGCGAATCTTTTCATGGCCAAGTGGGAGGAGGATGTCGTCTATGCCCAGACAGTCCCGTCGTTGGGCCTATGGGCCAGTTATATAGACGACATCCTCCTCCTATGGAATGGTAGCCCTGAGTCATTAAAGTCATTTTTTGACTCTTTAAACAGTAATGATAGGGGTATCTCTCTAACATACGAGTTTAGTCCAACCAAGATTAATTTCTTGGATTTGGAGATAACCATAGTTGACAAGAAGTTTCACTTTCAAACTTACTTCAAACCGACCGACCGTAACGGTTATATCCCTATGGGGAGTTGCCATCACCCTGCTTGGCTCCGGTCGGTCCCCCGCAGCCAATTCCTTCGACTTCGTCGGAATTGCACAGATGATAACTCCCATCTTGCTCAAGCCGAGATTCTTAAAACTAGGTTTCTCGAAAAGGGGTACCCCTCTAGTGATGTAGATTCAGAACTACAAAGAGTCCTTTCATTAAGTAGGAATTCACTAATATCTGTCAAATCCAAGCGTCCCACAGATGAGGGTTTCAAATTTTCAATGCTGACTACCTACTCTACTCAATATAAACAAATTAAGAGTATTTTTAATAAGCACTGGAACATACTTAGAGGTGATAGAGTTCTAGGTCCATTGTTACCTGAACAGGCCAGAGTGGTTTTCAGAGGAGTACCCTCCTTACAGAGTAAAATTGCTCCAAATATAATTAACCCTCCTGTTAAGAGCTCTTTTTTCCACAATTTAGTGGGCTTTTTTCCTTGCAGGAAATGTAAGGTATGTCAACATAATGTTCTGACCACCAGAAAAATTTTGGAATTCTCCTCCATGGTTACCAGCAAGCAGTACACTATAAAGACATTCTGTACATGTGCGACCAAGTGTCCTTGTGGTAAGCAATATGTCGGCAGGACCATTCGCACTTTCTCTATTAGAGTAAGCGAACATATTGCACTTATAATAGGTG
This sequence comes from Rana temporaria, assembly GCF_905171775.1. NCBI lineage: Eukaryota > Metazoa > Chordata > Amphibia > Anura > Ranidae > Rana > Rana temporaria. Next base: position 376,417,631 of record NC_053489.1, read on the forward strand.
GGGACACTAAACATCCAGTCCCCCGACATTATAGAGAATTCCATCATAGAAACCCCAAGGGAACACAATTCGTTGTCATAGACTAATATACCCCTCCGTGGAGAGGTGGAGCCATGACTAGGGGTGTTTCGCGCTTGGAGACTTTCTGGATATATGAACTTCAGACATATACCCCGTTCGGAATGAATGTCGAATGGGATATACATTCTTTTATTAATATGTCATGAGTGTTCTGCTGTTTTTTATTTTATTGTATATTGTCTCTACATATTCTGGGTCTTTGGAAATTCAATATATAGTGTTTAATGACCATACATGCGCTTAATGCTTTATCTCATATTTTGTTATTTTTATAACTATTGATGCTATGTAGGTCTATACATGTGGCGATCCGACTCACATCAAACATGAGGCAGTACTTTGAGTATATGAGGGCGTATGGGCACATTACATTTTATGCTATTTTATATTTGCGATTTTATCGCATTAGATTGGACAGTTAGCGTCATTTATGCGTATTTCTTCATACAATGACGCAATTGTTACAGTTCATTTTAAACACAATAAACATAGTTTCATTATTTATGTCTATTGTTTCTGATCCGGGGTCAATGCTATTAAATATTTCTCCGGTTCAGATTTGATATTTTTATATTCGATTTTTATTTAATTTTTACGATCGGTCCATATATCCATGTTTTGTAAGCGGTGCTATTAAGGTATTTTCCTCCCCCTTTTTTTATTTTTTCTGGCTCCGCATTTATTTTTTGCTGGCTCCGCAATTATAATATATAATTTCTCTAGTCTTTTGGCTAGTCCCATGGTCCATCGCGATTGGCTATGTGTTCCAGTGTCCATCGTGATTGGACATGTGTCTCCTGTTTATGGGAGCCTCCTGAGTTCAAACTAGCGTGGTTTCTCTCATAATGAGGCTTGGCTTACACGCACGCGCGTCTTTGCTATCTAATGTTTACATTTTTTCAGAGAGAGGTTTGGCCCGCATGTGCGCGCTCCTTGGTTGTGGAGCGTCCATGATTCCACTATAATGTAGCCTTCTAAGCGAGGCTTGGTCATCGCACACGCGCAGGAGCATATTGTTATTCGTGATTTACAAACAGGGCTGGATTATCTTGTTTTGTTATGGAAACGAGGCTTGGTTGCGGCGCACGCGCATTTTCGGCCATTGATTGCGGCGCTCTGTAATCTTACACCATATTTTATAGCCACACCACACATCTCTTGGATTCCAATGGCCGGTTGATTTTAATTTATTGCAGCTATTATTTTCGTGTTTCCTCTCCTGATGATTCTATCACATCAGCTAGCACAGTATATATCACATTTACTTCCGGTTTATGCTGTGAGGTTCATGTTCCATACAGAGGCTTGGAGTGCAAGCTGCAGCGCCATCTTGGATTCAGGAAGTGCTGCTTGTGATTGCCGATTGTTGAGGGTGAGTCAGATCTTCATTTGATTGGTTATGGACACATGGATTATATATATATTGGAGTGGGCTGCAGTGGAGAGACACCGAAGACTATGTGCTTTTGACCACGAAACGCGTCGGGAGGACTCCACTGTCGCCCCATTTGCATGCAAGAGCTCTTTACTTCCAGCCAAATGTAAGTTTGTCAGCTGTGAATAAATATGTATTTTTTACCATACGGAGTTACGCTATGTGGCCACCCCTTCTTTTCTTTACGCATTATTATCATACTGAGCCAATTGGTCTCGGGAGTCCAACACCAGCACAGCTTCCGGCTTGTTCCTGGGGACCCATTCCATCCAAAGATACTTCAACCAATTGGGCCTACGCTTCCTGCCAAGGATCGTTTTTTGACATCTGTCATATAAAGCCTTGATCGACCTCTTTTGGCATATGCCATCAGTGGTCAATCAGTTCCGGTAAGTCTGCACTTTTATCGGTGGTGGGACTGTCACGATATAGAAGTCACCTATTTTATATTTATTCACTCACCCGAAGGATGTGTGGATGATGATGAATTTCGTTATACATATCCAATCATCATAACACTGAGCCTTATTGGACCTTGTACTTCACTTGATATCACATTAGGTGCAATAGACTTTTTGCCAGGTTGGCACCGCTCTCTTCACCCAAAGGGACTTACACATGTTTATGATTTGTGTTTAACATTTATTAGTGTTTTATGTGTTTTATTTCATTACACACAACATGGTATTTTGATACTCACTATATCATTTTAAGCGCTACACTTATGTATTCTTTTCTCATTCATTAACAGACATTATTCAGAACCATAGGGACATCCCAAAGCAGTGCTGAACATGAGGGGTGGGACAACTAAAAATCCCAAGGCTAACAAGAGCCAACCAGGTAACGGGAGCTTCAGGACAAGCTTCACAATACCACTTCAAGAGGGATTAGACCCCAACAGCTGCCTGCAAATAAACTTGCGGCCAAAAGAGGCATCTGCAGATGCCGACCCATCCACTTTGTAGAACAGGGAAAACAGGAACCGGATTCCTGACAGAATAGCCCAGAGTCATCATCTGTAGTTTTGGGGATGACACTAGAGCGGAAAGGGGAAATGGTACTGCGCACCCCGATATTTAGCGAAAGGGGAAGTTTCCCCCATTGGGGTTTTCATAGGCAGCAGAGATTAAAGGAATGATGATAGATGAAATTGATAAAAATTATATCTATTTGTAAAAGCCATAACCGATCGTAAGGATATGAGCTCTGGTACAGGGGACTAAAAAATCAATACAAGTAGTGCAAACACTATGTATTAGAATACACAACATTGTAGTTTGACAGATGCTGGTAAATACATGAAAAATCTGGCACGTTTCAATCCTTACCTTCAGAGGATGAGTTTGCTATGGAGGAATTGCACATTAATAATTCAAATTCTGGATCAAAAAATCATGTCAGTGGTAATAATGAATGTTATATTGCATAGTTACAAATCACTGTATTTGAGAGGAGTCCTCAAAAAGGTCTTTGTGCGATCCCACAAGGGTCCTCCAGCCTACCAGCCCCCCCCAAAAAAGGGGTGCACCCTACCCGATAACTCGTGGCTTGCAGAGAGTCACACTGGGATCACTGGCGGCCGTCCTTCTCAGGACAAGCCGCCGCAGCAACCCATTTAGTTCGGCTCTCCCCTGCTCCTTAAACCCCTCTTCTACACCCCCACTTTTCCATCAAAGCATCCCCCCCAACAACTCCCCGCCTCAACCTCCGGCCGTTTTTCAGTGCCTCTACGGACATCCGCGTCGGCCTGTGGAGAACCGCGGCTTCACTTGCGGCCTACCGGTGCGCCGCTTCCCACACCCGGCAATCTTCCACCAACTGCCCAGAACCTCCCCTCCCCCCTCCCTACCACTGAAGGATACCGGTTTCTGCAACGACCGGGCATTGTACAGCAGAACCAAATCCATCAAAAGTTAGCCTCCAGCCTGGACCCTGCTGCCGGATTGGCGGCCATCTTGCTACACCCAGCAACAAGGATACCCCTCATTCCCCTCCCCCCCTCTTAATTCAATCTGAACTTGATCCAGGGCTTTGCCGATCGCCTGTCAAGGGGTCAGGAAGGAATTTTTTCCCCGGCCACAGCATATTGGCACAGCTTGGCCAGGGTTTTTTGCCTTCCTCTGGACCAAGCCAGGAGGGAGGATTAAGTTAATCTTCCCTCCATCACCCTAAAAACCCCCCTCCCCCCCCCCCCCCTGGGGTTTGGCGACCATGGTTAATCGGCAATATTCTGCGGAAACCATTTGGGGTCTGAGGCGTTTTGCAGCAATACTACCAGCCATCACCAAAAAAGCCATAAGAATTGAGCGATTATTGAAGATCGATCGACGATCGATTGTCAAGAATCTCAGCCAATTACCCAAGCCTAAGCACATATTATGTGCTTTAATCAACACAAGATCGGCAGTAAAACACCGACTAGAAATCCATGATTTCATTTTACAACACGATTTAGATTGCCTCTATTACAGAGAGCTGGCTCACAGCCGACTAACACCATTCTTGGAGAACTGGTGCCAGAAAACTATCGTATCATAACCGAAAACAGAATAGGGCAAAGAGGAGGCAGCCTGGCAGTGATCCATAAGAATCACCTTGCGATCACTAAACCAATCCTTCAAAACCCTCTTCCATTTATGGAAACCCTTACTCTGCAACTGCAAACAAATTCCCAGGAGACCGTCTGTATTCTACTCTGCTACAGACCGCCTGGCCCAAAATCGCAGTTTCTGCCATCATTGACGGAGTTTATCTCCACTTACACCCTGAACAGCAAACACCTTTTGATGCTCGGGGATTTCAACCTTTGGGCCAACTCCTCACAAGACCCCGTGGCCAACGCCTGTATTGACCACCTGGAAGGATTAGGACTACAGCAATTAGTATGTGGGCCCACACATACTTCAGGTCACACGCTCGACCTTATTTTCAGACAATATCTGGAAATAAATATTTTGGAAAATGAACCATTGCCATGGACAGATCACCATGCAATTAGATTCACAATTTCCAAAATCCCCCCCTTAACAAAAACATCAAAACCAGTGACAACACACTGGACCAGAGGTCAGAAGAAGCTCCATTCGGAGCTCTTCAAAACCACATTAAGTGAAAAAGTAAAAATAATTCAACCTCATCAAACTGCCTTAGAAACACTGGATGCCATAAACACAGCCCTATTACAGTCAGCCGACTTAATAGCGCCAAAACGGAAAACCTGCATCTGGAAAAACACCTCAAGCTGGTTTAACAACCAGCTGTCGTTATTGAAGCAAGAGCGCAGAAGGGCGGAAGCCGCCTGGAAAAGAAGCTCTTCAGAAGACAACCTCATCATCTACAACAGTGCTCCCCAACCTTTTTATCGCCGCGGACCGGTAAACGTTTGATAATTCCGTGGCCCGCTTGTTTTGATCTAATAATTTTAATTTAGCCTAGGTTCACACTGCTGCCAATTCAAAATCGCGGTAAAATGCGCGATTTTACTGCGATTTCGCGGCTGTGATTTTGCCACGATTTCAGCCGCAATTTAATGTAAATCGCGGCCCGAAATCGCAAAAAGTAGTACAGGAACTACTTTTTGAAATCGCAGATGCGGCGTCGCACTGATTAGGACAGTGCCATTGCCGCCGATTTGAGATGCGATTTGACATGTCAAATCGCATCTCAAATCGTACCCAGTGTGAACCAGGGCTGAATTGTATTTAAACATGCCTTCAAAATAAAATACAGCTACACCAAAAAATGAATATAAAGTGATTTATTTTATTTAACTCACTAGAATGCCAAATCAATGAGAACCCTGAGCTTGTTTCTTTGCAACGAGACGGTTCCATCTGGGGGCAATAGGAGACAATGACACCCGAAGTGTGTTGCTTATGTCCAGTTTATTCCGTTGTTTTGGTTGCTGTCACTGCAGAAAACCCCGCTTCACACAGATAGGTTGTCGGAAATGGCAATAGGGATTTAAGTGCTGTGGTGGCAATCTCAGGGTATTCCGCCATGACTTTAATCCAGAACACCGGCAGAGTTGTTGTCTCGAACGTAGTTTTAAGGCCACCGTCATTTGCAATCTCTAGCAGTTAAAAAACGGGAAAAACACTGCGCTAAACAAAAAATTGAAAATGCTGCTAGTACCAAAAATATAGATACAAATATTTAAGCAAAATAAAGAAAAGAAGAGGTACAGCGCAAATTCTAGTGTATAGAAATTCTGATGTGATACCAAAAAATTCCTGGCGTGACACAAATAAGTGAAGGTGACACAAAATTGTAAGGTCAATTGCTATGCATCACTGAAACTAAACAATTGACTATAAATAAAAATGCACGTGAAAAACAAAAATAACTTGTAAATGAAAACAATATATGAATGTGTATAAAGTCTGTGAATGAATGAGATTGTGCAAGCAAAAAAGACTACAGGTGAGGTATTAGTCCATATGCTCCCAGATATCTTAAAGAAAACTTCTTTAAAAGAGTGAACTTCACAGCGAATGTCTTCAGAGAAAAGGATAGTACAGGGCTGACACAACCTTCCACCAAGGCACACCTGAGTGACAAAACAATGCCCTTACCAGATGTGGAGACCACAACGGTGGTCAGACTGGACCCGGGTATATTTAGAGTCACCCAAATGACTGTATGTAGCACACTGGATCTGCTTCAAGCTATTTCCCATCGGTCAGAACGGATGAATGGCTCAGATGCAAAAAGAAAAGGGCCCATAGTGCAACTTTGCAAAACAATTTAATGATCAAAGTAAAATATTGCACTTACAGATAGGTGGAGAATCATAAGCCCAATAAGGTGCACAAAGTGCGGTTTCAAAAGCTGGATCTCGGCGTCCTCTATGGCTTCCCCTTCCTGGGTCAGTTCAGGTTAGCGTAAAAAACGTCAGAATGCAGGCCACGCCTATGCATTTCGTCATACGTGACGTCGTCTGGGACTGGCTGCTGCTTTCATATGCTCACGCATGCCCTTATATATAGTGTCTGCGCCATTTTGAGTGAGGGAAAACTAGTAAGGGCAAAAATACTGACCAGAAAGGGATCAAAAATTAAAACTAGAAATGGGTGACATCTTGTGGCTAAAAAGGCAAATTACACCTAAGAATATACCATAGATGACTACCAGTGCCATCTTGTGGCGAAAAAGCATATTACATGAAGGAATATACCAATTATGTATATAAGATAAAACTGATGAACCAAGAAAGGGTAATGCCAAGGGAACGCCGAGAAAAGAGTATATGTACAATCTAATATAACATATGGGTACACAAGCTTTTAATATTTGTTAGTTAAAAGGCTAAAATATAAAATTTATTTAAAAAATATATTTAAAAAAGAACATATAAAAGAAAGGGGACGTTTATATATATATATATCTCCAGTGAAAGAAACCTATGCATTATTCAAGAAACAGTTAATGTCCCAGTCTACATTAAGGCCGTGCGGTATGTAAGATTGCATATTGTAAATCCATTGAGTTTCAATCTTGGAAATGGCGCGAACTTTGTTCGTGCCTCTCCAATGGGGGGTTAATTTTTCAATCGGTAAAAACATTGTACCCTCTACCTTTTTGTTGTGGTATTTGGCATAGTGTTTTGAGAGATTATGCTTAGGAAAACCCCGCCTAATATTCCCCACATGTTCCTCCATCCTAACATGTGCCGCTCTTTTGGTCCTGCCAATGTATTGTTTAGCACAAGGGCACTGAATGAGATAAATAACGTACTCACTGGTGCAGGTGATAAAAGAGTCAATAGGATATGATATCTGCGTCTGACTCGATTGAAACGATTCTATCTTACGTCCCTGAAGCTGGTTGATTTTGCAAATATTGCATTTCTTACAGGGGAAGAACCCTTTCATGGTCTGGAAAAATGAAATTGTGTTAGGAGGATTAACCACGTTCGGAGCCAGTTTGTGTCTGAGGGATGGTGCTCCCCTAAACATAATAACAGGTTTATCTGGAAGTACTGGACCCAACACTTTGTCATTTTTTAAAATATTCCAATATTTGTTAAAGATTTTCTTAACTGAAAAGTATTGATTGGAATAACCAGTGATCATGGAACATCCAAATCTACTATCTAAAGCTTTTTTGGGTCTTCCAATATTTTCCAGCATCTTGTTTCTATCCATATCCTCAACTTTCTTGATAGTCTCGTCGATGTCAGTTGCCTTATAACCTTTCTCAAGAAATCTGGTTTTGAGAAGTGATGCTTGTATTTTGTACTCTGATGTATTTGTACAATTCCTCCTTAATCTCTGGAACTGTCCTTTCGGTACAGCACTAAGCCAGGTAGGGTGATGGCAACTCGTAAGAGGGATAAAACTATTCCGGTCCGTCTCCTTAAAGTGGGTATTGGTTGTTAATATTCCATTCTTGACCACAAATATTGGAATATTTTAAAAAATGACAAAGTGTTGGGTCCAGTACTTCCAGATAAACCTGTTATTATGTTTAGGGGAGCACCATCCCTCAGACACAAACTGGCTCCGAACGTGGTTAATCCTCCTAACACAATTTCATTTTTCCAGACCATGAAAGGGTTCTTCCCCTGTAAGAAATGCAATATTTGCAAAATCAACCAGCTTCAGGGACGTAAGATAGAATCGTTTCAATCGAGTCAGACGCAGATATCATATCCTATTGACTCTTTTATCACCTGCACCAGTGAGTACGTTATTTATCTCATTCAGTGCCCTTGTGCTAAACAATACATTGGCAGGACCAAAAGAGCGGCACATGTTAGGATGGAGGAACATGTGGGGAATATTAGGCGGGGTTTTCCTAAGCATAATCTCTCAAAACACTATGCCAAATACCACAACAAAAAGGTAGAGGGTACAATGTTTTTACCGATTGAAAAATTAACCCCCCATTGGAGAGGCACGAACAAAGTTCGCGCCATTTCCAAGATTGAAACTCAATGGATTTACAATATGCAATCTTACATACCGCACGGCCTTAATGTAGACTGGGACATTAACTGTTTCTTGAATAATGCATAGGTTTCTTTCACTGGAGATATATATATATATAAACGTCCCCTTTCTTTTATATGTTCTTTTTTAAATATATTTTTTAAATAAATTTTATATTTTAGCCTTTTAACTAACAAATATTAAAAGCTTGTGTACCCATATGTTATATTAGATTGTACATATACTCTTTTCTCGGCGTTCCCTTGGCATTACCCTTTCTTGGTTCATCAGTTTTATCTTATATACATAATTGGTATATTCCTTCATGTAATATGCTTTTTCGCCACAAGATGGCACTGGTAGTCATCTATGGTATATTCTTAGGTGTAATTTGCCTTTTTAGCCACAAGATGTCACCCATTTCTAGTTTTAATTTTTGATCCCTTTCTGGTCAGTATTTTTGCCCTTACTAGTTTTCCCTCACTCAAAATGGCGCAGACACTATATATAAGGGCATGCGTGAGCATATGAAAGCAGCAGCCAGTCCCAGACGACGTCACGTATGACGAAATGCATAGGCGTGGCCTGCATTCTGACGTTTTTTACGCTAACCTGAACTGACCCAGGAAGGGGAAGCCATAGAGGACGCCGAGATCCAGCTTTTGAAACCGCACTTTGTGCACCTTATTGGGCTTATGATTCTCCACCTATCTGTAAGTGCAATATTTTACTTTGATCATTAAATTGTTTTGCAAAGTTGCACTATGGGCCCTTTTCTTTTTGCATCTGAGCCATTCATCCGTTCTGACCGATGGGAAATAGCTTGAAGCAGATCCAGTGTGCTACATACAGTCATTTGGGTGACTCTAAATATACCCGGGTCCAGTCTGACCACCGTTGTGGTCTCCACATCTGGTAAGGGCATTGTTTTGTCACTCAGGTGTGCCTTGGTGGAAGGTTGTGTCAGCCCTGTACTATCCTTTTCTCTGAAGACATTCGCTGTGAAGTTCACTCTTTTAAAGAAGTTTTCTTTAAGATATCTGGGAGCATATGGACTAATACCTCACCTGTAGTCTTTTTTGCTTGCACAATCTCATTCATTCACAGACTTTATACACATTCATATATTGTTTTCATTTACAAGTTATTTTTGTTTTTCACGTGCATTTTTATTTATAGTCAATTGTTTAGTTTCAGTGATGCATAGCAATTGACCTTACAATTTTGTGTCACCTTCACTTATTTGTGTCACGCCAGGAATTTTTTGGTATCACATCAGAATTTCTATACACTAGAATTTGCGCTGTACCTCTTCTTTTCTTTAATCTCTAGCAGTTGTTCTTCTTCCTGCATAGACATGCTAGATTCGCCTGATTTGTTGGCAAATGGGTCGCGGATCCATTCCTTACCAGTTCGTGGGTATTTTATGGTTGGGAAGTAGCGCTCAAACTCTTTTAAAAGCGAAGACAGGTGATCATGCACCAACTGGCAGAATGAATGTTCAAGCTCAGTCTCGCCTAAAATCCCCGCTAATGTCTGAAACATGTCCAAAATGCCTCTGTTCACGCGCCGTCCCCACAACTCCAGTTTGGCTTTAAATGCAGCTACTTTGTCTGACAACTTGAAAACAGTTGTCATTTTCCCCTGAAGGCCCAGATTGAGTTCATTGAGCAGGCTGAATATGTCACACAGGTAAGCCAGTTTTGCGACCCAAACCTTGTCACTGAAATGTGCTGCCAGCGGTGACTTCTTTTCTGAGAGAAATCTTTGCAATGGCTCTCGTAATTGAAATACTCTGGTTAGCGATTTTCCTCTGGATAACCATCTTATTTCTGTGTATAAGAGAAGGCATCTGTACTCTGCGTCCATCTCCTCACAAAGTTGCTCAAACAGGTGCGAGTTAAGTGCGTGTGCTTTGATGTGGTTAATAATTTTAATGACATCCATCAATACGCTGTTAAATTCCGGTGACATTTTTCGGCTTGCCAGCATTTCCCTGTGAATGATACAATGCGTAGATTCACTCTCAGGTGCAACCTCCTTAATCCGAGCAGTTAAACCAGACAGTCGTCCGGTCATGGCAGCAGCTCCGTCTGTGCATATGCTGACACAAAAGGACCATTTCAGTTTTCCTGATATATAACCATCCAGTGACTTGAACAGTTCTGCTCCTGTGGTGTTGGTTGGCAAAGAGTGCACATAACAAATCCTCATGCACATCCTCCTGATAAAGATATCGCACATAAACAAGTAGTAGTGCCTTGTTTTCGATATCTGTAGATTCGTCAACCTGGAGTGCATACCACGGTGATGTATTAATCCTCTCCAACAATTGTGCCTCAATGTCTTCGGCTATTTCCTCAATGCGCCTAGTCACAGTGCTAGCTGACAAAGGCACATGTGCTACCTTTTCCACAGCAGCCTCTCCTAGAAGTTCACGGCAAATGTCTTTAGTGGAGGGCAAGATCAATTCTTCACCGATAGTAAATGGCTTTTTAGCCTTAGCAATGCGGTTAGCCACCAAATATGATGCTCTCAGTGCATTCTCCTTTATTGATGTGGTGGCCCTCATAAATTTCTTCTGTGCTTCGTGCTCCCGTTTTTTTCTTTCAAAATACTCCAGGGGCTTGTCTTTCATGCCAGGGTGCTTGGCGGTCAAGTGTCGAAGCAGTTTTGAAGGTTTCATTGCCTCATTAGAGAGCTTCTCGCCGCAAACTATGCAGAACGGTTTTGGTGCGTGGGAATCGCCTGTCCCGATAAATCCATATTTCAAATAGGACTCATGGTATTGTCTGTTAAAAGTTGCATGTTTCTTTGATGTTGAAGGCTCTTCTTCTGTCTGTTCGCTGGGCCTTTTTTTCTTCCCAAGGAAACTTTCTAACGATGTCTGTTTCATACTCATTTTTGCTAATTTGTGGGTTAAAGCAGACACAATAACATGTCAGTACACACATGAGTACCATTGAACAGATAGAAGAGCTAGAAGAGTGATACCTTCTCTTTCTCTTCACTCCACTTCTGCTTGCAGCCGCTTAGCTCCAGACGTCACCTAAATCCGAATGTAAATCCAAAAACTATCAGCGCAAAAATGTGATCAGTGTTATAAATATATGACCAGTGTATCAAAAAAACATAAATATTAATATAAAGTGAAAAAATCAGATAAAGTGCACAAATCCGGCAGCATACACTTAACTGTGCTCACACCTCACAATCGGAAACAATAAAAACATAAAATAGTATTGCGCCACATAAAATAACTGTGAAATATATATAAATCACAAAAGATGACTGTGCCCCCTTTTCAATGCAGAAAATGGTGCCTAAGGCAAGCACTGAAACTGCGCCCCTGTCAAACCATTTGAAACCCATCTTTCAGATAACCTTTTCACTGACAATGACCCATACACATGCTCTCAGATACACATGCTGACTGTGGCACACACACACACACACAATGGGCCGCAGGCACACAGTGATATAAAAAAAATCACTGATGATGCCAACTCATTAAAATACATTGGTGCATACAGTGTGTGTCATTGTTTTTGTATGAGTTACTAACACACAATCAAGGGACAGGGAGGGACACTGGTGACAGATGGAGAGGGACGCAGCGTGATGAGGACAGAGAGGATTGTTGACGTCCTAGGCGAAACCTAATTTTGCCGACCCCCCTGGCTCCAGTAATATCAGCACCCATAAATGCGGTAATGGCACCCATAAATGCAGTAACATCAGCACCCATAATTGCAGTAACATGAGCACCAATAATTGCAGTAACATCAGCACCCATAAATGCGGCTTTACCAGCACCCATAATTGCAGTAACATCAGCACCCATGAATGCGGCTTTACCAGCACCCATAAATGCGGCTTTACCAGCACCCATAAATGCGGCTTTACCAGCACCCATAATTGCAGTAACATCAGCACCCATAATTGCAGTAACATCAGCACCAATAAATTCAGTAACATCAGCACCCATAAATGCGGCTTTACCAGCACCAATAAATACAGTAACATCAGCACCCATAATTGCAGTAACATCAGCACCCATAATTGCAGTAACATCAGCACCCATAATTGCAGTAACATCAGCACCCATAATTGCAGTAACATCAGCACCCATAATTGCAGTAACATCAGCACCAATAATTGCAGTAACATCAGCACCCATAATTGCAGTAACATCAGCACCCATAAATGCAGTAACATCAGCACCCATAAATGCGGCTTTACCAGCACCCATAAATGCGGCTTTACCAGCACCCATAAATGCGGCTTTACCAGCACCCATAATTGCAGTAACATCAGCACCCATAATTGCAGTAACATCAGCACCCATAATTGCAGTAACATCAGCACCCATAATTGCAGTAACATCAGCACCAATAAATGCAGTAACATCAGCACCCATAAATGCGGCCTCACCAGCATCCATAAATGCGGCCTCACCAGCATCCATAAATGCGGCCTCACCAGCATCCATAAATGCGGCCTCACCAGCATCCATAAATGCGGCCTCACCAGCATCCATAAATGCGGCCTCACCATCATCCATAAATGCGGCCTCACCATCATCCATAAATGCGGCCTCACCATCATCCATAAATGCGGCCTTCACCATCATCCATAAATGCGGCCTCACTATCATCCATAAATGCGGCCTCACCATCATCCCTAAATGCGGCCTCACCATCATCCATAAATGCGGCCTCACCTGCCAGCATCCATAAATGCGGCCTTACCAGCATCCATAAATGCGGCCTCACCTGCCAGCATCCATAAATGCAACCTCACCTGCCAGCATCCATAAATGCAACCTCACCTGCCAGCATCCATAAATGCGGCTTCACCTGCCAGCATCCATAAATGCGGCCTCACCTGCCAGCATCCATAAATGCGGCCTCACCTGCCAGCACCCATAAATGCGGCCTCACCATCATCCATAAATGCGGCCTCACCATCATCCATAAATGCGGCCTCACCTGCCAGCATCCATAAATGCAGCCTCACCTGCCAGCATCCATAAATGTGGCTTCACCTGCCAGCATCCATAAATGCGGCCTCACCTGCCAGCATCCATAAATGCGGCCTCACCTGCCAGCATCCATAAATGCGGCCTCACCTGCCAGCATCCATAAATGCGGCCTCACCTGCCAGCATCCATAAATGCGGCCTCACCTGCCAGCATCCATAAATGCGGCCTCACCTGCCAGCATCCATAAATGCGGCCTCACCATCATCCATAAATGCGGCCTCACCATCATCCATAATTGCGGCCTCACCATCATCCATAATTGCGGCCTCACCTGCCAGCATCCATAAATGCGGCCTTACCAGCATCCATAAATGCGGCCTCACCTGCCAGCATCCATAAATGCAGCCTCACCTGCCAGCATCCATAAATGCAGCCTCACCTGCCAGCATCCATAAATGCAGCCTCACCTGCCAGCATCCATAAATGCAGCCTCACCTGCCAGCATCCATAAATGCGGCCTCACCAGCATCCATAAATGCGGCCTCACCATCATCCATAAATGCGGTCTCACCATCATCCATAAATGCGGCCTCACCTGCCAGCATCCATAAATGCGGCCTCACCTGCCAGCATCCATAAATGCGGCCTTACCAGCATCCATAAATGCAGCCTCACCTGCCAGCATCCATAAATGCAGCCTCACCTGCCAGCATCCATAAATGCAGCCTCACCTGCCAGCATCCATAAATGCGGCTTCACCTGCCAGCATCCATAAATGCGGCCTCACCTGCCAGCATCCATAAATGCGGCCTCACCTGCCAGCATCCATAAATGCGGCCTCACCTGCCAGCATCCATAAATGCGGCCTCACCTGCCAGCACCCATAAATGCGGCCTCACCAGCATCCATAAATGCGGCCTCACCATCATCCATAAATGCGGTCTCACCATCATCCATAAATGCGGCCTCACCTGCCAGCATCCATAAATGCGGCCTCACCTGCCAGCATCCATAAATGCGGCCTTACCAGCATCCATAAATGCAGCCTCACCTGCCAGCATCCATAAATGCAGCCTCACCTGCCAGCATCCATAAATGCGGCTTCACCTGCCAGCATCCATAAATGCGGCCTCACCTGCCAGCACCCATAAATGCGGCCTCACCATCATCCATAAATGCGGCCTCACCTGCCAGCATCCATAAATGCGGCCTCACCTGCCAGCATCCATAAATGCGGCCTCACCTGCCAGCATCCATAAATGCGGCCTCACCTGCCAGCATCCATAAATGCGGCCTCACCTGCCAGCATCCATAAATGCGGCCTCACCTGCCAGCATCCATAAATGCGGCCTCACCTGCCAGCATCCATAAATGCGGCCTCACCTGCCAGCATCCATAAATGCGGCCTCACCTGCCAGCATCCATAAATGCGGCCTCACCTGCCAGCATCCATAAATGCGGCCTCACCTGCCAGCATCCATAAATGCGGCCTCACCTGCCAGCATCCATAAATGCGGCCTCACCTGCCAGCATCCATAAATGCGGCCTCACCTGCCAGCATCCATAAATGCGGCCTCACCTGCCAGCACCCATAAATGCGGCCTCACCAGCATCCATAAATGCGGCCTCACCAGCATCCATAAATGCGGCCTCACCAGCATACATAAATGCGGCCTCACCATCATCCATAAATGCAGCCTCACCAGCATCCATAAATGCGGCCTCACCAGCATCCATAAATGCGGCCTCACCAGCATCCATAAATGCGGCCTCACCATCATCCATAAATGCGGCCTCACCATCATCCATAAATGCGGCCTCACCATCATCCATAAATGCGGCCTCACCTGCCAGCATCCATAAATGCGGCCTTACCAGCATCCATAAATGCGGCCATTCCAGAACTAAAAAAATACAGTAACATCAGCACCCATAAATGCAACGGAATCATGCGGTGTATGGGCATTTAGCAGAAGGGAGAGAGTGGCCTCCATGGGGGCGGATCATGCAGTGTACAGGCACAGCACTGGGCGGAAAGGCAGAGTGGAACGGAACATCAGAGAGAGTGACTGCGCGCAGTGGAACACAGACAGGTCACACTCACTGGCAGTGGCACTGTGATGATCAGCGATGCAGGGGATGGATACAGTCCTCCGCCACTGCTGCTCCAGCGCCTCTGACACTGTACAAGGGGAGAGAGGGAGTAGGATCACCAGCGGCCCTGTCTGCTTAGCACACACGCACAATCGCACATGATGATGACTTTAAGGCCTCTTTCACACTGGGGGGGTGGGGGCATCGGTGGTAAAGTGCTGCTATTTAACGGCGCTTTACCATCTTTTTTGCGGCACTGTTCAGCCGCTAGCTGGGCGCTTTTAACCTCCGCTAGCGGCCAAGAAAGGGTTTTAAAAAAAACGCCTGCAAAGCACCGCTTTGATTTCAATGGGCAGGGGCGCTTTAGGAGCCACACCTACAGCGCCTCAAAGATGCTGCTTGCAGGACATTTTTTAATGTCTTGCCAACGCACTGCTCCAGTGTTAAAGCCCTCTGGCTTTCTTCACACAGGAGTGAATGGAGCCAGTCCCAGGACAAGTCCCGCCGAACCGCCAGCAATGCACCGCTGCAGCTGCACTTTGCGGGCGGTTTTAACCCTTTTTGGGCCGCTAGTGGTGTGCTGGCAGGAAGCTCAAAGTCCTGCGAGCCGCATCTTTGAGGCGCCCTGCTAGCGGCTGAATAGCGCCACAAAAACTACAGTAAAGCGCCGCTCAAATAGCGACGGTTTACCGCCTATAGCGCAACGCCACAGAGGGAAAATAGCCTAAGCCTGGCATCATGTGCCAGGCAAAGTCTCAAACAGAAGCAAGCAGCCCATCCAATATAGTGCTTGCACAATATGGATTAAATAAATTAGAATTATGCATAGCCATAGATATAAATAAAGTGATTTGTTCAACAGCAGGTACTACTTGCACAAATCACTTTATTTAGGATATCTATGCATAATTCTAACTTATTTATTACATATATTTAGCACTATCTTTATTAAAGTGGAGGTTCCCCTAAAAAAAAAAACTTAACATTGCATTTATGAGAATAATGACCAGTGGCGGTTCGTCCATAGAGGGCGCTGGAGCGCCGCCCCCTCTGGCTCTCACCGCCACTGAGTCAAATAACATAGATTCATGCATTGCACGAATCTATGCTATTTTCGCCGCTGCCGCTGTTATTCAGATGGTCGGCGCTCATGTCCGGCCATCTGAATAACGCCAGCTGGTTGGCTGTACGGAAATGTCTATCAAAGCCAACAGCTCTGATAGGCTTTCCCAATACAGCCCTCGGGTCCCGGAAGCTTTTCTCGGAGCGCACAGACTGTACGCCCCTTGGATAAGATGACAGGCGTCTCAGCCAATCAGGTTGGCCGGTTCTGGCTACCGGTAACCTGATTGGCTGAGACGCCTGTCAGTCATCGAGGGCGGGAGAAGACATCGTGGGACGTGGATGCCTAAAACCAGTAAAGGTAAGTGCCGGGCGGGGGGGGGGGGGGGGGGGGAAGAAAGCAATTTACAGGGCACAGTGGGGACAATTAGCATAGCGGCGACCATTAAAGGGCACAGTGGCTGCGTTTAATGGCATGGCACAGTGGTGACAATGTATGGCACAGTGGCTGCGTTTAATGGCATGGCACAGTGGTGAAAATGGATGGCACAGTGGTGACAATGGATGGCACAGTGGTGACAATGGATGGCACAGTGGCTGCGTTTAATGGCATGGCACAGTGGTGACAATGTATGGCACAGTGGTGACAATGTATGGCACAGTGGCTGCGTTTAATGGCATGGCACAGTGGTGACAATGTATGGCACAGTGGTGACAATGGATGGCACAGTGGCTGTGTTTAATGGCATGGCACAGTGGTGACAATGTATGGCACAGTGGCTGCGTTTAATGGCATGGCACAGTGGTGACAATGGATGGCACAGTGGCTGTGTTTAATGGCATGGCACAGTGGTGACAATGGATGGCACAGCGACTGCGTTTAATGGCATGGCACAGTGGTGACAATGTATGGCACAGTGGCTGCGTTTAATGGCATGGCACAGTGGTGCAAATTGATGGCACAGTGACTGCATTTGATGGCATGGCACAGTGACTGCGTTTAATGGCATGGCACAGTGGTGCGAATTGATGGCACAGTGGCTGCATTTGATGGCATGGCACAGTGGTGCAAATTGATGGCACAGTGGCTGCATTTGATGGCATGGCACAGTGGCTGCGTTTGGGCACAGTGAGACTGCAATTTTTTTTCCCTTTGCGCCCCCCCTAAAAATGTTGAGCACCAGCCGCCACTGATAATGACTATTAGAATCGGCTGTTTTTTTTTTAAAAAAAATACGTCCGTACATACCGTTTCCTATATGTGTTCTCACCGCCGCTTCCGGGTATGATGGTCGGGACTGGGCGTTCCTAATTGACTGACAGGCATCCGACCGACGCATACATCGCGTCACGAGATGCCGAAAGAAGCCGAACGTCTTTCTTTCGGCATCTCGTGACGCGATGTATGCGTCGGTCGGATGCCTGTCAGTCAATTAGGAACGCCCAGTCCCGACCATCATACCCGGAAGCGGCGGTGAGAACACATATAGGAAACGGTATGTACAGACATATTTTTTTTTAAAAACAGCCGATTCTAATAGTCATTATTCTCATAAATGTAATGTTAAAAAAATTTTTTTAGGGCAACCTTTACTTTAAGTATTTAGCACCTAATACATTTATAAGGTTACATGCTTGGCAGAATCTGAATGGCAGTACATCGTTACACAGTGTGATGTGTGTGTGTGTGTGTGTACCGTCCAATAGTTCTTCTCCTCCTCACTGTCTTCACCTCACGAGTGACACGATCGCGGCTCGCACTCGGGCCCGGTAGATGAAGCTACGATGCGCAGAGGAGGGTAGGCGGAGCCTCCGCAAGTCAGATACACGGGGACTGGGCAATCCCATTCATACGAAAGCATGGGGGCGCCCGCAGCCGGCGCCTGTCTTTCTCTCCATGCCAGTCCTGAGTCCAGCCAAGGTATAAAATACCTAAGTTAATTTCTGTGCTGCTGCAAGCGCTGGGGCTATAGGAGGTGGCCACAGAACGGCTGGGAATTTTTATTGATTTTTTTTTTGCATTCAGCAGAACAATACCCCCCTCACCCCCCCCCCCCGCAATTACCCACACAACATTCATCGAAAATCAGAAAAGTTCACCCTAGAACCCATCTCCATCGATGCCACAAAAAATATCATCGGTACTCTGCGAAACAGCACAGCGCCAAATGATATCATTCCCACTAAACTGCTGAAGGAATGCGCCGACATCCTGGCACCTCCTATCACGCAGCTTATAAACCACTCTTTCAAGGAGGGCATAGTGCCCTCCCAGTTGAAAGAGGGCATAATCCAACCCATCCTGAAGAAACCGACCTTAGACCCCAAGGACCCACTTCATCGCCGTCCCATAACAGGCCTAAACGTTCTCTCCAAGGTAATGGAGAAAGTAGTGGTACAACAGCTGCAACAGCATCTAGATACGCATAATTTACTTGATCCATTTCAATCGGGTTTCCGCCCCGGACGCGGTACGGAAACAGCATTGCTCAAAATATGGGACGACGCTCTAGAGGCCGCAGACGAAGGAGAATCCTGTCTCCTGGTTCTGCTGGACCTAAGCGCTGCCTTTGACACTGTAGACCAAACTATTACTGACTTGGCTAGCGGACGTAGCCAAAGTCGCAGAAGGCGATTTATCTTGGTTCTCCTCTTTTTTGGAAAACCGATCACAAACAGTGAAATTGGGACCTTTCACTTCCGAGAAACGCACGTTATCACACGGAGTCCCTCAAGGATCGCCTCTGTCGCCGGTACTGTTTAACATCTATCTTGGTCCTCTTTTTAAAATCATTAGCAGCCAAAAACTGCTTTATCACTCATATGCAGACGACACGCAACTGTATTTCCGCATTTGCAACAAAAAGGACCACCATCTCAATCTAAAGACATGCCTCTCTTTGATAGAGAACTGGATGACAAAGAGTTATCTTAAACTCAACGGAGCGAAAACAGAACTTCTCCTGTTTCACGCCAAGCGTATGAATCAACCTGCAACAACTTGGACGCCCCCGCCCATTCTGGGCAAAATCATCACCCCTAGCGCCAAAGTCAAAAGTCTCGGGTCATCTTCGACTCCTACATGACAATGGATGCACAAATAGGGTCAGTGGTCAGCGGATCTCACCATCTGCTGCGACTATTACGCAAACTCACTCCTTTTATTCCCAAAGAAGACATAGCGACCGTGGTGGGAGCAATTGTAAACTCCAGATTGGATTATGCAAACGCCCTCTACCTCGGTCTCCCAAAGTACCAAATCGCTCGTCTGCAAGTCGTTCAAAATACAACCGCCAGACTAGTTACTGGGAAAAAACCCTGGGAATCAATCTCGCCTTCACTGAGAACCCTTCATTGGTTGCCAGTAAAAGACAGAATTACTTTTAAAGCACTCTGTCCAACGCATAGATGTATTCATGGGAAGGCCCCCCATTATCTATGCGATAAAATAAAAGCTCACAACTCCAATCGCATTCTGCGATCCACCAACCAAAACCTGCTCCAAATCCCAAAAGCCAATTACAAGTCCAAAGGAGAAAGAAGATTCGCGGTCCAAGGTCCCAGACTATGGAACGCTTTACCAACCAGCATTCGGTTGGAGGAAAACTATTTAGCATTCAGGAGAAAGATCAAAACTCATCTCTTTTGATACCAAAAGAGACAGGAACAACAAGCGCCCAGAGGCTATTTAGTTCGCATGTGCCGCGCTATATAAGTTTTTCATTCATTCACACTAATGGGACAATTCCCCCGCACAAGCAGCGCACGGTCATCTATCCAGCAGCAGACAGCCCCACTTTCTTGGCCTGTTCGTGAGTACAGAAAGCCTGACCTTCAACAGACTCAGTGAGTGGCAAATACAACCGAATCCCCAAAAACAACATCCCGGGGAGATAAGGCAAATTCTTTGGGATGTGTTGACCAGGGACACAAGAAAGGCAACACAATGTCCTTGTTCAATGGAAAGCCAAGGACGGAAAAGGGCGAAGCACTTCCTAAACCTGGGTAAGGTGAACGAGAAGACAACGCCACCATTTGACACCCTGCAAGCAGAGGTGAAAGCCACCTTTCCGAGACAGAGTAAGCAGTGGAATTTCCTGATATTTTGAGAGAGGGAGAGAGGGAGGCTCTTGGAGAACCAAAAACACCAAGTTCAGATCCCACGGTGGTAGAAGAAAACTGCACCAGTGGAAACAGACATCTAACTCCTTGAACAAAAAGGTATGCACTTCCTAGCCATCAACAGTGTCGGAACTGCCGGACCTGGGTCAACACAGCTAGGCCGTTAAAACCAGTGACTAAGGCAGGATGGAACAACAGTCCTAGGACCGTAGATCCTTCCTGAGAGGCAGTCGACAAGGAATGCCGACCAGGTGCACCCAATCAGTGTACCCGTCTGGGTACACTGATCGGGTGCGCCTGGACCCATCCGGGGATAATAGAATGACGGGAACCTCCACAGCAGTGATCCTGCATAAAAGCCACAACAGAAGCTGGAGAGGAGGAAAGGCAAACGTCACTGGCCCCATGGGCCATCAGAGCAACCCGTGACCTTACCAGAAACCTTGGTACCGTCCAGTTGAACCAGTACACAATGAGAACTACCTCATGTTTTCCACTCCTGGAATGCGTACACTGGAAAAGGGCCAGATGAAATGTTCTGCCCACCGGGGAAAACTGGCAACAGCCTATTTGACCCGCCCTGGTGAAGGGTATAAGCAATCCTTGTCCTTGACCGACTATAACCGTACCGGGAGCCCCCAAAGTCGATCCGTCCATGATCAAGACCTAGCCTGATCGCTCAAAGTTCCAGGATATTACCTGGTTGTCCGGATTCCACCAGCGTACAATGACCCTGAGCAGAGCTTAGTCCCAGGACATCCTACCTGGACCGACTGGCATTAGTGGTCAGCCTGTTTACTAACAAGGGGAGAAAGGATTTATTCCGCCGAATAACCGGAGAGCGAGCCCCCAGACCAGGAAACCCTGGTTTCCTAACTCAGCCGAATCAGATTGTCCTGAGACATCAGGCATTTGTTTAATGCCAGGATCTCCCCGAAGGGAACTTGTATGGAACTGCGCAAATGGAATTGTTTCAAAAAGGTAGAGAGGGGCGTGGCTTGGCTATGGAGGAGTGAGGACGTGCATTGCCTCAGCTCCTCGCACACCGCGGCATTAACTAACAGCACGGAGGGGCGAATCGCTCCCTAAACGGCACAAACGATGTCCCAGGGACGGCGGGCACTCTCCCAGCAGGCGAGGACGGATGGGACCCGGCAGGAGCAGCTGGAGGCCTTCTTCGGCGGAGCCCAAGGACCAGGCCCAGAAGCCTCCAAGATGGCGCCGACACCTAAAGCTGCTAAGACGTCTAAGGCAGCGTTCCTGCAGCAGCAGATCGCAGACTCCCAGATCCCCTCTCCGGAGTTGGTGGGTGATACTGCTCCCCCTCCCTCCCCGGGATCCTCCACCTCCCATGGACAGGGCCCTGACATGGCAGACGTACTGAGCGATGGGGATCTGAAGCGCCATATCTGGTCTCTCCCCACACGTGCTGACCTAGAAAGATTTACTGCTAGGGTGGAGAAGGCCTTTACTGCAGACATAGCACAGTTAAAGGCAGATACCAATCACCTGGGGGCCAGCATGGAGTCAGTGGAACAGAGGCTGGACGAGGCCTTGCCAGCAATCTCCATGTTACAGGACAGATGCAGTGCCCAGGACCAAAAAATGTAAGCATTACTCTGCCAGCTTGATGATTTTGAGAATCGCAGCAGGAGGGCTAATATCCGCATACGCGGCCTGCCAGAGGCGACTGCTCCCAAAGATATTGTCCCTACGCTGGAGGATATATTCAGGGAGATTCTGGGTCTGCCTGCAACAGCAACCATTAAAATCGACCGTGCCCACAGGGCCCTTAGACCCCCCTCTCAGGACGTGGACAATCCCAGAGACATAATATGCAAGCTCCACAAGTATACACTGAAGGACAGAATTATGCAAAAGATGTGAGGGAGACAGTACTTTGACTTTGATGGGGCCAAACTTTCCTTCTACCAGGATATCTCGCGGCGAACACTCATGCAACGCAGAGCCCTTCGTCCGCTGCTTGAAGCTATACAAAAAGCGGGACTGACCTACTGCTGGGGTTTCCCTTTTTACCTCCAAACAACCAAAGATGGCCGGCAGGCCTCGCTGCGCAATAAGGATGACCTCCCGTATTTCTTGGACACCCTGGGATTGGAGCCGGTGGACTTCCCCCGACTGGAGGGGACTATCTGAACATCCCCACCTGCAACTTCCTCAACCATGGATGTCGGTCAATCGCAGGAGCGTAGACGCCCCTCTGCCAACTCTCCTCGGGGTCCGGACTCCCCGGGGCACTGATAACACTTTTCCCTTTTTGCTGCTCCTCAGCGGCCGTTTGCACTTCCCCCTTGCCCTCACCCATTGCTGCCTGTGCAGCCCCTTCTATGCCCAGACTTTGTGGGGATGCTCTGTCCCGGGGGGGAGGGTACAGCCATAGTTGCGCAGTGCGCCTTTGTATGACCTGCTGTAGGGACTGGGGCCTCTGTTGATGCCGACGGTCGGTTTTGGACTTCCTATCTCCGGCCCTGATAGTTGAACTTTAGCCGAGGTTTGGTCCCTGACGGGACCTGCCCCGTCGGATGGTTCCCCTGGCATCCGAGTTAGGTAGATTCACACACAATGGCCTAAAATTAGGACGGCCTAGCCTAGTCTTTTTAGGCTACACCGCCGTAAATTATTTAGGCTATTAGTGATTCTCAAACCACTTACCTGTTAATTTTCGGCGGCGTAGTCTAAAACGAGCGGGCGTAAGCGCGCCTAATTCAAATGACTTGTTTGGGGGCGTGTACTATGGAAATGAGGCTTGACCTGCGCATGCGCTGGGCGACTACATTTCCCAGGGCGCATTGCGGCTAAGTACGCCGTACGGCCCTATCGATTTCGACGTGGACGTAAACGACGTAACAGCGGACGTGTCCTCTCTGTACACGAGTATTGCCCATCACCTTGGATTCCAGGCAGTTGAATGTTTTTTACATCGTAATGAGAACATCCCGACTGTGCAGAAGTGCTTCGTCATGGATCTTCTCAAATTTGCCACCAGTAAAAAACGGGGAGTACTACCTACAACAGAGAGGGGTGGCAATGGGGGCTAAGTTTGCCCCCAGCCTTGCCAATATTTTCATGGCCAAATGGGAGGAGGATGTCGTCTATGCCTCTAACCGGCCAGAGATTCTTCTCTGGGCCAGGTATATAGACGACATCCTCCTCTTATGGAGGGGTGACCAAGAATCTTTGGACCTCTTTATGGCTACTCTTAATAGGAATGAGGTGGGAATTGTTCTGACCTATGAGGCAAGTTTTTCTGCCATTCATTTCCTTGACCTTGAAATTCAAGCCCAAAATGATCGATTGGTGACCAAAACATACTTTAAGAGTACTGACCGTAATGGTTATATACCATCTGATAGTTGTCACCATCCTGCATGGTTAAAATCCGTACCAAAAAGTCAACTGTTGCGCATTAGGCGCAATTGTTCTAACATCCAGGACTTTTACACTCAGGCGCAGGTTTTGAAGCAGAGGTTTCTTGACAAGGGCTATTCAGGTAGTGGAATAGACGAGGAAATAGAACGCATTGGGAATGTGGATTGCACCACATTGACAATAGAAAAAGAGAAGGGAGTTCAGGATTCTAAATTCAAAAGTTAATTTTTTACCACTTTCTCTGGACAGTATAAACAAATTAAAAACATTGTCCAGAAACATTGGGGAATTTTGAAAAAAAGATCAAGTGCTTGGACCAACGTTGCCTGATCATGCGATGGTAATTTATAGAGGGGCTTCCTCTTTAAAAAATAAAATCGCACCAAATATTATCGATCCTCCAATTAAGCCTTCTTTTTTTCCCCTGTCCAAAGGGTTTCATCCATGCAGAAAATGCAAAGTCTGCCTGAATAATATTCATGGGAAGAGAAAGACTATTTGTTTTTCATCTACTCAGACTAGGATTGAATACCCCATGAAACAATTTTTTACGTGCGCATCCACGCACATTGTTTACCTGATCACCTGCCCTTGTGGAAAACAGTACGTTGGTCGTACCATACGGACCTTTTCCACAAGGGTAGGTGAACATGTCGCTAAGATCAAGGCTGGTAGTACTAAGCACACAGTGCCTAGGCATTACTTACAGGAACACAATAAAAAATTGGAAGGGACTTCCTTTCTAATTATAGACAAATTTGTCCCACTTTGGAGGGGTGAACCCAGCACTAGAGGGGTTTCAAAACTAGAAGTATACTGGATTTATTTGCTCAAAAGTTATGCGCCATTTGGTCTCAACGTGGAATGGGACGTTAATGCGTTCATTAACCAGTCCTGATTCCACATGGTTTATGGCCACTTTAGGGTTAATCATTTCCCCTGATGTGTTCACTGGCCAGTCCTGATTCCATAGGGCTGTTTTATGGCTATTCTAGGGTTAATGTTCACCTGCTATTATATTTCTTTTGTATATTGTTATTCTTTTCTATATTTTACAATCAATGGTCCTTCATACCAAGGTTGACCCAGTTCCGTGAGAGCCCAATAATCCTTCTAGTTATATTGCATTGGTTATTTACACAGACCAATGATGAACATGAGGGGAATGTAATTACTCCCAGTGTTTACATTACATTTTATTACACATAATTATCTATCTTCCGGGTTGACATGCTCTAGGATGATCTTATAACCCCAAATGAGCGCGCTATACCTCTGGGGTCAGATGATGCGTCTGGCTCTGCTGTCGTGCAATTGTCCCAGCCTGTGTACGGGACATGCAGACTATGCCGAGCTGGAACGCACCGTGATACGCTCCGCTCACGTCTTCACATCACGTGGGCGGCAATCGTGGTGGCGGATGGCGCCCATTGGTCAGTGCAGCTTTTGGTCTCCTCCCTTTCATACGGAGTGACACGGGGTAGTGACGCTGTTTTCCAACAGGAGAGCACGCTAACCGGAAGTCCCGCCCCCTTACATCCGGTCTTTGGAGCGCATACGAGGACATTGAATAGTCCTCTCTTCCAATAGGAGAGCGCGCTAACCGGAAGTCCCGCCCCCTTACATCCGATCTTTGGAGCACATACGAGGACATTGAATAGTCCTTTGGAGCGCACGCCGATCCAGCGTGACGGGACGAGCGGTGGCAATCACGGAACCGGACCAAAAGGTATTTAATGCAGGTGAGATGCTGGGGACAATCAGATACCCCAGTTGAAGTCTTTTTGAGACGAAACCGGTAGGGTGATTGATCCTTGCATCTCCACTGCATTCTTTGGATTTACTAATAACACCCATCCAGGGTGTGAGTCGCTGCTGCTTAAGAAGTTTTTTATGATATTTTTACTGAATTTTGTCACTTTTGTGAAATTTGGAAAGATTTTTTGCTTTACCAAATAAATCGTTTTTACACTATGTGGAGCACCTCTCCCTTTTTCTTTTTTCTCCTCATACTTGGGGGTGTTTGAGCTATTTCCAACAACTGAATTGCTATTCAGTGTTTCTTCTAAGACAACGGAGCAAAAGTTTGGATTACCACGGCCCAGGACCGTCGTTCTGAGGACACCTTGACCAGAGAGACAGACGGTCTAATCAAGCTCTGACAACCCTCCCACCGTATGGTGTGTTAGGGGGTCCACCAGTTCCGGTAAGAGTATCCATTCACTAATATTGTTCCCATGTCTACTGTTTGAAGATTTGAAGCTCCACAGGACTATCTTACATCAAGTATACTTAATATTCAGCAGGGGGCACTGTTGCTCTAGTCACCAAGTGCTGTGGCTGTACCCAAGTACTGAGATATCACGTTTCTTATTCACGGGACATTGTACTAGATCATGGGTGCTCAACCTGTGGCTCTCCAGCTGTTGCGGAACTACAATTCCCATGAGGCATTGCAAGCCGCTGACAGGTACTAGCATGTCTCCCAAAGGCTGAGGCATTATGGAAATTGTAGTTTTGCAACAGCTGGAGAGCCACAGGTTGAGCACCCATGTACTAGATCATTTATGTATCATGCATATTTGATATTTTTGTTTGTATTTTTGCTCACATTAGTGTGTCAGTATATAGTGCTGTTATTTCTTATATTTTTTGTGTTTTACATGTGATTCACGGATAGCAAGTCACTTTGTTTTTGGTTGTGATTTTGATCACATCTTATCACCATTTTTCCACAGAACTTTGATGTGTCACCTTTTTAGGGACACTCTACAGATTTTAGACACAGCTAGCAGGGCGTTTGTCACTTCCTGTGTGCCTGTTTTCTGTGCACTATTGATATAGTTTCTGACACTCACTAACATATATTATACCGCTTACGGTTGATATCTCTTCTTTGTTGACCATCCAAGGAGAGAGGGTGAGATACACTTACCTTCTCCACCTTAGGATATAGGTCATTCATTTTGGCGCTACATTTTTATATTTTTTTATCTGTAAACGACGTAACTCCTGATTCGCGGACGACTTACGCAAACGACTCTAAAAATTCGAACCTCGCGGCGGGAACGGCGGCCATACTTAATAGTTAGTCCACTAGAACATAGCTCTAAATTTAGGCGCCCTATCCCTTACGGAAACGACGTAACTCAACGGTGTAGGCCCGGCGTATGCTCGTAAATCGTCGGGAATCGGCGTATCCCCTCATTTACATAATCTACGCCGGCCGCAATGAAAGTGCTATCTAGCGGCCACCAGAAACATTGCAAGCTAAGATAGAACGGCGCAAGCCGGTCTATCTTAGCTTTGTTTAAGTGTATCTCTGTTTGAGAATACACTTAAACAAACGCCGGCGTAGATTCAGAGTTAGGTCGGCTTATCTGCAGAAAAGCCGGCCTAACTCTTTGTGAATCTACCTAAGTGTGTCTAGTTTAATTCTAACTCATTGTTTTTTCTTTATTTTTATTTTTTGAATCCCGCTGAGCTGATTCCCTCTCCTAATTGAATGTTTCATGTTGACTAGGCGGTGGTGTGCGGGGACTGACCCTCACGTCCTGCCCTCTCTTGTTGGTCCACGTTCCCCCCATAGGCCGTACCTTATTAGGTATACTTTCCTTTTAGGAAATGGGAATGAGTCTCGGGGACCCCTCCCTTGGAGGGTTGACCCGGGGCCCATCCCCTTGGTGTTTAGGTGGGGGGTTTTGCCCCCCCTGCTACCGTATGTTTTGTGTATTTGTTTCTCCATTACTCACCGTCTCTCTTTTTCCTCCTTCTATTTTCTCTCTTGCTTGCTTTTTTCTCACAGGAACGGCCTCCGGCTCCATCCTCCGCACTACACCCACCCCAGGGATAGGACACCCTCTCTCGAACGGATCTTCTGATGGCGTCACTTAAGGTACTCTCATATAATGTCCGAGGTCTTTGCTCCCCGTGTAAACTGTGGTGGGAACTGAAGAGGTCTGGGGCGCAGGTGGTCCTTCTGCAGGAAACGCATTTTACCCCCCGGTCTCTGCCCAAACTCCCAACTCATTTGTATAACCAATGGTTCCTAAGTAACTCTCCGGATACCAAGTCCAAGAGCACGGCCATTGCCATACACAAATCCTGCCCCTTCCAGGTTACTGAGAGCAAAATAGACCCCTCGGGACGTTTTTTTTTTTTAAAGAGTTCGGTTATGGGTCAGAGGCTCACCGTGGCCATGATTTACACCCCTAATTCGGGTCAACTTTCATTCCTTGACAGCACCCTAGATGCCCTGGCGGACTTTAGGGAGGGTGCTTTAGTCCTGGGAGGCGACTTTAATGTTAGTCCTGACCCACAGCTTGACACTTCCCGCAACCGGCCATCCCATTCGCACGCTTTCCTTAGACACTTTCGTCGGTCCCTTCAGACCCACCGTCTGTTTGATAGCTGGTGTGTATTGCACCCCTCTGACAGAGACTACAGTTACTACTCGAAGGTTCACGATGTCTATACCCGTATAGATCTCATCTGTGTAGACCACCTAGCCCTGGAGGTATTGCAGGCTTCGTCTATCGGTAACCTTACTATATCAGACCATGCCCCGGTGTCAACCACGTTGGCCTTACAACCGGACGCCCGTCCGGCTTGGTCGTGGCGGCTAAACGAGTCCTTACTGGACGATGAGGTAGCGGTCTGGAAGGTGGCGAACGTCTTGTCTCACTACTTTCGGGAAAACACCACCGAGGGAGTGAGTAAGGGAATTGTTTGGGAGGGCCATAAGGCGGTAGTGAGGGGTGAAATTATGCAAATAATCCCACTAGATAGCGCTACACCATGCAACAGTGCCACACAATGTTCTGTGTTTAGGAAAAACGTATAAAAAACCTTCCGTGCAGCCGTCAACCACTAGGAGACATGGGCAATAGAGCAGAAAAAACAAAAGATACAGCGCACAGTGGTTTAGTAAAAAACAAAAGAACAAAAGCTGGACAGCCGCACTCCAAAATTTTCTTTAAAAGAGATGTCTATTTTCAACTGTGCATACAGTCACTGCAAGCCCACAAAAATCAGTATGGCCAACGTTTCGCACTGGCGTCAGTGCTTAGTCATGGCTTGACTAAGCCATGACTAAGCACTGACGCCAGTGCGAAACGTTGGCCATACTGATTTTTGTGGGCTTGCAGTGACTGTATGCACAGTTGAAAATAAAGACATCTCTTTTAAAGAAAATTTTGGAGTGCGGCTGTCCAGCTTTTGTTCTTTTGTTTTTTGCCATTACCGCATTGCCAGCACCCTGGTGGTTCAACAACCCCTGATCATCACGAGGCTCACCTGGAGCGGTGAGAATTCTGACAGTGGTTTAGTAGATATCACTTTATAGTCTGAAAATATTAAAAAACTAAAAAATGAACATGAACTGATAAAATAGCAGCAATGATAGCATAAAGTTAAATGAATGAATGAATACAATCTGATTGCAGTCCACAATGCATACACAGAAGTGATATATTGATGGTAAAGTTGAAACCAAAAAATCACTATGGGGAGATGGCAAAATGTACTTCCAAACAGTGAGCACACTGTGGTTAAGGAGATGGTACAATACCTCAGCAGCGGCTCTCATGCTTCCATGCAGGGAGATGGTACAGGCAGTGGAGGAATAATTTCCACACTGGGAGCAATCGGTGGAACAACTCCAATGCAGGGAGGGGTTTTTCCAAATCACCCGGATGTTAGAGAGGGGCCAATAGGAGCGGGATCCTCCTCACAGCTGCGGTGTAGAGCGGCGGGGGAAGCCTGGATCAGACGCAGCCGAGCCGATGACGCTGCCGCGTCAGTCAGAGCGAGGAGGGGCGGGATCTCCACAGTATCACAGAGAAGGAAGAAGGAAGCGGTGTCCGGACGCAGGGTCTTGTCATGAAGTCTTTCCAGTTTCCTCATTAGCCGGGTACTGCACTGTAGGGGGAAGCAGAGAGCACAGCACATTCCCCTGCACTTTACTTTCCTTCTCACTGTGCTGATGTACAGTTCAGCTCATCAGACAGCCCTTCTCCCCCCTGATCCCACGGCACACCTGAGAACCTCTGACTCTGACAACACACTGGCTGAGAAAGGCTGTTCTGGAGATCGCCATACGGAAGAAAAATATATTTCCAATATATTTGTTAAAAAAAATTATATATTTACAATATATTTGCCTACGCTAATATATTTTTACATCTATTCCAAAAATGTAAATTAAAATATATTTTCCAAAGGCATATATTTGAAAATATATTGTTTTAAATATATTTTCCAGATATTTTTGAAAATCTAAAAAAAATGCATTCAACCATATATTTTTAAATATACTTGTAAATGCATTCCAAAAATATAATTTAAATGTATTTCCAAACACATATATTGGAAAATATATTTTTTAAATATATTTCTCAGATTTTTTTTAACACATAAAAAAGTAATTCCAACATATATTTTTACATACATTTGTAAATGCATTCCAAAAATATAATTTAAATATATTTCCCAAAGGCATATATTTGAAAATATATGTTTGTAAATATATTTTCTAGATATTTTTGAACATATACAAAATGCATTTAAACATATATTTTTAAATATACTTGTAAATGCATTCCAAAAATATAATTTAAATGCATTTTCCTAACACATATATTGGAAAATATATTTTTTAAATATATTCTTGAGACTTTTTTTAACATATACAAAAGTAATTTCAACATATATTTCTACATATATTTGTAAATGCATTCCAAAAATATCATTTAAATGTATTTTCCAAAGATATCGATCAGAAAATATATTTTTAAAATATATTTTTTCTGATATTTTTGTAATATTGACTTGAAAGAAAAAAATAAATAAAACATTGATAACATTCTGAATACATTTATAAGAGACCCACTCCCCTTTTAATTTTGTTTGTTTTACTCTTTTAAAATAAAATAAAAATAAAAACCAAAAGATTCAAATAAAATATAATTTTTTTTTATAAGATTTTAAGCACATAATCCATTTAATACAAAGCAGATAAACCTCTCGTATCCACTTTCTATTCCCAAAGAATTCTCGTACACGTCATTCTGAATTGAGAACGCTTGTCGTCGGACCAGCAAAACGTCTTGAAATACAGCAAGTCCAGTTACCTTGATATATTGATTGACCTGAATGAATGAGAACCTTCAGACATCTACATCCACAGTCCAAGGATCTTGTCTGCTTACAGAGTACCGAGATAAACTCTGGATATAAATCTTCAATGTTCTGTTTAATCCATGAATCAGAAGTTGCACTATTATTACCAAACTCGCTCATCAGTGGCCCAGATTCAGGTAGAATTTGCCCTTTTCTTACGGAGGCGCAGGGCAGCGTTTTTGCCCCGCGCCCCCGCAAATTTACTGCGCTACCCGCGATTCACGGAGCAGTAGCTCCGTAAATTGCAGGGGCGCTGTGTAAACTTGCCCTGCGTAAGGGCGCCTAATGTAAATGATCCCGTAGGGGGCGGGAATCATTTAAATTAGGCGCGCTCCTGCGCCGAGCGTAGAGCGCATGCTCCGTCGGGAAACTTTCCCGACGTGCATTGCGGCAAATGACGTCGCAAGGACGTAATTTGCTTAAAAAGTGAACGTGAATGGCGTCCAGCGCCATTCACGAATCACTTACGCAAACGACGTGAAATTCAAATTTACTTTAGCATTGGCTGCCCCTACTATTAGAAGGGGCAGCCTTACGCTAAAGACGCCGTACGGAAACTCCGTAACTTGCGTACGCAGGGCCCGCGCAACATTGTGAATCGGTGTTAGTATGCAATTTTCATACTATACGCTGATCACAATGGGAGCGCCCCCTAGCGGTCATCGCAAGAATGCAGCCTAAAATCTGCGTGGCATAAGAGCCTTATGCCACGCAGATTTTAGGCTGCAGTCGGCGTTACGATGTTCCTGAATCAGGAGCATTCGTAACGCCGGAGCAAGTCAGCAATTGCGCTGCTTAACTATGGTTACGCAGGCGCAATTGCTCTCTGAATCCGGGCCAGTGTCTTTATGGTCCTTGCTTTGTGCACTGGTGCGTAGTCATGTTGGAACAGGAAGGGGCCTTCCCCAAACTGTTCCCACAAAGTTGGGAGCATGAAATTGTCCAAAATATCTTGGTATGCTGACATCTTAAGAGTTCCCTTCACTGGAACTAAGGGGCCAACTCAACCCCTGAAAAACAACCCCACACCATAATCCCCCCTCCCCCCACAACATAATCCCTCCACCAAATGATTTGGACCAGTGCACAAAGCAAGGTCCATAAAGACATGGATGAGCGAGTTTGGGTTTGGTTTGGTTTGACTGGCCTGCACAGAGTCCTGACCTCAACCTTATAGAACACCTTTGGGATGAATTTGTGTGGAGACTGCGGGCCAGGTCTTCTCATCCAACATCAGTGCCTGACCTCACAAATGCTCTTCTGGAAGAATGGTCAAACATTCCCATAGACACCCTCCTAAACCTTGTGGACGGCCTTCCCAGAAGAGGTGAAGCCGTTATATACTTGGATGCCATTAAAGTTCCTGTGTGTGTAAAGGCAGGCATCCCAATACTTTTGCCAATATAGTATATATACTGTATATTCTTTTTATACTAAGTCCAATGTTTGGACTTGGTACCTGCCGAAGGGTAATTCCAGCAGCCAATTAAAAGAAATTGGGATATTAAAGTCCCCCCCCCCCCCCGCACAGAAACACACACTGTACACACACACACACACACTGTACACATACTGCAGCTGCTGACTTTTAATCTTAGGACACTTACCTGTCCTGGAATCCGGCGATGTTGGTACTCCAGCCAATGTTTCCATCGGCTCTCGGGTGCTGCCACTGCCATTGCCTATAAGGGTCAATTCACACCACATGCAGTCCAGTGCATTTTTTTTCTGCATGGAGGTTATATGGTTTTTAATGGCATAGTTCACACCAGTGCCTGCAGTTCCAGTGTGTTCCAGTTCCAGAAAAAAAAGTAGAACATGCTGCATTTTTCCTGCACTGGACTGTACTGTAACACTGTAAAGCACATCAAAAACGCACTGAAACGCACCTGAACGCACATGTCCTTATTTAAGGTTAAGAAAAAAGAGGGGGGAAAATGCACTGGAATGAATCAAAAACATGCATGCAGAAAAGCATCTGGAATGCATGCGGACTGCGGTTCTATGGTGTGAACTGGCCCTAAGGGAAACTGGCCTTGCAGCTTACCAGCCAGTTCCCTACTGCGCATGCCCGAAGTGTTCTGCACTTTCTGAATGGCCCAGCAGCGGGGGGAGGAGGGGGACGAACTTCTGACTGATCTCCCCGCTGCGAATAATAGGAACCTGCTCCCCTCCCCCGAAAGGTGCCAAATTTGACAATGGAGGGGGGAAGAGGCAGATAAGTGGAGTTTCCACTTTTGGGTGGAACTCCGCTTTAAGTGTCATATCCCTGCCCAAGCTGCACTGCTGCCGTGTGTCAATGCTGGGCTGGGCGATAAATATGTAAGTGATGAGAGCTGCATTCTTGTGTGTGTGTACATATATATATATATATATATATACACACAATTACACACATAGTATATTTATCACACACACACATATCTAGCAGAATGAAGGTGCAGTATATATCTCTAGAATGCATCTCCCATCACTTACATGTATAAATATTGTCCCCATTTCTTTTTTCTT
Organism: Rana temporaria; assembly: GCF_905171775.1. Classification (NCBI taxonomy): domain Eukaryota; kingdom Metazoa; phylum Chordata; class Amphibia; order Anura; family Ranidae; genus Rana; species Rana temporaria. The sequence goes on from NC_053489.1 coordinate 376,451,424, forward strand.
GTTCCTTTTATTGGGATGGGGGATGATTTCTGTGCCAACAATCTCCTAATATGTAAATCCTGCTCTGGGGGAAAATTCATTAAACAGGATGATAGAGACTGCAATGCACTCAGAATCAATACAGCAAGTCTGTGGGAGGAAGTGGGAACCAGAGGAGTGAACATTCACCTCTCACTTCCTGTTAAGGCCTAGTAGTCTGTGGAAGGCTCAGGCTGGAAGCATGCTTGGAGAGAACTCTCTGTATCAGGTAAGTGTATTTTTATCAAATAACATTAGAATTGTGAAAGTTTGGTGTATGAGTTTAGTATTATTTGTCTATTCCCTGCTAAATAGTTCTCATTCTGTATCTTCCCAGTTACCATGCAGCATGTACACAGTGCTAAAAGGAAGATATATATATATATATATATATATATATATATATATATATATATATATATATATATATATATATATCTCCTCTTCCACAACATGTCACCATGCTGCACAGTGGAGAGCTGGCAGCCTTAGGCCTGGGGAGCAAGTCCAGTCAAGGTGCCCATGGATCAGGTAAAACAGTCTAAGGTTTTACATTATCACAAAGGTGGGGGAGGGGCAGGGAGGACAATGTGGCCCTCCATGGCCCCTGGGGGATTGTACCATCATGGCCTCCAGTAACTAAAGTGCAAACAAGTCCCTGTATGAATCCCTCAGAGCTGAGGACCTGACCCCCCCCCCCCTCACAACTAGTGAAGGACTACAAGTCCAAGCATTAACGCCTGAGATCACAACCTTTAGATCTCATGGATTAATGCTGTGACCTGTAGTTCTTCACTAGTGGGGAGGGGGTTTGTGACACATCCTGAACACTGAGGGGTTCATGCATGGCTGGTGCAAGGATTTTTGACACCCTAGGCGAAGCCTCATTTTGCACGCCCCCCCCCCCCCATTCGTTCCTCCCTTCACTGAGATTTTTGCGGTGCCTCTTCACCTATACTTCAGCCATGGTCCACATGCCTGCACCTGACCTGACCTGGCCCAAAGACAACTAGAGGATGGCACCGGCTCACTTCCTCACGCTGGCTGTGTAACTGCCTGTCTGTACGAGCGAAAGATACACTGACAATGCTTTACATGTTTCTACTAAAACAATACTAAATGCACATTTTTCGATCTGCAAAAAGATCTGCATTTATTTATTTTTAAAAAGTGGATTTGAACGTCCACACCTCAGATCACCCCATCACTGTATCATCCTGAACGCCTGTTCCCCTCGGCACCCCCCACCTTTGTTCCCCTTAAACCCCACCACACACACACACACATATCAGTTCCTATATGTACCCCCCTGCACATCTGCCCCCCCCCCCACACACCAGTTCCCCCTCTGTACCCCCCCCCCCCACACACACACACCAGTTCCCTCTCTGTACCCCCGCAAATCTGCCCCCCCCCACACACACACACACCAGTTCCATCTCTGTACCCCTGCACATCTGCCCCCCCCACACACCAGTTCCCTCTCTGTACCCCCGCACATCTGCCCCTCCCCGCACACACACCAGTTCCCTCTCTGTACCCCCGCACATCTGCTCTGTACCCCCGCACACACCAGTTCCCTCTCTGTATCCCCGCACATCTGCCCCCCCCCCACACCAGTTCCCCCTCTGTACCCCCCCCACACCAGTTCCATCTCTGTACCCCCACACCACACACACAAGTTCCATCTCTGTACCCCCACACATCTGCCCCCCCCCACAAACACACGAGTTCCATCTCTGTACCCCCACACATCTGCCCCCCCCACACACACCAGTTCCCTCTCTGTACCCCCGCACATCTGCTCTGTACCCCTGCACACACCAGTTCCCTCTCTGTACCCCCGCACATCTGCCCCCCCACACACCAGTTCCCCCTCTGTACCCCCCCCCACACACACACACACCAGTTCCCTCTCTGTACCCCCACACATCTGCCCCCCCACACACACAAGTTCCATCTCTGTGTGTGTGTGTGGGGGGGTACAGAGATGGAACTTGTGTGTGTGTGGGGGGGGGGGCAGATGTGTGGGGGTACAGAGAGGGAACTGGTGTGTGTGGGGGGGGATGTGCGGGGGTACAGAGAGGGAACTGGTGTGTGTGTGGGGGGGGGGGAGATGTGCGGGGGTACAGAGAGGGAACTGGTGTGTGTGTGTGGGGGGGGGGTACAGAGGGGGAACTGGTGTGTGTGGGGCTCATGTAAGTATAGGGGGGCTGCTGCACACAGAAGTTTTTTTTTTTTTACCTTCATGCACTGGCACATGCAACCACTTCAATAAAAAGTAACTTTTAAGGCGGTGCCTCCAAGCGGCTGACAGATGGAGAGAAGCGGGTACAGTTAGACCCTATGAAAACATCAGCTTTGACATGTAGACTGTAAGCCAATTTGACTGTTGTGTCAAAATTAGATATCTTGCTCAGTCTGGTAGTAGTCTGAACTAAAAAGGCAAGTTGTAGGCAAGATGTTGATTTTTGTACTGATTTTTGAAAAGTCTACAATATTTTGATGTTTTTATACATGCTTAATTTTGTTAGTTTTATTTACTCAGCTGCATCTGTTAGACCCCTTTCACACTGAGGCAGTTTTCAGCCGTTTTAGCGCTAGAAATAGCCTCTAAAAGGCTCATAAAACTGCATCCCTTTCAGTGCAATGAGTAATTTCACACTGGGGCAGTGCGCTTGCGCAACATTAGAAAAAGTCGTGCAAGCAGCATCTGGGGTGGGTTGGGAGCGCTATAAAACGCACCTGTCTATTGAAATTAATGGGCAGCGCTTCCAAAGCACCCTAACCACTTGCCGTCGCCGCACCGTCGAAATACGTCCACAAGGTGGCTCTGCTGGGCGAGAGCACGTAATATGACGTCCTCTCTCCCAGCCGCCACTAGGGGCGCGCGCGCCGCCGGAGGCGCGCTCGCCCCCGACTCCCGTGCGTGTGCCTGGCGGGCGCGATCGCCGCCGGGCACACGCGATCGCTCGGTACAGAGCGGGGAACGGGAGCTGTGTGTGTAAACACACAGCTCTCGTTCCTGTCAGCGGGGGAAATGCTGATCTTCGGTTCAATGTATGAACCGTGGATCAGTGTTTCCCCTAGTGAGGCCACCCCCCCCCCCCACAGTAAGAACACACCCAGGCATACTTAACCCCTTCCCCGCCCCCTAGTGTTAACCCCTTCACTGCCAGTGGCATTTTTATAGTAATCCAATGCATTTTTATAGCACTGATCGCTATAAAAATGCCAATGGTCCCAAAAATGTGTCAAAAGTGTCCGAAGTGTCCGCCATAATGTCGCAGTACCGAAAAAAAAAAACGCTGATCGCCGCCATTACTAGTAAAAAAAATAATAAAAATGACATAAAACTACCCCCTATTTTGTAAACGCTATAACTTTTGCGCAAACCAATCAATAAACGCTTATTGCGATTTTTTTTTTTACGAAAAATATGTAGAAGAAAACGTATCGGCCTCAACTGAGGAAAAAAAATGTTTTTTTTATATATTTTTGGGGGATATTTATTACAGCAAAATGTAAAAAATATTCATTTTTTTTCAAAATCGTCGCTCTATTTTTGTTTATAGCGCAAAAACTAAAAACCGCAGAGGTGATCAAATACCACCAAAACAAAGCTCTATTTGTGGGAAAAAAAGGACGCCAATTTTGTTTGGGAGCCACGTCGCACGACCGCGCAATTGTCTGTTAAAGCGACAGAGTCCCGAATCGCAAAAAGTACTCTGGTCTTTGGGCAGCAATATGGTCTGGGGGGTAAGTGGTTAAAAGCGCATTAAAAACTGGACTTTTTCCCTTTTAAAAAAACAAAAAACACCTAAAAAGTGCTACAAAAACACTGCAAAAACCGCCGGAGCTTTAGCAGTGTGAAAGGGGTCTTATATGGCTTTTGATTCACAGGGAAAATCTAATAAGTCTAATATTTTCCATTTACTTTTTAAAGCTGCTACTTTGACAAAGTTTCCTTGGGACTTCATAAGGTGCGATCAGTGACGCTGTTACGAGAAAAATTGCGGCGTTGAAATATCACTTGAAGGGAAACATCAGGAACCTCCTCAGAATACCACAAATAAACTTTTATGTCATTTACCACAGTTAACACCACTTTCTATTCCCTGTGTTGAAGTTTTTGTATATTTGCATGATAATAAAGTTGTGTGTATTGTACTGTGTTTATTGTTTTTTTTTTCCAAATGTTTGCTGGTTTTATAGGCCTACAATATATAAAATACAATATATAAATACACAGCATTTCAAAATGTAATAGGAATGTATTTTTTTTTTAATTTTGCATTCAGAAGTACATTTACATTTATATTTAAAATATATTTTGCCATATATTTGAAATGCTACAATTTTGGCCAGATTCAATATATCTCAAAAATATATTTCAATATATTTGTAAATATATTTTGGAATGCATTGTGAAATATGTTGCAAATATATTCATAAATATATGTAAAATGTACTTCTGAATGCATTTAGTAATATATTTTTGCAGCCATAAATATATTGCAAAGTGCATTTTGGAATGCATTGTGAATATATTCATGAATATATGTGAAATGTACTTCTGAATGCATTTAGCAATATATTTCTGAATATATTAACAATACATTCCAAAATGCAAATTGCAATATATTTATGGTTGCATAAATATATTGCTAAATGCATTCAGAAGTACATTTAACATATATTTATGAATATATTTGCAACATATTTCACAATGCATTCCACAATATATTCACAAATATATTGGAATATATTTTTTAAATATATTGAATCTGGCCAAAATTGTAGCATTTCAAATATATGGCAATATATTTGAGAAAAATATATTAAGAATGTTTTTTTAAAATATATTTAAAATATATTTTTTTTTCCACATGGGATCCTTCTCCCTCTGTCAGGAGCGGAGCGGCTTGATGGTAAAGTAAAGTGCAGGAGAATGTGCTGTGCTCTCTGCTTCCCCCCCACAGACGCGGAGAAAGCTTTTGACCGGGTGGATTGGAGCCATCTCCATGCCGTACTTGAAACTATGGGTCTTCGTGCACACACGCTGACTTGGATTATGGCATTGTACTCAGACCCAAGTGCACAAGTCAAGGTTAATGGATTTCTTTCCCACAGATTCCCGATCAGAAGTGGCACGAGGCAGGGGTGTCCGCTGTCGCCTATCCTGTTTGCCTTGGTGCTTGAGCCCTTCTTACGCACCGTCCGGGCAAATGTCGACATCAAAGGACTGACGGTGGGCCACACTGAGCACAAGCTCTCAGCCTACGCTAATGATGTGCTGTTTCACTTGACGGAGCCCCTGATCTCGTTGCCAAATCTGCTACGGGAACTCAACCATTTTGGGTCACTTTCGAATTTTAAAATCAATTATTCAAAGTCTGAAATACTCCCTATGCAGATGTCGCCCTCACTGGCTGACCGGTTATGGACCGCCTTCCCGTTTACTTGGGCCAAGTCCTCTCTAAAATACCTAGGTGTCCGGTTGACGGATAGATACGACACCCTTTATGCAGCCAATTTCCCCCCCTTGCTAGCTACAGTGAAAAATGACTTTGCCACTTGGACTAAGACGGCCTTTACCTGGCTGGGGAGCTTGGCTGTAGTAAAGATGAACATCCTACCACGCATTCTGTTCTATATGCAGATGTTACCCATGTCCCTTCCTAGGGGTTTTTTCACTCAGGTGTCCAGCCTGATATCAAAATTCATTTGGAACGGCCGGAAGCCGAGAATTGCGCTTCGGCTGCTCACACGCCCGCGGGAGGCAGGGGGTCTGGGTCTCCCTGACATTCAGAGATACCACAGGGCGATTGTTCTCCAGAGGATACTTAATTGGCGCTTCCACGCTGCCTTCAAGGTCTGGGTCTCCCTGGAAAAGTGTATGGCGGGTAGGAACCTCTCTTATGCTCCTTGGCTGTCCCGGGGAGATAGGGGACTGTCGGACTCTGCTTCCCCGCTGACAGCCCAGACCTTGAGGATCTGGGAGCGGCTAAATGCTCGGCTGGCATTGGCCCCTCCTGTGTCCCCCTTGGCCCCACTGGGCGGCTTCCTCTAGTTCCCACCGGGGGATCAGGCTGTTTTTTTTCGGGCCATGGGTGGAGGATAGTAACGCTAGCTGCGGTAAGCTTCTGCGAGACGGTAGGCTTTTGCCCCTAGAGACGCTTAGAGGACGACGCGGGTCCTTTCCCATGGACTTTTGGTGCTACCAACAGCTACATCACTTTTTTACGACCCACGGGGACTCAGAGACACCTCTACGCTCAAGGCCTTTGAACGCCTCTTTATTGAAGAGGAACCGATTCCACACATGATTTCTGAACTTTATCGCTTTCTTAGCTTTGCGACCCCCACACAGAAACCCACTTTTGTCCGGACCTGGGAACGAGACTTAGAAACGACTTTTACCCCTAGCCAGCTGACGCAACTGTATCAATTCACCCGATCTAGCTCAATTGATTCCAAGACCCAAGAGACAAACTATAAATTACTGTCGCGTTGGTACCGGGTGCCTGTGGACTTGGCTAGGATCTACTCTTCCACGTCTGACCGGTGCTGGAGGGGATGCGGCCACATGGGTACACTCCTGCACATCTGGTGGGATTGCCCAGTGATCAGACCTTTCTGGTTGGACATACAGTCCCAGATTAAGGAAATTCTGGACCTCGACGTCCCTTTCTCCCCGATCCACTTTCTGTTGCACATTCCTCCCATGCCGGCGAGCCAGTATAAACACAGTCTACTGCCCCATCTTTTGAACGCAGCGAAACGGCTACTTCCGATATATTGGCAGCGCCCGCAGGTCCCCAGCAGGGAGGAATGGATTCGCAAGGTGGTTGAGATACGGGAGGCAGAGGACTGGATTGCCACTTGTAGGAATACTCGGGAGCGTTACTCTAGCACCTGGTCGGCCTGGACGGCGTACTTCCTGGACCCGGGACTTGTCTCTTCCAGTTTGGATGCAGCATTGTTGGAATTAGCAGACCCCTCCCTTAAGCAAAGACCTCAGGCCCAATAGACCTACTGCTCTACCCTTGGCTGAGCTGCTTTGAACTTTTTAGGTGTCGTTTTCTTTTAGCTGCTATCATTGCGAGATGGTGGTGGCAAGTGGTGCGGGGGAGGAGCTGGATGTCTGACCTCAGGTACGTTCCTTCTGATTCTAATTCCTCTCTATCTCTTTTTTTCTCTCTCTGTCTTTCCCCCTTTCCTTCTCCCTATTTTTCTCTGCTTTTCCCCTTGAGACCTATGGGCACTGTGCTGACACTGGGGATCCTGGCGGCCAGTGTGCTGGGGGGGGGCGCTGGGGGCCCTGGCTGGTTGAACGGGCCCGGCGGCCTGCTGCAGGGGGGCAGCCTGGCCCCCCTTCCCTCATGCGCACTCGGCCGGCCTACCCTTTTATTTTGCACAGCATATGTGGTTTCACTTGTTGCCCGTTGGACTGGCTAGGCCGGCCCCTGGTCTCCTGCCCCTCCTTCGAGCACCGAAAAATCATTTTTATTACCTGATGGGCTGCTGGAGGTGTCGCCCCCATGTTTTATGCCTCAATTTATGTATATTGTATGGGGGGGTTGATCTCCATTTTAGGCCCGCTACCTGGCCCTCGGACCCCCTGTGATACTACCATGAGTACTAGGACCCAATGTGATTATGTGCTCCCTCTTTTTCCTTTTTTTTTCTCTTTTCTTAAAGTCTATTTTGTTTTTTTTTCTTTCTATGTTATGTTGATAAAACAAAAAACGGATGGCTTATTGTTTGATGTAAAACGCTTCAGACAACATGAGTTGTGATGTATTACTATGCCGTCCACAAATAAAGATTTTACAAAAAAAAAGTAAAAACCCTCAGACCCAACACTCACACGCAGGTCCGCAGAGGGGCCTACCTGCCGAACAGAAAAAAAAAAAAAACGCAGCATGCTACTTATGGAATTTGTCCAAGAGAAGAAAACACGCTGGCCAGATCTGAAGCTCGGGCTCAGATAATCCGACATTCTGGAAGGGCCCAAGCAGACTTCAGATAGTATAGATGCCTACTGAAATCAGTCAAGGTCTGTATAGAAACTACATTGCCTCTTGGGGTGGTCGAGAAGTGGCAGAAGATCGTCCAGGCAGCCAGGACCGCAAACCCCCACTGATGTAACCACAATCCGGGGCCAACACCTCGTGAAGACCCGAGGAGTGGTGGCCAGACTATGTGCTGATCATGCGCCGCACCCACAGCAAAAACAGAGGAAATGTTGGAGTCGGGCACATACCGGAATGCGTAAACAAGTATTTGTGATGTCGATAGAAACCAGAAGGTCCCCATGACGAAGGGGTGCTACCGCCGTACTCCATACTGAACTTCTGTACCCACACAAGGCAGGTCAGGGCCTTAAAACTGTTCCCAACATGGGAACTGTGACAACCACACGCTGCAGCAACAGAGCTTGCACATTCCCCCGCGGAGAACAGCAAGCGGTCCGGCAGCAGATTCCATTGGAAGCATTGACATCCAGGGTAGCCCCCAAAATACCTGTCTAATCACCACTGAGGAGACCTTAGAAGCTCAGCAACCAGGGGAACTGCAGCCAAGAGGCATGCATAGCTGACATACTGACCAACAGGTCCGACAATGCAGAAAAGACAGGGGGATTCCGCTCCCCCTCCAGGTATGACAGCTGGACCTTTAGAAGCCAGAGATTCCTCTATTGGAACCATGGTTGCCTTAAGCAGCCTAGAGACAGGGAGGTCCACTACTGGTGGAATAGACCCCTACTGACCCCCCAAATGGGTACTTCACAGCAAGCGTTTTTTTTTTTCTTTCTTTGGAAATACAAATGTACTTCCTGCCTTCAAAGACAAATTTGTCAAGATAAGAGGGAAAAGGGAAAGCTTTCGCCACGCAAGACAGCTTATGAGGTATCGGCTCTCCGCCGCAGCCACCGCAGCATCCCCATCTTGAAAAGGTTCCTGCACAGATGTAATAACTGCGATAACCATCTCTTTTCCGTGCCCTACTGCAGTCATCCTCACTCTGACAAGATAGGGAGCGTGGCCACCACCCCGCAAGGTGGGCCACGTCCTCAGAGCCATACAGGATTGTTTGAGATAGAGGGGGGAGGGCAGGGGTGCCATATACTAGGCTATATGCCTAAGCCCTACACCCTAAAAAAAACAGGGGGCCCACCAACTGGAACCCCACAGCCTGAGGCACACATAGGGGATGTCGACCTAGGCCCCTCACAGGGGGCACAGACCAAGGCCCCTCACAGGGAGCAAATACGGGGAGGCCTCTCATAGGGGGCCCCTCACAGGGGCGCCGATCCAGGAGGCCACAGAAGCCTCCTGGATCAGCGTTTTTTTGCACCCAATAGACACAAAAAAACGTGGCCCAGTAGGCCACAGTCTAAATTTTGGCTGCTCAACCGCAAGAGCATGGCCCATGGGGGGGACTGGACCTCCGGACTGAACCCCCGGTCTGTAGGCCGCAGTCTAAATTTTCGGACCCCAGCCGCGGACCTCCGAGCCAGTAGGCCGGAAATTTTATTCTGTCGGCAATGAGTGTGGAAGGTCGTGGCCTTCTTTTTCGGCCACCGCGAGTACCCCCAGTTGGTTGGCCGTGGCTTAAATTACGGCAGCAACCACTCGCCTCTCAGGCCCAACCACTAGATTCCCCCTAGTAACCCAAAGATGAAAAAGGGGGGACCATGTCCACAAAGCCCCTAGGTCGGGAGCCTGGGCTTCACCAAGCATGGGGGGGAAGGGGGTGGAGAACCCCGGAGTGACCGACTGCCCCAGGGAGTCCCCGCGCCCAACATTAATCCTTTAGGGAAGGAGGGGAAGGGACCCCTTTACTTGCCTCTCCAGTGAAAAGCACGGGTAATGCTCCCAGACAGATCCTCTTCACTGAAGTGGGGGGCTGTCGGCCATGAGGAACGCTGTGACACAGGCGGAGACTCGGTCATATGCAACCTCGCGAGACATTTAACTCACAGGGCCTGTCCAGTGCGGCCTAACTATCGTGTAGCTGTGGTCTTCGCGCACTCACTGGCCAGACTGGAGTGACCACTGGATCAAGTGTCCAGCCCATCGCTCAGCCCGGCAGTTGATTGTAGATCTCACCAGAAAAAAAATCCAGGAACATAACAAAAAAATGAATAAAGAAGGCAGTGTCTGTCAATGAACAAATTAGAAAATATATCAACTATATCACAACGAAATTTATGTGTAACTAGTGACCTCCAGTGGATAAAACATTCACAACACATATCACAATAACATTGGTATGTACAACCAGTGACCTCTAGTGGTTGCAAAAATTATAACACATATTTATGTCAGACAAAGTCCAGTAATATCTTCTGTGAACCAATGCTGTCCACACACAATCCAACAGTGAATGGTAACAAATGCGTGACTTACCACGTGGAACCTCCACCAGTCACACTATGCGCTCACATCCCAGAGTGGCCCCCAATTGGACCAAATAGCAACTTCCCGCTTGGGGTCTCAATCCAGGATCTTTAGGCTCCCAATAGTGGACTCCCTCAAGCATGATCTCTCATATAGGATGGCAACATAAGGGTAAAAAGAATTAACATAGTGTAATACTGTAAAAACAAAATGTATTTAAAAAACAAGCAACTATTCCACTCATATTTAGGAATACACTATCCCTGGTGTATAAAGGCGATGAACTTGAAAATATACAGATCAGTCCCTGGGGTCACAAAATCATCTGCAAGTCCTCAGCCCTGCTGCCCACCCCCATAAGGGTGATCGTCTATTTCCTACAAACAATGCAATGACGTCACAAGCCCCACCCTCTGACGTGTTTTATCACTCACATGCGACTTTATCAAAGGGTATACCATTACACTATGTATAGTACTTCTAAACCAATTAAAAAACATTAAGCACGGCGGCCATTTTCCCAGTGATCTTGCTGGGAAACGAGTAACTGTTTATAAACATAGCAGCAGCCATTTTCTAGAAGCCTGTCACAGCCATTTTACTGGTGATATACTAATGAATCCTGCATAGGAAATGGGTGTGTATGCCTGTACCCGACAGTGGCCATTTTCTGGAAGCCCCTCCACAGCCATTTTACTATTGATGTTCCTAACGAAACTACATATGGCATGAGGACAGAATAAAAACTATCATATAGACGGCAGCAAAATCCGTTAAAGACCCTATACAATACATATAAGCCCATCGCGGCCATTTTTCTGGTGAGATTATCTACTTGAACTGTGATGCCAATACCTGAACCCAATTTTACACTTCTTTCCAATGTTTGTCTTTTCTTCCTACGATCTGGTCATTGTGGGCGACCAATTATTATTTTCTCATTTCTTCTTATTTTCTATGATGTGCTTTTCTTTCAGTTCCTGTTCTCAAACTATGTATGTTGCACTAGGTGAAATGCCCGACCTATAACCATTACATTAGCGGGGTTCCTTCCTTGGGTGGTACTGGGATGGGCCCGGGCAGCTGTGCCCCTGGATGGAGCCCTAGTTGCCCCTCCACCTCTGGTGGAACTGGGGGGTCCCCCATGGCCACCTGACAGTGGGGCATCCTGGAGTTGACTCTCAGCATGGATCTCATGTTTTAGTCAGTCAGAATGCTTACCCAGGGTAACCCCTGGGATCACATGGGGGATATCAGTCTTAGCAATGTTGCTTTATATTTTTCCTTCTTTCCCTCCCCTTTATATATGTTTTTGTAGCCATATATGTCGATGCACTTGGCTTTGTTATCTTATTTGCAAACCCTAATCAGTAGGGCACTGTTGGCTATGCCGTTTTCTCTGTTACAAATAAAGATTATTTGTAACACAGCAATTTTTAAGTCTTGCCACAGATTCTCCACCGGATGTAGGTCGACTTTGAACGGACCATTCAAACACATGAATATGCTTTGATCCAACCCATTCTATTGTAGCTCTGGCTGAATGTTTATGGTCCTGCTGGAAGGTGAATCTCTGCCCCCAGGCTCAAGTCATTTGAAGACTCTAAAAAGGGTTTTCTTCTAAGATTGCCCTGTATTTGGCTCCATCCATCTTCTCATCAAATCTGACCAGCTTCCCTGTCCCTGCTGAAGAAAAGCTGCCGACCACCATGTTTCACGATGGTGATGTGTTCAGGGTGATGTTTTCCGCCACCCATAGCATTTTTATTTCGGGCCAAAAAAATAGGATTTTTGTACTCGCCGTAAAATCCATTTCTCCAAGTTCATGGACGGACACAGCAGCCTTTGACTGTAGGGACGTCCCCAAGCAGTTTTAAAAAAAATCGAGGGGTGGGAAAAACACCACAGAAAACCAAGCTTCACCCCAAACAAAAACCAGAGTTACTCAACGGAGGAACTCCAACCTTAAACTGCCGCCTGTAACACCCTGCGGCCGAAGGAGGCTTCAGAACATGCACTCACATCCACCTTGTAAAGCTTTGAAAAAGTGTGGACCGACGACCAGGTCGCTGCCTTACACACCTGTAACACAGAGGCTTGATGTCGGAAAGCCCAAGAGGCACCAATCACCCTGGTCGAATGCGCCGTGACCCGAAAAGGAGGCGCCCGCCCCTTCAGGGCATAGGCCTGAAGCACAACCTGTCGGATCCACCTAGAAATGGTGGCCGACGAGACTGCCAGGCCCTTTCTGGGACCAGTCACCGACACAAACAGTGAGTCCGACTTCCGGAACGGAGCCGTCACCGATAAGTATACTCGAAGTGCCGGAACCACATCCAGGGAATGCAAAATGGCCTCCTTCTGGTTCTTCGGCTGAGGACCTAAAGATGGAAGAACAATGTCCTCATTAATGTGAAAAGCCAAAAGACCTTATGAAGAAAAGAGGGCTGCGGACGCAGCACCACCTTATCCTGATGGATGACCAAGTAGGGGGCCTTGCAGGACAAGGCCGCCAGTTCAGACACCAGTCTGATTGAGGTAATAGCTACCAGAAAAAACACCTTTTATGACCGAGTCAACAAAGGGATCTTCCGAATGTCCTCAAAGGGAGCTCGCTGAAGCACCGAGAGGACCAAATTCAAGTCCCATGGGGGCAATGGAGGGCGCACCGGAGGGGCCCCCTGCACAAACGTGCGTATCAAGGAGTGCGCTGCCAAGGGACGCTGAAAGTAAACAGCCGGAGCAGATATCTGGCTCTTGACCGTGCTCAAGGCGAGAGCCTGATCCACTCCCCGCTGTAAGAACAGCAGAATCCGGGACACCACGTATGTACGGGGGTGCCACTTCATCTCCTCACACAGAGATGTAGGCTTTCCACGTACGATGGTAAATCTTTCGTGAAGTAGACTTCCGTGCACGTAGCATGGTAGAGATCACCGAGCCCGACAGGTCCCGGTCCTTCAGTACCTGGCTCTCAACAGCCACGCCATTAAAGCAGGGTGGAAGTTCGGACCCTGCGACAGAAGATCTTCTCTCAGGGGTAGACGCCAAGGGAAGTCTGCCACCAGACGCACCAGGTCCGCGTACCAGGAGCGGCGCGGCCAATCTGGGGCGATCAGGATTGTTGGAATCCCTTCGGCTTCCACGCTGCGCAGCAGGCGAAGAAGAAGCTTCAGAGGGGGGGAAGGTGTAAATTAGGCGATAGTGACCCCAAGGAGCCACCAACGCGTCCGCCCACGGGTCTCTCAACCTGGCCACGAACCGTGGCACCTTCCGGTTGAGGCAGGACGCTAGAAGGTCCACGTCTGTAGTGCCCCATTTTTGGCACAGACCCTGAAACACCTCCGGGTGGAGAGACCACTCCTCTTGGTCCAGAGTTGTGCGACTTAGGAAGTCGGCTTGCCAATTTTGGACTCCCGGAATGTACACGGCCGATAGAGCCAGAACGGAACTTTTTGGCCCACCGAAGGATGTGCGCGACCTCCGTCACTGCAGCTGAGCTCCTTGTGCCTCCCTGATGATTGACGTACGCCACGGCCGTGGCGTTGTCGGACTGGATCCTGACCGGTCGACCCTGCAGATCCAGGGACCACCTGGCAAGGCACAGCTTGATTGCTCGGAGCTCCAGAATATTGATCGGCAGGCGGGACTCCTCCTGAGTCCAGCGCCCATGGGCTGACTGAGTGCCCCAAACGCCCCCCAGCCGCAGAGGCTGGCATCCGTCGTGACCACTGTCCAGCGGCACGGCAGAAAATACTTCCCTGTCCGAAGCACGGGAGACGTCAGCCACCACACCAGGGAAGACTTGACCAGATGGCTCAACTGAATCTGGTAATCCAGAGAAGACGGGAGCTTGTCCCAACGTGACAGAATCTCCTTCTGTAGTTCCCTGGTGTGGAATTGGGCATACGGGACCGCCTCGAAGGAGGCCACCATCAGACCCAGAACTCTCATGCAGAAGCGAAGAGACGACCACTTCTGGGTCGACAACTGCTTCACTGCAGATTGCAGGGTCTTCAGTTTCTCCGTCGGGAGGAACACTCTCGCCTCCGCGGAGTCCAGGACTAGTCCCAAGTATTCCAGTCTCTGGGACGGAACACTGACTTCTGGATATTCAGAAGCCAGCCGAACTCTTGGAGTCTGACACGTGATACACATCCTCTTCTAATTCTGAGCCTGAGGAAGCTCGCAGGAGAAGGTCGTCCAGATATCCCACGATAGCGATACCTCGCTGTCTCAGCAGGGCTAGTATCGGGGCGAGCACCTTGGTGAAAACCCACGGTGCCGAGGCAAAGCCGAACGGGAGGGCCACAAATTATAATTGATCGTCCCCGATTGCAAAGCGCAGAAACTTCTGGTGCTTTAATTTCAATAGTTTTTTATTGTTTTACAAGATATAAAACATACATGGACAACATGTTACAAGCATACGACCGTTAAGACAAGTGAGGGTCAAAAGAACAGAAGGTGACATCCTCACTACATAACAAAGCAATAATGCATCATAGAGAATGCAATCCTACATTTCTGCAGATAAACATATCATTGAGGCCCAACCTTTCCAGAGGCCACCCCCTTGGGTACTCACTGCGACCTGTGGAACTGGGCCTATGTCATCTATGTTGCATAAGATCCCAGAGAAATCGCAAACATTGTGCAACAATACTCTGCATGCGTATGTGTATTCCATGTAGGTAAAAGTGTTGAACCTTAAAGTTGAGCATGGAGCTATATACTCCATATCACTAAACAAACAAAAAAAAAGCCGAAAATAAAGAAAAAGAAGGAACCAGCACCTCGCCTTTAAACATACTTATAATTTAGTAGTCTTCAATATAGGGTTTTGTTGTCATACCAATCCACCCAGCTCCTGCCAGTGATTAATAAATGTGGTGTGTCTACCCTCTGAATAGGCCAGCATGTGTTCATACGTAAAGTGTAATGATGTGGTTCTGACCACGTCCCCAACTTTGGGGCTCACATTGGATCTCCAAAGTCTTCGTATGACCAACTTGGCCGCTAGGAGAAGATGGATAATACATTTCCTAAAAGGGGGAGGGAGATCCTCTATGCCCAGGTGTAAAATAGCTAGAGAGGGTGAAGGGCGTATGGGGAGTCCCATAACCCGACCTAGAATTGCAAAAACGCTGGTCCAAAACCTAGCCAACTTCCCGCACTCCCATAAAATATGAAACAGTGAGCCCACTTGTGAGCAATGTCTCCAGCAAAGCGGAGATGCTCTGTGACCAAACTTTGCAAGTCTGGACGGAGTGAGGTACCACCTCTGAGTAACTTTGTGGTAAATCTCCCATAAATTGGCACTTTTTGTGGCTGAGTGGGTGTATTGTAGTGCTTTAAGCCACCGATCGTCCGCATAAGAGCCATCTAAGTCTTTTTCCCAGGCCAGTAAAGCATTACTTTTTGTAAAAATAGATTTGTTATTAAGTAGATTGTAAATTAGTGTTATACCTTTCCTCCTGCTGTTCTGAGAAGTGAAAAAAACTTTTGCCTTCCAGAACATTTTATAGGGTCTATAGTGTTTGCTTTTGGAGGAATGATTGCACTCTGAGGAAATTGAATTGTTCCGAGCTTGGGAGATCAAATTCAGATTGTAATTGCTGAAACGATCTCAAGGTCCCTCCATCTTGAATATCAGAAACCCAATTCACACCGCCCAATGTCCATTTCTGCAAGTTTAGGTTGGGTATTATCAAAGCTAAGGAGAAAATGGGTATATCTAAGCCCACAGTAGGAGTTGAAAGTAGCTCCGCTGAAGTGAAAGTCCTCCATGCCTCTAGAGTTGCCACCATTGGGGAGGCGCAGACCATGTGCATGGCCTGGAGGAATGGGCTCGCTAGCAGAAGTGCTCCCAAGTCCCTGCCAGGAGCTTGATTTTGTTCGAGGGGCCCCCATATCGGGGCAGACTGGTTTGGAAACCAGCCTTTAGCTTGTGTCAAAATAGCTGCTAGATGGTAGTCAGCGAAGGAAGGAACTCCCATGCCCCCAGCCATCTTGGTTTTGCGAAGTTTATGAAAGGCGCTGCGCGCCCTCTTGCCCACCCAGATATATCTCAAGAGAATACCCTGTAACTCCCCAAAAAAATTCTTGGACACAGGTATTGGAACCGTTCTAAACACATACAGTATTTGTGGCAATATTTGCATTTTGAAGGCGGCCAGTTTGCCCGACCATGATAATATGTGTTTACTTCTTTGACCTGATCTATTAACGACAAATAATTGGCGTTGAATAATTGTTCCGGGTAAGCAGAAAAATGGATCCCTAGGTAGTTAATCGCATGGTCATTCCACACATAAGGGTAAGCATGTTGCATATGTAGTTTATCCTCGTGGTTTACACCCAGATCCAAAATAAATGATTTGGTATCATTCACTTTATAGTAAGATATTTTACCATAATCTCGAAGCAAACAGGAGACCCTTTCCAAGGAAGTCACCGGATTAGTGAGCATTAGTATCACGTCATCCGCGAACAGACTAATGACGTGCTTTTTACCCGCTATTGTAAAACCGTGCACCTCGGGCGACTGTCTAACAGAGGCCGCGAGTGGCTCCATTAGCAGGTTAAAAATGAGGGGATAGCGGGCACCCCTGCCTTGTGCCATTCGTGATTTTAAAAGGCTTGGATAGCATTCCCGATGTGTATACTTTGGCCGACGGGATCGTGTACAGAGCCAAAATCGCTGACAGTAAATGTTTTTCAAATCCGTATTTTTCCAGAGTGCATTTCAGGTACATCCAATGCACCCTATCAAACGCCTTCTCTGCGTCCAAAGCCAGGAGCAGAGAAGGCGTTCGGGTCGACCATGCTATGTGGGTAATATTAAGTAAACGCCTGGTGGCGTCCGACGCTTGTCTACCCTTCGTAAAACCAGATTGGTCTGGGTCTATTAAAGTGGGCAGAATATCTACTAGTCGCAAAGCTATCATTTTGGCGTAAATTTTTAGGTCAATATTTAACAAGGACATAGGACGGAAATTTTGAGGGACATCAGGTGACTTCCCAGGTTTGGGCAACGTTACTATCAAGGCTTCAAGCATTTCGGGCGGAAAGGATGCAGAGGTAGCGGCCGAGTCGAACACTTTCAGTAAATGTGGGCCTAAAGTAATTTGAAAGGTCTTGTAATAGTCTCCTATGAGTCCATCGGGGCCAGGGGATTTGTTAGAAGGAAGAGTTTTGATAGCCTGCAGTAGTTCGTGTAATGTGAAGGGGGAATTTAAATCACTTAGTTGTTCTGGAGATAGACTGGGTAGTCGGATCTTGGAAAGGAAATCTTTTATGTCGGTCAAGGACGGTTGGTAGGTCGAGGGCTCTTGGTCTAAATTGTATAGGGAGCTATAATAGTCACTAAACGCGTCAGCGATGCTTTGAGGGTCATACACTGGTTTCTTACTCATAGGATGTATCAGTCGAGCAATCTTAGTTTTAGAGCACTGACCTCGTAGGTAACGGGCCAGCGCCTTACCTGCCTTATTGGTCGTCGAGTAGGACATTTTCGCCCATCTATCTTTATTTTCAAAGTTTTGGAGGAGAAGGAGCCTGAGGTCGTGTCTTAAAGCTGAAAGTTTAGCACTAGTGGATGTGTTGGGATTCTTTTTGTTCAGAGATTCCAGGGAGTCTATGTCTTTGAGAAGAGTGGTAATATTCAGTTGTCTCTGCTTCTTGACCCCAGCTGGATAAACACGCTTCTGATGAAGGCCTTGTGGGCGTTCCAGAGTGTGAATGGATTATCCGTGGACGGGGAATTGATCTGGAAGTACTCTGTTAATCGTTCCCTAATTGTTTCTTTGGTGGCCCTGTCCTGAATAATGGAAGAGCTAGCACGCCACACAAATGCCACACCACACAAAAACGGGAAAAACAGATTAGGGAGATAATAGAGGAAATCCAGAAATTAGAACTCCAACATAAAAAAAAAAAACATCTGAGGTGGGGAGTTAGCTAGGACAATTAAGGAGGCAGATTTCAGAGATTATGCGGTTCAAAGCTAAAGCGATCATACAGAGAGGAAAGAAGGCCAACTATGAGCTGGGGAATACATGCAGTAAATTACTTGCAGGGAAACTCAAGGAAAAGACCAGGTCTGTATATGTTCCGCAGATTAAAGGGAAAGAGGGACAGTTCTTTAAAAAACCTAGAGAGATAGCCCAAACATTTGGGGAATATTATTCGGCGTTATATAATTTACCATCAGAAACCGATACACAGATGGAGATAGAGGAATACTTATCCGTCGCAGGAATGTCTAGATTGCCATCCCCAGCCCGAAAGTAGTAAGAGAGCCCTATATCGATTGAGGAGGTAGGGGAAACCCTAAAGAAGGTGAAGTTAGGGAAATCTCCAGGTCCAGACGGATTTTCGGTAAGTTATTATAAGGAATTTTGCATGATATTAAATGGACAGATCACAAAGTTCTTTAATGCATTGGGAGGTACAGCGGTATTCCCCCCGGAGGCACTTCTAGCCCATATTACCGTGATCCCCAAAGAGGGGAAGGACCCGGCTGAATGTGGCAGTTATAGGCCTATCTCATTGTTAAACGCAGACCTTAAACTTTTTTCCAAAATAATGGCGTCCCGGCTTCAACCATGGATAGCACAGTTAGTGGATATGGACCAGGTAGGATTTGTTCCGGGGAGGGAGGCTAAAGATAATACGATTAAAATCCTTAACCTGGTGCATTATGCTGGAGAGAAAAAAATACCCTGTGTATTTTTGAACACCGACGCAGAAAAAGCGTTTGATAGGGTGAGCTGGCGCTTTTTGGAGAAAGTACTGAGACAGGTGGGAGTGGGTGAACGTATGGTCAGATGGATCATGAGTGTGTACACATGCCAACGTGGCTCAGTAAGGGTTAATGGAGTATCACCCCCTTTCAAAATTACAAATGGAACAAGACAGGGATGCCCCCTATCGCCCCTGCTGTTCGCCCTTACACTAGAGCCCCTATTAAAAAGAATGACAAAATGTGGATATCCAGGGAATACAGATGGGAGATCAGATACACAAGGTAGCAGCATATGCGGGCGACCTGCTCTTCTCAGTGACTAACCCTCATGTATCACTCCCTAATCTTGTAAGAGAAATATGGGAGAATATCTAATCTGAAAATAAATACAAAATCTGAAGCAATGAAGGTGGCGATCCCAGAACCTATGGGTGACACAATAAAACAGAATTTTAGGTTTAAATGGGGGAAGGTATTAAAATATTTAGGTACACATATATCATCAGACATTAAAAACATCTATGCGCTGAACTTTCCCCCATTGTACAATGCAATACGAATATTGTTAGATAAATGGGGATACGGAATGCATTCCTGGTTTGGGAGAGGAAGTATAGTCAAAATGTGTATTTTGCCAAAGGTATTGTATTGGTTTCAGGCACTGCCAATCTCCATACCAATAACTTTTCTCCGACAGGTGAATACCTTGTTTATGAAATTTATATGGGCAGGGAAAAAAGCCAGAATTAAAAGAGAATTCCTGAGAATGCCTAAAAGTGTAGGAGGGATGGCAGTCCCGGACATAATAAAATACTATAGAGCAACGCACTTGACTAGGTTGGTAGATTGGTGTAGACATGGGGAGTTTAAACGCTGGGTAAATATAGAACAGTATGTGAGTCAGATACCTCTAGCTAGAGCTCCTTGGTGTTATGCAGTACTCCCCAGACATCTTAAGAGACACCCTATAATAGGCCCCACATTGCAAATTTCAGCGAAAATATGTGGTGAGTAGTAAAGTAAAGTAAATCACCATTGCTACCTATAATCACCATTGCTACCTATAATAGGTAATCCTAATTTCACTCCAGGGATGGAGAAGGATACAGCTGGAAAGTTCAAAGAAAAGAACCTCTGTCAGGTCTCAGACTTTTTAAAGTCAAGTGCTTGGCCATCAATTAGGGACCTAACAGAGGTAGGAGGTACATTTGAACTTGCAATGTGGCAGGCGCTTCAGGTAAGCCATTTCTTAAGATCTCTGGACCCGGTAACAGAATTTCAAAGGCAACTGACAATACTGGAGAAATGTTGTAGTGGGGTGGAACCAGTACCAAGAGTATTATCGAAAATGTATGGGTTTTTGAACATGCCAGCTGAAGAATTTGTGATGCTAGGTATACAGAAATGGGAGAGGGATCTGGGGAGAACTTTCACCCCGACTCAGCATAAACAAATAATATACCTGGCAATCAACTCTTCGGTATGTTCAAAAATGCAAGAGGCCAATTACAAGCTCCTTACACAATGGTATTACACCCCAGAAAGATTACATCAATTTGATAAAGATGTAGATGAAAAGTGCTGGAGGTGTAGCAGAGAGCAAGGAACTCTGTTTCATATCTTGTGGTCTTGCCAAAAAATGACACTATTGGGAGGAGGCGAGAAGAATTTTACAAAAATTCGCTGAAGACTTGATCGCGGATGATCCGGCCCTTTTTCTGTTACATAGTTCACAGATACCGGTGCAGAAGTACAGGAGGTTGGTAGTGTGTCATATGATCAATGCGGCAAGGGTAGGAGTCACTCTGAGGTGGAGGGATGTACGTCCGCCCTCTATTGCAGGCTGGCTTAAAAGGATTCAGGAGGTAGGTGCAATGGAAGATTTGGTGCATTCAGCGCAGAACAGGAGGACACATTATGAAGACACATGGTCAGGATGGAATGTATTTATTAGATCAGAGGAAGGAAAGAGGTTATTAGGAGAATTAAGAACTCTGGAGAGAGGGAACTATGGTATAGATGGATAGGAAAGAGGCTAAGAGTATTAGTCCTACATCTCGGGGGAGAAGAGAGGGGAGGGGGTTCTTTTTTTTTTTGAAGGGGGGGGGAGGGAGTATAAGATAATATGACAATAGGAGTGAAGATTGGCAAGAAGAAAGTATTGACAGTTGAGAATATGTGGAATGTGTATTTACACTATGTCAATTGTAACAGTTTATGTTAGATGTTGATGAAAACAAAAATAAAAGATATGTAAAAAAAACAAAAAACAAATGCAGCCGTGTCAGGGTATGTGTCACCTAGGGTTAGGAGATCAGAAGCGTGGTCTGACCACGTGATCGTGTTAATTTTGGAGTGTGTAACTCTAGTGAGCAGCCATTTATCCAATAAAAACAGATCAATCCTTGAGTATGAGCAGTGCCTGTGCGAGAAAAAGGATTAATCTCTTTCGTTGGCATGTGTACAGCGCCAAGCATCGCACAGGTCGTAGGACCGAAGAAAATTTGCCAGGGCTGGGGCCCTCCCAGGGAGATTCGCAGTGGAATCTAACAGGGGATCAGGTACTACATTGAGGTCACTACATAAGGGATCCCTGAAGGAGTTTAACTTTGCGCATGAGACCATTTAAAAAATGGATCTGTCTTTTGTTCGGGACATATACATTGACCAGGGTGTATCTAACACCATTAATATCACACATCAATATTATATAGCGACCAGAGGAATCAGAATGTTCCTCTATTAAAGAAAAGAAAACGGTCTCTGACAGCGATCATTACACCCCTTTTTTTAGCCTCCATATTGGAAAAGAAATAATGCTGAAAAGATCTATACGTACATTTAGGTGGAGCGTTATTGTGAAAGTGGGTCTCCTGAACACAGAGAACATCACACCGCGAGGAATCAGCTTCCCGCCAGAGCGATGTGCTCTTTACAGGGCGATTCAAACCATTTGCATTAATTGACAACATTTTAACCGGCATTATAGATAAAATAATACAGTGCTATCAACAGGGGCCTTGTGTACTCACGGCCCCACCTCATCGAAGGTATTTAAAAAAAGCAGAGTGTCCAGCGATCAATGTTAATCCAGACCAAGTGGGTGTAACATAAGTCTCTGACGACTAGATGATCAAGAGAGATGTGATTCGTGGATACGGAGAGGTACAGTTCCTGCAAACAAAACTGATCAAGAAAGAAGCACAAACATAAAATAAACCAAAAAAAATAAAATTCGAACTGTAAAAGGAGGGTCAGAACGACCCAAGTGCAGAAAATACTGCTCAAATACAGGGGAGCTTAAACGTGGAGAAGCTCCAAAGGCGGGACCCCATTTAGGGCCAAAAAAGAAAAACTAATGCACATGGCAGTGATGAAAAGCAGAGAGGTCAGTCAAATCAGCGATTCTTAGATACTTGTTTCCAATCTGGGGACACCCTGCCGGGTGTTTCAAAGCTAGCAGAAGGAGAGTTGTCCTCAGGGAGAATCTTCCATTTCTGGAGTAGTTTGAAGCCCTTGGACAGGGAGGTAATCACGTGAGTAGTGCCATCTTTGGTCACCATAAGCTTCGTTGGGAACCCCCACTTGTAGACGATGTTATGATTTCTTAAGGCCTTGGTGACAGTGTTCAGATTCTTCCGGAGTTGCAGGGTGAACTGCGACAAATCGGCATAAAACTGTAAAGGCGCATATTCAGTGCCACCATGTTCCCCCTTGCGAGTTCTAGACATCAATTTTTCCTTCGTCTAGTAAAAAAGCATTCTAAAGAGGACATCTCTGGGAACATTCTCTGGTATAAAGGAGGGTTTGGGCAATCGATGGATTCTGTCAATAGACAGTTCAATGGCAGGAATATCAGGCATGAGGGCAGTTAGCATGTTCATGGCGTATGAACGCAGATTAGAGGGGGCCACAGTCTCTGGGATACCTCGGACTTTTACGTTGTTTCTACGTGACCTGTCCTCTAAATCTGCTAATTTGGCTTTTATCCACATTTGTTCTTCCTCAGCCGTGTCATGAGCATCCACTAGGTCATTGATGGTGGTTGCGTATTCCCCCATTTTGGTTTTGATGTGATGTACTCTATAACCCACCACCACCGTTAGCCGGAGCTCAGGAGTCACACCGCCATCTCGGTGGAGTCCAAGCCACGCCCCCCAAACTTCTGGTGCTTTGTGCATATGGGAACATGAAAGTATGCGTCCATGATATCCAAGGACGCCAGGAAGTCCCCCTGATGGAGTGCCGCTATCACCAAGCGAATCGACTCCATCCTGAATTTTTGCACCTTGACAAAGCAATTGAGGGCCTTGAGGTCCAGGATAGGGCGGACCCCGTCCTTCTTGGGGAACACGAACAGATTGGAGTAAAACCCCTGAAACCGTTCCAACGAGGGAACAGGTACAATCGCCCCCCAGTCCAGTAGATCCTGGACAGCCCCTGACAGGGCCTGCCAACGAACTGGAGGAAGCTGGAGGTTGGAAGGAAAAAATCTGTTTGGGGGAGAAGAGAAAAAATCTATCTTGTACCCCGAGGCAACCAATTCACAAACCCAACGGTCAGACAGAAGAGACCTCCACCGAGCCGCAAATTCGCGAAGCCCACCCCCCACCCGAGACCCGGGCGTGGGCAGACCTACATGCAGAAGCAGGTTTGTCCACAGGCTTGCGGTACCAGGTGCGCTTCTGCCCCGCAGCGGGGGCCTTAGCACCTTGCAGACCTTTTCCCGCCGCGCTGGGCACACAAAAAAAACGCTTTGGGGTGGTAAAGGAGGGTCCTTGCTTGCAGCAAGGCTCCTTGCCCTTCCCAGACTGTGGGAGCAGTGTGCTCTTACCACCAGTGGCATCCTTGATGTCATCCAGGGATGCCCCAAAAAGCCGTTCACCCTTAAAGGGCAAATCCACTAAAGCCTTCTTAGAGGACTGGTCCGCAGACCAGCATTTCAGCCACACAAGGCGGCGCAATACCACCGCATAGGCGGAAGCCCTGGAAAGCAAGGGGAGCGTATCCAGGGCCGACTCACAGAAAAATTTCAGACACTGAACCAATTTTTCAGCCAGGTTCTTACAGGTCTCGGAAGCATCCCATTCCTCCAGCTCCTGCAGCAGGAGCTTCGCCCTTTCAGTAGAGTCTGTGACACCAGAGTCCCGGCCAGAACCGGCCTCACCGCCGAACCCACAACAGTGAATAGGGAGCGGGCCACAGCCTCCACTCTCCTATTAGCAGGGTCCTTAAATGCAGGAGCCCCTTCCACAGGCAACGTGGTGGCCTTGCTTAGTCTGGACACGGGAGGGTCCACAGACGGAGGAGAGACCCACTATTTTAAAAAGTCCTCCTCAAAGGGATAACGGGTTGCAAAGTTTTTTGGAACGGCAAAAACCTTTTGTGGTGTATCCCATTCCTTGTACAACATATTGTCCAAATAAGGAACACAAGTTAACACTTTTGCGGTGCGTGGCAGTTTGCGGAACCCAAAAGGGACTGGCACATCAGGTGCCTCCGCCACATCCTCAAGTTTCTGAGTATCACGCACCGCAGAAATAAGAGTTCCAACAAATTCCTTGTCAGCAACTGAACCTGAAGCAGAGTCATTCTCACTGTCTGCGTGGGTTAAGCCCGCATCCTCTGACACTACAGAATCAGAGGCAGCAATAGCAGGGTCCGATTCTGCGTCAGACACATCTCCAGAAGCAGGCTCAGGGAGGGGGCGCTTTTTACCCCCCTTCTGGGCACTGGCTGCTTCAAACCTGGCGAGAAAAGCCTCCAAAACAGCCGACATTGCCTCAACAGATGTGGCAGGGGGAGGGGCATCAAGAGTTAACTCAGGCATTGCTGGGGAAGAAGTCCCTGGTTCAGGCTCCATAATGCCCCACCGCTGTGTCACTCTCACTGCAAAGCAGAAAACACCCACTGGTCACCTCCTGGCTGCTACAACAGAGTATGGAGGCCCCCTGGGAACTCACCACCCCACCCGGTGCAGCGTGAGCTGAGACAAGCCTGAGGTGTGCTGAGAAGCCGGCTGCGCTGCGTCTGTCTCCTCAGGCAGATTTGCAGTCTTTTTGCAGCGCTAAAACAGCCGCACGAGGCCAAACAAAATCCAAGATGGCCGCCGTATGTAAAAAAAAACACCATAGGACCACAGGAAAATGGCCGCCGAGCCATATAAAGCGCGACTACGGCAAAATGGCGGCCGTTGCGCATTTAAAAGTACCCAAAATGACAGCGCAGCACAGAGTAACCGCGCAGCACACAAAAGGGCAGCAAGTGAACACACACACACACACACACACAGCCCCCGCTACGCACACAGGCCCAGGTGTAATAAGAGACCCCAGAAAGCACCCCCCTCACAGCCGCTACCCAAATGGGAAAGGAGGGAGAGGAAATAAGGGAGAGAGGAAAGCAGGGCAAGCCCTCAGTCGACCCCCCAGGGGAAAATTCCAGCCATACCACCTTACCTGAGCAAGGGGCCACTACTTTTTTTTTTTTTTTAACAGAAGGAATATTTATTGAAGAGAATCAGATGGTTACATGCTTATACAGGCCAAACAGTACACACAGGGCCGCAAGACTCTAAACAATTGTTACAGACAGTGCAGGGATAGCCATCTTCGGTATGAAATATCATGTTAGCTTGTCCGGATGAGAGAGGGAAAACAAAAAATAAGGGAAGGAGGAAGAGAAAAAAGAAAAGGGGGAAGGAAGGAAAGAGGAAAAAAAGAAAAAAGAAAAAAAGGGGGAGGGGGGGGGGGAAGAAAAGGAAGGAAGGGGGGAGGGGGAGAGAGGGGGGGAGAGAAAAGGAGGGGGGGGGGAGAATGAAAGGGAGGGGGTCACATCCCATCCAGCAGGCCAAACGTGATAGCCAAGTAATCACAGCATACAGTACAACGTATAGTCACAGCGAGTCCTGAACATTGAATGATTACCAGAACCTAAGCGCGAGGGCTCCATCAACCCATTCACCAGACCCAGGGCGAGTAGGGAAACACCATGACCACCCCGGAGGAAAAAGGGGGCATACAACTAGACCCAAATACCTCAGACCGTCAGTCTCCTGGCCGCCACCCAATCCCCCCAGATCTTGTCAAACTTCTTGGGGCAGTTACGTCCCATGTACGTTAGCTTGTACAAGGGGAGGATGTCATTCACCAACTTCCGCCAGGCTGACAAACCAGGCGGGTCAGCTGCCTTCCAGTGGAGTAGGATTGCCTTACGTGCATAGAATGCCGCATAGAAGATAAAAAGCTTCTTATGTTTGGAGGTAGGGAGGTTATCCGCGATACCGAGCAATAGGATCAAGGGATTCAGCCCAACAGCCACGCCACCGATCGACTCAATCTCTGCCGCCACCCGTTGCCAGAATTCCTACACCCTCGGGCAGAGCCAGACCATGTGAATAAAATTCCCCACCTCTCGGCCACATCTGGGACACTTATCCTCAGTAGTGTGGTAAATAACCGCCAGCCTCTGAGGCGTATAATAGACTATGGATAAATTTCAGCTGAATGAAACGCTCCTTCGCCGATATCATGAGGGGAATGTACTGCTGCAGTCCCTCCGACCAGTCCTCCGATGTGAGGGCCGGCAAGACCCGCTGCCAGGCAGAGAAGGCCCGTGAGGCCCCCGCCCCCCCGGCACAGGTCAACCTAAAGTAGATAGAGGAAAGCACCCTGTCCATCACGCGGGAAGTAAGGAGCCTCTCCACCGAGTGGGGTTCCACTTTAACAGGGTCTGGAAACTGCGCTCGGATCGCATGTCTAAGTTGAAGAAACCTGAAGAACATCCAGGGGGGGAGGTCCAAACTTAGTTTTTAAGACGCCAAAAGAGAGCAATCGACCCTTCGGCATGACATCTCTCAGGGTTTTTACGTTATGCCGTGCCCACAGCTGCGGATCCGGCATGGTCCCCAGCTGTGGCAGGGATGGGTTGCCCCACAGAGGGATGTGGGGGGAGACCGATCCGGGCTCAACCAGAAGCCTCGAGACCTGTCCCCACACCACAACCGTGGCCCTCATTGGTGCGGTAATCTGAGCGCTAGCCCTAACCCCCCGATATACCAGATTGCTCAGTCCAGCATAGGACCCTAATATAGCTGCTTCAAGGGTAAATGACGGGTTAGTACGATCCTGCGTAAACCACCATCTAACAGACACCAACACAGCCGCCCAGTAGTATTTCCTAAAGTTTGGAAGGGCTAGACCGCCCTCCGACAAGGGGAGCTGGAGTATGGGCCTACCCACCCTCGGGACCGAGGCCTGCCAAACAAACGTACCCACCGCCTGATCCAGTCTGTCGAGAAATGACTTAGGGATAATCACCGGCGTATGCCTAAAGACATACAGAAACTTGGGGAGGAAGGACATTATAACCAAGTTAACCCTGCCCACAGGCGTGAGAGGCAAGGTCTTCCATGCCGAGCACCGATGAAGAAACTTCTGGAGAACAGGGTTCACATTGGCCTCGATGTACTCAGACAGGTTTCTGCGAACCATGATGCCCAGATACTTAAAGCTGTCAACCCACTGCAGCGGGGCCGGCAGATCATCGGGAGGGGGGGACCGAGTCAGAGGAAAAAGGAACGATTTGTCCCAATTAAACCGAATGCCCGAAAATCTGCCAAACCTATTAATAATTGAAAGGGCAGCAGACAGGGAGCTGCGTGAGTCATTAAGATAAAGTAAAGTGTCGTCTGCGTACATGGACACCCTTTCGACAACAGAGCAGACCGTAATACCAGCGACCTTGGAGGCAGATCGAAGCATAATGGCCAGTGGTTCGATGGCTAGGGCGAACAGGGTTGGGGAGAGGGGGCACCCCTGCCTTGTACCCCGGTGGAGTGGGAAGGATGCAGAGAGGGAGCCATTCGTCCGAACCCTTGCAGTCGGGTTTGCGTATAACATCCTGAGCCAGGAGATGAACTGCGGACCAAGGCCAAATCTCTTTAAAACCTCCCACAGGTATTCCCACTCCACCGAGTCAAAGGCCTTCTCGGCGTCAAGGGAAGCAATAACCTCTTCACCCCCCCCTCCCAGCCACCCGGTCAATAACCGTGAACAACCTCCGTAAATTTATGTCCGTCCCTTTGCCCGGCATAAAACCAGTCTGATCCCCGTTAATCAAAGATAGTATCACTGCACTGAGCCGATTCGCCAATACTTTAGTGAATATCTTCGCATCAACATTTAGTAACGATATCGGTCTATATGACGAGCAGAGTGCCGGGTCCTTCCCGGGTTTGGGAATCACCACGACAACCGCCCGCTGCATGGAGGGGGGTAGCGAGTGTCCCCGAAGGGAGGTCAACAGGGCTCCCCGATATCGCCCTCCTAGGGAGGCACCATGCGTCTTGAAGAATTTGGCCGGCAGGCCGTCATCTCCAGGAGTCTTCCCTGCCTGCAAAGAGGCAATCGCCACCTGCACCTCCTTCAGGGTGATCGGAGCGTCCAGTGACGCGCGAGCCCCCTCCGAAAGAGCAGGAAAGACCAGGCCATTTAAGAAGGAGTGTAGCTCCTCAGGGGAATAGTCAACTCTGGAAGAGTACAGCCCTTCATAGTAGGCAGCAAAGCAGGCGTTTATCCCATTTGGATCCGAGACTAGTTCCCCTGACACATTCCGGACATTGGCAATAGGAACAGAGTTGGTCGGGTCCCTAGAAATCCACGCTAGCAGCCGCCCCGTCCTTTCCCCCTGCTCAAACACCCTCTGAGACTGATACAAGAGTTGCTTCTTAGCAGCCGTCAGTCTAAGGAGTTGAACCTCCCTCACCGCCACCTGGAGTTCCACCCTCCGCTGCTCCCCGCCAGCCTCCGCATACTGTGTTTCCAGCGACTGAGCTCTGTCCTCCGCCTGGGCCAGTGCGGCCCGGGATGAAGCACGAACAGACTGTATAAGGGACTGGTATTTATTCCTAACCAAAAGTTTGAACCCCTCCCAGCGCTCCGGAGATTCAGTTCCCGGGGCGTCAGAAGACCAATAGTCGGCTATGCAAGATTCCATTTCGGGTTCTATCCTATCATCGGACACCCAATACCTCGAGAGGCGCCAGAGGCCCCCACTCGGGGCCAGACCCGTGCGCAGCCGGAGTAGAATGGGGGCATGATCCGAGTTCCCCCTAGGGAGCACAGAGATCTCCTGCACGTTAGTTAGGATAGGGCTGCTGGCATACATGAGGTCAATCCGCGACATGGCTACATGAGTGGCCGAGCTACACGTGAAGCTTTTAATCCCTGGATTTCTCCACCTCCAAACATCCGTTAGGCCAACGGCATCCGCCCACCTCGAGAGCGGAGAGTCATCCGCAGAGTCAGAGGACATCCTGTCTAAGTTAGGGCCATGTTAAAATCCCCGGCTAAGAGGACTGCAGCAGCTGAATAGGACGCCACTAACTGAACAATCTTATTGAGGAGACCAATAGCAGCAGGGGGTGGATTATACAAACCCACCAGAACCAGCGGCATGCCGGCCACCACGGCGTGTACCACCACGTAATTACCCTCTGGGTCCAGATGCAGGTCAAGCAGCGTAAACTGTAGGGATTTGCGGATAAGGATGCTAACACCCCTGGCCCTACTGGAGTGAGTGGCGTGGTAGTAGTGCCCTACCCACGGTTTACGCAGGCTGAGAATCCTGCCACCCACTAGATGTGTCTCCTGCAGAATACAAATGCCCGGGGAGTAACGTTGAAGAAATTTAAAAACCAACGCCCGCTTAATTTTGGAGTTGAGCTGGACATTCCAAGAGATCACCGATAGGGAGGCCATGGTAAAACTAGAAAAAATAAAAATAAAAATACAAAGCAAAACAGGACAGGGAGGCAGCAGAGACCCGCATCTGGAGCCCCGGGCAGTCACCCCGACAGGCAGCATCATTGGACCACCACTCCCACCCCCCAAATGCACAAGCACATATCTGAACGTAAGCATATCATCTATTCCTTCAAACAGTAGCAAAACAAAGAAAAAGAAAATCAAAAGAAAACTTACAAAGTTAACATCCCCAACTCCCCCCCACCCTGTACATTCATCAGAACTAGAATGCACCTGGATCCCCCCAACAAAAGTGGTTATACACCACATAGGGTCGTGAACATCAAACAAGCAGGCAAGTGCAGTCCGAGCACAAGGTGCACAGGTTAGTAGCAGAGATGCCGCCAACGGAGCGGAACTCAAAAGAATTAAGCAATCTCCTGGCTGGGCCAGGGGCACAGTTCTTAATTGGATTCTTGCAGCACGTGGTCAGGATCCGTAACAGTCACATGCTGACAGGCAGCACAAGGGCAGAGTCCACCCCGACGATCCCACCGGGCGATCAAGAGTATCTTAGTTCCCTGGCTATATCCCGGCCTGATCCATAAAAGCAGAGAAACCCCCATCAGCCCCTCATGTCCCTACAGGACCACGCAGCCGGTCACCCCCCCCCCCACCAGAGCGAGCCCCGGGGCCCACACCACCCCGATGCATGGAGGAAGCGCCAAAAGCATGTGTCCAGTGTGATCGGCGCCTAGGGGGAAGGGGGCGACAACCAGGCCCCAAAGGCAAAGTCCCCCCCAGGTCAGGGACAGCAGAGTTCAAGCAGGTGATTCAGAACATGGGGGGAACAGGCCAGGCCATACCTCAGCAGGAGGTACCCACCAGTGTCAAGGCCCCCGCAGGGGGACACGAGAGCGTCAGGACAGAAAGTTCCCAGCAGGGTATTACTCACAGGGCCATCAGATCTTCTTCGGCTCAGCCACGGGGCAGGGTGTCAATCCATCTGGCAGCCTCCTCGGGTACAGTGAAGAACCGAACGGTCTC
Source organism: Rana temporaria (assembly GCF_905171775.1). Classification (NCBI taxonomy): domain Eukaryota; kingdom Metazoa; phylum Chordata; class Amphibia; order Anura; family Ranidae; genus Rana; species Rana temporaria. The sequence goes on from NC_053489.1 coordinate 376,482,392, forward strand.
GCCATCCACCACCCGCAGGCGGGCCGGGAACATCATACTGTATTTCAGGTTCCTAGCACGGAGGGACTGCTTCACCGTATCGAAGGATTTTCTCCTCTTCTGCGTATCCACCGCAAAGTCCGGGAAAAACATGATCTTGGTGGCTTCAAACCGGACAGCCTCAATCTTTTGTGCCTCCCGCAAAACCAAGTCACGGTCTCTAAAGTTTAGTAATTTAAAGATGAAAGTGCGCGGGGGGGCACCAGGGGGACCGCGGGCGGCCGGCATCCTGTGAGCTCTCTCCACAACGAAATGCGCGGAGAACGCGGCCTGAGGGAACAGCCCGCGGAGGAGCCGCTCGGTGAAGGCAGGCGCGTCCGGCCCCTCAGACCCCTCCGGGAGGCCGACAATACGCAAATTATTGCGCCGGTTCCGATTCTCGGCGTCTTCAGACTTGGCTTCCAGATGTTTAAGTCTGACCTGCACTGTGTGGAGTGTGGCAGCATGGTCCCGTAGCTCATCCTCGGCGTCCCCCACACGGCGCTCCGTCTCCGCCACCCGGCCCCGGATCTTGTCCTGGTCCCGCCGCATCAATCCCATCTCCGCCTGAAGGAAATCGATTTTGGCTGTGAGTGCAGCTTGGCAGCCGTTGATGGCTTGCATCAGGGCCGAGAAGTTTGCGTCCGCTGTGAGAGCCGGGCCAGCTTCAGCAGTCTGCGTCGCCATATTGGAGGTCTTCTCCACGTGCACCGAAGGGGGAAGAGACGACCGGCTATTCGCGGCCGCCCGGGACCCGGTCTTGTGCTTTTTCCGGGTCTGTACCATCGGCCAACACCAGCAGGCAGGATAAGGAGTGCCCCCGCCAGAGCAGAATGGGCAATCAGGATAGTGTCCCCTCCGTTTCAGCAGAGCTCCGCTCCTACACGTCCAGCTCGGTTGCCATCTTGGCCACGCCCCCAAGGGGCCACTACTTACCCATCCTGCGACCACCGGCTGGAGGTATCCCAGACAGAACCAACGTCCGCTAAACGGCATGGCTGTCGGCCAGACACACTGTGACAAAGCCATAAAGACCGGTCATATGTGTGCCCTAGAACAAGATGTTCCCCGGCCGCCCCTGGAGCAACGGGGCCTGTCGTGGACGACCCAAAGCTGAGCTGAGGGCTGGCACACGCTCGATGGCCGAACATGGGGGGACTACAAGAGTCAAGACCCAGCCTGTCACCCAGTCGGCAGTTGATAGAAGAATCTCAGGATTAAAAAATGCAGGAACAAAAATAATAAAAAGCGAAAAAAAAAATTTTTAAATCGCAAGAAAAAAATCTCCAGAGTACAGGACTATAGAGTGCCTGTCCTCTGCTGACGTTAGGCAGAGAAAAACTGAGGCTGCTAGAGCAGGGTGTGGGTTATACCCGGGGAACCACGCCCCCTGGGAGGAGCTGCACTAAAGAAAGGTTGTTAACACTTTAGGTGCTGTAATTCTGCCTAACTCCTGGAAGGAAGCGGATATAACCCTACAGTCAAAGGCTGCTGTGTCCGTCCATGAACGAAAGAGAAAGTCAAATTTTGGTCTCATCTGACCAGAGCACCTTCTTCCACACATTTGCCGTGTCCCCCCACATGGCTTCTCGCAAACTGCAAATGGGACTTCTTTATGGCTTTCTTTGAAAAATTACTTTCTTCTTTGCACTCTTCCATATACGCCAGATTTGTGGAGTGCACAACTAATGGTTGTCCTGTGGACATATTCTCAAACCTGAGCTGTGGATCTCTGCAGCTCCTCCAGAGTTACCATGCTCTCCTTGCCTGGCCTGTCAGTTTAAGTGGACGTCAATGTCCTGTTAGCTTGCAGTTGTGTCATTCTCTTTCCATTTGTGGATGATGGATTCAACAGTGCTCCGCGAGATGATCAAAGCTTGGGATATTTTTTTATAACCCAACCCTGCTTTAAATTTCTCCACAACTTTAGCCCACAAACCTGGTGCGTTCCTTGGCCTTCATGATGAAGTTTGTTCATGAAGGTTCTCAAACAAATCTCCGAGGGCTTCACAGAACAGCTGTGTTTATACTGAGATTATATTAAATAATACACAGGTGAACTCTACTAATTGGGTGAAAAAATATCCCAAGCTTTGATCAGCACTGTTGAATCCATCATCCACAAATGGAAAGAGAATGACAACTTCTGAAAGCAATTGGTTCCACTAGATTTTAGTTAAGGGTATCAGAGTAAAGGGGCTGAATACAAATGCACGCCATCAGATATATGTAAAAAAAAAAAAAAAAAAATGAAAACCATATATAATTTTCCTTCCACTTCACAATTATGTGCCACTTTGTGTTGGGCTATCACATAAAATTCCAATAAAATACATTTACATTTTTGGTTGCAACATGACAAAATGTGGAAAATTTCAAGGGGTATGAATACCTTTTCAAGGCACTGTAACTATCTTGGTGGACACATGGGTGCGGTTGACGGGCTCAGAGGATATATCCTTCTCAGCCTGTGCACTGTCATCTCCTGTGTTCTATCTGTATGGGGGCCACTGCGCCTCAACAATATAGTGGTGTACTTTATCCCTTTTAGGGGGAAGCACCATTATATTCTTTAGGTACAACTCAGCAAGCCCTCCCCCCCATGAGCTGGCCAGGAGTGGTGGGGCAGCGACACATGCACAGTAATACCAATCTCAATCTCATTTATAAACAGAATTGGTCCCAGGACATTTTTATTTTGTTAATTGATAAAAAAGAAATTAAAGTGATAGTAAAGTCCTGAAATCTAAAATACGCTGACAGGCAGGTTTTTTTCTAATAGAAAAGACCCTAGGGGTCTCTTTTGTCATTCAGTACGTATAGAAAAAAATGACCCCTTTAAAATATTCACATAGTTTCACAGTTTTTATTTCATACAGCCGTATTTACTCAAATTATGACATCTAAGTGAAAGATATATCACCAACATGTTGAAAAAAATTCAACAGAATCTCAGAGTTAGAAAAAGGATCACACCTTTTTTTCAGTATTTTTTGAACCACCTTTTCTTCAATTACAGCCTTTAGTTGTTGGGATATATTTCTTCAAACTTTGCACATCTAGACTTTGCAATATTTGCACACTCGTCTCTGCAGAACTGCTCAAGTTCAGTTGAATTAGATGGTGACCGTGTGTGGGCTGCAGACTTTAAGTCATTCTACCAATTTTCAGTGGGGTTGAAGTCTGGGCTCTGACTAGACCATGCAAGGGCATTCACCTTTTTCTCCTTCAACCACTGTGTGGTCATGTGTGCTTTGGGTCATTGTCATGTTGGAAGGTAAACCACCTTCCCATTGACAACTGTATGGCAAAGGGCAGCCGATTTTCCTTAAAGGGGTTATAAAGGATTCCCCCCCCCCTAAATAGCTTCCTTTACCTTAGTGCAGTCCTCCACTTACCTCATCCTTCAATTTTGCTTTTAAATGTCCTTATTTCTTCTGAGAAATCCTTACTTCCTGTTCTTCTGTCTGTAACTCAACACCGTAATGCAAGGCTTTCTTCCTGGTGTGGAGAAAGCCTCTTGAGGGGGCAAGCAGGAGTGTCAGGACGCCCACTAACACCTTTCTCTATCTGCAAAGTAGAGTGTGTCTTGACTTGCCTGCTCGCCCCCTCAAGAGGCTTTCTCCATACCAGGGAGAAAGCCTTGCATTACATTACGGTGTTGAGTTACAGACAGAAGAACAGGAAGTGAGCATTTCTCAGAAGAAATAAGGACATTTAAAAGCAAAATCGAAGGATGAGGTAAGTGAAGGAGGACTGCACTAAGGTAAAGGAAGCTATTTAGGGAAACTTTTTTTTCCTTTACAACCCCTTTAAATGTGATGGTATTTTGCCCCAATAATATTTCCTTCTATCCTGACAAGTGCTCCAGTGCCTGATGCAGAGAAACACCCTCACAATAGGATATTACCATCTCCATGCTTTACTGTAGGAACAGTGTTTTTTGGATGCCAAGCTGTATTGGATTACTCCCAGACATATTGTTTGTTGTTGAGGCCAAATAATTAAATTTTAGTCTCACCTGACCTTAACACTTTTTTCAATGATGCCTCAATCTTCAAGGTGCATTTTGGCAAAGCTCAGTCGTGACCCCTCTCTCGAGGAGTGGCTTTTTTCTTGCAACCCTCTCAAACAAGCCACATTTGTGATATTGTGATCACATGCACACAATGACCACTCTGACAAATTCCTGCAACGACTTCAGAACTACTAAAATATTTGTCCAAACATGCACAACTTTTGTGAGATACTGTATGTACATATTTCATTTTCTTTATATATTAGGATTCTGATTGAAATCTATTTTATGATATTTAGCTATGCATCATTCCATCCTGAAGAAGGTGTATTCTGTGAAATGCGTCAAAGTGGAAGGACACAGCACTAGTGTCATTAGTCCTTTATTAATACTTGAGTACCACTTTCTCAAAAAACTGAGCTACTGAAGTCATTGGCACCAAGCGTTAATACACACTTGTGAATTAGCAAAAAAGTATATGGATATGTTAAGATCTATGTGGGATCAAAATATTTAAATTTAGTTTAGTAAATATTGGTTTTGGTGGTTGGACCAGGCAAATATTACTGCAATGGGGTAAAGCTTGGTGTGCATAAGAACTTCTAATGTCATATTGATACTATAGCTAGCTTTAGTCACAAAAATGATTTGCTTCCCATGTAATTTAACTAGACGAAAGTAATACTTATTTACTTTATTTCAAATTGTTTATTGAACAAAAAAAAAAAAAAATCTAAAATGTTTCACCGTGAAGGCAAGATTAGACAAAAGATAAGTGTTGACATTTTCAACACACATAGGTCTCATATGTATTGTATTTGGGCTGCTTTCATATTGCTCTGTAGCAAAACTTGTTAAAAACACATGTGCGTTTTATCCATGTTTTGGATGCATTTTCTGGGTACCCTACTCCAAGTATGCACCTGTAAAACATGGATATGGGACTATAAAAAAAAAAAAAAAAAAAACACAACAGCGATGCATATTTGATGCGTGTTTGCCACACTTTTTTTTTTATTTCAATTGGTAGCTGCGATTTTGGTGCAGTTTTGCAAAGCACACCAAAGATACAGCATGCACAGAGGTGTGAAGAGTTCCATAGGATTTAAAGGGATTTAGCGGTTGCTGTGTTGTTAGCAAGGAAATAATGCTGTAAAATCTTAGTGTGAAAGCAGCCCAAGTGTCTGCCTGACAAAAACTATCAATTTCTCTTAACATTTAATCATTTCCACTACTTCCTGCTGCTAGACAAAGTTGGAACATGCATAAAAGAAAATAGGTTTCTAGGAAAAAAACACTCTTTTTAAGTCCGACACTTTATACATAGCCCTACTATCTGAAGCAGTACTTCCAAAAAACAAGTTTGGCTTTAGCTAAAATGGTCAAGAGTCAGAACCACCATCAGTTTTTATTTGTGTCCCCAATAAGGAAATCCCTCCACACCATTGAAAGAAATGATGCGATATGAGATCTCCTAAATTGGGACACAGACTGCAGTATAAAAATTACAGATGCTCTTGCCTACTCTATACAAAAATAAACCTTGAGTTCCACCCTTAAATTTACAGTTCATGTCCTATAAAACCAAAACAAATGTGTTACAACCATACTGCATGTCACATATTAATGAAAAAAATAATAATTTGTCTTGGGTTTATATAGTGATATCTATTAGAACTTCCTATTGATCCCATAACAGAGTTTTTAATACAAAAAAAGTTGAACTAGGATGACATCATGCGTGGGGCAATGCTCATCGACATAAGCTCCTGAAATAGAAGTTTGCAGGCATAAGGCATTCGCACCAAGGATATCTAAAAGGGGGAAAAAAAAAGTCAGATTTATTATAGTCATACTGAAATAGCCATAGGAATGTACACCAATAATGTGATCTGAATACATTTATATATTCCTGCATATTTGGGGGTGAAAAATTAGAGTTCCAAATAAAATTACATGACTTTTGTGGAACTCTGTCCTATGTCAATCTTTTAATACTGTAAAGTGAAAATTGAAGGTAAAAGGGGTGTGGCATGTGCTTTGTTTATGTTTTTTTTGCGTCTAGTTCCAAATTTCCAAACAATTTTCTAAATTCTTAGCTTTTTTATTTAAATCTGCACAACTTCTGACCTGGATGAAGTCTGCAGTTGCACAGTAACACTGCTGAATGCCCCCCCCCCCCCCCCCACATACAGATTGGGCAGGATTTCCCAACCTCACCTCTGCATTATGCTGTCTATAATTGGTTGGTTTTGCCCTTGCACACATTATTACTGCAAAATCAGACAAACGACACTGTATATCAAACATTCAGCAGGGTTATTGTCAAAATGCTATGCAGCTAAAGACATCCGTTATACAGAACACAAAAAGTGGAGTGATGTTCTTCATACCTCCTCAGCACTACAAGTAAATCTGTTAAAGTTCAAAGATATCTGTATGACGTTCACATAGTGAGGCATAATTTAACCACTTCAATACCGGGCTTTTATACCCACCTCAATACCGGGCCTATTCTGGCACTTCTCTCCTACATGTACAAATCATTATTTTGCTAGAAAATTACGCAGAACCCCCAAACATTATATATGTTTTTTTAGCAGACACCCTAGGGAATAAAATGACGGTCATTGCAACGTTTTAGCTTGCACAGTATTGCGCAATAATTTTTCAAACAACTTTTTTTTTAATAGGATTTTTTGTTCTCACCGTAAAATCCTTTTATTTGTCGTCCATGGACGGACACAGCCCGGTTCATTCATTACAAGTGGGTTATGTTCCCTGTTTACAGGAGAGGACTAAGCAGAACATGTTAGATACATATACATGTCATTTTAAAACAGAGCTGAATAACCCCGCCCAGGGGGCGGTCCCTCCGGACATAACCCTCCTCCCAGCAGCATGCAGCCTCAGTTCGTAACAAGCAGTACAAACCTAAAAAGGAGGGGTGGGTGCTGTGTCCGTCCATGGACGACAAAGAAAAGGATTTTACGGTTAGTACAAAAAATCCTATTTTCTCTTGTCGCCAATGGACGGACACAGCCTCTTTCATTCATGACAAGTGGGACATCCCCAAGCAGTGTCAAAAAAATGAGGGGTGGGAACAGTATCAGTCAAAAAAAAAAAAAAAAAAAAAAAAAAAACACACAAGTTCACCCCAAACAGGCAGAGCTCCTCAACGGAGGAGATGCAACTTTAGATAGCTGCCTGCAAAACCTTGCGGCCGAAGGAAGCATCTGAAGATGCACTCACATCAACCTTGTAAAATGTCCTCGTTAAGGTGAAAAGATGAAACCACCTTCGGAAGAAAGGAAGGTCTCGGGCGCAACACCGCCTTGTCCTTATGGAGGACCAAGTATGGCGACTTGCAGGACAAGGCCACCAGATCAGAAACCCTTCTGACAGGCGTAATGGCCACCAAGAAGGCCACCTTCTGAGAAAGCGTCGAGAGGAATCTCTGATGTCCTCGAAGTGAGATTTCTGAATAACAGAGAGCACCAGATTCAAATCCCATGGGGGAAGAGGTGGTCTCAATGGGGAAAGTATATGACGAACCCCCTGCACAAAAGTACCCACCAGCGAATGGGCCGCCAAAAGAACACAGCCAAAGCTAAAATCTGACCCTTAATGGTGCTTAAGGCAAGCTTTTGATCTATGCCACGCTGTAAAAACAGCAGGATTCTGGATACCAAATACGTCCGTGGACGCCAACCCATCTCTTCGCACATAGAGATGTAGGCCTTCCAAGTGCGATGGTAAATCTTCCTAGAGGAAGACTTCCTAGCCCGCAGCATAGTTGGAATGACAGAGTCGGAAAGACCTTGGTCCCTTAGAACCTGGCTTTCAATAGCCATGCCGTTAAAGCCAGCGACTGTAAAGCAGGATGGAGTATAGGACCTTGGGACAGAAGGTCCTCCCGCACTGGCAGCCGCCAGGGCGTATCCGCCACTAGGCGCACGAGATCGGCATACCAAGGACGCTGGGGCCAATCCGGGGCGATTAGGATCATGGGAATCCCCTCGGCCTCCACTCTGCGGAGCAGTCGAGGCAGCAACTTCAGTGGGGGAAAGGCATAGATCAATCGATACTGACCCCATGGGGCTACCAACGCGTCTGACGCGTCTGCCCAGGGATCCCTGGACCTGGCCACGAACCTCGACACCTTGCGGTTGAGACGAGAGGCCAGGAGATCCACATCCGGTGTTCCCCATCTCCTGCAAAGGAGTTGAAACACCTCCTGATGCAACGACCATTCTCCCTGGTCCAGCATCTGGCGACTCAGGTTGTCTGCCTGCCAGTTCTCCACGCCTGGGATGTAGACGGCCGATGGAGCCGGCACGCTTCTTTCTGCCCACTTTAGGCTGTGAGCGACCGCGGACGCAGCAGCCGAGCTTTGGGTTCCCCCCTGATGGTTGATATAAGCCACCGCCGTGCCGTTGTCCGACTGGATCCTGATCGGGCGGCCTTGCAACCTCCTTGACCACGAGGAGAGGCATAGCCTGAATGCCCGAAGTTCCAAGACATTGATCGGTAGACGGGACTCTTCTAAAGTCCAACGACCTTGGGCCGACTGGACCCCCCAGCCCGAGAGGCTGGCGTCCATCGTAAACACCGTTTACTGGAAGGGGAGAAAAGACTTCCCCGAAGAGCCGGGGATCTCAACCACCAATTCAGAGACGCCCTGAGCAGATGGCTGACCTGAATCTGACGATTCAGCGACGATGGGGATCTGTTCCACTTGGACAGGATCTCCCTCTGTAGTACTCGGGTGTGAAACTGGGCGTACGGTACCGCCTCGAACGAGGCCACCATGAGGCCCAGAACTCGCATACAAAACCGGAGAGACGACCATTTGCGGGATGTTAAAACTTTCACAGCAGACTGGAGCGTCTGCAATTTTCCTAGGGGTAGAAAGACCCTCGCTTCCGAGGAGTCCAGAATCAACCCCAGGTATTCCAAACGCTGAGTCGGAGCCAGGACCGACAATGTTTAAGACCCACCCGAAATCTTGGAGGGTCTGGCTGGTTATAGACACGTCCTCCCTTAATTCTGAGGCAGAAGCTGCTCTCAGAAGAAGATCGTCTAAGTAGCCCACGATGGCAATGCCTCGCTGTCTCAGCAAAGCTAGGATCGGCGCGAGCACCTTGGTGAAAACTCTTGGTGTTGACGCCAGGCCAAAAGGGAGGGCCACAAACGGATAGTGATCCTCCCCGATCGCAAAGCGCAGAAACCTCTGGTGACTTGCGCAGATTGGGACATGCAAGTATGCGTCCTTGATGTCCAAGGACGCCAAAAAGTCCCCCTGGTGGAGCACAGCTACCACCGAGCGAATAGATTCCATGCGGAACTTCCTTACTTTAACAAAGACGTTCAGAGCCTTGAGGTCCAGGACCCGTCCTTCGGGACCACAAACAGATTCGAGTAAAAACCCTGAAACCTCTCGTCTTGCGGAACAGGCAAAATTACTCCGCAACCTAGCAGGTCCCTTTACTGCCCTCAACAGGGAAGCCCGACGAGCTGATAGGAGAGGGAGACTTGAAGGAAAGCATCTGTTCGGGGGATAGGAAAGAAACTATTTTGTACCCCGAAGAGACCACCTCGCAGACCCATCGGTCAGAGAGCAGAGAGGTCCACCGAGCTGTGAACATGCGAAGCTGTCCCCCCACCCATGAGTCGGGCGGGGGCAGGCCTTCATGCAGTTGCGGGCTTGGGTGCCGGCTTGTTTGGCTTACGCACCCAGGGACGTTTCTGTCCCCCAGCTGAGCCCTTGTCGGGCTGGCCCTGACTGACGAAAAAACGCTTCTGTGTGGGAAAAAAAAAAAAAAAAAGGACCCGGCTTGCGGCGGGGTTCCTTCCCCTTGGAGGACTGAGGGAGGAGAGTGATCTTCCCTTCGGTGACATCCTTGATAATGTCTTCCAGTGAAGACCCAAAAAGCCTCTCACCTTTGAAGTGTAAATCCGCCACGGCCTTCTTAGAAGCCTGGTCCGCAGACCAGCATTTTAGCCAAAGGAGGTGGCGTAAAACCACCGCCGAAACAGAAGCCCTAGATATCAAGGGTGCTGCATCTAGTGAAGCATCACAAACATAGACAAGGCCCTGGACCAGCTGGTCGGCTAGTCTAATTACCTCGGATGGGAGCTGGTGCTCCTCCGCGGCCTGGCGCAAAATCTTTGCCAACTCAGTAAGTGTCAGACACCAGGGTAGTGGCCACAATAGGCTGCAAGGCAGACCCCAGCATGGTAAACATGGAGCGGGTCAGTGCTTCAGATCTTCTATCAGACTGATCCTTAAAAGCAGGAGTTCCCTCTACAGGGAGAGTGGTCACCTTGTTTAACAGGGCGACTGGAGGGTCCACCACCGGAGGAGAAGTCCACTTCTTTAAGAGGTTCTCCTCAAAGGGGTACCAAACCGCCAGGCGGTGAGGGACTACAAAAGCCTTCTGCGGCTTTTCCCATTCCGCATCAATGAATTTATCAAAGAAGGGCACATAAGGAAAAACCTTAACAGAGCGGTCTGATTTGTGTGAACCAAAAGAGACCGAGCCCTCAGCGGATACCTCAGCTGCACTATCTAGCTTAAGGGAGTCTTACAGCATTGATAAGCTCCCTGACAAGTGCCTTATCATGCCATGACCCAGTTACAGTGGGTCCAGGTCCTGGTCCACGTCTTCTTTTTTTTTGTCCAAGAAAAACAAGTTTATTGATCAAAAATTTGACACATACAGTCCAAAGTACCACACTCTTATCTAATATAGCAGACACAGACATGGCCATATACAGAACAGTAGTATATGTAAACAAAAATCAACATACTGAAAGGTCATATAGACTGCATCCAACCACCACACCACCCCCTATCCTGCTAGCCCAAGAGTCTGTCCATGACTAGGTCATTCGGAGCTAGCCCCGGCGTTCCCAACCACCAGTCCCATAACTTTTCACATTTTCCAGAGCATCCCCTATGTTGGTATATAACCTTCTCCATCCTCAACGCATTACCAAGTGCAGTGATCCACTCCCTGACTGCGGGGGGCACTTCAGATTTCCAATGCTGCATGATCAATTTTCTGGCCATCTGGTCCACGTCTTCAGATAAAACCGAACCAGGCACCTAAACCGCAGCCAGGTCCTGGTCTGAATCCTTCCCCCAGCTACCTCTGCCATGCTGGGGGAAGGAGGACCAGATACTGACTCCATCTCTGAGGAAAAAAACTCCCAGGGCCCAGTTCAGAATGAACAGAAAAACACCCACCACTCCTGCTGCGCTGACTGTGGGGGGGGGGGTTGTACAGGGGACTCACCACACCGGACAGGAACTGCTCAGCGCCGCTGCCCTGTCCCGCACACCGCTGTGAGTGTAAACAGAACATGTGAGGTAAAGCGTGTGGTAGCTGTGGAATGCTGTGAGGAGAACGGCGCTGCGTGCCGTGAGAGTCAACGCTAGAGGCCGAGGACTCAAGCAAGATGGCCGCCGAGCGCCCACGTGGAGCCTGGTGCGGCTACAACAAAATGGCCGCCAATGGGATTTTCAATGCAAACTGAAAATCCACAAAAAAATTGCGCCAGCGCCGTCAGAACGGCGGCAAAAACACAGAATTTAAAAGGGTGAAAGCCTGCTCAGCCCCCCTACTGTCCAGAAAAAAAGGGACCCTCAGCAGTAAAAAGGCCAGGCGCACAGTACCCTCAACCAGGTGCCCCCCCCCACCGCATGTAGAACAGTAGAGGGAAAAAATGGAGCAGGGAAGGGAGGATACCCAAACCCCAGGAATGCCCAGCCGTACCACCCCACCCAAGGAGGAGGGACTGTACTTACCCGTCCTCGCGACGACTCACTGGTGCATTCCAGACAGGCATACAACCTCAATGGAGGTAGCCGTCAGCCCGGTCCACTGTGAGTGAGAACACTACAGCTCAGTCATGTGCGGACCTCGGAGCAAAGCTCACTGGCCACCCCAGGAGTCATGGGGCATGTCTTGGCAGACCCAGCCTCTTTGCAAAGGTGTGCTCACACCCGCTGGCTGAACTGAGAAGACAAGGATCTATGATATCCAGCCTCTCAGCCGACAGTTTATGGAAAAAGAAAAAAACAATAAATAAATAGAAATAAAATCCTTTCCTTGGGTGCTGGACCCAAAGGGAGCCATACGTCCTCTTTTGCTAGGCAGAGCGAAACTGAGGCTGCATGCTGCTGGGAGGAGGGTTATGTCCGAAGGGACCGCCCCCTGGGCGGGGCTGTTCAGCTCTGTTTTAAAATGACATGTATATGTGTCCAACATGTTCTGCCTAGTCCTCTCCTGTAAACAAGTAACATAACCCACTTGTCATGAATGAAAGAGGCTGGGTCTGTCCATGGACAACAAGAGAAAAATTGGTTTCATGAATTAAAGAAAAAAACAGTAAAGTTAGCCCATTTTTTTTTTTTTTTGTAAAATATGAAAGATTATGTTACACCGAGTAAATAGATACCTAACATGTCACGCTTTAAAATTGCGCACATTATTGGAATAGCGCCAAACTTCGGTACTTAAAAATCTCCATAGGCGACGCTTTGAAAATTATTACAGGTTACCAGTTTAGATTTACAGAGGTCTAGTTCGAGAATTGTTGCTGGCACTAACGCACGCGGCGATACCTCACATATGTGGTTTGAATGGCGTTTACATATGTGGGCGGGACTTGCGCATGGGTTTGCTTCTGCGCGCAAGCTACCGGGGACAGGGGCGTTTTAATTTTGTTTTATTATTTTTATTTTACTTATTTTTTTTTTTACACTTTTATTCCTATTACAAGGAATGTAAACATCCCTTGTAATAGGAAATGTGTGCGACAGGTCCTCTTTATGGAGAGATGCGGGGTCAATAAGACCCCGCATCTCTCCACCAGGCTGGAAAGCATGAGATCGGTGAAACAAATTTCACAGATCTTATGATTAGTGTTGCTTACTAGCCGCAATCGCGGCTTTGTTTACTTCCAGGTACCCGGGCGTGACATCACATCGCGCCCGGGCCTCCAACGGTCATAGAGATGACTGGTTACTAGCCTGCACCGGACAATTCTTTCTCCGGGCCACCAATGGCACGGGAAAACCCGGAGCAGCGCCGGATGGCGGCGGGAGGGGATTTACCCTCCCGCCGCCTATAAGAACGATCAAGCCGCTATGATCATTCTTATGGTGCACAGAATCGCCAGCACTAAAGACAGATATCTGAATAATGCCTCTAGCTGCAGGCACAAAGCCCAGGACATGGGAGATCCCATCTGTGGACGTCATATGACTATGAGCCAGTATTGAAGTGGTTAAACATTAAGACCCCTTTCACACTGGAGGGCGTTTTGAAGGCGCTATAGCATTATAAATAGCACCTGCAAGCACCCTAAAACAGCTGCTCCATTCACTCCAGTGTGAAAGCCCGGGGGCTTTCACACAGGAGCGGTGCACTGGCAGGATGTCAGAAAAAGTCCTGCCAGCAGCTTCTTTGGAGCGCATTAGGAGTGGTGAACTCGACGCTCCTAATGCACTCCTGCCCAATGAAATCAATGGGCAGCGCCAACGTACAGCCGGCAAAACGCCACTGAAGTGGTGCTTTGCGGGTGGTTTTAACCCCTTTTCGACGGCTAGTGGGGGTAAAACCGCCCGCTAGCGGACGAAAAGCGCTGCTAAAAATACCGGCGTTTTACCGCAGACACTGGGGGCGGCTCAGTGTGAAAGGGCTCTTAGATTAGAGACTCAGAGGACCTCTTAACCAGTTCATCAGGGGAAGGTACCGTGAATAACCTGTACTGCAATGAAAATGTTATATTTATAAGTCCCCCAAACATGGTGCATGCGTTTTAAATGCAGTATTTTAATTATTTTAAGTATTAAAAAAAAAAAAGCAGGGTGGTGAACATGCATTTCTGTAGTGCTGGTATTAACAGCATTTAAAACAACACACTCACACAGCCAGCAGAACAAAAAGGCTAATGGCAAATCTATTTTAGTATTGTGCCACATCCAGTGGTCAAGAACAGAAGAGAAGTTTCCCCTAAATGGACTTAAGGCACTATTGGTATAAATATATAGATATTCAAAATGTTAAAGATTTTTTTTGTATTAAAGCGGAGGTCCACACAAAAATGGAACCTCTACTTTTCAGAACCCTCCCCCCCTCTGGTGTCACATTTGGCACCTTTCAGGGGGAAAGGGGGTGCATATACCTTTATAATACAGGCATTTGCACCCACTTTCGGGCATAGACTCTGGCGGGGGTCACACCCCTTCCCCCCGTTGTCTTCTGGGAAACACACAGGACCAAGAAGACAACGGGGACTAGTTAAAACACGCAGCTTGACTCGCACATGTGCAGTAGGGAATGCGGGAAGTGAAGCTGCAATGCTTCACTTCCCGATTCCCTCACCAAGGACGGTGGCGGGGGCAGCCGAGAAATTGATTGGCTTCCGACATCGTGGGCACCCTGGACAGGTAAGTGTCCATTTATTAAAAGTCAGCAGCTGCAATATTTGTAGGCGGACCTCCGCTTTAATATTTAAACATCATTGAAATACATATGAAACTGAAATACTGATTAGTCTGAACCAAGTCAGCAAATATCACCGTGCTGAGGGATATATGAAGAAGCCTCCTTACACCAACACGTTTCGGGGTACATTTTACTTCTTCAGGGGTGCATAGAAAGGAGAAATTCATCTAGAGCATAATAATAATAAAAACAATTTTTTATATATATATATATATATATATATATATATATATATATATAATATACAAAATGGAAAATTATAATCATAGTACGTGACATACAGAACATTTCAACGAGCCACTTACATGGATAGCAAGGTGATTTTCAGCACTTCATGATGCAACATTAAAAAGTATAGGCAGGTAACACAAAAAGCTGAACCAGTGAGATCGCCATTGGAAGGCAATCGATCAAAATCAATCACATGGAACATGAAAAGGTGGCTAAAGTCCCTGAGGAGAGTTGTCTCCTCACACTGCAGAACAGCGATAAAACCAGGAGGATATACTGGGGCCACAAACAGAAGAGCCCTAAAAGATATATATATATATATATATATATATATATATATATATATATATATATATATATATATATATATATATATATATATATATATTACAAATAGAAATATTGTACTGGATTTTGCTCCATGATAAAAATATGCAGGTAGCATAGCTACTTAGATGAGCAAGTGGAAATATACCCGGACATGGTGGATACTTAAAAAGAGCCATTGAATGTTGATAGACACTTAGCGCAGATACTCAAGTGATAATGCGTAGTCTGTCAATTAAAAATAATTTCAGATATATGAATCAAAAACGGTAAGCACATACATATGGTTTTGACACTAAAGTACATTGAATTAATGTATTTTGATGAAAATGTGTAATATTTGTATTTTTTTTATTGTATTTATATATTGTATTATGTATTTATATATTTAGATATAAAATAGGATTTTTATAACAGCTTACCTGTAAAATCCTTTTCTTGGAGTACACCACGGGACACAGAGCCAGTCATTACATAATGGGTTAAGGATCACCAGCGATGATTGGACACTGGCACTGATGCTAATTGAAGACAGATCCCTTCCATATAACCCCTCCCATCAGGGAAGTCCCTCAGTATTGTAGAATAGAAAATTCTGCGCCAAATATAAATCAGTACTAAATTAAACTAAATAAGCTGCTCCTCAAAGAACAATACTGAATTGTGATAATGAAAATGGAAGGTAGAGGGCGCTCAACCACACAATAGTGATTGTGAAATGTGGAATACCACACAACAACGTGCAACAATTAATAATAAAATACGTTTCCAAAAGCATATGTGAACAGTGATTGCTGAAACAATATAAATCAATATACAGCAGAAATGTCCCACACAGATGTGCATGAATACGCAGATTCCTCTGCAGTGTAAGCAAAAAACACTGAAGTTCACTGTGTTAAACACCAAAAAAATATAAAAATAGAGTCCCAATAGCATGCATAGAAAGCCAAACGAATCTTGACAATTGCTGTGATCTTCTTAGTGGAGAAAAGTAGAAAATGCCACCACCATACTTTTCAAATTTCACTTGTTTCCATCCAAGGTGCTTTGTATATAAAGTGCTCTTACCAGAGCCTGTTGACCACTTTATTTAAAAAGATGGTCATACGGGCTAGTGCAGGATTGTGCCTACACACACATGGATATGGACTATTGAATCTCGTTTCCAGGCGTTCCAGATAAGGATGATATGCAAAAAAAGAGAACCGGTAGACGCCAATAGCGTAATAACGTTTTAATAATAAAAACAACTAAAAACAACGGAAAGCCAAATGGCCTCTTACTTTAAAAGTGCCTACCCGGCACTGGGACTGCAGGCCTGTCACCGCCAATCTGCGGTTCAAAACTTGGGTTATCAGGATCGGATACCACCGCCGTAGTTCCACCATAAACTCCTTCCTGTCAGCTTCACCAGAGCGGGGGGGCGTCTCGTGACCAGGACTGCCTCCAACGTCCGTTTCGATTACTCGTCTTCAGGGGGGCGTGCCTGATCACAATGCATCTCTGTATTTGTAGCCAGTATGGCTACTCAATTGTCCAATTAGGGAAAGTTCCAAACTACACAGCCCCAGTGCCGTTTAAGCATTCATCAAAATCATTAACAATACCATAATCAAGCAAATGCATACATTGAATAAAACATCCCTACAATAGTATTGCAAAATTTCTTTCTTAAATAGCTCCTGCACGGAGCTAAAAATAAAAAACGGCATCTCTCGGGTCCCTCCGGATGTGCAATGCAGCCATCCAGAGAGCATGATACTCAAAGGTAAACAAATTGAAAAAAATGTTCACTCCGATTGAGTAAAGGGCTGGTTGGATCAGGTGGATCTGAATAAATAAAATTAGTGATGTTGTGATGTAACTTTCCCTAATTGGACAATTGAGTAGCCATACTGACTACAAATACAGAGATGCATTGTGATCAGGCACGCCCCCCTGAAGACGAGTAATCGAAACGGACGTTGGAGGCAGTCCTGGTCACGAGACGCCCCCCCACTCTGGTGAAGCTGACAGGAAGGAGTTTATGGTGGAACTACGGCGGTGGTATCCGATCCTGATAACCCAAGTTTTGAACCGCAGATTGGCGGTGACAGGCCTGCAGTCCCAGTGCCGGGTAGGCACTTTTAAAGTAAGAGGCCATTTGGCTTTCCGTTGTTTTTAGTTGTTTTTATTATTAAAACGTTATTACGCTATCGGCGTCTACCGGTTCTCTTTTTTTGCATATCATCCTTATCTGGAACGCCTGGAAACGAGATTCAATAGTCCATATCCATGTGTGTAGGCACAATCCTGCACTAGCCCGTATGACCATCTTTTTAAGTAAAGTGGTCAACAGGCTCTGGTAAGAGCACTTTATATACAAAGCACCTTGGGTGGAAACAAGTGAAATTTGAAAAGTATGGTGGTGGCATTTTCTACTTTTCTCCACTAGGAAGATCACAGCAATTGTCAAGATTCGTTTGGCTTTCTATGCATGCTATTGGGACTCTATTTTTATATTTTTTTGGTGTTTAACACAGTGAACTTCAGTGTTTTTTGCTTCCACTGCAGAGGAATCTGCGTATTCATGCACATCTGTGTGGGACATTTCTGCTGTATATTGATTTATATTGTTTCAGCAATCACTGTTCACATATGCTTTTGGAAACATATTTTATTATTAATTGTTGCACGTTGTTGTGTGGTATTCCACATTTCACAATCACTATTGTGTGGTTGAGCGCCCTCTACCTTCCATTTTCAAGTCCCTCAGTATTGTAGCAAAGCAGTAAGGTTCCCATAAGAAGGGGGGACCTCTGTGTCCCGTTGTGTACTCCAAGAAAATAATTTTACAGGTAAGCTGTTCTAAAAATCCTATTTTCTTTATCGTACACCCTGTGACACAGAGCCAGTCATTACATAATGGGACGTCCCAGAGCAATGCTCAATGAAGGGTGGGAGACACAGATCAAGCAGGCCGCTCATGGACAAGAAACCCTATTACTGCTGCCTGCAGCACGCTATGCACACATCTATTTGATAGAATTTGGAAAATGTATGGATTGAAGACCAAGTTGCAGCTGTACAGATCTAAGTCATCGAAACCTGGTGATGTACTGCCCATGAAGCACTAATCGCCCTGGTAGAGTGCGCCTTAACAGAAAAAGGAGAAATCCTGTTCTTTACACCATAAGCTTGAATAATTACTTGTCGAATCCACCTAGAAATGGTGGATTTTGATGCCGCTTGTCCCTTCTTGGGATCATCTGGCAAAATAAACAAAACATCCGTTTTACGTATCTGGAGCGGTTGCCTGCAGATGCACCTTTACTGCTCTCACTACATCTAGAGAGTGCAATCATTTTCCCTAAGCTGTCCGCGGCTCCGGAAAAAAGGAAGGCAGAATATCTTGGATTCAAATGAAATGCCGACACCACCTTTGGTAAAAGGGTAGGATGGGGTCGTCGAACAATCTTGCCCTTGTGACAAATTAAATAAGGCTCTTTACAAGAAAAATATGCTAATTCTTATCAAAGGAATATGGTGAATAGGTTTATAATGTTGCCTTGGCAAAATCAATACCAAATTCAAATCCCATGGGCACAAGGGAGACTTGACTGGCAGATTTATCCACCGTTCACCTTGAATGAAAGCCCAAACTAGGGAATGAGATGCCAGAGGTCTCTGAAAAAAAGACTGATAGAGCCGATATTTGACCCTTGATGGTTCTAAGGGCCAATTTCATATCCAACTGGCAAAAGGCGAGAATCCTACTTATGTCATACTTCTGAGGATTCCATTTCTTGGTTTCACACCAGGAAACATATGCCTTCCAGTAGTAGTAGATAAGCCTGGAGGCTGGCTTTCTAGCATTAATGAGTGTAGAAAGCACTGGACCCGAGATTGCTTGTTTCTTCAAAATGTGGGTCTCCGTAGCCAGACCGTCAAATTTAGCTTTTGTAAGGAAGGATGGAACACTGGACCCTGCGACTGCAGGTCGTGATGAAGCGGAAGCTTCCAAGGTCTTCCTACCGCCATCTTTATTATCTCGGTGTATGACCTATATGACCTTCTGGGCCAATCTGGGGCCACTAGGATTCCAGTAGGAATTCCCTCCTTATTGATCCAGCAAAGTAGCCTTTGTAAAAGGTCAATCAGAGAAAATGCATAGATCAGTGAGAACTGATTCCAGTAGGATCTCTCGTCCTGGCTCCAAGTTGTCCAACTTCCTGTTGAACCTGGAAGCTAGCAGGTCTACATCCGGGGTCCCCCATCTCTGGCATATCGCCTGAAAGACATCGGGGTGGAGAGACCACTCTCCTGGTGACAGCCTCTGGCGACTCAGATAGTCCGCTTGCCAGTTTTCTAGCCCTGGAATGAAGATTGCAGAGAGACAGGGAACATGATCTTCTGCCCATGCCAAAATCCGATTCACCTCCTGAGCACCCCGACTGCGGGTGCCTCCTTGGTGATTGATGTAAGCTACGGCAGTAGCATTGTCGGATTGAATCAGAACAGGGTGGCCCTGTAACCCGTGTCCAGGTTCTGAGGGCTAGATATACTGCCTGAATCTCCAGTATGTTCATGGGCAGGTTCTCTTTGGTCTTGGCCCAGGCTCTCTGGGCTGAAGCTTCTTCTAACACTGCTCCCCAGCCCATTAGGCTGGCATCCGTAGACACCACCTTCCAGGTGACTTGGAGAAAGGATTTTCCTTTCCGCAAATTCTTGGCTTTTAACAATCAACTGAACCTTTGGCGCACTTGGAGACAGGCGCATGGGTAAATCCAGAGCTTGGATCTTCCTGTTCCAGGCAGGTAAAATACTGCCTTGAAGTAGTATCGAATGAAACTGGGTAAATACCCGGAGTGCGGTAGCTACACCAAAGGGCAGAGCCACAAACTGGAAGTGGCGATGTTCCACCGCGAACCTTAAGAATCTTTGGTGCACAGGATGGATAGATACATGTACGCAACATTGATGTCTAGAGACGCCATAAATTCTCCGCCTTGTAAGGTGGCGACCACGGATGGAATAGTTTCCATTCGGAAATGGCGAATGTTCAGAAACTTATTTAGAGATCTTAGATCTAGGATGGGTCTGACGTCTCCATTTGGTTTTGGAATCACAGAGGTTTGAATAAAAACCTGAACCTTGCTCTTTTGGGGGTACTTCTGTGATCACCCCTTGAGACAGCAAGTGATCCAATCCTTTGAAGAAAGATCCTCTTTTTAGTGGATCTTTGGAGAGCCTTGAACTTCAGAACTAAGAAGATGGGATCTCTCGAAATTCCAGCTTGTACCCTAGGGATACTACCCACTTGTCCTGGATTTCTGTCTGCTATGCCGCTGAAAACTGACAAAGCCGCCCCCTCGGCCCACCGGGGTGGCCTATTCATGAAGAGGCTTTGGGGTCTTTCTTGTTAGCTTTTGAACCCAATGGCTTCTTGTTCTTCTGGGCCTGGTTTTCTTTAGCCTTTGTGGCTGGCTGAAAATGCTGTCACCACTGGCTGGAGGCAGGTCTTCCTGGAGCCGGGAAGAGATCGTTTAACCACTTGCCTACTGTGCACATACACCCCCTTCCTGCCCAGACGAGATTTTAGCTTCCGGCACTGCGTCGCTTTAACTGACAAGTGCGACGTTGCTCCCAAACAAAATTGACGTCCTTTTTTTCCCGACAGAGCTTTCTTTTGGTGGTATTTGATCACCTGTGCGGTTTTTATTTTTTGGGCTATAAACAAAAAAAAGTGAAAAAAAAAAACACACAATATTTTTTACTTTTTGCTGTAATAAATATCCCATTTTTAAAAAAATATATATTTATTTTTTCTCAGTTTAGGCCGATACGTATTGTACATATTTTTGGTAAAAAATTTTTTTGCAATAACCTGGTTTGCACAAAAGTTATATTGCCTACAAAATAGGGGACATAATGATATTTTTTTTTTTTTTTTACTAGGATAGGCGGCGATCTGCGTTTTTTTTTCGGGAGTGCGACATTATATCGGACACATTTTTGGGACCATTCACATTTATACAGTGAACAGTGCTATAAATATGCATTGATTACTGTATAAATGTGACTGGCAGGGAAGGGGTTAACCACTAGGGGGCGGGGAAGGGGTTAAATGTGTATTCTGGGTGTGTTCTAACTGTGGGGGGATGGGGGTGACCGATCTGTGTCCCTATGTACAAGAGACACAGATCGGTCTCCTCTCTCCCTGACAGGACGTGGAGCTCTGTGTTTACACACACAGAGCTCCACGTCCCTGCCCAGTTACTGGCCAATTGCGGATGCCCGGCGGCCATCGCGGCTGCCGGGCACGCGCACCGTGTTCCCCGTGATGCGACGGGCGCCCTAGAGGCTTTAAATGACAGGACATCATATGACGTCCTGTCAGAACAATAGAGCATTCCACCCGCCGTCATTTGCTGGCGGGCGGTGTCAAGTGGTTAAAACAAGGACGCTTGTTTTTCTTCTCTGGCAAGAGAGTGGTCTTACCGCTCAATATCTTTTGGATATATTTTTCCAAATCATCCCCAAAGAGGCATTCGCCATGGAAGGGGAAACTGGCCAAATGTTTTTTGAGTGGGGCTTCCGCTGACCAATGCTTTAGCCAAAGGATCCTGCGCATATGCACCAGCTGGAGCGCAAGGCGAGATGCCGGTTGAATAAAATTTTTCTAATGGCATTTCTAATGGCATATTCCAGGAAAAATGTATCTGCTCTGGAGGCAGGTCTTTCAGCCCTTGTTTCAACTGATCTTTTAAAACCTGACACATACCCACTGCTGCTATGGCAGGTTGGGTTACTGCTCCTGCCAAAAGAAAAGGAAGACCTTAGTAAAGATTACAACTTCTCAGAAGAATCTTTAAACACCTTTATAATCTTTAAACACATTTATAATTCTTATCTTATTTTAAATAATTGCTACTATTATTATAGGTTTTAGTGCCCTGGTCAGTGTGGTTTTGCGCATTAGTTCCCCCCTTTTACATAAACACCTGAGCATTGTCCACCAGACAGGTTAAACTTTTATTTACACAAGAGATAGCTGCATCCACAGAAGGCAGACTCCGCTTCTTGGTAAATGTCTCCTCCATAGGATAAAGAACTTCAAACTTCTTAGGAGAGAAACGCTTATCTGGATGCTTCCAGTCTGCGTAAATCAGATTCTCCAGGATGGATCGGAAAGGCACAAGCAGCCAGCAGCCTGTGGGGATTTTTTTTAAATAACAATTTTTATTTATATAAGGTAGTTCACAGAGTGTAGTAAAATACAGACAGTATAAAACAAAAATAACGGGATCAATGCCGACATGTAGCCAGGGGTATAAGTGCAAGTCCCGCCTGCAGTAACCGCAGAACCGGAGGAACCAATGGCCAAAAGGGCTAAACTAACAAGACTGGCTCCCTTGGTGTCTATATCAGTAAACGTAGAGTAACCTGCTGCATTCTACAATTTAGTAGCGCATGTGACCACATAACCATAATCTACTAAGGAAAAAGAGGGGAGAAAACTAAGAAAGAGGAAAAAGAAGGAAGAAAGTAAAAACGGTTTAGGTTACCGTGTTTGCGCCCGGCGTGTCCTCCCTCCGATGCCACTCCCCCCAGACCTCATTATGAGCGTCCAGGCTGTCCTGTATCCTGGCAGTCATCTTCATCAGCTTCACGTCTTTGACCCTGGCGTATAATGCTTCCTGAGACGGGGGTGTGGATTTCTTCCAATTAAGGGCTATCAGGCACCTAGCTGCCGTCAAGATATGTCAGTTTATAGTAGTTTTTTGTAAGGTTTAGCGAGTTTAGGCCGAGAGATACCTAGCAGGAACAGCTTAGGGGTCAGGGGGATTGACGTCTCGAAGAGACAAGTGTGAAGCTGTTGGGTAGATTGCCAGAACGGGACAATAAGGGGGCAGGCCCAGTAGATGTGGAAAAGAGAGCCTCTATATTGATGGCAGCGCCAACACCGATCAGAGGTGGAGGGGTAAATTTTGTGGAGGATATGCGGGGTCTGGTACCAAAAAAAAAATCTTATACGAGTTTTCCTTATACAGGGTGCACATGGAGGACTTAGCCGCCTGTCGCCAGATAGCCTGCCAGGCCTCCACCGGGAGCATCTCCCCCAGCTCTCTCTCCCACCTCAACATATAGGCGTGTTTCCCCAGCCCCGGCATATCATACTTATTCAGGATCTGGTAGAGATAGCTGTAATCAGTCCCCGTCTATGGCGACCCTCCAGAACAATGCTCATAAACGGGGATGGTTGTGAAATTTGGAATCTAGGGGCTATGGTGTGGGCGTAATGCCTAATCTGTAGGTAGCTGTAGAACACCTGTTTGGGTAAATCGTGTTTCGCCTGGAGCTCCGAGAATGCTAGCAGCCTACGGGACCCCGGGTCCACCACATGCCCAAAGTGGAATAAATTCCGGGATGCCCAGGGCCAGGACATCTGGTGGGTCAGGCTGTCTGGTATTTTGGGATTACACCTGCCTGTGGGGATTTTAATGAACCCAGAGAGGAGACAGGTGATTCAGTTAACTCCGAAGAAGGTAACTTGAATGTAGAGCGTACTGTTTCAGCATAACATTGCACCTGCAATCTCAGAACCTGGGAAGCAGAAAAAGGTTCCTCGGATATCTCTGATCTCCCCCCCCCCGACTTCTCATCCCCTGATGGAGCAACACCATCCTAACGCAGCGATTCTCTCTAAAGCTGTTCAGGGCTGTTGCGCCAAAGTGTTCTCAGTGACATATGCAGGTCCAGGCACCACAGGAGAGGCTTCTACTCCAGATAGGGGCAATGGCTCACCCTGTAAAGGTGCTTCAGCTATTACGGGAGAGGAAGGTACCGAGCAGGCATGGCTAGAGCCTCCTGTCTCAGGTGGCGGTGTCTTTTAGTCCCTGAATTTCTTCTCTGGGAAGACATATTACCAAGCAAAGTGCATATACTACTGTGCTAGTTTAGCTTTTAACATAAAGTAAGCAACTAATAACACACAGTTTCATGCTAGAGTAGGTGTCTATCTTGGGAGTGCTCAGCCAACACACATGGAGACCTTATGTGCCCATACGCTGCTGTGTCCCTTCCAGGAAGCTCCAGGTTTGTGAGGCTTCTTTATTACTTCCAGGTTCCAGCTTGCTTGTGAAAATAGCGTGCACGCTCACAGGCCCGCCCCCCACCACATAGCTGTAGGCATAAAAGCTTGCGTGACCTAGGTGCTAATGGTGGCGGTCAGCACAAGAAAGATCCCTCCAACACCCCTCAGAGAGAAGGGAATCCCCTTGATACTTGCCTGAGAGGAGGGAAGAGGCAGTTGTCCACAGCAGAGGGAGTGTTCTGTCTGCAGGAAACTGACACTGTTCTGAAGCTAGGTAAGTGAAACTCAGCCCTTTACTCCCTCCAGTGGTGGCCGGAAAAAAGACACCTACTCACAAATTCAGGAAAGGACCCAAAGTCCAGGGATATGGGTTCCTATTTAAAGGAGGCCTCTTCCCTGGGCCTTGTAAGAGACTCTGCCAGGACTTTTAGCGCAAGAGCGAGTTTTGGATGGATCCGAAAGTAAAGCTCTCTACCCCAGAGGGTTTCTTTGGCAGAGCTTCCTTCAGCACATCCTAATCGCGTCCAACACCTTAGACACTGGCGAAAAACCTGAGGTACTTTCCTGATGGGAGTGTCCAATCACCGCTGGTAACCCTTAACCAATTATATAATGACTGGCTCTGTGTCCCGTGGTGTACGATAAAGAAAATAGGTTTATGTATTGTCACTAAATTAATTAAGCTTATAAAAGATATGAACTAGGTTTATAATTTTCCAATAATGTTATTAGGCCGCAATGCAAGCCTCACATGCATATCACTAGAATGGAGATATATAGAAGGATAATATGAGTAATGGGGATTGTATTCCCAATTGGTAAGCCAAGATGTAGAGTATGCTCATGTTGGGAAAAAAAATGTATTCACTAGATTAAATTTATCTAAGTGCATATGATTTAAAAGTTACTATGTTCGTAACAAAAGTACATACTCAATTGCACCTCGGGTATTATGGTAAACACATGGTTAGGTCCCTTGCGATGTTTGGCAATCACCCAATAGTATGCAAAAAAAAGGGTTTTACGGTGAGTACAAAAATCCTGCTTTCACTTGTGTTCATGGACGGACACAGCAGATTATCTTGACAATAAGGACGTCCCCAAGCAGTGTGAGAAAACGAGGGGTGGGAACAGCAATAAAAAAAAAACACTTAAGCCCAAACATAACCAGGGCTCCTCAACAGAGGAGATGCAACACTAAAAACGTCCGCCTGCAAAACCTTGCGGCCGAAGAAAGCATCCGAAGATGCACTCACATCAACCTTGTAGAATTTTGTGAAAGTGTGAATGGACGACCAAGTCGCCGCCTTACACACCTGGGAGACAAACGCCTGATGTCGGAAAGCCCAGGAGGCACCTATCGACCGGGTAGAATGCGCCGTGACAGGAAATGGAAGTGCCCGTCCAAGTATGCCATAGGCCTGAATCACGACTTGTTTAATCCACCTAGAGATGGTGTTCGATGAGACCGCTATACCCTTCTTAGGACCAGCCACCGAAACAAACAGCGAGTCCGACTTCGACTTCTGGAAAGAAGCAGTAGCAGACAGGTACACCACGTCCAAGGAATGTAAAGCAGCCTCTTTAGGATGAGACGGTCGAGGACACAAGCTTACGGAAGTATGATGTCCTCATTGAGATGAAAAGCCTTAGGAAGAAACGAAGGCTGCGGGTGTAGCACCGCCTTATCCTTGTGGATGATCGGATAAGGAACCTTGCAAGACAAGGCCGCCAGCCACATGTCTAACCCCCTGTACGAATGTACTCACCAGTGAGTGCGCCGCCAAAGGCCGCTGAAAAAAAGATGGCGAAAGCAGAAATCTGCCCTATAATAGTACTTAAGGCAAGCTTCTGGTCCACACTTCGCTGTAGAAACAGAATCCTGGAGACCGAGTATACACGTGGACACCACTTCAGCTCCTCACACAGAGATGTAGGCCTTCCAAGTACGATGATAGATCTTCCTAGAGGAAGACTTATGTGCTCTCAGCATGGTTGCAATAACCGCACCAGACAGGCCACGGTCCCTCAACACCTGGCTTTCAAGCGACTGTAAAGCCTTGTGACAGAAGGTCCTCTCGCAGCGGTAGTCACCACGGAACATCTGTCACCAAACGCACTAGATCAGCTACCAGGGCGGCAAGCCCAATCTGGTCCAGGGGTATCTTCACCACGCCACAAACCATAACACCTTCTGATTGAGCCGCAAAGCCAGAAGGTCCACGTCTGGCGTGCCCCACCTGTTGCAAACCAGTTGAAACACCTCTGGGTGCAACGACCACTCTCCTTGGCCCAGCACCTGGCGGCTCAGATAGTCTGCCAGTTCTCCACACCCGGAATGTATACGGCCGAGAGAGTCGGCACGCTTCTTTCTGCCCACCGCAGAATGTGGGTGACCGAGCTGCTGGTCCCCCCCTTGATGGTTGACATATGCCACAGCCGTGGCGTTGTTCGACTGGATCCTGACCGGACATCCGAAGGCTCTGAGACCACCAAGAGATGCAATGCCTGATGGCTCGAAGCTCCAGCACGTTGATCGGAAGGGCAGGATTCTTCTGGCGTCCAGCGAGCCTGAGCGGACTGGACACCCCAAACACCTCCCCAACCGGTCAGACTGGCATCCGTCGTGATCACTGTCCACTGTAGGGGAAGAAAGGACTTTCCGGGCCTGAGGGTCAGAAACCTTGACCGCCTGGTCCATTCGCATTCGGTAATCCAGGGATAACTGAGACTTGTCCCATTTTGTCAGAATTTCCTTCTGTAAGTGTGAAATTGAGCATATGGCACCGCCTCGAAGGAGGCCACTATGAGGCTCAGGACTTGCATGCAAAAATGCAGCGACGACCATCTGTGAGAGGTCAGTAGCTTACCGCTTCCTGCAAAGTTCTCAGTTTGTCCGAGGGAAGAAAAAAACTTTCACCTCTAGGGAATCCAGGACCAGACCTAGATACTCCAAGCGCAGAGTCGGCACCAACACAGACTTCTGGAGGTTCAGGACCCAACGGAAATCTCAAAGGGTCTGGATGACAATCGCCACATCCACCTCTAATTCTGAGCTTGAAGCAGATCTCAGAAGAAGGTCATCCAGGTACCCCACTATAGCGATACCTTGCTGTCTCAGCAAAGCTAGGACTGGGGCGAGGACCTTGGTAAACACCCTTGGTGCTGAGGCCAGGCCAAAGGGAAGAGCCACAAATTGGTTGTGATCGTTACCGACCGCAAAAAACGCAGAAACCTTTGATGTCTGACAAATTGATGCCCAAGGACGCCAGGAAATCCCCCGGATGAAGCCCCGGGCGCACGGATTCCATTCTGAACTTTCACAAAGCAGTTCAGGCAAACCTTCATGCGGTTGCAGGTTTGTGCGCAGATTTGTTGGGCTTGCTAAACCAGGGACGCTTCTGTCCAGGAGCCTTGTTGGTCTGGGAGCTCTTAACTGCAGCTCCTGGCGTACGAAAAAGTCGCTTTATGAGCAGAGAAGGAGGGCCCATGACTACGACGTGGTTTTTTACCCTTCCTAGATTGCGGAAGCAGAGTATTCTTACCACCCGTGGCATCCTTTCTGATGTCGTCCAGGGAGGCTCCGAAAAGCCTTTCGCCCTTAAAAGGCAAATCAAGAAATGCCTTCTTGGAAGCCTGGTCCGCAGATCAACATTTTAGCCAAATTAGGCGGCGCAGTACCACTGCAGAGGCTCTGACAGCAACGGAATTGTTACCAACGCTCACTCGCACACAAACTTGAGGCCCTGTATCAATTGGTCGGCCAGTTCCACACAGGTTGGAAAACCCTGGTGAACTTTCAACTCATGGGGCAGCATCTTAGCCCACTCCGTAAGCGTCTCGGCCACCAAGGCTCCAGTGACAGACGGACGCACTGCTGACCCCACAACTGTGAACGGGAGCGGGCCACTGCCTCAGCCCTCTTGTCCGCCGGGTCCTTGAAAGCGGGCGCACCTTCCACCGGAAGCGTGGGAACTTTGTTGAGTCTGGACACCGGAGGGTCCACAATAGGGGAAGAGGTCCACTTTTTCAGAAAATCTTCCTCAAAGGGATAACGCACTGCAATGCATTTAGGGATCGAAAAGGCCCTCTGCGGGCGTTCCCATTCCTTGTACAAAAGCTTATCTAAGTAAGGTACACAAGAAAACACCATTTCAGTGCGGGCAGGCTTGCGGAACCCAAAAAGGGACCGACACATCTGCAGAGGAACCTGACTTATCCTCCAATTTAAGGGCATCTCGCACAATTTAAGGGCATCTCGCACTGCGGTGATAAGTGCTCCAACTAGTGCCCTATCGTGCGCTGACCCAGACACGGAGTCATCCTCACTGTCCGAAGGTTCGTGGTCCATATCCTCTGAAACCTCAGAACCTGGGCCAGGAGCCGTAGCAGGGCCCGAATCCGAGTCAGAGAACTCCCCAGGTGATGGCGGGGGCGCTTCTTACCCCCCTTCTTCCCACACACCGCAGCCACCCAGGACTGCCGACATAGCCTCCACAGACTGCAGGCGCACCAGTTGCAATTACAGGTATGTCAGGGAAAGAAGCATCCGCTTCGGATGCTATAATGACCCTGGGGGACGTAGCACCGGCACACAACCCACCCTCCTGCAATATTAATTTTGTGAAAATAGTGCAGCGCTGCGTATCTATAAATCTTATATACACAAATTATACATTCTATAAAACAATTTAAGAAGAAAATAAAAATTATAAAAAAAACAGTTCATATGTAGGAGGTTTCCAAAGCTGTCACCGCTGTGAAAAATCCTTTAATAAATTTAAAAGCAGAGAACACTATGGTACTTGTGTTTTTTGTTTCATGTCCTTAACCCCTGGATATATAAGTGGAATTGATTATTAAAAAGCTAATGGAGGAAGGTGGTGTTTGGAGACCAAACGTTGATTACCCACACAGAGGTGCAGTCTGCAGACTGTAGGAATTACTACCATTGGTAAAGAGAATTGATCGTGGGGGGCGTGGCCAGGCAGCAGATGTAGACGGACGTGCTTTCAGGGAGCTCCGCCGAAACTCCGCTATATCATACTGAGGAATCACTTAACATTGCTCGATTCTTGGCACAACAGCTGCAAGAAAGTCCACGACACACAGCCCTGCCTTTGTATGCTTCTCAGCCCCCAGATGTCGGCCAAAATGGCGCCGCGGCTCAACGTACG
The DNA here is from genome assembly GCF_905171775.1 of Rana temporaria. NCBI lineage: Eukaryota > Metazoa > Chordata > Amphibia > Anura > Ranidae > Rana > Rana temporaria. Next base: position 376,511,762 of record NC_053489.1, read on the forward strand.
GCTAAAGACAAGCACAGAGCGGGGGCAGAGAAGCTCTTCTCTATGTCGCTTGTATCCGAACCCACAGCTTCTGCCAGCACCCCTGATGGCTCGCCTGGGGGGGGGGAAATCGGAGGCAGATGACACCGTTCCCCCGAAGGATACAGCCGGAGCCAGCTATCTATGGGACACCGCAAGTACTCCAGGGGGGGTCCCTGCTAGGCCTCAAGGCCCCATGAGCCCCGATGCTGACACTGAAACCACGCTGAGAAATTTTTTATAGTAGTGACCTCCAGCAACCTCTCCATAACAACGCTCACGGCTGAGATTAAGGGGATAAAGACAGAAATAACTTTCCTGAGGCAGGATAATCAGAAGCTCAGAGAGAGAACTTCCGCACTAGAAGGGAGGGTGAGTTCCACAGAGGATGACATGGCGCCTATGCAGCAGGACCTCACGTACAACCATCATCTCCTCTCCCAACACTCCTCACGTTTGGAAGATTTTGAAAAAAGGAGGAGGAACGTAAGGGCCATTGGTTTCCCCGAAAAAAATCGAAGGCAGAAACCAGGTGGAATTCATTGAGCAATGGCTGATTGCGGCCTTTGGTAAAGAGGCGTTCTCTACTATGTTCTCTGTGGAGAGGGCTCACAGGGTCCCTGCTAGACCTCCTGTCCCTGGTGCACCTCCTCGGCCGTTCCTATTTAAACTCCTTAACTATTCCTGCGCCTAGCTAGTCTGAATCCTGCTGCCCTAAAAATTTATAACGCTAAGGTCTCTATGTTCCCGGACTTCTCTGCCGAACTGCAGAAACAGCGGGCCAAGTTTATGGATGTCAAGCGCAGACTACGAGATCTGGACCTGAAATATGCCATGCTATACCCTGCCCGCCTGCGACTTGAGGTATTGGGGACAGTACAGTTCTTTGATTCACCATCTACGGCTGCACAGTGGCTGGATAGAGAGGAACAATCGATCCGTGAGGTGCGCAATAGGCGCCCGGCGCCAGTTTGAGAGCCGTGATGCTATATTTACCTGTTTTTTGGCCTATATCCACGATAATGCATCAAAACGGAGTGTTCCGATACCGCACTGGAATTTTCACGACGTCTCGGTCCCTTTGCACTTGCTGTTGAGAAGTTATTAAGACACTGAAGTGCGCTTCCACTGTTGCCCCCCGTGATGGCCTGGTATAGGCCTCCGGCCGGTTTGTGCTATGATAGTTTGACCATGTTGGTCAGTTTTCTTTGTTTCAGATACTTTGAGCCTACCACCATACTTGTTCCACCTGCACTTCCTTTTTCTTTTGTCTTTTAATTTTTTGTGCCACCTAAGTTTTCTGACTCCATTGGATACCACATTCTGCTGCATCTCTGCATATTGGGACTGAGGACTTCCATGCCTGCTGAGTTTCCACAACAACGACTCTGGTCTAGCCGGACTTTTTCCGTCGAAAAGACGCTATATGGGTATACTCCTTATGTGATTTTCCTATCTAATACTGATAACTTAGACATTGGGAAAAATGGTTAACTAGATTTTTGTCCTGGAATGTTAGGGGCTTGAATAACCCGGTCAAGCGTTTGGCGGTGCTTCGCACTATCAGGCGGCTCAATGCAGATGTCATTTGTCTACAGGAGACTCACCTCCCCCCGACGTCCACTCCCCAGTTTGCAGTAAGGCAGTTTTGCCACCAATACCATTCTACTGGCTTGGTGTACTCGAGGGGAGTGAGTGTCAGACAGGGCACGCAGTTTTCACTTCTAGATGCAAAAATTGACCCAGAGGGCCGTTTTATATATTTCTTCTGTGCTCCCTTTATGGGACAAAATGTATACTGGCTGGGTTGTACATTCCCCCTCCATTCTCGTCTAGCCTACTTAAGGTATTAGCTGAATATATGTCCCGATTTCCAGGTGTTCCTACATTGGTATTGGGGGATTTTAACAATTATTTAGACTATGGAAGGGACAAGCTGTGCCCTCCCCTTGCTGTGGCGGTGGGGAGGAACCCAGGGCCTACACCTTTTGCTTGCCTCCTAGCAGAAATGGGCCTCACTGATGTGTGGAGACTACATAACCCTGAGGCCAGAGTGTATTCTTGCCAATCAGCTTCGGTGGGGGGCCTGTTGAGAATAGATCTGGGGTTGGGAACAGATCCTTTGTTGCCCATGATTGTTTCTTCGCAGTATCACCCAAGGCAGGTTTCCGACCATTTTCCATTCTCAGTAGATCTTAGGCTGGGGGCTGTTAGGGGAAATGGCCTTTGGAAATTGAATCCTTTTTGGCTGTCTCTCATGCCGGACCCTGATCCGATTCCTGCGCTTTTAACCAAATTCTTTCGACATAATATGGATTCAACGGATGTGGGCACGGTATGGGATGCTGTCAAAGCATACTTACGCGGTAAATTTATTAGAGTCATCTCCCAGATTAAGACCAAAACAAAGGAATGGGAGACATTTGTACTAGCAGAGGCTCAGCGACTGGAATCTGCATATGAAGCAGACCCTAATGAATCCACTAAAAGGTCTTGGCTAGCCTCCCAATCATTGCTAGGTCAGTTATCACTACAGTTAGCAGAGAATAAACATTTTTTTCTACAGCAAAAACATTTTGAGGGAGAGAATACAGGCCATATGTTAGCTATGCTAGCCAAATCACAACAACCTTCCTCACACATAGTGGCGGTAAAAGATGTATATGGTACCCCATGCTATTCTACTCAGTCTATTTTAGATACTTTTTCAGACTTCTTCCGGGATGTGTACACGTCCAAGGTTCGACCTACCCCGGAGGAACTTTCAGCCTTTTTGGATAGGCACCCCATCCCGAGTTTATCTGCATCTGATGAGGCACTTTTGGGTGCCTCGTTATCTGAAGATGAACTCATAGAGGCCCTGGCACATGCAAACAGATTGTCCAAGTGTATTCATAAGGTGGTGCATAGGGACCAATCTGGTTTCATCCCGACAAGATCTACCTCCCAGAACCTGCGTAGATTGTTTCTTAACTTACAGGTCCCGGTTGACAACCCTGGTAATCGGGCCTTCTCGCTGGACGCAGCCAAAGCGTTTGATAGCGTTGAGTGGCCTTATCTTTGGGAAGTGTTGACAAGATTTGGGGTGGGCACCACACTCCTTAAATGGGTCCAGTTACTGTATAGCGCCCCATCGGCCAGAATATGTATTAACGGTGATCTGTCTGATTCCTTTAGACTCTTCCGGGGCACTCGGCAGGGGTGCCCTCTTTCACCCGTTTGCCTTGGCATTGGAAGCTCTAGCGATACATGTAAGTGCATCTCAGAAGATTAAAGGTTTTTGTAGGGGTCCCAGACAAGATGTAATCTCTTTATATGCGGATGATACCTTGATATATATCGGGGACACGGACGGCTCCCTAAGGAAAGTGATGACTTTGATCGCAGACATTGGGAAGCTGTCAGGTTTTAGCATTAACTGGAACAAAAAAAAAATCGGTGCTATTGCCTATAGACCCCCTGACTCATCAGCTCCCTGAATGTGCTAGGGACATCCTCATAGTGGAGGAATTTAGATACCTGGGCATACAGGTTACAGCTGACCCGACTCAATATCTCTCACTAAATCTAGTGCCATTACTTAGCAAATTTCGAGCAAAATGCTCAGCATGGTTGTAACTACCCCTTACAATCACGGGGAGGGCCAATTTAGTCAAAATGATTTGGGCCCCTTAGCTGCTCTATGTATTTTATAATGCCCCTCTGTGGAATCCCCATAGGTGATTTACTCAGATAGATGCCCAATTCAGGAATTTGATATGGGGCAATAAAGTGGCCCGTATTGTCCTCTCGTTACTGCAATTAGCCAAGGATCAGGGTGGCATGGCCGTCCCACATGCCCGATACTATTGTGGCCTCACAGCTCAAACACCTTGGTAACTGGGGTGAGAAGGATGCGGAAGATCCTATTCAGTCGCTGGTGATACCTTGCGACTCGGAGATGTCTGCATTATCTCATCTGGAAGCGGGTCTCACACATATCTCAGGTTTCCCCCCCACCATTAAACTGTTGAACACCCTGTGGTTATACACTAGATCTCTAATGAAGGTTAGGGGGATATGCCCATTCATCCCAATATAGCGCAATACTTTGCTGAACTCCTTAAACTTCAGGATTTCCGGGAATTTCCGGGATTTCATGGGAACTGTCAGGCATACATTACGTGGTTCAGCTGTTCAAAGGTACAGTGTTTAAGTCTTTCATAGAACTCGGAGATGAATTCTCTCTACATAGGTCCCACTTCTACAGGTATTTACAGTTGAGGCATGCCGTACAGGCTGAGTCTAGATTGTCACCGGTTGTGCCATCAACGCACCCTCTGATGTCGGAGGTATTTTTGACAAGGGACAAGAAAGGAATGATATCTAGTATATATGGTAAACTACTTAGCATCACACATGATGCCTCCTCACTCCCGTGTAGAAAGGGATGGGAGAAAGACTTGGGTCCTATTGATGGTGAAACCTGGGAATTGTGCCTTACCTCAGCCCCATTGGTGTCTGTATCTGCATCTCGCAGACTCTCCCATTTATTCTTGTTTCATAGGGTCTACAGGACCCCGGTCCGCCTACATAGGTGGGGGCGTCGAGACTCTCCACTTTGTCCAAAATGCTGCATACATGAAGGGGACCTACTGCATATGATGTGGAAATGCCCAAAATTATTCCGCTATTGGAACTATGTTCTCACTACCATTTCTCAGGCTTAACTACCGATACCACAAGATCCCGTTGTCTGTCTGCTCGGTGCACTGGAGGTACCCTCGCTCTCGCCTAACGGACACATAGCAATAATCCATTTGTTATACACTGCCAGGACGGCGATTGAGAGGCTTTGGATATCTTCTATGGTGCCGACGGGTAGGCAATGGGTGGATGATGTCAATAGATTATTGATCCGTGAAAAAACTGACATAGGAATGTGCTGAAAGTTTTACTCAATGTGGCAACCATGGCTTAATGTTCCCGGCCTGGGTCCCTCACAACTAGTTACAGATAGACTGTTGCAAATGTGAGACACTATCACCCTGGGAAGAAAGGATACTTGATCTATCTGGGGAAAAAACACTGTTAGTTCTCATGGAAGAGATGGTGGACTGTCCTTTTCCCCTTCTATCTTTCTCTCCTTCTCCCCCTCCCCCTTTCTTTGTCTTTCTTTCGCTTTCTTCTCTCCTTTCCTCTTCTCTATACTATTAGGCTCTCACTATATGGCACTGTACATGCAATATAATGCTCTTCGATTGTTGATTACAGACATCCTTTGTACAATTGAGAAGTCATTACGAATGAATGTTGTACCACTTGTTTCACTATCCATGCCTAGGACCTTTTGTATTGTAATCTTATTGAAGATGTACACTTATACGCATGACAGTTTGTTATATTGTCTTTTTTTTTTAAAATCAGTCGTTTATTGAAAAAAAAGTGGATTGATCTGTCTGAGTTTTATACTCATCCTTGAGGTGAGCAGGCATTTTAGCAGTTGGTGGTGTTCACTGAATATTGGATCCATTTAAATAGGATTTTTCACAGCGTGACAGCTTTGGAAACCTACATATGAACTGTTTTTTTTATAATTTATTTATTTTCTTCTTTCATTGTTTTATGGAATGTATAATTTGTTTTATATAAGATTTATAGATACAGTGCCTTGCGAAAGTATTTGGCCCCCTTGAACTTTGCGACCTTTTGCCACATTTCAGGCTTCAAACAAAGATATAAAACAATTTTTTTTGGAAGAATCAACAAGTGGGACACAATCATGAAGTCGAACGAAATTTATTGGATATTTTAAACTTTAACAAATAAAAAACTGAAAAATTGGGCGTGCAAAATTTAGTCCCTTTACTTTCAGTGCAGCAAACTCTCTCCAGAAGTTCAGTGAGGATCTCTGATTGAGCCTGGGTTCACACTTGTCCGACAAACGGTCCTACATTGGGAGCCTCATGTAGCAGGACGTGTGAAAATCAATGTTTCCCTATGAGAGCTGTCTTAACTGGTCCTACACAAGTCGGTCCGACTTTGAAAATGCTCCCTGTACTACTTTTGGTCCTACATTGATCCTACTTCAGCCCATTGAATATCATTGAAGTCGGACCAAAGTAGTATCCTGTTCATGAAAGTAGGATGGATGTAGGACCAATGTAGGATAAATGTAGGACCGATGTAGCAGAGCAAAGTAGGATGAAAGTAGTGTAGTAGTGTGAACCCAGCCTGATCCAATGTTGACCTAAAATGACTAATGATGATAAATAGAATCCACCTGTGTGTAATCAAGTCTCCGTATAAATGCACCTGCAGTGTGATAATCTCAGAGGTCCATTTAAAGCGCAGAGAGCATCATGAAGAACAAGGAACACACCAGGCAGGTCCAAGATACTGTTGTGGAGAAGTTTAAAGCCGGATTTGGATACAAAAAGATTTCCCAAGCTTTAAACATCCCAAGGAGCACTGTGCAAGCGATAATATTGAAATGGGAGTATCAGACCACTGCAAATCTACGATGACCTGGCCATCCCTCTAAACTTTCAGCTCATACAAGGAGAAGACTGATCAGCGATGCAGCCAAGAGGCCCATGATCACTCTGGATGAACTGCAGAGATCTACAGCTGAGGTGGGAGACTGTCCATAGGACAACAATCAGTCGTATACTGCACAAATCTGGCCTTTATGGAAAAGTGGCAAGAAGAAAGCCATTTCTTAAAGATATCCATAAAAAGTGTTGTTTAAAGTTTGCCACAAGCCACCTGGGAGACACACCAAACATGTGGAAGAAGGTGCTCTGGTCAGATGAAACCAAAATCGAACTTTTTGTCAACAATGCAAAATTTTATGTTTGGCGTAAAAGCAACAGCTCATCACCCTGAACACACCATCCCCACTGTGAAACATGGTGGTGGCAGCATCATGGTTTGTGCCTGCTTTTCTCAAGCAGGGACAGGGAAGATGGTTAAAATTGATGGGAAGATGGATGGAGCCAAATACAGGACCATTCTGGAAGAAAACCTGATGAGTCTGCAAAAGACCCGAGACTAGGATGGAGATTTGTCTTCCAACAAGACAATGATCCAAAACATAAAGCAAAATCTACAATGGAATGGTTCACAAATAAACATATCCAGGTGTTAGAATGGCAACGTCAAAGTCCAGACCTGAATCCAATCAAGAATCTGTGGAAAGAACTGAAAACTGCTGTTCACAAATGCTCTCCATCCAACCTCACTGAGCCCGAGCTGTTTTGCAAGGAGGAATGGGCAAAAATTTCAGTCTCTCGATTTGCAAAATGGATAGAGACATACCCCAAGCGACTTACAGCTGTAATCGCAGCAAAAGGTGGCGCTACAAAGTATTAACTTAAGAGGGCCGAATAATTTTGCACGCCCAATTTTTCAGTTTTTTATTTGTTAAAAAAGTTTAAAATATCCAATAAATTTTGTTCCACTTCATGATTGTGTCCCACTTGTTGATTCTTCCAAAAAAATTAGTTTTATATCTATGTTTGAAGCCTGAAATGTGGCAAAAGGTCGCAAAGTTCAAGGGGGCCGAATACTTTCGCAAGGCACTGTACGCAGCACTGCACTATTTTCACAAAATTAATATTGCAGTAGGTGTGGTGTATCACTATAAGTGTTCAGCAACTGTGTAGACTCAGGCCGGGATTCAGATACATTGGCGTATCTTTGAGCGGGCGTAGCGCATCTCAACGCAACGTAGAGAGGCAAGTTCTGTATTCACAAAGCACTTTCTCCCATATGTACGCCGGCGTAACGTAAATGGGCCGGCGTAATTCAAAGTAGCAAGGCAGTGGGTGTGTTGTATTATAATGAAGCGTGACCCCATGTAAATGCATGGCCGATCGAACGGCGCATGCTCAGAATCACGTCGCAAATACTCCCTAAGATATGTCGGCTCAAGGCTTTGTCGACGTGTACGTAACCTACGCCCAGCCCCATTCACGTACGACTTACGCAAACGACGTAAAATACGACACTGTTCGACGTTTCCGACGTCAATACCTTAACATGACTTACCCCTGCTTTACGAGGGGTAAGGTTATGCTGGACGTACGCCTTACGCAAACGGCGTAGCTAAATCCGACGGGCGCAAGTACGTTTGAATCGGCGTATCTAGGTCATTTGCATATTCGACAGGTAAATCTACGGAAGCGCCCCTAGCGGCCAGCGTAAATATGCACCCAAGATACGACGGTGTAGGAGACTTGCGTCGGTCGTATCTTGGCCAAATCCAGGTGTATCTGGTTCCCAGAATACGCTTAAAGATACGACGGCGCACATTTGGACTTACGACAGCGTATCTGGAGATACGTTGTCGCAAGTCCTTTCTGAATCCCGGCCTCAGTGTTTTTTTTCTCACGTCATTATAGGAGTAATTAGTATTGTGACACCGATTGTTTTTCTCACAAACCACCCTCCTAGCTGCTTTGTAACCGAGGAAAAAAGCGGTGGACCCAGAGGAATCACCACCCCAGTGGGGAAGAAAACGACTGCCCAGCGCTGTTCGTCCTGTCCTGACAGAAGGAAGCCCCCGGAAAGCCGAAGCACGTGTCCGTGATCAGTCAGAAAAGAAGCAGGCCGTTTCACACCGCCCGGACGCTGACAAAAAAGAACAAAAAAAAATCAGAAACATGGCCGCCCTGTAGAGAAGAGCGCGAACTCCGGGAAATTGCTGCCGTGTTGTAAACAATACAAATCGTGCGGACCACAAGAAAATGGCCGCCGAGCGACCCCCGCGTGGCAGGACAGTGGACCAGTGCGGAGCCCCTCCCCAGGTGAGGAAAACACCCCCGGATCGCAGCAGGCCCACCAGAGGCATGAGGAGGAGGGATGAGAGGGAGAGAAGAAAGGCAGGGTGAAAGGAACCCCTGATCGACCTCCCAGGAAATGTCCAGCCATCCCACCCACCACCCAAGCAGTACGGAGATAGCCGTCGACTCACTGTGACAGACAGTAATTAGCCCGGTCATATGTGTGCCCCGGAGCGAGAAGCTCACCGGCCACACCTGGAGCAAATGGGGCATGTCATGGCGGACCCAGCACGTAGCTAGAGTCCTGCACACGCTCGCTGGCCAAAACTGGGGTGACAAGGATCAGATGTCCAGCCTGTTGACCAGTCGGCAGTTGATAGATCTCAGGATCGTAGCAGAGAAAAAAGTTTTGAAAAGCATAAAACAAAAAACAAAAAAAACTCAGACCAAGGGCCCATAGGAAGCCAGGTCCAAATCCTACACTAGGCAAAAAAAACTGAGGCGGCTGCGTGCAGGGAGAGGGGTTGTACCTAGAGGGACCGCCTCCTGGGCGGTACTGTACAGTTTAAGGTTGTATTAACACTTAAACAATGTTTCTGCCTGGTCCTCTCCTGATAAGAAGGTAAAAACCCAATTGTCAAGATAATCTGCTGTGTCCGTCCATGAACACAAGAGAAATATGTATTTCTCCTAATCAGAAGGTATTTGATTCAGTTTTTACCTTAAATTAGTGTGATCATAATAAGAGCCAGCCGTGCACCTTGACATCCAGCAGGTATGTGTTGGATGTTGAGGATAAGGTTGCTAGATATTTGTAATGCGTGCTCTCCAATCAGCTGCCGCAGATAATTGCCAACAGCTGATACAAAGGAGAAAGCCGACGAAAGATCCTGTGTACGCCCCCTGGGCTGAGTGTGCGCGCCCACCCCCACCGCGCATACGCGAAACTTCATAGTGTCGGGGCAGCGCCACGCACACCCAGCCCACCGACACAATGTGCCTCACCGGCAGACTGCGCATGCCCGCCTGAGTGGCAAGATGGAGTCAGTGGGCGCAGATGTTAAAACGTCCAACTGACTCTAGACGCAGCCCAGATTAAAAAAACCTGGTGGCTTGCGTGTCCTGGGCAATCTTTTTTTTATAAATTCTTTAAGAAAGAGCATACGGGAATACAGAGATACATGTCATACAGAATACAGTAACTTAGATCCTCCCCATACTTTAAAAACATCACATGAGGAGGAGAAATTATCGTAAGGGGAGGCCGTAATCAGGAGCGGCAAGATAGTGAATTTGTGAATTTCTGAACAATGCAGTGTACCGCTGCCCAGAAGGGCTTTAGGATGTGGCAAGACCAAAAGAGATGGAGGAGCGTACCGATCTCCTCCCCACACCTCCAGTACAAGTCAGTGCTCTGAGGGAACATCCTGTGCACCTTCTCTGGCGTGTAATACCACCGGGACAGGACTTTGTAGCCCGCCTCCTGGTGTTCTGCGCAAATAGAGATCTTGTGGGTGAAAAAGCAGAGTTAGATTCTTACCGGTAACTCTGTTTCCAGTAGTCTTCCAAGGCAGCCCTTGAGAGATGGAGCTCCTCCTCACAATCAGGAAACACATTGCCACAAATTTTTTACCCCTTAAGAGGCGGTCCCTCAGGTCCCTGGTCAGTCATCCCAGAGAACCGAAGGCCGGAATCTGAAACGATATAGAATACACAACACAACCCCACAAGGTTAGACATTTTAGGGTGGGATCGTGCTGCCTTGGAAGACTACTGGAAACAGAGTTACCAGTAAGAATCTAACTCTGCTTTTCCCCCAGTCGTCTTCCAAGTCAGCCCTCGAGAGGATAATCAAGAACTCACCAGATCTAGGGTGGAACAACGGCTTGGAGGACTTTCCTACCAAAAGCCTGGTCCTGGCTGGAAATCAGATCCAGTCTGAACAAAGGTCGAGAATCTTGACCAGGTTGCAGCCCTGCATATTTGTTCTGGAGTGGCTCCTGCTTTTTCTGCCCATGAGGCTGCTGAAGCCCCTTTTTTTTTTTTTCTTTTTTCACGTCAGACTCTGCTCACATGTGGCAGCGAGACTAGCTCACGGTTCGACCGCCCATAGCGTCTCTCTTGTGGCTTCGCATCATCCGTGTTTTTTTTTTTTATTATTCCTCCTTATGTTTATTTTATTTTTATTTTATTTTTTTTTTCATTATTATTTTTTTTTTTTTTTTTTTTTTTAATAATTTTTTCCGTGTTGGTATTTTATACTCTTTTCTTTTGTTTTTTCTTTTCCATATCATATGTTTGGGTTTCCTTTCTTTTATACAATTACAGATTTGTCATTTTTAAGCCATTAATTATTCTTTTCCCGACTAACAGGTCTAGCTGCCTTACTTGCTGTTTTAACATAACTAACCCCCTTTTTTTTTTTTTCCCTCCCCCGTCCCTAGATCTGTGTGCCGTGCAGTCTTCTCTTTGGTTTCTCAGCTGTTTCTGCCATTCCCTGGACAAACTTTTCTGTAAATTTAAACAATTTCCATTTTTCCCAAACCACCCTATATTTGTCCTCTCCTCCTGTCTCTCCACAGGCAAGATACTCCATCTCTTCTATATATTCCACCCTTTCTATCCATTCTTTAATTGATGGCCTCTTTGGACAATTTTTTGGGATCAGAGCCTTTGCTGCGTTTAGCAGCACTGGGACCAAAGTTGTTCCATATTGTTTTTTGTTTTTTCAGTTCCATGAAACAAACAGGGCAGCGGGCTACATAGAATCCTCTCCCCTGTTATTTCTACAATATATTCCAAAATTTCTTTCCAATATTCCTGTATTCTCGGACAGTCCCACCATATATGCAGAGTTGTTCCTTTTTGCTTACAGTTTCTCCAACATAGCTCTGAGTTTTTTGGGTGGATCTTATTCATTCTTGATGGAGTCAGATGCCATCGAACCATACATTTATAGTTTGCTTCTATGGTGGTTATATCTGAAGCGTGGTTATATACTGCCCCTATCATTTGTGATTTATCAATCCTTTTACCCAAAACGCTTTCCCACTTTTCTAAAAAGGGCAGTGTTTCCTGGGTCTCGAGCTCCGTTAATATCCCGTATGCCTTTGATATACCGTGTATCAGGGGCTTATCTGTATTGCATATTTTTTCTATTGGGTGTAGTGTCTTATCATCCCTAATCGGTTGTGGTAGTGTGCTCACAAAGTGTTTTAACTGCAAATACTCCCATTCACTCATCCTTTGTTCCCCTTCTCCTATTTTTATATCTGGTCTTAATTTAATTTTTCCCCGTGTGACAATATCTTTTAGTTTTTTCTCCCCCAGTTGCTTTCCAAAACGTGTTCCATTACCTGGTGGGAAAAAATTTGTGCCTACTAATGGGATTAATGGAGAGTTATACTCCCATTTTTCCCGTCTAAATATTGTGTCCCATATTCTAAATACGTTCTTTGTTATGCTATGTGTATTTGTGCCCAATTCCCTAATTTTCTGTGGTATCCATACATTTCTATTTAATTGTGTCCTACTTAATATTTCTTCCATACGTACCCATTTTTGTCCATTCTACCAGTCTGGCTAAATTAACAGCAAAATAATATCTTTTTATATCGGGGAGCCCCAACCCCCCTCCTCTTTTTTTCATGCTCAGCATTGAGTAGCTTAGTCTAGTCTTTTTACCTGCCCATATATATTTCAAAATTACTGTTTTAATTACTTTAAAAAAACTTTGCGGTATTTTTATTGGGAGCATTTGAAGTTTATATGTTATTTTCGGTAATATCATTTTAAACGCATTAATCTTACCTATCCAGGAAATATGTTTTTTTGCAAGATTTTTCAGGTCTTGATTAATGTCGTTAATTAAGGGGACAAAATTAACCGGGTAAAGTTTTTCAATTGTTGGTGTAATTTTTATTCCTAAGTACGTTATAGCTTCTTTTTCCCATGTAAATGGGAGCTCTTTCTGTAGTTCTTCTGCTTCTTTTTTATCTATCCCCAGATTCAAAATTACCGTTTTTATCGGGTTTATTTTAAAGTTTGAGAGTTCGCCGTATCTTTTTATTTCCTTTATGACATTAGGGAGGGAGACTCTAGGTTTGGTCAAATATAGGAGTATGTCGTCTGCATACGCCGCCACCTTGTGTTCTTCGTCACCCATTCTCACCCCCCCTATACCCGGGTTTTCCCGGATTTTTGCTAACAACGGTTCCAGAGCTATTACATATAGGAGAGGCGAGAGCGGGCACCCCTGTCTGGTTCCATTTTTCATTTCGAACACAGACGACATACTCCCATTGACCTTCACCCTTGCCGTCGGGTGGCTATATAAGTTCTTCACCCATTTCATGAACCTTGGTCCCAGGCCTATATTTTGTAAGGTTTCCATCATAAACCCCCAGTCGACTCTGTCGAATGCTTTTTCGGCATCTAAAGACATGAGTACGACTGAGTCCTTATGCCATTATCTCTTCCTTCTCTGCCTGTTACAAAGCCCGCCTGATCTGTGTTTATTAATTGCGGCATTAAACCTTTTATCCTGGTTGCTAATATTTTCGCATATACCTTCAGGTCTGCATTTAGCAATGCTATTGGTCGATAGTTGGAACACAAGGTTCCATCTTTTCCTGTTTTAGGGATAATAGAAATATTTGCCAATAGAGATTCTTTTCTTATTTCCTCTTCTTCTCCTATTTTGTTAAAATAGTTACACATCTCTGGGACTAGGAGATCTTAACATTTTTTGTAATATTTAAATCGGCAAGCCATCAGGGCCTGGGCTCTTACCACACGGTGTTTCCTGGAAGGCTCTGTATATCTCCTCTTGCGTTATTGGGGCCTCTAAGGATTCAATATCATTTTGAGAAATTTTAGGTAGTTTCACTTCTTTTAGGTATTCCCTAATTTTCCTTTTTCTAATATTTTCTTGCTCTTGAGTTTCATTGGTTCTTATTGAGTATAATGAGCTATAAAAAGTCCGAAAGGATTCCGCAATTTCAGACGTCTTATATTTCATATGGCCTTCTTGATTTTTTATTTTTTCTATATAGTTTTTTTTTTTTTTTTCCCCAGATACTCTAGCTAGATGTTTCCCTGGTTTGTTCCCCCATTTATACCTCTCTTTTCTAACATTTTTGAATATGTCCCTTGTTTCCACCTTCATCAAATCTCTGAGCTGGGCCCTCTTTAACACAATTTCTTGATATACTTCACCTTCTCCTCGCTCTTTATGCATTTGCTCCAGATCAGATAGCTCTGTTGTTAATTTTTTCATGTTTAATTTTCTTATCTTTTTTTTCCCTGCTCCTATTGAGATTAGTTTCCCTCTGATATATGCCTTATGGGCCTCCCATACAGTAGCCACCCTTACTTCAGGTGTATTATTAAAAGTGAAATATTGATCCAAATCCGTTCTCACTGTATTATTTACCTCTGTATCCTCTATAAGTTCTTCGTTTAAATTCCATGATCCTTTTCTTTGCTCTATGACTTTGAATCTAATTTTCACCATTACAGGAGCGTGGTCTGAGATTGTAGTTACCCCTATTGAAGTTTTAACTACCTCTTCCAGTAACTCATGGTCTACCATTATATAGTCCAGTCTTGAGTATGTTCCATGCACAGAAGAATAATAGGTATAGTCCCTTTTATTTGGATATGTAATCCTCCAAGGATCAATTAAACAGTAACTGTGCATTTTTTTTCCTAATAATCTGAGCCGTTTAATATTTCGCCTCAGTGCCCCGGACGTACTATCAAGTTGATAGTCCATTGAAAGGTTGAGGTCTCCTGCTAGTATTACGTGTCCTAATTTAAAGTCCATTAAAACATTCAAAATCCCCCTCAGGTATTTATGTGGTTGGCTATTTGGGCAGTATATATTAGCTAGCGTGTATTTTTTTCCTTGGAGTACTCCTTTTAGAAACAAATAGCGACCCTCCGGGTCTACCTTCCTATCTTCTACTGTAAAAGAGATGTTCTTCCCTATTCCTATGGCGACCCCCTTAGCTCTCTTTTTTGGCGAGTCCCCATAGTACCAAGTGGGAACTGCCCGAAAATACAGTCTAACATTAGAATCCAATGTTATGTGTGTCTCTTGCAAAAAAAACTATTTCAGCGGAGTACCTTTCAACCTCTCTTAATACCATATGCCTTTTTTCCGGGCAACTGAGACCTCTTACATTGTATGTTAAAAAATGTATATTTGTCATATCTTTTTTTTTTTTTTTTCTATCTTTCTCAAGTATGTATGTTCTTTCCTGCTGCATGACACACAGATCTGAATCCCTTCCCCCCCCCCCCTCCTGATCCCCGAACCACTCCTCCCTCCCCTCCTTTCTTCTCCTCCCCCCCACTCTCCCCTACCCTACCTTGCCCCTGTGTTCTTCATATGGGGCTCTCGTCTCCCCTCCCTCCCCCCTGGTCAATCCCTGACCCTATGGTCATTTAGAGCTTTTTCTATTTGGCGCTCTTTTGCTCCTCAAGCTAAGGTGGAGTTCTGTTTTAGCCCGGTCTCCTATCCCCTCAATAGTGGGGAACTGGGGAAGGAGTACTCTCCGGGTCCCCACTCTCCCACCCCGCTCCTATTTCTTACTATATTGAACCCCCCTGTCCCCCCCTCCACCCACCTCCCCCCTCCCCTCCCCCGTCATATGACACCATTAATATTTCTTTATTTTTTGGTATTGGGATGTCTAAACTCTGACAGAATTCTGGCACTTCCTCTAGAAACCTCAGCCTTGCTGAGATACCGTTTTTCCTGCCTATTAGGCAGGCTGGGAATCCCCAATTGTATTGTATATCATGTTCCTGCAAGACTCCTAACAATGGTTTTAAACTTCTTCTTTTTAACGTTTCTTGTGACAGGTCTTGATATATTTGAATATTACGTTGATCATATTCTAAAGGCGACTTCCCTCTCAGTTTTCTCCATAGTTGATTTTTCTCTTCCCAACTTTCAAATCGAACAATAATGTCACTTGGGTAATCCTGTGATCTCTCTCTAGAACGTCTTATCCTGTGCGCACGTTCTATTTTTAGTGGGGAAGTTGTTTCTCTTTCTAATATTGGATTACAAATTTTTCTTATTATTTCTGGAAGATCCTCAGCCTGTGTCGTTTCTGGAACTCTGCGTATTCTTATATTCTTCCTTCTATCTCTGTTTTCTTGATCTTCCAATTTATACGCCTGTTCTCGTTGGTTTATTTTTAATGCTTTTATTTCGTCTTCTAATTTTTTAACTGAGGTTACATTGTAGTCGACTTTTTTCTCCACTTCTTCCACTCTTTCCAATATATACCCCATATTTCTCTCCATCTTTTCCATTTGCGATTTGAGTGATCTTTCTAAGGCAGCGAACATTCCTTCCATTTCCCTTTTTGTTGGCAAAAGTGTCATGTCCTGCGTATCTTCCTTATTTCCCTGTTCGAGGTCTGTTTCTTTATCTATTTCTCTGTCTTGATCTGTTCTAATCTCTGAGAGTGACTCTGAGGGTGTTTCTAGGTCCGCCAATAAATTAGCAACCCCTTTTTTCTTGTCTTTTTTTGTCTTTTTCTACTTGGCCTCCTCTGCCAGTTGATGGTTTTTCTATATGTTGGTTATCTCCATTTATCCCGTGGGTCACAAATTTGCACATCGGTCCTGGGCTTTGACTTAAGCGGGGACCTTTGGAATTGCCCCACCTTTCGCCACTTTTCCCCTTGTGGTCATCCTTCGCCCCTCTCGGTCCTGCAATAGTCCTGCTTATTTACCCGTGCTTCTTGCCGCACCTAAGTTGTAACTGCAACACTTTACAGAGGTTTTAAAGAAAGTCAGTTTTTGCACTTGTGGGGGGTGTTTCGCCCTTTATGTACACCTATTCCTCTTTTCTCTTCCTTTTCCTTCCTTTCCTCTCCCTTCCCTCTTCTATCCCACTATGAGGAAAACCACACGAGACAATACTTTTTGGTGTTTCTTATCTCCCAATTTTCAGGTTGCTATAGTCCTTCTGCTCTTTGACTTTGGCTTTGGATTAAAATTATTCGGAGCACCCCGGTGTCCGTCTATCTCCAAGACCTCCTTTTACAGGTTTTTCAGGGCTCTATAGTATAATTAATTTATACTATCTGTTGTACTTTTACCGTTATATCTGCCAGTTTTTAATCCCGTTCTCTGCCAACTCGTATGTATACTGTATATACTGAAGTATGATGTGAAAAGAGTTCCATGTATGTTACAAAAAATAAAAAATTCTCACGGCCTCTTTTATAAACACATAGAATGACAATGATGAGCTCATATCTCTTATGTCACATCATTGCCTATTTTCATGTCAATCACAACCAGTTGCCATTCTCCTCAGTAAAAATGTCCCATTGATTTTTTCCTTAGTTCTTAATTCTTAAGAGGACGTTGTACTCACCACTCTGATGGATGAAGATGAGCTCACAAATGTACTCACCAGTCTGGTAGCTTTCTAGCAGGAGAGGGGAGAGAAAAAGAAAATAGGAACTGCTGCAATAGATTTCTACTTATTTCAAGACCTACTATTGATGGCATTGGTGGGGCCAGCCAGAGACTCGGTCTTCTCAGTTAAAATTGAAATATAGTGTTTCATATTTCACTTAGGCTGCAGAACTGCCCGGCTCTGTATCACCCCTTCCCTCAGCCTTCTCTCCCGGAGCGGCGCGGCACACCTCCACTTCCACTTCACAGCCGCCTGCACGCTCCGGAGGGCGAGGAGGACTCAGCACAGCCTGACACCACAAGGGGGCTCCGGCCCCCACTCGTCTCTGCGGGGGCCCCCCCCACCTATTCGACACGCCGTCTCAAAGTGTGTCCTCACGCGGCCGCCCGCCGTCGCAGCACAGCCAGCAGGGAAGCCGGGGAAGCCGGGAAATCCGTACAGCCCACGTGTCCGAAGTGTCGGCTCAGGCAGACCCGATCGAGGATGGGGTAGGTCCGATCATATCAGGTACTTCGATCCGGGGGAGGGGGGAAAAAGGGGGTGCCCTAGTGGAGGGAACGAGGGATCCGGCTCCCTTTCATCTCCGGTCTCAGCGTGTGTTCAGAGCAGGGACGGAGAGCGGGCGCCCCCGTCTAGCTACTCCTCCGCACTGACCGCGCCATCTCCAGACTCCTCCCTCCCCCTCCTGCTGAAGCCCTTGTAGAATGAGCTCTAAGTTCTTTTGGTGGTGTTTTCTCCATAACACTAACACTCTAGAATAGCTGCCTTGATCCATCTGGCAATTGTCTTTTTGGACACTTGTTTGCCCTTCAGTTGGCCGGCGTACAAAATAAATAAAGCATCTGACGTTCTGAAGTCATTGGTCACTTCCAAGTACTGAAGTATACACCTTCTGACATCCAGGAAACTTAATTCTTGCCCTCTGCTGTTTTTTTTGTGAACTGCAAAATGAAGGTAAAACTATATCCTGGGATTTATGAAAAGTTGTCGTCACCTTTGGAGTAAATCCTGGATCTGTTTGAAGAACTATTCGATCATCATAGATCTTCAAAAAAGGTTCTCTAACCGATAAAGCTTGTATTTCTCCTATCCTGCGCGCCGTTGTGATGGCTATGAGTAAAACCGCCTTTAAAGTCAATAATCTCAAAGATGTTTCTTGCAGTGGTTCAAAGGGAGGTTTGATGATCCCACCAAGTACCACCGATAAATCCCATGTGGGACATTTTTGTGTCTTGGGCCTTTTGTATTTCGTCAATGCCCTGCAAAAACGAGAGACCAACGGGTATTCTTGTAGTGTCTTTTCTAAATACACTGAAAGTGCTGCAATCTGAACTTTCAGTATACTGAGCACTAGCCCTTTGTCAGCGCCTTGCTGTAAAAACTCAAGGATAGTCGGTGTACCCATTTTCTGGTTTTCAGTGCACCAACTGTTAAATTTTTTCCAGATTTTTTTTGTAAATGGCTCTGGTGTTTGGCTTCCTTAGCGCTCAGAAGCGTTGCTACTACCTTTTTCGAGAGTCCTTTTGATTTCAAAAGGTCCTCTTCTGTAACCAGGCCGCCCATTTGAAATTTTCCTGTTTTAGGCCTGTTAGTGGACCCCGACACATCAGGTCTGTCCTGTGAGGTAGAAGCCATGGCTCTTCTGCTAAGAGAGACTGAGTAGTTGAGAGAACCAGGCTCTCTTGGGCCAGTATAGTGCAATTAGTATGAGTTTCGTCTGTTCTTGTAGAAACTTCTTTACCAGCCGTGGAATCAGATGAACCGGAGGGAAGGCATAGCACATTTTGAAGCTCCAGGGGTTCTGGAGAGCGTCTATCCCAAGAGGTTGGTCCTGCTGGTTTAGCGAGAAGAAACTTCACCTGAGCATTCTTCCGAGAGGCAAACAGATCTATGCTTGGGACTCCCATGTAATTTCTTTGAACACCTCCGGGTGTAGTACCCATTCCTCTTGGGATATCTCCTGGCGGCTGAGAAAGTCTGCCACTTGGTTGTCTTCTCCTTTTAGATGGACTGCACCTAGTGACAGCAGGTTCCCTTCTGCCCACCGGTATATCTGATTGGAGATGTAGCTCAGAGATGGGCTTCTTGTGCACCCTTATTTGTTCAGATAAGCCACTGCTGTGGCGTTGTCTGAGAGTACCAGGATGTGACGACTTCTCAGTTGGTTCTGAAAAAACTCTATGGCTTTGGCTACCGTTCTCTCCAGTTTGAGGATGCTTTGGCTTCCTCCGGGGACCACCTCCCCTGAGCAGGTTGCCCTGCTAGGTGAGCTCCCCAACCCCAACTGCTTGCGTCTGTGGTCAATTTCTGGGAGACCAGAAATGACCAAGCCAGACCCTGATTTAGGTTTGTGTGGACCCTCCACCACCATAGTGACTTTTTTTTACTGATCTTGGGAGTAATACCGACTTGTCCAGAACCCCTCTTTGGTTTTTTTAAGAGAAAAAACTTTGAAAGCGGCCTTAGATAAAACTTTACTGCAATCTGAATAAAAGCAAGTTGAAAATATGTGCGGAAGTCCATATGAAGGATGTATCACAGAAAAAATTCAAAAATGACAGAAAGTTCTCCGAACGGGGTGAAATTAGATGTCCAGATAATATCCTGTGAATCTGTATAGCAGATGACAGAATCCTCCACCACTTAAAGCGGTAGTTCACCCTCACTTGCATAATTTTTCCATCGAGACAGGCATTGTAGCGCGAGCTACAGTATGCCTGTCCCGATTTTTTTACCCCCGAAGCTCACTGTGTACCTGTACGATAAAGATTTCGGGCTCCCGCGGGGAATGGGGCGTGCCTAGGGAGAGGGAGGATGATTGACGGCCGGCCCTGGCACGTCACTCTCCCCGAAGACAGCCGGAGTAGGTCTCGGCTCTTCATGGCGCCTGCGCACAGGCTATGCGCAGGCGCCGTGAAGAGCCAAGCCTATTTCGGCTATTTCCGGAGAAGCGTGACGCGCCAGAGCCAGCCGTCAATCATCCTCCGTCTCCATAGGCACGCCCATTCCCCGGTATCTACGAGTACAAGGTGAGTACGGGGGTAAAAAAATCGGGACAGGCATACTGTAGCTTGCGCTACAATGCCTGATTTTATGGTACAAAAAAAAAAAATATATTTTTTTCGTTCATAGGGTGAACCCCCGCTTTAAGTTCTAACTGCTTACCAGAGCAAGAAATTAGTCAGGAATGTAAACACATAAACCAGTTTAAGGGATTCAGGATATGCTGTCACTCTCTCTCTATTTTCACCAGTCTTCTACATCAGACTCATCTCTCTCCATAGATATGACCCAGAGGAGAAAAACACTAACATAGCGTGATATCGTTTTAAAAAGTTTAATAGTAAAGGTATTGCACTCGCATGTATGTAGATAAAAAAGTGCGTGTATCAATAATAGCCGGCCGGCTCTACTGTCCGCTCGTCCTTCCGGGTAGACAGCGTGGTACGAATCGTGGCGACGTCAGCACGCCGCTCCTCCCTAAGAGGAAAAGAATCCACCCCAGCGACTTCAACCACAGTTGCGCTTCGTTGAGGTCCCTTACCAGCTACGCTTCTGATGGTGCTGCGAACAGTAGATCAGTAGATCTACTGTTCGCAGCACCATCAGAAGCGTAGCTAGACAGATATGGTATTACGGTCATAGTCTTCAACCCTAGAGGGGCTAGAACCTCTGCGAACACCTTGGTAAATATCCTTGGTGATAAGGACAACCCGAACGGAAGAGCTCTGCTCTGAAAGTGGTATTCCTTCCCTTCTATTTCTACTGCTAAACTTTGGTATCTCTGGGATTCTTCTCTGATGGGAATGTGAAGATATGCGTCCCTGAGATCCATGGTCGCCATTGAATGTTTCTGGTTTCAGAATGTTCTTGACAAAAAATGGATTCCATGCGGAATTTTTTGTATTGAATTGTTTGATTCAAGGGTTTGAGATTCAGTATCAAACGAAACTTCCCGGAGGGTTTCTTGATGACGAATACATGAGTAAAAACCCTTTTTTTCTTTCTTTGGAACTGGGATAAGGACTTTTTGAGCCACCATCTCCCCTAGGAACAGAGAAAGAGCTTTTGCTTTTTCTGGATCTCTGGGGAGTTTCGTCAATAGGAATCTCTCTGGAGGATGGCCATTGAATTCCAGAGCATAGCCCTATGCGATTATTTCTAAAATAAACCGATTGGCTACCTTCCTACCCGCAGTGGCAGAAAACAACCAATCTTCCCCCTACTGGCACTTGGTTGTCACTGTTTGGTGGCCTGATTAGCAGCGCCAAAGAGTGGATTACTTTTGGTTTTCCTTTTGTGACCCGTCCAGTTTTTTTCTTCGGGAACTCTTTCTTTCCCTCTTGGGGATGATCTCCTCTTAGACGATGAAACCTTTTTTGTGGAAATTTGCGTTTTTCAGCTGTTCTCTCCAAGGCCTCATCTAGGCCTGGACCAAAAAGTAAATCTCCTGTGAATTACCATTGCATAATCTCGTTTTGGATGCAGCATCACCTGTCCAGGTTTTCATCCAAACCCCACGTCTTGCTGCGACAGCTAGTCCACCTGACCTTGCTGCCAGTTTAACGGATTCTGCGGAAGCATCCGCAATGTAACCCACTGCCTTAGAGAGTACTGGAAGTGTCTTCAGGATCTCCTCTCTAGGTGTCCCATGTTTGACTATGATCGTGTAAGCTGGGTTAACCAGAACTCCAGATTTCTTGCCACACAGGTGGTAGCTAGCGCTGGTTTTAGGCTGGCGACACTTGTCTCCCAGGCTCTTTTTAGGATGATATCACCCTTCTTATCCATGGCGTCTTAAGTGCCCCATGTCTTCAAAAGCTAATAAGGAATTTTTAGAGATTTTGGAAAGTGGTGCATCCAATTTTGGATTTTTGTTCCACACTGTAGCAGTATATGTTGTAATATTGATATGTGGGTGTAGATATATATATATATTAATGTATAGATATGTGGGTGTAGATTAATATATATATATATATATATATATATATATATATATATATATATATATATTAATGTATAGATATGTGGGTGTAGATTAATATATATGTATGGGTTGGTGTCATATTATTG
This sequence comes from Rana temporaria, assembly GCF_905171775.1. Taxonomy (NCBI): domain Eukaryota; kingdom Metazoa; phylum Chordata; class Amphibia; order Anura; family Ranidae; genus Rana; species Rana temporaria. Next base: position 376,534,070 of record NC_053489.1, read on the forward strand.
TGTTATAGGTCTAACATATACAGGCCGGATTTCGAACCTGTAATTCAAGGAAGGGTCTCAAACATTACTCAATCAGTTTAATTAAATTAAATGATAAGTCTAGTTTACACATCAGGCCTGTAAGAGGTTTGTCTATTGTCAAAAAAGGCAGAAACAGGATGGAGCCGTTTTTACATATCAAACCACTATTCAGATCTCATGCAATCCAATTACTTATTAGAGGGGGGCTCATTAGTATGCAAGGATGCATACTAATTAGTGACTTTGGCTGAATCATTTACCTGTTGCAGGATTTCCTGCCCTTCAAATAAAAGATGACCAATCTAATTACTTATTAGAGGGGGGCTTATTAGTATGCAAGGATGCATGACAATTAGTGACTTCGGATGGAGTCACATCCTGTCTTTTAAGAGTGGCAGGTAAATATGTCCTGCTGTCTTTCTTTTGAATAGCTGACCAATTTGATTGGTTGTCTCTTAATTGAAACAATATATAATGTTGGGATTTTCTGGTTATCAGTTAGAGAATATACCCCCACGTATTCTCTGCATGAACATGTGAAGGCACAGATCTAGAAGGGATCAGAACATGTATTCTCTAAGATGAGACTTTGACACTACATTACTTTGTTGGATTCTTGTATCGTCTGTGGACTTTGTATGTTATTGGAAGTTCCGTTAAATGCGTTCTCTGGAGAACCTGGTGAGTTGCTGCGGAACAACTTAATTTACTTCAGTACATTGGATCTTATGGTTCTGTGTTAGACATATAAATTAGATCACTACACACACCTCCTTTCGATCGTCACTAAAAAGGAAATCGCTTTTTGAGACTGATCTGTCCATTCGTTTTTCACGGTATCGGACATCACCTGATGAACTGGGAACACCTTGGAATTCTTCCTCATGACCTAATGTACCAGGGTCTGTTTGGAAGGTTCTTCTTTTTCATGTTCAATTTCCAAAGTTTCATAAATGGCCCTAAGCAAATCATCCAGATCCTCAAGCGATAATTTGTAATTGGGTCCCTTTCTTCACCTCCCCCTCCTGTTCTGGTCTGGTTCTGAGTCGTCGCTGGCCATCACGCTAGCTGCGCTGCTTCCTGCTCGCTTCCTTACAGACTCATGTGACCCTGATGCGACTTCCGATCTGGGTGAGGCTATGGGAGAGGGACTTCCATAAGGAACTGTTGGGGGTTTTACCTCTGTCATACATTTTTTGAGATCCTTAAAAGGTGTTAGCCATCTCTCTTACGGATCCAAAAAATGTTGCATACACATCTTCAGATTGCTTTTTAACCAGCATGTCAATGCAACCTTTGCATAGCTGTTCTGTGTACTCCAACGCTAACTTGTTAGCACATTTTGCACACCGCTTTTTGTGATTGGGCTTTGGGTCCTTAGGCGTTTTCAGCGGTTAACAGATAAAAAACACAGAGGCACCAGGGTGGTGAGACTACAGCACACTCCACCATATAACACTACAGTTCACATCCGGTGACACTAGTACCCCTGTAAAAACCTCAGCTAAGCTAGTGACCACCACTATCTAGCTGTCCCCTTAAAATGGATACAAAGGTCACCCACGGGTGCCTACCTGTATCCTGCTGGTACTCACGGTTCCCGAAGCTTGGGCTGATGGCATTTCATCCTCCTCCTGCATCCTGGGATCCTGTGGCGTCAGATACTGCCATCTGCAGCCGCGTTCACATGTGCTAGCACTAGCGCCGCCATTCATTCTCCCCATGCCTTTAAGGGGTTGACCAGGTCCCTGGCGCACGTCGATGACGTCATCCCTCCCCGGAAGTGACGCCCCGCGTCTTCAGGGTCAAGCTAGCTTCCCACATGGGTACACGCCTCCCACCGGAGCCTGCCAAGGGGACGCCGCATCTCCGCCTTTCTCCACGCCTGGGCACAGAGGGGGAATGAATCCGGGACACCACCTGCTGTAACAGAGGGTTGCCCGTGGCCACATAAGAAACCGCCCACCACCGCTATTTAAATCGCGCCGGTGAGTCCCCTGACCCCCTGCCATTCTGAGGCTCCACCGCTGTGCCTTCAAGCTGTGCACAAGCCGCTGCTATTCCAAAGACCCCTGTCCATGTCAGCCCATGAAAGATGGAGCCCCCCTCAGGTCCTCTGGCAACATATCTCCTCCAGATGGAGGAAACACTAAGACTGACCAGGGACCTGAGGGACCGCCTCTTAAAGGGTGAAAAATTAGTGGCAATGTGTTTCCTGATTGTGAGGAGGAGCTCCATCTCTCAAGGGCTGACTTGGAAGACGACTGGAGGAAAGAATGATTCGATCGACTTGTTTTGCCGTGTTAATCCCAGCTCTCCCTCCCAACCTGTGATGTAGGGAGGCCTAAAGTCTGGAGGTGGGGATATCAGCAGACTGCATGCCTCACCGGAGACTGTTCTAGGCAGAGAACCTCAAAAGGGGTCAGTTGCCTCCCAAAGGTCGGGGGTCGGGGCACAGTGAGTCAATGTAGTGGGATAGTGCTGGGCAATCTTAATGGTAAACTGCAGTATTGGTGGAGTGGAGACAAATTACAAAGTACGTTAGTAATATTACATAGAAAAATTGTAAATGGGACATTGAAAAATAGGATTTTTGTACTCACCGTAAAATCCATTTCTCCGAGTTCATGGACGGACACATCAGCCTTTGACCTTAGGGTATTATGCACCTTCCTTCTAGGAGATTAGACAGAAACAGCACTTTAAAGTGTTAAAACACTTTTCTCAGCATAGCTCCTGCCAGGGGGCGTGGTCCCCTGGGTATAACCCACACTCTGCCTCAGCAGCTCCAGTTCGTAACAAGCAGTACAAACAAAAAGGAGGGGTGGGTGCTGTGTCCGTCTATGAGAAATGGATTTTACGGTGAGTACAAAAATCCTATTTTCTCTTCCGTTCATGGACGGACACAGCAGCCTTTGACCTTAGGGACGTTCCGAGGGGTGGGAAAACAACACAGCAAACCAAGCTACACCCCAAACAAAAACCAGAGTTTCTCAACGGAGGAACTGCCACCTGTAACACCTTGCGGCCGAAAGAGGCATCCGAAGATGCACTCACATCCACCTTGTAAAATTTTGAGAAGGTGTGGATTGACGACCAGATCGCTGCCTTACACACCTGTAACACAGAGGCTTGATGACGGAAAGCCCAAGAGGCACCGATCGCCCTGGTCAAATGCGCCGTAACTTGAAAGGGAGGCGCCTGCCCCTTCAGGGCATAGGCCTGAAGCACAATCTGTTTAATCCACCTAGAAATGGTGGCCGACGAGACCGCCAGACCTTCCGGAATGGAGCCGTAGCAGATAAGTACACACGTATGGCCCGAACCACATCCAGGGAATGTAAAATGGCCTCCTTCGGGTTTTTCGGCCGACACAAGGATGGTAACACAATGTCCTCAATGTAGAAAGCTGAAACGTCCTTTGGGAGAAAAGATGGCTGCGGCGGCAGCACCACTTTATCCTCATGGACACCCGTCTGACTGAGGTAATAGCTACCAGAAAAACCACCTTCTGTGACAGAGTCAACAAAGGGATCTTCCGAATGTCCTCAAAGGGAGCACGTTGAAGCACCGAGAGGACTAAATTCAGGTCCCATGGGGCAGTGGAGAACGCACAGGATGGGCCACATGCCCGGACCCCCTGCACAAACGTACGCACCAAGGAGTGCGCTGACAAGGGTCGCTGAAAGTAAACGGCTAGAGCCGAAATCTGACTCTTAACCGTACTCAAGGCGAGAGCTTGATCCACCCAACGCTGTAAGAACAACAGAATCCGGGACATCACGCATGTACGGGGGTGCCAGTTCATCTCCTCACACAGAGATGTAGGCTTTCCACGTACGAAGGTAAATCTTTCGTGAAGTAGACCTTCTGTGCACGCAGCATGGTAGAGACCACGAGCCTGACAGACCCCGGTCCTTCAGTACCTGTCTCAACAGCCACGCCGTTAAAGCCAGCAACTGTAAAGCAGGGTGGAAGATCGGACCCTGCGACAGAAGATCTTCTCTCAGGGGTAGACGCCAAGGGACGTCTGCCACCAGACGCACCAGGTCCGCGTACCAGGAGCGGCGCGGCCAATCAGGATTGTTGGAATCCCTTCGGCTTCCCACTCTGCGGAGCAGGCGAGGAAGAAGTTTCAGAGGAGGGGAAGGCGTAAATTAGACGATAGTGACCCCAAGGTGCCAAAGACGCATCTGACGCGTCCGCCCATGGGTCCTTCGACCTGGCCACGAACCGTGGCACCTTCCAATTGAGACGGGATGCTAGAAGGTCCACGTCTGGAGTGCCCACTTTTGGCACAGACTCTGAAACACCTCCGGGTGGAGTGACCACTCTCCTTGGTCTAGTGTTCTCCTTGGTCCAGGGACCACCTGGCAAGGCACAACTTGATTGCTCGGAGCTCCAGTACATTGATCGGAAGGCGGGACTCCACCCAAGTCCAGCGCCCCTGGGCTGACTGGGTGCCCCAAACGCCCCCCCCCAGCCGGAGAGGCTGTCATCCATCGTGACCACTGTCCAATGGCACCGCAGAAACTAATTCCCGGTCCGAAGCACTGGAGACGTCAGCCACCACATCAGGGAGGAATTGACCAGGTGATTCTTTTGAATCTGGTGATCCAGAGATGAAGGGAGCTTGTCCCAACGTGCCAGAATTTCCATCTGTAGCACTCGGGTGTGGAATTGGGTATACAGAACTGCCTCAAAAGAGGCCACCATCAGACCCAGAACCCTCATGCAGAATCGAAGGGATGACCACTTCTGGGTCGACAACTGCTGCACCGCAGATCGCAGTGTCTGAAGTTTCTCTGTCGGGAGAAAAACTCTCGCCACCGATCGCAAAAACCTCTGGTGCTTTGTGCATATGGGAACATGTAGGTATGTGTCCATGATATCCAATGACGCCAGAAAGTCCCCCTGATGGAGCGCTGCCACCACCGAGCGAATCGACTCCATCCGGAATTTTTGCACTTTGACATAACAATTGAGGGCCTTGAGGTCCAGGATTGGACGGACCCCTTTCTTCTTGGGGACTACAAACAGATTGGAGTAAAACCCCTGAAACCGTTCCATCGAGGGAACCGGCACAATCACCGGATGATCCTGGACAGCCCCTGACAGATCCTTCCAGCGATCCGGAGGAAGCTGGACAGAAAAAATCTTGTTTGGTGGACGAGAGAGAAACTATCTTGTACCCCGAGGAAACTACTTCGCAAACCCAACGGTTGGAAAGAAGAGACCTCCGAGCCGGGAATTTGGCCCCCCACCCGAGACACGGGCAGACCTTCATGTGGAAGCAGGTTTGTCCGCAGGCTTGCGCTAACCAGGTGCGCTTCTGCCCTGCAGCGGGGTCTTAGCACCTTGAAAAACTTTTTCCTGCCACACTGGGCGGGCGAAAAAAAACGCTTGGGGTAGTAAAAAAGGTCCCTTGCTTACGGCGAGGCTCCTTGCCCTTCCCAGACTGTGGGAGCAGAGTGCTCTTACCACCTGTGGCATCCTTTATGATGTCATCCAGGGACGCCCCAAAAAGCCGTTCACCCTTAAAGGGTAAATCCACCAAGGCCTTCTTGGAGGACTGGTCCGCAGACCAGCACTTCAGCCACACAAGGCGGCGTAGTACCACCGCGTAGACGGAGGCCCTGGAAAGCAAGGGGAGCGTATCCAGGGCCGACTCGCAGACAAACTTCAGACCCTGAACCAACTGTTCAGCCAGGTCCACACAGGTCTCGGAAGCACCTTGCCGCCTCCAGCTCCTGTAGCAAAAACTTTGCCCGTTCGGTAAGTGTCTGCGACACCAGAGTCCCGGCCAAAACGGTCTTTACTGCCGAACCCACTGCTGTGAACATGGAGCGGGCCACAGCCTCCACTCTCCTGTCTGCGGGGTCCTTAAAGGCGGGAGCCCCTTCCACCGGCAACATGGTGGCTTTGCTCAGTCTGGACACGGGAGGGTCCACTGACGGAGGAGAGACCCACTTTTTAAAAAGTCCTCCTCAAAGGGATAACAGGGCGCAAAGTATTTTGGAACAGCAAAAACTCTGTGCGTATTCCATTCCTTGTTATAACAATTTGTCCAAATATGGAATACAAGGAAACACTCGTGCGGGGTGGCTTGCGGAACCCAAAAAGGGACCGGCACATCCGATGCCTCCGCCAAATTCTCAAGTTTCTGAGTATCCCGCACCGCAGTGATAAGAGCTCCAACAAATTCTTTATCATGCACTGACCCTGAAGCAGAGTCATCCTCACTGTCCGCGTGGGTTAAGCCCACATCTGACATAGCCGAACCAGAGCCAGACGCAATAGCAGGGCCTGACTCTTGTGTCAGATACATCCCCAGAAGCAGGCTCAGGGAGGGGGCGCTTTTTAACTCCCTTCTGGCCACAAGTCGCCTCAATCCTGGCGAGAAACGCCTCAAGACTGCCGTCATAAGCCTCTACAGAGGCGGCAGGGGCATTAAGGGTTAACTCAGGCATTGCTGGGGCAAAAGCTCCTGGTTCAGGCTCCATATTGTCCCCATCGCTATGCCACCCTGGCACTGCAGGTAGAAAAACCCACCGGTCACCTCCCGGCTGCAAAACAGAAGGCAGAGGGTCCCCAGGGAACTCACCACCCTACCCGGTTGGCAGTATGAGCTAAAGGGCTGAGAAGTGCTGAGACGTGTTGGCTGCGCTGTCCCTCAGGGAGAGATTTGCGGTCTATTGCTGCGGTATTTCAGGCACTAGAGGCCAATACTTTTCCAAGATGGCTGCCGGCTGAGGTAAAAAAACACCATGCGGCTACAAGAAAAATGGCCGCCGAACAATGCAAACCGCATCCGCGGCAAAATGGCGGCCATACGCAGTTTAAAAAAGACAGTGACACCGTAAAAAACACTGCCAGCACACACAGCAAAACCCCAAACGCCACAAAAAAAACACAGCACCCCACAACCACGGTCCCCGGTAGCGATAGAACCCCATGAGGGCCCCCCTTACAGCCGCCACCCAGCACGGGGAAGGAGGGAGAGAGGAAAGCAGGGCGGACCCTCATTCGACCTCCCCAGGGAAGCACCAGCTTGTCGGCCAGACACACTGACAAGGCCATAGAGACCGGTCATATGTGCGCCCTGGAACATGTAGTTCCCCGGCCACCCCTGGAGCAAACGGGGCATGTCGTGGACGACCCACAGCTGAGCTGAGGGCCGGCACACGCTCGATGGCCGAACATGGGGGGACTACAAGAATCAAGACCCAGCCTGTCACCCAGTCGGCAGTTGATAGAATCACAGGATTCAAAAATGCAGGAACAAACAAAATAAAAGCGAAAAAAATCGCAAAAAAACTCAAGTACAGGGACTCCAGAAGGCCATGTCTCTCCTGACGTTAGGCAGAAAAAAACTGGAGCTGCAGAGGCAGAGTGTGGGTTATATCCGGGGGACCACGCCCCCTGTGAGGAGCTATGCCGAGGAAAGTGTTTTAACACTTTAAAGTGCTGTTTCTGCCTAATCTCTCCTAGAAGGAAGGCTGCTGTGTTCGTCCATGAACGGAAGAGAAATAACTTTTTGCAAGTAAGCCATGTACATATGGCATTGGATGGCAATCCTCTGGGCAACAAGGTTTGATCATAGGGGACATAGATACATAGGTCCTGTGTACTTCCCCAGGGGCATACACAGGATCTTCCGTCCGCTCTCTCTTTGTATCAGCTGTCAATAGTAATCTGCGGCAGCTGATTAGAGAGCACGCATTACAAATATCCAGCAGCCTTATCCTCAAATCCAACACATACTGGAGTCGAGGTGCGCTGCTGACTCTATGATCAACCAATTTGAGGTAAAAACGAAATCAAAAACTTTTGATTAGGAGAAATAGATATATTTTTTGCATACTATTGGGTGATTGGCAAACATCACTAGGGCTTTTATGGACCTAACCATGTGTTTACCAGAATATCTGGAGGTGCAATTGATTAACTAACATTGTAACTTTTAAATCATATGCACTTAGATAAAATGTATTCACTAGATTAAATGTATTTCCCAACATGAGGATAATCTACATCTTGGCTTACCAATTGGGAATACAATCCCCATCACTCCTATTATCCTTCTATATCGTCATTCTAGGGATATGCATGTAAGGCTTGCAATTAACATTTAACATTAACCACTAACATTGTTTATAAATATAAACCTAGTTCATATCTTTAATGAGCTTAATTAATTTAGTGACAACATTTTTATATCTATACCATTTATATATAAATAAAATACAAATATTACACATTTTCATCAAAATACATTAATTAAATTGTAGTGTCAAATCTATATGTATGTGCATACCATTTTTGATTCTTATATCTGAAATAATTTTTAATTGACAGACTACGCATCACGTGTCTATCAACATTCAATGGCTCTTTTTTTTTTCCACCATATCCAGGTATATTGCCACTTGCCACTTGCTCATCCAAGTAGCTACGCTACCTGCATATTTTTATCATGGAGCAAAATCCAGTACAATATTTCTATTTGTATTATATATATCTTTTAGGGATCTTCTGTTTGTGGCCCCAGTACAGTATATGCTTATGGTTTTACCGTTGCGCTGGAGTGTGAGGAGACAACTCTCCTCAGGGACTTAAGCCACCTTTTCAAGTTCCGTGTGATTGATTTTGATAAATGCCTTACAATGGCGATCTCACTGGTTCAGCTTTTTGTGTTACCTGCCTATACTTTTTAATGTTGCATCATGAAATACTGAAAATCACCTTGCTATCTAGTATGTAAGTGGCTCATTGAAATGTTCTGTATGTCACGTACTATAATAATTTTCCATTCATGGAATAATAAAAAAATCTATATCTATATATAATATATATATATATATATATTATATATATATATATATATATATATATATTATATATATATATATATATATATATATATACACACACACATATATATACACACACATACACACACATATACACACATAAACGCACACACATACACAATTTGGATACAGTGTTGCACAAATGAGTACATACAGGCTAGCAGAACTGAAGCAGTAAAATACAGTTAACATTTTTACAGTGCATGTCACATGCTCTGCTTTATGAATAGCACTATCATTTTACACAAGAAATGTTTAGAAAATATTTGCCAATATTTGGAGAAATTAAAACATTTTAAGGAGGAGTTTGGGAAAGAAAAAAAAAAAAAAAAACACACTGGCTGCAGCTATCGCCCTCTGTCTCTAAGCCAGAGAACTGAGCAATCATGTAACTGCTGATCACTCCGTTCTTGGGTCCCCTCTGCCCCTCCAGTGCTAACTGGAGCAAGAGAGGCAGCCGGATCGGTGCGCTGAGAGCTGGAGTCAGCTTCTGATCAGGCATCTGAGTGGATCCCAACAGTGTCGTTGGAATCCTCTCAGAGACTGGAGTGACTGAGTGCAAAAGTGCATTCCTGTGTCCCACCTGAGTATGACCGAACAAGCTTTGGCCATATTCCTCTAACATGAATTAATGTAAATTGATAACTTACTTGTGTTTTGTTTCGACATCCTCTGCATTCATAGGTGTGGGTTCTGGTGTTTGCAATTGCCATTAATCCACATAGATTACAAACATGTACTTGGTAGGGGTCAGAAGCTTCAAACAATCTTTCACGAAGAAACTGTGCAGCACCATGGGCTATTTGACAGTCACGTTCCATTTCTCCAAAACGAAGACCTCCATCACTGAGTCAGACAGCATTCCAAGAAAAAATAAAAATAAAATAATTGACACACCTATATGGTAATGGCTCCATTTAACTCAAAATATGGATAGGAAAATATTGTTCTTCATGGGTATTAGGGATGAAACATGATGGTTACATATCCCACATAATGCATTTGACCTGTTTTTGGCAAGAATATGAGTAAAATTGCTTTTATATACGGGTGAAACGTGAAAAATTTGAACAACATGCAAAACGTTAATTTTATTTCACTAAAGCAACTTAACCACTTGAGACCCGCGCTATTGACAAAAGACGTCAACAGCGCGGGCTCTCAGGTGCCAACTGGACGTCTTTGGACGTCTTTTTAAAAGCATTACCCGCGCCTCTGGGGGGGCGCGCAGCGGGTAAACACTGTGCCGCCGCATCGCTGGGGAGCCAATGCGTGTACCTGGCTGGGCGCGATGTCCGCCTGGTACACGCGATCGTCGGTGACACGGCAGGTAACAGCAGGGGACGTGGAGCTCTGTGTGTAAACACAGAGCTCCACGTGCTGTCAGAGGAGAGGAGACCGATCTGTGTCTCTTGTACATAGAGACACAGCATCGGTCACCTTCCCCAGTCACCCCCCTCCCCCCACACAGTTAGAACACACCCAGGCTACACCATTTAACCCCTTCCTCACCCCTAGTGTGTTAACCCCTTCCCTGCCAGTCACATTTATACAAGTAATCTAGTGCATTTTTATAGCACTGATCGCTGTATAAATGTGAATGGTCCCAAATTTGTGTCGAAAGTGTCCGATACGTCCGCCGCAATATCGCAGTTCCAATAAAAAAAAAATCGCAGATCGCCGCCATTACTAGTAAAAAAAAAACAAATTATAAAAAAAAAAATCATATTTCTGTTCCCCATTTTGTAGCCGCTATAACTTTTGCGCCAAACCAGTCGCTTATTACGTATTTTGTAAAAAAAAAAAAAACGCATCGGCCTTAACTGAGAATTTTTTTTTTTATTTTTTTTTTAAATTGGGATATTATAGCAACAAACAAACAAATATATCTATTTTTAAATTGTCGCTCTTTTTTTGTTATTAGCGCAAAAAATAAAAACTGCAGAGGTGATCAAATACCACCAAAAGAAAGCTCTATTTGTGGGGAAAAAAAGGACGTCAATTTTGTTTGGGAGCCACGTCGCACGACCGCGCAAATGTCAGTAAAGCCAAGCAGTGCCGAAAGCTGAAATTCGCCTGGAACGAAGGGGGTTTATGTGCCCAGTAAGCAAGTGGTTAAAAGGTGAAATATATGAGATGGACTCATTACATGCAAAGCTAGAGAGTTCAAGCCGTGATTTGTCATAATTGTGATGATTATGGTTTACAGCGCATGAAAACCCCAAATCCACAATCTCAGAAAATAGTAATTACATGCAATCAATAAAACAAGGATTGTACATAGAATATCAGACCTCTGAAAAGTATAAGCATGCATACTTATACTTTTCAGAGGTCTTATATTGTTCCATGTACAATACCCAGTACTTGGTTTGGGCCCCTTTTGCAGCAACTACTTTCTCAATGCGGCATGGCATGGAAGCTATTAGCCTGTGGCACTGCTGAGGTGTTGTGGAAGACCAGGATGCTTCAATAGCGGCCTTCAGCTTTTCTGCATGTTCAGTCTCATCTTTCTCTTGGCAATGCCCCATAGAGACTCTCAGATGAGGCGAGTTTGTTGGACAATCAAGCACAGTAATCCCACGATCAATGAACCAGCATTTGGTGCTTTTGGCAGTGTGGGCAGGTGGCAAGTTCTGCTGGAAAATGAAGTCAGCATCCCCAAAGAGCTCTCCTGTGGAAGGAAGCATGAAGTGCTCCAAAATCTCCTGGTAGACAGGCTGTGTTGACCCTGGACTTATGAAGCAGTGGACAAACACCAGCAGATAACGTGGCTCCCCAAATCACAGACTGGAAACTTCACACTGGACTTCATGGCATCTTGAAGTGTGTGCCTCTTCATTCTTCCTCCATAATCTGGGTCCTTGGTTTCTAAATGAGATGCAAAATTTGCTCTCATCAGAAAAGAGGACATTGGACTGAGCAACAGACCAGGTCTGTTTTTCTTTAGCCCAGATAAGATGCTTCTGAAGAAGTTTGTTGTTTAGGAGTGGCTTGACAAGAGGAAAAAGACATTTGAAGCCCATGTCCAGGATCCTTCTGTGTGATGGCTCTTGATCCACAGACTCCAGCCTCAGTCCACTCCTTGTGAAAGTCCCAACACTTTTGAATGGCCTTTTCCTGACAATCCTCTCCAGGCTGCGGTCACCCCTACTGTATGTGCACCTTTTTCTTCCACACTTTTCCCTTCCACATAACTTTCTATTAATGTGCTTTGATATAGCACTTTGGGAACATCCAACTTCTTTCGCAATGACCTTTTGAGGCGTTCCCTCCTTATGGAGGGTGTCAATGATGGTTTTCTGCACAACTGTCAGGTCAGCAGTCTTTCCCATGATTGTGATTCCTACTGAACCAGATTGAGAGACCATTTAAAGCTCAGGAACCCTTTTGCAGGTGATTTCTGAGATTGCGGATTTGGGTTTTCATGAGCTGCAAGCCATAATCACCACAATTATGACAATCACAGCTTGAACCATCTTGCTTTGCATGTAATGAGTCTCTCATACATTAGTTTCACCTTTTTGTTAACAGAAGTTTCACCTTTTAAGTTGGATTAGTGAAATAAACTTTTGCCCGCATCGGGCTGCTCTTTGTTATGTTTATTTTAGCGGACTCCTGGAGGCATGTGGGGTGGAGGGTATGGCATTTTGGGTAGGGGTGCACTTTCATTGTTTGCCAGGTTGGCTGCATTGTCCGTTTCTATTCCTGCTTGGTGGGACTGGAAGTGCGGCTATGCTGCGCTGGTCCACTCGGCCTTCCAGAATAGATAGCCTTGTTGCTGTTGTCTCTGGGAGCCCGAGGGACCTCTAGGCCTGCATTGTTGGCCTAATTACCCATGTTGTGATACATTTTTGTATTCAGTACTTGCTCTTTTCTGAGCTCTTCTTTGCACTTTTATGTTCTATGCACTTCTCTTTCATTCCTTTCTTACTGTCGCTTCCTTTTCCCTCTCTTCCGGCCCCTGGGGTGTCTGGACAGAGTAGTTCATAGTCTGACCCTTTTGACCCAATGACCCTTGGGTTGTCCCTGAATGTTCAGGGCGTGAATTTCCCTTAAAAGCGGGTCAAGGTTTTCAAATACCTCAAACAGCAGAATATAGACATATAGAATATAGACATAGCATGTTTACGGCTAAAAAATTCTCACAAGCCCTGCACAGTCATGACCTAGTGGACATCTGGTGGGAGTTCCACCACCTCGGTAGGGACTACACTCATTACTCCCACCCTCACCATTCTCACTCTAGGATCGATCATATGTTTGTCCTATGGAAATACCTCCCTTTAATTCACTGTCTCTATCCTAGCGGCCCCTTGGTCAGACCATGACCCTGTTCTTACTGTTAGTCACTCACTACTTGGCAAACCACAACACTCCCCTTGGGTGATGAATGATTCTCTTTTGTCCATTGAGACTATTTTCACTGACATCCACAAAGCTTCTGAAGAATATTTTAGACTTAACACTGGGACATTCTCGTCTCCGGTGACACTATGGGAAACGTATAAAGCTGTCCTTCAGGGCCATGTTATTTGTATAGCGTCAAAAACGTAATAGGGAGCGAATTCAGGCTCAGAGCAGCGTTTGGAGACCCTGTTTATGGCCTTCAAACATTCCCCCACCCCTGCCAATCGCAGACTTTTAGACAAGGCCCGTACAGACTTAGATTAATATGTAACCAACGAAGCGGAGCGCACCCTGCGCTGGGCCCAGCAGAAATGGTATGCCAAGGTGAATAAGCCAAATGCAATGTTAACCAATAGACTGCGTACTTTTGCCCGAAATTTGATACAATATCCTTGTGCACCCGTCACAATATCCTCACGGGCAACCCTCAGCGGATCTTGGATGAATTCCGTCATCATCTTGCTAAACTCTATTCCGCCCCTATTCACTCTACTCAGAGCCTGGATGCCTTCTTGAAGGATTTACCCTCCCTATCCGATACTCGCATGTCTCTTATGGACCAAAAATATACAGGTCTTGGAAGTTCTCCAGTGTATTAAGGAACTGAAAGTAGGTAAGAGACCAGCCCGGACGGTTTCACGGCCTTGTATTACCAAATAAATGGCAGACATTCTTGCCCCACATCTAGCGGCTATGTTTAATTCAGTAAAGGGAGGTCATTCATTCACACCTAATTTGCTGATTGCCAACATTGTAATGATTCCTAAGCCAGATAAGGACCACTCTTTCTGGGCTAATTTCCGGCCAATCCACCCAATATTGACATGAAAATCTTGACGAAAATTTTGGCCAACCGCCTGAATTCTTTTCTGCCATGTCTGATAAAGAAGGATCAGGTTGGATTTGTCCCTCGTAGACAGGCAGGAGATGCCATTAGGCGCCTCCTTCAAATCCAACATATAGTACATAAATCATTGGATGTTAAATAGGGCCAAGACAGTGTGTCAAAGGCCTTAACAGAGGTGCTTCGCCACTTTGGTTTTGGAGCCTCCGTTCTGAGCTGGGATTTAGTCATTTACGATTCTCCCCAGGCCAAAGTTCGATATTATGGTTTTGAGTCGCCCACCTTCCCCATTAGGGGGGGAACATTCCAAGGTTGCCCACTCTCCCCCTTTTTACTTATTCTGGCTCTGGAACCCTTCGATCCCATCCAGACATATTAGGGGTGAAAATAGCGGGTACCTCGCACAAATAATCACTGTTTGCGGATGATACCAACCCCAGAATTTCCCTCCCCAACCTGCTGTCGCTATTAAACACTTTTGCCACGTTTTCAGGCCTATTTATTAATCCGGCAAAATCTAAGGCAATGTCTTAGTGTCCGCCCCTCGGAACTTGAATCTCTACAATCTGTTTCCTTTCCAGTGGTTAACTTTGTTACCCTACCTGGGAATCAAGCTTACTCCGAGGTACTCCTATTTATACCAAGCCAAGTTGGCGGCCATGCTCACTTCATGGTCTACTCTTCCGTTATCCTGGGTTGGCAGAATAGCATCAGTGCGCATGAATTACCTCCCGAAATTGCTCTATTTTCGAGTTTTGCCAGTCCAGATACCGTCACATCCTCCGAATACACCAACGTAAACTTATGCACTTTATCTGGGGATCCACAAGACCCAGGATCAAGAAAAGAGATTTTTAACACAGCTTACCTGTAAAATCTTTTTCTTGGAGTACATCACGGGACACAGAGCGGCATTCATTACTATATGGGTTATATGGAGTACCTTCAGGTGATAGACACTGGCAATCTCAAACAGAAAATGCCCCTCCCTATATAACCCCCTCCCATAGGAGGAGTACCTCAGTTTTGTAGCAAGCAGTATGCCTCCCAAATGGTCCTCAAAAAAGAGGGGTGGGAGCTCTGTGTCCCGTGATGTACTCCAAGAAAAAGATTTTACAGGTAAGCTGTATTAAAAATCTCTTTTTCTTTATCGTTACATCACGGGACACAGAGCGGCATTCATTACTATATGGGATGTCCCAAAGCAATGCTTACAATGAGGGGAGGGAGAACATCTCCAAGACAAAAGGATTTAATTTAGAGATATACTCAAATCATAATAAATCCAACTTAGTTGAGAAAAATAATCTTAAATTTTAAATTTAACTCAAAAAAGAGGAGCCCCCGGAATCCGAGGGTCTCAAACTGCAGCCTGCAGCACTGCCTGCCGAAGGCAGTATCAGTATTCCTTCTTACGTCCAACTTGTAGAATTTTGTAAACGTGTGGACAGAAGACCAGGTTGCCGCCTTGCAAACTTGAGCCATAGAGATCTGGTGGTGTGCTGCCCAGGAGGCGCCCATGGCTCTAGTAGAATGAGCCTTTAATGATACTGGAGGAGGCAACCCTTTCAAGCGTAGGCCTGAGTGATTAATTGCTTAATCCACCTAGAAATGGTGGACTTTGCAGCTGCCTGCCCCTTCTTGGGCCCATCCGGTAGAATGAACAGCACATCTGTTTTCCGGATCTTCTTTGTAGCTTTAAGATAGGCCTTCATGGCCCTGACAATATCCAAGGTATGCAGCAACCCTTCCTTTCTGGAAGTAGGTTTAGGGAAGAAGGATGGTAATACCAAATCCTGGTTCAAATGAAAACTGGATATGACCTTCGGTAGGAAGGAAGGATGAGGGCGGAGAACGACCCTGTCCTTATGAAAAATAAGATATGGTTCCTTACAGGATAAGGCCGCTAGCTCCGAAACTCTTCTTGCGGAAACTATGGCAACCAAAAATACTAACTTCCTTGTCAGTAGAACCAAAGGAATTTCAGCCAACGGCTCAAACGGTTGTTTCTGTAAACTTGACAGAACAAGATTTAAATCCCACGGACAAAGCAGGGATTTAACTGGAGGTTTAATACGTAAGACCCCTTGAAGGAAGGTCTTAACCAGCGAGTGGGTGGCCAGCGGCCGCTGAAACCACACTGACAGGGCAGAAATCTGTCCTTTGATTGTGCTTAATGCCAATCCCTTATCCACTCCTAGCTGGAGAAAACTTAAAACTCTATCGATGGTGAACTTGCGAGGAAGCCATAGCTTGGACTCACACCAGCCTACATAGGCCTTCCAGACCCTGTGATAAATCACCCTAGAGACCGGTTTCCTGGCTCTGATTAGGGTAGAGATTACTTTCTGAGACAGACCTCTACCCCTGAGAATCAAGGATTCAGCTTCCAGGCCGTCAAATTTAGATGCCGTAAGGCAGGGTGGAGGATCGGACCTTGCGATAGCAGGTCTGGCCTTAGAGGCAGAGTCCAAGGGTCTCCCACTACCATCCTTAGGATTAGTGAGTACCATGCCCTTCTGGGCCATGCTGGAGCTACCAGGATAACTGGTATGTGCTCCACCCGGATCCTGCGCAGCAGGCGGGGTAGTAACTGGAGCGGGGGGAAACGCATAAAGAAGTTTGAACTGATGCCAAGGGCAAACCAGCGCATCGGTTCCGCAGGCCATCGGATCCCTTGAGCGGGACATGAACCTGTCTAGTTTCTTGTTGAGTCTCGATGCCATGATATCCACGTCCGGCACTCCCCATCTTTGGCAGAGTGCTTGAAAGACTTGTGGATGCAGAGACCATTCCCCCGGCCATAGAGTCTGGCGGCTTAACCTCTTCCATACCGGGCAGTTATACACCCATCCATACCAGGCCTATTCTGGCACTTCTCTCCTACATGTACAAATCATAATTTTTTTGCTAGAAAATTACGCAGAACCCCCAAACATTATATATGTTTTTTTAGCAGACACCCTAGGGAATAAAACGACGGTCATTGAAACCTTTTATCTTGCACGGTATTTGCGCAATAATTTTTCAAACGCCTTTTTTTTGAAAAAAAATTGTTTTCATGAATTAAAAAAATTAAAAAACAGTAAAGTTAGCCCAATTTTTTTGTAAAATAGGAAAGATGATGTTACACCGAGTAAATAGATACCTAACATGTCACGCTTTAAAATTGCGCACACTCATGGAATGGCGCCAAACTTCGGTACTTAAAAATCTCCATAGGCAACGATTTGAAAATTTTTACAGGTTACCAGTTTAGATTTACAGAGGGAGATCTAGTGCTAGAATTGTTGCTGGCACTCTAACGCACGCGGCGATACCTCACATGTGTGGTTTAAACGGCGTTTACATATGTCGGCGGGACTTGCGTGTGCGTTCGCTTCTGCGCGCAGCTACCGGGGACAGGGGCGTTAAAAAAATAAATTTTATTTCTTTTCTTTTTTTTTTTATATATTTATTTCTTTTTTTACACTTTTTTTTAAAATTTTTTTTTTTTTTTGATCACTTTTATTCCTATTACAAGGAATGTAAACATCCCTTGTAATAGGAATGTGTGTGACAGGTACTCTTTATGGAGAGATGCCGGGTCAATAAGACCCCACATCTCTCCTCCAGGCTGGAAAGCATGAAATCGGTGAAAAAAAATTCACCGATCTCATGCTTGTGGTTGCTTAGCAGCCGCAATCGCGGCTTTGTTTACTTACGGGGACCCGGGCGTGACGTCATCACATCGCGCCCGGGTCCTCCGACGGTCATAGAGATGACTGGTGACCATCTGGTCACCAGTCATCTCTATGCTTCCTGCGCGCGCCGGACGATTCGTTCTCCGGGCCCCCGATGGCACGGGAGAGCCCGGAGAAGCACCGGATGGCGGCGGGAGGGGGGGGATGTCCCCTCCCGCCGCCTGTAAGAACGATCTAGCGGCGGAACCGCCGCTATGATCGTTCTTACGTTGTGCAGAATCGCCGGCAGTTTAGAAGGATATCTGAATGATGCCTCTAGCTGCAGGCATCATTCAGATATCCCCCCCACAAAGCCCAGGACGTCATATGACGTCCACTTAGAACGGCAGAGGTTCTTTGTGGACGTCATTTTACTATGGGCCGGTAGGGAAGTGGTTAAGAAGTCCGCCTGAAAGTTGTCCACTCCTGGAATGAATATTGCCGATATGCAGGGCACATGAGCCTCTGCCCATAGGAGAATCAAGCTCACCTCTCTCTGAGCGGCTTGACTCCTGGTTCCCCCTTGGTGATTTATGTATGCCACGGCCATGGCATTGTCTGATTGAATTCTCACCGGGAACCCCTGCAATTTTGACGTCCAAGCCCTGAGGGCTAGTCGAGCAGCTCTGAGCTCCAAGATGTTGATGGGCAACTGCTTCTCTGGCTTTGCCCAAGTACCTTGGCGAGTGCAACCATCTAAAATTGCTCCCCAGCCCGTCAGGCTGGCGTCTGTGGTCACTATCTTCCAAGCCACTGGGCTGAAAGACTTCCCCTTCAGTAGATTCTGAGGGTCTAACCACCAACACAGACTTTGTCGGACTCTTGATGAGAGCGGCAACGGGATATCCAAGGCCTGTGGCCTTCTGCTCCATGCTGACAGGATGGCTGCCTGTAGGATGCGAGTGTGGCTCTGGGCGTATGGTACCGCCTCGAATGTGGCCACCATCTTGCCTAGTAACCTCATACATAGGCGAATAGTCGGTTCTTTCTTGCTTGGAACCAGTAGGATTAATTCCTTGATGGCTTTTACCTTCCTCAGAGGTAGGAACACTCTTTGTTGTTCTGTGTCTAATCTCATGCCGAGATATTCCAACTGCCTTGTGGGCTGGAAAGCTGACTTTTCTCGATTTAGGACCCAGCCGAACCTCTCGAGGTATTGGACCGTGAGGGCCACTGCTCGCTCCAAGCCGGGAGACGAGTGGTCTATGACTAGGAGGTCGTCCAGGTATGCTAGGATCGTGACCCCTTGGATCCTTAGCTTGGCTAGGATTGGAGCTAGGACCTTCGTGAACACCCGGGGGGCCGTAGCCAACCCGAAGGGAAGCGCCACGAATTGGAAATGACGCGAAGCCACCATAAAGCGTAGGTATCTTTGATGTGGCTGATAAATTGGAACATGAAGGTAGGCATCCTTTATGTCTATGGACGCCATGAAGTCGTCCTTTTGGAGTGTGGCAGCTGCTGACCGCACGGATTCCATCCGAAATGAGCGGACCCTTAGGTATGCATTTACCATCTTTAGGTCCAAAATTGGCCTGACATCTCCATTGGACTTTGGGATGATGAATAGGTTGGAGTAGAAACCCAGCCCCTGTTCCAGGACTGGTACCTCTACTATTACTTCCTGGGAAAGTAGATGATCTAATGCCGATCTTAATGCGGCTCCCTTTTCCGGATCGTTTGGAATCCTCGACTCCTGGAAATGAGGAGGAAACCTTAGGAAATCTAATTTGTAGCCTGTGGCCACGGAAGACCGTACCCACTCGTCGGGAATGCTGGCTTCCCAAATCTCTGAAAAGAGTCGCAGCCTTCGTGGGTGGGGGCGCCCCTTCATAAGGTTGGCTTGGGGGCTGGTTTTGCTGGTTTGCGAAACCACTGCCTTTTGCCTCTAACAGCCTGTCCTTGTGATTTGCTGTTGAAGCCGAAGTTTGCTTTTGCAGGAGGCCGTCGATACTGCTTGGCATTAGAGGGCCCCTGCCCAGGGGAATACTGTCGTTTAAACGCAGGCCACTGAACCTTCTTCTTAGTTGGCAAGAGAGTACTCTTGCCGTTTGAAATGGTCTGAATGTATTTATCTAGGTCTTCTCCGAAGAGTCGTCCTCCATGGAAGGGGAACCCTACCAGGAGCTTCTTGCATGGGGGCTCAGCCTCCCAGCTTTTTAACCATAAGAGTCTTCTCATATGGATAAGGGATAACGATAAACGTGACGCTTGCTGGATAGAATCCTTGATTGCGTCTACCGTAAAACATATGGCCTTAGGGACATCCGAAAATTCTTCTGCCTGCTGGGCAGGAATAAGTTTAAGCATCTGCTTAAATTGATCCGATAATGCTTGAGCGACCCCAATCGCAGCCACAGCTGGCTGTACTACTGCCCCTGCAGTAGTGAAGTAGTGCTTCCAAGCGCTTATCAACTGGATCCTTGAACACCTGTATGTTTTCTACAGGGCATGTTAACGATTTGTTAACACATGAGATGGCTGCGTCCACTGCAGGAGTAGCCCATTTTTTGGAAAATTTATCTTCCATAGGATATAGGACAGAGAATCTTTTAGGTGGTAAGAAGATCTTATCTGGCTTGTTCCAATCTTGGAACAAAACTCCCTCTAATAGAGGATGGATCGGAAACACAGCATTGCTTTGAGGCGCCCTCAGTGAGCCCAAAGCTGAAATCGTCGATACCTGGAGATCTGGTACTGGCAAGTTGAATGCCTTATGGACCAAGTCCGACAATCCTTGAATCCACCAGCTCTCCCTCAGGGAGACTGCCCCAGACTCCTCTGTATCCGGATCTTCGATCCCTGAACCTACTTGGTCCTTGTCCAAGAGGTCGTCCACTTCCCCTGAGGAAAGGACCTCCTCTTCTGAGGGTCCGCTCTCGGGCGACGGAGATCTATTCCGCTTACTGCCCCGCATAGCTGCGGCTATCATTTTACCCATGCTTTTCTGCATCTCTTTTAAAGAGGTGAGTAATACCTCCTCCGTGACCATCTTAGGGTTGGACTGACCCGCGTCAGCTCCAGCCCCAGATCCCGATGGCCCCAAGGCTCCCTGGGGGGAAAGCAGCGGCATAGCTTTGTCCGAGACCTCAGACTCTCTGGGGGAATCCCCACCTCTTGTACCCTCTGACCCGGATGCCATGGTACAATACCGAGGTACACCTGCTAGCTAATTGGTACCTGGGACTATAAATAGTTAAATGCCCAAACACCTGTTTGGGGGATAAAAAAAAAATGCTTCCTCTCCCCTAGATGACACTTTCTTCTTTTTTTTTTTTTTTTTTTCTCAAGAAAAATCTTTCTTTCTTTTTCTTTTTTTTTTTCAAATCTAGGAAAGAAAAAACATTCTGTCCCCCTGAGTAGTATTGCAAGAAAAACTATGAGATGGAAAAGAAACAGCCTATTCCTAGGCTTGAAAACAGTCTTCTGAAGACTGTAATATTCTTTCTGGCCACTGTGTGTCCTCGGCGCCCCGTGCTGCCGCTCTGGTCTTTCCTCCCCAGTTCCAAAGTAATGAATGAGCTGTCTGGAACACATAAGGAAGGGCCGCCCCTTCCTTAAGCCACTGACCCGCCCT
This sequence comes from Rana temporaria, assembly GCF_905171775.1. NCBI lineage: Eukaryota > Metazoa > Chordata > Amphibia > Anura > Ranidae > Rana > Rana temporaria. The sequence goes on from NC_053489.1 coordinate 376,555,517, forward strand.
TCCCCCCCAGCTAAACGGCGCCAATTGCGCCTATAATACGTGAACGCGCGCCGTGCGCGCCCGCCGACGGGGGGGGGGGTTGGGAGGAAGGGACCTCTCTGCTCCAGCAAACTGCAGCCTGCAGCCTGGAACACACGAGGAGGTCAGCGTTTTGCCAGGCTCTGAGGAGGAAGACTGAATGGAGCATCGCCTGGAGGCTTGCAGGTAAGCACAGCTCTCTGACACACACATACACTTTATACACAGGCCCCACTCAATGCTTTTCCAACACTACAAGGGAGGTCACATCTTATGGGGAATAATACATATAGAGCCATCCTATCTTTATGATATGTGACTAGTTTGCCAGATGCAGTGCATAACTTTAGGCATGTCCCCTGTGACCCCCCAGAAAAAACCTGCTAAGAACCAAGTTCCGCAAGTTTTCCCCTCACTTACCTGCTCCATGCCGCAGGACTTTGCCAAGCAAGAGGCCCAATCTTCCCCCATCTCGGTGGGGATGTCTAAACCTTCAGGTCCTGGGTTCCTATGAAGGATCCACTGTCCTGGGCCCATATAGCACCCTGGCAACAGAAAACATTAGGCACCCAACGGATTTCTAAGTTCTGGGCCCAGGGTCCAGCTCTCTAAAAAGAAAAGCATTATGGGCTATACCCCAAGGGTTTGGGGTCCGGTTACTGACCACTTTAGCGCTGAGGCTTTTTTTGGACAGAACCGGTTAGCTCACCTAATCCCAAGGATGTGGAGGCAAGCTAAACCATGACTAACACCTAAGACACTGGCGGAAAAAACTGAGGTACTCCTCCTATGGGAGGGGGTTATATAGGGAGGGGCATTTCCTGTTTGAGATTGCCAGTGTCTATCACCTGAAGGTACTCCATATAACCCATATAGTAATGAATGCCGCTCGGTGTCCCGTGATGTAACGATAAAGAAAGCAAGTTCTTTATGCCCGCAGAATGGTGGCCTTTCAGTCCCCAACTTGCAAGCTTACAACACAGCAGCGGGCATTACTCCTCTGTCTCAGCTCCACGAGAAGCAACAAATGCCACTGTGGGCCACCATTGATTTTGTGGATTCTCATCCGACACCACTAGCCTCCCTCCCCTGGCTCCCCGGGGCACATCGCCCACCCACTATAGGTCCTTGCCTCACCCATTCCCTTTGGATATGGGATGCGGTCATATACTCATCAGGTCTGATTTCCCATTACTCTCAACTTCACTGCCCATTATTCCCGCCAGGTTGTGACAATGAGTGAGTGAAAAACTTGTATAGCGCTACACATGCAAACTTAATCGCCTCAAGGGGATTGTGCCATCCGTTGTCCTCCTTATCCTTCAGAAGAGGTGGGTCTTGAGTTTTTTCCTGAAGGCCTGATGGTTTTCTTCCATGCGGATATCCGTTGGTAGAGAGTTCCAGAGCCATGGTCCTTGGACTGCAAATCTTCGTTCTCCCTTTGATTTGTAATTGGACTTGGGGATGTAGAGGAGGTTTTGGTTTGATGATCGGAGAGTGTGATGGGGGTGTAGTGTTGTATTTTCTCGCATAAGTATTGAGGAGCCTTACCCTGTGTGCATTTGTGGGTGAGGCAGAGGGTCTTGAATGTGACCCGATCCCTTACTGTCAGCCAATGAAGGGCCCTCAGGGCTGGGGTGATTGATTCCCAGGGTTTCTTTCCTGTTACCAACCTGGCGGCTGTGTTCTGAACGACTTGTAGGCGCGAGATCTGGTATTTTGGTAATCCTAAATAGAGGGAGTTTGCGTAGTCGAGTCTAGAATTGATGATTGTTCCGACTACTACCGCTGTATCCTCTTCCGGGATGAAGGGGATGAGTCTACGCTTTTGACCTTTGTACTTGGGGTGATGATCTGTCCAAGGATGTTGGGTGGTGTCCATGAGGTCCTAGTTGTCTTTCGGTTTGTGTGAAGGAGAAGTAGTTCTGTTTTGGATCCGTTCATTTTGGGGGAGCTCAGTCATCCATTCGTCGATCAATGTCAGGCATTTTTCTAATACGTGATATTGGTCGCTTTTTCCGGTGATCCGAAAGTAGAGTTGAGTGTCATCCGCATAGGAGTGGTAGCACAAATCTTGCTCACTGATGATTTTGAGGAGTGGCCTGAGGTAGATGTTGAAGAGCACGGGTGACACGGGGGGGATCCTTGAGGGACTCCGCAAGAAACTGTGCGCGTTTCCGAGGTGAAGACTATTAGTTTCACTGTTTGTCCCGTATTTCCACATCTATGATCAGATTTGAATTGTTTGTTCTTAATGAATCTAGTAATGCATTCTAGTTGGGGAATCCACCAATTGGGACATGAAGTTGTCCTGTATGACATTTAAGAAATGACGAGCGTTTAATGAGTGAGCTGTCCACTCTGCCCAGTCAATATCGGGATAGTTGAAATCCCTCATGGTGACATTTCCCTGCCTCGCTGCCATTGCCATCTGTGATGAGAGGACCAGTTCCTCCTCCTTCAGGTTGGGGAGCCTGTAACAAACCCCCACTTGTTTGTTAGACAAACAAGCGCTTGTTACCTTGTACCTGGCCAGTTTTTGCGATTCGGCACTGCGTCGCTTTAACTGGCAATTGCGCGGTCGTGCGACGTGGCTCCCAAACAAAATTGGCGTCCTCTTTTTCCCACAAATAGAGCTTTCTTTTGGTGGTACTTGATCACCTCTGCGGTTTTAATTTTTTGCGCTATAAACAAAAATAGAGTGTCAATTTTGAAAAAAATCCAATATTTTTTACTTTTTGCTATAATAAATATCCCCCCAAAATATATATAAAAAAATATGTTTTTCTCAGTTTAGGCTGATACGTATTCTACCTATTTTTGGTAAAGAAAAAAAAATCACAATAAGTGTTTATCGTTTGGTTTGCGCAAAATGTATAGCCTTTACAAAATAGGGGACAGTTTTATTGCATTTTCATGAATTATTTATTTTTTTACTACTAATGGCGGCGATCAGCGTTTTTTTTTCGTGACAGCGACATTATGGCGGACACTTCGGACAATTTTGACACATTTTTGGGACCATTGTCATTTCCACAGCAAAAAATGCATTTTTTACTGTGAAAATGACAATGGCAGTTTGGGAGTTAACCACAAGGGGGCGCTGAAGGGGTTAAGTGTGACCTCATCTTCGTTTCTAACTGTAGGGGGGTGTGGCCGTAGGTGTGACGTCATTGATTGTGTTTCCCTATAAAAGGGAACACACAGCTCTCCCCGTTCTTCAGCTCCGGGGACTGATCGCGGGACTCCAGCAGCGATCGGGTCCGCGAGTCCCGGAGCTTCGGACCGGGGCGCGAGCCCACGGCTGGGCATAAAGGACAACGTACAGGTACATTGATGTGCCCAGCCGTGCCATTCTGCCGACGTATAGCGGCGTGAAGGGGTCCTTAAGTAGTTCAGATAAAAATAAAAAATAAATTCCTTTACAAACCCTTTCACTTTGTACTCCAGCTCATTTCCATTACTCTCTGTAGGTATTAGATGTTCTCTCACCTTATTCTTTGCACATCTAATACATGAGAGTTCTGGAAAAAAGATGAAGTTCAAAGTGAATTTCTACACCAAAGTGGAGGGCCCCTTTCAGAAGATTTGAGGATATTATTAAACCCAGAGACTGGTGGACTTAGGCCATCATAGATAGATTGAAATTCTGCCAGTTCAGCAGAAATTTCAATCAATGTGCAGACTGGTTATACAGAATCCGATCAACTGACTTCAGTACAACCACTGTGTCCTTTTTTCGTCGATCACTAATGGCTGCCTGCAGTGATCACTGTATTCTGATGGCTGGGAAACGTTCACCTCAGAGCACACAGCGACACATTTCTCTTACGGAAGCTTGGTAAATCAAATGCCAGGCTTCCCTAGCATTACACCTGTGTGGCTGCAACCAAGTCTGGGCACAAGCCAGCACAGGCTCCTGGAAACGCAGGAGGGTGGCCAGTAAGAGGAAAGCTGGGTTACTTACATCATATACCTGCCACTCTTAAACCTGCTCCACTGCCGCACCAGGCCCACAATGCCTTTAATCTGGTCCAGGGGGCCAGTGCACAGGCCTGTGCCTGCACATGCACAGCATTGCCCACACAGAGAGAGTGACCACTTCACATTGACCACACAGAGAGAGTCTGCGCAACATTGCTTTCAGAAAGAAACAGCAATGTGGAGCGATTTTTCTCTCTGTTCCAGTAATGTGGAGCGATTTTTCTCTTTGTTCCGGCAATGAGGAGCGGTTTCTCTCTGTTTAGGCAACGTGGAGCAGTCTTTCTCTGTGCCGGAATTGTGGAGCAATTGCTCTCTCTCTCTCTCTGTGGGCAATGTGGAGCAATCTTCCTCTCTCTCTGTGCGGGCAATGTGGAGCAGTCTCCCTCTCTCTCTGTGCAGGCAATGTGGAGAAGCCTCTCTCTCTCTCTGTGCAGGCAATGTGGAGCAGTCTCGCTCTCTCTCTCTCTGTGCGGGCAATGTGGAGCAGATGGATTCGGTGGTTCAATGGGCCACTTGACTAGACTTGCCCCTAAGGCTGCAAGCCCTCCCCTGGATCACAGGATGATTACATTTAGCGTAAATCATAGGAAAAGGAGGTAGAAGGGTAGTACAAAAACACCAAGGCCCGGATTCATGTAGCACTTACGCCAACGTATCTCGAGATACGCCGTGTAAATGTGCGCCGTCGTATCTGTGCGCTGTGCCCACAGAACTAGATACGCCTGAAAATAGGCTTCCTACGACCGACGTAAGTTTCCTACGCCGTCGTATCGTGGGGCGCATATTTACGCTGGCCGCAAGGGGCGCTCTCATTGATTTACGATTTGAATATTCAAATGAGTGAGATACGCCGAATCGCAAATGTACTTTTTTGGTGGCATCACTAATTTTTCATATATATTGTTTTTGCGCTGTACCTAATTTTTTTAACACATTTCTTGAATTTGTATCTACAATTGTTGGTACCGGCAGCATTCTCACATTTTTTTGGTTTAGCGCAGTGTTTTTTCCCATTTTTCCATATTGTCGTACATAAATCGAAACATAAAAAATCGTATTAAATAGAAGAAAAATATGATTTGTTGTACTCCAATTCTTTTCTCTGTCGTCCATGGACGGACACAGCCTTCACAAGTCTTGACATATGGGACTTCCCCAAGCAGTGTAAAAAAAAAAACGAGGGGTGGGAACAGTGTCAGTAAAAACAAACAACTTCACCCCAAAACAAGCAGAGCTCCTAAACGGAGGAGGTGCAACTTTAAACAGCCGCCTGCAAGACCTTGCAGCCAAAGGAAGCATCTGAAGATGCACTCACATCAACCTTGTAAAATTTCGAGAAGGTATGAATGGACGACCAAGTCGCCGCCTTGCACACCTGTGAGACAGGCGCTTGATGTCAGAAAGCCCAGGAAGCCCCAATTGCCCTGGTTGAATGTGCCATGACCAGAAAGGGGGGCGCTGGCCCTTAAGAGCATAGGTCTGTATGACAGTCTGCCTGGTCCACTGAGAAATGGTGGCCGACGAGACCGCCAGGCCCTTTTGTGGACCAGACACTGACACAGATAGCGAGTCAGACCTCCGAAACAGAGCCGTAGCAGACAAGTACACCCGCAAGGCACGTACCACGTCTAAAGTATGAAGCGCAACCTCCTTAGGATGCGCCGGCCGAGGACACAAGGATGGAAGTCCTCGTTAAGGTGGAAGGCTGAAACCACCTTTGGAAGGAAGGAAGGCTGCGGCCGCAGCTCCACCTTATCTTTTGGAGGACCAAGTATGGCAACTTGCAAGACAAGCCCCACCAAATCAGAAACATGTCTGACAGATGTAATGGCCACTGAAAAGGCCACCTTTTAAGAGAGTGTCGAGAGGAATTTCTCTGATATTTTCAAAGATGAACCGAGAGCACCAGATTTAAATCCCACGGAGGAAGAGGTGGTTTAATGACTTACCCCCCTGCACAAAGGTACCCACCAGAGAATGGGCTGCCAAAGGCCGTTGAAAGAACACGGCAAAGGCTGAAATCTGTCCCTTAATGGTGCTTAAGCCAAGTTTCTGATCTACTCCACGCTGTAAAAACAGCAGGACCCTGGAAATCGAACACGTCCGTGGACGCTACCACATCTCTTTGCACATGGAATGTAGGCCTTCCAGGTGCGATGGTAGATCTTCCTGGAAGAAGACTTCTGAGCCCTCAACATAGTTGAGATGACCGGGTCGGAAAGACATTGGTCTCTCAGCACCTGGCTTTCAATAGCCAGGCCGTTAAAGCCATCGACTGTAAAGCAGGATGAAGTATGGGACCTTGAGACAGAAGGTCCTCCTGCATTGGAAGCTGCCAGGGTGCATCTGTCACCAGGCGCACGAGATCGGCGTACCAAGGACACCGGGGCCAATCTGGAGCGATTAAAATCATTGAGATCCTCTCGGTCTCCACACTGCGGAGCAGACGAGGAAGCAACTTTAGCGGGGGAAAGGCATAAAGTAGCCGATACTGACCCCACGGGGCCACCAACGTGTCTGCCCAGGGATCTCTGGGCCTGCCAAAAAAACTCAACACCTTGCGGTTGAGGCAAAAGGCCAGGAGATCCACGTCTGGTGTGCCCCACCTCCTGCAAAGGAATTGAAACACCTTGCGGATGCAACCACCATTCTCCCTGGTCAAGAATCTGGTGACTTGGGTAGTCCGCCTGCCAATTTTTCTACGCCCGGAATGTAGATGGCAAACAGAGCCGGCACGTTTCTTTTCGCCCACCGCAGGATGTGAGCAACCTCAGACGCTGTAGCCAAGCTCAGTGTTCCCCCCTGATGGTTGACATAAGCCACCACCGTGGCGTTGTCCGACTGGATCCTGATTGGGCGACCCTGCAACCTCTTCAACCACGAGGAGAGGCATAGCCTGATCGCCCGAAGTTCCAGGACATTGAAGACAGGATCCATTTAGACAGGATCTCCTTCTGCAATACTCAAGTTTGGAATTGGGCATACGGTACCCTCATCGAAGGAGGCTACCATCAGGCCCAGGACTCGCATGCAAAAATGGAAAGACGACCATTTGTGAGATGCCAACTGCTTCACCGCAGACTGAAGAGTCTGCAGACTCTTGCCTCCGGAGACCAGAATCAACCCCAGGTACTCCAAACGCTCGGTATCAGGACTCTCAGTAGAAAGTCATCTAAATAGCCCACAATGGCAAAGCAACGCTGTCCCAGCAAAGCTAGGATCAGTGCGAGCACCTTGGTGAAAACTCTTGGTGCTGGCGCTAGATCACAATGAGGGGCCACAAAACTGATAGTGGTCCTCCCCATTGCGAAGCGCAGAAACCTCTGGTGACTTGCGCAAATTGGGACATGCAAGTATGCGTCCTTGATGTCCAAGGGCGCCAGAAAGTCCCCCGGATGGAGCGCAGCTACCACAGAACGAATGGGTTCCATGCGGAACTACCCAACTCTCACAAAGGCATGTAGGGCTGTGAGGCCCCAAATTGGACGTACCCCATCAGTCTTCGGGACCGAGAACAGATTTGAATAGAATCCCTGAAACCTCCGACAGGTAAAATTACCCCGCAGCTTAGCAAGTCCCACACTGCCTCAGCAAGGGAGACAGACGAGCCAGAAGGAGAGGGAGACTCGAGGGAAAGAATCTGTTCAGTGGATAGGAGGAACCCTATCTAGTACTCCGAAGAGATCACCTTGCAGACCCACTGGTCGGAGAGCAGGAAGGGTTACCAAGCTGTGAACCTGCAAAGCCGCCCCCCCCCCCCATATGAGACGGGCAGGGGAAGGCTGCATACATTGGCTGGTTTGCCGGCGTGTTTGGCCTACGCACCCAGGGACGATCCCATCCCCCAGCAGAGCTTTTGTCAGCCTGGGGGGGTTTACCCGCGGGCCCCGACTGACAAAAAATAGTGCTTCTGAGCAGGGAATGAAGGACCCGGCTCACGGCGCGGTTCCGTCCCCCTAGTGGAGTGAGGGAGGAGAGTGCTTTTACCCCCAGTGACATTCGTGAGAATGTCATCCAAAACCTGCTACCCCTGAGGGGTAAATCAGCTAGGGCTTTTTTGATGCTTGGACAGCAGTCCAGCATTTCCACCAAATCAGGTGGTGAAAAAACACAGCCGAAACAGAGTCTCTGGATATCAAGGATGCTGCATTCCGTGTATCCACACAGACATATACAAGGCCCTGGACCAACTGGTCGCCAGTCTAACAAATCAGGGAGGGAGCTCCAAAGTCTGGTGCAAAACCTTGCCCATTCAGCGAGTGTCTGAGAAACAAAGGTTGCGGCCATAACAGGCCACGATGCAGACCCCAGCATGGTAAACATGGAGCGGGTCAGCACCTTGGACCTCCTATCAGAATGGTCCTTGAAGACAGGGGTACCTATTATAGGGAAAGTGGTCACCCCTTTTTGACCGGGCACTGGAGGCCACTACCTGAGAAGCGTTTATATATTATTTTTTTAAACTCTCCTCAAACGGGTACCAAACCGCCAGGCGCTGAGAAACTACAGGGACTTTTGTGGTCTTTCCCATTCATTATCAATGAACTTGTCAAAAGAAAAGGATATACAAGGAAAACCTTTACAGAGCGGTCTGCACAAAAAAGACAGAGCCCTCAGAGGATACCTCCATTGCACAATACAGCATAAGCGAGTTCCTTGCAGCAGCGCACTGACAAGTGCCCTGTCACTGACCCCAGTGAGGAGTTTTCCTCACAAGAAAGGTCCTGGTCCACTTACACAGACCACACAGAACCAGAAACGTGACAGGCAGGTCCCGGTCTGAGGCAGAGCAGTCCACAGGGGATGGTGGGGGCCCATTTTAACCCCCTTTAACACCCGCATGCCGCTCTAACAAAGTGTCTATTAATGCAGGAACCCCAGCTGCCACCTTTTGGTATGCCTTGGGGAGGAAGACCAGACACTGACTCCATTAAAAAACAGCTCTCAGGGATACATTCACAGTAAAATGGCCGATCGAAATAGCAAACTGTGCCATAGTGCGACCACAACAAAATGGCCGCCAATGGAGATTTTCAATGGTAGCAGCAGGCTACAAAAACATGGCGCCGGCACCGCAAAAATGGCGGCAAAACGCTGCGTCGAGGATGAGAAGGCTTAATAAGGCCTTTGAGGCAAATACACCCCCACAGGGAAAACGCAGGCCCAGACACCCCACAGTCCCCTGGTGGGAAAATGAGCCCCCCCCCCCACAGGCCCGCAATTAACAGCAGAGGGAAAAAAATGACAGAGCACGGAAGAGAGGACAGGAGAACTCCCGAAACCCCAGGAATGCCCAGCCGTACTGACCAGCCGGCGGGAAGGACTGTACTTACCCGTCAATGCGAGGACCCACTGATGCATTCCTGACAGACCTACACCGTGTAGGAGTAGCTGTCAGCCCAGTCCACTGTGAGTGAGACAACACCACAGCCCAGTCATATGTGGACCCTGGAGCCAAAGCTCACCGGCCACCGCAGGAGTCATGGGGCATATCGTGGCAGACCCAGCCTCTTTGCAAAGGTGTGCTCAGGCTCGCTGGCCGGACCGAGTAGACTACAAGGATCTATAATATCCAGCCTGTCTCAGCCGACAGTTGATAGAAGATTCTTCAGAAGAAAAATACAAATTTCCTCAGGGCGCTGGGCCCAAAAAGGGAGCCATACCTCCTCCTCCTTTGCTAGGCAGAACGAAACTGAGGCTGCATACTGCAGGGAGGAGGGTTATGTCCGGAGGAGCTGTTCAACTCTGTTAAAGTAACATGTATTTAATTATCCAACATGTTTCTGCCTAGTCCTCTCCTGTGAACAGGAACATAACCCACTTGTCAAGATTTAAGGAGCGGTGTCCGTCCATGGATGAGAAGTCATTTACTTTAGAGATAAACCGATAATCCTGCCACTTCATAAAACTCTGATTTGGACACATCCATCCAGTTCTGGTTACCAATCCTCTGGAAGGATGTGTTGGAGCTGGAGAGAGTGCAGAGAAGGGCAACTAAATTAAGTGGACTGGATGAACACCTACAAGCACCAAATCTTTTCACCCTGGAGAAGAGACTTGAGAGGAGATATCATGGTGGTATACAAATACCTCAATGGCGATCCAAGTGTAGGAAGAAAACTTTTCAGGCTCAGGGAGTGTAAGAGGACATGGGATGAGATTGGGGGAGAAGTGGTTCCTGCCCGCGTTATACCGGAAAGATTGCATGGGCGGCATGCTATGTGATCGCTGAGACCTTCGGACTCAGCTGATCACATAGCGGGGTAAAGTGCCAATCAAGAAAAACAGAAATTGAAGGTGCGCACGCCTAGTGCATTACCAGAGATAATTTAATAAAAAAATGTTGGTGTAAAAGTGGGTACTCACAAAATGCAACTGACAAAAGGCCATAAACAGTGCATGGACAGGCACAGTACACGGGGTACAGCCAACGCGTTTCGGGGCGCACCCCCTTCCTCCGAGCTAGGCAGCCTTAAATTACCTGTTTGAAAAATGTTATAACCATATAACAGCGGTGATTCACGACTCTCTGCATCAATTCTCAAAGATATGGGATCCCTGGGACGACTCCTCCTTCAATCCTGAATCACTATCCTGAACTACTATCAAAGGTCCCTTAGGCAACTAGTCCCTGCATGTTCGAATGATTAGCCTGAATATTATTACTATATATACACTATGACTACACATATACTACATATATGTTGCGTCAAGATCCATTGTGTACCGTCTCCTCCCTTGATTTCTTTTTTCCCTTTTTCTTCTGATTAGAATATCATTCACCAAGATGCTTCTCTTTCTGTATAAGATGATACTGATACTTTTCTGTATTGTGTTAACTTTTTCTTGTCTTGTTGAAAAAAATTCAATAAACATACAATTACTAAAAAAAAAACATTTTTTATAGCAAACTGATATTTTTGTTTCTTTCTTTAAATGTATCTGTCTTTTTTCATTGGTTTAGTAAATGAACCCAGCTGTGATTAAAT